>NC_143065.1:43202500-44402500 GCF_052426305.1 Pelodiscus sinensis | reverse complement strand
ACTCGGGCACCGTCCCTCAGTCCCCCTCTCCCCTACCCTGCCTCTCTCTACCCAGGGGCACCCCCTTCCAAATCTCAGGGGGGACCCCAGAGGATCCTCCCCTACTAGCAGAGGGTGGTGTTTCTGGAGCCTGCATCCCTCAGGCTGGGGGAACATTCACAGCTGAACTCAATGCTGCAAGCAGCTCAGGTGAGCCCTGTCTGGGCTCTTCACTTTCAGGCTTTTTGTTTGTTTTATTGCCTGTCAGGACAGGAAAGCCAAAGCCACAGTGACCCCAACAACTGAAAAGCACAAGTACCCGCTCCGCTCCATTGCCGTGGGACAGCCAGCCGCCTCCTTCTCCACTTGCCAGAGACAGGGAGAGGAGAAGTGGAGCCAGTTTTAAAAGGCCCTGACTCCTCCCCCTCCAGCTGCTCCACCAATCACGGCTTGGCATCCTGCAGTTTGCTCATTCCCCCTCCCCCCCCAGTCCCTTTTGTCTGCCCCTCAGAGCCACGCCCCCTGCCTGCCTTCTTCCTAAATTGGGGGAGGGGCAGGGTGCACAGCAGCCCTGTGTGTGCTCCTCCCTCCAGGGCTATGGCCAGTCTCCTCAGCCCAGGCCCAGCCCCAGCCCCGGGTCCTATAGAAGATCCTACAGAGCTTTAGAGCAGTGCCCCATGGCAAGGTTTCCTCCACCCACGGTCTCTGCCCCATTCAAGCCTGCTTTGCTCTAGGGCCCTGCCTGAGGAAGACTTAATAAGCCAAACTCCAGGCCCAGGAAACTCATCCCAGGGGCAGAATTAAACCCGAAGGGGAAAGGCTGCCGCACGGGGCCAATCAGAATACACAGCCCCACCAGAGCTAACAGCAGTTCACCCCAGGGCCAGGACCGTGCGGGCCTGACTGCAGCAGAGGGAAACCTTTGGGCGTGGCTTTCAGTCACTGTTTTCTAGCATAAGAACATAAGAACGGCCGTACTAGGTCAGACCAAAGGTCCATCTAGCCCAGTATCCTGTCTGCCGACAGTGGCCAGCACCAGGTGCCCCGGAGGGGGTGGACCGAAGACAATGATCAAGCGATTTATCTCCTGCCATCCCTCTCCAGCCTCTGACAAACAGAGGCCAGGGACACCATTTTATCCCCTAGCTAATAGCCTTTTATGGACCTAACCTCCATGAAATTATCTAGCTTCTCTTTAAACACTATTATAGTCCTAGCCTTCACAGCCTCCTCTGGCAAGGAGTTCCACAGGTTGACTACACGCTGTGTGAAGAAGAACTTTCTTTTATTAGTTTTAAACCTGCTCCCCATTAATTTCATTTGGTGTCCTCTGGTTCTTCTATTTAGGGAACTAATAAATAACTTTTCTTTATAGGCCCTCTCCACACCACTCATGATTTTATAGACCTCTATCGTATCCCCCCTCAGTCTCCTCTTTTCTAACTGAAAAGTCCCAGTCGCTTTAACCTCTATAGCACATTCTATGCCCTGCGGTAAATTGTCAAGTCTAAGCGGAGGTTCATTTCACCTGACCTTCAAGGTGGTGTCATTTCCCAGCGCAAGCTGGCCGAGGTGCTGTGTCAGGCCCGGGTCACTCACACCGCAGGCCTCATTTTCTCTTTCCCTGAGCCATCTCTCAGTTGCTTTTTGTTTGTTTTTGGTTAAACCAAACACATAGCGAAGGGCTTTAGGTTGGGCAGAGATTAGCAGACGTTTAAAAAAAAAAAGCCAGGCAATGTGTTTAAAAAGTCATCCTTTCTGTCTGATTTGGAAAGACGACCCCAGTAATGAAAGCCAGCCTGCAAAAAAATATTGGCATTTACTTTGGGTGACCTGTAGCGAAGTCTATCGCTGGGGCTGAGTAAATACAGCAGGAGGAGAAAAACACAATGTCCTAAAGCAAACACCAAGGACAAGCTTGATGAGAGTATTTAAGCCGTTATTAGAAAGGATTTGATTGCAGGCCTTGTCGGAGCCCCATGGAACATGTGATGTTTGTTTTAACAGCACTTAGCTGCTATCCTGTTAAGGAAAAGAACAAAGTGTAGGTGTTATAAAGTCAATATTTTTACAAGAAGGAGTGTGACAAAGGTCCTCTGAGCGGCAGTGAAATGAAATTGCTTTCTCATCGGTTTATACAGCTTAAGTTTGTATTATTTTCCCTGACTTTTCCAGATGTGCATGCCATACAAGATTAAGATCATAGAACAAAAATGATTATTTGCAGTGATGAGATTACTGATCTTTGAATATTTATTTTATTTTATTTTTTTCTTAAGCAAGCAGAAGATGAATTTGGGAATCAAAAAGTAGGTGGTACAGCAGGGCACCTGCCATTCTCATGGCTGGGCAGTCGGTCACTTTCATTCTACTCTTGTCCGCTTTCAGGTGCTTAGAGATTCCAGTAATAAAATTAGCCTTGGAGCTGAAATTTCTCCTGCTTGTTGTTGGCCAAGTGGTGGGTTTATCTGTCAGTGTTCCATGTAAGCCGAGTGCTTGGGTATCCACTCAGGAGAGATTTAGAGGCCACCTTGCTGTTTAGCAGAGCACCTGCAGCCAGCAACATGTGGTTCTACTGGTGGTGCACATCCACACATGCCTTGGTGCGCCGAACAAAATTTATTCCTCACATGGATGGGAAAAAAAAGAGGGAATATTGCTGTCAAGCCCAGTAAAATTCCCTCTGTTTGGTTCTGAGTTATTAGTGTGAGACTTTTAAAATTTCCAACCACTTTTCTTGCAACTTAAAAACCACAACAACCTTTTAGACAAAATTTTCAACACTCAGCCCTTGGAATAATGTTGACTCCCTGCAGTATCGCTCTAATTTTCAAGTGGAATAGGATCCCTGACCCATAGACATATCCAGCTCCTGTACAAAGACTCAAGCTGGCAGCTGGATCCCTGAGTTTTGCAAACTTATATTACTAAAGAGTACCTAGGAGGTTGGCATTTCTTCTGACCTCCTGCGTTGAAACCCTATCTGCAAGAGTTCTGAGCATTGCATGTTTACATTCTCACCTGACCTTGCATTTGCAGATCTGGGCTTTTGGTGCATCCTACAGAGAGGATCAGCTGCATCCTTATTGCATCTCTTAACCTCTGCTTTTGAGGACGCTGGAGGTAAATGAGCAACTTTCGATTCCAGGGGCAATAGGAAGAAAAGTTACTGAGCGGATGTCAGTGCACGCCAATAAATGATTTTGTTTCTTTGTAGATGTGGAAACACAATTATTTTTTTATACGCACAAAAAAGTTTAACCTGTCAGGTTGAGAATGTTCAAGCTTTTTAAAACATCTACACATATTTATACAGGCAAATACTGACCCAAATAAACATCAGAGATAACCCAGACTGGAACATCCCTGGATTTTATGAGTTTGGGAATCCCACTGTAGATTCAGCTCCCCATTTTGTAAGAGACCTCTGGTCCTTATAGTGAGCTGAACCAAAACACTGGCATGAAACAATCTCCAGTGTTCACAAAGGGATGGGAATCCAGACTCAGTTGTCAATATTGCAGCATGAACCCATCACCTGTATGTTTTCCCTCCGGCAATGCTGCCAACTAAATATGGTTTCCTTCTAATGTCATTTAATCAGAGAGCAATAAAGATGCATTGCCTAGGAACAAAACAATGGGTTTTCTCATAGCTGCCTTCTCCTAGTCTCCCATGAACGTGTGCATGAACACACACACGGTCACAAACACCACCTGCAGGTTTTGCTTTTCCAACCAACAGTTTCTATTAGCATATTCTATTGGCCGAAATGCTAGAGTCCAATTTGCAACATGCTACCTCCCAGGCCAAAGGACTGAGTTAAAAATAGTAAATTGCAGTGCGGTTTCCTTGTTGTATAAGATTCAACAGCTCTGATTAGAAACTAGGCCAGACAAAAAACCTGGAGCGTATCTCTGGTAGGAATGTCAATATGTAGTCGACTACATGATTAACCAATAAACCTCCGTTTATTGGTTAGTCCTATTGACTACACACCCTTCCTCTCCACCCACCCATCCTGCCCCCTGCCTCTGTATCAGAAGCAGCAAAGAAGGGAGAGAGGCAGGAGTTGACTCTCCGTGCACGCTGGCTCCCACAGAAGCAGTGGGAGCGGGTGGGAGGCAGGATCCAGAATGTGCAGGGAGCTGGCTTTTAAGCGGGTCCTCCGCACATGCCAGCTTCCATGGAGCTGCCACCCACAGGAGGGAGCAGGCGGGAGCAGGCGGGAGCCGGTACTCTGGGGGAGCCGGCTTTTCATCCTAGCTGTACTTTTTTGCCTTTCTGGTCCCCACGCTGACTTCGTAAATAGAAACTCTGTCTTGTTCGCAGAGCTAGCATTGGCATTTGGTTATAAATGGTAATCCCAACATGATCCAGTTAATTACTTATTATTCAGAATCTAATTTGCATTGAAGTTTGCACTGAATAAATAGGTAGAGCTTATGCTTAACCAAATGGTTTTCAAAAGCTTTGGAGGAACTAGTGCTGGTTAATTCTCAGCCCTACAGCTGGCTCCCAGTCACTTTACAGTGGATATGCACTAATCTGCAAGAAACACCGCATGTTCAAACCCCTCTGTTAGAAAACTTATCATCAGGACAGATGAAAGCATTAATGTACAGGAACTAAGAATTCCCAGTGTAAATTCAAGGGGTTTGAAATGGGTCCCATATGAAGAAAGATTAAAAAAAAATGTGGACTTTTCAGCTTAGAAAAGAGGAGCCTAATGGGGGATATTATAGAGATCTATAAAATCATAACTGGTGTGGGAAAAGTGAATTAAAAAAAAGCTATTTACTTGTTCCCATAACACAAGAACTAGGGGTTACCAAATGAAATTAATAGGCAGCAGGTTTAAAACAAACAAAAGGAAGTTTTTCTTCACACAGCACACAGTCAACCTGTGGAACTCCTTGCCAGAGGAAGTTGTGAAGAGCAGGATGTTAACAGGGTTCAAAAAGGAACTAGATAAATTCACAGAGGTTAGGTCCATCAATGGCTGTTAGCCAGGCTGGGTAGGTAAGGTGTCCCTAGGCTCTGTTTGTCAGAGGCTGGGAATGGGTAACAGGGGAGGGATTACTTGATGATTCCCTGTTGTGTTCACTCCCTCTGGGGCTCCTGGCATTGGTCACTGTGGGCAGACAGGACACTGGGCTAGATGGACCTTTGGTCTGACCCACTATGTTCGTTCTTATGTTCAGCTAGGCCAAGATCAGGTGAACGTTTACTATTCACATGAAAAGCAACACAAAGCAGGTGTGGAAAAATATGACCAACGTGTGAGTGAGTTTGCTTGACGGTTTGTTTGCATTTTCTTCTGTTTCCAGTGATTTCAGTTCCCGTGTGAGTTGGGATTGTGTGTGCAGGACGCTTTGAGCCTTTACTCCCTTGATCAGCCCCCGTCAGCCTTGTGATCACCCTCCCCTGTTGGTTTAATGGGGAGGGGGGCAGACCTAGGAGAGAAGGCCTTAAAAGCCAGAGGCTAACGTGACCAGGGAAGCTGGGGATCAGGCAGCTGCAACAGGGGAGTTTGATAGGGAGTCTGTGGGAGAGCGTCCTAGTACAAGCAGCACAGTTAGGAAGGGTCACATCCTGTACCAGCGCTGCTCCCGTTTCCTCTTCCCGCACCTGTAGCCAGACCACCTGACCACGGATGCCTCTACCCAGAGCCTGGTGTGGTTTGGCAGAGACTGGCCTGCATTTCCCACATGCAGAAACCCAGGCTGAGGGACCCTCCCGGGTGAAAGGTGCCACCCGCTAGTGAAATCTCTCAGGAAGCAGGTGGGAGAGCTACAGGAGGAGGTGGCGAGGCTGAGCAGCAGCCGTGGCCAGGAGAAATTCATAGGGAGATGTCCGAGGCTGAGGAAGCTAGCCGGCTATGGAGGACTGTGGGCACACCACCGGGGGAGGAGGAGAGGGCTCTGTCTCAGGGGGCACTGGCAGCTGGATACTTCTGGCAGCAGGCAGTTCTCCACCCCTGGAGAACCGTTACACTGGCTACGGGAGAGGAGGAGTCAACCCACCCCCAAGGCAGAAGAGAAGCCGTGTACCCCCAAGGCTGGGAAGGCTGCAGCCACTGCTGCGAGGAGGAAGCGTAGGGTAGATGCCCCTCTGTCGCCCTGACACGACAGCCTGGGAGATGCTGCCTGCCGGGGGCCTGTAGTGGAGATGTAACGGAGGGCATGCTGAGGACCAGCCGGCCCTCTGACGATGACCCCCTGCTACTCATCCATGTGGGCGCTACCGATATTGTGAGGGATGGCCCTGGCCAGAAGGGAGTAGAGGGCTCGGGGAGTATGGGCAAGGGAGTTTGAGGCCCAGGTGGGGTTCTCTTCAGTCCTTCCAGGCGAAGGTCAGGGCCCAGGCAGACAGGTGCATCTGGCGGCGAAGGCCTGGCTGTGAAGATAGTGTCACCAAGAGGGCTTTGGCTTTCTTGAAGGACTGCTAGGCAGGGATGGGGTTCACCTATCAAGGAAGGGAAGAGTATTTGGCTACAAACTGGCTAGTCCAGCAAATAGGCCTTTAAACTAGGTTCCACGGGAGCAGGTGACCATAGCCCACAGGTAAGTGAAAAACCACAGAGAACTGGGAGATAGGTCAGACATCAGGGAAGCTCAGAGATAAAAGGGAGACAAACCGAACTGGGGGGCAAAATCAAATCAGTATTTTAGTTGTCTGTGTACAAAAGCAAGCGGCACGGGGAATAAGTAGGAAGAGCTTGAAGTGCTAGTAAATAAATACAACTAGGAGATAGCTGGTATCGAAGTGTGTGTCTAGACTACAGGGTTATGTCAACAAAACTTGGCTTTTGTCGACAAAACTACACCTGCGTCTACGCTACCACCGCGTTCTGTCGACAGTAAGTCGACAGCACGCAGCCGTTTTGTCGACCACGGTAAACCTCATTCTACGAGGAATAACACCTTTTTTCAAAAGTACTCTTTCAAAAAAAAAAGGTGCTATTGCATATAAACTGTGCTTTTTCGAAAGAGAACGTGTAGACTCAATATCTGTCGACAAAGCCTCTGTCAAAAAAGGCATGCAGTCTAGACGTAGTCTCAGAGACTTGTGGGGATAATACACATGATTGGGTACAGCTTGCTCAGGAAAGATGGGGAAAATGGAGGAGGTGTTGCCTTCTATATTAAACATGTATATACTTGGACTGAGGTGGAGATGGACATGAGAGAGACAAGACGTGTTAAGAGTCTCTGAATAAGGTTAAAAGGAGTAGAAAACAAGGGTGATGTCATGCTAGGGGTCTACTACAGGCCACCTACCCCGGCAGAAGAGGTGGATGGGGCTTTTTTTTAAAAATTAACAAAATCATCCGAAGCGTAGGACTTGGTGGTGATGGGAGACTTCAGCTATCTAGACATCTGTTGGGAAACTAACACCGCACGGCCGAAATTATCCAACAAGTTCTGAGACTGCAATGGAGACAATTTTTATTTCAGAAGGTAAAAAAGTTACTGAGGGGGAGGCTGTTCTAGATTGGATTTTAGCAATCGGGAGGAACTGGTTGAGAATTTGAAAGTAGAAGGCAGCTTGGCTGAAAGTGATCATGAAATGAGGGAGTTCATAATTCTAAGGAATGGTGAGAGGGAAAACAGCAGAATAAAAACAATGGATTTCAGGAAGGCAGACTTGAGTAAATTCAGGGAGGTGGTAGGGAAGGTCCCATGGGAAACAAGACTAAGAGGAAAAACAATTGAAGATAGTTGGCACCCTTTGACAAACTGCTTAACCAGGAGATCTTGAATGATCTAAAAATCAAAAAGGAATCCTATAAAAAAGTACGAAGGAAGGATATAAACAAATAACACAAGTACGTAGGGGCAAAATTAGAAATCTAGCGAAATACATTAAGGGTAATAAGAAAACATTCTACAAATATATAAGAAGCAAGAAGAAGATTAAAGGAAGGGGAAAACTAACAAATGGCATGTGGAAATGGCAAAGCTGCTTAATGACTTCTTTGCATCAGTTTTCACTGAGAAGGTTGGTAGCAATTGGATATCTGACACAGTAAACATCAGTGAAAACTGGGTAAGTTCAGAAGTAAAAAGAGGGAAAAAAACATGTTAAAAATTACTGTGAAAAAGCTAGATGTCTTCAAGTCACTAGGGCCTCCTGGAATGTATCCTAGAAATCTCAAGGAGCTGATTGAAGAAGCATCTGAGACATTAGCCATCATATTTAAGAAGTCATGGAAAACAGGACTGATTCCAGAAGACTGGAAAAGGGCAAATATAGTGCCTGTCAACAAAAAAGGGAAATAAGGACAACCCAAGAAACGATAGGCCAGTCAGCTTAACTTCTGTGCCAGGGAAGATAATGTAGCAAATAATTAAACTGGGAAGGGGTTGCAAGTGCTTTGAGTATAGGGCTGTAATTCAAAATGATCTGGCCAAACTGGAGAAAAGGTCTGAGATAAATAGGCTGAAGTTCAATAAGGACAAATACAAAGTGCTCCACTTAGGAACAGGTTCACACATATGAAATGGGAAGTCTAGGAAGGCGTATTGCAGAAAGGGATCTAGGAGTCAGAGAATCACAAGCTAAATACGAGTCAACTCTTGCAACAAGAAGAACATGATTCTGGGAGGCATTAACAAGAGTATTATGAGTGCAACATAAGTCATTCTTCCCCTCTACTCTGCACTGATTAACCTCAGCAGGAGCATTGTGTCCAGTTCTGGACACCATATTTCAAGAAAGATGTGGCGAAATTGGAGAAGGGCCAGAGAAGAGCAACAAGAATGATGAAAGGTCTAGAATACATGACCTATGTGGGAAGATGGAAAGAATCTGGCTTATTTAGTTTGGAAAAGAGAAGGCGGAGAGGGGAGATGATAGCATTTTTCAAGTATCTAACAGGGTGTTACAAGGAGGAGGGAGAAAAATTGTTCTCCTTGGCCTCTGAGGACAGGACAAGAAGCAATGGGCTTAAATTGCAACAAAGGAGGTGTAGGTTGGACATTAGGAAAAACTTCCTACCTGTCAGGGTGGTTAAACACTGGAATAAATTGCCTAGGGAGGTTGTGGAATCTCCATCACTGGAGATATTTAAGAGCAGGTTGGACAGACACCTGTCAGGGGTGGTCTAGATGGTGTTTGGTCCTGCCGTGAGGGCAGGAGTCTGGACTTGGTGGCCTCTCGAGGTCCCTTCCAGTTCTAGTGTCCAATGATTTGCATCCTAAGTCAAGCAGGGTCCAGTTCTGCTCCTATTTCAAGTCAATGGCAAATCCCATAATAGTTGCAGTGGGGTATCAGGCCCATTTTATTATAAAGAACCTTTCCAAAAAAAGTTTAAAAATGAAGGTCCATAACCGTACAGAAAGATTCTCACCGTCTCTTCTTTGTTCCTTGTGTCAAAGCGCCTTTACAACCTTTGGGGCCCGTGCATTTCACCACATCCTGTAGAGAGCAACTTTTAGCATCACATTCAAGAAAACCAAACGTCTGCATGAAACCATTCATCATTAAAGACCCAAAAGGGTGCCTGGTGGTCTGACTTCCTACCGCCTTGAGCTCTGTTTTACACAGAGATTAAATCTCAGAGATTTAGGCGCTGGCTCCTATTTCAAGGCGATCTGGCTGATTCACCTGAAGTCAGGCAGAAGTCGGAGACAGAAATGGGTACTGACCCCCAGACGGCCAATCATCCCTCTAGCTTAACAGAAATTATTAGTTCCTACTGAATTCATTTTCTTCCAAAACCTTCTATGCTGCTAGATGTAACATTAATACCTCACCAAACAAAACATTGTCCTTAAAAGACTATTATTGAGGGTTGGGCAAAACCGGCCCTGGAGCTACTCCAGGGTTAGGCACTGGTGGGACGCCAGATGTGTTGTTTACCTGAGCATCCGCAGTTCCCAATTCCTGGCCAATGGGAGCTACAGGAAGCGGTAGTGCAGCCCACAGGCCAGTTATCTCCCCTCATTGCAGCCTGCAGGATTAATTCACAGATCTCTGGGTACGTCTACACTGCAGGGCTAAAGCCGGAATAAGCTACACAACTGCAGCTACATCAACTGCGTAGCAGAAGTCAAAATAGCTTGATTCGGCTTTTGGCGCTGTCTACACAGCAGGAAGTGGAAGGAAGAACATAAGAACGGCCGTACTGGTATGTGGGCTGTGCATGGGACAACAGGATTGGAGCTAGTGTCTGGCGGCCCACCCTGGAGGAGCCGCCCAGCACTCAAACAGGACCACGGGGGAGCCCGTACTTCATGCTTTCTCCTTTTCTTTACAATTCCCTAGCTTAAAAAAGAACCAACCTAGACTCAAACCACATCAGGGAAAACACGGAGAATGCTCCAGCCTGGAGTCAGCCCCTTGTTTCCCTGCCTTGCAGCGGGCTTCTGTACCAGGCGTGATAATACCGACATGGGAGCAGTTCAATGCTACAGGTCGATTAGCCTTCCCTTTGCAACGTCCTTGCTTTTGTAGGCTCTTCTGAACGGCAGCCTCTTTGCATAGCTCTCCGTTATCTCCTTGGAAAAGACCTTTCAAAGAAACCTTGCCTGTACCACTGATGCATTCCCTGCCTCCAGTCTCTGCACCAGTCCCATGGGACGTCCTACAGCCGTAGTTCTCAGTGTGTGGCGCTGGGGGGTACACAGAGCTCATCCAGCAGGTCCATCAACTTCACTGGATCTTTGCCTAGTTTTAAAACAGACTGCATAAAGAACTCTAGTGAAGCCAGTGCAATCTACTATTTCCTACGGGCAAAATGAGACTGCAAGTAATTTTTTGGTAACGGTGTATTTTTGTGTCTGATTTTGTAAGCAAGTTGTTTTTAAGAGAGCCAAAACTTGGGGGTTTTAACTCACTTAGACTCCTGAAAGAGCTACAGTACTCTGGAAAGAGTGAAAGACTCTTAGGCTATGTCTTCACTAAATGGAAGATCGACGCTGCCACGATCGATCTTCTGGAGTTCAATTTAGCGAGTCTAGTTAAGACTCGCTACATCGAACTCAGAGGGCACCCCATTGGTGGCCTGTACTTCTGCAAGGCATAAGAGAAGCAGACAGAAGTGTTTGCTCCCATTGGCCTCCCACTGTGGGGATGGCGGGGAACCTCAAAAAAGGCTATGTCGAACTCCAGCGACCTAATTAACGTAGCTGGTGTTGCGTCTCTTGATTCGACTTTCCCTTTTACTGTAGGCCTGGCCTTCGTGCACTGCTGAGAGCTGCCAGTAAATTACGCACAGAGCTATGGCACAAGAGGTCTGTAACGACTCACTCAGCAAATCACCCGGAGATTAATTTTTGGCATTTCTGGCAGAGGGGTTAGTTTCCCTGGAGAAGAGAAAGGTGCAGAAAGGCTCCATCTCCGCTCCCTTTTCCAAATGCTCTCACCGAAAGGACGTGCCCGGTACTTCTTACAATACAGCCCTGGGTTTCCCCCTCCCCTCAAACACACTTTAAGGACCCAGGCCAGCAGCTTGCTGAGCAACTCCTGCGGATGCCACATGCCATCCACTCCCAGCGCCTCGCCTAGACGCTAAGGACCTGCAGAACTGAGTGTCAGGTGAGGTGCAGGTCTTGGCAGAGCTTTCGGTTTGCTTTAGCCAGTGTTGCATCGCCATCTGCTGCACACATGCTTTATTGTCACAGGGAAATTCCTCCCAGAAACCTCTTTCCATCAGCCAGTGGACTGAGGGCTTGTCTGCCGCAGGGCCTGTTGTGCCAGTTGGAGCGGGCGGTAAGGCACTCCCGTGCAAGTTCTGCCCACTCCCTACTTTGGGTGCAAAACGCCCTACAGTAGACAAGCTCAAGCATTCCTGGGTTATTGTGTGCTCCTAAATCCTGAAGCCAGGTGGAGAGGGTTATTTGCAAAGTTAGAAACACAGCTCTTAGGACTATATTCTGGCCAGAGAACTTTCTTCTATAATTCCATCTGACCTGATGGAAGGGTGAGGACAAGTATTGCTGCTGGTCACTAACGATGGAAATCCTTCTGCACCACCTACCTTTGATTTAGAGCAATACAAGCAGAGAATCCGACCCATAGAAACTAGCAAATACTTTCAAACCCTAAGTACGCCAGAAGGGATAGATAATTCAGGGTACGTCTACACTTGCTCCCTGTCTCGAGAGAGGGATGCAAATGTAGCCAACCGAAATTGCTAATAAAGCGGGGATTTAAATATCCCCCACTTCATTAGCATAATTTCACCCACGCACTATTCCGATCACCAACTGGTTCAAACCAGGAAGTGAACTCCAGGCCCCGTTAGTTCGAATCAAACCCCTTAGTGCGGAGTAACATTAGTTCGAACCAAGGGGTTTGATTCGAATTAACGCAGCCCGGCGCGCACTTCCTGGTTCGAATTAGCTGGTGATCAGAATAGCGCGCGGGCAAGATTATGCTAATGAAGCGCTGGATATTTAAATCCCCGCTTCATTAGCAATTTCGGTCAGCTACATTTGCATCCCTATCTCAAGATAGGGAGCAAGTGTAGACATACCCTCAGGATACATCTACCCTGCACAAACATTTCGGAATAAGATATTCTCGAAGAAATACTCCAAAATAGCTTATTTTGAAATAGTGCATCTACACTACAGAGAAACCTCAAAATGAGTCCAAGGCAGGCTCCCCTAATGTGGACATGATACCTCAATTTAGAGCCCTAGGAGGCATGAGAGAGTAATTACTTTGAATGGCGCTGGGGAGGAGCTATTTCAAAACAACAGCAGTGGAGCATCCACGCTACAGCTATTTTGAAATAGCTATTTCAGAATAGGTGTTATTCCTCATGGAATGAGATTTACAGACGTCAGAATAAGCCATCTGTTATTTTGAATTTATATCGAAATAACGGAATTGCCGTGTAGACACTTGCATTGTTATTTCAGGATAACAGCTGTGATTCCAAAATAACGCTGCTATGTAGACACACCCTCAGAAACAGATCAGGATAAGGAAGTTACTTACCTTGAGCAGAATGACGGTTCTTCGAAATGTGTGTCCCCATAGATGCTTCACTTGTAGGTGTTGGGCCGGGGCGACCCGACACCAACAATGGAACACCCACGGGGACATCACTCAAAGAAGAAACTCGACGTATTAACTGATCATTGATTCGCTTACATCTCGTCCGATAAAGGTTGTAGCTGTCTGAGCCAACAAGGAACCAGGACAGAAACTTTCATGATCCACTGCTGTAAGGATTCATTTATTTCACTTCTGTGGTTTTCCCCTCCAGAACACTCCCCGCCCCCTTTCAGCAATAAAGATCAAGAAGTAGAGTTCACATCTACATGCTTGATCCCACTGCTGATAGAATCCAGTGACAAATTCCATCTTTCAAATAATCCAACCCTACCTAGAAACTTGCAAAAATTGTATTAGAGTTGTATTTTAATTCTTTCTTCAATTAAAGAAAGATGGTAAGAAAATTGCTGGTGTTTTATAATAAAATCCAAGTGCCTGAAGATTGAGAATAATTAAATATGATCTGAGTAGAAAAAGAGCAGGGGGAGGAAGGTGACTAGTCATCTAAAACTTAGCACACGGAAAAAAGTGATTATTCACTAATTAAAATGTTTGCATCTGAATTACCGATTAAATGATTCGTTCCGCTCCAGCACTTTCCGCAACACAGACATGGAGAATTAAATGGAATTCCTCTGCAGGGAAATAATGGTGTAAGTAACTAAGGGTGAACTAATTCATATCAATTCAGCTATCAGAGTCCCATACCTGCTTTCTCCTGGCTGGACAGGAAATTCCAGAGCAGGTGGCAAAAAACAAAACGAGGAACAGTAGTTTTCCAGGACAAAAGAATGCTGTTAAAAAACAGCAACACTTAACGACTTTTTTGGGGGGGAGGGTAGAATTGTGTAGCCACAGGCAGTGTAATTTTAGCATGTGATTGGATTATTTTTCAACAGCACAGTAATTAATATCAATCATAAGCAAGATGAGATGAATTATAGGTATGGGAAATCCAGCGCAACTTGGGGAAAGGATAAGTATTGACCTGTAATTTGGAGCTAAATCTGCAGTACAGACCCACACTCAATACTTGCCTTTTGCAGTCTGTGCAGGTGTAACAGCGACAGGAGGACCCAAACCTGGGACCTCTGGAGCTTAGTTCATGAGCCTCTACCACTTGGCTCTCAGCTAAAGCCGAAGAGCAAACTCATTCTCTCTCTCTCTGTAAGTGGACTAAATGCCACTACACGGGACAGTGCCCAGCAGGTGTGTGGGTTACACCGGCACCTCCCAGCAGTGGAGTTCTGTGAGGATAGCAGTGAGACAAGGGAGGAAGGGTACACGTGATATATCGTACTATGTAATTTAGAAATGTCCCTCCGTCTGTCCATCTGTGAGTCCGTTTGCTCAAGATCGTCTCCTAAATGGCAAGTATCGGAGGAGTAGCCGTGTTAGTCTGAATCTGCATAAACGAGAAGTCCTGTGGCACCCTGTAGACTAACAGAGGTATTGAAGCATAAGCTTTCGTGGGCAGAGACCTACTTTGTCAGATGCATCTTCTCATTGTTTATCCTAAATGGCAAGTGATAGGGCCACCAAATTTGGGAGGCAGCTTCCTCTTATCCTAACTTAAAGCAAGGACAGGGTTTGGTTGTGCCAGGACAATGAGGTGTGTGTAGAATTTGATTTTCTCATAAAACAGAAAGGGAGAGGTCTGGCAGGAGGGTCAGTTATATTGTGGAATGACTACAAAGGGGGAACAAGGGGCCAGAGATGGAGACTGGGACAACTATAACGCCACTGGACCAGCAGGGGACAGGGGTGGAGAAAGGGACGGCAATCTACTATATATTTCAGAGAGTTTGTTTGTGCACCTGCCTTCTGTCCCCGCCTCCATAGCTGCAGTGGCCATGGAGAGGCGATTCTCACATGGCCCAAGCTGCACTGGATAAATGCTTCCAGCTGGCACATAAAACGCGATGTGCTTATCACAAGGGGTAAAATCCTGCCCCTTGGCTGCACAAACGATAGATCTGTAATAAGAAGAGATCGTTACCTGTTGTGTAGCTCCTGTTCCAGATGGGTAGTTCATGTCCATTCCACATTAGGTGTTTGTGCTCTCTACGTGCACCAGTGCTGGAAGTTTCTCCCCTCAACAGTATGCATCCAGAGGGGAGCGACTCTGATGACTACCTGGCGTAGCACCCGCATCATGCGGTATAAGGGACGCCACATGCTCCCATTGCCGTAAGTTCCTTCTTGCTGGAAATTGACCATGGGGAAGGAAAATGGGATGCAGATTGGACATGAGCAACTCATCTGGAACGCCAGCTATGGAACAGGCCTTTTCCTCCAGTGATTGTTCCTGCCCAGTATACGTTAGGAGACTCCGAGCAGTACCCACAGCGGCAGGTAGGAGTTCAGGGTTGTTGATTGTAACACAGCTCTGGTGAACCCAGCATCAGCTCTGGCTTGTTGAGTGATGGCGTATTGAGACAATAACATGTGGACAGAGGACCACGTGGCGGCTCTACCGACGTCCTGGAGTAGGATGTGCACCAAGGCGGCCACCTACGACACCCGCACTCTAGTTGAATGAGCCCAGTCAGCAATGGTGGGACCTTTGCCAGCTGGGCCATTAGCTCTAGTCTCCCCCACCCAAAGCACAGAGTTGGGATAACAGCCCCCCAGAAGACCAACACAAACGCTGAAGCAGCTCAGCTCTGGGAGGGCTCAGCTACAGGGACCTGACAGCATGCCCAGGCACAGGTCCAAAGAGGAGACAGACAAAACCTCAAATAAAAGCGCCTTACTCTACGGTTTACACAGAGAAAGCTCATAAGGTTAGCTCTGTCAATGAAAGAGACACCCAGCTGCTGCTCCATCACACCCTCTCCCCCTCCCCACAGGTTACAATAAGATTTGACAATGAAAAAAAGTGTTTTAAGTATAAAAAGTAGGATCAAGTGATTTCAAGCGAGAATCAAACATAAAATGCACCAGCTAAACCTAATATACTAAGAGAAATTGTTACAAGTCGTATTTCTCACCCGAGTCCTTATTTTGGGTAAAATCCTTCAAGACAGAGCTGATCTCCTCTCTGGCCTGGGTCTAACAGCTTCTTGTGTATCCTCTTAGGGCAGGGAGAGAATTTCAAAAGGCATCTGAAGATGACTACTGATTGCTTCCCAGCCCTTAAATAGGAGTTCCCCTGGGTGGACATGTCCATTCTCTTGATCCCAATGGAAAAATACCAACTTGAAGATGGATTCCAACACCAGGGGGGGTGGTCATATATCTTTGGAGGTCCAACCACAGTTTAAACTTACAGGGGGAAAAAAATTACAGATGATTGTCTTGGGCACCGGGCCATTAAGTTTCTTAGTATCAGAGGGGTAGCTGTGTTAGTCTGAATCTGCAAAAGTGGCAAGGAGTCCTGTGGCACCTTAAATGGTACTTAAGTACCATTAATGGCTTTTACTGGAAGACCTGGAATTAACAAACAGGTTTACACTTCATATTTCTAATTCCATATACAAGAATGATACACACATGTTCATAGAATATATACTATAGGGGACTATAGGCTTTTGAATGATAGGGTACTTGCCCTGTTTTTGCATAAAGCCTATGTGAGCTGTGCATATTCACACTCAAACATATTTCCAATAGCATCATAGCAGTTATAAAGTCAAAGTTCTAATCTCCAAGACCTGTCTTGCCGATGTCAGGGAGCAGTGTGACAGAGTGTATCTACCCTGCACTAGGAGGCAGGGAGTCACCCTAGCCCAGCTGGCCAAAAAGGCCTCACCCCCACAGTCCTGCTGGGCATGCTCCCAGGGAAAGCAGGGTAAACAAGCCCAGGGAGCCACTTGTCTGGGCTGACAGCCAGAAGGAAGGAGCTCAGGCCAGCGCTACTGAACAACCCCTGCAGCCTCAGCCGCAGCAATAGCCTTTGCCGCAGCTCCGTCAGGGAGACTCCGACTCAACGAGCAACACTCCAAGGACCGCACCGCGCACCGGGATGGTAGGAAGTGGCACAGGACGGAGGATTGTCCTCCGGGAGCTCAGCATGTTTAGGCAGGAATCCCCGCCGAGCAGGCAGCGGAGTCCTCCACTGCCAACAGGGCCCTGGGCTGGGACCCGATGGAGCGGGAGGGCTCGGGTCCCCCTGCCTCCTCACCCTACAACAATCCAGCTCCCTAGTAATTTAGGGAGGCTTCCCTTGGGAGTAGGACTCTAGGCAATAGTGACCCTGAGAGAAGGGACTGTGTTTGGGACTAGGCCTGCTGGGCCGTATTTACCCTGATAGGGGGAACTGTACTTTGGGACTAGGCCTGCAGGGCCATATATACCCTGATAGAAGGGACTGTGTTTGGAACGAGGCCAGAAGGCCGTAAGCACCCTGGTAGAGGGACATTTGAGAGGAACTGGATCTACAGGCCGTATTTGCCCTGAGAAAAGCAGGCCTGGACCTCGACTTTGGGACTTCTGGACCATCGAGGGGTCCTGCCCCTCCACAAGCAGGAAGCCAGTGGCTCAAATGGTGGTCCAGTATGCCTAAAGAGGACCAAGTTGAGGTCCCACAAAGGCCACAGTCTCGTATGTGGGGGTAATCATTTGAGACTCCTCAGAAACCTGGCCATCATGTCATGAGAGAACATTTGTCCCCGAATTACCTGCTGGAAAACAGAGATGGCCACCAGATGTGCTCTGATGGAGACGTGCACCAGATCCCGGCCCTGGAGTTGTAGCAAGCACTCTCAGACTGCACTGGAGAGTGCAAGGGAGAAATGCCACTTCTCAGAGGGAGACCTTCATCCACTTGGCCAGGTAGGTGTCTTGTGGATGGTTTCCTGCTTCCCAGGAGGACCTTCTAGAGCTTTTCTGTGTAGGCATGCTCCTCCAAGCTCAGCCACGGAGCTTCCCTGCATAGAGGTGCAGAGACTCAAGACTGGGGTGTAGGAGCCAACTGCAGTCCTGACAGGCGGTCCGTACAATAGGGAAGAGGCCATGTTGAGGCGATCACGATAACCTGGACCTTGTTTCTCTTGAGAACTTCACTAGGACCCAGCTGCCGAGGGACTGGCGAGAACGTATACCTCAAGCGTTCGGTTCAAGACAGGTCAAAAGCATCAGAGGGGGCCCTTCTCTAGGCCCTGCCAGGTGCAAAACCAATGGCACTTTGTTTTGCTTGGTGGCAAACAGGTCCACCCGGGGAGTTCCCCATCTCCAGCAGAGCATGCGGGCAACATCAAGGTAAAGTGAAAAGTCCCTGCTAAGGTGGTCCAGAGTATTCCTGACTCCAGGGACGTGACCCGCTTCCAGATGGATGTCACGGCCACTGCACAAGCTTCCAAGATGGACAGTCTCTTGGCACAGAGCTGACACGCTCGCTCCCCTTTGCCTGTGTAATAAGATGAAGGCCTAAAGCAAAAGCCCATGCAACACAGGCCAGGTCTGTGGCCTAGCAAAAATGGACAAAACATGGTTGACAAAGCAACGCTGAGCTGTGAGCAAGAGGCTGGCCCCTGCTCACAGAACTGGGCACAGACAGGGCTGAGACCACACACTAATTGGTAATAGGCCCAGGTGTAGAACAGTAAGGCTATGTCTACACTCACAGCTTCTTGCGCAAGTAATATGCAAATGAGGCTAAGCGTAGACTATCACCGAGCCTCATTTGCATACCTAATGAGCCACCCTTTTTTTTCCCCCCAGAATAGGCTCTTGCGCAAGAAGGAGCACCTACACTGCCCCTTCTTGCGCAAGAAAAACCCTCTTGCGCAATGCCGTTACACCTATTACGTTTCAGGAAGAACGGCATTGCGCAAGAGGGTTTTTCTTGCACAAGAAGGGGCAGTGTAGACGCTCCTTCTTGCGCAAGAGCCTCTTCTGAAAAAAAAAGGTGGCTCATTAGGTATGCAAATGAGGCTCAGCGATATGCCACGCTTAGCCTCATTTGCATATTACTTGCGCAAGAAGCCGCGAGTGTAGACATAGCCTGACTGGTACTGGTCAGAAGTGGAAAGCACATGGGTACCACCAGCTCATTAAAAAAGACTTTGGTACCCACTCCCCACAGATACCAACCCAGGTTCAGGAAAGGGTCTAAGATGACAGCATGATGGATAGAGATGTTCTAATCGAACCACGAGGTACAGGGTGATGGGTGGTACGTAAGTAGCATCAGAGGGTGGTAACCTGACAGCGTCAGACGAGAGGTGTAACTTGTTTGTACCTGTCTATGAAGTGGTGCCGTGGGGGGAACATTCTTTGGCCCAGCTGAGGGGCAGTGGGAGTTTCCCACTGGTTGAGCTGAGGCCATTGTTACAAGTACATGTGCATAGTGGTTCGGTAGAGTCTGACAGCTATGACTGTATTTTGCTTAATAAACCTCGCTGGGGCACCTTCGATCCTTATCTGATTTGTGGTCTTTGGGCACTTTCTCAGGGTCTGCTGGGGTGACTAAGTGTGTAAGTCAACACGGCACACATCATTGAGCACACACGCCTTCTGGTCATCGTTCATGGAGCAGGAACCCAGCGGGACAACCCTGCCTGGTTGCCAACAGCTTGTTGATGTACATCATCAAGGCTGTGATGTCCATGAGGACTCGTACCACCTTGTCCAACATGTGGCAGGACTATCCCACAGGCCAGTCAAATGGCTCTGAGGTCCTTGACATTGATATGCAATGTTACTGTCTTTTGGGATCCACATCCTTTGAGTCCAGAGTCAAGAGATGCATGCCTCAGCTGAGGTCCGAGGCACCAGACACGAGCACGAAGGAGGGTGACAGATTGACAAACAGAGCTCCTTCTAAGGCAGGGGTGAGCAATCAGTTTTGAAGGGAGGAAGCACTCCAAGAACTTGGAAAGTGGTCAGGTGCCACCACGAGATTTAGTCGTCGTCTAGCTCACAGCTAAGGGTGGCCAGCCATCCGATTCTTCTGGTGTGCTAGAACTTCAATGTGTCAGATGGCCGCCAAGCTCGAGAGCACCCTCTTAGAAGGTTCTTGTAAGGCAGGCATGTCCAAAGTCCGGCCCTCGGGCCAATTGCGGCCCGTGTTCCGGTTTAATACGGCCCCACAGGTAATTTGGCAATATCTATCTTTTACGGCCCCCAACGAATCCATATGTATTGAGATGAATACATTGTAAAATCTCAGTTAATGTCAGTTGGTCTAAATCAGTTATAAATATATTTGGACACAACATGTATACTTGGTGTTATGTTCCTGTTCATATTTTTTGAACTTAAAAGTTGACAGACAACCTTTATTACCAATAATATGTAATGTACTTTACAATGTTCCTGACATATTTCAGCTTCCTGGATTTTTTTTTCATCTGGCCTTCAGATATGAAAGGCAGAGTGATTTAACACCTGTTTAGATTTGTCATCCATGTGACGAAATGAAAAGTATGCCGTTTGCAATAAACTTTGCATAAAATAGTTAATTTGCATTTAATTTTAATGGTTCAAAGAATGTCAGGCACAATGGTCGGCCCTCACGCATGTTCACTTCATCAAATCTGGCCCTCTTTAAAAAAAGTTTGGACACCCCTGTTGTAAGGAGTCCTGGCCAATCATGCCCCGGCACCTGCAGGGAGAGGCTTCTGAAGTTTCTGGTACACCTTGGAGTCGTCCTTCATTTCAGACATTCTTATTCACACATTTACAACACGCTGGTGGATCAGAATCTTGATTAAATCTGAGAAGGTGGCCTCCATTCAGACATCTTCCCTGGGAAGCTCTCCTACCGCGGGCTGGTGTTTGTCTTAACATTTCCCACTGAAAGTCAATAGAGACTAAAGGATGGTCAGTACACAAAAGATACGTGGCATTTATGGTGGGTCTCATTTGCAGAGTAAATTGTGAGCTTAGCTAAGACTTAGAGGAATCTTTACAGCATAAACATGGCCAGGGATGTGCACTAGAGTGAGTGAAGGAGAAGGAGCAGACAAATGGTGACTTCACTGGAATGCAATTTCACTGACAGGAGGGGGACAATAGGTGGCTAAAAACCGTGGGCGGTAGGACAAGGGAAGCAGGATCTAGACATAGGAGTCTGATTATTTTGGCCTGTTTCACAAATGCAGTAATCCAGCTTCTGTCCCATATGTGAATTAGCTAGTGGCTAGAGGAATCCCCTCGGAAATAATTTGATTTCTTGTTTAAGTTTTTCCCTTCAGTCTTTTGTGTTTCTTTTTAAACATTCAAACAAAGAGGCATTTGTTCTCATCTGGCATCAGGTTTCATTCTTTAACTTTCCCTTCCCTCTCCCCTTGAAAGGAACAGCAACAATTCAAGGGAGGCTCCCTTGCTCAAAGGATTTTGGTTTCAGTGGCTGCATATAAACAGAAATGCAAGTTCTGGCCTCGCCCTGAGACAAATCATCTAGAATTACACAGCCTGGTCTAACAAGGCCCTTCCCAGGCAGTAATGTACAAAACCTCCCCTCTTCCTTGAAGATTTCCAACAGGCTCGGCTCAGTAAAGATCCAGTGCAGGCCAGAAAGAACATGGAAAAAGATTCCATGCCTACACACGGCCCCTAAAGGGCAGCATCCACGTCCTGGCCATTTCATGACAGACTGTTGTTGCCACATTTATTCTTGCCCCTCCAGAATCCAGTGATGTACAGACACATCCTTCTCCTTAGCAGGAAGGTCTTAAGTCTAACAGTCCTTTAAATGCCTTTCTACCATGCTATTTTTTCCCATTGATGATTAAGTTATCGGCGTGTTTCAACTCGTTCTCATTGAGATCGGCCAGTTTTTCAATTTTTAAAAAACAAAAAATATTTTCCCCTCAAGGAACCCTTTAAAAGGGTGAACATAAGAACGGCCGTACTGGGTCAGACCAAAGGTCCATCTAGCCCAGTATCCTGTCTGCCGACAGCGGCCAATTCCAGGTGCCCCAGAGGGGGCGGACCGAAGACAACGATCAAGGAATTTGTCTCCTACCATCCTTCTCCAGCCTTTGGCAAACAGAGGCCATGGGCATCATTCCTACCCCCTGGCTAATAGCCTTTTAGGGACCTAACTTCCATGAATTTATCTAGCTCTTTTTTAAACTCTGATAGGGTACGTCTAGACGACATGGCTCTGTTGACGGAGCCATGTAGATTAGGCTGATCGGCAGAGGGAAATGAAGCCGCGATTTAAATAATCGCGGCTTCATTTAAATTTAAATGGCTGCCACACTGAGCCAACAAACAGCTGATCAGGTTAGTTTTAAACCTGCTACCCATTAATTTCATTTGGTGTCCTCTCATTCTTATATTATGGGAACAAGTAAATAACTTTTCTTTATTCACTTTTTCCACACCACTCATGATTTTATAGACCTCTATCATATCCCCCCTCAGTCTCCTCTTTTCCAAACTGAAAAGTCCCAGTCTCTTTAGCCTCTCCTCCTATGGGACCCATTCCAAACCCCTAATCATTTTAGTTGCTCTTTTCTGAACCTTTTCTAATGCCAAAATATCTTTTTTGAGGTGAGACCACATCTGCATGCAGTATTCAAGATGTGGGCATACTATAATTTTATATAGGGGAAGTAAGATATTCTTCTTCTTTTGACTGCTGCGGCACACTACGTAGACGTTTTCAGAGAACTATCCATGATAACTCCAAGATCTCTTTCCTGATTAGTTGTAGCTAAATTAGCCCCCATCATATTGTATATATAGTTGGGGTTATTTTTTCCAATGTGCATCACTTTACACTTATCCACATTACATTTCATTTGCCATTTTGTTGCCCAATCACTCGGTTTGGTGAAATCTTTTTGAAGTTCTTCACAATTTGCTTTGGTCTTGACTATCTTGAACAGTTTAGTATCGTCCGCAAACTTTGCCACCTCACTGCTTACCCCTTTCTCTACATCCTTTATGAATAAGTTGAATAGGATTGGTCCTAGGACTGTCCCTTGGGGGACACCACTAGTTACACCTCTCCATTCTGAAAATTTACCATTTATTCCTACCCTTTGTTTCCTGTCTTTTAACAAGTTCTCAATCCATGAGAGGATCTTCCCTCTTATCCCATGACAACCAAATTTACACAAGAGTCTTTGATGAGGGACCTTGTCAAAGGCTTTCTGGAAATCTAAGTATACTATATCTACTGGATCCCCCTTGTCCATATTTGTTAACCCCTTCAAAGAACTCTAACGGATTAGTAAAACATGATTTCCCTTTACAGAAACCATGTTGACTTTTGCCCAACAAATTATGTTCTTCAAATTATGCTCATGATGTCCATGTGTTTAAGGAATTATGCATCCCTTCCCACCAGCCGTTACAGAGCATTTGAAAGCTTTACAGCAAGGCACGAGACGGGTTAGCAACAATCCACATGAAGATCACCACCAGGAGTCACACTTCACAGCTAAATATTCTTCCCTACAAAGATACTTTTGGATCTACAATAAGAACACAAGTACAGCCGTGCTGAGCCAGACCAATGGTACATCTAGTCCACTATCCTGTCTTCGGGTAGTGACCGGTGCCAGATGCTTCAGAGAGAATGAACAGAACAGGGCAATTATCCCATGATCCACGCCCTGTCATCCAGTCTCAGCTTCTGGCAGTCAGAGGCTTAGGGACTAGGGGTGTTAAATGTAGATGAATTAAATGTAGATGAATTAACTAATTGAATAGTCAATGGGATTTCCATCGACTATTCAGATAGTCTATAAAGGGCACCTCCACCTTTGAACTGGAACCCGCCAGGCTCTTGCTACAGTTCAAAAGCGGAAGGCTCGCAGGGAGCGTGGGGCCAGTGAGGGACTCCCCCTGCTTGTGTCATTTCCCACTGTGCTTCTACCTCCCCAGTCCCCCGCGGAGACGGTGCTGGGGGAACTGGCTTTCAAGCAACCAGTTGCTGATAGAGGCAGCAAGAGGGGAGGCAGGCGACTAGTTGCATCACTAGTCGACTATGGGATGCTTATGCTTACATTCAAGTAGTCACTTACATCCCTATTAGGGACACTCATGGTATTGCTCATGTAGGAGTTTCCCTATCATTTGCTGCTGCTGCTGTGTTTATGTGGCATATGGCCTGAATACTGCAACACGCTTTGCATTCACGGAGGTTGGGTAGCTTCCCGTTTTATACCATTGGAAGGGACTTTCCTCAAAACAAAAAGATAAACACCAGCGATGCTGCCATTGCACCCCATCTACTGGCTTCAGTTCAAGATGCACAATGTAGACTACTGCCTTTTTAATACAAATAGCTGCCGTCTCCAGGCTGAGCTGTTACAGCAGCTCCTTCCTTTCCCTCTCCCCTGCGGTAGACGTTTAAGAGACAGAAGTGGCTGTACGTCTTCCATACACCTTACTTATTGGTTCTCTGAATCTTTGCTTTGTTTTTCCCTTCTAGTATGTAGGAGTAAGTCACAGAATAGAACAAGGACCTGCAACACTGCTTGTTTCCCTTCTCCTAAATGGGCCAGGGGGGAAAGTAGTGACAGGCAGTAAGGCTGCATATTTGCTCATAGCCTCTGGAGAAACTAATTGTTTCTACTTGCCTTGACCCATTTTTATGAAGTCCTGTCCCATGCCATGGCGAACAACCACACAATCCTGTTCATAAATACACCAAGCCAAGGGAGGAGCTGATGGCAGACCCTAGATCACCTGGCCTGCCTGCAGGACAATCACTCACATGCTTGTCACCTGGGGAAATCCTACAATTCCGCTGAAACCTGCAAATGCTGCCTGACACGCAGAGCAACTTTTGCTCTTCACCAGTCAGCATTTTTGGGGCTGCTCTGCCACTGTGGGGTAGGAGCTGAGATAATGGTGTTGCTCTGGCAGATCCAGAGAGGCAGAAGGCTTTGTTGTCCTGATTGTCCCAGCCTAAAATGGAAGGGCTTTGAAACATGATCTACTCTACTGTCAACTCAGGACTATAGATAAAAACCAACTATCTGAGCAAACGTCTATCATTTTACTCAGGGAGATGTTTATCATCATGAAGCCTCACTAAGAATGTGAGCTATGATATTAGCCTGAAAGTTGGGGGGGAGGGGGAAGAGAGAGAGGAGGGAGAGAGGAGATACCAGAACTTGATTCACATCCTCACCATCTCTGTAGCACTGGTTTTTGTTTTACAACTTACACGTCTCATTCAAGGTCTAGTTTCAACGTAAAGTAGGAAATGAGAGATGTTTAGCAAACATGTTAGTGAACATACAAGCACATTCGTCTACACTCTACTAAAGAGTTACAAAATGTTTTAAAACCATGCTTGCTAGGTGTCGTCAAATCTTGTTTATAAAAGCCAGATTTTTGACAATTATTGAAGCATGTTAGCCAATGTATTCTCTAAGGCAGGGGTGGGGAACCTTTCTTGGGTCAAGGACTGCTGACCCACAGGAGAAAAAAAAAAAAAAAAAAAATCAGTCGGGGGCCGCACACAAGTTAAAAAACCAACATGGCTCCTGGATGAGAAGGAGAAAGATACTTAATCCCCACATTCCCCTTGCACACCAGAGCTTCAGGAGAAAGAGGGGAAGGGGGGCAAGCTAGTAGGTTTTGGCTACGTCTACACTGCCTCTTTTTTGCGGAAGAGGCAATGCAAATGAAGCGTTCATTAGCAAGAACCTGTAAACCTCATTTTTTGAGGAAGAAGGGGTCTTGCACAAAAGGGTTATTTTGCGCAAAACAGACATGTCTACACCACTTTTTTTTGCGCAAAAACCTCTTCCACAAAAAGCATCGGAAAAGGATATGCAAATGAAGCACGAGAAGTTACTAA
Source organism: Pelodiscus sinensis (assembly GCF_052426305.1). NCBI lineage: Eukaryota > Metazoa > Chordata > Testudines > Trionychidae > Pelodiscus > Pelodiscus sinensis. The sequence continues at coordinate 44,376,789 of NC_143065.1, read as the reverse complement.
TGAGTGCTTCATTTGCATTGCCTCTTCCGCAAAAAAGGGGCAGTGTCGACGTAGCTTGTGTGTGCGCTCCAGCCTCATAGGCGGGTGGCAGGGGCTGGAATGCCAGCACATGCTCCCCAGTGCTGGGGGCGGAGGGGTTGCCATAAGCCCCAGGAACCAGATCCAGGCAAGCCGAGGGCAGCACCCGGACCCTGGCTCTTAGGTTCTCCACCTCTGCTCTAAAGAGACCTTTTTCCTATTCCTAGTCTAGACCAAGTCCAAGACATAGGGTCTTCTTGCTATCATCAAAAGATAAACCAAAAGCCTGAAGAAGTAAATCTGACTGCATTGAAAGGCAGGCTGCAATCCTGAAGGTCTTTTCTGACGCTTTTAACATATTGGAATTCACTTTAATCCCTTAAAGTGAGTATGCCTAACTCCCACCTCAGCAAACCATTCCTGCAGGTTATTTCGCAGAGGGAGCCGTTAAAGCCAAGATATTATGGAAATTCTGGCCTCGTGTCTCCTCTGAGAGGAAGTCCAAAGTACATGCGCTAAAAGTAAAATGCTATCCCAAGTTAACACATCTACACTGGGTAAGAGCCATTGAATAAAAGTATTTATTTTAACACATTTGCAGCTCTATGTTTAATAGAATTGTCATCTCACAAGTGAGGATACTACCTTCACCCTTACATCTACTGCTGATGCAATTCACATCTTATAGCAGTTACTCATTCATTACACAAAACCAAAGAGGCATGACACCAATTCACCATTATGCACTGTCTCAGGGTTCTTGCTGTTTGTCATTGTGATGGCTGGAAGACGGAGAGGACTCTGAGACAACAATTTGCAGATATACAGAACACTGTCAGTCCAACAATTAAGTCCCATCTCTTGCAGAAAAATTGTTTTGATGGGTAGTTCATATTAATTGTTGCTAAGTAGAATAAAAAACCTGAACTGGCATAGAAATATTTCTAAAGTGCATTACTGCAGCTAAATAAATAGCAGCATTTGTGTATTAAAAAAAACCCCATCTTAGAAAGGATTGTGACCAAAACTGAAAATGTTTTACACTATAAAAGAAAACCTGGCTAAACAACAAGACAAAGGCCTTGCATGATTCAGTCTACAGGAAATAGAGAATAATATTAAGAGGTTCACACAGACATACAAACAGAAGGCTCTCTTCAATGCGATCCATAATACACAGCAGGGAGAAAACCAAATGCATTGGATACACGTATTTCCTCAGAAATGTGAAAGTCTTTCCCTTAGCTCCTATGCAGCATAGCCTGTTATAAAACACAATTCTGCAGCATTAGCATAGCAGTAAGTTTACCAAAGCTTCACTGGTAACAAATTCTGAAGAAAATTAAAATACAGTATTCCAGTACAATAGTTGAATTCTTCCTCATGGTTTTCTGCGCCTGAAATAAAAAAAACAAACACTCAGATCATATTTCAGATCATAGTTTTGATTTCCACAGTGCGACATTCTGTAATAGTGGTCAAGACAATTACTTTGTAAAACAGACTGTGTAAATCTAATACAAGATTTAAGAGTAAACAGTGATGGAAAGACAAATTGGTAGAGCCCTACAAATCTGCAAATACCCAATTTATATCCATGGGCATCTGCATTCTCAGACGTCAATGTGGATATTCACGGCTCATTTTTGCAATTTTTTTTTCCTCCATGCAGGGCTCTATGCATTGGTTCAAAGACACAACTATGCTATGGATTTCATTCAGAGCATCAGATCAGGAAGCAACAACCATTGAGTTCAAAGTGCTTTTGCATATAGTTCTACACACAGCACAGAATTAAGTTCAATGCATCACAAAAGTAACCGAACAAGCAAAGTGAAGATTTGAGCCTGCTCCTCTATAAAGGCAGTGACAATGCTGCCACCTATTTCATTAGGTACAGGATCAGGTCCAAAGATTACAGGGAAAGGTACTTCAACAAGAAAAGTTTGTGTCATAGTATGATTGTGCCCATTACCAGGGAAACGTTTGTCAGCAGACCTGAAATCACAAATCTTCCGACCAGATATTTCCAGAAGTGCAAAATTTCAAATGTGCTCCAACACTCCTACTGGACTTGTACGTAGAAGTTTTCTTGCTTGTACGCTCTAGACTGAAGTCTAATGAATTAGCGTCTTATAGTCATTAGCCTTCACAAATTTCAGGCTGAAGCAGAGAGGCTTGTTTGGGCACTACTGTATCATCCACTGTTTCTACCCCCAACCCCCTTTTTGCTTCATGAAAAGCCCTTTTACCTCTGAAGCCCTCTCTCCTGCCTGTAAACATCGTGTTAAACTGCAAGCTTTCTTCCCCTGAGCTGAATGGGTCACTTCCACAGCACTGCCAGCACCTATCTGCAAAAGGCCAAATCTGCAAGTGAACGCTGTTCTCCAGCAGCGAGGCTACCAGACCTTCCTAACCAACACTTATTCTGTCAGCAAGTGTTTGCGACCCAGTCTTGCAGCTTATGATGTTTCATGTCTAAACCCTAGCGCAGGGATGTGCAATAATTCTTTATTGGGGGGAGGGGCAGAAAAGAGGGGAAACATTCCTCAAGAATTTGGTAAGTGGTCAAGGGCCACATTCTTCCATATTAATGGAGGTGCAGGATCTGGGATGGAGGTTGGGTGCAGAAGGGAGCTTGGGGCATAGGTGGGGATGTGGAATGGAATGTCCGTGAAAGAGGGAGTTGGGATCTGGGGCAGGGGACTGGGTGTAGGTCTGGGAGTATGGCTGCAGGGGAGGGGACAGAGGATTATATGAAGTGGGGGGGGGGGAGGAGGACTGCGGTGCCAGAGTCCAGGAGACACTTACCTGGGCAACTCCTGGCCAGCAGTCCAGCAGGTTCCCAGCTTTCCATGCCCCGGCAGGCCATTCAGAGCAGCCAGCTGCAGGGCCATGTGTGTCTGAACAGCTGTAGGCCTGGAGTGTGGGGGAGGGCACTTCACATACTGATTGTTCTTCAAATAGGCAGCTGCTGTTGTCCAGAACCGGCCAATGGGAGTTGCAAGATTGTGCTAGGGATGGGGGCAGTGCACAAAGCCTTCTTCTCCCCTCAGGCTCACAGCTGTTCACAGAGAAACAGGGCCCTACAGCCAGCTTTTCTGAGCAGTGTTGGGGCAGGGCAGGCAGGGAGCCTGACTGAGGCTCCCCCTGTGCCTGAAGGCCAGATCCAGCGGCTTTGTGGGTATGATCTTGCCCATGGGTTGTGTTTTACCCAGCCCTTTTCTAGTATTTGAATTAAGAAACCGGTACTTCTATAGGACATCCCATGAGTTGGGGGACATTCGTATAGTGAGATGGGAACTTTAGAGTCACAAAGTTCTTGGTCTTCCTGAGTGAGACCAAGTTACCCAAAACATCCCCACGAAGCCTCAGGCTTCTGTGACTTCAGTAGGTGGGACTCAGGGCTTCTGCACCACCTCTAGGCTCATGCTCCTTTTCTAGAAGGTTTATATACCCAATCTGGAATTTAATATGAATGGCATCAACTTTCCATCCGATGGTTGAACCCTATCTCCCTCTGTAAGGTACCCTGCTGCAGTTTTTGTAAATCAGATGTACTTCAACTACCCTCGCCTTCCTCCACCAACCAGAGATAATGGAATGTCCACTTGCACCGCAGCGTGTTACTAATATGGCCAGGCACTGACATTACTTTGCAATCTTAGGGGCATACAGGCCAAGGAAGTCAGCGCAGAAGTTACTCATTTCTCTTCACACCCGTGCGACACCTCGCTTCATCTCTGAGCGGTCAAGGCAGTCAGTGTCCCAGCACAGGTTTGTGGGCCCACTCAAACTGCTGCTGTGGACAAGGTACCCATGTTGGATTTTACTATCACACCTTGCTCTGGCCAAGTGCTCCAGGCGTGACTATGATTTTGGAGACCCAACGAGCTCTCTTACAAGAAGTTGAGATGTTCAGAAAGTCAACTCTGAACACCAGGCTTATCAACTTTCAGGCTTATCAAGTTGAGCACTCAAAAGTCACTGATCACACTTGCGAATTTTGGCCCCAATCTCCATATTTTGGGCCACATTGTCATTCCAAACGCAAGAGCATTTAGCGGTCTCCAGTTGTCCATTCAGTGACATTGCTGCTACTTGACAATCCAAGTCAGGAAGGCAGCAAGAAAAGCAAGAGACCTGATTCCCACCAGCAGAGGAGAAAGAGTGAATGTCTGGAATCCCAAAGGGGCAACACCATCAGGTATGACATTTTAGGATCCTATCCTTACCTTAAACCTGGGACTTGAGGGGAATACTATTTTTCCAATCAAAAAGCATTGAGAGCAAGAAAGCCAGAAGCTCCAATTATGACAAGTTTGCATGACACCTACTTGGGCAGAGCATGATGCTGATATCCAGGTCCAAGATTGGATCCTGCCCTCATCTCCACAGCTACTGAACACTGAAAAGAGATGTGTATTAGTCACCTCTGCTGCATAAAGCCAGCGAACAAAAGGCAGGCTTAGTGGTGTTATTTCAGATTCACACCAATATAAAAATCTTTCCGCCCGCTTGTAACTTACTCTGGTTTCTACATCTGTCCATTCAGATTCGGCAGCATCTTCTGGTGGAGTAGGACTTGACGGTGATGATCTTCGCTTTCGACTGAAGGAGGCAGAGAGAAGCGTTAGCCCTGAAAGACTGCTGCAGACTGTTCAGTAGACTGTCAAATGTGTGATTGCACAAGGCATTATCTAGAGATGGAGAGGATGGATAACTACTCCACTACCCCCATGCCCCAGCAGCATGCCAGCGCTGCCTATAGCTGCAGGGTTTACAAGAAACCCTTACCTTGGTTTTACATAGATTAAGCCAGTAACTCCAGTTCAGAATCTCAGCAACTTCATTCTTCTGAAGTTTCTCACCAGACCACTGATGGAATTAGAACTTTGCGCACCTTCTGGGGACACTAAGTTCTTGACATGATTGCAATGATAAAATTAAATGTGACTGACCCAGTTGGTGATTCTTGTTTTAGAGTCTCTATCTCCGTAAACTGGACTGCCTGTCCACCACCTCTGGTTTTGTAAACATCGCCCTGAGGGAAAGAAACAAGTTACTTACAAGTTAATATAATTAGTTGGATATTGTTTGCTCAGAAACTCAAACTGTGACCAACTAGTATGTGATCTCACAGTTTGCAATAACTACTATTTCTTTCAAGGAAGCTCATCCATCAACCCAGAGAGCACAAACACTCAAGCATGGACTACAGTGAACCATCACAACATGCTGTACCTTGAGGTTGTTAGCTACTCCCATAGATGGAGCAAGAAATTCCAAAGGTAGCAAAATACAAACACTACTGAGTTAGTCCTGGTTTCAATACCATAGCAGACTGAGCTAAAGAAAAACTGCAGTTTTTTTATCCAGTGTAAAGTTCATCACAAGAAACATTTATCAACAGCCTTTGGCCAAAGTGATAACTGGCATTCCTAAGAAACATGGTGAAAGTGGCCACCTGGCTGAAAAGACATCTGTTGTGAAACTAGCAGGGCCCCAGGGCACTCAAAGCCTACACTTCTTCCCAACTTGCTTGAACTGTTTTACTAGACTAACACTGAAAGTGCTAGATTTCATTGTTAGATGAAACAATAGTTTTAGATTGTTTTATTGTTGTGGCAAGTCAGGAACCGATTCATGCTGCTAGGGAAATGAAGTGATATCTGTTCATCAAGATGGTCAAACCTCTGGAACTAGGCTTCAGAAAACCAGTGTCAGTGGCATGCTTGGCACACGCACAGATTATGGAAGGTGTCTTAAATAATGGGCTAGAAGTTCATTTCATTAAGGTAAGGACAAGTCTCTTTTCAAACTGACGCAAATGAAGCTTAGTATGCAAATACCTAGAGGAGCACGTTCAAGTACTCCAAGCTGACCAGAAATGTTTTCTAAGAACTGAAGTCTCTCCTATCCCAACCTGTAACTTCCAAAACCCATTCAACAAAAGCACTTCAAGTCAAGACACATGCTCATGTGCAAGCTAAGATCAAAAACTCTAGGTCAGTTAAGTACAATTTGACAACACAAAGGTATTTGTTTTACCTTAATGAGCTTAGTTTCGATCTCCCCATCAGAAGCTAGTTCCTGGTGTGTCAGCATGTACTTGTCACACTTAGCTAGTGCCTTTTCATTTGCAGCTGCTACTGTGATGGCATGGGGGACATGTGGCTGCATGACTGTTTCAGTGGGCACATTAGAAGCTGGTTTATGATCTACCCATCTCTCCCCTGCTGAGCGTGATCGTCTGTGTCTGAGATGAACTGGAGGTGCATTCTGATCAGAGCATAAAAGGAACCAGAAGAAATAAGCACAATCAGTAGTTAACTTACTTCAGGCAGCTCAGCAGAGGAAGTGCAGTTTTTCAGGCCTGGTTAAAATGTGTCTGCGTGAAGACCTTATTTTCATCTCAATTTTTAATCAGAATTGATCCTGCAGGGCACCATTACAGACACTCTTATACAAAACTGCTATGAGAATTATACTGGGGCCAACTTGCACTTTTTTGCAGTTTTCATTAAGTTCTACATAGTCAGGTAGATTCCTTAATCAAAGTCAAACAAAAGATTTCAACTTTTTTTGCAGCCACCCAATTTTCTAGCCAAACTATAAAATTCTACACACATTAAACAGGCCTCAAAAAGCAGAGCTACTCAAGATAGTTTCCATGGACACGTTTCTGAGGCGAATGGTCTGTTTCTCAGATGATCATGAGAGCAGATTTATGGATAGGTTTTAGGGAATGTTACTTCAGCACAGTCACTTGAAGATGTGAGGCCTTAAGGGTATTTCCGGGTAAATACTGTAGAGAAGGAAGAAGCCTGACATTAGTCCTCTCCAGAGGTTTGGAATTCAGCTGTTGGAATGGATCAGAAGTTACTCATGTGTGGGTAGAGTAGAGGTATCCACTCACCCTCTGCTGGACACAACTAGAAATCTGTTTTCAACTGCAACTGAAAGGTCAGATGCCCTGTTAAACATGGACCCAATTAGGAGATTAAGGTTTATGCTGCAGATCTTCTCTGGAAGTTAAGTAGAAAAATGGCTGAAGACTCAGAAGGGACAAGGGTAATTCTCTTCTAGAGGAAGAACCTGAGGGATCTCGAATGCAAGGCTGTGATTTACACTCCTCAAACTGAAGTTGCACTTGGCTAAAACCTAACAGTTGTTTTCAGTTGGGATTTTATTTCTAGACTCTTATTCCTAATCTAGCCCTCCATAGAAGAAGGGCTGGTGTGTAGTCACCCAGTCATGTGATTCCAAAGGTGGTGGTGGAGGTACTAACTTCCTCCCTTAAGTCTGGTGTTCAGACTGGCCCGCTCCATGGTTGGTGGTCTGCTCCAGATCGAGAGCAGCATTTAAAATATGCACCTAATCAGGGATGTTAAAATGTGTTCATGTAAACATCTTCACTGCTGAATTTTTCCCCAGTTACATGTTTACACATGGGGGTGGAGCCGGTATGTGGCCCCATGCCTGTGCTCCTGCCTCTGTGGGAGGCAGCAGTGGTGGGGTGGGTGTGTCTGGCAGCTCAGCTCTCCGCATGCACCAGCTCTCGCCTCCTGCAGGTTCACTGGTTAATCGTGTGCTCAGGTACACATTCACATCCCTACATCTTATATAATAATGGACAATAGCATGTATATAAACTCTACAGCAGAGGTCACTTAACTTCCTTCTAACAAGGTGCATTGAAGAAGAGGAAGAAAGGGTCTTCCTTTGACCCAAAGTACACTATCCTCATCAAAATCAGCTTTTTCCTCCTATAATGCTAGAGTGTACACTGCTGAGAGAATGACAGTTTTAAGAGAAGATTAAACTAGTAAGACCTTTCAAGTAGATTCCTGAGCAGATACAGATCCAGATACAAAATTTTGTATCCACAAAAAATGAGCCGCAGATATCCATATCCATATCTGCGGATACAAACACTCACAGATATAAAGCAGATATCTTTTGCAGGGCTCTACATATGGGTAGTGTTCCTCTGTTATCAGGCTCTGGAAATTAACAGCTGTAACTGGTAGGGGGAGATTTTACACTTCTGTCTCTCAAACACGTCCTATGAAAATTCATTTCACTAGCAATGTAGCAAGACCACCTGATTCAGAACCATGGATACTAACCCCAACCACTGCACTTCCAAGACTCGAGCATTGATTACATTGTATTTTAGCCACGTGTTTAAGGTTTACAATGCACCCTCTTGCTGGGTCTCTTCTCCCCAAACACTATTTACAAGCACCTATGTTCTCTTTTCAAAAACTACATGCTGCCAGGATGCAGAAAGAAGTCTTAATATCTGAGAAAATAGAAATTTTCAAGGCTCAACCTAAGGTTACCTATGGTAACTTTTTAAACGGATGAGTAAAGTACTCATTTTTCCATTGGTAATTTTTGGGGAGTTCTGAAAAGCTGCCTTATGAGTTTAGACTCTTTAAAAAGGGTGCATTGTATTTTACCGTAAACAGTGTTCCTTAACTTACTACCAGTAGGGGTTCAGGTATACTTTAATTTGATGGCAAAAACAAATTACTTTAATCGAAAAGTCCCTCTATAACAGGAACTTTGATGAATAACAATATCTAGATGGTTTGTAACACTATTAAGGGAGTCCAGGAGATGGATTCACAATGCAATAGGGATTTTGCACCTGTTAAGTACATAAAAATAATCTGATATTTGTATTGGTCTATCAGTTTTACCTGAACCCCTCTAGCAAGAACATGATAAAGCATAGTGTTAAGACAAGCATCTCCTTGATATCAACTGGTACACAGAAGAATCACTTACACAAATTAAAACTGTAAACGAAAAACACCAGTTTTGTTGCAATATTCAAATTTAGTAAGAACATTTTAATGGCTGTATGAATCCAATTCTTTTCAAGTGAAGCTGCTTGTCCAAACACTGTTTCCAGCAGATACATGAAGTTAGCACAAACAGCTTGCAAGACCACCCTTTAATCTGCCCAAAATTGGCTCTGGCAATTGCAGGCTGCCAGACAAGTGTAAAAGACAGACAAATGGAGACACAAAGTGGTTTATAGTGAGAAAAAGGTTAATAGTTGTTCCTGGAGAGAGCTATATACATGCTGACGAGAAACAGTCACACTCCTTTCAGGGCTTTTATATGCCGACTTTAGACAGCAAATTAGACTGTTTTGCAAGTACCACGACTCAACCTGGAGACAGAAGTCAAGCATGGAGCCAATTTGTAAAATAGGGTCCGATTCCATTTCAGGTGTGAGCTCACATATGCCAGCACATGCTAAGTTTGGCAATTGCTTGAGAATAGTTATCTTCTGAGCCATGGCAACTAAGTACTGCTATAGGTAACCATTGCTAGGAGTAGCACTAACCCTGCAGCATTGGTCCTCTTCTATTTCTATCTCATCTCTATAGCTGGGGACCTCAATGACTCCAGTCCAGTGCATCCCTCGCCTTCTGTCTGATACATTACAGTTTCTATTTGGCTCTGGTTCCTGTTGTCTACTCCTTGCATTAGGTGTGCCATTGATGCACTTGTTGTATGGAGGAATTTTCCGCTCCCACTCCGAAATACAGGATGCCACAGAAATGCTGCTACAAGAGTTAGAGCGTCTATGCAGCTGTGGCTGGCCCGTGTGAGGTTGGCTGTTAGGGACTTGAGTGACATAGTTACTAGAAATCTGGAGAAAACGGGAGAAATATTAGTGAATACATACAATTTTGAACTAGTAACAAAAGTTTAACACTTCTCAGAAAACATCCCATCCATGCTGTATGGCTGACTTGCACATATGAAGACAGCAATCAAACCATGTACTTCACATAATTAGGTGTTCTTCACATAATTAGGTGTTTTACTGTCAGCTTTAAAAAGCCAGGCACTCTTCCAATTAGTTAAGTGTAAGGTAAAAGAGCATGCCAAGAAACAATACACTGAAGAGGAAAACAAGTTCAAGGAATTTAGTAGAGCTCAGAACATATACTCATTCTCAAGTCCCATTCCCAGCAACTAGAGAAAAATAATCAGTTGCATTTAGACTTTGAATATCAGCGCAAAGACAAACCGGTTTTAAAAGAGATTTTATATGTAACATACTGGTGCTGGCGAGGGGGACACAGATCTCTGAAGAGCCTTCTCCCGGTCCTTCTCCCGTGACGGTCTCTCTGGTTTTTCATTCTTTGGTTCAGTTACAATAGCTTTCAGTTGCTTCAGTTTCTCATCTTTGACCCAGAGCTTGTTCTGCATCTCCAGCTGTTTTGCTGCCACACGGCGTTCCTGCAGGTGAGAACTGGGTGAAGGTATCGTTTTACACTAAAAACTAAATTATACAAGCATAGTTACTGTGATGAAAAAACTCAGATCAGGAAAGCTGCGAATTCAAAATAGAATGAAGTCATTCCAGCCAAGATGTACTTAAAGTACTCATGCCAACGAGGACTGGCCAACTTTCAAAGCTATCTTGCCTCTTTGAGGTTGTCTACCTGAGCAATGAACTGACCATATTTATTTAGTAGTACATGTAGCCACTACTAAATCTCTAGCTCACAGAATGAATTACTATAGCAAGTTAAAAACATAAGAATGGCCATACTAGATCAGATCAAAAGGTCCATCTAGTCCAGTATCATCTTCCAAGTGGCCAATGCCAGTTGCCCAAGAGAACACACACACACACACACACACACACACACACACACACACACACACACACACACACACACAACAGGTAATCATTAAATGACCTGTCTGCTCATTCATTCATAGCTTCTGTCTGGGGACACCTCATAAGCTATTTTCTCCCCTACACTGACATGCAATTGGCAGAAAATACACTGTTGTTAATATACCATGGAAAGACAACCGAACCCATGTACCTAGGTCACAGCAACTTCAAGAAGAAAAAAAATTATGAACCAGAAGGAATCAATGCTAAAACTTGTCAGATTTCAAGATGAGAGTATCATCTGGTCTGTCTCTCAAAACTGAGCACACAAAAATATTAACTTCAGCCTTTGCCTGGTATGACGAGCATTTCTAACAAGCAGGTTAATGTACTTACACATTCCTTCTCCCACTTCATTGTTGTCTCTGTCACCATGCCTTGCAATCGTGCTTCCAATCTACGCTTATCAGAAGCCTGACGCTGCAGTTTTTGACTCTTGCTTTCAAGCTCTTGCTGTAAATTACGTTTGTCTTCTTCATAAATTGTAGTGGTTTTCTCTAAAATCTCAATCTGGAAGAAAGACCATAGCATTTCTTCTTCTAAGTTTGAGATTTTATTTCTTACAAAGCGTTTTCTTGAAGTGTACAATAGAGCAAAGGAGATCATCATATATTTTAATATGGTTTAGAACACAATCTGTGATTTTAGTACAGATATATAAGCCAACACTCCAGTAAAATCCCTTGAAATTGTCTTGAAATTTCAAGGAGTTTGTAGCACATAGTTCAGCAATTTCTTGACAGAAACAGCCTCCCTTCATGCTAAAGCCAAAAGAAAGACATTTTGATTAAAATCCTCCACCCCTCCCCCTGAAAAAAGGAGAGAAAAAAAACAATCAAGTTTGAGAAAAATCTCATGTGGAAAACTTTTGCCATTTGCTAAACAGGATATTACATCTAAACATTGGGTAATTTCAGATTATGTAAGAACAAACCTTATACTCTAATGTTTTAGTTTTCTTTTCCAGTCGTTCGATCTCCATTTTCTGTCCTGCTATCACTTTCTCCTTCTCAGAAAGTTTGCCTTGTGCGTAGTTTTCCTTGGATGCAATGCCGCTATCGAATTCTTGCAGCATAGTTTTAAATGCAAGTACTAGAACAAATTCAGACACTGTAATCCATATAAATTAATTTAACAAGAATCTTTGCACTCCATCCCAGATCATTAAATTAGATCAATCTTCGTCTGTTCCCTGGCAGCTTGAAATATGAAGACAGGCTTATGTGTTTGCTTATACAGCCCTGCCTAAAGTCGGATTTATTGCACTAAACCACAATCAAGTTTCCAAAGCATCACTCACAATATTTAGGAGAACATGAGGTTCCGTCACCTGTCTACTGAAGTAGAAGATAGTGGCCATTTTACTCCAGCTGCTTTGCACAACCACCTTTCATATATTAGATTAGCAGAGGAATGGTTTCAGACGGAGAATATTGCTCACCATTTTTGGTAAACTCTTGTGACAGTATTTGCCGCATTCTCTGGCGTTTCTCAAGGATTTCAATCAGCCTAGGAAGTGTTTGGTCATCATTCACGTCCAGTAGTTCACATGATGGTAATGGAGGAAAGTTCTGCAGAAACATTTCTGTAACAGATTGTTCTTCTGTTTCTGTAAGGATTTAAGCAGACAATCCAGGATAGCAAGTTACTATAAAAACGTTCCAGGGTTATAGCATATACACTGACTCCACACAATCCCTCCCCCTCTCATCCCAAAGCATTTTCAAAATAGAAAAGCCTGAAAATTTTAAATAGGCAAGAGTTTCCACCACCTAGACTGTAGCCAATCCGGCACAACTGTACTGAAAGGAGGGTTTGAATGTGACATTGCTCCATGTAATCGGTATGTCAGCAAGAGAAGATCTAAACAAACTGTATGTGTAGAAGGAAGCTTGGAGAGTTTAGAAGTAGTTTGAGCATACAATATTTTATCCAGTTTAAAAAAATACTAGGGGGCTGAGACCTTGTCTCGCTACATTTACCAACCTCTCTCTTTGGCTACGAAAGCAGCCAGAGCGCCTGTTGACGCTGATGATGTTATTCTATCACCCAGCAGAAAAAACTTTTTTATATAGAGAGAGATTTATTTTTCCAAATATTGCTGTATTTCTATGTTCACCATCTCCCTCAAGGGACAGAGTTAAAGAAAAGTCTACATTAAAAATTTACCTTGTAATTAGTAATATGCACTCTAAAACCAACTGTAAAAATGAGTAGTCCTTTGGCATCTTAGAGACTAACAAAAATATATAGTATCATGAGTTTTACCCACAAAAGCTCAAGATATTATATATTTGTTAGTCTCTAAGGTGCCAAAGGACTACCCATTGTCTTTACAGTTACCAACTAACATGGCTACCACTCAGAATTTAAAATCAACTGGTTTCATTATAATTAATAACCCTGCAGCCTAAACCCAAGGTAACAAATATACTTATGACTTTATTGTATAAGTTATAGATTATGCAAGATATTTCTGTTTTATTTTAATGTATTTTCTATCCATCAGAAGTGTTGGATTGACTAATAAGCCTGTGACATGAAACCATGCAACATCATTCTGTGTTTTACCTCCACAGATTGGACCACCTCGAATCTCAAGTCTTCGTGAGAGTTCATCCTTAAAGGCCTGGTTTCTAAATCGGCGTCCTGGTGTTAAGCCACACAGTGGTTTATCAACAGGTCTTGCAACTTCAACTTCTTGGGTCATTTCTGCAAATCGCATGACTTGCTATGATAGAACAATATTCAGTTTTAGACACTTTGTGTTTAGTTACCACAATTTTGGTTCACAGAGAGAACTTGCAAGTACTAGGATGCATATTAAAATGGGACAGTATCAAGCTGAGATGGCTTTTAAAAAACAAGTTACAGATTGTTCCCACTACTGAAGCTCTGCTCAGTTTCTCTCGTGGCCATAAATGTGTGTTCTCTCCCTACTCTGATATGTAGTTAATGCCTAGGAGAAACGTGTCTTCTTTCAGCTATAGTATTCTTCAATGCTATTTCTAAAAGGAGGGAGTGTGATTGTTAGGTTGTAGGTTTCCCTTTCAAGTTTCAGTTTTGTTACTTATGAGAAAGTGAAAGAGCCCCTCTTCTCTTCCTATTTGTTTCATCAGTTTAGTGGGAATGGATAAGGGGAGGGAGGGAGGAGGAAATCACACGCAAATTACCAAGCTTTCCTCATAGTCCTCGGCCTTGGGGTTAACACACACAATCATACGCACTTTTCCTTCTCCATCAAAGTAGTTCTTGAAGAGGTGGGTTAATTTGGAGTCTCGATAAGGAACCATCTTTAAAAAAAAAAAAAAAAAAGTCTAAAAAAAAAGCACATTCTCCCCACAAGCAAAAAAAAAAGTCTCAACAAGTTAAAGAACAGTAAGGACGTGGACTGTTGTATACCTTGTTGGTTCCATACATTTGATTCTCCCGTAGAACTTCAATACATGTCCTTAAGGTCATTAGTGACTGGTTAATATTACCTGAAAGAAACAGAGCCAGTGTTAAGCGATCAGTTGGATATGGTCTCTCAGTTACAAGATAACCAGTCTATGCTTAAAATACCACTGTCTGGGGGACCAGCTATTCTGATTAGACCTGGAATATCTCAAGCTTTTTGCAACTGCATTAACACTACAAGTACGTGCCACAATAAGTAGTATCCAGCCTTCCAGATTTAAGATTCATTTGACTTAATAAAACAAGTGACACTCCACCAGGATTTTCTCAGGATATTTATCTTTACCTGGGAGGCATTACCATTCGACCAGCTTACTAGGCCACTAACAAATGGCTGCAAGTAAGTACACAAGCAACAGATCACCAAACCAACCATGTACCTGCTTCACGTAGTCTGTTTCCTTCAGCTTTTGTCCTATTAGTTCTTTCACTTCCCGCTAGATCGACCAAGGACAGCTGGCTTAAAGTTATTTGTTCTTTCTCCTGTTCAAGAAAAAAAAAAGTTTAATGTCATTTGCAACACTTCTCTAATAAAGGGGAAGAAAGAAAATTACACAGGACTTTTAACCCTTACATAAGTATTGTAAGTTAACACTTAATGAAGTTGTGGGTGGGGAATGATGATTTCTCAATTACGTGAGAGGCTACGAGCTACTAAGGGTTTAGTGCCTTAGCATTCGCGGTTCTGGAACCAAGGATTCAGATTCCATTTCTGGCAGTATCAAACTACCAATGCTTTCCAAAAAACCTCTCCCAAATGCTACATGCTTAGTATTTGCATTAGAGTAGCCAAGACAAAGATCAAGGGAATAACAGGCTTTGTTTATTTCATTAATAGTCACCTTAACAGAGTGAGCTTTGATTCATGAGGCATTTAAAAAGTGCATCTGGAAACTAGTAATTAGACTCTCTCATACAGGAGTCATTGTCTAGGTAGGTCACCACCATTCCCACAAACCCATTATGCCTAAGTAATTAGCTGTGAATTTCACCTGCAGGACGTTATCTCCATCTGCATCCAGGGGTGCCTGAGACAACTTAATCATGAACACACTGTGAGACCGGCTTGATTCCCGATTCAGCTGAGTGTTCGCAATGCGCCTCTTTTTTTGACCTGTTCAACAAGGAAACCCTTTAATCCAAGAGGCAGATCTGGAGAGGCCATTCAGGCTGTCATGTATACTACGACAATAACCTGAAGGGCTACACAGGACTGAAGTGACTGCTACTTCTGAACATTTCTTACCTCTCCAAAAAACTTCAAAAGCTTCTTCAGTAGATTTCACCTCTACTTCAGTGCATCCTATAACATACATGTTGTGATTCTGGTCCTCACGGAGTACTTTGGATTGTGGTGGTCTGCAAAGAGCATGGTTTAGATCAAGCTGACAGATAGCAAGGTTTTTAAAGCGAGCACCATGCTAATGCTTAGAGGACCAAATTCATCCTTGACACAGATGCCAAATATTATCACACCAACAAAACGAAAAGCCAGTACAAATCGCATGGGGAAATATTCAGGCAGGATTAGTTACACTTCAGTTATTGGTTTGCTCTAATTCATAAGCCATATTTAATTGCAATGCACAGTATGCAATGAGGCTGGAGGGCTACTGCCATTCTCCTACATGCATAAGCTCATACAGAAGCATGTAACAGACTAACAGCATTATTCCGAATTTGTTAGGGAAGCACAGAAAGAGATGGGAGTCTGAATTTATTTACAGCAATAACAAAATAAATTCAGCGCCTCTATTTCTAATAGAAGGGGCAATACACCAGGCACATACATAAAATCACCATTTCTCACAGGAGTGTTGCAACTGTTCCACCTATCGAAGGAATAGGGTAAAATATTACAGCACCTGTAGTAACCACCTAACCTTTTAATTATTATAGATTGTATAACAGGAAATACTGTAAAGGCTAGGACAATTCATGGAAATGTCCAAAAACATGGTGATCCTCTAGTGAAACTGTAACAAGTAGTTAAACCAACAAATTGAAACTCTCCTGTTAAAGCCTCATGACATGGCCAATAGGTTCTAGTAATCTGAGGACCCTATTCAGAGCAGGAACCCAGAAAGATTACATCCAAAGACCTCAAGCCAGAACTGTAGCAAATGTATTTGCATTAATTGTTCTGCCATACATGTGTCAAGTTTCACAAATATGTCTGTATACCAGTAGTTATTTGTGAGAACTGTACTTTTAGATCCATTAAAGAAAAGCACAAAGAGTTAAACTTAAAGAAAAAAGAAAAAGCACATCTCTAATAGGCATCATTTTCCCAAATACTGTAGCAATGGGAGGGTGCATTTTCAGATGCTCCAAAAGCCAGTTTTAAACTCAGACCTACTATTTCTGTTCCTGTTTCTACTAAATGTGAAACTGATGAACAGCAAGTCATGTTCCCCAAGCCAATATCAGTAATTTTGGAAACAGGAGTAGGAACAGCAGCTATGAAGTTGCATAGATTGCAAACTGTAGTCATTAGTTAAAAGTGCGGTTTGTTAGGCAACATGAATAGACTGAGTTCTGCAGGTTCAAAAAGCCTGTGCCAATATACCTGAAACTAGTCGCTCTTTTGACTTTCCCTTAGCACCTGCAACAGGACATCTATACTGCAGTTTTACACCCTGCTGAGGCACTTAAACAAGCCAGCTCTACACTTCATCACAGCAAATGCCCATTTTCCAGACGAGGTAGAGGCAGACGTGCACAAGGCTATGGACGGTGCCAGTAGCAAAGTCAGATTCAAATGACTGCTTCACAGTCTTAGATCCACACTATGGAACCCAATATTTCTTTGGGTAATCAAAGGCAGGATTTTTGTACTCCAGACACAGGGGTGAGGGTTGCGAGCACATCTCAAGATAACCCAATATCAATTACAACCTAGATAGATGGTGTGTCTCAAAGAGGCGTATAAGAAAAGACACTTACTTTGGTTTTATTGGATCAAAGGGCATTTCCTCCAACAGGTCATATATGTAGTTATTGTAGATTTCGATATAGGACACAAACACACTGTAGACATTATCTTCTTCCACCTCCTCCACTTTGTAATGATCTCGTACATTGATCATATCAGCAAATTCTGGATCTATTTGTCGTCTGTTAAATGATATTACAGGCAGTCCCCGGGTTACGTACAAGATAGGGACTGTAGGTTTGTTCTTAAGTTGAATTTGTATGTAAGTCGGAACTGGTACATGTTGTAGGGGAAACTCTAGCCAAACATTTCTCCAGAGCTCAGTTTTATTCTCCCACACCTCACTTCCCTCAGTCCTTTATTCTCAAGCTGAGGTGTCTGCTGAGAAAAGCCGCTCCGCGTCTCCCTAGTCTGCTGGGGGGCGCGCTAGCTTCGTGTCTCCCTGGTCTGTTGGGGGGAAGCAGCTAGTGCGGGGCTGCCTCACCCCGTTTGTAAGTAGGGATCCGATGTAAGTCGGATCCATGTAACCCGGGGACTGCCTGTATTACAATACAGCATCCAAAACGGCGGCCAGTGGAAGTGGAAGGGGTGGTGTCAGCAGAGAGCAGCAGCACAGGAAACCACACGCTCCCACTCAGGAACCCTTTCCAGCAGCAGCATGGGATCAGGTCAGTCAGAAAATCTGCCTTAGCCTTGCTGCACAGCTAACCGAGAGCCGCCTACCGCAAGTTTCACCTGGTGGGAGGCCACAACCCACTCCCCAGCCCGCTCCTGAAGCCAGCAGCCCATACACACTCCTGACCCACTTCTCCCACCCCCTCTTCAGCACTCCTTGAGTCCTGAAAATAACACCACATTCACTGAACACTGAGCAACCCTAAATATATTCAACAGCAGAAATCACATTAAAAGTACTGGTGAATAGTAATAACTTTCAATATGTTCAATTATTATCAGTCAATAAATTCTAACTTTATTAAAAAATTGGTCTGTCCTCTGCCATATACCTGCTATCTCTGTGTAGGTGTACAAGTACCTTTGCATGTGATGTGGCTCTTGAAATACTCTGGTCCAAAACAAAAACAAAAACTAACGATTCCTCTTTGAAAGGCTGCTAACCCCTGGTTTAAAAGTATTTATACTGCAATTAAAAAGATGTGGCTAGACTGTGCCAGCAGACTTGGGCTCAGGCAAAGGCACCGTTTAAATGCACAGGCGCTAGTACCCTAGTCTTCTCATTTTTCTGCCTCTGATAGAGGCAGCAAGGGGGAAGGGGGAAGCAACTAGTCGAGTGATTACTCGTCTATCCAATAAGCTTATGTTTATCAGGTATTCGAATAGTCGCTTACAACACTAGCTGATTCCATAAAAGATATTGCTTCACCCATCTTGGTTCTCTAATATCCTGAGAGCAATACAGCTACAACATTGCATATATAGTACAGTAGACTTCCGATAATCCGGCACCTTTGTGACCCGGGGGGTGACGGATTATCGGATATGCCAGAGTATCAGGAGGTACTCCGGCGGGGGGGAGCTGTGATGGGTCTGCCGGGACCCGCACTGTGACCGGCAGAAGAGGGTGGATGGCGGGGAACGGTGCGGCAAGGGGCGAACCCTCCACCGTTTTGCAGGGAGGCAAGGGAAGCCTCAGGCAGCCGCCAGCAACAGGCCAGCTGGGACTGCAAGTGGCAGCAGCAGTCTTGAGGAAGCGGTGGAGCAGAGCAGCTGGGGTGCTGCCGGGTTGGTCCCACAGCACCGCCCCTCACCTGCAACTCGCTCGTCCGTTTCAGCAGCAGCAGCCTTGGGGAAGTGGCTGAGCAGAGCAGCTGGGGTGCTGCCCGGTTGGTCCCACAGCACCGCTCAGATGAGGGGCGGTGCTGCGGGACCAACCCGGCAGCACCCCAGCTGCTCTGCCCCGCTGCTTCCCCAAGTCCACCACTGCTGCTTGCAGCCCCAGCTGGCCTGCAGCAGGCAGCTGCGTGGGACTTCCCCCACCTCCCTGCAAAACAGTGGAGGGTTTGCTCCTCGCTGCACCATCCCCTGCCCACATGCAGTGCGGTCTGGCAGACCCATCACAGGGATATAATCCCCTTCCCCTCTCCTTCCCTTTCCCGGCCCATGAGCACGCATGGGGCTCACAGGAGCTCCAATTGTCCGGCTGGCTGGAGCACTTCCGGGTTCCAGTTGGTGCCAGACTTTCAGAAGTGCTGGACCACTGGATGCCGGACAATTGGAGTTTTACTGTATTAAGACACACTTTCATTCTACATACTAAATACTTACTTGCCAGATGGAGTCTTTGGAATTGGCATGGCATCTCTTTTCTGACGCTCTAACAAAGCATCAACTTCACACTGCACATCCACACCATTCTTGTCATCAAGTTTAAAAACCTGAGGGCAGCAAATGGAGTTAGCTGTCACATGATTTTCTTAAACACTAGAAACACTGTTTCTTAAACAGGTTGTGGCAAGGGTTAGTTGTGATAACCATTTCAGCACTAAACCAGTGAAAATATGACTAATGAGACTGAACTAATTTGTTTAACATGCCATCCTGTAATCATTCTACTATGTTGACCAGGTTCTGCTTCTGACAGCTATTTTGTGAGATCAAGTTATTTTGAAGGATTGTAATGTTACGCATACAATTTAACTATTTAAAGCAAGAATAATTATTACTGCATTTTAGATTGTTCCTCGGAAGGTTCTCTTAAGACTTAAAACAAAGCAACTTACAAATCGCTTGGCCTGAAATGGTCCTATACTGTTGAAGATCATGTCTAAGCACCGGGGAAGAAGTCCTCCATCACCAGGAGAACCTGTCATTGTGTGCGTTTTCCCACTACCTGTCACACCATAGGTAAAAAGGAGACCTGGGAATAAAACAATTACAGTTAAATGTTACTAATTGGACCTTATTAACTCAAAAACCTTCAACTTGAACTGTCACTTGAGCCTATCCAATGAAAACAGAGGTTAAAAAAGGCCTAATTTGGAATGGTTGGCACTAATATTGAAGACATATTGGTACCAATGCAGGGGCTGGAAAGGAGTTAGTCCAAAGGAGGAAAGAGTACAGCAGCATGTCTTAAGTGCAGTGATTATCCAGACAGCAGGACTGGGCCAGCTACCATGAAGCTATTTGCCCAGCACACTGCAGTGCTGCTCAGTACAAAGCTAGCTGGCACTGGCCGCCTGAGCTTGAAGTACTAGAAACACTTTCTAATAAACTCTAGCTGCAACGAGTCCCCTTTTCCAGCTAAGTACATTAGAAATCAGAACAAAAGCAGCTATTCTGACCATCATTTAAAAGCAGATTTGTTTTTAATTCTGTTCTGAATAGCATCACAAAAAGCAATGAGAGGGACCTGAAGAACCTAGACATGCTATCAGTTTTTGACCCGTCACGTGATCCAGTCACCAAATTACCAGCACCGCCGAGCTCTTCACATGCACTTTTCATCAGCAGATCTCAAAGCTCTTTACAAAAACATTATTATTCCCACTTGACAGAGGGGAAACTGAGGCAGGAAGTAGGAGAGCAGCTTCCTAAGGTCATCCAGGATATTTACAAAAATAATACAGGATCAGGGTTCTTGCCTCTACATTGATCGGTAGGCAAGAAAATTAAGTCCCAGTATACATATCTTGCATGCATCTGAAACAGGAGTAATTTAGAATTGGAGGGGGGTTTCTTTGCACTGTGTCACAAGTAAGATGTTCTTACTTTCATTAAAGAACAGGATTATTTGAAAACTTGTTTTCAGCAGACAAACTAGGGAACCTTGAAGATTTGGGAGGAATTCCAGAATGAGTGAAGTAAAGCTGAAAAAAATAAGTATTCTCTGAACAGCCTTAACAGTGGTTAAAAAAAGATTCCAGGAGAAAGACAATCAAGCAAGAACAAAAAAAAAAAAATTGGATTTAGGTATGCAATGCCACTAAATACAAAATAGCTGCATACCATTTTTCCCACGAATGAGATCTTCTACTAGAGGTTTAGCCACAACATCAAAGAGTTCTTTCTGAGTAACAAGAGTTCCAAATACTTCCTTAAACGTATACTGCGTCTGGGGGAAAAAAACAAACAGCACACATGTAAATTTGGGGTTTAGATCTCTTTCTACATAACTAAAACTCTGCTTTTCATTAAGGGAGCAAAAGGGCAAGATTATTTGGTAGGGCTTTCTTCTGTATTTAGAAATACCTGCATATTCCAGAAACAGGGGGGAAAAAAAGCTAACTTCCTTCCCCCAAGATGATAAAAGATTAGAATTGTATTTGAGTGGGAGAACGAGTGTACACCAGGCATGTCAAACAGGCTTCTCACAAGCCGCATGCAGCCCAACTGAAAGTTTTTGCGGCCCGCCACTACATTTTTACAAAAGAATAAAGTGCAGAACACATGGCCAAGTGCAGGTCACAGCCGGCCGGCCGGGCCGCTCTGCACTGGGAGCCCCAGTGACTGCTCGCAGCCGGCCATTCTGCACAGGCATCAAGCACCTGCTCACAGCTGGCTGCTGTGCTCACACTACCCAGCGCCTGAGGAAGAATGTGTGGTGGTAGCCACAGCTCCGGAACAGAAGCATTAGGTTGGGGGGGGGGGGGGGGCCTAGGAGTGCCTGGCTCTGCGGGGGTGGGGAGGGGGGGGAAGCATTAGGTATGGAGGGCTTGGGGGATGCCTGGCTCTGGGGGAGGGAAGAGACATTGGGTTAGAGCGGGGGGAGGGGAGGCCTGATTCTGGGGGAGGGGGAGGCATTAGGTGGGGGGTGAGCCTGGCTCTGCGGGAGGCAAGAGGCTTTGGCTTAGAGTGGGGGGAGGAGGAGCTCTGGGGGAGCAGAGGGGGATTGAATTAGAAGGGGGTATGGGAGTGCCTGGCTCTGGGGGAGAGGAGGAGGATATTTTGTTTACATTTTGTGATTTTATTTGGGAATAAATAAATAAATAAAATGTTTATTAATTTTATATCAATAAATGTGTCATTTTTTGCAATTGCATGAATATTGTTTATGCAAAATCTCAAACTTACCAAGTATCTGAAATTTTCACAGAAGCCTGTTCTGTTTGATTAACCACTGTCTATACTTGATTTTATTTCAACAAAACAAATTATGTA
This sequence comes from Pelodiscus sinensis, assembly GCF_052426305.1. Classification (NCBI taxonomy): domain Eukaryota; kingdom Metazoa; phylum Chordata; order Testudines; family Trionychidae; genus Pelodiscus; species Pelodiscus sinensis. The sequence goes on along the minus strand of NC_143065.1, from coordinate 44,354,536 downwards.
TCATATAAAAATTAAAAAGTACCTTACATTTATATTTAAATTAAAAATTATTTTATATGGGCAAATAATTTTACACATTAAATTATTGTATTATATTAAAACAAGACCTGAAAAATTATAAATTATACCTAAAACAATCTATAATAATAAATAATTATGACTTTCCAATAGAAGTACATTTCCTTTGGTGGCCCTGAAAACTATCAGTTTTCGTTTGTGTGGCCCTCAGCAGGCTTCGAGTTTGACATGCCTGGTGTACACACAGTGTGTGATCCCATGACGGAATTGAAGGAGAGTGTTATGGAGATGCAGAGCTGAACCCTGTTTTAACATATATTGAGTCAGGATTCTTTCCACTGACTCCAAACAGCATTAAATCAGGCCCTTGATAATGTGCTAACATATTATATTTGGGAGTTAAAAGCACGTGACTTGAAGTTTTGTGGATGTTAGTTCTCCAGTTTTCCGTGATTGTGTATACGCAATTTAACTCTAAATTAAGAACTTACTGTGGAATACATAGTTTAATCAAACAGTTTAGAAAGAAGTAAAATACAAATTTTAGAAGCCAGCACGCTGATGATATACAAACTATATGTCAAGACTATGATAATATTAAGTCAAAAGTTTGCTGGACAAAGTCAGCATGAGCATTAGCTATAAGCTTGCCCATTTAAAATTTGTTTCTACTGCTAGTCTTAAAAAGTAATATACCTCTCTGTATTCCCCATTCCGGAATATTCTGTAGCCATCAGGAGGGTGAATCTGAACTGTTGTTTCACTGATCACTTCTATGCAACATTCCTGATCCTGAACACTAAGTGGACGCACCCTGCAATACACCTAATGGAAAAGAAGTCCGTTTTCTTAAAAGAAGTGTAATAGTGACAACAATAACAACCATCTACTCTTTTTCAGTTTTTAGACACAGTAAGGGCAAATGTCAAAAACTCAATTTCACATGACAATTTACACATGCCTTAGAAAGTTACAAAACATTTTTACTTAGAGTTTATTTTAGTGGCCCTAAATATGTGGCCAATTGAATCTACATTAGCTAACCATTTCCATGTAGTGATATTTTTGCAGTGTACTCTATGCTGCAGAAATCTTAATTTGTTCTGCTTTAGTCACCAGAACAATCACTTTATGTCAGCATCTTATAATTATGCACCAGATCATATGTACTTGAAACTACACATGATTTCAAAAAAAATGAGCCACATGCTTTTTTTTATAGAAATTCCTGCTACAACAGAGACAGGAGAATTCTAAGACAAAAAAAACTAAACCTGTCCAGTGCCATTAGCTGAGTAATAAAATTGCTCTTTTAATAGACTTGTGTTTATTTCTGTCACTCATCACTACATAGTGACAGTGCTGTCCTTGAGAAACTTTCTAGTCTAACTTAGCACACAGGAGTGCCAGACTTCGATTCTGGCGCACACATTGCCCTTATGAGAAAAGCACTGCCTCTCAAATGCTTCTAGTCAACCCAGAAGCAGGGTTCCCTCTAATCTACATACCCATACACAAGAAATTTTAGGCCCACCCATCTCACCTGCCAGAGCCATACAGCAGCACTCACCACCACTCGCTTTCCTGCTGGACTGGAAGGTGTGTTGGCCTGGTGGGTTTTGGCAGGGCCACATGTGGCTGCCCTGCCCCCAGTGTGCCACAGCTGGAGCTAGGGCGTGGTGAGGCTGTCCCCGTTGGGGCAGCCTTACCACAGCAACAGTTCCAGCTCTGTCAACAGTTAGGAGTGGGAGGCCAGCTGGGAGCCCCACAGTACAGTAGCCAGTGGTGGGGAGCCCTGCTGAAGGATTGGGAGCAGAGCCAGTATAGCAGCCGGCAAGGAAGGCAGCCAGAGTCTGGCTGGGGAAACGGGGGTGGGAGAGAGCAGGAGCCCAGCCAGAGCTGACAGTGATGCCCAATAGCCAGGTCTGGAAGAGCAGTTAGCAGCTGTGAGGAGAGCCCAGCTGGTGTGTTGGAGGCCCCTGGGTTGAGCTCAGAGGTCAGCAGCAGCAGGACTGGAATTGACTATCCCTGGTCCAGCAAATTCTCTTGTTTAGGACCAATCAGGTCCCTAGGTTACTGGATCAGGGAGGTCCAACCTGCATTTAATCTGAGGCAGCAGAGAAGGATTAAGTTGAGAATTTATTTTTGTATGAGCTTTTCCTGGAGCAGCCTAAGGTGAGCGGATACTTCTGGGCTAAGCTAGCTAGAGCTGGCTGGTGGTACAGTTTTTCTTTCTTTTTTCCCCTGTGTTTGAGTGAGGCTTCCCCCCCCCCCCCCCCACACACACACATTTCCCCTTTACCCTCCCCCTCCTCTTCATGGAGTGTGTGCTGTGATTGGCAGATGGAAACTGTTGGCTTCTAATTAAAGTTTGAATTCTAGAAGCCTCTGAAGATTGGCTAAGCCTTGGTAGGGGGAGGGACTTTCAGGCACTCCAGGGCTTTATAAGGCAGTGGGCAAGCAATCAAGGAGCTTGCGAACAGGTGAGTGCTAACAGGGAGTTTAGAGAGGGAGTTGGGAAGGGCGTGAGGTTCTCTTGCCTTTCTTTTTAAATTCCTTCTCCAGGACAGCAGCGATGGATGGTGATAGGTCTGCTGTTGTTACCTGCACAGCGTGTGCCATGTTTGTCTTCCTCCCGGAAGAAAGAATGGATTTCATCCGCACTAAGTGCAAGCTGGTCACCATTTTGGAAGAAAAAATTAGAGGACCGGAGGCCCAAGTGTCAACCCTACGCTCGATCAGAGAGGATGAAGTCTTCCACGATAGAAGGCAGCGTTTGATCCTTCAAGCACGGCAGGCGGAAGAGCCAGAGAGGGTAGTACGGGACCAGGAAGAGAACTGGCAGCATGTAACTTCTAGAAGGGGAAAAAGGCCAGTATGGGAATCCCCCAATGCTATAGAGATAAGTAATCGCTTTCAGGCTCTCCCCACAGGATCTACTGTGCTGAATGCTTTGGAAGGGACCTCACAAGGAAGAAACCGGAAAGGAACACCATCTACTGGAAGGCATGGGATGCGTAGTCCTAGGGATGGGGGTTCCACGGCCACCACACCCAAAAGAAAATGACAGGTGGTAGTGGTCAGGGACTCCCTCCTAAGAGGGACTGAGCCATCCATCTGCCGTCCGGACCTGAAATTGAGAGGTGTGCTGCTTAGTAGGAGCTCGCATTCAGGATGTAACTGAGAAGCTTACCAAACTGATAAAACCTTCGGATCGCTACCCCTTCCTGCTTCTCCACATGGGAACGAACGATATGGCCAAGATTGACCTTGAGCGGGTTACTGAGGATTATGTAGCGCTGGGAAGAAGGATCCAAGAACTTGGAGCGCAAGTGGTGTTCTCGTCCATCCTCCCTGTTGAAGGGAAAGGACTGGGCAGGGATTGTTGAATTGAGGACGTAAACGCGTGGTTGCGCAGGTGGCGTCGCAGAGAGGGCTTTGGTTTCTTCGACCATGGGACTCTGTTCCGGGCACGAGGATTGTTAGGAAGAGATGGGATCCACCTAACGAAGAGAGGAAGGAGCATCTTCGTGGGCAGGCTTGCAAACCTAGTGAGGAGGGCTTTAAACTAGATTCGTCGGGAGACAGTGACCAAAACCCTGAGGGGAGTGGGAAAGTCGGATACCGGGAAGAAATGCAGAGAGGAACGAGCAAGGAAGGAGGACCCCTGATTCGAAGGGAGAAGATAGGGCGATCAACTGGTTACCTGAAGTGTTTGTACACTAATGCGAGAAGCCTGGGCAACAAACAGGAAGAACTGGAGGCCCATGCCCAGTCCAAGAAATATGATTTAATTGGGATAACAGAGATTTGGTGGGATGACTCGCATGACTGGAGCACTGTCATGGAAGGGTATAGACTGTTCAGGAAGAACAGGCAGGGGAGAAAAGGAGGAGGAGTTGCACTATACGTAAGAGAGCACTACGATTGCTCTGAACTCCAGTATAAAGAGGGAGAAAAACCTGTTGAGAGTCTATGGGTTAAGTTTAAAGGAGCAAACAACAGCTGTGATGTTGTGGTTGGTGTCTGCTACAGGCCACCGAATCAGGTGGATGAGGTAGATGAGGCTTTCTTTGGACAACTGAGAGAAGCTTCCAGATCGCAGGCCCTGGTTCTTGTGGGGGACTTTAATCACCCTGACATCTGTTGGGAAACCAATACGGCAGTACACAGGCAATCCAGGAAGTTTTTGGAGAATGTTGGGGATAACTTCTTGACAAGTGCTTAAGGATCCGAGCAGGGGCCGTGTGCAGCTTGACAGTCTGCTCACAAACAGGCAGGAACTAATAGGGGAAGTGGAGGTGAGTGACAACCTGGGAAGCAGTGATCATGAGATGGTAGATTTCAGGATCCTGGCCAAAGGAAGAAAAGAGTAGTAAAATACACACCATGGACTTCAAAAAAGCAGATTTTGACTCCCTGAGAGACCTGATGGACAGAATCCCCTGGGATGCTAACATGAAGGGGAAAGGAGTCCATGACAGCTGGCAGTATTTTAAAGAAGCCTTATTGAAGGCACAGAAAGAATCCATCCCGACGCGTAGCAAGAGACGCAAACATGGTAGGAGACCGGATTGGCTTACAGGGGAAATCCTTGGTGAACTTAAGCACAAAAAGGAAGCTTACAAAAAGTGGAAACTTGGACAAATGACCAGGGAGGGGTTTAAATGAATAGCTCGAGAATGCCGGGGGGTTATCAGGAAGGCGAAAGCGCAAATGGAATTGTGACTGGCTAAGGATGTGAAGGATAACAAGAAAGATTTCTACAGGCATGTTAACAAGAAGAAGGTGATCAGAGAGGGTGTGCGGCCCCTACTGGATGAAGGAGGTAACCTAGTGACAGATGATGTGGGGAAAGCTGAAGTACTCAATGCTTTCTTTGCCTCTGTATTCACGGACAAGGTCGGCTCCCGGATTAATGCACTAAGTGACACAAGATGGGATGAAGATGGACAGCCCTTGGTGGGTAAAGAACAGGTTAGGAACTATTTAGAAAAGCTAAACGTACACAAATCCATGGGTCCAGACTTAATGCATCCGAGGGTACTGAGGGAGTTGGCAAATGTCATTGAGGAGCCTTTGGACATTATCTTTGAAAAGTCGTGGAGATTGGGAGAAATCCCGGATGATTGGAAAAAGGCAAATGTAGTGCCCATCTTCAAAAAAGGGAAGAAGGATGATCCAGGGAACTATAGGCCGGTCAGTCTTACCTTGGTTCCTGAAAAAATCATGGAAGGGGATCCTTAAGGAATCCATTTTGAGGCACTTGGAAGAGAGGAAAGTGATTAGGAATAGTCAGCATGGATTCACAAAGGGCAAGTCGTGCCTGACCAATCTGATTAGCTTCTATGATGAGGCTCTGTGGATGTGGGAAAGTCAGTGGATGTGATATACTTTGACTTTAGCAAGGCTTTTGATACGGTATCCCACAATATTCTTGCCAGCAAGTTATGGGAATGTGGATTGGATACATGGACGGTAAGATGGATAGAAAGATGGCTAGAAGGCCAGGCCCAGCGGGTTGTGATCAACGGCTTGATGTCAAGATGGAGGTCGGTTTCTAGCGGAGTGCCCCAAGGTTTGGTTCTAGGACCAGTTTTGATCAATACCTTTATTAATGACCTGGATGAGGGGATGGATTGCACCCTCAGCAAGTTTGTGGATGACACTAAACTAGGGGGAGAGGTAGATACGCTTGAGGGCAGAGATAGGGTCCAGAGTAACTTAGACAAATTGGAGGATTGGGCCACAAGAAATCTGATGAGGTTCAACAAGGACAAGTGCAGAGTCCTGCACTTGGGATGGAAGAATCCCAAGCATAGTTACAAGCTGGGGACCAACCAGTTAAGTAGTAGTTCTGCAGAAAAGGACCTGGGGGTTACAATGGATGAGAAGCTGGATATGAGTTAACAGCGTGCCCTTGAAGCCAAGGAGGCTAATGGCATATTAGGCTGCATTAAGAGGAGCATTGCCAGCAGATCCAGAGATGTCATTGTTCCCCTTTATTCAGCTTTGGTGAGGCCATATCTGGAATATTGTGTCCAGTTCTGGGCCCCCCACTACAGAAAGGATGAGGGTCCAGCGGAGGGCAACCAAAATGATTAGGTGGCTGGAGCATATGACCTACGAGGAGAGGCTGAGGGAGTTGGGTCTGCTTAATCTGCAGAAGCAAAGAGTGGAGGGGGATTTGATAGCAGCCTTCAACTTCCTGAAGGGAGGTGCCAAAGAGGCTGGAGAGAGGCTGTTCTCAGTGGTGACAGATGGCAGAACAAAGAGCAATGGTCTCAAGTTGTGGTGGGAGAGGTCCAGGTTGGATATTAGGAAAAACTATTTCACTAGGAGGGTGGTGAAGCACTGGAATGGGTTACCTAGGGAAGTAGTGGAGTCTCCATCCCTAGAGGAGGTTAAGTCTTGGCTTGACAAAGCCCTGGCTGGGTTGAGTTAGTTGGGATTGGTCCTGCCTACAGCAGGGGACTGGACTTGATGACCTTCTGAGGTCTCTTCCAGCTCTATAATTCTATGACTGTAGAGCTGGGGTGAATAGCAGTGGCAACAGGACTTCAGAATGTCAAATGCCATTTTCCTAGAAAGCTCTGTGGTGCTGACCCTGGAGCTGCAGCACCATGACACCTATGTTAGAGCTCTCAGCATGAAGAAGCATGTGGCAATTTGTAATTTGGAAGCTTAACACCACTAACTCATACTAGTCAGTAGCTAATTGTTTTAGTGTTGGTAGATCAGGTGTCAAGGCTATTGTCATGGATGTGCGCATTGCTATCTAGAAGTCGCTGTCTTCTGAGTCCCTCAGGCTTGGCAATGCAAATTCATCAATCTCTTCCAGACACGTTTAGGATTGCCAGTTTGTACTGTGGTCACTGATGGAACCCACATGCCTATTCTTTGCCCCCCGCACTAAATCTCAGTTCATCAATAGAAAGGAGTATTTCTCCATGGTGGTCTGGAGGGTCACTGAGGGGTCTCTCTAGCATTAAGGTGGGAATGTTACTCATTTTATTTTGGGCTATACTGAGTTTCCTCTCAGCCATGGAGTAAGGGGCTCTGTATAGCTACATTGCCCATAGAAGAAATCCAGAGAAGAGTTGTTTTTCAGAGGGGTGCCTCATTTTTCGGAAACTCTTCTTGTGGTCATGCAGCTGTGCCCCACCTCTTACTCAGGCCCGAGAGGAAAATCTGAATAGATCATTCTGAGTCCCAATTCCTAGAGAGCATCTGTATTGTTCCATAGAAAAGAATGTCGCATCAGCCCATCATACTCCCTCCCTCACCCCTTACCTATTTCCCATCCATTCACTTGTCTCCTTTCTGTGCATCTTTGCTTACCTATATGTAGACTAGCAGCAGCTGTGCAGAGACTGGTGTTGGGGAAAACAAACCTGATATCCAAGTGGCTACATGGAAATTAGAGATCCTTCACACTATCTGAGCAGCACTAAGGGGTGACGTAATTGCAAATCTGATCTAGCATGTCTAGAGGTTAAAACTTGGGATTTGGACGTTAGTAATCCTAGGATTTATACCATGGATTTATAAAGAGACAATAAGTTATTCCTTGTCCTATTCTCAATACACCAGTGTCACCTCAGCACAGGGTCCAGGCAGGTTTTACCATAAGTGACCCCGAGAGATCATCTAGTTCAGCTGGGGATGGGAAAGGGCTATAAACAGAGGAAGCTGGCTCCTGAACATTTTGCAATATTATAATAATTTTCTTTTTATTTGACTTCATACCAAAAAACATTTAAAGTCATGTTCCATTGTTAACCATCCCTTGTTTTAGTATTCTTTCTTCCATAACATTTTTAAAATACATACAAGATATGTGCCAACTTAGGTGCCACGGTGGCTCATATCCAAACAAGCTCATATTGCAATATTGGTATACAAGACAAACTAACTCCACTCATGGATGGAATGTCTTAGGATACGTCTAAACTACATCCCTCTTTCCAAAGAGGGATATAAATTAGACATATCGAAATTGCAAATGAAGCTGGGACTTAAATTTCCTGCACCTCATTTCCATAATCACGTCACAGCGTTCTTTCAAAAAATGCTATTTCGAAAGTGAAACTGCGGTCTAGACCTGGTTCTTTCCAAAAGAAAAGCCTTTTTCGAAAGATCCTGTACACCTCATTTTAAGAAATGGACTAAAAATGTCTAAGTCTGATCACAACAAGTGGAGTTAAAAAAAACCTTAAGCACAAACATAAATAAGCCTGCACAACAGCAGGAGAGGTAGGGACTGCTGTCATCTCAGCAGCATTATCTCAGGCACACATAAACCAATGAGACTATAGGGCTCATTAGGGATATTAAAAAGTAGTTAATTAGGTAACTGTGTAGCCATTAAAAATCTTAGCAGTTACACACTCCAGGCTCTGCAGTATAAAGCTTATACTGCAGAGCCCACGGGGCATGAGTGGGGCTGGCAACTAGTGTGTAATGGGAGTCAGCTGCACTTTGGGTTCTGCGGTGCAAGCTTTATACTAAAGAGCCTGCAGTTTGCACCAGCTTCCACCTGCCACCCTGCACTGCTGCCGCTGATACAGCACCAACAGTTGGGGTGGCAGCTGGCCTCCCAGAAGGAGGCCAGGAGCCGGCACATAACTGTTATAGTAACCTATAAGCTCACACTGCTTATGCTTATCGGTTAACTGTTTAAATGGTTACACTGTTACATCCATAGTGCTAGTAGAAAGTTAAGCACGTAAATTCTTATCACCGGACTGCCAGTCAGCTATTTGGTAGAAACATTTCCAGCTATTAACACTATGACCCCCATTTCTGAAATGTTACTAAAATTGACTCCAAACAATTTCTCAAAGCTATAGCCTGCTTGTTTTCTAGTTGACCTCAAAAAGAGCAAGATGGGAAAGCAAAGACACCTTACCCCAACTGGATCTTTCAGACTTGTGTTGGATGGCTTCTTGAGCACGGGTTTTCTAGGAGTTTTAGTTCTACTGAAAATAAAAAACAGAAAATCAGACTCATCATCCAGTCACATGATACATATAGAACTATGCTAATCAACCTAGAGGATATTAACTTGCCTCTCTCCAACAATCTTGTAGACTTACTTTATTGCAGTGATTCTCTACCTATCTCTCTTTAGAAAAGCACTGGTCAATTATGGAAACAGGAGACTATTGTTCCAATATGGCAAGTCATATGCTCCTACGCCTTGTCTTCACTACTAAAGATAGCATTTGATTTTGTTTCTTATCTCAAGGTTAACAAAAAAAAAGCGAGACCTATCCTAAGGTACACTTATGAATTTAAATTCCCAGACTTGTACAGACTCAATGATTATAAGGCACTTTATCTCAAGAGAAAAGAAAAATAAGTGAGGTCAGCACGGTACTGTAATACTCTCTTATGAGAGTTACAGGAATTTATTAAAATACTTCAAGTACCAACTGCAACACAAATAGGCAGAGCTGAGTTAGATGGACATGTGCAGCAAGAATCAGATACAACATAATAAAAAAATCTCATCTGTCCAAGTCTATTTAATACCACCCATAGGCAAACATTTTTCATGATATGATCACTATCTTAGAGTTCCCAGTCCTCATCTTCAAAGGAAACCTGCATGTCATCTTCTAAGGCAAGTCTGGTAATTTAATTCATAACTGTGTCAGATACTAAATACCAGTCTTAATAAGGATACCAGATTTTTTATTTTTTACCACAATCCCATCTCCCCCCCCCTTTTTTTGTTTGTTTTTGTTTTATTACACCAGGAGTGCTCATAGGCTACTTCACCTTGAATAGTCCCTTAGAATGAGTTTATTACTCACGTTAAACAGTCAGTTCCACTTTGCATTTAGCTGTTATGGTCTGTATTTTTCTCAGACCATAAGAGCTCAAAAAATCTGCATCTCTCACCAACAAAAGATGGTCCAAGAAAAAAAAATAACCTCACCCATCCTGTTACTCTAAGGCTTGGTCTATGCTAGTTAAGGTTGACTTATGGCTGCTTATGTCGACATAATTATGTCAGTATGTCTAGACTACATGCCTCTGGCGACAGAGGCATGTAGATTAGGCTACCCAACATAGGAAAATGAAACAGCAATTTAAATAATCGCCACTTCATTTACATTTAAATGGCTGCCGCGTTGAGCCGATCAGCTGTTTGTCGGCTCAGCGCAGTAGTCTGGACGCTCCGCAGTCAACATCAAACGCATTTGTCGACCTCCCCAGTATGCCTTGTGGGAGGAGGTTTACCGGGTAGCCTAATATACATGCCTCTGGATGTACCCTAAGGCTTGGTCTACGCTAGTTAAGGTTGACTTACGGCTGATTACGTCGACATAATTATGTCAGCGTACGCACTCCATCTTTGCTCCTGCCAAAGGACCCTAAAACACCGAGGCGACGTCTAGACTGGCATGATTTTCCGCAAATGCTTTTAACGGAAAACTTTTCCGTTAAAAGCATTTGCGGAAAAGAGCATCTCGATTGGCACGGACGCTTTTGCGCAAAAGCACTTTTTGCAGAAAAGCCTCCGTGCCAATTGAGATGCGCTTTTGCGCAAAACAAATCTGGGCTGTCTACACTGGCCCTTTTGTTCAAAAGCTTTTGCTCAAAAGGACTTTTGCCCAAACGGGAGCAGCACCGTGTTTCTGCAAGAAGCCCTGATTTCTTACACGAGATCGTCAGCGTCCTTGCGGAAATTCAAGCGGCCAGTGCAGACAGCTGGCAGCTGCTTTTGCGGAGACACTTGCCGGTCTCGACGCAGCCTGGTATTATAATTTTCACCGCCACAGGACGCGTCGCCTACGGCTTCTGTGGGCGTGATGGGCGCAAGGCAGCGTCCCGCTTGCTGGCTGCCCGTCGTAGCGCTACCCTCAATGAGAGGGGGCTGCCCGTGGGAGCCATTGCGCACACGGGCGGGGGGGCCCGTTACCCCCGGGGAGCGCACACCCGTCGGGCCAATAGCCCCAGTGTCTTGGGTCCGAGCGACGAGCCTGAGCCCGGCGATGCGAACGGGACCCTACGTAGCGCTGCCCAGCGAGCGGCCCAGGCCGGGGGGGAGCAGGGACTCGGCCCCCGGGCCGGCTCCGTGTCACGGCCCAGCGGGATTGCACCGCCTGGCGACCCCCCCCAGAGAAGGGGGGGCAGTGGGGTGTCTGTGAGGCGGGGCTGAGGGGGTGGGCGGGGGCCCCCCATGACTGGACACGCCCCCCGGGGGCGAGGGGCTCCCCCCTACTCACGCCGCCTTCATGGTGCCGGCGCCGGGGGGGAGTCGGACGGTGGCCGGGCGGGGCCGCTCTCTCGGGGCGCGGAGGGTCGCTCGCTGCCGCGGGGCGCCGACCGGATTTCAACGTTCGCTCCCGGCTCCCGCCGGCCCGCGCGCGGCTGTGATTCAAATCCGGCCAATCAGCGCGCGCGCCGCTCGGGCGGCGTCGCCACGCGACGTCTGTGGCGTGCGGCCCGCCCCGCGCGACGGGCCTCACCATGGCAACGGCAACGGCGGCGGCGGCGGGAGCGCCCGGCCGGCTGCAGGTGGGCGCCGCGAGGGAAGCGAGTCGGGGGGGGGGGCGGGGGCGCTGCAGTGGGGCAGGCTGTTGGGGGGGGGGGGGGGGTGCTGCTCCAAGAAGCAGTCATTTAAGGTGTCCAGAAATTTTCATCTTTGCTTTCCTGTCCTGAGGTGACATGTACCTCGTCAGTATGTGGAGTGCTGAGATCCCCCGTTATTGTTGAGTTGTTGATTTGTATTGCCTCTAATCTCCCTGGGCATTTCACCATTACATGGGCGGTTGATAATAGATCCTTGCTCCTATATTCTCATTCGAGCATGGAATTACCACCCCTAGGCTAGTCTCTGGAACAGTTTGGTTCAATTAAGATGTATACCTCATTTGGTTCTACGCTTTCTGTCACATCAATTGCCACTTCCCCACCAGTAGCACCTCTTCTGTCCTTCCAATATAATGTGTACCCTCGTATTACAACATTCCTGTGATTCTCTTCATTGCACCAAGGTTCTGTGATGTCTATTCTATCTATCCTCATTTAATACAAGGCACTCTAGCGTGCCCATCTTATTAGCTAGACATCTAATATTGATATATACGCACTTTAAAAACTTGACACTTTTTAGCTATCTGCCATTACAAGATATAGTGTATGGGACTCTTACTTACCTGTTTCTGATCGGATCTTGTCCGTATTTTGTCATTTTCCAACCTCTTCTTACTAGGATATAGAGACTCTCCATTAATAGATCCTCCCCTAAGGCTTGTCATTGTCTGAAGGATGTGTTTTTCTATACCTTTTGGCTTTCCCGCAGCCCTTAGTGCACTTAAAGCTGTAGAGTGGTTTTTAAATTAACTAATACAGGCAACAGCTCCCCAATAATCAGTGGTGGGGTGAAGAAGGAAAATATTGTAACTAAGAGATACACTAATGCAATTCTCTAAGTATGAGATTAGGGTTAGGCATAGTATTATGGGAAGAGTGGGGCTGGGCTAAAATGCATGTATTCAGGTGAACATGTAACTGCTGCACAGGGAACTGGCTTAAAAGCCACCTCCTGCCTGCCCCCTCCCCTGCTGCCTTGATACAGAGCCAGCAGCACAGGGGGAAGGACCTGCGTGACAGGGCAGAGTGGCTCTGTACACCGCCGGGTGGAGTTAACGGCAGCCCGGCAGATGCCGCCGTGAAGAGCACCGCGGGCGTGGGGCGTGCCAGAGGGGCATCACCGGCTAATGCTGTCATGCCAGCCAATGACATCGCCCACTGGGCTGGCAGGACATTAAAAAGCAGCGGGAGGCCGCCGGGGGAGTAGAGAGTCTTGGACTGGCCACAGGGAAGGCGGGCGAGACAGGCGTTGGGAAGGAGGACAGCAGATACCGGTAACTAGCCGGGGTGAGCTGTAACCCCACGCTGGTCAAATTGAGGGGGACCGCAGGTAGGGTAGGAAGTGGCCCAGGGCTGGGCTGAGAACCCTGAGTGCGGGTGAGTTTAAGGGTTTACGCCCCATCCACAGGCAGGTGGGAAGTAGTTCCCCCCCGCCTTAGGGCCCTGGGCTGGGGCTCGATAGTGTGTGCAGGCCCGAGCCCCACTACCCTGCCACTAGCAGGTGTTATGTCTGTCGGTACGGCGGGTCAGCCTTCCACAGCAGCCATCCAAGTCGAGCAGGGTGCTGTAGTGTAAGGTTTGGCCCGTGGGATTTGACGGTAAAACGAGAAACTAATAAAAAAAATCAACCACGACTTGGGGGGTGGCCTTTGTACAGCCTGCGTGTACCCGTGCACGTTAACCGATGAGCTCATACTTTGTTATCTGTGTATGTGTTTGCACTTTCACATCCCTAGTTAAAATAAAGACTAAAGTTAAAAGGTAAATTGTATAGCAGCCTGGCACTGGGTCAGGAATGGATAAAAATGAGAAATAGACATGGGATCCTGCCCCAAACACACTGTGCAACATTATCCTGAAAGAGATGTACTTGCCATGCTTGTCTCTTTTTTACACTTTAGAAACATTTGTATAGCTTGCCTTGCAAATAAAGAATCACACAATTGACAGATACCTGAAATGTTCTGGATTTGTTCTTGAAGTGCAAGGGATTTGCATGAGTCTTGATTGGTAAGGGGAGTGTCGGATGAACAGATGCAAGTTAAGATCAGGGTTTGGGATAGGATAGGCCAAAGATTAGCAGGCCTCTGTGCTGGGAAGATAGGCATGGTAGAGAGGCTGAAGAATATAGTCCGGGGGTTCTTCACACTTAATAATATAACAAGACCATTTCATAAATAGACTTTATTTCTTTATATTGGTATAGCTTAATTCATAGTATGGTTTTGTGCTCAACTAATTTACTCTGTTAAAATGTGAAAGCATAAGACCAGATCCCCATGTGACACTTTTGTAGGGTCTAGAAGAATGAGGAACAAACTTATGTTGAACAGAAACCTGTTTTGTTTTACAGCTATTCTCCTATGACCCACTATACATTTGGTAGTTCTCTAATTATGGATGTGTAACAGTCATTGAAAATGGGACTCTGAATCTGAAAAGTCAGACTATCAATTAAGAAAAGTTGCACCAGAGTAATTAATGCTGTAGAATCTTAAATCACCTAACCAGAAACTCTCTCAGTTATACTAAAAGACAAGAAAACTGGTCAGTAGTGTCTTCCTTGTGGTTATTTTAATGGACAGTAGTTTTCCTGTGGATCTGATCAAGTGGACTTGGCACATACTGCACATATCACTTTTCTCATCATGGTTATGATTTTTTTTTTGTTATTAATCTTTTATCCACTTTTTTTGTTCCATTGCTAACAAAAGTTACTAGAAATCTTAATCCTCTTTCAGAAGAAAGTGAGTTTCCAAGTTCTGGTTTCCCCAGAATATATTTAAAGAGTTTATTGTACAGGCTGAGCCTTTAGTCCACCCTGGAGACCTGACTGGTGCCAAACCAGAAAATTTGCCGAACCATGGGATATCAACATTGTCTAGCCGCATAACCAACAAATAAGGCAGACACACACAAGACATGTTTAGCTTAAGCTACAGCGAAAAACGAGACTGGTAATGCTCTTGTATAGATTACAGATTGAACCTTTCTACTCTGGCACTCACGGAACCTGACTAGTGCCAAACCTGAACATTTGCCAAACCACAGGAGATCAATATTGTCTGGCAGCATCGTCAATACTTTAGCTGCTGACTGGGCTCTTAGAAGACATTGAGAGGTAAAATAGAGCTAAATCACAGCACAGAACACTGAGAGCCAGGACTGGGGGAGTGTAAACAACCTTTATGGGAGTGTGGGAAACTTAGCCACATGCATGGTAAGTGGACATGCAGTTAACTGTAATCATGCTGGACCACAGCTGTTGCTGGACCAGAGTGTGCCAGACTAGAGAGATTCAACCTGTACTATTACCCCAAAGTGCATCTATTACACCTTCTTGGAGGCTACTAATTACAAAACAAATAATAAACTCATACAATTATCAGGAAACTTGATAATCTCATTGTAGTAATTTTCTGCATTACATGTTTATGTACCCAATAAATATTTTATTGCAAGGTATTAGATAATCTAATATACAGATAATCTCAAAGCTTGAGACATACGAGCAGCACCACTCCTAAGTATAAAAAAAATCGTGAAAATACTCTTAATGAACATTACAACCTAGCCTATTATCTCTCTGGTCACCAGCCGAGTGTCAGTCCAATCACTAGGTACCACCTGCTTCCAGGCCCAAGTTTATGACTCCAGACTTCAATCGTGATGGCTTTTCAGTGCTAGTCTTTCAAGGAGGTGTCTGTTTACACTGGATTCATAGTGTAATGGAGGCTTATTTCTCCCCTCATTCACATTACCGTAAATCAGGAATAACTGCTGAAGTCAGAGGAATTTGTCTTATGTCAGTCCCCAAAGTAAGAATGACATAAGAACCCAAATTACAGATCACTGCACTCAATGGAAAACTCCCACTGACTAGGGATATAAAAATGGCCCAGAATAGTTAGCCAGTTAAACAATTTGTTTACCCGGTTAACTGCCAGCAGCAGCGGCTGCTCCGGCCCTACAGCAACCACGGTCTGGCCAGCGCCCTGAGGGGGAGGGGAGTAGAGGGGGCCTGCAGTTAGCCAGTAAGCATGCTGGTTAAGGAATATGCTAACCAGTTAACCTTTAACATCCCTACCACTGACTTCATTGGGCTTGGATCCGACCCTAAATAAGTGCAGGGTCAGGCCAAGGAAATTTAGACTGAATATCAGAAAAACATGTTAACAGTGAACTCGCACTGTGGAATAATCTCCTTAGGGAAGAACCGGAAGGCCCAATCCTAGGGACATTTCAGCTAGGATTCTAGTGTGAAATCTTGGCTCTTATTGAAGTTAGCTACAAAATTGGCATTAACTTGGCCCCACTTAATTATAAAAAATATACCCACGTCTGGCATGAGCAAAATCTACTATCCTGTTATAATCAAAATAATCAAGCCTCCTGTTTCCTCTCTAAAGCAGTGAACAAAATCAATCAGATAAAGAGCTATTGACTTAGATGCTACCACAGTGGGCTTCATCACGTGGATTAAATCTGCTATTCAAATACGGGCTTGCAATATATGACACTTCTCCCTTTAACAGTGTTTGGATTCTTTCCTAAATAATTTCATGCTAAAATATCAACTTGACCTGATTTAAAACATTTCACAATCTGTCTCCAACGTTGAAGTCGTGTACAAAAAGTAGTGCAATATAAAATGGTTCACTCTTGAAAACGCCTTGAGTGCCTTCCCCTATAAAAAACATACATTAAAAAAACCTCACCGCCTTCATTGATCCAGTACTAATGTTACATTGTAGTTCTCATTTGTAGCAATGTAACGAAAATCAATCTCTATTTAAAGTTTAATACCTATGTTGTTTTTCTTTCCTAGTGGACTTTGGTGTTGAATAGAGAGCCCTTGAGAAAACCCCAATGATAGTTAGGTTGATGATAATGGAGATACCAATTGAACCAACTGTTTCAGAAAGAGAGAGAAGTGGTGAGAAAGCTAAGAGCCAGTCGCGGCGTACATTCATGTCCATAAAGATGGCCTCCATTTGGAAGTGTGTGCCCATAATCCCACACACATGGAAAAGCTGATGGCTGTGCCCTGCAACAGAGTCAAATATATTTAACAAGAAACATGTCTGGATTTCATTAAAATACACCTCTAGCAGCTTAGCAAATCTTGTATGCAAAAATTCTATTTATTTATTTAACTAATTTACATGTTAGTGTGATGCTGTTTAGGGATGTAAAATCCTGTTTAGTTACGTTAACTAGTTAAATGTTAAGTTTAACCAATTAATAGATTAAATGGGGGAGGTTCCCCCACCTGTCATGGATGGGCTAGAACACTCCACCCCTGTTGCCCCACGGAACATGAGCAGCCCCCTACCCACGGTAAGTGGGGGGCTGCTCCAGCCCCTAGGGTACGTCTAAACGGCGTTGCTCGGTCAGGATACTGGAAGTATCCTGAAATAGCAAATCCACATCTCTAAAACGGCCGCTATTTCCCAAAATAGCAGGCGCGCTAGTCCAGCATCCCTGTAACCGTTGTTCCACGAGGGTTAAGGGATTTGTTGGAATAGTGCCTTATTTTGAAATTTAGTGCTGTGTAGACGGCGCCAAACTTCAAAATAATCTTTTGATTTAGATTCAGAATAAGCTACGCAATTGGCAGACCACAAATTGCATAGCTTATTCCGATAAAAGGGTGCCGTCTAGACACACCCTTACTGCTGCAAAACTAAGACAGTTATCCATTTGGAAACTCACTGAATCCCAGCCTACCATAAATCAAAGCTCTGGATATATATTGCTTTGCTGTGATTCTGTAGAGACTACATAAGCTAAGTGAGTAGGAGGAGTAGGGTGGATCATTGCTTGGATGGGAGGCCACCAAGAAACACCTAGGTGCTGCAAGAAGTGGTATTGGTGCATCACTCTTTTTTCCAGTTCAGTACTGAGTTGCATGACATTATGGTGTAGGTTCTTTGGATGACAAAGAACCCCTTTTTGGTCCTTAAACATCCTGTGAAATGTTCTGAAACAGCAAGTCATTGGAGATGGTTACCTGTACAATTATGCATGGCTACTCTCACCATGAGTGTGAAACAGTGAATGTACCTGTATGTCCTGATATGAACCATTTACTCTCCTTCACACCTACAATATCCCTCACCAGATGCCCACGCTTTTGTGCTCTTAAGCGCTGGAAATAAAGACCAACAAGAATCACTGTTCCGCACTCACCAATATAGTCAAAGCGTCCTGGTGCAAGCCTCTCAGGCAGATGTGAAGCAAAAATGAAACCGGTGAGGAAGGCAAACACACAGTGCCTGTAGTGGATTGGAATTACGCTTTCCATGCAGCTCTCCCCAGTACACAGATAGAGCTGTTATATCAAAAGGAAAAGTTACACATGGGGGTACCAAGAAAAGGAAAGTGAGAAAACGACTGAGGAATACCTCCAGATTGGCGCCAGATCTGCTGCTCTGCTAGGGTCACCTTCTGGCCTCTTCAAATGATTAGAGGTGGCTGCAGGAGTCACCCTGCCCAGCAGAAATTTCCCCTAGCAGAAAGCTTGTATAGACAGTTCCACTGTCTCCTGTGCCAGCCACTTCACCGTGAGTGTAAGCAAAGAATGGAGCAGGAGCCGTCATCCATTGGGACATAGGTGGGATGGACAGTGAAGTGGTGTGGCTGTATCGGAGTCTTATTCACCAATTGTAAGGTCCTTAAGGGCCCTTATGCCAATGTGGTGAGTTAAAGTCTTTTCCCCTGGAGCTTCAGTTTGGTCTGTGGCTGCGAATCATAGAACACTAGAACTGGAGGGATCTTGAGAGGTCATTGAGTCCAGTCCTCTTCCCTCATGGAAGGTCCCAGTACCATCTAGACCATCCCTGATAGATGTCTATCTAACATGCTCTTAAATATCTCCAGAGATGCAGATTCCACAACCCCCCTACGCAATTTATTTCAGTGTGTAACCACCCTGACAGGAAGTTTTTCCTAATGTCCAACCTATTTCAATTTTCTGAAGTTGAATCAGGCAGCTCCATGCCCTCCCTGCTGGGACACAGTGCAGAATCCAGCCCAAACAGTCTCTATTTAACTGGGCTTTCTTGCCTGTGTTTACAAAGGATACACTACCTATCCCTGTCACCCTATATATAAAGCCAATGAGGCTTTGCCATCTTTGACTACTAGCCATCCCAGGATGAAGACTAAAAGTGGCCACTTGCTCAGGCTGAATTATTGCACTCTGGGATCTGAAACCATGTGCTGAACCCAGCAGTAGATACGAGAGAAGATACAATCGTCTCCATTTTATGCAAATTATGGTCCAAATCCTGATGATCTTATTCAGATTTTGCTCGGGCAGCACTCCCCCGAGAGCCAAGAACCACAGGTAGCACAAATTAATCTGTACGCCAACAAGTATTTGCTAAAAATAGTCAAACAATGTTTTCTGGATCCTGTTATTTCCCTTTAAAATGAAGCCTATACACTTTCGTAAATATATGCGCTCTCTTGTTTATAGCTGATGGGTACTTCACCTCAGGAAGCTAATATGTTTTGTGGCACTTTTATGAAAGCTGAATGTTCAGAGCATACCCGGTAGAAGAGGGGGGTGCTGTCAAACAGGTACGGATACACAAAAGCCAGCATGCGAAGAGTTTTACTGAGCCTGGGTTGCTGAATCTCTGAGAACCTACATAAAAAAGCATTTCAAATTAAAAAAGGCAAGTCAGTATTGTGCAGCTGCCAGGGATATTTTTGAAGGAACAGCGGCTTGCAGAGCAAGTTTTTGGACTAAACCATTTGTTCATAGCTGTTGTAATCAATACTCGCGTACAAAAAGCTGTCTTTAAAACCACAAGCAGCACTGGAGAAATTAGTCATATTACAGCCCTCCTCAGTTGGCTTTGCAACTAAATATTGTAAAGCATGTGGCGGACAATCATGCCTCATAAATGTCCTGGTTTGTCTGAACCATGGCCTTGTCTATCGTGTATCCATCAGCTGAACTATGCAAAGACTGGTCAAGACTGAAAACCTGGCCTAGACATACTGAAGTCAATGGAAATATTCCCACTGCTGTTAACAAGCAATGGATGAGGCCTTTTGAAAAGCCACAATTCTTCCCCACTAAACTCCCTCAGTTCTCCACTTCCTCTGCCTTCCTTGGCTCCAATGGTGTAGGCAAGACAATTACATTGAAAACAGCACAAGACTCAGCTAACAGGAGCATAGCAGGCCAATTGTCATAAATAATCAATGAGGAATGGAGCCGAGGGCTATCGTGATTCTGAAGTTCAGCAGACAGTTCCACACTGCTAGTATTGTGGTGCGGTGCCTTGATGTGACAGAGCCCGCTGGTTCCTTGTGTGGTTTAGTATAACAACCTTCCCAGCTGTTTTCTGCAGACCACAGTGGAATTGGCAGCAGATTGAGGACCCTCTAGTGGTTTCCAGGATGGCTGAATCAAACAAATTTATTTCCCAAATTACAAGAGTCTTACCATTTTGTAAAATTACAGAACAGAAAGCAAATCAGGCACAATTTTCTAAGCTCCGATTGACTAAAATGGATATCTTTTGTAGATGTAGATTGGCATGCACTGGGCTCCAACACAGACTCTGAGGAGCTTGCAAAGTATGAAATCATTTTACGTCATCTTGGCACACATTGGGATGGTTCTTGGCCTGCCGTGAGGGCAGGGGTCTGGATTCAATGACCTCTGAAGGTCCCTTCCAGTTCTATGAGATAGGTCAGTAGAACTGCTTTGAAATATAATATATGGAGATATACCTAAGGCAAAACACTGAGAACGCACTTCCTTTACAATTTAGCAACAGACACACCAGCAGGAAAAAAACATTTATTTTAAATAGCTGCCAAAGTTATTTTGACCTCTGAGTTTTTGTATTGCTTGATTAGATATTCAACCCAGTGTTGTCATAAAGAGAGATTTATTTATATTGAATTACAAGGCTGCATTCATGCCATAGTCACTAAAGAAATGCATTAAGCTGAATCATAGTTTCAGTCTAGAATGCATGAAACGTACCTCAGAATACTTATATTTTACATCCAGCCAAGATTCTGCAAATGTACCATTTCAGAATGGGAATATAAACATACCCGCTAAAATCCAAAATAAATCTGGTCCTCATTACCTTTCTATGATATCACTGTTATAGTGGAGGTACGGTGCACCAAGCCTGTTGGTTACAATCATATGGTAAATGAGACAGAAAGGGTACACTTGGGTGGAGCAATATATGCCGGAATTTGTTAGCAAAGCAAAGAAAATGGTTGAGATGCACTTTATTGGTGCAAAATCTAAACAATTTAATAGTCCTCAGCAAATGTGCCAAACTGAAAAATGGTAATGATGTCAAAAAGTGAAGTTAGAACACCAGACCTTTCGGCAGAAAACACACGTTCATAGCTGACTTGCATTTACTCAAATGAAGAGCTTGAGCCTCCATGCCAAGACATTCCTGCTCAGGGACACCTTACACAGTTCACAGAGAATGATATGAAGATGCTAAATGCAATGTATTACAATTCTGTTCAGGGCAGAAATCTAACTGGAATATCTGTGATCACAGACACTTCACTCGTCCCTTGGAGTCAGAGTCGGATATGTCAGTCACTCCACGCACAGTACTGCCAGTGCAATTTAGCTTGTGTTATTTATAAAATGAGTATAAAATGACACCATATTGGTAACATCGAGCACACAGCTGGCACTGGTGTAAATGAAGATGCCCTTTGCAGGGCAATGATAAATCTGGCCCTACGTTATGGGCATACATCATCAGTAGTCTGTGTTTTTCACCTGAATTGTGGACAATCTGCTCCCTCACCATTAAGAATTTTCCATACCAAAAGAGTTCTACTATCAATGCAACCTAACGTGTACACTGGAAGGAAGTGAAGAGTTCAGATAGGAACTCAGTACCTAAAAGACCTAGTTCTTTCTCCCTCACCACAACAAGAATTTTAGCCACCAAGTTCAAGGCAAGCAGGTTACGGCCCACTTCCTTTTTCAGAGCCATTCATTTGTAAACTGCATGCGCATTTGTATGGCACTGCAGTCCTGATCAAGTACTCACTAATCAAGGAATGAACACAGTGTCCATTGATGATGTATTTGCATTTTTTTTTAAATCTAAAACAAAAGACTAAAGATGTGGTGTGAACAATAAAGAGGGAGAATGAAACCAGTTTATTTCCAATCCCTGGAAGAGAAAAATGGAAGCCTTGTTAAAACAGCTGTTTGCAACTCTCTTGATACTTTGCGATATTTAATCGTCAGGGGGGTGATTTCTCACAGCAGACTCAGCTGTGCTTTTTTATATTACATTTCTTTTAGCATCCTAGAAGAAAAGGAGACACAGGCCTCGATCCCTTAAGTGGTGTAACACAAGTGGAGGCTACCTGTAAGAACAAGGAAAGTTAAGTATGGGGTGTAGTATGATGAAAGTAAGCCACAAATCTCCTTCATGCTGCTCCAGCAGTGCTTTTATATACAGTGTATTGAATGGGTATGTCCCACTGCTAATTTGGGTCTTCTTAATTATGCACATCTTATTTTTGCTATGAAGGAGAATTAACATGTTAGCTGCACAGATGCTATTTCATTACAGCAAGTTCAAGTTCCTCGCTGCTCCTATCCTTCTTATGGTGTGTCCCAAACAAAGCCCTGACAGTGTGGACCTCTCAGTGAAAGCCTGTCGTTAGCTTTCCAAACTGGGGTTATGCATGCTTCTTTGCTGTTTACAACCAGCTCAATATTCACCTGTACTAATGGGACATGGAACAGCTGCCAAATACTCGAGCAGTGTCATAGATAATGCTGAAGGATGCTCAAAAAATGTGGGTATAGCAGCCATGGTTCAGACCCTTCAGCGGCCTCATGGGGACACCACAGGTCTATCGAATGACAGTTACTCAAACTCTGTTGCATGGAAATGAAACATGGGCACATCAGAAGGCTGAAGATCACTGGATGGATGTGTCTGATTTTTGTTGCCTCCATCAGCTGCTCCATATTAAGTGGCAGGACAAGATGAGAAAGAAGGATATTTGAAGCCAAATCCAACAAGCATCTCTATCATGACTGGTGCGGTGTCAGTAGCTTTGTTGGCATGGCCATATTATAAGAATGGAAGACCAATGAGTTCCGATACATGGACCAGTGAATGTTGCTGCCTGGCCAGGGCCAATGTGGGCATCAAATACTTCAGAGGTAAGACAAGGTTGCCAGAGATGGGCAGAAAGCTCAATCTACAACCAGACAATCTTAAAGCACCATACCAGATGCTGGTTACTTTACAAGAAGGCCACGTGCCTTTGGGATTTGCCAAGATGCTGATGAAATGCACATGGCTTCAATATGAATCCATCTGAAATTGTTTGTTCTTCTGTATTGTTGCAACTACATCATCTTTTACTCACTTGAATGATCTATGGCCTATGAACATTAGTTCCCAGTATTTTTGGAAGAGTGGAACCACACAGACACACACTCAGAGACCTGCCAGCTATTGGCAGAAGTGGTTTTTCTGTGAATGATCATAAAGGTGATGCTAGATGTGGATGGCATGAGACACCAATGACATACTAAGGAGAAAAACAACAAATGGTCTGATAGCACTTTACAGATTAACAAAACATGTCGATGGTATCATGAGCTGTCATGGGCACAGCCCACTTCTTCAGATGACAGGAGTTTTAAGTTTAGAATGTGCAGACCCAAACTAAAGAGGGGGGGGGGGCGTAAGAAAAAGAAAAAAAGGAGGGGTGGGAGACAGGGAGCAGGGGGTATAGAAAATTCAGGAAGGTAGAGGGAATCAGTAAGTATCTGAAGATTGAGTAGTTAAAATGAAGCAGATAAGAATCAAAGTCAATAGATAGTATCCTTCCTTACAGGAATCTACACAAAGAGCTGTTTGTACCTTCATTGACTTGTTAAGCAGATAGTGCGGCGAGGTTTTTTTAAAAGATGAGAGGAAGGTTCATAGGTGGCTGAAAGTCTCTACGTATTAAATTGCATTGCTTGTTGCAACTCCAATTTTTGGTTGTAAGTAACACTGATTTTGAGGAAGAGTTGCATTGGTATCACTCACTAAAGCAAATAATACACATTACTGAAGGATTCTTTGTTGCACAAAACCAAACGCGAGTTATTGCTGTTGTTGACCACTACATTTCCTGCATGGTGCTGAAAGCTTCACCTCCCGGTGACTCAGGGCCTAAAATTCTCTCCCATCTTCTCTCCAGCCTTTTCCTGCTGGAGCAGGCTTGCTGCCCCTCGTGTGGCTCATGCGGCCTTCGGGCATGCAATCGCGAGTTAGCCACTTACACAAACCAGGCAGAGGACTTTGGCGAAGAGACAGTCACCAAACTATGGGTTTTACGGAACTCTGCACACCCAGTGTATTTCACTGAGCATCAGCCCCCTCGGGGGAGGGATTCCATGCCACAGGGTGGCATTGCTCTTCCTCTGCAGGCCTGAGCCTAAAAGAAAGGAGACAAACAGGCAGAAAGGAAAGAACAGACGGAGAGTATTGTAGCTAACAAAGTCATTGCTGGCACAGTATAAGCTGAAACGCCATGCTACTGCAGTTCATTTGGCGGGGAAGCTCTGTTTTGCATGACTGAAGTTCGGGAAATATATAAAAATATCCAATAAGAGTTCAACATCAACTACACAGAGATATTCCGTGGTTTTATTACATGTTGTTTATGAACAGTAGCAACTCACAGGGGATGACAATTTGCGCTGCTGATTGTGAAGCAACATGGTTTGGTAGGAAGAGGAAGGACTCAAGAACGATAGCTCAGGCAAGAGATATTATCCCATCCGAGTTGGCGATTAGAAATTAGCGCATCTGGTTCACCACTCCGACTAGTGTAAATCAGGAATAATATTATTTGAGTCGATGGAACCATGCTGGTATACTGATAGAGCAGAATCAGGCCCCAAAGCCATAATTTTTGATTATTTGGGAACCTTTTAAAAACATTTCTTAAGGTGACATTTGGTGGCAGCGCCACTGGTACAACTGACATTTCATACGGTCTTAGCTGATCTATTTAGCGGTGTAAAAATTTTTACACGACCCTATCTACAATTTTGCACTTGGGCGAGGTTGTCAGTGGTACGCCAGCATTCCATTTTGTGAATTAAAAAGAATTTAACATAGGTTAAAAAGCTACACTTGGGCCAGTCAGATGACATTGACATTTCATAACTGCGTGGGCCTGCTAATACTTGAAATCGTAAATGCTAGAGTTAAACCATTGTCACCTGCCCAACCAGACAAGAGAAATCGTTAAAAAAAATAAGTCATAACCAACATAAAAGGAGGAGGGAAAACAAACGAAAGAAGAAGAACAGAGAAAAAAGAAACAGGGAAAAAAGGCAAGATAAGTGCGGGGGGTGGGGGGGAGATCTAACAATATAATTTCCTAATTCTGCAGTTCACATAATGCTTGTTAATAAAATCAATAACAATGGGTGCAAACCTGCAGCCTTGACTCTAGTGAGCTGTCCTCTGCAAGTACCCCTTGGAGCTACTTCTGGGAGTAAGTGGCTGGATCTGGACCCATCTGGGACACCCAAGCTTTGCTACTGGTTTTTGGTAGCCCCTTGGACTGCTCTGCTATCAGTTTGTTCCTCTGCAGTTGCTTCTTTTCTCTGCTGCAGCAGAATCCCCTCTGCTATGGTTCCATTTTGCTTTGCGGCTTTCCCTTCTGGAATTCAGCTCTCCTTGTTCTGTGGCAACAGCATTGCCAGCCATGGCCCCAGAACAGAAGTGTCATTAGACTGAAACTGTTGGGGAAGCTCTCTTCAAGAAGTATAAGCTGTTGGGGATGCTTTGTGTGTTTCCCGAATGGACACACATGCTAAGAGGAAAAATTATGATCATTACTCCAATGAAAGGACAATTGACCAATTAAACTGGACTATAAATGTGGCTCCAAAACCAAACATCCATTAACAGTGGCAGAAGCAAACCATGTTATCATAATGTGGGAGATATTAACATTCTACCAAGGCAGCTGTCAAGAGGATTTCCATCGTGAATTGAGAATGGCTAATCCAAAACCCAAAGCTACCTGAGTACAATACATTTTTAGAAGCGTTGCTCAAATGCAAATTCCATGCCAGGATACGTTCATTTTCTAAGCAAGTCAGATTTTCCGGCGGGTTAGATTTCAATGAGTTTCTCACGGTAAGCACAACGCACACCTCAAAATTATTACCCTTTTCAAAGGCGACAACTAGGAGTGAAGCCTCAAACCTGTAAACTCTTATGCACGTTACTAACTTTATACCCAGCAGCAGTCCCCTTAACTTCAATAGGACTAGCTGGGTGCTTAAAATTAACTCCATGCTTAAGTGTTTGCAGCTCAGGGGCTCAAATCATTTTATCCAATAGATCACACACACTATAATTCAAGAAAAAAAGAACAAGTTGCTTTAGGCAGACATATTAAACGCAGACATATTAAACTAGCTTTCTGCAACTCTAAAAATAAAGCTCCACTGATAAATTATTTCACATGCTTTCTTGTGAAGCTGCTTTAGCTTCAGTGTATGATGTGGTTCTAAAATTAAATGTCCCTTTCTTTTTCCCACTGCATACAGCGTTACATATTCCATGTGTAAATAAACCTGGTTTAGCAGCCACAGGGGTAATCGGGAGGGAACTGTACCTGGAGTAGCAGGAAAGGCCAGTGCTAACGACGGTATTAAGCACAGCAAGGGGTACGTAACAGCGATGGAAAGTGCTATCAATCCATTCTTCTGGGAAAGTATATGCCGAATAAGCAATTGCAGAACCTGAAAATAAAATCAGGGCCCACGTTAGTTTTGAATGTGATTAGCACCGCGGGTAGCCCCCCGGGGAATTTGGTGATCTTGCAGGTTTCGGACAAGCAAATGTACATGGTCATCACTGTGTTTCCTGCGGACAGAGAGTACATTTATTCCAGAGGGGATGAGCATGTGCTGCTCCCACTGCAATTAAAGAAAGCTGTAAGGAAGGGACAGGGTTTCACCCCCTCAGTTGATTTTTAAATGAGCCTCCAGATTCGGGGGCAAGACTATGAGAAAATGCCCGTTGCTGTTTGAAGCTGACAGAGGGTGGATGGTGTGTGCACTGGCCTACAGACAAGGCGGGTGCACTTTTATTGGGCCAACTTCAGCTGTTGAAAGGTCTCTCTTTCTCTCTCACCAACAGAATTTGGTCCAGTAAATGACACCACTTCACCCAGCTTTGTGTCTCTGATGGCGGATAGTCTGCCTCTGACTTGTTCAGAGGTGTCTGTGGGTGGAGTAGGGGGCCTTAATTCAACACCAGCAAAAGACAAAACAAGGACAAGTTTCATCATTTCAGATACTAGGTTAAACACTAAATTAATTCCACCATTGAACGTTGTCTGTATCACACAGGAGAGAAAGAAATGGACTTAGGACAATAGCATTCTATTTATTGGCAGCCCAGCTTGATAACCCCCTCTGCTTGCTATGTTGATACATCTTTTTCTGTTCTAAAAAAACAAGGGCAAATGGTCACTCTAGGCTGATTCTGTTCTTGCTCACGAGGTGCTTTCGGCCAATGCAATGCCACAGACTTCAGCAGAAAACAATGTGGCCCAGAACCATTTGTTTTCTCCTATTGTAAGGCGACAGAATTCTAGCTCCTCACAGGTTTTTTTTTTTTTTTACACAAAAAACAAAGAGTCCAACCCTACAGCTGGTCCTACCAGAGGCATTATCCCCTAGGGATAAGTTGGGACTGCAAGATCGAACCCTGCAATAGATGTTTTTAAATTGCAGGCGAGACATTCTAGCATCTCTCTTGTACTTACGCGGTTGCTGGTGCATGTGCTTTTTTTAGTGTGATCCATATTTATGCCTGAATTATTTCATTAAGCATGGGAGATAGCTTTATCATTCCAGTTGCTGTCAGCAGGACCTCCTTGTCACAGAGATGACGCATCCCACCCGACCTATTCCTTTACAGCTCTAATAAATAACCCCAAAGGCAGTGACTTCACATCAGGATATCTCTGATTTGTAAGCAAGAAAGCCAGGTCCCTCCGGATCCTTCTATAGATGCAGATTAGACACATCACAGAGGGGAAGCTCTGACTCAGAGCAAGGCACTTTCAGCATCTCCTTGTATGTCTGTGCACTGAGAAGAATTACCAGCAACTTCAAAGGAGGCTAGCCTTGTCCCCCGATAATAGAATAGATAAAATGTGCTTCGGAACCAGCAGGTGAGGGCTAATTTGCCTGACTTGGTTTTGGGGGGGGCCCCCATGGGGATTTGGAGCTATTGGGATCCTGCGATGTAATCCTTTTACTCTGTGCAATAGCAAAATGGCAACATCTACAAACATTGGTGACACACATTGTACAAGCCAAGGGCTACTCCAAACAGAGAGTCTAGGGTGAAATCCGCTCTAGAGCAAAGCGTGGGATTCATTCAGAAATGGTTTGAGGGCCTGCATCTCCTTTGATGATATCAGGTGGGGAGGAGGGGCGGGGGGAAATATTTGCACACTTTCAATGTTTATTAGCCAGGATGGGCAGGAAGGGTGTCCCTAGACTCTGTCAGAGGCTGGAAATGGATGACAGGGAGGATTCCCTGTTCTGTTCACTCCCTCTGGGGCACCTGGCAATTGGCCACTGTGGTCAGACAGGACACGGGGCTGGATGGACCTTTGGTCTGACCCAGTCTGGCCATTCTTATGTTCTTACTGTGCACATACTCAGCCTTCTATCTACAGAGCAGGGGGTCTCATTGCACTGGGATCCCCCTTCTGTTGCTGTATGACCCCAGGAGGAGGGACTGAAACCGGACTCCACCCCCTGAGTTCCTCAGGCTTTGGCCCCAAGAAGTGGGGCTCCAAGTTTGGCTTCTGCCTCAGGCCTCAACAAGTCTAAGCCTGCTCTGGCACCCTTTTAACACGGGGCTGTAACGCACTTGGGGGACATCCACAGTTTGAGAACTGCTGCTACAGACCCATAGCAGAGTCAAGGTGACAGAATCCTGGGGTTGGAAGAGACCTCAGGGGGTCAGCGAGTGACTTAGAAGCCTAAAACCCTGCGTTTCAGCGACAATTAGATTTAGTCTCCTAAATGCCAAAATCGCTTTTTGAAAATGAGACCTAGACCCGGGTCCTCAAAGGTGTTCAGGTTCGTAATTCTCACTGATATCAGTGGGAGTTAGGGGCCTAAATACCTTTGAAGATCTGGGCCCTACGTCTCTTGAGCACTTCCGAAGATGTTGCCAATCATTCTCTTACACGTGTAACAAGGCGCTGGTTGGAGACTTACCCAAGCTGTACATACTAAGGGCACCGTAATCAAAGAAATAACAAAGATGTCTCGCCTGGGTGGACATCGTACTGAAAGTATGAGCACAGCTGGATGTGAAAGGATAGATACAGCACGTGAGCATGTAGATGAGAAAGGGCCAGGTGTAGGTGTCACTCCAGATATCCAGCGAATAGGAAAAGGAAAGCAGCTTCCATAGGAAGTACCTGAAATACAAAGCACTGAGTTTGGACCTTGTGTGTTCCTAGCAAAATCCCAGCCCCTCTGAAACCTGAGGTAAAACCTGCCCTCCCCAAGTTTTCACCCTGACTTGTAATTTTGTCAGTTCTAAGATGAACATATTGCAGTCTCCGTTATATTTTTCCTGGTCCCTCCTTCCCATCAACTCGGGCTGCATTAGAGTACAGTACATTTCCCATCCAGGTCCCCAAATCCTTCAGCCACCCCTCCCCCATCACAAACACCCAGCAACAGAGGCAGATTGTAACCGTTTCAAAACACAGCAGTTACTAAAAACCAGTGTCACGTACCAGGCAGGCAAAAAATGCGTCCATATGTTTAGCGTTTCATTTGTCATCTGGAAGACGCTGAGGAGACAGTCTGCGGCAGAGCTTCTCGGGTGGCGGTACCCAAACAGGATGCCTTGCTCCCGAAACACCTGCAAGGGGATGAGTAGAAACCTGCTGTGGAGATGGACGAGATGGTCTGCAAGTTTCCCCTTGCACCCTGGGAATGGTATCCAGAGCTCATGCTGCTAACCAGTGATGGTAATAGCTGCTAACCAGTAATGGGGAAGTTCAAAATGAGGATTTTGGGCTCCCAAGACATCTCCATGTAGGAGCTGACCCCCTGGGTATCTGCCAGCCTGCAGAGCTGTCGGCAAGGGCTGGAGCCCCAGCTGTGGACTGTTCCTTTCCTCAGTTCCCTTCGTGGCAAGTCCACCTCGACGGCTCAGAGACCAGTGTACGATCTCCTTTCCAAGGGCTAGTCCAGCCATTTTCCAACTTTGTTTCTCACGGCCCTGTTGCAGAAAATTGATGCCCACGACCCAAGATAATTATATTTTTTGACTAGCATGGGGGCTCCGGGGTACAGCCAGGAATGAGGGGCTTGGGATGCAGGAGGGAGCTCAGGGCTGGGGCACCAGGCTGGGCATAGGATTACCTCCAGCAACCCAACCCAGAGCAGCGGTGCTTCTAAGGCTGCTTCCCTCCTGTTCTGGCAGCTCAGCCTTCCCCATGCTCTGGAAGCAGCCAGCAGCAGGTCTGAGTCCTAGGCAGAGGCGTGCAAGCAGCTCTGTGCCCAGCTCTAACATGCAGGCACCGTCCTCCTCGGCTCCCATTGGCTGGTTCCAAGGGGCGTGTAGAGCCAGTGCTCAGGGGGAGGCCTGTGGCTCTCTGCCTCGAAGTTAGACCCGTTGCCAGTCACTTCTGGGGTGCAGCACAGTCTGTGGTGCCAGGACAGGCAGGGAGCTGCCTTACCCCCCACTGGTCACCTGGTCCCCTACAGCAATGAGACCCAGCGCCTGGCATTCAACCGGCCAGTCCTAGGTCGTGACCCATCATTTGAAAACCACGGGGCCAGATTATGCCATCTTTACCCAGCAAGCAGTCTTCTGGGACTCCTGTTTGGATTTGCTGTTATTTAACAAGAGCAGAGACGGCAGAATTTGTCCCTAAGACGTCGTGCCTAATCAGGGTGACCTTGCGCCCCATTTCAGCTATGACGGTCCCTTTTTTAAGCCCTGTTCCGACTGATCAGCCAGCAAAAGAAAAGGGAACACATGCCGGCCTTTGTGCACACCAGGCGCAGAGGGCAAGTGGCGATGGGGGGACAGCTCCTCTCAGAGCAGGAAGGCAGGGCTTGAGCGAGCAACGATGCCAGCCCCTGCCTCACACACAGGAGGGAGGCAGGGCCTGGATGAGCAGCAACCCTGGCCTTACATAGGGAGGGAGGGAGGGCTGAGACCAGCCCCACACTGGGGAGGTGAGGGCTAGCCCCAGGCAGGGTGCTGTTTTCCCCTTTGGAGAATAAGGTCACCTGATAGTTCATGTTCCAGAAAGACGTCAAGTTCCCATGGCAACATTTTTAATGCTCCATTCATCTGAAGAAGCGGGTTGTGTCCACAAAAGCTCATGATCCCATCTACATGCTTTGTTAGTCTTTAAGATGCTGCAAGACTATTTGTTGTTGAAGTTGTTTCAGTCACAGACTAACTCGGCCACCCCTCTGAAGCTTTTGATCAAATTTCCTGATGTTCTAAGCTCAGGAAAGAACAGCTAATTGAACAGCATCTCAATGAAGTGGGTTTAGAAATAGGATCCAATTGGGATGACAGCTGGTGCCGCTATTGTTTTAGCAGAGATCTTACCCTGTGTGAATAAATCCAATACGGCAAAGAATTCCCCTAACAAGCCTCCCATTCTCCTTAAATAACAGAGTTTGCTACAAGTCCCTCATGTTTCCCAGGCCTAGATCAGAGCACTCTGCATGCTTTTGAGATACGCAGATGGGGACTTTTCCTAGCCATGTCAAGGTCTACCGATTTGGACATAGGGTTTGGCCCATGTGCTTTAATCAGAAGATTCTAAAATGTATTTGATGATTCTTCTCATGCTGAAATCCAGGGTCTGATTCTCTGCGTAATGTACAATGCACCACTTAAGGTAGTCAGAGCATTTGAACTTGTTTAAATGAAATTTTGCCATAGGCAAGAACAGATATTTTTTCTTTACCTTCATCTGACCAAAATCAAAGCCAAGACAACATTAAACTCCAGCATTTTCTCAGTTTTTCTTTTCAATCAAAAGTAGTAATAGTAAAAGCCTCATCTATGCGTCTTCTTCACATAGATAATTCTACTGTCCCCAATGAGAAGATGGGCCTTGTTTCATTCTCCACCTTTTTTCTGAATAATTAGGCCATTTTTTCCCCCAATATGGTCACAATAATTGGTTAGCATTTTTTTCACGAAAAATATTTTCATTCAGTAAATGACCACATGAAAATAAAATTTTATTTAATAAAACTTAACATCCCCCCCCTCAAATTCTTGCTTTTCATATACAAATGTATGTGTGTATAGAAATGTAAATGAATTCAAAATAGTATTGAAAAAGATCAAAACATTTTTGCCAAACCGTAGTATTTGGTGAATGCAAGTTTTATAACCATATTTATAATGTTTTCAATTACAAAATTAAAAATACACAGAAAAAAATGCTCTGCATTGTTTTTTAAATGCCTCTCTTTCAAACTCTTCAAAACAAGACTTTTAACAAAACATCAACATTTTCCCACAAAAATTGGCTCTTTTCCCAGCCAGGTTGAGAGCCACCAAGTTGGATGTAGGGTATGGCCCACATTCTTTAATTAAAATATTTGCATGTGCCATTAGAGCAGTGTTTCTCAACCAGTGGTATGAGTACTCTTAGGGGTAACTCGAGAGAAGTCTGGGGGGTACATCAACAACTGAAATTTGGAGAAAACTGATTTTTTGTTTTAAGTTTTACAGCACTTTATTATTTTTGTACTTTTTACACCCAAAAATTTCGTCGCCCACCCGGCTACGATTAAGTTGTTTAAACAAATGTGTTGCAATGGTAGACAAAAAATTGTATGTCTGAAAACTGTAGGTACTGGGGGTATTTATAATTTTTTGTATTTAAAAAGGGTTACTTTATTTTAAAAAAGTTGAGAAGCACTGCCTTCGAGCATTAGAAGAATGCCGCCAAACAGGAGACGCAGTTTAACAAAACCTTACTTACTTTAGGCACTTGATTAATACTGAGTTGCCTGGGCAACTTCAAACTCAGCATCGTGCGTTGGGCCAGGTGGGGTTGATTTCGGCTCCAAAATGCTCGTAAAATCTTCACCTCCTCAGAGATCAGCTTCTGCAAAGTTTTCTTCTCTGCCTCAGGCCAAATTCCTCCTGATTTATGTCTTCCAGGCGCTTTGGTGCTAGGGAGAGCAAGAGGACAAATACAGGGACAATGCTGTAGTGAGAAAAACAAGGAAAGGACCCGGCCCAGGTAATGGATTCAAGCAGTCATTGGCAGCTGTAGTTTGTGCCGCAGCCCCATCAGCTGCTCCCATTGTGGTTTCTCTACTAACTTATGGTGCCAGTGTGGGTTCTCGGGTTTAGAATCCTAGAATCCCAGGGCACGAAGAGACTCTGGAGTCACCCAGTCCAGCCCCCTGCCCAACGCAGGACCAATCCAACTCAGCCATCCCAGCCAGGGTGAAGGTGAGGTGGAAGGCAATACCGTGACATTCACCTCGGTGAGAGGCCTGTACCCAGCTCACCCCACATTTCGGCCATCAAAATGGGCGGAGGTGGAAGTGTTTTGTGATCATCTTTTGCAGGAAGAAACGTCCCCCTAAAGCAACGAGCGCCTCAAGGGATTCTTAACTCTGCACCAGCCCCTGTAGGCCATACTTAAGGCCTGATCGGTCCCACTGAGTCTGAGAGCAGAGCATACCCAGAGCTGGAAGACATGGCATTGAGGCACCAAAAGGAGAACCTCAATAATTCGTGACCGGTGTGAAGAAAGTAAATAAGGAAGTGTTATTTATTCCTTGTTATAACACAAGAACTAAGGGTCGCCAAATCAAAGTAATAGGTAGCAGGTTTAAAACAAACCAAAGGAAATTTTTCTGCATACAGTCAACCTGTGGAACTCCTTGCTAGAGGATGTTGTGAAGGCCAAGACTATTACAGGATTCAAAAAAAGAGCTAGATAAGTTCATGGAGGATAGGTCCGTCAATGGCTATTAGCCAGGATTAGGGATGTAAAATCCTGTTTAAAAAGTTAACCAATTAAATATCAAGTTTAACTGGTTGACCGGGATCCTGGCTGGGGTGGGCTGCCGCATGGTGCAGTGGGCCCAGCTGGAGCAGCTCCTTGCAATGTGGTGGAGGGGAGGCTGCTCCAGCCCTGCTGGACCCATTGCACCTTGCCGCGGGTGCTCCAGCCCAACCAGACCACCAGTCAACCACTTACCCCGTAAGCATCACCTGTTAAGGATGATGCTTACAGGGTAGCCAGTTAACCCTTTACATCCTTAGCCAGGATGGGTAGGAATGGTGTTCCTGGCCTCTGTTTGCCAGAAGCTGGGAATGGGCGACAGAGGAGGGATCACGTGATGATTCCTTTTTTTGTTCACTCCCTCGGGCACCTGGCGTTGGCCACTGTGGGCAGACAGGACACTGGGCTGGCTGGACCTTTGGTTTGATCCTGGATGGTTGTTCTTATGTCTACGTGGACTTTGGGAGACCTGTAAGTTTGGGCTGGAGCTAAGCAAACCATCAGTATTTCAGTTTGGTGGCTGAGCCGAAAAAAAAACCCCTGAGTTTCAGATCACCCCAAAATGAACCCATCCAATTTCTTGGCAAAATTCAAGCTGAATCCGTTTTATTTTGATGGGTTTTAAAACAATGTAGGGAAATTAAAAACTGGAACATCGTGCAAACAAAACGGAAACATTTCATTCTGGAATATTTCTGAAGCCTCCCCCTCCCTCCTCTTTCTTTTTTGTCCCAGACTTTTTGCCGGCATCAAGCTGAATTCTCAGACTGGTTTGGTCATCCCACAACCGCATTGTTTCACGCCTAAGAAACTAGCCTGCCCCTTCTGGCCTGGGGTGCAAACTCCACACCATCGACGGACGTCTTGGGAGGAAGTTTAGACGCCCACTTGTCCTAACATAGTGAGGCCTGATGGCGCCAATCAATCCTCACAGAGAGCTCCCCTCTGCCCCCATTCAAGGCGGGACTGGCCCTTTGGCAGAATGTTGCTCGTTTCCCGTATTCTTCTGTGGGCTGCTCCTGTTAGCGGTGGGTGTCAAAGGGACCACAAACAGGATTAATGTTTCCTTAACGCTCCGTCTAGCGGGGTTTGAAATTTCCATTTATCAGCATCAAAATCAAGGCTCAGTCTACACAGCAGCGTTATTTCGGAATACTGGACGTTATTCTGAAACACAGTCCACGTCCACGCAGCAAGCTGTTATTTCGACATAATGTCGAAATAATGTCGAGCAGGAGGACTTCTTACTCTGACGTCTGTATCCCTTATTTCACGAGGAGTAAGGGACGTCGGAGGAAGCTCTAGCTCAGACTTCCAGCTGCATAGGCAGCACCAAAAGCCCAAATAAGCCGTTTCGACTTCAGCGCTGCAATTGACGTAGCTCAAACTGCATGCCTTATTTCGGCTTTCTCCCTGCTGTGTAGACATGCCCCAACAGAGTGGGCAAGGGAGATGATATGAGGGGCAGGTGGACTCTCCCTGAAGGAATAGGGAGATGGGGGATCCAGGCAATGCAGCCAAACCTGTAGCCATTTGGAGTAATCTTGGTCACGGGAGCGCCTCCTCGTTCCAGCCGGGATCGGCCAAAATGCTCGTGTACGTGCTTATTGCTCCCAGTCCAGTGCCACAAGGTGGGGAGTACCAACACCTCTGACAGCTCCCTGGGAGATCAGCCATGTCAACCCCTACTGGCAGCCTTCCCTAGTGGTGGTGCTCTGTCAGGCCCCTGCTGGCATGGCTGAGGCAAGCTGCGGGTGGGAGATGCTGAACCCTGGCAGCGAAGGGCGAGCTGGAACAGCAGGGGCTCACCGATCTCTGTGCCCAGCTCACTATGCCCCAGAGATCTAGTTCCGAAAGACCTTTTCCAACATCCAGCTCGTGCAGCCTCGTGCCAGTTTGTCTTACGCAGACCACTTCTCCCAGCAAGCCACAGCAGGGCCCTGGTTCCATGCACTGGGCTACCCAGAGACTAATCCACAGGCTCTCTCGTGCCTGTTCCCCAGACGTCCCATCCCCGGAGCGTGTGCCCTGCCGTGTGTCACAGATTGTCAAGACGAGCCCTGGAAGGTCAGCCTCCATGCATGTATTTTATCAGCGTGCCTCACCTTCCAGCAGGCCTGGCGCCCGGGGCCGCTAGCAGTGTTCCCTGTAAGCCGTGCGCTTGCTCGGCTGCTCAGGAGAGATCCTAATGCTGCCCAGCTGATTAGCACAGCGGTCAAAACAGTTTGGGTTTCTGCTGCTGGTGCACATTCACACACGGTTGGTGCACACAACAAAATTTATTCCACACATGGATGGGGGGGAATCCGCACATAGATGGCAAAGATTAGAGGGAATATTGGTCACTAGCACAGTTACATAGCAAGTGCAGCACCTGCACGGTATGTCAAGCAGGATTCTCCAAGGGACAGCAACAAACTGGCACCCCAGGGGAGCTGGGAATGGCAGTTTCATTATTTCCGATGTCAGTACACACTTCAGGACAGACAGCCCCGTTAGCCCGTCTTTGCCTTTTCTGTGGCACATAACGCGCCAATCACAACTTCGCTAAGAGCTGCGGGGCCCCAGCCCAGGACAGGATCCGACTAGTCGTGGGATATTCCACACAGACACGCAGCACCAGCAGGAGAGAAACTGCACCTCAAGCAAAGCCGTTGATTTCCTTTTCCACCCTGCAATTATTCTCTACCAGGAGAATTAAACATGTTCTCCTTTTACTTTCCTGCCAATGCCCCCGCCCCTTATAATGGGGTTCGCCTCACTCCCTCTGATCCCAGCTTCCAGCGCTGGTACGCACAGTTTGTGGCCGTGCAACTCCTACGCTGCACAGGGGGAGGGAGGTAGGATCGTTCGCTTTGCAAAGCTGCGCCTGAGGCGGGGGGGGAGAAGGGTTGATGTTCGCTCATTTATATTTAAAGAAAAAAAAATGAGTCTATCCTGGACATGGAATACGGAACATAATCCGAAATGCTTTCATTTACACAGAACGTCTGATTTGTTTCCCATGATCTGCAATTGCCTGGCTTCTGTCAGACTTTATAACCAGGATCCTGCGGGCTCAGAGTTCTGGCTCGTTACACGCAGGGCACTGTCCAGTTATGCGTTTTTCTCGCTGCGCTACAAGCCATGGGCCAAATCCCGCGAGGGAAAGCTTCAAACCCCCGCTGAAAGCAAGCCGTCCTGTGCAGGGTCAAGCCCTCCCATACCTACTCAGATTCTCGCCATCTGGAACAAGCACGCCCCATTCGTATCCTTTGCCAGAACACTTTGCTACGGACACACAACTCGAGGGAGTCATGGGGCCGTTTCAAAACAAACACTGCTGTTTTAATGACACTGGAAATGGGAGCAGCTCAACGTGTGTTGGACAGGGACGTGGTTTCCACGTGGGATCCCTGATCAGCCCGTGACTCATATTTTTAGTGTCAGACAAAGCTGAGTGCCAGATACGCTGGGCTCCCAGGACTCAGAGTGACCAGGACCACAGATGACAAGCCGCTGACTTGCTACATAGTAAGGCTCTTGTGTTTGCCCCCACCTGTGTGGGATCTAAGAGCAGCGGACGGTGCAGTTTTGAAGCGCGCAGTACGCCCCAGCTAGAGAGTTACTGTGTTGTGCATCAGTACAAACACATTTACCTAGAATGGGATGGAAAGGACCTCCCGGCGTGTCTGTCCAAGCCGGTACTATGCCAGGCAGCCCCCCCCCATATAATCCTGAACCCCCTCCCATGCCCCTTGCTCCTCGGTCCAGCCCAAAGCCCCCTCCTGTACCAAATCCCCCCGTGTGATCCCATTACTACGTTTATCAAGTTCCGTCTTCAAACCAATGAGCTGGTTTGCCTGCATCATACCAATGGGAGGCTGCTCCAAATGTTGCCACCAAGAGGTGGGAACCTTCCCGTTTCCCGCCTGAATTTCAACCCGGCAAGCCTCTGCCATTTCCCCACATGCATGGCTAGCTGGCCGGTTCGCTCTCCTGGCCGGCATTCCCTGCTCTCCAGAGAGTCCAAGGGCCTCATGATGTCGATATTAGGGTGCCAGGCATCCGATTTTCAATCACCACGTCTGGTCAGACAGGGACCCTGGCAGCTCTGGTCAGCGGTGACAACCCGGCCATAAAACATCTGAGCAGTGGCACAGCAGGGAACAGCTCCATGCGGTTTCCAGAAGTGGACGGCGTGTCCCCGCTCTGGCTCGTAAATAGCCGGGGGGCTCTGCATGCATGCCCTGACCCCGCAGCTCCCATTGGCTGGGAACCACAGCCAATGGGAGCCCCAGGAGCTGCCCCTGCCAACGGGGCAGCTCCTGGAGACACCTGGCCATGCATCTGGCTAGAAGCTAGGGGTAGGGAGCAGGTTGGTCACTTCCAGGAGCCGCCGGAGGTAAGTGTTGCCAGGAGCCTGCACCCCCACCTGTGCCCCTTTCCTCCTGCCCCAGACCTGAACCCCCTCCCATCCGCCTCACTCCTCAGCCCAAAGCCCCCACCTGTACCAAATCCCCTCAGCTCCAGCCTCACCCAAGAGCCACGCCCCTAGCCAGAGCCCTCATGCTCCCCCACACGCCGAATCCCCCCAGCCCTTCACCCCCATCATCCCTAGCCCCACCCTACAGCTGCACCCCCAGACAAAGTCTCACCCCCCCCCCAACCACATCCCAGGTCGGTTTTCCGCTGTCAGAAAACTGAAAGTCCTCGTGATGTGACTGCACCTCCTTCGTGACCCGCTGTTAATTAGAAGGGGGAAGACCTGGAAGAAGAACTCACCTCCAGGACCGGCCTAAGACCAGAGCCGCCAGGATTATCCAGAGAGACTGAGCTTGCCTGGCCAGCAGGGGAAATCTGCCTGCCTGTATCAGGGCTGGTGAGCGTGACACTGTGTGCTTAGCATGTGTAGTCTGCTTGCTTGGGAATTGTCAATACATCGAGGATACGAATATTACTGAGGGAAGCTCTTTCAGCGGCTAAAGAACCAGCAAACCCGCAGGAAATTCCACCCTGAGCCCTAGGCACTGGGGACGGGTGAGTGTGTAAATTAACAGGGTTGTACCTTGCGCCCTGGGAGTGTGTCCCCCTACAGTGTGGAAGGGATAGAGGAATGTGTGCAGGTAACAAAGATGAGGAACGGCTGGGACATTATCAACCTAACATTCAATGAAGGTGCACACAGCTGTTTGTGTAGATTCTTGCATTAGTACCCTTCCTATCTAATTGCCTTTGAGCCTTATCTGCTTCGTTTTAACTATCCCATCTTCAGGTGCTCACTGATTGCCAGTTCTGCCTTCCTAAAATAAAATAAATGAATGGAGATGCCTGTCTCCTAGAACGGGAAGGGACCCTGAAAGGTCATTGAGTCCAGTCCCCTGCCTTCACAGCAGGACCAAGTACCATCCCTGATGAATTTTGCCCCAAATCACTAAATGGCCTCTGCAAGGATTGAACTCACAACCCTGGGTTTACCAGGCCAATGCTCAAACCACTGAGCTCTCCCTCCACCATTTTTATCATATTTATCCTTCTTATTTTTCCCTTTGATATTTTCATACCCTCTTCTCCTTGTTTCCCACCCCCCTCCTCTTCCATCGCCCTCCCCCCCCCATTTATTTTGGGTCTGCACATCCTAAACTCAAAACTCCGGTCATCTGAAGAAGTGGGCTGTGCCCATGAAAGCTCATGACACCATCGACATGTTTTGTTAGTCTATAAAGTGCTACCAGACCATTTGTTGTTACCTGTGTAATTGGCTGCTGAGAGCAGAAGGCAGTTAAGTGTCAGAAAAATAGCCCCATCTTTCAAAGCTCGGGGGAAGTGACGCACCATGCCAGAACCGATGAAAAGACCAGTGAGGACCGACAATGCCCCCCCCCCCCCCCCCCGCGCATCCCATTTCCCTCTGCTCCTACGCAACATAGGCACAGATGACCCCTGGGCCGCTGTGCTCATTTGAATGAGGGAAATATTAACAGGCAGCCAGACAGCGACGGGCCAGCGGTGGTAGGTGCATACAAGGATAGAGAGTTCTTTGTGGACGTTACAACCGCCCCCCCCCCCAAACAGGGATACAAACTTCCTCACGGATCGTCCAACACAGCTTCCCCGGGCGCAAGCCACACGTTCCTCGCCACCGAGTTCCAGGCATGCAATGTGCACCTAAGTGCTCCCAAGTCCTGATCCAAATTTGGCTTTGAAGCTTGAATCCAGAGAAACCGCTCCCTGCTTATCTCACTCACTCAGCACGCGGATGCAAACACGGGCCGGGGAGATATTTTTACAAAACCCTCTCTGCACAGGGCACACCCACATCTCCAAGGGCAGGAGCCAGCCTCATGTTTGCTATTGAGTTCGCGCTGAAACAGTTCAGCCTGACAGTTGAACTTGCAGGGTTTGCAGGCGGGTTTCTGCAAGTGGCATTCCCCTCCGGCATCACCTCTCTTGGACAAGGGTGTGCGTTTGTTCCGGCAAAGATGGGCCTAAGGTGAACCAGGTTTGCCTTCCGTTGCAGAGTGGCTATCATTACCTTTACTAACACTGGCTGCAGGTGGACACAACCAGAGTTAAAACACAATAGTGCGCACGGGATGATTTAAATACAAGAGAAGAATTTTAGCTGTTAATTATTAACTTTTATGATTTAATCAGTAGAGAGAATTGTTCAACTATGAAACCAGTGACTGAGCCGTCCTGCAGAATCACCACGAAAGGTAATAACGTTAGAAATGCCAAAACCTTGTAGACAGAATGGCAAGGACTTTGTATTATTCTGTCATTTATTGTTTGGGGCCCAACACAGCAAAGCAGTTCAACAAATGAAGTTTTAAGTGAATGCTTAAGTTTAGCTGAAGTCACCTTCACACAGACTTAATCATGTACTAAGGTGTTTTGTTGAACCCAGAGTCCAATATGGCTGCATTTTAGTGGTGTGTGTGTCTGATTGGGAAAGGCTTTGGAATGAAAGTGCAGGAATGCACAAAGGAAGCAACTCGTTAAATAAATTCCTCTTACCGCACCTACAAAATACACTCTAACATTTCCATCGTTTCTCTGTAGAGGACACGAAAAGTTCCAACTTTCTCTTGCCGAGTGGATCTACTCAGGCTTTGCAGAATAGGATTTTTTTTAAATAATTCTGAGAAATAATATTTTTAAAGTTTTTTTTATTGGCTTACTTTTTCCACAGTTGTGTGAAATGATGGTGTGATCGGGCAAAGGGGACTTAGGCGACTGTTTACTGAGAATAGCGGTTGAGATGCAAAATGTTAAAGCTTTATAACCACTCACACCAATTGCCACCTTCACATCTCAAACCAGACACAGTAAATACCCGGACTTGAGTTCTCCAGGAGCATTTTTCTGACGTCGCCTGGCTGTACGTTTTTATTTTGTTCAGTGGAAATATTTTTTCATGTATGTGTGTGGACAGGGAAATTGACATGTACCAATAAAAATCTAAACCTCCCAAGCCCACTTACAGACAAGAGGCTGTTTGAATTTACTGCATAAAGACTCAGTATATTTCACTGCAAGCAACATAAAAGATCTTTAAAAAAAAAAAAAAAAAACTTCATAAACTCCAGAAGAGGTGCTGGGAAGCAGAGAGGCACTGTACTTACATGTCCGGCTCCAGGAGCTGCAATGCATTCCCTCATGCCTTGTAACCAGAAGAGCTGGCAGCAGGTCACAACCAAGGTGTCAATACTATTTCTCCTTGCACAGGAGGAAATGCACCTCTCAGCCCTGAGCTAGAAATGTGTGGCAAGCAGCAGGGTGGTTTGGGGCTGAGTGAGGGTGCAGAGAAACCTCCCTGACAGCAAGTGGGCTGACAGGTTTGCAAAAGAAACAACCACCTGTTGGCCTCTGAAGGGCAGGGCAGCAGAAACGTTCTGCGTGAGATATGCTTGCCAGAGCCACTTGGCCGGGCTGCGTGTGCAGAGGAGCCGGCGGTGGGGTGGGCTGAGTGCATTTGTTCAGGGCCGGGAAGGTGATTAAGCGCACGGGAAATGGGAGCAAATTAATTTGGATTCATTTGTCATTGGAAATAGCCGAGTCCAAACAGATTAGATTATGTTCTGGATTTAGTTTCTTGAGACCTACAGGGAGCAGAATGCTGGCTCCTAGTGCATAAACCCACAGGCCTCTTTACTGTCCAGGCAGTCAGTGGTTCCCCAGCTCTGAAATGGGGGTACACATGCCTGCTTACCTTGCCGGGTCTGTAAATCCCAGCTCATTCACGGCAACGCGCTTTGAGCCTATCCAGTGGTGCAGAAACTACCTGCTTTATTGGACACCGGTGACTGGAGAAATGCACCAGCACCCCTGCCAAAATTTTAATCCCTAAATAGGGTGCCCTCTCATGCCCCCTTCCTAGTCCTCTGGGTGGCCCCTGCCTGGCAGGCACCAGCTGCCTATCAGATCAGACCCAATCCTGCCCCATTTACACAGGGCCTGCCAGACTTCCCACCTAGTTTCACTGATGTCAGTGGAACTAGTTGGGCAGTGGGGGACTAGTCCGTGTGAGTAAGAGAGGCAGAATCAGTCCAATTAAAAGCATCACTGAGACAGAGAGAACAGAGCCCATGACACCGCCCCTCTCAGACAGCTGGTAAAATCCACAGCAATTCCCCCTTGGGAATGAAAACGTGCATATAACAAACTCGGCCAACAATAGCCCTTTGCACTGAAGACTTAAGTTTCCCAAGAAAAGCAGGGGGATGGGGTGGGGGGAGATAGAAACATAGGGTCACAACTCCCTTTGGCAACATCCCAAGAGGTTACAAAACTGGGGTTGCTTAAAAGTACAGTTATGGGCACAGGAAAGGGACTGTGTGAAAATGGACCTTCTTACGCAACAGAGCTTCTCCAGGGCTGCGGCTGCCTGCAATGTATTTCAAAGATAAGGGACTGCGTTCTTAGCACCCTGCCCCGCCCTGGCTCCTCCAGATACTACTATTGTCATAATAATCAATCACGAACAGCACTCACCAGCTTTTCCCCGGGGATTCCTCGCTGCTTCTTGCGGGACTCAGCAGCTCCCCATCTTGTTGAACAGAGAAGACACAGTAAGGAACATCCCTTGTAATGAGGGGCGTATTTTACAGGTAGCACTGGCACGCGAGTCAGAGAACCCAGCCTGGGTCTCAGAACCCGCAGAGCCGGCAGCTACAGGGGGCAATAATCCAGAATATCATTTCACGCAGGAACGCTGCCGCCTCGGCCCCGCAATGCGCTAGATCGGAGCTCTCCCACTGCCGTTGCTCAGAGTAAAACCACACATTGTGCACCCATCCAAGCCAATGGCAAACCGGCCTTTGGCTTTCAGGGCACAGAATCGGGCCCCTTAAAAAAAGCGAGAGAGAAAATGCCCGAAAAGAGGTGGATGGGGCAAAAAAGGGTGGGCAGGGGGTGGGGGCACCCAATGAATTCTTTTCCTCTTTGGTAAGGCCCCTATTTTTACTTTTGCCCTCGCTGCGGAAGTATTTTATATTTGAATATAGCAACCCACTAAGAGCCTCGAATCACTCGAGTGTGGTACAAGGTCATAGCTCTCGTATTATGAAGTAGTTAAAAACCGATAGCCAGGCACACTGCAGTATTCACCAA
Source organism: Pelodiscus sinensis (assembly GCF_052426305.1). Lineage (NCBI taxonomy): Eukaryota > Metazoa > Chordata > Testudines > Trionychidae > Pelodiscus > Pelodiscus sinensis. Next base: position 44,311,195 of record NC_143065.1, on the reverse strand, counting down.
TCAGGAAGAGCAGAAATAACGACCATTTGAAATCAGGCCTTATGAATATGCAACAGTGTCCCAGGTTTTAATCACAAGGGGGAGAAAAAAATGACATATGTTTAAATTTGGGCTTGTTAACCCTCCCTTTTCCAGCTCCAGAATTTTAATTGTGGATTTTCCTCGGATGAGAATTATCGAGTGCTTTTATTGCTGCTTTTAAACTTTTTTTTTTTTTTTAAACTTCAGACTGCAATATACGAGCTTGCATCTCATCTGTTCTGTAGTCTCTTTTCAAAGTCATTTCTTTCAGTGGGACTATAATGTTATCCAGCCAAGGCAGCAATTTCAAATACATCAACAACAAAGTGTTACGGACAATGCCGTAGGCATGTTATTGGTACCAGCAAGTACCAGGCATAAACAAAAAGCAATTTTCTTCATGGGCTTCTCACGAGCTCCAAATTTGTACAAGTAGTCACACTGAAGATTAGCTAGAGAAGTATTCCAGGCCTCCTGCTAAACACCAGCGCTCTCCTATTTATGACATAGATCTAGGAGAGTAAGATCAACACAAATCTATGCATATAGTAATGAACGAACAGTTCACATTTGGTTCCCAGTTGGCCATGGGTTTGCACCGTTCAGTATTTCTAAACATTCCAGTGATCACTTGGACATTCAGAAAACTGCCCCCAAACTTTGGAGTTCTCACTTTTGTACCAAAAGCACTTTTTTTTTTCTTTTGGGCATTTGTTGTGGGCCTGCTAAAAAGTTTGTCATCCACTCAGGGAGCAGAAGCAAAATGCCGTGTGACCAGCTAGTTGCACTACAGCTAGTTCAAACGCACAATTCCTAAGCATCAGCATTCCGTTCTAGTTTTTCTGCATGCAAGCCATTCCACGCCAATACTTACACCTCACGCTGGACTAGGGCCCATAACTGCTGGCCACACGTGCAGCGAAAGGAGCTGGCTCCCGCCCACCTCTCAGCGCTCACATCAGAAGAAACAAACCCCTCCGACGTCTGGCGGCGGGACTATGACATGACCGGCTCGGTGTCACAGAGCCGCCGAAGACGTGCGGTCCCCCGCGGCAGCGAACGCTCGTCTTTGCTGTAGGAATCAATGTACAAAAATTCCAGACATACCTAAAGCTCCACCAGTCTTTGAGAACTGGGTGTGCCGTTAAGGTGCTTTTTGTTAGCTCAGGATGAGGGAAGTACGTGCCGTAGCCAGGAAAGGCAACTGGAGAGGGTGTGGGGAAAGAATGCAGAACCCGGCTCAGCAGGAGGTTCACGGTGCACACACCCTCCGCCGAGGGCACAGAGAAACCCGTCAGCTGAGAAATCAGGGAAGTCGTTCTACTACCCGGGAAAAGGGAGCTTGCAAAACCAGAGGCCAGACTGTAAATACGGCCCTGGAAGCAACAGCCGGTCTCATGACCCCGCCTACCAGGATCCCCGCCAAGTGACACTCACGTAAAGCATCTTCAAAACTCTGGGACACGCGTTTTTCCAACTGGAGGTGAGTCACCGCTCCCATCAGTCGGACGGATGTCTCTGCAGAAGGTCAGGCGTGGGCCCGCTTTGGGGACAAGCTGTAAACAGCTGATTCATTTGGATCCATCAGTGCGCTGATCATCTCCCACGGCACAGACGCCAGCACGACACCGCGATGCCCTTTGGGGCTGGGACGCGGCCCCGGAGAACAACCCAGTGCTCTTCGGCTGCCCAAAGCGCAGGTGGGGGAGGAGGGTCCATTTGCCAGCCAATTGGCCCAACGCTCTGCTTTGCTGGGACGCAAATGGCCAGGTTAACGCGTCACTGGTGAACGAGACATTTGGCCGGCACAGCCGCACCCAGAACATCGCCATTAACTCCATTCGGGGGGGGGGGACAGAATCGGGGCTCCGCTCTGTAAGTGCTTTACCCCCTTGAGTTCCCAAATTCTATGGGCCCGGGATGCGGCGAGCGAAGGACAGATGCTGGCTTTCTGCCCGCTCCTGGCAGGCAGCGTGGACTGTGTGCATCCTCCCTGCGTTTGCTTTTGCCCCCCTCTGAACCATTTACTGACTTTCCATCAGGCCTCTGCGTCTCCCCCCACCCCCGCAGCACCTCAAAACCGCAGTCCGTGCCTGACGGGGAAGGGGCAGAGTCTGGGAACCGTCGGCTGTGTAATCCCCCGGCGCTAAGACCAGCAGACGGGACTCCCCAAACATTGCTGCACTCGCGAGGCCCGGCCAGCTCACGCACGTGTCCGTCTTGGGCCGGCGCGGGACGAAGGGCGCGGCTCAGAGCGACGCACGACCCAGCCTGAGCCCCGGCATGTCCCTTCTGAACCCGGTGCCGCCTGCCCAGGAAGGGGCTGGTGCGGACGGGCTGCGTGTGCTCGTTTGGGACCGTTCGGGGCCTGCCGGGGACTGGAGGGCAGACTAGATGGCCACAGTGGTCCCATATGAACTACGGCCCAGCTGCACTGCAACCACAACCCCGTCCCCCCAGCCCCAGTCTCAGAGCCCAGGGCAGCCCACGCAGGCTCCCAGGGCTCGGATGCAGGTCTGCCCAGGGCAGGGGGAATGGGGCAAGTGCCCCAGGACCCGTGATTCCAAAGCCTTGGCATGGCTGCCAGAGAGCTGTGCAGTGCGCTCCGGGCGGCGCTGAGGGCCGGGAGGCGGCCTGGTGCATTCTGGGGCCCTCCCAGGGCTGGGGGTAGCATGGTGTACTGTGTGGGGCTCTAAGGTGGGGGCGGGGAATTTTGGAGGGGTTAGGAGGCCACTGAAAAATCAGTTGGGGGGGGGGCTCACACACAAGTGAGAAGCAGAGGAAACCACCCTCATCGTGGTGACCCCCACTTGAGAAGCAGCAAGACGCTCTCCACATTCCCCTCACACACCAGAGTCTAGGGGGGGCCCAGTGATGGGACGACGGGGGAGGGGAGGGGGATGTAAACACCAGCATGGGCTCCCCAATGCTGGAGGGAGCTTTGCGGGCCAGATCCAGGCAAGCTGGAGGCCACATCCAGCCCTGGGCCTCAGTTTCCCCACCCTTGCTCCAAGGGCTGGGGGGGTGGCACGGTGCACTCTGGGGATAGCTCTAAGGGCTGGGGGGGCGGGGTGCCACGCTCTGGGCAGTGCTGAGCATTGGCTGCCCTCAGCCCCGCCCCTTGTGCCTGAGGCCACGCCCCTTCCGGGAGCACAGAGCCAGCCCCTCCATTTTCCCAGGGGCCCAGCGTCTGTTCCCATGGCTACCCCGCTCTCCTCTGGTCAAGACTTGGAGCCCCGGCTCCAGACAAAGCATCTGTGAGATTTTTAGCCTCGCCAGAGCCTCTGCATCTGTTCAAGTCGTCGCTCTCTCGGGTTCATCCAGTGCCCAGCTGGTAACAGACACTCCCCTTTGGCCTTTGCGGGAGCTCAAGTTTTAGTCCTTGTCATGTCCTCATCGCTGTAGCAACACAGTCGTTAACAGGTTGGTCTCCTTACACTTCTAAGGCAGGGAAGAATGATCCTCGCTTGCCAAAGGGGAAACTGAGGCACATGCAATTAAATGACACGTCCAAGGTCACATGAAAAAAAGACCGTGATGGAGGTGGGAAATGAATGCAGGTCTCGTGTCCCAGTCCAGTGCACTAGCTGCTTTTCTTCCTGGGGCTCTAGCGAGCCCTTAGAGAGAGACCCTATCTAGGGCTTAGCTATGTGCCGATATTTCATATTTCCAGATCAACTCTGCATGTGTGTGTGGAGAGAGAGTGCGTCTCATGTGACCAGAAGCGGCTGGGAAGGGTATCAAAGGGTGAGTCTTCTGAGCCGGGAACTGGTCTAGCAAGTTTGCATTCAATGGAAATGTACTAGTTCAACATCATTTTCGGCTGTTCCTAACAACCTTTTGGCATGGCCTTAGCTCCAGTTTTTGCTAAAGCGAGGCCGCCAGCAAAGGAGACCCGAAAGAAAAGCTTGTCATCATGACGTTCTAGGTACTTGTAAAATGGGAACCAAAGGAAAAAACCCACAAAACCAAAATGACAACAACAACGGAGTTTAGAATCTCTCTCTTCAGACACAACCCAACGGCCAGGGGGGATACAGCCTTCCTCCCGCGTACGGGGGCCTCTGGGACGGCTTCCGGAGACCAGAACGCAACGGCGGTGGCACGTCCCCATTTCTCAGGCAGCGTGGCAGCTTTGCCTAGGCAATCTTCCGTTACCCTTCGATTTACGACACCAAGACGGTACAGAGCGTGCGGCTGTATCCCGTTAACGCGGCACCAGTACACTTTAAGATGCTTTGACGTGGGGCAGCTTCCGTTGCCTCCCACTGCAACTCACCCAGCCCCGCAGGGATCCTCTCCAGTGCCAAGAGCACCCCTCTCCCTCCGGCCCCTGGGCACGTGGCCCCAGGACCCAGGCATGGCAAGGCGAGGGCTGGGCCCCGCAGCTCGGGCGCCATAGGCCGCAGCGCTCGCTGACACAGGATGTTGTGGAAGAGCTGCCCAGCTGGGCCTGCACACGCTGGCCCAGCAGGGCCTGGTGCAGGGAGGGGAGGGGCCTGAAGAGATAGACAGAAGCAGACAGACGGACAGACACAGCGGCTGCCAGGCATAGGAGGAAGCCACCAGCCAGAAGAGCGGGGCTGACAGAGTCAATGCCACGCACACGGCCCCTGCCCCGTCCCCAAAGACGTGAGAGGAAGAATTCACGAGAAAAGGGCCCAACTATCGGGCGACCAGGAGAAGGTTCCGAAATCCCAGGGGGCCGATCCCGGCAGTGGCAGAGCTGCCAGGCGCTCGGCTGGGGAGAAGGCACCGACCAGTATGGAAAAGGGCCAGAAATTGGCCTTAAAAGCTGTTTTTGGATCATCTGCCCAGCTGAGAGGGTCCAGAAAAAGCCCAGCTGGGTGATACCACTGCGGATTAGGGCTTTTTCATGAGGAAAATGGGGGAGCCAGGAAGCACGGGGCAGCTTTTTTTGCCTCGGAGGGGCCTCGAAATCATCTGATTGTCATCTCAAGGGTCCTTTTCGTCCAGAGTTTTGCCTCTGCCTGTGGCCAGCACCAGACGCGACGGAGAAAGATACAAGGGATCCTGCCGGGAGCCTTTCCAGGGAAAGGGACAGTCGCTTCTAACACACAACACAGCCGCATCCATGCAACCAGGGGTGGTGGGTCACGCAGGCAAGGGGAGGCCCAGTCTTCCCAGAACTGCCTACACTCACTAGCTGCCGGGAAAGGCTGGGGCGCCCCGACCCTCTGTGGTCGCTCTCTGCCGCTGGACACCGGGGGGGGGGGGGGAAAGCGGGGTCAGAGCCGGGATGGCACAGACTAGAGGCAGCCCTCAAAGGGGAAGAAATCAAGAGGACACCAGAGAAAAGGGAGAGATGCAGCAATGAACGTTGTTGACCCAGGGTGGATCCCGACCGCTTGCTCGGCTGCGCGTGAGGGACCCAACCAAAGACTGGTGCTCACGTCCCTCCTAGTCAGTGGTGCAGCCGAAAGAACTGCCCGAGACCTGGGGCCATCACGGTCTCGCCACAAGGCCACAGCACGTTAGAACACAGCACGGCCCCCCCTCCCGCTCATCCACCAAGTACTCACCTGGCGTTAATACTTCTCCAGGCAGTTTTACTCACGGACAGCCAGCACGAGGTGGGGCCGTCAATTCCGGCAAACAGCCTCTAAGCAAAGCCACGCGAGTGTGCCGAGCCGAGGTCTGCCCTGCCGGGGACTCTCCTGGGCGTCGCATGAGCTCACGTCGGGCCTGTATATAAATTCGCATCAACAGACGCGTGGGTTACAGCCACTTGAGGTCACTGAAGTACCAAACCCGCCCACAGTGTCCTAGAACATGGAAATTACAGGTCGGGACTATTTACCGACTCTTTGCCCGGTCACGTCGCAGCGCCCACCGCCAGCGGCGGATTCCCAACTCCATAAGGAAGCTCCTCCCCATCTCCAGCTTATCACCACGCACAGCAAGTTCCTACGGGGGTGTAAAGTGCAGTTGATTACCCGATAATCTGATAAGCAAAAGCTTATAGGTTAATGCTATAGGCTACATGCATTTCCCCCTCCCCCACCCTTGTCAGTAAATATTTTGGCAGGCTGGCCAGCAGCCTAGCTCAGTCCTGGCTCGCACCGGGTCTGGGACTCTGCATTTCAGCGGCAGCAGTGGGGGGTGACAAGTAGCCAGTCCACGAGGGGAGCTGGGTTTTAAACTGGCTGTCCTCATGGACCAGCTCCCGCCTGGCTCCCTGTGCTGCTGCCTCTGATATAGAGGCAGCAGTGCAGGGTGGCAGCAGCCCCTGTCTAGGAGGGGTCGGAGCTCCCGGACCCGGCACGGGCCAGAACTGAGCTGGGCTGCCTGCCAGCCCAGTTCCTAATACGTTTTAAATGCAGAACCACAGCAAGGCAGGGGACAGAGCGCACTGGCTGCTGGCCTCACCCCCACAGACTATAGAACAGTCGACAAACCGATAAGAATTCGTGAGGTTACTTGACTGTTGAATTAACCGATATTTAACATCCCTACTTCCTACAGATCCTACCAACATGAAATCTCAAGTCCACCCTACAGCCTGGTAATATACAAGTACGACCGACTTTCTTCCTCCCCGGGGAGGGGAGGTTTCGTACGCATTTGTCATCACTTGGAACATCAGGCTGAAATTTTCCACATTCGGTCTCTGCCTCCAGTTGGATTGTTAGGAAAAGTTTGGGCCAACATTCGGGCGGATTTTGAGACCGAGATTAATGGACGATAGCGTTCCCTCTATATGCATAGTGAACTTTCCCTAAAGAGTCAACCTGAGGCAGAGACCCAGGGTGAAACATTACGGACGATTCTCATCCGGCCGAAATCGTGGAAAGGGCTGCACGATTTGAACTGTAGGTGTCACTGCTGCTCCTTCTATGTGTGCAGAGGCGACAAGGTTATTTTCAGCGGTGCCTACGCGTCTCAGGAACACAAGAACTAGTGAAAGTCAGTGGCATGCGTGCTCCTAACCCCCTTTGGCACGTCTGACAATCTCCTTTTAGATACTCGAGCCACACACGACATCTCCATGTAGCGACCCACCATAGCAACATGGAAAGGAAAAGTTTCCACCATTCCTTGCTGCTTTCATGATGCCTGTAACTAGAGCCCTACAAATCTGTGCATATCTGCTTTACACCCCCCGGTACCTGCATCCGCAAGTGTGGATGTGAATATCCGCGGCTCGTTTTTGCAGATTCAGTTGCGGGTGCAAAATCTGCACAGGGCTCTGCCTGTAACAACACGGCTGGTTATACCCTTAAACCCTTTGGGAATCTTCCACTCCCGCCTCTGACATGTCAGGAAGCAACAGGAACCCACAGCTTTCGCGAACTCTCAGTCTGGTGTAAACCCTTCGCAGCAACCTCAGACCCTCTTGTACAAGCCGATGGGTGGGGTCTGCCAAGTGGTCCATGTGTTACCCTGCAGTCACATTGCTGAGGGCACTGTTGTGTGCATTTGATGAACGGGGCCCAGGCGTCCCAAGAGGCGAGAGGGTTTAAACCCCAAAAGTCAGACACTAAAGTCTTCACTGATTGCAACTATGCTATCTCATGGCAAGACGAGTCGTCAGATCTTTTATAAAAAGCTAGTCATGCACCCAACTTAAAAATCACCATGCAATCCATGTGCAGGCTGTGGTTCTGAGGGGCGGGGCTGGATGCACGAACGTGATCCAACTATGATGCACCTTCGGCATTGCTTCCCAACAGGGCAAGGAAGCAAATCACGCACAGAGGGGCTACAGCCCCCACACAGGAGTGGCTCCAAGCACCATGGGAGCCAAGAAAAAAAAAAAAGAGGGGCCACGAAGGCCAACGGAAACTGAGAAAGGAGGGAGTTCCCCACTTGCTCACGATGCAAAGGGGAAAAAAGCCACAAGCCCTCTTAAACAGAAGAGGGTTGAACCCAAGACCAACCAGGACACAGGGGGCCAGTCCCAGGGCCGGAGGCTGTCCATGAACACTGGATCTCTCCTGCACCTCGGGGCGCTACTGGGGAACGGTTTTAAGGCACCAGGTAATGGATTAGAAAAGGGATTTTCTCTACGATGGAAGTGCAAAGCCTGCGGTTGCATCTATGTTCATGTTCTGTGCAACTCCGACTTTCTTTGCTTTCTCTGGACTAGCCAGTCTTTATGGCCTCTTCTGTTAAATAAACCTCTCTCTGTTTTCATGGTCAGCAGGCCCCGGGTGGGCAAACTGGGTGGAGCGTGAACCAAAGCGAGCTGGTCGTTGTGGGGCTGGTTTCACGCTGTAGGGGACCAGTCAGAGTGCCCGGTGATGAAGAACTCCAGAAGGAGGGCGTTGGGAGGACCACAGCCTGCAAGGGTTGTTGGTGTCAGTTTGTTAAAGCTGGTGAGAGCCAGGAGACCACCTGGAGTCTGGCTGCTGGTGCCAAGGATCATAGAATAGTAAGAGTGGAGGGACCACAAGGAGCCAGCAGGACCAAGCACCGTCTAGACCAGCCCTGACAGGTGTCTGTCCAACCGGATCCTAAATATCTCCAGTGATGGAGATTCCACAACCTCCCTGGGCAATTTATTCCAGTGTTTAACCACCCTGACAGGCAGGAAGTTTTTCCTAATGTCCAACCTAAACCTCCCTTGCTGCAGTTTAAGCCCATTGCTGCTTGTCCTATCTTCAGAGGGCAAGGAGAACAATTTTTCTCCCTCCTCCCTGTGACACTGACCCATGGACACATGGCCCTCAGGTCCCCATGTGGCAGAACCCCTTCCTGCTCTGGGAGGATCCTCCATTGTCCCAGTGGGAAAAACCCTCACCCTCGAACCCTGCCCAGATCCGGTCTGGACACCATGGGGCTGCAGATACCACAGGCTGCCAGCACTTTGTCAGTCACAAGGCTTCCACTGACGTCAGAGTAGATGGATCTGGACAATTATTGCTGCTTTGTCTAGGTTGGACCTCTGCGGTCTGGCACCCTTGGGACCTGGCCAGTCCCAAGCCAAGGAATCTGCTGGAGCAGGGAGGTCGATAGAGGGCCGGCATTGACCAAGCGTGGAGTAGGGAGGGTACTCAGGGGGGCGGGTGGAGAGATACTCGGGGAGAGAGGCAGGGTGGCTACAGAACCCTGCAGAGGGGGACTAGGAGCACAGCCTCGCGGGAGCGCACCGAGCCCCGTGGCTGCCAGGCTACGCTCCTGGTCCCCAGTGGCAGGTCTTCAGCCATCCTGCCTCTTCCCGGGAGCGTCCCCACTCAGCCCGGGAGCATCCCGGGGGTTGCTGGAGCACAGACGCCTGGAGCAGAGTCCATCCTGCCGTAGGACTCAGGGCCCCTTGTGATTGGCACAAAACCAACACACAATATGAAACAGATCCTGCCTCAAACGGTTCCCAGCCAGACCAGAGCAAGCGGGAGAAAGGGATTACGTCCGTCCTCCATTTTCCAGATGCACAACAGGGCACAGTACAGTTAATGCGATCGAGAGGAATTTTGTGTTTGTTTTAATTGAATCATCCCATTCTGTAAACCCTCCTCCGAGCGCACTAGATTTGGCCCGTAGTATTAGTGTCTTCCTATGTACTCATTGAACTAGGTTTTTTTAAATATTGCCAATGGATTTCAATGCATTTTACTTGGCCTATATCTAGTGTCTGTCAATTTCCCCACGTTACTACTTACTTAACATACCGGCGATTTAATTTTCCCGCCCACAGAGCATCCAGGCAAGTTAACCAGCTTGTTAATTTAAACTGGTAAACAACCGCTGGTGGGAGCTTCCAATAGATTCAATTGGTTTTGATCAATTTGCCTCATGGTGAAATCACGGCAACCCATTCAGAGTACCGAGGTGAACGGACAGTGAAACCACTAGCTGGGTTCCCTGTTGACCAATGGATAGCGCCTCCTGGAAAACGCTCAAGAGCCTGGTGCGACGACACGGTTAGCTGGTGCTTTGGCTTCATAAAGGATTTTCGGCTGGAGGGTGGGGAGGGTTATCCCTAGTGCCCGGAGGGGGATGAGGTGGTGGAGAGAGGAAGAAACTTGCCTGTGGTTGCCCAGAGACTCAAAGACTTTGGGTCCCCACACTAGCCAGTGCGCTAACATCAGCAGCGCAGCCATGGTTGCACGGGCGGCAGGACGGGCTTGGTGCCCTGTGTACAATCCCTTTGGGGCACACTCCGATCCTCCTCCAAGTGGGGCGACATGACTGGGCTGTCACCGTCAGATGGTCTCCGGTTCTGCCCAGCACACTGGGTCTCCACGTGTTGAATCCCACCAAGATCAGGAGGAATCTATCTACTGGGCCTTGGATCAGAACTTCTGCCAGCTGCATTTTGATCCCTACCTAGATAAACACAACGGCTGCCTTGTTTCCCCACCCTTCGCTCTGCCTTTCTGCCTAAGGGCTAACTGCCAGAAGCCCCTCCAGGCCTGGCCTGCTGGGTTCTCACCCTGCTCAGTTTGGGCTTGGGGGTATGCAGAGATGAGACATAACCAGGCCTCCTTCCTCACTTTACACTCCAGGAGGTGGTGGGCATAAGGAATTAATGCAGAAGTGGAATTAGCAGCCAAAATCTACACAACCACATGCATGTACGTTGCTATGCGCATCTGTACTGGGTTTATTTGTAAGCATTGATGGGTATGGGCATGCTTGTGGTCTTCTTGACCAATGTAGACAATACAGGCTCTTTGGCGCATGGACTGTTTTATTAATAGAGCTAGTACAGGTTGAACCTCTAAACTCTGGGCTCCTTGGCCCGGCAACAACCGTGGTCTGGAAGGATCACAGACACTGCTGGACCAGAGGGCTGGGCTGATGGTGGGGAGCCCAGCAGGAAGCCTAGTCTCACCCAGATGGAGGCAGCAGGGCCGCATCCAGGAGCGCAGCCCAGACTGGAGCCCAGGAGCGCAGGCCAGGCCGGTGGCGAGAGCACAGCCCCAGCCAGCTCAGCGACCCAGGGTCGTAGCCCCGGCCCAGGCTGTGGGCAGCGAGCAGGCCAGACAGGAGGGAGCCTTGGCCTCCCCTGGTTCGGCAAACTCTGTCATTGGTGCCGGACTAGGGAGGTCCCACCTGCAGAGCAATTAGTACAAGGGGGCCCTGGCTCCACATTACCAGAATACAAATCCATCCATAAATACTGATAACTTCTTCTCCCCCGTTGATGCTGCTCCTTCGCCCCAGGCTGAGCTCTGAGCTCGCTACCAGCAGATAGAACAATCAATTAGTCACGGTCATGGGCTTGTAATAGGTGCTGCCCAGCCTCGGCCCCTCTTTGATTTCTCTATAAATGTCCGTGTGGTCCCAGGCTGATATCGGCACCGTTTGCAAACTATCAAGTCATTTAAAAATCACCCTCCAACCCACCCGGAACAAGACAACTCAGTAGGGGCAGGAAGAACATGCAAATCAGTATGGAAGTGGGCGACTTCAAACAGAAACCTCAAGACAAACGTGGGCTCAACTTTCACCCTCCCAGTCGTTCCTTGCGGAGTCATTGTAGGTGGCAACTCCAGCGGCCTTCGAGCCACAAGCCAGACACGCTCTTGAGTTATAAATTGTGTATGAAAATGCTCTTCAGAGCCCCTTCTAAATATTCTAGCACCGCCAGGGAGTTAACTAAAGGCAGAAGCGAAAGGACACCTATGTTAATATTTAATTTAGCCCTAAGCCAGTATCTTCAATAATGTACATTTAATTCTTTACCTTATTATTCACAGACTAACCTGCCCTACAGGGCTTCATAGAATCATAGAACTGTCGGGCTGGCAGGGGTGGAAGTGTTATCGAGTCAGACTACCTGAGCGAACGCACAACCAGCCATCCCTGACAGGCGCTTGACCAACCTTTTCTCAAAATCCTCCAGTGATGGAGGTTCCAGTGCGTCCCTTTGACGTCTATTCCAGAGCTTAACAACCCTGACAAAGTTTCTCCTAACATCTAACGTAAATCTCTCTGGTTGACTATTAAGCCCATTACTTCTCGTCCTGCCTTCAGAGGTCATGGAAAACAATTGATCCCCCTCCTCTTTATAACCACCCGTAATGTGTGCAGGCTGTACTCAGGTCCTGCCTCAGACTTCATTTCCTCACCATGAAACACGAGGGTTTTTTAACCTTTCCTCAGACATTGGGTTGTCTAAACCTTCTGTCATCTTAGTTCTCCTTTGGACCCTCTCCAGTTTATCTGCACCCTTCCTAAAGCCTGGCACCCAGAAACAGATGCACTAGCTGAGGCCTCCCCACGGCTGAGTAGAGCTGGACAAGTATCTCCCATGTCTAACACACAAATACCTCCCCAGAAGAACATTAGCCTTTTGTGCAGTAGCACTGGAGCGTTGACTGTCATCCAATTTGCTGATCCTCCATACGTCCCTGATGCTTTCCAGCTGTACCACCACCGAGCCAATTATTCCCCATTTTGTAGTGTCCAATGTAAACACTACTTAGGGTTTGATCCAGTGCATGGTAAGGTCAATGGAAAGATGCCGATTGACTTCCGTGGTGCACAATCCATCCCTTTGGCCCTTGCAACGCAAACTCTGGAGACCAGAGGCTCTTTTGGTCAGGGGTGCGCGAGTGATGTGTCGACAGGAGGAACCAAACCTGGGACCTCTGGAGCACCATGTGAGAGAGAAAAGCCAGCTAGCTCTCAGCTAAGGCCGTAGAGCAAACTCCTTCCCTCTCTCTGCATGTGGTCTCAGAGTTTAGTGTTGAATAAATTAAACCATTTACTGATGTTGCTGTTACTTTGTGTTAGTTCAATTTAATAATCTAATTCATACATATTTCTCTTCGCTGATGTTACTCTGAAGTGTGTGTAGCTGACCAGCTCATTCTCTGGATATATGCCAAGTTACCCCTCGAGGGGTAATTACTCCAAGGTTAAGAACCACTGCTCTAACTGGTGGGGGTCTGACACTGGGGGGCATCTGGGGTGGGGGGCTGATACTAGGGGTCGCTGGAGGCTGGGGCTTTTGGTGGACTGTCAACATTCGATTTGCATATTTGTTATTTGCATAATGAATATGCAAATAAAAGGCTACCTGTCTGTCAAAAGTTTGCCAAGGGGTTTGCCGGTCCACGGCATAGAAAGGTTGGGTGCCGCTGTCCTAGAGGGGAAGAGGCGGCACCGTGTCCTCACCAGGCTGGAAAGTCTCATGAGAGTCTGACTGTGCTCCAGCAAGGGGGAGCCCGGTGGCACCTGAGAGACTAACGGATGGATCAGGCCTGAGGCTTCCGTGGGGAAAACCCACCAAGCAGAGTCCGGCAGGGCCCCTGGCCTGCTGGCTTGGGCCTGAAGACTCCTGCTGGAAACTGGGGTGACCAGGTGTCCGGTGCTTGACGGGAATGCCCAGCTGAAAAAAGGCGGCTCCAGTCACCGCTGCAGCCTGGGCCCTTATGAGTCCAGTCAGCAGGGTCAGAGCAGAGCTGTTCCCACCGGTCCTGGCACCGGGCTGCACCCTGCAAGCAGCCAGCAGCCCTGGCTCCCAGGCAGCTGTTCCACAGGGCTCCACACTGCCCCTGCCCAGAGCACCGGCTGTGCACTTCCATTGGCCAGGAGCCAGCCAATGGGAGCAGTAGGTGCAGTGCCTGTGGGCGGGGGCAGTGCACGGAGCCCCCTAACCCACACCCTGCCCCCACTCAGGCACCAGACCAAGTGGCCTCTTCCTGGGCTTCCAAGGAGCCGGCCGTAGCCTCGCTGCACCATTGACTGGGAGCTGCCCAAGGTAAACCTGCACCCCAACCCCCAGCCCCAATCCTCACCCCCCAAGCCCTCATTCCTGGCCCCACCCCAGAGCCCATAGCCCCGCTCCCACAACCTGAACCCCTCCCCCCTGCACCCTAACCCCCTCCCACACTCAATCCCTCACCCCTGGCCCCCTCCGAGCCTGTCCCCCCGATAGAACCCTCAACCTCTCCCAATCCCCCACCCTTGGCCCCACCCTGAGCCTGCCCCTGTTAGAATCCTGACCCCCCCACACCCCAAGCCTGCCTCCCAGTTAGAGCCTTCACCCCCTCCAAACCCCAATCCCCCGCCCCCACCCAGTGAACGTGTGTGAGGGTGGAGGAGAGCGACTCTGGCACCCCAGTCCTTCCTCTCCCCAATGCTCTGCCCACAACTCCTGCCCCCTACTCCACATACCCAAATCCTCTACCCACCTCCTGCACCCATACCTCCTTCCATATCCAGCACCCCTGCCCCAGATCACAGTCCCCTCCTGCCCTCGGTCACAGTCCAACCCCCTGCACCCTAGTCCAGTGCTCCAGCTCACAACTGCCTCCTCCTCCCAAATTCCCTCCCGTACCCCATGCTCCCTTCTGCACCCAACCTCCATCCCAGACCCCGCACCGCCTCCATTAATATCATGGAAGAGTGCTGCCCTCGACCACTTTCCAAATTCTTGGAATGGCCACCCATCAAAAGTTATTACCTACCCCAGATTTGGGAGTTCTTGAACAGACGGACAGACCAACTCACAACCGGAGAGTAGATAAACTTAACTAGAGCTAAACATTTACATACGGAATTATTCATTTTTTTTATCAATATTATTTGTTAAATTGTAAGTGTTAGAAAGTCAAACTCCTCTCCAAGACACCAATAGGAAAAGGCAAAATGCGCATACACGGTATTTGCTTGACTCAACTTATCGTTAGAACATGGGTGTGGCTCTGGAATTTACACATCTCTCTTGAAACCAGCAATACAGTGTTTGCAAAATGAAGCAAGGATGTCATACGGGCGTCTCCATTAGCTATACATCCCTTTTCAATGTTTGCTTTAACGAAGCCAGATGTAGGTATGCAATTACATTTTATTTTCAAGGTTTACGAGGCATCACACGCAGTGGACATAGAAACTTACTAGGGTGTATTGCCTTTTCCCCCTGAAGACATTTTGACTTTTTATTCCTGAAAAAAACTTCTAAAGACATAAATTGACAAAAAAAAAATCAACATTTTTAGTTCCCCCTTTTCCATTTGTCCGTAGAAATTGAGAGCAAAGATGAGGAAGATTCCCTGTTGTGTTCGCTCCCTCTGGGGCACCTGGCATTGGTCACTGCGGTCAGACAGGACACTGGGCTAAATGGACCTTTGGTCTGACCCAGTCTGGCAGCTCTTACTTTCTCGGGGTGCTTTTTTTTTCTTTGCAAAATTTTCTGTTAAAAACTGGCATCAACTAGCTCAGTGGTTCCCAACCTTTTGGGGCTGCCGGGCCCCTTGGGGCGGGGCCGCCAACGCTCCATGGTCATTAGGCGGGCACACAAATGCCTTGGTGGGCACCACGTTGGGGACCACTGAACTAGCTCTATTAAATAATTATATTTAGAAAGGAAGCATGGTCTAGAACAAGTCAGAACCTCTGGGTTCTATTGTCAACCCTACTACAATGACTTACCTCATTATCGTGCCTCATTACACTATCTGTAAAATGGGCATTAAAAATACCAGGCTCCCGCACAGACTTGCACTGAGGCTTAAACAACAACAGCCGTTGAAGGGGTTGCACAGACGTAAGATGGGGCTAGATGGGCCTTGGGTCTGACCCAGTCTGGCCGTTCTTATGTCAGCAAATGGCCGATGTGTGGTACCTCGGTTACGTGTCTAAGTTCCAGTTAATATTCTGTCTCTGCGTCCTGTAAAAATGCCAGTGATTTGCAGTCAGGAGCTTGTGCTTTTTCTAAGCCACCATCCTTTGCCCTAGTAGCACATTGTCCAGATTCCCCGCCTGCCCGCCGCAGCTTGGGACCGTCTCTCTGGCAAACCGCTGGGGTTGGACCGATTCCCGTTGGCATCCTGAACCATCGGCTCCCAAAGGAAGGTGCAGAAGTTGTCAAGTAACAATTTTTCATCCAGTTCAATGAGTCAGAATCCATTTTTAGATCACTTGCTGTCAACAGTCTGGGTGTAAACAGCTCTGTTAGCTTGTCCTCAACCGTCGGCGGAGGGAAACGGTTCCATTTCACAACCCCATTCAGGGCTCTGCACTCGTTTTCCAGTTGGCTCTTTCACCAACACCAGACAGCTCTTCCAGTCTGTGCTCTACTCTTCCAGCTGTGTAAATCAAGCATTCTGGAGGCGCTGCGGTTTGTCCCGTGGGGCCTGTAATAAGGCAAAGGGTACTTCTCTTGTTAGGCATTTAACTGGTTTCACTCTCTCTGAAGAGTGTCAGTCTCTAATTTATAAACACTGGCTAGTTGTCCGTCTTCTTGAAATATCTCCGGGACCCAGGTAGTACCCAGACACCTGATGTTCGCTTTCCTTAGGTTCTGGAAGACGTGGGCTTTTCCCCGGCTCACGGCTTGGACAGCCGTTCGCTGTCTCATCTCCGACCACAAATTCCAGACTCCGTTTCTTTTTGTTCCTCTGATTCCTTCATTGAATTTCACACTTCCCAGTGGGTGTTCCTGTGGTCTGCCTGTACATTGTTAACAGGCACTTAGCCTTTTCCGGCTGCACCTCTGGGTTCAGCAGAACGTTACCACTCGGGCCATAATCCAATTGAAGTTGTATCACTTTCTTCTCAAGTAACACGGCTGCAGACAGCTGTTTCTGGGGCTTGCTAGGGTCTTCTTGTGCCGTGTTTCTGGGGTCACTCTCCAGTGCGGGGTACCTTGGATTTGTTTTGCTTCTTTCTGGAGAAATCCCTGGCTGCAAAATGAGGACCTGTGTCACACAAACGGCACTTTACTCCCAAACTTGGAGACTTTTCTCTCTGCCTCGTGTTTTCTCCCATAGTATTGTACTGTTGCCCACCACTGGGGATATAACCAGTTTCTATTTCTCTTGTGTGTTGTGTGGGCCGGTTCTGCAGACTGCCCTGCCAGATTTTAATCCGCTCTTTGGACCTGCACAGTGCCACGCCGCTCCCAAGCTAAGCAGGGTCCCCTCAGCAACCGTTCTCGTCCTTCTGCATCTCATACCCCACATGCTATCCCGTCTCTTATCCAGAAATCTTTAATAGTTCCAAAACTGCACCTTTCGGCCAACACTTTTCCACTCGCACCGTATTCCACTATCCCCTCCCCCCGAGTAGACACAGTCCATCTTCCCACTCTTTCCTTTGCCCCGGGGTGACAGCGAGCAGCAACACAGCCCATCCTTGCTTCCCAGGTGTGAGAGTTTGGGGAATTTCAGCACAGTCTCACTAGTTCGAGCTCCCCCCCTTTCTCCAGTCAGGTAACGGCCCCGTTGCATTTTCACAGCCGTCTCTTCACTGGCCACAGCAACGCCTGCACAAAGGTTCAATTCTTCTTTCTAGTGCTTCCAGGCCTGAGGTAAATTCTTACTTGGCCGGTTTAACGACCCCAGAGACTTCAGCCCTTCCGTCCCCTGCGACCCGCCTGGTCTTGGCAAACAAGCTGGGCACTCGGACAGATTCTGCTCTCTGCAGTGCCGCTTGGAACGGTCTCTCGTCCAGCGGTTCCAAACGACGGGGCGCCCCCCAGCACTGGGCGGTGGGATGTCGGGCGCTGGGGCTCGTTGCTACTGGGGAGCAGTGGGGGGGGAGGGGCTAAGGCAGCTCCCCGCCGGTCCTGGCACTGCAGACTGCTCTGTGCCCCAGAAGCAGCCGTCAGCAGGCCCAGCTCCTATGGGGGGGGGGGGGAAGTTCACATGCACTGCCTCTACCCTGAGCACTAGCTCCGCCCTGCCGCCGGCTGCTTCTGGGGGCAGCAGGGTCTGCGGGGCCAGGAGAGGCAGGAATCCCCCCCCCGCTGCACCGCTAACCACTTGAGGTAACCTCCTCCTGCCCCAGCCCTGACCCCCACCCAAAGCCCGAGCCCCTCCTGCACCCCAAAGCGCCGCCTCAGCCCCGCCCCGGAGCCCGCTCTCCAGTCACATTCTGTTGGGTCGCGGCACCCACGACTTTCTTCCACTGAGTCGTGAGGGGAAAACCCCACAAAAGCCGCCGCTCTAGGGCGCTGCCACCGTGTTCTCTGGCTCACCCGCCCCGTGAGCGCTCACCCGGACACGCGGCTCGTTAGCCAACCCCAGCGCTTCTTGGACGCGGCCCCCGGAGACCGTTCCCGTCAAGGCCTCTCCTGGCACCTCCGTGTGGCTCCGCGCACCCGAGGGGGGAAGGGGGATGATGCTGCTGGGAGGCCACGGCAAAGCAGCCAAGCCCTGGCGGGAGTCCCCCTACGTTCCTCTAGGCGGCAGGAAGACGATAGACAGTGACCCCCCCGTCCCCACACTTTGGCTTGTGCTGCTCACTGCAAGAGCTGAGATGGGGGAGCGAGGGCCAGGATAACCAGGCTGCGAGAGGAGAGGGACTGTAGGACCAACCTGGTTGGGAGTTTAAAGAAGGGTCAACTCGTCTGACCCCTTGCATGACAGGTCCCTGAACAGCCCCCCCTCCCCAGCAAATCTACCCCAGGCCCAGCCCCCAGGGCTAGGCCAGAGTTGGGCCATTACAGACTGCAGCACACAACTGGGAGCCAAGCAGAGCCTAGGGTCCAGCATCCCTGGAGAGCAAGGATCTGAAGTGCAAGAGCAGGAGGGGGCTTGCTCAGCAGCCAGGGCGAGCTGGTGGGGTTCTGGCAGCACGGCCCCAATAGCCAGAGGCTGAGAGACCGACGGCCGCTAGAGACAGCCCTCCAGAACGAGGTTTGGGCTGCGGCTGGGCTGTCCGGAGCAAAGGTCTCTTCGATCCCCGGTCACGTCTCAGCCGGAGGGAGAGCGGGGCCAATCACAGAGGTTTGCTGGCCGGCTGGAAATGCCCAAATGTAATTTGAAAAACCTCACTAAGTTAAACAGAAAACAAGTTTCTTTGAATATTTTAGCAGCCGGAAAGAGGAAAAAAGTTTCAGGAACAAAAATGTTTCATGGGGCTCAAAATGAGACTTTTCTTGATTCTGAGCAGGGATCATTTTTCGATTGGGTTTCACGATGCCCTCTCGTTTAAAACCAAAGTCCTTTTGACCTGAAGGCCTGAAACGTTTCATGTCAAAACTGTCCGAACAAAACTTTCTGGCTGTTTGGGGAGGCTCCAGGCAGCGTGAGCAGCAGGCGCGGTTGGATGCCAGAGCAGCTACGTCCACGCTCAGGGCAGCCGGCCCCTCCTGCCCAGGCAGCTACACTCGCTTCAGCACGCTGGCTCACGACAGGCGCCGCGGAGCCAGCTCCTCGAGCCGGGAAGCACACGCCACGCTCAGAGCCCAGATGCAGCTTTGGGCAGAGTGGGGGCTCTGACGGGGCTCAGCAGGTCTAAGGAAGCCGTTTCCGGGGGTTTGGCGGTTCAACTGGCAAACGCAGGCCCAAGAGGCAAGTCAGGAGGAGGCACGGCACACACTGCAGTGCGCAGCCTTGCGCTCCCCGAGGCAGCTGAGTAGGGCGCCCGTCAGCACCCAACGTGACATTTTCCTCCTCCTGGGAATCGGGTACGAACGTCTCGCATCCCTACAGCGCTGAGCAGCGAAGAAAGCCTTTGGCCCAGAGCCCGCGGCGGCATTCCTAGGCCATCCTGGTGTGCATGCCACTGACAAGTGGTGCATTCACCCCGCGAGGGTGCACGTCTGCCCTTTGCACCAGACGGCCTGAGGGTGGCCGCCCTGCCCACGAAGGACAACCTGTGCTCTTCTAAGGAGCTTTCGTTTTTACTCTCCGACACGAGCACCGCCTGCCCATTCACCATGGTAGGCGACAGCTGCCCATGTTCACAGAGGCACCTTGGCTGATGCAGCTAAGCCAGCACCAAGAGAGGCAGCCACGCCCCGCAAATGGGGTGAAAGACCACAGCTGGCAGGAGGCAACTTGGCTTTTCCAGGGCTGCCCAAGAGCCTCCATCCAGCGCTCTCCTCCCCAAGGACAGCAGTGCAAGGCCAGGAGAGCCGAATAGATCTACACCGCAAGGTGCACAAGAGCACTCTGCCGGGACCCTGCAATGCACAGAATGAGCCACACACGAACGGGTGGAGCTGGGCTGGCTAGTGATCTGCAGAAGGAAAAACCTCGCCACCGCCAGCAACAGCACAGAGCATCACCGACTGTCTGCACCTACCACTCTTTAAACTCGGGAGGGTCGTTAGCTTTTCTCTTCCCACCCCTGGGCATCCCGGCCTCGCCATTCCTTCCCATTGCTCAGTCTGCCTTGAGGAGCTCACATTCGGAAAGTGCTGGTCATGTTTGTGGCCCTCATCAGACTCCTCTCCTGCCCTGCACACACATTGCAAGCACACACAAAAGCTAGCACTGCGCACGTGAGGGGCGTACAGAGGCGGGGAATACACTGATCCCAGAGAGGAGTGGAGCTGCAGCTGGCGAGGGTTTTGAACTACATAAATAAGGGTTAGTACATTAAAAGACCAGTACCCAGTATTAATATTTAATTCACTCTAAGCAGCTCATCTCTCGATTAAGCGCACAGCAGCCCAGGCTGAAGTCCCTAAACACGGACGAAAATGGCAGTTTACCACCAGCTGCTTCTGCTGACATTTGATTGTACAAACGAGCCACAGTAAAAACCAAAAGGCAACAGTGGGGCGGGAGTATTTAATAAGCGCCAGCCGACCCAGGCTAGCACTTGGGATAAAGGAAGGATTTTCATAAGGCCTCTTTGTGATCCAATTAACGGGTTCGTATTCCCCACCGAAGCGGTGCCATTTGAACGTGTGCAGTAACGGGCTCTGCCGAAGCAAATCCTTTTAGATGCTTCATGTGAGTTGGGCACGCACTGCGGGAAACGCCTCCCTGGATGCCCCCGAGGTCCTGACTCATTTTGTACATTACAGGGCACCACGTAAATGTCATTTGGATTCCGAGCCAGGAGGCAGCGAAAGGCATTTCCGCAGTTGGGAGACGCGGTTGCTGAGTGCTAATGGCTGCCAGCGTCCCCGTCCGTGCACCCTCGGACACAGAACCCTTTGTTTTCAAAATGAGATGCCACAAGCTATTCATCTCTGATGCTCAGCGGGCAAGGGCAGGGCACAACGGAGCTACCCTGGGTGGCAGGCTCTTGCTTGGCCTGTGCACGAGCTCCAGGGATGTGAAAGCAGCAACGGTGATGCTCACACAAGCATGGGCCAAGTCCCTAGCAAGTGGCTGTCAGGGCAGTCCCACCGAAGTCAACGGAGATGCCCCAGGTGACCTTGCACAAGTCTTTCTTCAGGGGAGCAAATGGCTCAAGGAGCCAGCCATGCGATGAAAAGACTCCTCTCTAGCTCCCTGGTTCAAACCTCGATTTCTCCCGTCCCTGCCCATGGGTTTCAGCACCATCCTGCCTCCTCTCACTGGATCATCTTGGTGTGATCACGACCAGCCTTCAGCTTAGACCGGATTTCAGAGAGTGTACACACCTATGGTTCCCTGTAGATCAGAGATATTTTTCCCAGGGTGAGAAATTCTTCTGCTTTGTCATTTCATTTTGTAATGGTTACAGAAGTCACTCCAATAGGAGCAAAGCCCAAATACCAGTCTTTAAAGGTGAGTTTTCTCCCTGCCATGAGTTGATTGATATGCCTAGTCCGAAAAGTGAGCGCACACAACACAGTACCAAACAGCTGGCAAACGTGTGTTCCAAACGCACCCTCCATGTTGCCGGCATGAGTGAATATCGGGTCCGACGCTGGGTTCTCAAAGTACAAAAAACTCTACCCAGGTATCTGTCAAACACAAGCAGTTTCTCTCAAGATAGCGGTCAGCTGTGCCCCTTAACTAAAAGAGCATGATAGGAAAAGCAGCATTTCTTATATCCCTTCGGCTAGCCGGGAACCCCATTTCAGCTGCGGACGAAGTGGGAGACTGTCTCGGCTTCTGAGGCACCGTACACAAAGCCCAAATTGCTGTGCTCTGGTACAGCTTTAAATACTGTGTTTCTACCTTGTTTGTGGCAGCTGGAAATATCCAGGGGTTACTCATTGCTTGTTACAGTCTGGCTCAGCTGTACTGCTTGTCCTTTGACTTGTTTACATGATCAGTTCATTTAGGTAAACAAGATTGTTCTGTTCCTAGAGGTTTGCTTCTGGCTCATCGGTAGTATGGAAAAAAGAGGTGGGGGGAATGGAAAGGGGGGAGAATGCAGGCCTCACCACCCCTATACTTCACACGTACAGAGTTCTTCCGCAGATCCATACACCCCAGGAACGTCTCATCACATCAGTCCAAGTGCTACCACAGAATTCACAAGGCCACACGGTGACAAGGCTGCTTTTAAGTCACGCTGCGACAGGATCTCTCTTTGTGTGTGGGAGAAAGCATGTGTGGCATAAAACGTCAGGCACAAGTAATAGACCCACGTCAAGCAGCGTACACTCACAATTCCCGCCTACTTTGAACTGCTGCCCGTGGTCACGCAGAAAAGCAAAAGACATTCATCCACCCTTCCCAGACAGGGTGGATGAAACTTTGTTGATTACCTACCCATAAATTATTAATGGAGCTTTTCTTCAGGGATGTGCAAAACGAAGTGCTGGCAGTAGAGACCAATGCGGTGTGCATTTGTATAAGCAGGAAACCACATGAAAAATGAGCGCATGCAGCATTAGCAGCAAAGCAAAACACACAGAGAATGAAAGCAATGGCCGTCTACGGCCCAGTCGTGGCTTCTCAGTGGCTTCCCCGACTCCTTCGTGGAGGAAATGAAAGTGAGGTCACTCACCAGTGGCACGTGTTAATGACTGGCTTTGGTAGGCACGAGGAGCACATCCACTCTGTAATGCAAACTCACGCGTAACTGTCCCTAAGTCTCGGGCTTCTAGATGCTGGGCCATGCTCTCTCTCTAGGGGGCCGCATGGAAAACACAGAACAGTAGGTAAATCATGTACCTTTTTTTCCAACTAACAGCGGCTCTGAGGGGGGCCACAGAGGTAAACGAGGCTCAGAAAGGGGCCATGAGCAAAAAAAAAAAAAAGTTGAGAAGCACTGGGCTAGACGGACCCTGTATGGCCGTTCCTATAATGTTCATTTATCAAACGGCTCCTAGGATCCCAGTGAGTGAAGCAAGCAGGAGAGCATCCTGTCGGCCTTTTGTTTTGTCCAGAATTAGCTGGCGTGCAGCCTCTTCCCAAACATGGTTTTACAGGCACTAGCTGATGGAAGCCCTGTGCTTTTCACCTGAAAATGGACATTTGAGCCAGGTCATAGGAATGCCCAAGACTGGCTTTGCCAGGAAAACCCACAAGCCTGCTGATCCCATCATGGGCTCAATGTCACCGAACATGCTGCTCTCCGGAAATGGCCCTTTTGTCAGAAACTGGAGGGAGAATAGTGGCATTTAAGGCCCTCAGATCAGGTAACGTCACCTCCTGCATAGTCCAGGCAATTTATTTCACCCACTTAGTCCTGCACTGAAACCAGTACGTTCCCTTATCAATTTTCTACATTTAACTTAAAATGTATATGGATTACAACTTCCCTTGTGGTACATGTTGCTTTGAACTGTAGAATCATAGCTTTTCGGCCATCTAAAAACTATCTTCGGGGACTCCCAGTTTTCGTTCACTATTTAAAAAACATTTCCTTCCAGCCAATTACACTCAGTTTCCTTAGCTTTGACAAACTGGCTCTTGAGGAGAGCAAGGGTAAAGGTAAGAGCTTCAACCCTAGAAACCCTCCCTATCTTCTCACAGGGATCAGGAATCCTCTACCACTCTCAACTGAGCAGGTCCTTTGTCCCATTCGGCAGGGAGCTAGCAATGCTCAATGGTTGCCGTGTCTGGTGGGAAGCCCTGGCTGCAGACATTTGGGGTGTCTACTCAACAGAGCCTGTGCCAATATAGCTGCAGACTACCCTGACAGGAGTTTTTGGCCTAGTGTTGGAACAGCACGTCTCTGAACAATGTTAGCCCCCTTCTGTTGGCACAACTGACGGCATAGCACAGCTTTGTCAATTGAGCAGGGTTTCTCCACGTCCCTGACACAGCCACGCCAGTACACGTTTTAAATGTAGACTAAGCCTGTACCTTACATGGACTTCTAAATGCCACAGCTAGTCTCTTGTCTAGAACTAGTCCGTTGGGTCGGGTGCGACGGTGGTTGGTTTGAGAGGCTGTCAGGTTTACTTTCGGTAGACGCCTACATTTTGACAAGCTGTTCGTTGTTTTATGCTTCCTTTTTTATACGTACACAACTCATGAGGAGCACCTTAGGGCTGGGTTAGCCACTGCTTTCTCCTCCGGACTGTGCCCAGACTTGTTCAATTTGTCTGACATACTTAGGCCTGAGAATTTCTTGGGTTTCTTTGGAAGGGGGCAAGAGAGAAAATCTTATCAAGCAGATAAGTCCTTTTCTAGGACTCCTCAAGACGTCTGTTTTGCTAGCTGCCCTAGGGAAGGGGCCAGATGGTATGGAACAGTGTTTCTCAACCAGTAGCATGAGTACCCTTAGGAGTAACTTGAAAAACGTCTGGGGGATACGTCAACAACTGAAATTTGGAGAAAATTGAATTTGTTTTATGTTTTACTGTATTTTATTATTTTTACACCCAAAAATTTCATCACCCTCCCGGCAACAATTAAGTTGTTTAAATAAATATGTGGCAACTGTAGAAAAACTAGTGTGGGTCTGAAAACTGTAGGTACTGGGGATACTTTTTTTTTTTTAAAGGGGTACTTTATAAAAAAAGTTGAGAAACACTGGTCTAGAACATGCAGACATTTGGGGAAACAAACCCCCTTGAGTGGTTTGAGCACCAGTGCCAAAAGTGAAGCAATTCGGGCTCCTAGGCATTGATTTCTAGTAAGAGATGGCTCTTGGCCACAAGTCTGAACGGACTCGTCTCCACCAGACTTCAAGCTTTTTCTCCAGAAATGGTGATTTCCTAAGTCACTGGGAGGGGATCAATCAAGGTAAATATACAAACCATTTAGGAGACAAGACAGAGCAGATACGAGCTTGCTTGGGGAACAGAAATACACAGTACGTGTTGATTGGAGGGTTCTCTCTAGCTTTCTGAGGAGATCTTGTTTATTCTTTAAACGTCACTTGATTTCACTGGGTTACACACAGATCCTTTGGAAGACAAGAAACCCCAATTTAAGGTCAGATGGAGCTGCACTGGTTGCCATTTTTATTAAAAGATCGTTCACATCAAAGGCCAAGTGGTTCAGAGCAGAAGACCAGATTTCTACGGTCAACTCCAACGGTAATTTTCTGTAGGAGCACAGGCATGTTACAGCTCTGAGCCTGGATCTAGCCACTGAATGGGAGAGTATTTATGCACAAGCATGAAGCACTAAAAAGTCCTTAGGCAAAAGCTGCTATAGGCATGCAAAACAGCAGGTGCAAAGAGCAGTTTCACTACATGATTTAACAAAAACAAAGCCGTGTGTGACTTATGGTAAAGCAAGGAGAAGGAATTCTCTCACTATAACGAAGCACTCTCTGGATCAACCCACATCCCCACCACCCGGCCTTCCCACTAGGATACATTTTTAAAGCAACAATGAAGAACAGCAAAGGAAAGGCTGTGGTCCTCACATTGTGAAGCCTCTGGTGACCATTTTAACCTGAGTTACTTATTGATCAACTCATTGACCTATAGGGTTAGAGAATCCTACACAACGCAGGGCTGGAAGAGACCTTGAGAAGTCATCAAATCCAGGCTGTGCTGAGGCATGGCCAAGTAAACCTAAACCAATCCTGAGAGATCAACCGTTCTTAAAACAGTTCAACCCATTCTCAAACTCCAATGATGGGAATTGCACTAAGGAAAGCTGTGGATATTCCTGAGCTTAATACCCTTATAGATAGAGCAGTTCTCTTAGTATCTAACCTAATTCTTCCTGGATGCAGATTAAACAGAAAAGAATGCTATATTTGAAGACCTTTGTACTGTCCTAAAGACTCCCTATTTGTCACATTGTTTGCACGTCACCATAGTAAAAAAAAAAAAAAAAAATCAGCCTCTTTAACACACTACAACGCAGAGCAGTTGTGTCATTTAAATAGCGCCTTCCATTCTCGGAAGAGGATTAGTAAGTGATAGAAGAGAACTATTTAACATGCAGGAAATGTAATGCACACGTGTGAGTTATCAATCATTCTAGGCAGATGGTAAATGTATCTCCTTTCACCACAAATTGAGCAGCAAACATTCAGATTCATCACCAAGACAACATATTTAAATTCTCTTCTATTTTCAGTTCAGACATGCTCAACAAATTGCAAAGTAATGAAAATCAATATTTTTGCCCAAATAGTCAAGAAGGTGCTGGAAAGTCTGCCTCTTTGTAGTACAGGCATGTTCTAGGCATTTGAATTGTATAAAGTTAAGACACATTAAGTCGCGGTTTTACACTTATGTAGGTCAGAATGTTCTTTGCGACTAAAAATCATCTGAGTTTTCACCTTCAAGCTAATAGTAACTAAGGCCATGGCAGCAACTAGCAAAATATATGCCAATTTGCTCTCCCTGTGCGTTAAGCAGGAAGTTGCATGTCAGACACAGAACAGAAAAAGCCTTGTAGGACACATTTCAAGAGGCTCCTCTTCCTTTTTTGTTACAATTTTCAAGTGCAGTAAGTTAAAGTTTAGTAGCCTTAAACCCACCCCCTCCAAAAAACCCAACATGCATAACAACCCCCTCCCCCCCAAACAGGTTTAACGTTTATACCTACAAATAAGGCAGACATACACGAGGCGTGTTTAGCTTAAGCTACAGCTAAAAACAAGACTGGTAATGCTCTTGTATAGATTACAGGTTGAACCTTTCTACTCTGGCACCCTTGGAACCTGACCGGTGCCAAACCTGAGAATTTGCCAAACCTCAGGAGGTCAATATTGTCTAGCAGCATCACCAACACTTCCACTGTTGACTGGGCTCTTCGAAGACATTGAGGGGTAACTTAGAGCTAAATAACAGCCCAGAACACTGACAGCCAGGACTGGAGGCTGTAAACAAACTTTATGGGGCCGTGGGAAACAGCCAGATGTCCACTTACCATGTAGCCAACTAACATCATGCCAGACCACGGATGTTGCTGGACCAGAGCGGTTCAATCTGTACCACAAACGCAGACCAGCCATTGCTTCATTAGTTCATTTTCCAATGATCATCAGTGCAAGTTTAGAATGATCACCCTTCATGAGAATTAAATGCATTTAGTTTCTAGGGGACCTTTAATGGAAATAACTCTCAGTATCAAGCTTATGGGTATGGCTAGACTGCGGGGGATTTTTGGGATGCAGAAGGTATCCTGAAAAAAAAAAAAACCTACCTCCGCTGAGTCTAGGGAATGCGTTTGCTCTTCCGGTTTTTTTGCAGAAGAGCAAACATGCTCTTTCAGAAGACCCTGTGTCCCTCATTCCATGAGGAAGAAGAGGGCTTTCGAAAGAGGTTTTTTTTTTCCAAAATTTGGCCCAGTCAAGACAGGCCAAATTTCGGAAAAGCCTCTTCTGACAAAAGTATGGGAAAAAGATATGGAAAATGCGGAGTGTATTTGCGTATCTTTTTCTGATAGGGTCTGTCTAGACTGCAAGGATCTACGTGGGAAGCTGGGAATCAGAGGTATGAGTGGAAGTCCTCTCCAAGACGAAACGAAGCCCCAACAAGCAAGCTAGTAACAAGGAGAGACTGTGCTGTTTTCGCTGCAGAGGGTCGTTGGCTGGAGGATAAATGTCCCTTTTTGGGATAGAGTAACAGACCATTAAGAAGACTGTTAACCAGATACTGGGTTTGTTTTTACTGATGTGCAATCAAGTGACTACATTTTCTCATGCAAGGGATTCATATACCAATTAAAAAACAACACCCAAAACCGTGACTTAAGATAAAAAATTTTATTTTACAATTTTATAAAGCAGCTTTACATTAAGCACAAATGTTGAGCCATTTACTCTGTATATAAACATAATAGTACCTCTTTCCCTCTGCAAAAAATCATGTCTTGCTGTATATAAAACTAACATGTGCACATTGTGCTTAAACTGCAAAGTCTGTACAGCTTTACAAAGGACTACCCTTTAGAAGGGCATCCTGTAAACAATTTATTGCATATTTAACACATGGTGTGTACCCCCCATGTAAAATGTAGAAAAGAAAAAGTACAATTACAAAGTGAGTGAAAATAGCAGCTTTCAGTGAATGTCTCGCACAATGGCCAAGAAAAACAGCACTGCCACACTTCTATAATTGTGCTTGTGTGTCACTGGTTTGCATATACCCACGTGCACTGTGTTTCTGATGAAATATATATGTACAATAATCCCAGTGAATGGGTTAAATAGACCTTAGCATCTAAGGTCTTTTGTCACTTTAAAAACAGACACACACAAAAGGGATCATTATACAATGAAATCAAATAAAATGAAATTACCGGCACTGGCATCTATTAATTCTCTCCCATAGCCCCCTTCTTTTTTTAAAAACTAAGAGGAATCCATACGTTAGGTTCCATAAGCACTCCTGATTGATTGCTTAATTTGCATGCATATGCACTCAACAAAAATGCAATGAAGATTGTGTTAAAAATAGAATGGTACATCATCAGTTTCTCATCTGAAACGACTAACCTGTGTTTCTTCGGCTATGTCTACACATGCAAATGACTGACAAAACTCTTGTTGTTCAAGGATGCTTAAGCCCCTCCCCAAACGACAAAAAAGTTTTGTGGGGGCAAGCGCAAATGCTGCTTTGTCAGCAGAAGTGCTCTCCTGCCAACAAAGTGAAAGCCTCTCGCGGGGGCTAGAAGTGTTTTGTTGGCAAAAGTACCGACAAACACCATTCACACATATCGACTTATCAACAGGGCTGTGTCGACACAGCCTGGTCACTAAAAGCTGCGTAACATAGACATCCCTTTAATAAATCTATTGGTCTGCTGCCAGATGGACTCCAATGTGAGGTATGAAACATGGGGAGATCAATGCCACTTTGTTTTTAAACGCTCTTTTCCTGATTCAGTAGGAAAAGGTGTCCACATTATTAAGGCACCGATATTTGTCACAGAAGCAGTACCCAACCTTTCTTATTTGATTCTCCAAATCCAAAATGGGGATAATAGTGAGGAAACACACCAGAAAAGAGCTCTTTCACTCTCAGTGATCAGCCACTGCAGAAAATTATTATTAATATAATAGTAGTTTGAGGGAAATCTCCTCTCTGAACACTTTGGTATTGATAAAGATTTTAGGGTTCAAAACAGTTCTGCTGTGACATCTACTTTTTGTCCTAATCAATGCAATCATGTTATGTATTTGAAAGATCAAAAGAACTACAAACCTGTTTAATACATTGGGGCGCAAAATAGAAAAGGCTTTCAAGTCTGACGGTTATCTGCCACATCTGTCCTCTCAGTGGTTTGAATTTATTTTGACCCAAAAACAAACATCTCTCTCCACTCAAAATGCTTCTTGGTAATTTTTTTTAAACCACATATAAGAAATACAACAGGACCAATGGGGGAAAAAAATCCATTAACTAGCGTGTTTGCTTTATCATACTGGAATGGGCCTACAATTTAAAGGTTTCATATTCATCATCTCCACTGACCAAAATATTAGCACACGTGATGCAGCCTGCACCAACTAGTTAGCCTGCTAGAAAGAACAGTATTGGTCCAACGATGTGATGAGTTGCTTCATTTACTCTCTCTGAACTACAAGAAGGCAATACACATGTTTAGAAGCCTACTAAATTCATGGATCATTTTAGTCAATTTCACAGTCACGGGATTAAAAAAAACTTGTCAGTTTTACAGTTTCAGATGATTACATCTGAAAGTTCACAGTGGTGTAACTGTGGGTGTCCTGGCCCAAGAGAGGGCCAGGAGGGCGGGGGAACTGCATGGCTACTGCAGGAACGTGTGGGATTGCTGCCCTCACTTCTGTGCTGCTGCTGGCAGAGCTGGGAAGCCAGAGGCAGTGGCTGCTGGCTGGACAATAAGCTGTAAAGCCAGCACCATCACCCGCACAGAACAGGAGTGAGGGTCTCTAAGTATGGAGACATGTCTGGGGTTGCTCTGCAACTACTCCGTCTGACAGCCGGGGCCACCGGCTCAGCGCTCACAGCAGGAGGTTGTCCCAGTTGACAGCGGCAGAGCTTCCTGCAGCCCAGGAAGGTTCCAGGAGGTGGCTCTGACCCAGCTCCAGCTGCTGCAGGGGAAGAGGACCTTTCCTCCCTCTCCCTCCGGGGCAAGGACCAGCAGCTGGAGCCAGGCCCCGGTAACACACTAGTGTAAAAACGGAACTGCTAAAAATCCTAGCGGTTACAGGCACTGCAGGCTCTGCAATATATAACGTGTACTGAAGAGCCTACAGTACAGAGTGACAGCTCGCTCCCTGGGGGCGGGGCCGACAGCCCCTGACACCTCTGCTCCCAGGTAGCCAGCTTCACTGTGGGCTCTGCAGAATAAAAGTGATGCTGCAGAGCCCACAGCGAAGTGTGTCACCGTATCAGAAACTGATAAGCCAATGGCTGACTGGCTAACTTTTACATCCCTAGCCCATGGTAGGAGTCCCTAGGTGAGACACCCCCAACCTTTCCCTACAATAGTCAAACATGAAGGGGAAGATCGGACTTCATGATCCGTGAAGGGTTTTTTATGGCCATGAATCGCTAGGGCACTACTCATGTTGAAATGAAAGTTTGTAGCGACTAGTGGAGAGACTTTATAAAAATCAAAAGAAAATGTCAGGTTATTCTGAATAATGTAGGTCACAGAAGGCATGGGTCCTGACCGTTTAATTATTGCACACGGACTCTTCCTCGCTTGTCAGAACCTCTGAGAATTAATATAAAAACTAAGCCAATATTATGGGTATGACAGTTTAGAGAGCTCGATTGTAATATTAACATTTAAAATGTTTGATCCACTTTTTAGAAACAGTTTAAAAATTAACTCACTAGAAAAGAACATTTTGATACTAATGTCATTTAAATCAAGTTACCTATTAACTACTTAATTAGCCCCTCACCACATTTTTAGGTTTCCAATATACATTTCCCAAAGAACTCAGTTGTCACCACATACAGAAATCTCTGAAGTGTGGATGAAAACAGTACAAAACTTCAGATTCCACAACCAGAGATTCCAACTACATGGGAGGGAATGTTGATTAGCAAGCCTCAAGCAGGACTGTAGATTTGAATTGAAATGGTACGCTTGCAGTTTTTGTGCAGTCAACTAGTCCCACTTTGAGTTGTGCTTACATAACGTAAGGAGCCTGAACGCTGGCTGCGTTTTACATTTACACGTCTTTAAAGAAACCGTACGTTCAACGTAGTTCTCAATATATAGAATTTAAAAACAAATGTTGTGTACTCACCTTCCCCCAAGAAAAGAATGTCTATAAAAGAAACACTTTTTAAAAGATACACTGTTGACTACCCAGGCTACAAGTAAATACACATTTACTGCATTACACCACATGATCTGTAGTTTTGTTTCAAACATGTACACAGATTATTCCATTTTAAAAGAGGCCACATACTAACTTTTTAGGCAAGTACTGGACTTTAAAGACCTATATGGCTTCCGTGAATTATCTTTTTCCTACAAAAAGGAAAAATAAAAATCTTCCCCAACAAACTCAGGAGTACAAATGAGTTTTTTCAGTGTGAATAATTTCGCTGTGGAACACTACAGGCAGGTAAACAAGTTAAGGTTACCAGCTTTTATTCAGTCCTTTGACTGGATCCCTGTTTCAAATTCCACCTCCCAGACAGAAGTATTCCCGTGCTGGAATGCAATTACTTCTGAAGATCAGTTTTGAGGACCACTTTCAAAGAGTCCACAAAAACTTAGTATGCCACCTTTTAAAATGTACTTTTGTTTAGCTTTAAGGAGTCCATTCATTCCCGCCAACAGCAGATCGCTGATCCGTGGTTTTGGTTGTGAGCTCTAGTTGTGCTTTGCCCTGCCGCCTTTAAGGTAGCTCTTCCATCTCCTGACAAATTCTTTGAAAATAGGCGACTCGTCGATCGTGCTCAATAGCTGGAGCTGGTTTATGTGGGTGGTGTGGTAGTCCCACCGGGCCAGATTGGGAGCAGAGCCAAGCATGAAATGGCGGAGGTCGTAGATTGTTCCTGAGCCAGTATCATAGAGTGGAAGCATGGCTTTGAGGGATTCCATGCCTCGATCATAGAGAGATTTTGCCTCTTTCCCTAGTTTCTCGCCTGCTGTTTCTTTTAAGTCATACAGTCCAATCAAAGAGTACATGAAACCGTTTAAAACAAATGAGCTGGGGGAGGTTGGGTACTCTTCATACCAGTCGTGTTTGCTCATGAAGACAGCTTTCACTCCATGCTGCTCTGACGGGAGCTTGTAAGGTGCTGTGGCCTGCAATGCTGAGTTGAGGAATGTGTGGTCTTTTGTTAACAGATAAGCCCTGACTAACGTGGAAATGGCCTGCCCTTGCGCCATTGCAGAGTACCAGCCAGGGTCTAAAGATTTAAACCCTTCTCCTAACTTCCGGGTCACCATAATTGGCCAGCCACCTTTTTCATCCTGGTTCCTCACTAGCCAATCGCTCGCAGCAAAAAAAGCCGCCATGTGGGCAGTTGTGGATATAGTGATGTTATCAATGAAACCTTTTCCCTTTGTGATCAACCTAATAACTTTCTTAGGCATTATTTTTGTCTGTTTCACAGCTTTTGTGTTGGACAGACCAACTCCTTTCCTTAAATCCGTGACCAGATCTCTTGTGACAGTGCTCCAGCTGGTCCTGGCTCCAATGCCGTAGTAAATATCTCGGTCTCTAAAAGCTATTAGCTGAGTGTTGGAGACATAGTGTATGGTGAAGAGCTGGTTCTTTTCAGTGGTTTCTAAAACCACAGATATGCTCCCATTTGTGATGAACTTGAGGTCAAAAGAAATAATAAAATCTCTTGCATTCCCAAGCTGCAGAGACGCCCCTTCAGTATTTTCTGGGGAGGAAAAAAAAGAAGCTGGTTAGGGGTAAAACATGATCTTCCAGGAGCTAACTTAATAAAACATTTAAAAGGAAGTTACATCATGCTATTAGGTTTGCCAGAAAATCTGAAATAATTCAAGGGCACTTCATCTAAAATCTCTGTTTTCACTGTGTGTCCGTCCATTTATTGTTAAATTAAGAACACGGCATCACACTTAAGGGTCAAGGATGACTTCTTGTACGACAAGGAACATTTCCCTCTTCTATGCTCATTAATGCATCACTATCCAGGAGACATGCCAAGGCGCTGGCCAAACTGATTCTTCGGGATCCTACGCTAGCTGATCAATACTTCGGCTGCAACGCAGATGCTGAAAGGCAACCTTCAGGCAGAGGGCAGCTGTGTGAGAAGAGACAGAGGGAGCAATGTGAAAAGGTAGATGGGCTGCATCACTGAGACCCTGAAATATATTTGGTAGCACTAAGCTAGCTACAGACGACAGCGATACACGCTAAGCAAGCAACACAATTCAAAACACAAAACCCCTCTAGCCCTAATCAAGCGTGGCATTCCGGTCACGCCATTTGGGCCACTTGTTCCAGCCAGTTAGGATTCAAAGAGAGAAAGAAAGGGCAGAACGAAGTGACGTTACAGTAGGCATGCTACAGTGTAACCGATTAACGGATAAGCATCTGCTATTATTGGTTAAGGGTTTCC
Source organism: Pelodiscus sinensis (assembly GCF_052426305.1). Classification (NCBI taxonomy): domain Eukaryota; kingdom Metazoa; phylum Chordata; order Testudines; family Trionychidae; genus Pelodiscus; species Pelodiscus sinensis. The sequence continues at coordinate 44,277,717 of NC_143065.1, read as the reverse complement.
GTTACACTCAGCCGGCTGCCCGGGAGGAGGCTTTGCTGTGGCAGGGCAGTGAAGCCTCCTTCTCGGGAGCGGGGCCAGCAGGGGCTTGTGGCCCCTTGCAGGGCGCCTCCCTGTGGAGCTGCAGCATAAAGCATCACCATTAACCAGTAAGCACAGCTTTCTAGCGCAGAGTCGGCAGCGCGCGTAACCGCCCAGCTTTCCAGCGGTTACATGTGTTGGGATATGTACAAGTTAACAGGGGTCCAGCTGTAACAGGCATTGCCCTTTCAGCATATTTTTTTCCTTTGTCCTTGGAAGTGCCTAGGGAAATAGTTACACTGAACAGCGCCTTGTTTTGACTTCCCTTGCTCTATAAAAATATTTTCAGGGTCAAAGCTCTTTCCTCCTCCCCGTAAGCTGCTAATTCAGACCGTATGTAATGCTAATTCAACTAAAAACCAGTAAACAGTAGCGGGTATAATTGTATTTATCACCTGCTTATTAACATTCATTGTATGGGAGTTAATTTTGCTAAATAAGGGCTCAGGGAAGTAGTGATAGACATGTACACTGACATACTAAAATGGATCAAGGAGTGTCACTGGTGCCAAATCATTGCCACTCGGAACGCTGTGTTGGGGGTAAACGTGCAGCAGCAATAAAGCAGTTAGTTTACTCCGTCCGTTCCTGGGTCGCCTGTTTCTTCTCTAACACAGTTACCCCATTACACGATTTTTAACATCCCTACTTTACATTGTATTTCATCTTTCAATAAAAAATCCAATTTGGTGTGTACAATTTGGGTGTCTGACACTAATTTGGGATTGCATGTTCTGGGCACTGTCGTCACATAATGCAGCTGACTTGTCCCAATAGATAATCAACTGGGCTCTTTTCAGTTCCCCAGTCAGAAAATTGTATCCTGGGTGCTGGAATAAGGGGTGACCCGAGGGGGGGGGGGTTCACCACACAGGCTTTACAGTTCGGTTCAAGGGCTCTCAGCACCCCACTAAAATGATTTCAGCACCTCTGCTTATATAGCAAAACTAACAGGCAACACAGCTCATGGCAGATTCCATGGTCAACGGCTTAGTTTATCAAATTCCACCACAAAGCCCACCAGCTAAATGTACAAACAAGGCTACTGAGGGCATCAGGCCTACACATAGGGTTGCCAGACGGTTGAAACAAAAAAACTGAACATCTCCCCCGAAAAAAAACACACCAGAGAAAAAATTCTGTTGAAGGGGAAAGAAAAAAATGTAAAATAAAACAGCATGAAAACAGCATGTCCCCTTTAAGAGTGAGTGCAGGGATAGGAACAGGGAAGCAGTTGAGCACTAAGACCCAGAGCTTCCCCTAGGTCAGCAGCCATTTTGTGCCAGCAACCATGCGGAACCAGGTAAGCATGGGGGCTGGGGGCGTTGGGAGCTGGAGCACTGTTTGAAGGGTTGCCGGGTGCCCGGCATTTTCGCCTTCTGGCCAGGGGAAGGAGGGGGCGGGGGGGGGGGGGGGAGGGAAATCAGAAATTACCGGACAATTTAGGTGTCCGGTGTTCTCTGAATTTTTTTTTTTTACCGGACAGGAGGCGAAAATACCGGACTGTCTGGGTCAATACCGGACACCTGGCAACCCTACCTACAGAAGCATAACTGAAGACCTAACTGGGCCTGCAGTACATCTGCACCAGAAGAAAAGGACCCCACTTGATTTGCAGAGATTTTACTGAGCTTATTTGAAAAGGACTCTTTCCAGTTGCAAACTAAAATGATTTGAAATGGAAATTGAGAGAAAGCTGGAGCCACAGCGATGCCATTTTTAGTCACATTTCAGACTAGAGTCACATTGAGCAAAACAGCTTGGAGCGCTGAGATAGAAACAGGTAGTCAGATATCAGTGGGACTAAAGTTAAAATCTATTAGTCGAATTTCTGCCTGCTTGACAGTTCCAATACCAGGAAACGGATCAATTTAGCGGAAAAATGAACACAAAATAATTTATTAGCTTCTACAAGGGCAAAACTCAGTGCTGTCTGTTTTTTAAAAAGATAGGTTAACAATAAGGCTCTAAAGCAATAAGGAAATCTTCATTCCTCAAATGCTAGCTTTTAAGTATAAAACCAAATCCCCTCCAAAATTGTAGTAATGCCCAAAAGAGCTAATTAGTTTGTAAGGCTGAACATATCGTGTAGTTTTGAAGGCGCAGAGGTTTGATAAACATTTCAAGATAGTCATTTAAAATCAATGGTTTTAATGGAATTAAGTTCTCACGTGTGAAATGTGATTGATTGTTTGTCTCCTCGCAGTGTGAAATACACCTAGAAATATTTTAGGGTGTAACTGCGATCTGGCCCTTATTCCTGCAAGAACATGAGCCTTTCCTCAAAATAATTCCTTATACTTTGCACCAAAACTGTCATTTCACCTTCTGCACTGTACAATTCTACCATCCCTCTTCTCAGACTGATTTTTTTTTTTTAAATAAAACTTTTTTTTTTTTTTTTTTTTTTTTAAAACTAAAGAGTTCTGAACCTTGGAGTAGAGAAATAGCAATGTTGTGTTACCCTAGTGCTCTTCTTTCTGTGAATGACCATCTAACTCAAATGCTACCAACAAAATGTTGTAAAAAAAAAAAAAAAAAAAAAAAAAAAAAAAGATTTAAAAACAATAAATATTAAAATCTGAGTGTCCCCACCTATCATTTCTACTTATTCCTTTTGCTTGCTCTCATACAAGATCCTATGGGAAGAGATGCAAAACGTTAAGAATCAAATAAAAACGTAAAGGCTGCCCATTACTTGCACTGCATTAAGCACCTATAAATCCATTACTTAAGGCCATCTAAGATGAGTGGCTTCGTACTGTGGCCTTCAAGGTCTGAAGATTACTCTGCCATCAATAAAGGATGAGGGGAGAATACATAAGAGATCTTATAACCTTTCCTCTCCTTATATTTATCTACTACAAAGACACGAGCGTCCTGACAACTTTTTCCTTAGAGACCCAGGACTAAGGTGCTGACTAAAATTACTTCATTGTCTTTTTAAGTAATGGACTCATTAATTCTAATGGGTATTGATTAGGGAGAAAAATACATTCAGTCCTTACTAATGAGGCAGTCTTAGCACAAGGGGAAAATGTTGCATAACATAATGCATTTTGTTTGATCAGTGATTTGTTTTGTTAAGTATGAAACAGAACATGACAACTCAAGAGGAAATACAAACATTTAAAAATACTGGGAATGGAGAAAGGAGCCAGACACACATGGTGTCGTAACCGCTAGCTACATACCGACCAGGAAAACTCACAGGCCTGGGTAAGAACAAAGGCTCAGAACACTGGCTATAACCAAGAGGCAAACAGCGCAGCTAGGAAGGTAGCCTTTGGCGCCCCACCTAGGCACCTAGGCTAGCTGTAGCTGGGTGTCCCTTACAGCAGCCTGAAAGCTATTTGGCATTACATCAGCCATCTGTAATCCCAAGGGACTGATATGGTAGCTGGGTTCATCAGGCCATAAGGAAGGCCTAGTTACTTCCCCCAACCATACCCCCTTATACTGGCAGCAGAAAGCCACTAGGAGGGATACGTCTTATGCTAGGTCAGCCCTTCAATGACCAGCTATTTGGAGTGTTAGGATCAGCAATGGAGCATAAAGCAACTGTGCTAGATCCCTTAGGATCTGGGCCAAAATAAGAATTCTTGAGCATCGTGGGCCTGAGTACACAGCCATCCTGCGCATGAAAGCTCACGTACAAAGAAACAGATGGTAGGATGCAGAATTACACATCCTTGATTTCCTCCATTTAAACGGCAGCACATCAGTTTTGAACTGAAAGGGTACTGTAATTTACAAAGTCTGCTAAACCTACCATAAGGGATAATCCTTGCTGCAGGAATCTGCAGTACTGCTACAGCACAAGAGAATATTAAAAAATGAAGCCACATGTAGTCCAACTTCCCTCAGACTTAGGAAGGCCTGAACTGACAAATTAAGTACAGCAGTAAAACTTGTACGCCATGTTTCAGCACAACACAAAAATTTATATTCTAATGAAAAGTCTGGCAACGCAGAGATTGATAATGGAACACTGATGGAGTACATGAAGTTAAGGCTATAAAGAGGATATTGCATGAACTCCTATTACCACAAAGATTACGGTATTTATTTTTGTCCCATTTCCTGTCCTACAGACAGTTTCCAAGGTTGTTTGCTTCCTCCTATTTCTAGGATAGGCATGGCTGCTAAAGGCTGCAGAATTTCATCTGGAGCTTCTCTGTTACCTGTTCAGTAAAATCTCTTCCATAATTCAGTTTCTGTTCACTTCAGAGTTAGTTACAAAGTCAAGAGACAAGTCAGAAGGGAAAAAAAAAAAAAGACTCACAGACAGAAAAGACGTGTTTAAGTACTCCCTTGGTAACATCTGCACAAATTAAGACAAATGGCTTATCTGTGATGGATGTGGTTTAACACACCTGGTGCGACAAACTGTTTAACATTAGTGAACCTGGATTTATCAGGTACTGTCGAAACAGAACAGCCTTTTGATACAGTCCAATCAACAGGTCTGCTGTTTTTGTCCTTGTCTTCAGCTGTTTCATACACTTCTATGTGGGGTGGTTTCTCAGTCAGATTTTTACTGTAATGACTTAGCCCATATTGTGCAATCTGGATTGGGTAGAAATAGCCTTGAGGTCCCCACTGTGTGGATAATGGCACACCTATAGGATAGGAAAAACATGAATTGTTAGAACATTTGAAACGCACATTAGAATTCGGTCTCCCTCTCTGTACCCCGGCCTCACATAAATACCATTCACCAGAAGTAACTCTCAACATTAGTTCTCAAGCACAATGAAACCTTGTTCAAAAAAGGGGAATTACTTCCCCTCGTTAACCAAGATCTGCAAATATTGAAACCTGATATCAAAACCAGCCAGATGTGGAAGGCAAAGTGAAGTTCTCACCATGTCCTACCATACATGGGCATTTACTTAGTTTAGGGAAATTCCATACTTTAATATATATTAAAAGTTTTATGGATTTTTCTTCTACTCAAGACCATGAAATCTGTCTAACCCCACAATTTTTTTGCTAATTAAATCTACTATAGATTTGAGTTTGTCTGTCTGTCCGTCCATCCGTCCGTCCATTCAAGAATTCCTAAATTGTAAAAGCTAGGACACCAAATTTGGGATGCAGCTTCCTCTGATCATAACTTAAGCACGTTCAGAGTTTGGTTGTGCTGGGGAAACAGGATATGCCTGGAATGGGATTGTCTCTCATAAAAGCATACGACACACATCAGCAAGCAGGTGAAAGGGGCTGGCTAGGGGCGTGTCCTCCCTCCCCCACCAACCTGGGACTGCTGCAGTGCCAAGCCTCCCACCCTTTAGAGAGAGCGGGGCAAGAGGGGAACCCTGAAGCTCAACCCCCCTCCTCCACAAATTCATATGGTAACATTGGCTGGCTGTTCCCCTCTCTCAGGGAGCGAGGGGAAGTGCCCAGTTTGCTGCATTCTACTCTGGCTGGGGAATACAGGGGGCAGACAGACCCGGACCTGCCCCCCTCCACTGGCTGTGCTTGCTGCAGCAGCAGCTGCCATGCAGAGGTGTTTCTCACATAGCCTTATCTTGCTGGTATCAGTTAGTCGACTATTCTGTAGTCCCCAGGGCAGGTCTGGCAGCCACTGCACTCAGGTCTCACTCCCAAGAAGCCCTCTGCCATCCGGCAAAGCGTGGGGTGCCAGGCGGGCGCCGGTCCATGAGGGGAGCCAGTTTTAAAGCCAGCTCCCCTCACGGACCGGCTGCCTGTCACCCCATGATGCTGCCTCTGTATCAGAGTCAGCAGCATGGGGTGGCAGCAGCAGCCCCTGTCAGGGAGGGGAAGGGGGTCTGAGATCCTGGACCTGGCACAAGCCAGCTGATCCAGGTTGCCTGCCTGACTACAAATACACTTTAAATGCAGAGCCGCAGCAGGTGTAGGTCCCAGACCCATCAGAAACTAGGACTGAGCTGGGCTGCTGGCCAGCCTGCTAAAAAATGTACTGGCAGAGGGCGGAGGGAAATGCATGTAATCTATAACATTAACCTACAAGCTTTTGCTTATTGGTTAATCGACTACACTATTACATCCCTAGTTTCTCTGTAAGGGGATCCTTGTCCCAGACCTCAGACTGATTTACATGCCAGTAGCTGAATAAATGGCAATAGGAAAGAAAATCTGCACACAGCATAAAGCAGCAGTGAAGTAACTTTTCCAAAACACATTGGAGTTTAACACACTCGACTGACTATTCTTTCAACTTAGTCTTGATGCTGAATCTTAACATGGAAAGTGTCGTGACTTCTTTCCCCTAACTCCTGCCCTTCAAACAGAGGACCCCTGTCCTTCAAATCTCTGAACGGCATAAAGTGAAGAAAATTAAAAGTGAAAGTATACATTATCACCTTTGCACCATTTTTGTCCCTTGGAAATGTCCAGTTCGGAAGCTAGTTATCCCTAGACCCTGGTGCAATAAAAAGATTCAGCTAAGTTAAAGATGATATATTTTCATACATTTTTGGTGCTGCATGTTACTAATAAGTATTCATGAAAGTAACCTAATGGACTACTTCTGCCTGACAGGTAAAAGCATCAAGGGAAATATTTAAGTACTATGTATTCTCTCCACTGCTGAAAGCTAGCTCACTCATTAATACTAAGTGTTCTCAGTTAAGGGTGCCTGTACTGGGATTGTAGAACACACTAAATGAAAACTGCTGTAAAAGCTCTACTTGTAGCTGTTAATTTAAGATGATGACATGAGTAAATTCTCCAGGTCACGGGACACAAAGCAACATATTAACCTGGTACAAAAGACATGAGGTAAAATATACCATGACTTTTTCTCCGCATCCAGGTGACAAGAACTACTCTATATAGACAGTCGTCTTGCAGCATACTATTAGTTTACATTTGAAACGTAAAACCTTTTCAAATGGTTTAACTGATACCCATCTTCTCTACCACAAACCAGTAGTAGTTCTTCTGCTGAAACCTGTCTGCCAGATACTAGCAATTCTATTTCCTCAAGCTCATCGGGGCTCTTGGCACCACACTGCACGATGACAGCACTAACTGGTTTAATGCAGAAAGCCAAATTTGTAGGTAAATGACACTTGACAATTTGATTAAACTGATTCAAAGAAATCAGTGGCTGAAATATACAGCAGCTAGTTCTGTTCCACATGGAGCCGACATATTTTGCAAGTGGAGAGGTTGCAGAACTTGTCCTGCGTAGTTTTGTATTTCACTTTGCTTTTCAGCATAAAAGGCAGCAGTTCTGCAAAGTGGCCAACAGCAGTGATCTTCCAGATGCATTCTACATTTAACATTCAAGACTGACACACTGCGCTTCACCTATGGTCAAAAGAGGGGACTAGTTAATGAAGCAGACGATTGATTAGAACCTCTGATGTACACAACCAAAATTTCATATTGGACTTTCTAACCGATCATCTGTTTCACTAACAAGTACCCTCAGTGCATAGGTGATGCTTATTGGGTCGCTAGTTTATTTATAATTTTGGGGGAGTCACAAGACTCTCCCCTTTCCTGACAGGTCAGTGATGAATTACTCAGGCATCTTAGGGCTGGTGTATGATCACAATTTATATCAGCATAGCTACATGAGTTAGGGTGCCAAAAATCCACACCGCTGACACACGTGGCTATGCTAGCCGAACCCCCCATGCAGACAGGGCTAAGTTGATGGAAGGATTCTTGAGAAGGTCGATTACCTGTGCCAATGGGAGAACCTCTCCTGTCAGCAAAGCTGTAGCATCTACACTGAAGCACCACTGCAGCATTTTTAAAACAGAAAAGCCCTTCGGGGAAAGAAGAGCCTCCATTCAGACCTAGGCCACCTTGCAACTCAACTGAATCAGGACATGTGGTAGAAGTGGTAGCCCCTTTCTTGTAGGGCACAACATTTCCTCCCCCCCTCTCTTTCCATCCATTACAGAGCAAGGTGGCAGTTTAGTAATGGGAGAATACCTCTTCATTTTAAGATATTAGAGCTCGGATGTCATCTGGAAAATGCTCAACATTAAGCTAAGGTGAATTTTTTTAAAAGCAGCTTCAGTGAATCCAAAATGGAACCCAGGAAAGGACACTCGTGTAAAGAACTGAATTCAATAGTGTGGAAGGGATATTTTAACACCATGTCCATTAAAGAGTAGTTTTTAGGAATGTGTTTTGATGGGGCATCTTATTTTTTTGAAGTATATTCCAGAGACTAAAAATATAATATATCGACCGAGAAGAAAGATGTAATAAAATTTGCTTGTTTGATACCTAAAGTAGTGGGCAGATAAACATATAACCTGGAAGGATCACAGCACATGCTATCACATGTAATTCAGTCATGGGTCATTCATTCCTGTATCTTTCAAAATAAACTAATCTTCTGATGTGCAGGGGTTTAGAAGTGGCCCTACACTGCAAGTCCAGTTGCTACTAGCATACAGCGTAACATCACAAATGACACCAGCAAGTTAATTATTGTTAGGGAAAACTCAAGAATACATCAGCACATTAATGCACTTTGTTCATTTATTTCACAAGTGCAGTTTAGTTTTAGTTATTTATAGTATGTGACAGTATGCCAGTAAGTTTTCTATAGTATGCTTTGTAAAAGTAATTAATTCTTAGTTATGAGATCTTGCTGGAGTTTTCTGCTATTAAATCTTTCCTATGAAGTGGAAAGAGCTGTTTGTGTACGAATTATCGATTGCATGGCTCAGCAAATTGCAAATTAGAAAAGTTCTGCTGTACTGTACTGTAATTTTATTCGGTCTTACGACATGAAGCTTTAATGGCTTAAGTGCCTTCCCACTCAACGCACACTGTTCTTCGAAATCTCTCCTGTAATTACCCAGAAAAGCATGACATTCTCATAGACAATTTGAACGTATTAAATACAACATACAGAAAATACCAATAGACAGTTTAGCCATAGGCAGCTGCATGGCTCTACTGTTTATCATCCCCCTCCCTGGGTGTTCAGGAAGCACCCGAGTGCACTTGCTAGCACTGCAGATGTCGGCTACAAACCAGAATGAGAGATGCAAGGAGGAATAGTAAAAGGAACAAACTAGAATAAACTTGTGGGTCATAACTGACAGTCTCATTCCCATTCAAACACTACGAATTTCAAATTATAGTGTGTCAATTTTCAAATTATTTCAGTTGTAAAAATACATTCACCACCTACCTTCAACACCACTTATGCACTTCACTCTGTCTCGAACCTCTACGTTGTAGCCCTCAAAGGACATGAATACTCCATCAGGGTGGTAAGGCGCTCTCTGTGCATACACCTTGGAGTAGCTATGAGAGAACTCAAATCTGTCATAGCCATCATACTGGGCAATTTTCCCATAAACCTCAAAGTACTTCTCCACCCAAGAGAATGGCAGAAACACCTCATTGCCCTCCCTCCGCCCTTTAATTGTATGCTCATCATTGACCAGACAGTCAATTTCTTCATATTTGAGTCCCAAAATTTTGTTTCCGTTGCTATTGAACCCTCCGACGACTGGAGGTGCTTTCTGTTGCTCCTGGGGCGAGGCCTCCTCGCTCTGCTGCTTCGCTAGGCTGTTGACATAGTTGTTACTTTCAGAAGCAGCTATTCGCTTTTCCAATCCGTCTGCTCGGAAGCCGCTGTCCAGGTGTCGTGGAAACGGAACACTCTTATCACTGGAGCATCTATTCCACAGCAGGACTGTGACCAGCGTGAAGAGAGTGCAGATGATGATCAAAGTCTTATAGTTGACCCGAGCTGCCAAGCAACGCATATTCACACCATACCTACAAAACATAAGGAGACGTCCTCAAGTATAAACGTGGCGCAGATGGGAACAAAGGAACTAGCAGCTCTGACTGACGCCTTTTATGCAGCGGGGTTGCACGCAGGGCAGGCAGGACTGAATTAGCAGCACCGTATAACGGGGCATTCGTCAAGATCCCTCTCAGTCAGTGGCTCTCAAAAAGTATGGTCCGCAACCATCTTGCAGGTGGGCCACGGGCTCAGGGCTTGCCCCCTCTGATTCGCAGCAGGGCTAGGCTCCAGCCCGCATCCACCTCCTCCCCACCAGAATCTACTTCCTGCTGCAGGAGGGGGGCCCCAAGCCTCGCAGGCTAGAACTAGCTTGCGGGGGCAGGAAGAGACGCCATGTGCTGCCGTTTCCCCACTCTCCAGCTGGGGGAATGGTAGTACAGGAAACCTCTCGCCTGGAGGCTTTCCCTGCTGCTCTCATTGGCGAGAATCCTGGCCAATGGGAGCAGTGGGGGATGGTGCCTGGAGGCAGCTGGGGGAGGCCCAGGTCCCCCTACCTCCAGCCCACTCCTGAACCCTCCACTCCAGCCCAGAGCCCCCCACCTCCACAACCAGCCCACTCTTGCACCCTGCCTCCTGCCCAAAACCCTCACCCCCAGCTCATTCCTGCACCCTCCCTCCCATCCAGACCTCACATCCACCTTCTCCTACACCCATTTTGTCATCATGGATGGTTAGCTGGAGGTCCATGGGAAGGTTTGCATTGAGTGGAGTGGGCTGCACGCCAAAATGTTTGAGAACCACTGCTACAGGTCACCTCCCTCCAAACAAATCTCAACATGAACTTACTGATTAGTAGTGCACATCAACTCCGGACTATAACTGAAAGGCATCCATCAACACATTTTTCTTGTGCAGCATGAGCAGGACATGCCAGAACTAGCAGTAATCTTTAGAGCCACAGTATATTTTCAAGTAAAAAATCATAAATCTAGCAATGAAATGCTGAGCAGCAGGCAGCTAGAGCTGCAAAAGAGCACTAATCATAGCAACCGCTCTGCAGCACACACAGAGAAGTCACGGAAAGTACAGTCACTACCAAGTGTGACATGATGAATCATTTCTACTCCAATTCCAGAAAGAAGAATAGGGAGGAACGACGCCTACATTTTAAAGCTTAGACAAGTAATAGACACAGTAATATGTTAGACTCTAACAATACACATAAAACTCTCTGAGAGCCTGAAGCTTCTGACAAACGAAAGACCAAGTTCTAAACTTGGATTTGCTCTGCTGTAGTTGAAATGAGACGTCACCAAAAGTTTTAATTGGTGTTTAAAAAAAAAAATCTTTGTGCTTTGGAGTCCTGTGACAGGCTGGCACACTTGCTGACTTGTAAGTATTCGGAGAAGAGAGTGAGTGAAATTTGTATTTAAAGTCACTGCTGCTCATTTTAAACTGCCTTATTTCAAAGGCTAAAACTCAACCATTGCTTTCTTCACGGATGCTTTTGAGTTGTTAGTGGCTAATGCTTGTAAGTACTTTTTTTAAAGTGTTCAGACATTGATAAAAAAGGGTTTTCATGTAAAAGAACAAAAACAACAGGAAATATATGAATTTGTTCTGGTGCGGAACTTGACATTCAAGCCTAGATCAATTCTTTAAGTTTAAATGGCTCAAATATGGGTTTCAGAATTACATTTTATTACTAGAGCAGGCAGGCAACTGGAATATGCAGTGCTAACGAGTCCCTATTCAAAGCAGACCTCAGGCTGGGAAGGATGCCAAACAACTCTAGCAGCCCACCAGGGAGTGAAGAGACCTTTATAAAGTTTGAACAGAACTAGGAAAATGTGAGAATGTCCCAGGGGATGAGAGCCCTAACTGATGTGATTTGGGGCCAGACTTCTTGTACAAAGTTTCCACAGGGTTACTAAGAACAAAGGAAACATTAGCTGGAAAGGTTTCTCTCATAGCAAAGGTCCCACATCCTCTTACAAGTTTCTTGCCCAAAATTCCCCCCCTCCGCACTCTACATTACAGGAGGTGAAAGATCATATTGAAAAGCAGGGATGTACATGACTAGTTGACTATCCGATAAGCATATGCTTATTGGGTAGTTGACTAGTGTTGCTTCCCCCCTCCCCTTGCTGCCTCTATCAAGAGAGGCAGCGGGGTGGGGGGCGAGCAGGATCCAGCTCTGGCGCTAAGTGGAGCCGGCTTAAAAGCCAGTCTCCCCTCTTCCCCCGCGCAGCACCATCTCTGCGGGGGGGAGGACACACAGAGGTGTTGGCCGGGGGATTGGGCACAAGCCCGGCCCGGTTCCCCCTGCTGCACTTGTGCTTTTTGAATGTATTAAGAGCCTGACAGTTCTTAACACATTTAAAAGGCAGAGACTCAGTGGGGATAGCTCTCAGGGCCGGGAGCTAACCCTGCTGCGGCTCTGCAGTCTCCCGCCACCCACCCCATCAACTAGTCGATGAAAATTCCAACTAGTCGATTAGCTGATTAAACGCTATTTAGCATCCCTAGTTGAAAGAACACATCAGATGACCCCAGACTGCAAAATAGAGGAATAATTAGAATACATTTTAATTTTAAAAGCATACTGTCATGAAAATCTAGTTTTACTCAAGAGTGAAGCAAAAATCATGGCACCACAAGGAAAACACAGGAATATTTTTAAAAAACTCACTGAATTATGTAATGTGTTGCAGATTACTGTTTCTAATACCTGGATTCTTCTTCACCAAGGAGCTTAATCAAAAGCTTAATTCACATATATCCTTCATCTCAACACCTTTCCCTTTTGAAACGTCTCCTGAGTTGATGCCAAAGAATGCCCAAAGATTAAACATTTAACGACGTGATCTGGCTGTGAAAGACAGAGCTGAGCTTTTGTTTAGTGTGGTGCTCCAAGAGCTGCCTTTACCATGCTTGGACGAGATGCTTTTATAAATGTCTTAGGGCTACTCTCACGCAGAATTCAATATGGAGGTGAGGCATCGCTACATAACTGAGAAGCAGTCGGAAATGATGGGGTAGAGGTGGAGACTGACTAGGGATGCTAAAGGCTAGTCAACTATCCGATAAGCAAATGCTGCACAAGGAGTTCCACATTCCTCCTTTGAAATGTACAAGAGCCCCAGCTTGGCCAAGAACAGTTACCATTTCAAGAATCTTACTGTATGCAACCTTCCTTCGCAGGCTTTCTACCCCTTAGCAGACTGGTGTTCTAAAGACAGACCCACTCCCAGCCAGAGATCTGCAGTACGATGGTATGAGGACAACCATAAGATTTCTTGTATCTAGTGGCACAAATTGTATCTATTTAATTGCAATCGAGGAATATGAAAAACAGCTTGCAGGTTCTAAAATTTATTTCTGAACTGAGACAACGTTTGACCTCCAACATTTTAACAAATGCTATAACGGTATAAAATCCTGGTGCGATATACTGGTTTTGGGCAGCTGCAGGAAGAACCTAAAGGAAGACCCAGTGAAACAAGCAAGTAAGTGCCTGATGTTCTTTGAAACACAACTGACTGGGCAGAGCTGGTGGTTACATTTCGAAGGCAAAGCAACGGCTACACATGCTTCTCACTACAAACACAACTGTCTGAATCGATTGAAGGGGACTAACTGGAACGCTGCAGCAATGACCGTGGCTTCCGTGACAGACAAATATGCATGAGTGAGACTGAGCAACATGGTGCTTAGCTCAGGTTGCCTTTTTTTAAAAAACAGAAACAATGAATCACCTCACTAAATTTATGCTTCCATACTGGAAGCACCATCTGGCCATTTGAAACTGGACTTCAAAAGATAAGTGTCCTATTTTTCTGAAAGCCTAGTTTACTACAAGCTTTTAGAGAATATAAATTTTTATATAATTGTATTTTTATGGAAATGCTAACATAAGAATAAATCTAATTTTCTGCATCAGCAGATAATTTTTAGTGATGATGCTTTCAGGATGACCTTAACAAGTACTCTTTGCTTCTCTTAGAGAGAGAGATAATTCACTTTTAAATGGAGAACAACATCTCCTACACACTTCACCCCCAGCCAATAAAGCACATTTTAAATTCAGTTAAGCCATTGGAGGGCGGGGGGAGAGAATGGGGAGAGAAGAGAAGAGCTCAATACATTTTACATGCTTATTACTGCATATTTTAAACAGACTATTAGATGTCACTTTATGGAAGAATAGGTCCCGGCTACCCTCCAATTACATAACAGATTTGTTTTAATCTGTGCGTGTCCAGTGCATTGAGAGGCTGCATGTCTGCTGGTTAGAGCAGAAGACTTGGACTAAGCAAAGCAAATTTCTATTCAATTGATTCCACCACTGTGAGGAGAAATACCGGGCAAGCTCTGGGATGCTTGGATCGCCACTCTGCTTAATGGAGAAGATTCTCGCTACTGTGACAGCACTGAGATCCTCAGATGAAAAACAGGAACGTCAAGTATTAAATTGAAACCCGACATTTTTGTAAGATGACCAAAAGCAAGATGCCAGTAAGTTCTGGGACGGGCGCTCACAAAAGCCAGCCACCATCTTCAAAATACTGAACGTTAAGATGGAATGCCTGTTTAACGGTAACCTCCACAGAGAATTCTATGGTCACGAGCAAGACCTGCCATCCTATACTGCCAATATTCTGAGTTATCACCTATGAAATATGACCCTCCTGGTGTGTTTCTTAGACGTGGGTCACACAGACTGATACATGCCATTCCTAAATAACAGCTCAGACTGATGGCGGTGGCATGGCTGGCCATCTTCTAGTTACCATTTGTAGAGGAGACTCACATTGCAAATGGAAGTGATGGCATTCACAGTCCAGGATGGTGAGCATATCTGATCACAGCGACGACTGTTCATCTCCATTTAGAAGCTTACAAGTGGAGGAATAGACACGGCTTCAGTTGGGGGTTAAGGTGCACAGGAAGTTTTGTGGGAAAAGTTGCCTGATGCCAGTATATTTTGCTTTCATAAAAGCAATAAGGTTTCACTAGAACAATTTAGAAAGAAAAAAGTGAACCATTCTGGAAGAACCATCATAGTAGATTTAATTGTGCACTGAACAGGGCCTCATCTAAAGCCCACTGAACCAAACGGAAGTCTGTCCATTCACTTCAGTGGGCTTTGCATCAGGCTAAGGAGAAAGGGGTTCTTGAGACATTCCAGACTGACTGTTGCAACATATGGTATGCAAGCCCCAAAGGAAGCATTAGGTATTTTCTGTTTTGCTCCAGTCTAAATGTAATGCTGCAAAAATATTTGTAATCACCCAAAAATAGCATTTAAAACCACATGCAATGTTTATGAACATGAGCTGAAGACACCACAAAACCAGCACTCCACTAAGACACAGAGAAAATATCTGCAACCAACAAGTCCCTTTCCTCCCCTGCTTGTCACATTTCAGAATGCTGAATCTTGACACGCATTGCTGGCTCTCACCTAGTACAATGCTTGGCAGCAGAGACAACTCTGCTCCCTGAAGTTTAAAAGGGCAAGGGTTTAAAAGTGCTACCGACAAATCCTTATGGATAGGGCTGCACGTTTTTCTATTAACCAACATATTTTCTACAGGTCACCTTTTTCCTCTACAAAAAACATAGGTTGAACCTCTTTAGTCCGGCACCTTCAAGACCCGACCAGTGCCAAACCAGAGAATTTGCCAAACCACATGAGGTCAATATTGTCTAGCAGCATTACCAACACTTCCACTGCTTCTTAGGCTCTGAGAAAGTGTTTAGGTGTAAATTAGAGCTAATGAACAGCAGAGAACACTGAGAGCCAGGACTGGTGGCTGTAAACAAACTTTATGGGACTGCAGGAAACTTGGCCACACCCATGATACATGGACATCGGGCTAGTTAAAATCATGCCAGACCATGGATGTTGCTGGACCAGAGAGGTTCAATCTGTATTTAACACGTAAAGATAACTTTTTTGAACAGTTCATCAGCCTTTCCAATAACATCACAATTCCTGTTTCTGGTTTCACAGCTGGTTGCTGTGAAATTGTCAGAGATAGGATATTGGGTACAGAACAAACAAAAGGCAGAGGAACAATTGCCAGAAAAATGCCTATAGTTACAAAAAACCCAGTATCACTTACACGTTCTTTAAATCTTTACAGTAAGTGTATATACTAGATGTAAATGGATGCATCAAAAACTATACAAGTCCCAATAATGTAAAGCAAACCTTCAAAGGAGAGTTTTACATTGACATTGTGACCTTTTGTTCTTCATTATGATACATAAAGGAATACATTTTATTGCAGGGTTTCTCAGAATGAAAGGAGTATATATATATATATATATATATATATATGAGAACAAGTCTGCTTTCTTTTTTTATCTGAGAAAGACCAGGGATATGAGGTCTGGTCTTCATGAATTTTGCTAGAGGAGTCTAGCAGAATCTCTAGGTGTGTGCCAAAAGTTTTCACACTGTAACTGAAGGTACAGATTGTCTTTCATAAAGGTTCAGCATCTTTTTCCACTGACATTTCCATTAATATTAGAGTTATAGTCATTAGCAAAATTCAGATATTTCCAAACAGCATTTCCTGACAACCTCTCAACTGCTCCACTTTTAAAAGTTGTTTCTTACTGCCTGTGACAGACCTACAAGTTAACCTATGCACAAGCCTGTTTGATATTGTGACCAATATCCCCTCTAATTTGTCTTCATATTAACCAATACAATGGGGACTCTATTCCCCAACTTGAAGTCCTTAGGTACTATCATAACAGAAATAAAGTTACCCTTAAAGAATACTTTTCTAAAAATAGAGAATCCAAATTACCATCTGAAAGTATATTTTTGTTGAAGCAAAAATTACTTCACAGAATCCTTATTAATATGCATAGAAATACTCAATATTTGAGAGAGAACAACAAGTCAATTTCAAAACATACGTTAATGGATATAACCTGGAACAACTTATTTTGGTCACGCAAATGAAGTACAAACATTATTTGTTTTGAATAGAAAGAATACAAAACTAGGCTAAAGAGAAACTATTCCTATTATACCGTAAAAGTAAGGAAGTCTGGTACTCTGCTATGAATTATAAATTCGTAATCACTTTAGACCTTGGGCTGAAAATGCCAGAATGCAGTATCTGTGTAACTGTGTTGGTCCCTTGAATTAGGCAGACAAGGTAGGTGAGGTAATTTCTTATTCTGTAAGAGTTCTGTGTAAGCTTGAAAGCTTGTCTTTCAGCAACAGAAATTAGCCCAGCAACAGACACTGCCTTGTCCACCTTGTCTCCAGTACCCTGGGATAAATACAGCTACAACACTGCGAACAACCCATATACAGGGATACCTGGCATTGGAAATCTACCAAGGTGCAGGCTGCTCCCTGCACACTGGACACAAAAGACCTGTTTATACAGAGATCAGAGTACAGGAGGATGCAAACCCTTTCACACCCTCTGGCCATCAACTCCTCTTATTTTATCAACGGCAATAATCAAATCCAAAGCAAATCCAACAGGAAGCCTAGGCATCTTTGTAACAGTTTGTTTTGCAGATGCTCCTTTGTTCAAGCCTCTTCGTCTCATTGCCCCCTAAATCTTTTCTTGACTAGGTTTCTCTAGGCCAGAGAGCTGCACACACCAGAACAGCGAACAGGTAACACCCAGGAACAGCTAAACATGTGAGCCTCCAGTAAATCTAACTATCTGCTCTTCAGATCAGGGGAGAAACTGCAGGACTAAACATAATTCTAAATCAACCTTCACAGAGCAATTTATTGACTAGAGATCAGTCACACTGACAGGTGTGCGTCTCAAGAAGGAAGCAGTTATAGAAGAAAGCAGTCAAGACCTTTTTCTGAGCTGTCTGAGACTAGTACGGATGGATGGGATTGGAGCAGCAATAACTAAACATTACCCAAAGAAAGAGAAAGCAAACAGCACAGAGTGAACAGGAATCGTTTGTTCCTGGAAAAAGGACTCACACAAAGAAAGGGAAAGCTCAGAATCAAGTCCGCAAGTTATGGACAATGGTTGTCTGAGCTAATGAGGTACCTAGGACAGGGTTCCAAAAGAGAACATGCACCACAGAACATGTGAAGGGAATGGCAGAGGCCTACCTTATACACTTCCACTGGTTTGGCTGAGCCATGGATACACACTAGACATAATTGTACTCTCAAATGCATTGATCCCAGCAAACTAAAAAGCACAGGATGGTTTACTGACGTGCCATGGGAATACGGAAATGTGTCCAGCAGGAAGTGGACATCTGTGAGGAAGTCCATTTGTATGTAGCTATGAGCACAGCACAAAAAAGTATCTATCCTTCAGGAATTTGGGTAAACGGCAATTTTTTTTTCTGAACAGTTAAAGACCTGTCCTAGTTGATCTCCATGGGGAGTGACATTAGGTAAGAACAGAAGCCGGTAGTTCTAGTTTACAGTGACAGTGGCCCAAAGGAAAATGGGCGTTGTCATGTATGGCCGTCACAAACGGTCCTCTTTGGAGGGTCACAGTGCATGGGCTGCCACACTAGTCTGTTGGCGTAGTACGACTGCTCGGGTGACCCATGTTTGAATGCTGGCGTGAAATGCTGGCTCTACTGAAGTCAGCATCAAAATGCCCATCAACTTCAACAGGGTCAGGATTTCACCCCATTCGCTTGCTCTGAAGGTCCTCGGGGGCTGGAGTGATGGAATGTGCAAAGCTGCAAAGATGTGGAGGGGCTTCTTGAATAGCTAATGTAAGACCTCCATATGATTAAGCAGCGGCAGGAGACAGGCTCAGAAAGGACTCCTCAACAGGCCTCCTGGATGGACAGATGCTGTATTCAAGCAAAGGCCTTGAAGACAGGTGGGAAATAATCGTGGCTCTGTATGCATCTCTCAGGGCTTCCAGGGCACAGACATTCTGAGGCCTGGAAACAACAGAGAATTGGTGAAAGAATTAAAGACAAGCTTCCGGGAGGAAACAGGCACGCAGAACACAGTGACCCAAGCGAATCAATACTGGATATTTCTGACGGAACACTAAGACAGATGTAATGAGGGTGGGGGTGGAAATCACACTTCAAGTGGTTACTGTAGCTTGTAAATTTGAGAAGTCTGGAATGATCTGAGGGTATTGTCACAGTTCTGATTTGGCTCACAACTCCCCATCCTGTGAAAGAATGAGCAGTGCACAAAAACACCCAGCTTTTGAACATGCTGACCCAATGCAGTAGCGTTTAAAAACAGAGAATGCAAATGGATCTTTAGAGGGAACTATTGTTGCTCTGAATTCAAACAAATAATCTTTTAAGCTCCAGTTTACAAAGGCAATTTCAACACTAATGAAGCATTAGGATGGGGAAAAGGTGTCAGGATAACGTAGGCTAGGTTTACACAGCAACATTATTTCGAAATAACACAGTCTGCATCTACGCAGCTGGCAATTATTTTGACATATCAAAAATATCAAGCTGGAGGACTTCTTACTTCAACTCCTGTAATCCTGATTTTATGAGGAGTAAGGGAAGTCAGAGGAAGAGCGCTCTATTTCGAAATAAGTGCTGTGTAGACAGCACCAAAACTTGAAGTAAGCGATTTCGAAATAAGCTACACAATTGACACCGCTCAATTTGCGTAGCTTATTTTGAGTTTAGCCCTGCTGTGTAGATGATCTCTCAGATAACCTCAGGCAGCAGCTCCAGGAAGTGACCGCACTACCCGAAGTGCTTCCGGAGGGCTTTCAATGCGATTCAGCCTCCAATCAGTGTGGACGCTATTTCTATATAGACCTGCGCTATTTCGCTGGACACTTGTAGTGTGGACGTGCTATTTCAAAATAGCTATTTCTGGAGTTTTTATTCCAAAATAACTTATTTCAAAATAAGTGCATAGTGCAGACGTATCGTTAGTAAGGTATACGCTTAATTAGAATGATGGATTTAGTTGAAAACTGCAAACTAACTTTTAATTCCATTTTTCAGTCAGACAGACCCAAGCCAGTTATTGTCAAGGATCTTTAAACACATTCTGCAAACCCCTCATACTAGACTGTCCACCCATCATTCTATGTCCTGGACTAAATACAGGTGGCCGGATGAGGTGGCAGCCAGGGAAACTCTGGCATCAGCTGGGTCAGGCGGCCAGGGAATCTCAGCCCCATCTGGGGAACCCCAGCTGCAGCGGGGCTTCTAGAGGCAGGCGGCCTGGTGGCCCTAGCTGAGAACCTCAGGATAACCCTGATGGCAGCAGGGCCACATTGGGCTGAACCTGTGGCTGAAGCGGAGCTGGCAGAGGCAGGCGGCCCCAACTGGGGAACACCAGGGGTCCTAGCAGCAGCAGGGTGTGGGTGATCCCAGCCGTGGAATCTCTGGTGGCAGTAGCTGGGCGGCTCCTGCCTGGGAACCCTGGGGAACACCGTGTGACAGCGTGGCTGGCAGCGGCCAAGCTGTTCCAGCTGGGAACTCCAGGAGACCCTGGGGCAGTAGGATGCAGAGCCCGTGCCAGGCCAATGGCAGGGCAGGAAGCCCAAGGGAGAGGAACGTGGGAGCAGGGCAGCCAACAGGGGAGCACTGACCTTCCCTGGTCCAGCAAATTCCCTGGTTCAGGACAGCTCAGGTCCCGAGGGTGACAGACCAGAGGCGCCCAATCTGTACCAAGGAATTCCACAGAAATGGCTAGCCCTCCTCCCCTTATGCAAGCAAACGGCTCAGCTGATACCAAATCAGGCTGCTTGCCTGAGTAGTGTCAGCAGGATGTACCTGAGGATCAGGAAGTCACAGCAGACTAACTCAAAGTGCAGAGTGATAAATAAGAAAAGATTGTTCTAGGTAAGAAATTGGTCTATTTATGATAAAGGTTCGGGGCTACAGTTATTGCCTCTTCACTGCAACCATAACAAGTTCTCTTGTAAAGTAGTGCTAGATGGCAAGAGAATGTCTCAAAAAAAGGGCTTTGCTACCATATCAGGCCTATTCTCCAGAAGTGCATGATATCAGCAGATAGATAAGTTAAGTTGCTTTTTAATGCTGGAGAGAACAAAAAGGCTGCTTGATTTCTTTTCAGAAGTTCTGGAAAAAAATATAGAAGATGATGAAGCCAGATCCTCAGCACTTTAAAAAAAAATAATGAAGTTGTCCTTTATCAACCACTCAAGCTAAGAAGTGGGTTTTGCCCAAGAAAGCTCATGATATTATTATATATTTGTTAGGGTGTGTCTAGACTACAGGGTTTTGTTGACAAAAGTGGGCTTTGGTCAACAAAACTATACCTGCGTTCACACTACAGCTGCGTTCTGTCAACAGTAAGTCGACAGAACGCGGCAGTTTTGTCGACAGCGGTAAACCTCATTCTACGAGGAATAACACCT
Organism: Pelodiscus sinensis; assembly: GCF_052426305.1. Lineage (NCBI taxonomy): Eukaryota > Metazoa > Chordata > Testudines > Trionychidae > Pelodiscus > Pelodiscus sinensis. The sequence goes on along the minus strand of NC_143065.1, from coordinate 44,256,555 downwards.
TTTTTTTGATAGTACTCTGTTGAAAAAGAGGCGCTATTGCATGCAAACTGTGCTTTTTCGAAAGAGCATCTAGACTTTTTTCCAAAAATAGGCTTGCTTTGTTGACAGTACTGGTTGCAGTCTAGATGCTCTTTTTTGACAGAGGTTTTGTCGACAGTATCTGTTGACAAAGCCTCTGTCGAAAAAGGTGTACAGTCTAGACATACCCTTAGCGTCTAAGATGCCACAGGACTACTCGTTTTTAAAGTTACAGACTAACATGGCTACCCTTCTGAGACTTACAACTGTCACTATGCTACATTTAAACTAAGAAATAGTTTGCAGGCAGGGCAGCACACTCATTTTTATCCATAAAAGACTGATAATTAGTCATATGATGACAAACAGCAAAATAGAACTTACAAATTGATCTTGTAATCAGAACCAAACAGTTCATCCTTACAACATTTTGGTATTAAGTAAATGTAGCAACATAGATCCTGCAATTCAGCGGCCAAAAGCCTTGGTTTGCAGTTCTGCCATACCTTCAAAACTTGGAACAGGGCTGTCATTTGGTGAATTCAGTGCTCCTTAATATGTGCTAAGAAAGGCAAGTTGGTTTCCCCACCCAAGCTACTGTACTTGCTAGTTTGAAGTGCTAATGTAATTCTGACAACTTCACCTTACAAGCTGTTCCCAGTCCTATTTGCCATTAAAGATATAGGGTTCCTTTTTATTCAGCTGAAGAAGTCTCACTTGTGAGAAAGATACAGGAGAGGTACAACTGAGGGGAAGACTTTACTACGGGATAAAAGGGCAGCGTCAGAACTTGCATTACTCTCCTTCACAGACTGTAGCAATAGCGAACAGTCTGCAGTTAAGAAAGCAAGGTATACGGTACAAGCAAAGCGTTAAGACACAGTTGGTAACATCAAAATGGAGTCAGGGTTTTGGAAAGGGAATTCAAAATGGAACCTGTCATGCATGGCAAAGACTTTGCCGCCAAAAACACTGTTGCATACAGCACCTGGCTGTGCTCACGACACCAAGTGTGTGCACACGGCACGGAAACCTGCACAAGGCACATAGACTTTGCACAAGTCACTCTACTTTTCTGCACTTGGGACTCCAGCTGTTTTCCCACCTTTTGAACTCAAATACACTGATTCCTGAGAGGATCAGGTTGGCAGTTCTTCATCATGCCATGGAGGAGAGTCGCTTGCTGTACCTGAGAGCCATGGCGAAGGCTGGGACCATCTCAAGTTACAGACAGACCTCATCCCACTGCCACCATATCTGGGTGCTTGGACCCACCGTTGTGGCAATTGCCCAACACAGCGAGTCCATAGCTACCTGCATCCGAAGTCATCGGACATCAACTACATGAAGCAAGGCTTGCTGCTGTGGCGAAGGCCCTCTGCAGTATTAGAACAGCTTTGTGATTTCCGAGCAGCTGTGTTTTCCATCGCCAAGGCGAGGATTAAGCAAAGACTGAACTGTTCGTTTACCATGCCTGAGGACTCCTCCAAGTTCCTCCCCTACGCCTGTCCATAGCCAGAGGGTAGAAGGTCCTGAGCACCTGTTCCTGTTCCATCGGACCTCTGACTGAGTACAGTATTCCACTGCTAACCGATGGTTTTCTCTTTGCTGTTTCCTGTTATACCAGAGGGAGAGGGGTTGGAGTTGTTCAGTATTGATTTATTGTTATTGACTGTAGTGTTTTACCTGTTGTGTCTTACAATATATTTTGTTAAATTAGAAAGTGAGTCTGTTTATTGGAATCCTTCGAAGTAGGATTAAGAGATCCTCCGGAAAAGGGCTTATTTTCCGGAGAATCACGTCTAGACTGGCGCTTTTCTCCGGCTTATCCCCAAGCCGGAAAAAAGCGGCAGCCATGTTAATGCAAATGCCACGGGGGATATTTAAATCTCCCGCGGATTTTGCTATTCCGAAGTCTACATTAGCATCCCTTTTCCGGAAAGGGGTGCCAATGTAGACACAGCCTATGAGAAGAGGAGTCAGCCAGAGAAGATGCATCTATTTTTTGCTTAGCAAGTATTCTTTTCAAACTCTAGACAGTTGCTTTGCAAGATTTTGTATTCCATTCCTAATCTAAGCTACAGTAGCGGTTTGTGCACAGTTACCGTGAGGAAGTCATTACCATAATGTTTACATAGCTAGATAACTGGTTATTAACCTCTGTTGGTCACTCCTTAGCAAGCATGGTCTAAATCAGGCAGCTAAAGGGCTGGATTTCGCAGCATTCCACTGGAAATTCCAGGGCGACTTTCAGATAAAATAGCTCTGTTAAAAATCCTAAGATGAAAATGAATGCAGTTGGTATTGTGCTATTGAATACAGTATTTCATCAATTGTATACTGGTCTCAGAGTCTGAATGGGATGCAGACCTGGTCTGCTGAAAATGCACAATGGCCCTACAGAAAGCATGGGGAAGCTGGAGGTTTTTGCAGCTGGGGAGAACACAGCTGTGTCTTATGATGCCGGGGAATAGGTGGGAGGCAGTGAGAGACTGTTCCTCTGAATGTTTCTCTTCTAACATTCAGCAATGAAATGGTCAACCATACTAATCCTGAAATCATCATTGGTGTGTTCGCAATCAGCACCCCACTATGACAGTTCACACCTTCCTTATAGCTAGTACTACAAACACTGTGCTATTCCTTGGCATGTAGGCAGTCTTTCCCAATCATTTTCTTCAGCAATATAGGATTTTTTTTTAATCATTTGAAGAGGCTTTGAAGTGGGGAACCTATTTTGGTTCTGCTGACCCACAGAAAAATCAGTTGGGGGCAGCACACAAGTGAGGTTCCTCACCCCTGCTTTATTAATAATTGAATTTAGTCCATTCAAGACTAATCTATACAATGTTGAGAGAGAGAACTCCAGTGCTAAAATACCCATTGATTGTGGTAGCAGGGGGCCTGCAAATGCAATACATGTCCATAGGTGCAACTGAAGTGATTGTAAGATGCTGGAAGCTGCCTTCTCCTTATTTGCACTATGGCTCCGACTCTTGCAGGTGAACTGATGGCAGCATTGGTAGAATTTTTTTTCCCATAAACATTAGCTTGGAACCAGCCAAACAAAACCTTTGGGGGTGTCAGGAAATGATCTTTTTATTATTATTTTTGAAGATCTGGGCATGTATGTAGGAGAAGGCTTCATATCTGTTTACAAAAGTTGCCCACTGAGATTTTTAACTTCTCAGAATAGCTCAGTATACTGACCTTCCTGCTTACGATGTATGGAAAAAGACTATTTTTACTTAACACCAGGAATTTCTGCTGAATAGTGATAAGCTGCCTATTTACTTTTCAGCTTCTATACCAAGCTAAAGTATTTAGTCAAGGGAAAAAAACTGAATAGTAACTGCCAATCTTAAATGTTAACTAGGATACAAAAACACACACACACCACACCCCAAAACCCATGTTCCAGTAACAATTCAGCAACCAAATAAATTGGACAGACTAGAATTCAAAAAATAACGGAGAAATTAAATATTACTATTAAGCTGTCACACAGTACTACAGAAACAGTTCCATTTGTCTCAATTGTGATCATTTTCCTCCATAGGAAAATAATTTAATAAAATCTCCATCATACTTCTGTACCACTGATGTTTACTTCAGCTTTGAAAAACACATCTTCTCCAGCATTTATGGAGCCTTGCTGACAGAAATTCTGCAATGCTCTCAAAGTCTGCCCTTCAAAAGCTAATTAAAGATAATTTGTTACTAGAATTGGCTTCATGACTATGTTTGCCAAATTCTCCTTCACAACATATTTATTCCCAGAGCAGTAGATGATGCAACAAAACTAGAAGTACAATTCTGAAATAGACAGATCAAAGAAGTAGATGAGATTATGACTGCATTTATTTTAATATACTCATTTACAGAGGCATTAAAATAGCCTAGTAGTGAATAGCTTTTTAGTTGAATGCTAATCTACAAAAACTGGTTTGAGTATAGAAGACTAGCACCTTATTCATAATTAATTGCATTTAAATCTATATGCAATCAGCATTTTAATAGTTTTAACTAAAGATAATCAGAAGTTAATTTAAACAATGCATAGGATTTCTTTTTTCCTAAGAAATTATAATACTGTACAAATACAAATGAATAGACCTAACATAATTAAATCAAGATCACTACTCTATACTGGGTGGCTAAGATAGATTTACTATTTAGTTATGGCTGTTTGCTATATTCCATCTGTATACCAGGTGAAAGGAAGATCTAAAATGTCATTTTACTTTACAAGGTGTCCAGTAATATACCCAACAATTCTCTGTGACTACAGCTTAATATAATTGCCTATATTATTCACCAAATTCCACCTTCTGCTTAGATTTAGAACAGAAACCTACTTGCCATTAGATTGTGTGACAAGAGGGGTTTAAAAAAAAAAAGCATACTATAATTTCATATGATTGCATTTGTAATCATTACCCTAATAAAAAAACATTGAATCTATTATTTCATTTCAAAGGTCCATCTAGCCCGGTAGCCCGTTTGCCGACAGTGGCCAGCACCAGGTGCCCCAGAGAGGGTGGACTGAAGACAATGATCAAGTGATTTGTCTCCTGCCATCCTTCTTCAGCCTCTGACAAACAGAGGCCAGGGACACCATTTTATCCCCTGGCTAATAGCCTTTTATGGACCTAACCTCCATTAAATTATCTAGCTTCTCTTTAAACTCTATTATAGTCCTAGCCTTCACAGCCTCCTCTGGCAAGGAGTTCCACAGGTTGACTACACGCTGTGTGAAGAAGAACTTTCTTTTATCTAAATCATATAGATTTAAATGCAATTAATTATTACTAAGGTGCTAGTCTTCTATACTCAAACCAGTTTTTGTAGGTTAGCATTCAACTAAAAACCTATTCATTACTAGGCTATTTTAATGCCTCTGTAAATGAGTATATTAAAATAAATGCAGTCATAATCTCATCTACTTCTTTGATCATTTTAAGTTGGATATCCAAGTCTGAGATGCCTGGGAGTCATACTGCGTACAACCAGAATTCAGCGTATGTGTGCACAATTACCCAGCTGGGTGCACACATACGCTAAAAGGATGTGCAATGCAGACATCCAGCTACATGCCTATTTTTAAAAATCAGGCCTTCAGTTATGAAAGTAAATATGAACAAGATGTCTCTGCTGTATGCAGCAATGTACCTGTACTGGTCCCAAGATATTACATAGGCAGAGTGGGGTAAGGAAATATCTTTTACTGAACCAACTTTAGTAAGAGACAAGCTTTTGAGCTAACACAGAGCTCTTCTTCAAGTCTAGAAAACTCACCTTGTTAACAACTACTACGACTAAAAACCTATTCCACCTTGAATACAGCAGCAACACACTGAGTTTTCCAGACCTGAAAAGTTCCTTTGTGAACGTGAAACACTTGTCTCTCACCATCAATATTTGGTCCAATAAAAGATCTCTATCATCTTGTCTCTATAGCTTTGTTACAATTTTTTTCAAATTTTGTACCATATTTATGCACCGTTTGGGGCAAAATAAGAGTTAGTGGAAATTGCTGTCAATTATGAGCTCATTAAACAGTCTAATAAATCTTAGTTTCCAGGTGGATTAGCCTATTAAAACACTTATGGCACAAACTCCAAAATCTAGCAGCTTCTTACAAAAATATACTATGCTTTTTCAGCAAGCAAGCATTACACTGTTACTACACAAATAGATGAAACAGTTTCATCACCCTCTCTTATTTCATGCTTTAAAACCCGTACTATACTAACTGCCATGCAAATCTCAAGATAGCAATATCTAAATCACTGTAACTAGCCTCTCAGGGAAAGAAAAATCTCCCACCCTATCTCGTAATATACAATTTCAGGAGGCAGGGTCCATTCATTAGACAGGCAAAACTGCACACAAATTCATATTCTTGTTTTTTAAAAAGTGTCTTTTGGTGTGTTTGGGCAAAACTGTTGTCACTATACGGAAGTTATCGACTCAGAACTCCACTGACTAGCGCACTGAGCTCAAAAGCTGCCTTTTAAATAGCTCACAAAGATACTTCTCTCTTCTTAGCAGCAGCCCTCTGAATACTTATCTAGCCCCACGAGGAAATGCCAGTCTTTGGGGACCCAGAAGCCAGTTCTCAGCATAGAGGCTGACGAGATGTGTAGCACCAAAATGTCCACCTATGCAAACTTGGCAGATTTTAGGGTACTGTGTTCAGCCATTCCTACAATATGTTAAGGAAATCAAATGGTAAGTTCAAACAGTCAATTGGTTAACAATTGAATTATTGACTTTAGTTCTTCCCTAGATCCTGACAACAACAGTTATTTTTCTAGTTTACTACTTCATCAATTACTAGTCTCAGAGGGGGAGTCACATTAGTCTAACTTAAAAAAATAAAAGAAAGAGTGGTCCTATAGCACCATAGGCTATGTCTACACAGAAACGTTATTTCGAAATAACTAGCGTTATTTTGAAACCACATAGTCTGCGTCTACACAGCCAGCAGTTATTTCGACATAAGGTCGAAATACTGTTAAGCTGGAGGACTTCTTACTCCGACACCGGCAACTCTCATTTTATGAGAAGTAAGGGAAGTCAGAGGAAGAGTGCTCTATCTCGAAATAGGTGCTGTGTAGACAGCAACAAAACTCTAAATAAGCTATTTTGAAATAAGCTACGCAATTGACATATCTCAATTTGTGTAGCTTATTTCAAGTTGAGTCTTGCTGTGTAAATGCACCCCTAGAGACTAACAAATCAGTTTAATTATCATGAGCTTTCATGGGCACAACTGATCTGAAAAAGGGGATCATGATACTATCTATCTAGATTTTTTGGTAGTTTCTAAGGTGCTACAGGACCATTTGCTTAAGTTTTCATCAATTACTAGTCAAATGTAAACATCAGCTTTGTAACAGAACTGGCGCAGTGCCATTAAGCATGAAGGCAGGGTTTGAGGTGGGAGCCCGTGCATAGACCTCAGCATGGCTTGGAGACCTGCTATGCATGAGCCTCTTGCAGGACAACAGAGAAGATGGAGGCATGAATGACCAAGGGATCCATCAGACTGCAGCTCATCCTGTCCCATTCCATGAGAAAGAGAGAAGCCCTGAGTCTGCAGGAGGCATGAGAATGAAATAGCATCCCACACAACGTTCATAGAATCATAGACTCCTATGGCTGGAAGAGACCTCAGAAGGTCATCAAGTCCAGCCCCCTGCCCAAAGCAGGACCAATCCCAACTCAATCAACCCAGCCAGGGCTTTGTCAAGCCAAGACTTAAAATCCTATATAAATATAAATGAACAGATGTGCCTATATCCTAGAAGTGGAAGGGACCTTGAAGGTCATTGAGTCCAGGCCCCTGCCTTCACAGAAGGACCAAGTACCTCCCCTAACAATTTTTGCCCCAGATCCCTAAATGGCCTTCTCAAGGATTGAACTCTCAACGCTGGGTTTAGCAGGCCAATGCTCAAACCACTGAGCTATCCCTCCCCCATTTCCCTAGGAAGATTCCACCATTTCCCTAGGTAACCCATTCCAGTGCTTCACCACTATCCTAGGGAAACAGTTTTTCCTAATATCCAACCTAGATCTCCCACTGTAACTTGAGACCATTGCTCCTTGTTCTGCCATCCGTCACTACTGAGAACAGCCTTTCTCCATCCTCTTTGGAACCTCCCTTCAGGAAGTTGAAGGCTGCTATCAAATCCCCCCTCACTCTTCTCTTCTGCAGACTAAACAGACCCAACTCCCTCAGCCTCTCCTCATTGGTCATATGCTCCAGTCCCCTAATCATTTTGGTTGCCCTCCGCTGGACCTTCTCCAATTCGTCCACATCCTTCCAGTAGTTGGAGGCCCAGAACTGGACACAATACTCCAGATGTGGCCTCACCAGCGCTGAATAAAGGAATAATCACTTCCCTGGATCTGCTGGCAATGCTCCTCCTAATGCAACCTAATATGCCATTAGCCTTCTTGGCTACAGGGGCATGCTGTTAACTCATATCCAGCTTCTCATCCACTGTAATCCCCAGCACCCAGGCTACATAAGCAGAGGAGTGGGGTTTGCATCTTTATGCAGTCACATCTGCATATCCTATAAGCTTTTTCATGGCAAATCTGAGATTTTTGTATTTTCTAATTCAACAGAAGCGGTCTTCCTTTGTAGTAGCGTTTCGTAAGAACACATGGCTTCCTGCTCACTCCAGCAAATGGAAGGGTCAGAAAAGGGTAGATAGGAACAAATTAATTTAGCTTTTAATTTAAAATCAGATATTTTTGAAGTGAAATGTTACATCTATGATTGTGACCCACGAAATATCCACTGAATTTAACAGGCACCAGGCTCCAAACAAACGTAACAAAGTACTTAATATACCACAGCCAATATGTGAGAACTGACGTTCTGGATGTCCCTAAACCTCTGATGTATAGAAACTGAGATTGGAGGACTCTGGATGGATCACTGAATAACTGCTTATTCTGTTCATGCCCTTGGAAGCATATAGCGAGTAAAAGAAGCAGCAGTAAATGTTATAGCAAACTGATTAAACAATCAACTGCATAGCTTGTTATAGACAATGCTGCAAACGCAGCAGAGAAGAAATCTAGAAGATTATAATGAAGGGAACCCGATACTTATGCTTGCAGTGCTCATTTGATGCTTTTGGGGGGGGGGGCGTGGAGGTGTGCAAAAACGTAAGTACTGCACCAGGAATTAAGGAAAATGTTGAAACTGCAAAATGCTTCTGTAAACTGCTTTGCTCCAGCTTTACAGAAAAAAGTAGAAAGAGCCAAACTCATCCTTTCCCAAATTGTAAAATGGAATTCAGAGGTTAATTGTTCTGAGATATTTACTAAGAACTGGCTTTGTCTGATGACAGGACATGAAGAAAATCATGATAAAGTGGAACTCAGAGCCAAAGAAGCCAATACCAGACTAAAGTGAAATGTAGAGGATATGCTGAATATACTGATAGTCTTGGACAAACTGCAGAAAGATTGCTGCTGTATTGCTGACGCTGTTGAAATTTGGAAAGAACTTGAAGACACTGAAGACAGACATATGAAACAAAGTTAAATTGCAGGCAGCGGAGAAGCAGATGGATCAAATGCTTCTTCCACCTCGTTTTCTTGCCAATATCCTCAATCGAAAATACTAGGGCAGATGCCTAACTGCTGAAGATGCTGCTGCTGTGACACTCAATCATGCCAACTATAACACATTTCAGGGCTGGAGGTGAAGCATTCGAGCCATACATATTTGTTGATGTTAAAGAAAGTCACACCACTGAGCTGGCAGAACTCACTAGCTCAGCACTTGGAACCAGAGTTTGTTGAAGTGCTAAACCACTGTCTGACAGCAGTAACCTCTTCTGCAAGTACAGAGAGCACAGTTTCTTTATTTGAACTAATTCAAAGTTAAGAAACTGGGAGCTGGAAAAAAGCAGGAAATAATGAATGCAGGTCCTTATGCAGGAATTTTTGGGGCAAGGGAGGCGCTTTCTTCGTAAATGTGGACCACAAAAGGATGTGAATGCACACCCGTATGGTCCCCCAAGTAAGCAGAGAAATCAGCCCCAGACTTTCCCCAGATGGCTAGAGCATGGGGGAGGGAGGCTCAGGCAGCGCGCTGCTCCCCATGCTATCCGAAGCATGCTTACTCGGGGCACCACGGGGGGTGATTTCACACCCTTCGCACCCCCCACGAATGGGCCTGGAACGAGGAGGCAGGGGGACCTACTCATTTTAAGTTTGAAGGGCAGCCTCAAGTAACTGAAGAGATGGTCTGATTTTTAAGAGACATAGGCCAGCTCCACGTTACAGGAGAAGGTCGGCTTCAGATTCGCAACTCCAGCTAAATGAAAACATAGCTGGAGCTGACGTACCGTCAGCCCAGCTTTGGTGCCGTTCTCACACTGAGAGGTCAATGGGAGAAAGGCTCCTGTTGGCTTTCCTTACTCCTTGTGAGGAGGCGGCGTACTGGCCCTGACGGTGCCCTCAGCATTCAATGTAGCAGGTCTTTATTACCCCGCTGAATCGAACACCGGACCATCAACCGCCACAGCCTCAAACCCACAAGCAGAGACACAGCTTTAGGCAAGTAGGAACTTATGCCTCAGCAAAAGTGACTGGAGTTTTTGAATTTTTTTTAGTTTCGCTCACTGATTACAGCTATATTCCTTTGTTATATCATTTACTGTAAATGCAAAACATGCTTTGATAATTTTATGTATTCAAACAAAACTGAGGCGGTCTACACTGGCGGGTTCTTGCACCAGAAATATGCAAATGAGGCTAAGCATGGAATCTCACCGAGCCTCATTTGCATATCTAATGAGCCGCCATTTTGCGGAAGAGGCTCTTGCGCCAGAAGGAGCTGTCTATACTGCCCCTTCTTGCGCAAGAAAAACCCTCTTGCGCAATGCCGGTATGCTGATCATTTCCAGGAATAACGGCATAGCACAAGAGGGATTTTCTTGCGCAAGAAGGGGCAGTGTAGATGCTCCTTCTGGCGCAAGAGTCTCTTCCGCAAAAATGGAGGCTTATTAGATATGCAAATGAGGCTCGGTGAGAGTCCACGCTTAGCCTCATTTGCATATTTCTGGTGCAAGAACCCGCCAATGTAGACATAGCCTGACTGTTTTAATCAGAAATGTTACATTCCAGTTACTATCCTAATGAAGCTTAACACAAATCCTTATTTACTTATCTAGGAAATAAGCACTATATGAGTATCATTTCTGTATCTGATTTAGGAACATGAACTGTAGATTAATTCCCAATATGTTCATGCTGGGAAAAGCCTATTATCAGCCCACCAGGTGCAACAATGAGGAAGCCAGACACTGGGCTAATGGCTCATTAGCAAGAGATGACAGGACTTAACCTTCCTGCAGATCTGTGGACCTTTCAGAGACATATGAACATGTCACCTGATGGTAGGATCCATCTTGAATACTGTATTTTTCCACACAAGAGCAGAGGGGAAGTTTAGGCTGCACACAACCGATTCCAGCCTTAAGCAAAGACTATTTAAGGGTAGGGGTAAGGTAATCTAAGTAGTCAGTTCTCCCTTGCCACTCTACCCAAGGTGACTGCTGGAAACATCTAAGACTGACCTGTGGGAAGAGTGGGCCTAGGCTGGAAGGCATTCTATTCTAGGCTATGAAAGAACCTCATGGCTGTGTCTACATTGGCACGATCTTGTGCAAAAGCGGCCGCTTAACACAAAAACTTGCTGCCTGTCTACACTGGCGGGGAGTTCTTGCGCAAGAACACTGACGTTCTAATGTGTGAAATCAGTGCTTCTTGTGCAAGAACTATGATGCTCCCGCTCAGGAAGAAGCCCTCTTGCGCAAGAGGCCAGTGTGGACAGGCAACATGAATTTCTTGCACAAGAAAGCCCTATGGCTGAAATGGCCATCAGAGCTTTCTTGCGCAAGAGAGCGTCTACATTGGCAAGGATGCTCTTGCACAAAAGCACATCTTTTGAGCAAAAGCACATGCCAGTGTAGACGCTCTCTTCTGGAAGAGTTTTTGCACAAGATCATGGCAATGTAGATGTAGCCCATTAGAACAACTTTGAGGGTAACTTAGTGCATTAAGCTTAGCTTGTGTGTTCTGTTTTATTTTGCCTGGTAACCTATATTGTTCCGCATACTCTCTCTCTCGTGATCACTGAAACACTGGGTTTATTAACGAAGAAAAGTAGGATAAGTAATTATTAGCAGAGTCATAACCAGCTAATTTGGCGCCTGACGCAAGACCATCATCAGCACAGGTGGGGGTGCTGACGTGGCATAAGGCATGAGCGAAGACAGCGTAGTATCTGACTTCTCTGCGCCCCATCAGCTATGCACCCAAGGCAAGTTCCTCACTCGCCTTGCCCTTGTTATGGCCCTGATTATTAGCTGGGGAGGGCACGAAGTCTGTGCAGCTCTCTTTTTGCATTGAGAAAGAGGGTGAATTTCACCAGCTAATACTGTACAGATCGCTACACAGCACAAGATGGATTTCTCTAGGGTTCAGCTCCCAGTTCACTGTTTCCAGGTAGCTCCTAGAGGCTGTGTACCTGAGAGCAGGAGACAGGTAAGCTCTTTTCAGTTAAAGTCTGCAGCTTTGGGGCCGTGGCTGAGATCCTGCATGTGTGTTGCAGCAAGACAGCATGTCTGACTCAAGATAAGGTATGGGAGCCCAAGCTGGCAGAGAAGAGACACAGCAGGGTCTCAGCAAACCGGGTAACAGTCCCAGGGGGTCCTGACCCATCACAGTACCTCCTTAGGTTGCAAAGAGATCACTTTTGGTGTAAAGGCTCTAGTTAGTTGTAAGTCAGTATGTTTTAATGGTTATACCAACTAATGAGAACGCATCTTCCCATTTAAAAAAATGAAAGCACAAAATGGATCATTTAAAAAGTTGATTTAAAACAGCCTTGATTTAAATCCATCTACCCTGAGTGAAACAAATTGCACTCTCCCTTGGGGGCGGAGGGAAAAAAAGGGGCACACAATGACTCAGACTACCGGGAGTTTCAGAGACGCACAAAAGGAGAAACATAGGGACCTCCAGATAGAGCCTATCAGCCACTCCGTATTCCTAAGGTTGCTGCCTTAGGTTAGCTCCAGCAAGCATATCCTCTAATGCAGAGGTTCTCAAAGTGTGGTCTGTGTCCGTCTTGCAGGCGGGCCGCAGGCTCAGAGCTCGCCCTGCCCCCCAACAGCAGGGAGCCTGCACTGGTGCTCCAGCCCTGACCTCCCCCACAGAGTACAAGTGCCAGCACTGACTTCCTGATGCTGGCCCCGCTCACCTGGCTGAGGGAATGGCAGTGCAGGAAGGCACTCACCTAACGGCTTTCCCTGCTGCTCTCTTTGGCAAAACCACAGCCAACAGGGGCAGAGGGAGGTACAAAAGCCAGCTAAGCCCCATCCCCCTCATGCTCACACCAGCACCCCCACCCCATTGCTGCACCCTCCCTCCTGCCAGAACCCTGCTACTGCACCCTACCTCCTGGCCAAACCCCACTCTCCCATCCCCTCCTGCGCTCATTTTGTCAGCATGGGTGATTGGCTGGTGATCCACGGAAAGGTCTACATTGAACAGGGTGGGCAGTGGACCAAAACGTTTGCAATTCCCTGGCCTAGAGACATGTGCCCTTGTTCAAGCCTTGTACTCATTCATTCTCACTCCCTTCAGCTGAAAATCCATGAAAGCATAAATCACATGTACTGGCACCTGCGTTCTTTACATTAAGCTCATGTAACACTACAGCAGCATACAGGTGCTCAAACTGCTTGCCAAGTCACATCAAGTAACTACAGAAAACTGACAGCAGCATCTGAAGACAAACAGTGAATAAACTGAAAAGCTTGTCTCTTACAGAAGAAGTTGGTCCAACAGCAGGTATCACCTTACTCATCTTGTCACTCTAATATCGAATACCACCACACTGTAACAGCAAAGTCTTTCAAGGTTCCTCGTTAGGAGTTTTCTGAAGTCTGAATTACCATCAGGACAGGATAGGCCCACTGGTCAGTGAGGACAGGGTAGGCCCACTGGTCAGGTGAAGAGGGAGAAACAGTAACAGGACACTTGGAAATGGCAGAGATGCTTAATGACTTCTTTGTTTCGGTCTTCACCGAGAAGTCTGAAGGAACGCCTAACATAGTGAATGCTAGTGGGAAGGAGGTAAAATAAAGGGGGTAAAAAGATAAAATAAAAAAAGAACAAGTTAAAAATCACCTAGAAAAGTTAGATGCCTGCAAGTCACCAGGGCCTGATGAAATGCATCCTAAAATACTCAAGGAGCTGATAGAGGAGGTATCTGAACCTCTAGCTATCATCTTTGGAAAATCATGGAAGACAGGAGAGATTCCAGAAGACTGGAAAAGGGCAAATATAGTGCCCATTTATAAAAAGGGAAATAAGAACAACCCAGGAAACTACAGACCAGTCAGTTTAACTTCTGTGCCAGGGAAGATAATGGAGCAAGTAATTAAGGAAATAATCTGTAAACACTTGGAAGGTGGCAAGGTGACAGGGAACAGCCAGCATGGATTTGTAAAGAATAAATCATGTCAAACCAATCTGATAGCTTTCTTTGATAGGATAACGAGTCTTGTGGATAAGGGAGAAGCAGTGGATGTGGTATACCTAGACTTTAGTAAGCTATTTTGATACGGTCTCGCATGATATTCTTATCAACAAACTAGGCAAATACAACTTAGTTGGGGCTACTATAAGGTGGGTGCATAACAGGCTGGATAACCATACTCAGAGAGTAGTTATTAATGGTTCACAATCCTGCTGGAAAGGTATAACAAGTGGGGTTCTGCAGGGGTCTGTTTTTGGACCGGCTCTGTTCAATATCTTCATCAACGATTTAGATATTGGCATAGAAAGTACGCTTATTAAGTTTGCAGATGATACCAAGCTGGGAGGGGTTGCGACTGCTTTGGAGGATAGGGTCATAATTCAAAATGATCTGGACAAATTGGAGAAATGGTCTGAGGTAAACAGGATGAAGTTTAATAAAGACAAATGTAAAGTGCTCCACTTAGGAAGGGACAATCAGTTTCACACATACAGAATGGGAAGCTACAGTCTAGGAAGGAGTACGGCAGAAAGGGATCTAGGGGTTATAGTGGACCACAAGCTGAATATGAGTCAGCAGTGTGATGCTGTTGCAAAAAAAGCAAACGTGATTCTGGGATGTATTAACAGGTGTGTTGCAAGACACGAGAAGTCATTCTTCCACTCTACTCTGCGCTGGTTAGGCTTTGCGTCCGTGGAAGCATTTTGCGCAAGCATCAGGTGGTGAGGGGGGAAGTCAGGACAGTGTAGTGTCATTCATCACAAGCAAGGCATGGTTTGACAAATTTCAAAAGAGGCACAGTTTACATATGACATTAATGGGGGAAATCGGCAATAGCAGATCACAAAGCAGCACAGGATTATTCCTCACAGCTTCTTAAAATTGAGAATAAAGGTGATGTGCCCTCAACAAGTTTTCAATGCAGATGAAACGGCCTTGTATCGGAAAAGGATGCCCACAAGAATACACGTTCCCAAGGAAAGGACAGCTTCAGGCATCAAGTTAGCAAAAGATAGCTTGACCCTTCCCCTCCATGCTAACAGACTGCCTGGTGAAACCTCTACTGCACATTGAACCCCAACACATTAAAGGGAAAGAATAAGCCAATATGTTTGCCAGTTTTTTGGAGGTCGAACAGAAGGGCGTGGGCCATACTTGACATATTTTTGGACTAGTTCCACAACTATTTCGTCCACGAGGCAGAAAAATACCTAAAGCTGCCCTTCAAAATGATCCTCATCCTGGAGGATGCCTCAGACCACCCCATCCTGACATGGGAGTGGTTTTCCTGCCACCTAACACAACTTCCCTCATCCAGACTCTGGACCAGGGTGTCATTGCTACCTTTACATCTAGGGCCAGCTTTAGGAAGTGCGGGGCCCAGTCTGAACAATTTCGACGAGGCCCCACAGCAGCCAGCAATTTTGGCTGAGGGAAACCCACCACCACCACCACCGCACACAAAAGTTTCAACGGGGACCCCAGGAATATTTGTTGAGAAAGTCAAGAAAAAAAACGGCACACAAAAAATCTCTAGCTACCTCCCCCGCCAAAACCTGGGGCCAACCCTCTACCCCCCTACCCACGGCACACTTACAGCTTCAGGGCGCCATGGCCCGATTCGGGGGAATCGGGCGAATCGACCTAAGGTCGGCCTTTTTTACATCCTATTACACTAGGCACACCTTTGCTCAGATTTGTAATGTGCTGGAAGCTGATGAAACACTTGATCTCAGGAAGCACTGAAAAGACTACAACATTGCTAACTGCATCACTAACAAAGGAGTTGATTGAGGAAATAAAATCATCAACCATCAATGCTTGCTATAGGAAGCTGTGAAAGGAAACTGTCAATGATATCTCTGATCTTCCACTTATCGATGAAGAGATTAAGAGGATTATGAGAATGCCCATAATGTTGGAAGAGAGGGATTTGAGGATATGGAGCAATCGGAGGTTGAAAAACTGAGTTGCATTTAGAGGAATTGACTGATGACGCCGTAGCAGGACTCGTGACATAGTGAAGATGAAGACAGAAAAACCTGGTTTAAGTTTAGAAACGATGGTGTGTGTGGGGGGGTGCTGCTTAAATTATTAAAATACACACACACACCCCTACCTTACACAGAACAGATTGTATAGGTTAAGCCAAAATTAAAGATGTTCCAATGGTTCAGTGCAAGGAAAACAGAATGCTTTTTCATTTTATCTACCTACACTAAAACATTATAAAATCAAATTATGGACAAGACTGCATATGTTCCATTACATTGGAGAAACAGTATGTGGTCATGTAGTTAAACACCACAATGATGTCATAGTGCATATGCACAAGGGGACAGAGTGCACTGGCGCATTCAACATATTCTCTTAGAAACAGAGGCAGCAAGGGGTAGGGGTGGGGAAGCATGTGTAGTCTTTAAATGATTAACCCATAAATCTGGACTTACCAGTTACTTCTAAACGACTATACGCCAACATCCCTAATATGTAATCATATCAGCTACATGCACCACCCCCTCTCTATCAGAGGCAGCGTGGGGGAGAGGTGGGAGCCACTGCCTGTGGGTGGCTTCCTGTGGCGCTATCTCCTCCCCACTTCTCTGCACTGCTACCTCTGATAGAGAGGCAGCGGCACGGGGGATGAGGGAGGTAAGGAGGAACCGATACATGCAGAAAGTGGCTTTCAATTCTGGCTCCCCACAAGTACTAGCTCCCACAGAGCCGCCTGTCTCTCGTGCTGCTGCCTCTATCAGAGGCAGTGGGGCCGGGGGGAGAAAGGAGGCATGAACCAGTTCTCGTGGGAAGCTGACTTCCTGTACACAGAAGAGTGCAACATTGGTGGTGTTACTCTTCTTCTGAAAGTTACCTAATCTGCAGCCTACGTAATTTGAGACCATATGCTCATTTTAGAAGAGTTTTCCTTCCTTTATGCTCTCATATAATACAAAAAAACCCCAAAATAAGACTGCCTATTGGAAAGTTTGTCTTAGGTCAATAGCTAAAATAATTGGTTGACTATACTTTATTGCTTAGCAAATTCTGGAGGTCTGTACAGCTGGTGCTGCATGAAAGACCTATGGCTGGCACTTAATCAGCAGCAGATGTATTAAATGTTTCAGTGAAATTTTGCTGCTTCCAATTAAATATCTTCAAAGAAAATGGTCTGCAGAACACTGAAGACTGTAAAATAGGAAAAGTTTACAAAAACACTTTTCCACTGATGTTTTGGTGCTTTGATTGCTGCTACCTACCCTGATGTGTGTGTTTTCCCCCCCAGTTCTCTATTATGAGCTAAATCAACAATTGTAGCTATTCCCTCTCTTCTCAGAATATACAATACTGGCAGTGACTGTGAACCTTATCGCTGATAAATGAGAATTAAGCATGAACCTGTGATGGTTCAAAATCAAATTAAACTTGAGCTCAGAAGCAGACTTCATTCACTTCCCACATATGACCCCTTGGAATGGCATGTTCAACAAAGGATAAAGATTCCTTTAAAAACAAAGTCACACTGAGTGCATGTAACTGCAATATGTCAGTGTGCTACTCTTCAGGTATTTTACTGAGTTAACAAGCAGCTCAAACACAGCGAAAAGTGTACGCCACTTTGTGAAATCTTGCTTGCAAAGACCTAGCCTGGTATGTAAGTAAGTGTAAACAGTGTCCAAGGTTTAGATAGATGAACAGAGAAAATGCAAGAGCTAGAATGATAAGCATTCAACAATGGAGTCTCCCACTTACGGTGTATCTATGTTTGGGAGGGGTGCTGCACTTCCTCCTTTTAATTTCTGAAAACAAGCTCTGTCTGGTACCCCCTACTGTATGTTTAGACTCCAGCACTAACTGCTATGACAGATGTGTACAGGACATATTTTCTTTCCACATTTTTTCATATCCTGCAAACCAGAGATTATTAGGTTGCACCAAGCACTGGGTAGGAAACAGACTAAGATAACATGCAAATCCTCTTTTCTACTGAAAACTCACCACAAAGGCAAATCTTGTATATTAAAAACAGAATAAAAACAGCTTAATATGCTATGTTCCACAATATGTCCCATAAAAGTGCATATGTATTAAGGTATAAGATGGTACAGTATCCTCTTAGAGTTAGTGATTCTGTTCTTCAGGAAATCTAATGAAAAAGCTAGAAGGCAGAACAAATTATAGGTTATATAAAAATGTGTTAAAAGTCAACGGATAGCAAAACAGTTTCAGACAAAACTAACAGACTTATGAAGGGGTGCAAAGAAAAGGTCAAAAGGATTTCAACCTCTGTTCTGTATGAGCTATAGAACAAAGAATTCCCCTGCCATATATACTTTGAGCTTGTTATACCCTAAGTCTCAAGACTTTTGCAGTGAAGCTTTTTGACTTCAAGAAGAGAAGCAAATTTACAATTAATGGAATTTTGTGGGGGGAAACAGTAGCATTTCCAAAATCACTCTTTCCTCATTTGAAAACAGAAAACTAACAGCACACAGAGCATACTACTAGGATGCTAGTTCTAAATTCATTTTGTCTGCTACGAATTTGAGTTGGTTGGGCAAATCTTTTATATTGTACCAAACTGTTCTGAGAAGTCTGTCTGCTTGAAGGTCAAGGATGTTAACTCAAAAGAAGAGGCAGATCTTGCGTAGGATATACATTGATTACACATCTCCCATAAGCTCTCTGTCAGGAAGGACATGTTCTGTAACGTCCAGATTCAGGCTTTTATAATTTGTTCATTAAAACAACCAGTAGTCTTTCCTGATCTTTGAGACTTTCTGCTCCACTGATTTTGCTATTAAACTCTTTGTACAGTAGCTTTAAGTTTTTCTAATTTCTTGAGTCTTTGCCATTTCTATTTGCAGCTCTGCCAGGAATGGCCAACTGTTTCATATTTTACAAACCTTATATTCTGAGTCTAGGAAAGGACTAGCCTGGTCCTAATTATGTAAATATTTGTGGGCTGCACTGCTTTAACCTATGCTTCACTGCAGTGGTTCTCAACTTTCTGAGAGTACTAAGAGTCAGATTTGTCTTGTGTACCGCACATTTCACCTACCGGCCACCATATGTCCCATGAGCTGGAGGCAGGTGAGCACTATCACAGTGGGACTGGATGCCATAATAGAGATGAGACTTTTTATGGCCTTGAAACATTGGACAGGAGGGTATACTTGTGCCGTAGAGGAATCCAGTTGAGTTCCTATGAATTCTAGTGACTGCGTTGGGCACAAAGTGGACTTCTGCTCATTTATGATGAGGTCGAGGGATTCAAAGAACCTCTTGACAAAGAGGAGCATGTCTAGTGTTGCTTGTTGTGATGGACCTCGTATGAGGCAGTCATCCAGCTAAGGAAAGATCATGATGCCTTCGCAGTGTAGATGAGCCACCATGACAGCTAGGGTCTTCAGACTTTCTTCTGCTCCCAGAGTCTTTTTGAAGGGTAGGACTCGATGCTGGAAACGATCGGAGGAAGTATCTATGTGCTGGGGGAATGGTGACATGAAAATAAGCATCTTGCAGGTCGAGGGCTGAAAACCAGTCTCCCTCCTCCTAGTGCCAGGATGATGGATGCAAATGCGATAATTTTGAATCATCTGCGAAGATGGTGAAGACAGAGGAAAGGCCTCCAACCCCGTTATTTTCTTTTTGAGAAAGTAGTTCAAGTAGAATCCCCTGCCCTGATGTTGTTTAGGCACCCTTTCTATGGCGCCCACTTATAGGAGACTGTTCATCTCTTGTCATAGAAGTGTTTCGTGAGAGGGGGTCCGTGGGGAGGCTGGGGGAATTGAAGTAAGGGGAATAGAGTATCCGCATCTGACGATATCTAGAATCCAACAGCCTGTAGTAATTGCACTTTTTACGATCAATGAGCAGCAGACTGGTGAAAAGTGGCATGATCATGAGGCTCTAGTGGAATTAGGAGGAGCATTGGCTTCAGATCTAGCTAAGTGATTATTCCCCTTTATTCGGCTCTGGAGAGGCCACATCTGGAGTACTGCGTCCAGTTCCGGGCCCCCAACTACAAAAAAAGATGTGGACACATTGGAGAGGGTCCAGCGGAGGGCAATCAAAATGACTAGGGGGCTGGAGCACATGACCTATGAGGAAAGGCTGAGGGATTTGGGCTTATTTAGTCTGCGGAAGAGAAGAGCGAGGGGGGATTTGATAGCAGCCTTCAATTTCCTGAAGGGAGGTTCCAAAGAGGAAGGAGAGAGGCTGTTCTCAGTAGTGACGGATGGCAGAACAAAGAGCAATGGTCTCAAGTTACAATAGGGGAGGTCTAGGTTGGAGATTAGGAAAAACTATTTCCCTAGGAGGGTGGTGAGACACTGGAATGGGTTATCTAGGGTGGTGGTGGAATTGCCATCTCTAGAGGTTTTTAAGTCTCAGCTTGACAAAGCCCTGGCTGGGTTGATTTAGTTGGGATTGATTCTGCTTTGGGCAAGGGGCTGGTCTTGATGACCTTCCGAGGTCTCTTCCAGCCCTATGATTCTATGAATGGAGAAGTCTTGCAGGCCCTCGACCAATACCTCAAACCTGCTGCCTGGAGGAAGCTGTCAGTGCCTTGTCAACACTGGTTTCTTGCCCTTGATTGGTTTTGCTCAAATGGTCTTTGCTGAGGCCTGATGTAGGAGAACTCTCGGTGCCTCTGGTAAGAAGTGTAATGTCTCCTGTGATAAGGAGGTGTGTACATTCCTAGAGTGCATAATGTGATGTGAAAGCAACGAGGATGTGATGTGGATATCTTTGCTAGAATGGAGGACTTCGCCTGTCTTTCGCCGTAAAGAATTTCTCTTCATCGAATGGCAGATCTTCGACCTTGATTTGTAGCTCCTTTGGCAGGCTAGCTGCCTATAAGCAAGACGTATGCCTCATGACCACTGAGGTAGCTGTTGCCCTTGCCATTATCGGTAGCACTGAGTGCCATCGGGAGCGCTGTGCGTGAACGCAATCCTCCTAAACTATGGACTTTAGGATGGGTCGTTTGTCATCTGGTAAATACTGCATTAACTCAGTGAACTTAGCGTAATTGTCAAAATCAGGATTAGAAAGCAATGTGGTGTAATTAGCTATCCGGAGCTGCAAAGTGGAGGATGAATACATCTTCCTGCCAAAAAGATCTGATTTCTATCAATTTCTTTATCATGGGTGGAAGCCATATACTGAGGGGTTTTGGATCTCTGGTTTGCTGCATCTGCTACTAGGGAATTCGGCTGTGGATGCAAGAATAAAAAGTCCATGCCCTTCAAGGGTACACAATACTTTCTATAAAGCCCGCTTGTTGGTAGGCAGAGCGGAGGCCAGTGTCTGCCACACCTCATCTGCTGCCTCCATGATAGCTTCATCAATTGGAAGCACAATTTTTTATTTGGCTGATGGTTGTAGGTTCTTTCCTTGAACCTCAGAAAAGGTAACCTCCTGGCTAGTAGTGACCCCTTTGAAAAACTCCTGGAATTGTTTCAGATCGCAGGTTGGAGAGGTATCATCTGGGATGATCGCCTCATTGGGAGAGGGAAACGACTTTTCTGTTGGAGAGACACCTTGTTGGTCTTGTTCAGGTTCATCACTAATCTGCCCCTCTCCTCTGTGTCCAAATCCTTTGTCAAGGGAGGAGGACTATGAAGACAGGAAGCCAGTACTGATTTGTGGGCAGGTGTAGATGGTGCTGTTGAACAGTGCCTGGATGGAACACAATGATGGCATAGTGATCACTGTGATGATTGATGAGGGTGGTATAACCAGTCAGAATACCAGGAAGAATAGTGAGAGTATTGTGGTCAATGTATCCTAAGATATATTTGGTCTGATTAAGCAGGAGTGTCAAGAGAACACACTCCAGCAGTCACTGTCAGAGTAATGTGAGAGCACCAGTGATCTCAGTAAACACGAAGTGTCTCTTGTTGACGATGGTGACCGTGAAGGTTGAGCATGGACTGCATCGTGTGATGATCTTGAGCATGGTACGTCAGCATGACACTTGTGAGTCAAGTGGTGCCAAGTATCAGAGTTCCCGCGGTGCCAGTGAATGCGGCGCCGATGGAGGATGCATCAATGCTGGTTCCGGGCTTGGTGAGCGTAGCAAGGGTCTGGTGGATTTTGCCCTCGCTTTCAGTGGTGTCGAGGTCTTGTTCAGCAGTTGCGGTTCTGGGGTATTACCCGGTTCCTTCCGGTAACTTCGGTGCTGTTGCAGTTGGTGCTGTGGTTTGTGAGGTTCGTGGTTTCAGTTCCACGACTGATGTGACACATGGGTGCCCGGTGCTGGAGGTGCCTGGTTTGTGTCTCATGCTGACTCAGAGGTATGGAACAGGCTGTAGAGACCCTCTTATTTGCCAGCAACTTAGATGCCGGGGAACCTGCCCGTTTCTTTTGTTTGCTGGGGTTCTCTTGCTGAATAGTCCCGTTTGGGTGCTTGGGGCTGAAAGGCCTTATTGAAGGGGAGCATTCTCAATCTGAACTCCCTATCCTTTTGCACCCTGGCAGTGAGGCACAACACTACTCACATTTCTGAGGGATGGGCACCTCACCCAAGCACCGAATACAAGACCCATGGCCATCTGAAGCGGGCATCGGGTAGTGACACTTGTTGCATTTCTTAGAGTCGGGTAAACCAGGCATTATGTCCAGTTCTTCCCTGAGGAAGTATGTTATTTGGTTGGATTTTCTTTTTTTAAAACGCTTCCATGGAGAGTTGTATTTTTAAACTGGGTTTGTCTTGGCGTTACTTTGGCGGTGGGCCCAGTTTCACTGTGATGGTCCTCTTTAAAAAAAACAACTATGCCTACAACAACTAGACGAACAAGAATTATAAACTGACAACTCAACTAAATTAAAAACTAAACTGTCTTCTCATTCACAAGAATGGACGGTGGAGGAGAGGGATTGAGCTCCATCTGCGACCGAGGGCGGTACAAAGGAACTGGGCGGAGTTGAGCCGCATGCGTGAACTCCAAAGGTATGCATGCGCAGCCTGACCATATACTGCTGGAAAAAAATCTCTGATCTGAAGTGCTGGGATGAGCCCGACACTGACAGCAGAGCACCCACGGGGACCTTGCTCGAAGTAGAATCACTGCTTTGCTGTGTACACTTTCTATAGAACACAAAGCATAATTACTGGGAAAAAGGACAGCTTCCTACCAAGTCAAGATCTGAGTAAGTACTTTTATTAGATGTACACAAGTCAGTTATTCAGGAAGAGTGGTCTTGAATTATATCAGCGACGAACATGCCCAGGAATTTGGAATGAGAGTACAGGCAAGTGGAAGAACAAACAAAACACTCTGTACGGCCTCATGCCCATCCTTTTCTTCTCCACAAAACACGGGGCTTAATAAACACCAGTTATGTTGATTCTCAAGTACCTATAGACAAAGGCAATATTCTCAAGAGAACTACAGGCCAGTGACTACTCTGTTTTATCAGGTTGCTAATTATTAATATTTGCATTGTGGTATTACCAGAGCCCCAGATGGGATTAGGTCCGTTTCAGCAAGGATTTGTATAGACAGGTGGACAAACCCAGACAGGCAGAGCTTAATATTCAAGATTAACTGCTATCACTAAATACTCCCTCAGACAAAGTTTTATTAGTTTTTTATCCTCTGCAGCAATTGCTTTAGCAATCACTTAATGTCCAAATGTCACTCCTTGAATCAACTATTAGGAGATTAGCAAATGTAAGTGGTTTGTCCTTACGGAACCTAAAAGAATGGCATTACCATTACGTTCAGGCACACCCTACTACACAACTGACATCC
Source organism: Pelodiscus sinensis (assembly GCF_052426305.1). Taxonomy (NCBI): domain Eukaryota; kingdom Metazoa; phylum Chordata; order Testudines; family Trionychidae; genus Pelodiscus; species Pelodiscus sinensis. Next base: position 44,232,696 of record NC_143065.1, on the reverse strand, counting down.
TACTCTAACGTGTCAGCCATCAACAGGACAGAAGGATATTTTATTGGATACTACTCCACTCTCTCTGCTTTCTGGGTCCTTCTACAGATGGAATGATGGAGTGTGGGAGGAGAGACCTATAGCTATTAGATTAGTCCAACACCTTATAATGCAGCAGTCTGGAAAGCTCTGCTCTTACCACTCACAAGCAGTAGGTAGTTTACATGTAGACGTAGTGGCCTGTACTATCAAGGCTTAGGATAGCCTATTCTTTGACTTAACAAAAGGGTTTGAATGAGGGATTATATCTATATGTTTAATAATGATGAACTAAAGAAAAGGACAAAGACTTAAAAGTGAGCTGCCTCACAGGAGGAGAAAAGATGACCTGCCCTCAAGGCTTTTCAAATTACACAGTGTTCTTAAACAAAATACAGGACTATGTAGCACTTTAAAGACTAACAAGATGGTTAAGTGCTACATAGTCCTGTATTTTGTTTCAGCTACACCAGAGTAACACGGCTACATTTCTAGCACAGTGTTCTTAGAACCGCATAGTTAAGGGGAGATAGTTTGTAGGTGGAATCTAATAGGATTCTACTCAGCAGCTGAGGAAAAACTAACAGACTAGGAGTGAGATGCTCCCAGTCAGCAGCGTTCCACAGCTGAATTATTTGCATGCTTTATAGAAAGTAAGTGCACTGGAGGGATCTGACACAGCTGTAGTGTCATATGAGAAAACCTAGCTGCAACCACTGGTTATTTAAGACTGGCAGTGCAGTAAAAAGCTATCCTGTACCCTGCATTACCCTCTATTAAATTATAACCAATAGACAGTCTCTCTAATTATTGTTGGGATGGCCCTGTCCAAAGCATGAACAGAGTAGAGATTGTTACAATCAGGAAGGTAAGGAGGACAGATCTGGGAGAGAATTTCTAACACTATTAAGTTGCACTGAATTCTTAATGGAACTGTTTCTCTCTGTATCTTACACAGACCTCCTCATACTGCAGACAGTGCCAGACTGTGAAACTTTACAGGACAACTGTTAATTACTCAACTGTCTCAAATGTTGCCACACAGAGCACACACTAAAATAGAGCATGGCTGTAAAATCCCCATTTAACTGAGATTAAAACGCAAGGGTCTATTCTCCAGATCATCTTTAACAAAACAGTTTTGTCTTAATAACTGGGTCTTGCTCCCTTCTGCATGTGGCACCCCGACTCACTCAAAAACTGGGGGGAGGAGGAACAGACTTTATTCTGAATCTACCGGGACAGGAAACAGTTTGCTTTGCAAAAAAAACAAGAGTGCTCAACACAAGGACAGCCTTAGTTTGATTCCCAAAGCTTTTTAAGGTCCATTTCTCACTTCTCCCCACACACACTGCTTATGTCTTTCCCCCAATTTTCCCTACAGGTTTCCATTTTCCCCACCTTTGTTTCAATCCCCCATTACTATTAGATGCAGGGACCTTATTTTCCGCTTCGGTGGAGCCATATTAGCAAGATGCTTTCAGTGTAGCAGACATGATCTTCTGCTAACAAGCTTTTGATGACCCTGCACAGAACTTCCTTGAGTAGGGTCACATCTGTTTCACTTGCTTGACAGGGAAGCCCTACAGCAGGCCTGGGCAAAATAGGAGCCTGTGGGTCAGATCCGCCCCCTCCCCCCCAAGCCACTGGATCTGGCCTGCGGACACAACGGGGAGCCCAGGCAGGCTCCCCTGCTTGCCCCTCAGCCTCACAGAAGAGGGGCTACCAGGCAGTTTCTCTTTCAGAACTGTGATCCTGGGGGGTTGGGGAAGACTTCAGGCCCCGCCTCCACCCCAGCACAATCCCATTGGCCGGTTTCTGGCCAGAAACTGGCCAACGGGAGCTGCCTGTGTCAACAACAGGCAGCACATGAAGCACCATGCCCCCATCCCCTACAGCTCAGTTATTCACACAAGCACATGGCCCTGCAGCCTGTGCAGGCACAAAGCAGGCAGGCAGGCAAACAAACATTTTAAGCTTTGCAGGCATTTAGCTCTGCAGGCAGTCAGGTTGAACTGCTGGCTGGTAAGTCTCCTGGCCAGAGCTTACATTGTCACCCTAGTCCCTCCCTTTCCCAGCCCTCCACCCCCACTCCCCCAAACTACCCAAACCCTCTGCTCCCCTCTTACACCCATACCTCTTCCCAGTTCTGGCAGCCCAATCCCCTCCTACCCTAGGTCACAACCCTAACTCCTGCACCGCAGGCCCATGCCTTCGGTCACAAACCAACCCCCGCACTCCAGTCTCCTACCCTAGGTCACAACTGCCTCCTTCACCCACTCTTCCTCCTGTATCCCAATCCCTTACCCCAAGCTTCCTTCTGCACCCAAGCTCCATCCCAGACCCCGCACCTCCTCCATTAATCTCATGCAAGAGTGCAGCCCTTGACCACTTTCCAAGACCTTGGAGTGCCCCCCTCCCGTCAAAAATTATTGCCCACCCCTGCACTACAGGGAGAAGCAGCAACAGAGACAATCCTCCTACAGCCTGATTTCCAATGTGCACAGGGTCAGAACCACTCCCCCATGCCTTATGTTTTTGATGGGTGACTAAACGTTAACTGGATTTTCTTGGGTAATATTAAGATAGGACTGGGCCCAAAGCAATCTTAAAATTTAAATTGAATTTAAATTGTAAGGAGGTGGGGAAGTGGTCTCTTTTGGCAATCATTATTAGGTACTATTTACATAATATAGGCATTGCCATCATAGAATTGGCATAGACATTTCTCAGTAGCTTTACATATAAAACAGCCCAGCCCCATCGACCTCCACGGGCAACGTACCCTTCACACAGTGGTGGGCAGGGTTAGTGACATGGTTTTCTCCACCCTGTAACGGTCATGGTTAGCTCAGTCTTGTCATTCTGGCTTGTGGAAACGGAGGGCACTTGATAGTTTCGCAGTAATTTCAAAAAATGCATTTGCAGTACCTCTCATTAGGGATGTAAATTCCCATGAACCAGTTAACGTTAGGTCACACGGGCTGCCGCCAGCTCCCACAGCCCCTGCCCACAGCAAGCTGTACTCCCCAGGGAGGGAGGCTGCTCTGGACATCGGCGCACTCCCTGTCTGTGGGGTCCCCAGCTTTCCCAGAGACAAGAGCTGCTCTGGACAAGAGCAACTCCTGTCTGCAGTGGGCCCTCTGCGGGGCTGGAGCAGTCCCCAGCAGATGCGACACCGCTCCAGCCCCCTCTGATTACCTGTGAATTGGAACCGGTAAGCATCATCCGGTAAGAGGACTAAGGATGCTGTCCCATAAAATTGCGGGATCGTTCTGGATGATTCCCAGGCCCCGAGTCAAATGGGGCTGCACCTACAATGCAAAGTACTAGGTCTCGGATCTTATCTTGAATTGAGGTTGGAACCCTAGTGCTGCAGTGTCACGGGACCCTAGGTCTGGGTTAATGCAATCGCGGTATAGTTCCATGCCTGGGAAGGGGGACGCCTATGGTGCCCAAACTTATCCCTATTGGCAGAGGACGATGGGAAGAGTTCTTAGAGGGGTCACGTGACACCCTTTACTTCCAATCACGTGTCCATCTTGACCTCCCCAGTGGTGGGAATCCCTGTGGCAGGTGGGCAGGGCCTAAGGGGCTAGAGGGTGTGGCTGATTGTGACAGAGGACATGGCTAATGTGTCCACATTTCTGGTTCAAACAATATGGTCACTGTCACTATGACCCCTAAATCCCTTTCTGCAGGACTCCTTCCTAGATCATCACTTCCCATTCTGTCTGTGTGAAACGGATTGTTCCTTCCTAAGCGGAGCAGTTTGCATTTGTCCTTATTAAACTTCATCCTATTTACCTCAGATCAATTCTCTAGTTTGTCCAGATCATTTTGCATTTTGACCCCATCTGCCAAAGCACTTGAAACCCTTCCCAGCTTGGTATCATCTTCAAACTTATTATACTCTCTCTGCCATCATCTACATCGTCAATGAAGATATTGAACAGAAACAGTCCCAAAACAGACCCCTGCAGAATCCCACTTGTTATGCCCTTCCAGCAGGGCTGTGAACCATTAATAACAACTCTCTGAGAATGGTTATCCAGCCAGTTATGCACCCACCTTATAATAGCCCCATCCAGGTTGTATTTCCCTAGTTTACTGATAAGGTGGTCATGTGAGACCCTGTCAAATGCCTTACTGAAGTCTAGGTATACTGTGTCCACCACTTCTCCCTTATCCACAAGGCTTGATATGCTAGCACATGCTACCAGATTGGTTTGAGATTTATCCATTCAGCATATGCACTCATTACAATATCCTTAAACACATGTCCAGGTAATGTTTTCTCCTTATCCCAGGTTATTTCTCCCCCAAAGTTAGTTTTACCATCACTGTTTCATTCATTACTTCTTACAGCCACTCTCAACACACTGGGGGTACCAATTATTCATTTGTATGGGTTACTGATTTCCCAGTAGGTGTGCAGACACAGGCTCCATTTTGTCAAAGGCGGCAATCTTGTCATCCTAAAACACAGTATCATCTTTACTTGCTTTCTGGTTTTGTGAACTGCTAGAAGTGCCAATAGTAGCCTAAATCTCTTCATCAGATGTTCTTAAGTTCATTAAAAAGGAACTTCTACAGCTCTCCTTATTGCAAGGAAATTTAAGAAAGCCCAATCTTATCCTTATGGCACACTCAAAATGGTAAGGAAAAAATGCTTCGATCCTATTTTTTCCCCTCCACTTTTAAAATAAATTAATCTAGCTTTATTGGGACACGAGAAAAATAGCTTTAGTAAGCTTTGTAATGTAATATTTTTAGCTTTATGAATTTGCCTCTGATATGTAAATTACTTCATATTAAACCTTTCTCCTGAACTACAAATGAAACTGTTACATTTTTGCCAGAGAAAAGGCAAGCTTTCACAGCCATGGAAAATGTGAAGCTAAATATAAACCTTATAGGCTTATGATAGCTGTCAAATTAAATACATTTGATTTTCAATGTGTGACTATCATATCAATGTGAACATTTTCTAAAGAGACAAATTTTCACCAAAATGGACACTCATTTCCTTGAAAAAAAGGACTTTTGCTGCTTCAGAAGCGGCTACAAAAGCAAACCCAAAGCTTAAGATGTTCCGTGTAACCTCTCAGGGATCCAATCATGCCTTCGCCAACAGCACAAAACCCATAAATATTTAACTGAACTGAAATAATTACTGAAGATCACTAATCAAATTGACTTTACAATAAAAATTCAATTAAACTTTTTTTTTTTAAGAGGCATTATTTACAACTGTTTCAGTAAAATGTCTCTTCTATGCAATTTGCATTTTAAGAGTCATACTGGCAATAGTCTCTTGGGGAAAAATGAATCAATTAAAATTACATTTTTTAGTCTGAAGTCTTTGATTTGGATTTATTAGAAGCCCTGTTGCTGCTAAATCAAGGAAGAACACTTTTTGCATTAACAATTCCTAAAGCACCTGACTAGATACAAATTGCATTATTTTTATTGATTTTACATTAGGATAAAGATTTGCTTTTGCACTAATTGTATAGGTCTCGGGAATAATTAAAAGCATTCCCAATTTTAAACCGGCAACAGAATGCTTACTTCTGCATGTCTGGAAGCTTTGTTTTATTACAATATTCACAGTGCAGTGATTAAACATGCCTGGACTAGCAAGGTAGAGATTCCAGATCTCTGTAACAGGAGATATTCTGCAGAACTTTCAAATAGTACATTAGTTTTAAATGCCTTAGTATTTCATTGTTTTTCTTCACCCAAAGAGACATGTTTACCATAACAGATGAATTTAAGTAACTACTCGAAGAGAAAATGTATTTTCCTCAGCTAAATATATTCACCATCAAGCTTTTCATCTTTCAAATGGTACTGAGTTGAGGCAAAGACAAATCTTGCACAGTACCATGTCAAAAATTAAAATAGTCAATTTTAAGGCAGCAAACATACACTGAAGAGCACAGAGTTTCAAGTGTAGTACATCTGTAAGTTATACCCTTCCTCCCCCCCACCTCCTGCATTGGGTTTGTTTAAATTATGAAGATACATAACCCATTCAAACCAAAGTTCAGTACTAAATGCTTAAGGTTGTGGTGTTTTTTTGTTTGTATCAAGTTATTTACCAGGAAAAACTACTTGGTTCAGTTAAATTAGGGTTGAATATACATATTTGCCAACAGCTTTAATTCATGCCTCAGTCAAGTTCAGAAACCAGACAGTTTAGATTTAAAGTTTCTTGAAATAGAACCAACTCTGACACACACTCCTGTTCAAACCTATAAAAAAAAACGGCATACAAGACGTCACCAATAACATGAAAATCATGGAATTTTAGCTACTTGTCTAGGGCATCTCTCAACAACTGTGGTCCCTGCTATCTGATGTATTTTAATGGCCTGGACAGGCCCAAAGGTACTTATTTGTTTTTGAAGGAGTCTTTTAGCCACATGGGAAAGATGGATTAAGTAGCTACAACGTGTGTCTTACAGCCAATATGTGACAGAGTGGATGAAGTAACTTCTCTGAAGACGATAGAATATCCTCAGTACTGTTCAAATTCTCTACTGCTACAGATAATATATTACATGTTTACTGGGAACTGGAGGATGGTGTACATTGCGATAAAAACAGTTTTCATACCTGTAAGCACAATACAGGCATGCAATGGGTTGTCATCACAGGTCAAATGGATGAGGTACAATCATTATGACTACTTATAGAGTTGCTTTAAAAAAAACAACCATGCTTCAGGAGAATCTAGATCTCTGGAGAGGTGGCATTTGTATTGTACTAGAATCCCCAAAACAGGAAACAGATGGGCATTAACAGGTAGGTAAGAAGGAACATTATATGCAAATAATGCAACAAAGGTGAAGTTTTTTTGGTTCTCATATGACGACATTGAGTAACTGCCTTTTTTGAAAAATCTGACGAGATCACAGCCAAAGGTAAGAGCTGCAGACCATTAAAATTACCATCTCTGAACCTATGAATAGCTTGCATCCAAAATATATGTGCTAGAGAGCAGGCGCTCTGTCAAGTAAGTGAGATTTCACTCAGACCAAGGCTGAAATCCAGATATCTTTTACGGTTCAACTGAATAAAGAATTGATCACCTGAATCTCAGTTTCCGATGTAAGTGAAGAGTACTTTTTGTATCAATATTTACTGATTTGCAAGCTTCAAAAATATCATAAATATACTAGAAACAAATTCATAATGATTGCTCTATCGATACATTTACATGCATCCTACAATAGGGTCATTAATCTAATGAGAGCATATAAAGAAAAATGTGTTGAAACTGACAAGGATACTATATCTACACATTCATCTTGATCATGTAGCATTACTTCAGGCAAAAGAGCTATTCAACTAAAGACTGTGTTAAATCACTCTACAAATGGAAACTATTGATCTACTATAAAATTAGTTTATTGGCAGAACAGTTTACAGCATTCTGTGAAATTTTGTAACAATTTACCTAGCATGTACTATGCTCGCTCATTTTCAGGAACCGCAGATTCAACAATAGAAGTTACTTTAAAAACATTCAGACGGGTAGCCGAGTTTTTTGTTTACGTTTTTCCTGTTACAGACTAATAGTTTAGTAGCACTTTAAAGACTAACAAAACATGTAGATGGTATCATGAACTTTCCTGGGCACAAACCACTTCTTCAGATGATCGGAATGTTGGAAGTCCAGATCCAAGAACTTGGATCCAAAGAGTCCAATATAAACCTTTTGCTCCAGTTTGCTTGCTCCTAGGTTTTCTAATTTGAAAATGTCAGCTCACCCTTTTATTCTATGTAGGTTCCAACACCATTCCAGGATGGGTAGGCCAAGTGTCTTTGTCAGCATAAAAGTTTTCAAATGAAAGTCAAGGCACAGAGCTACAGACAGATTAATTAGATCTGAAAGAATTTTAGTTCTAGCTGAAGTTAGCATCAAATTACAATAAATGTGTTTTAAAGGTTCAGCATCTATTTAACACCATTAGACAAGTCAAGTACTGGTCTACACACACACACAAAATGCAATTAGCAAATGTGCCAGACGAGACGCTGATACAATATTCCTCTTCTAAGAAAGATGCCAGGGGCTGCATCTTCCTATTTCTACTAACATTTAAGCTTTACAGATTTTCATTTATAGAAGGGGAAAACCAATTATGAAGAACTGCAATATCTTCAGACAACTCTCATCAATTAAGCCTCCTCTACATGTGACATATTGCACTAGTCTTAGTACAACAGTCCAAATAATCACATCCCAAACCAAAAACTATCCGTTTGATTAGGCACTGCTTACCAAGATATTTAAAATGCAACAAATAAATTGCATCAAATGCTTTCTTGTAATACTTGGATACAGTTATGCTCCTGACTGATTTACAGAGGCATTTGGCCAAAAAGAACATATGGATCAACTTTGTTTTCCTAACATGAACATAAGGTTTCAAATACTTGTTAATTTAGGTATTTTTCTGTTCTAAGTAACCAAACTAGCCTTCCTGTGCAAAAAATACCTACAATGCTATATCATAGAATCAAACACCACTAGAACTGGAAGGGACCTCGAGAGGTCATCGAGTCCAGTCCCCTGCCCTCACGGTAGGATCCAGTACTGTCTAGACCAGGGTTTCCCAACTTATGGGTCGAGACCCAAATATGGGCCACCATTACATTTCAAAAGAGTCACCAAGTGTCTCTCCAGGTGGTTCTGCCCTCCCCTTCCTCCTCCCATTTTTGAATTGCCCTGGGTCACCAAGTCTTCCTGAATTGTCAAAATGGGTTCCCATCTGGAAAAGGTTGGGAACCGCTGGTCTAGACCATCCCTGATAGATGTCTATCTAACCTGCTCTTAATCTCCAGAGATGGAGATTCTACAACCTCCCTAGGCAATTTATTCCAGTGTTTAACCATCCTGACAGGTAGGAAGTTTTTCCTAATGTCCAACCTAAACCTCCCTTGCAGTTTAAGCCCACTGCCTCTTGTCCTATCCTGAGAGGCCAAGGAGAACAATTTTTCTCCCTCTTCCTTAGGACACCTTTTTAGATACCTGAAAAATATGTGACTGCGTGGGGCTCTTTATCAGGAAAGAAAACCCAATAAAAAGATCTGTGTTAAAAAGAGGAAATTCAAGCAAAAAAATAAATCTAAGCAGTTATATTGCTGAATCCACTAAGATTAGTTACAAGATTTACCTGGTGCTGCTCGGGTCCTTAACTCAAGTTTTTTCTTCATTTCAGGCATTGCCCTGGGATGGGGATGGGGATGGGGATGGGGAGGTTCAGTATGCAGGCTGCCCCGGGTAGAGAGGACATCCCCAGCGGCTTGGGGCTGTGCTCGAGTGGGCACAGCCCAAGGAGGGGTGCATGTTCCCCCGCTGGGGCAGGTCCAGGTTCATCTGTCCCTGCACATCCCAGCCAGAGTTAAGGCAAATTGTGCACTTCCCCTTGGACAGGGAGTGAGGGGTAACAGCCAGCAATGTCCCCTTCCAACTCAGGGGTAGAGGAGCTTCAGCTCTCCCCCCCCCCAACCTTCTTTAAGAGTGCCTGGGGCATAGGGGACTTGGGGCTGGGGCAGTCCCAGATGGGGGAGGGAGGCATGCTCCAGCGTGCCCCTTTCATCTGCCTAGTGATTGTCTTTTCTGAATGGTTTTATGAGACGCAATCCCATTCCAGGCACATCCCATTGTCCTGGCTCAACCAAACCCCGACCTTACTTGAAGTGGTAAGAGGAAGCTGCACACCAAATTTGGTGGTCCTAGCTTTTACCTTTTAGGAGGAGTTCCTGAACAGACAAACTCTTTCAAGTATAAAATAGACTAAGCTTATCTAAAAAAATCAGTTTAGTCTAAATTATCTGCTTTTCTGCATTAACTTGCTATGCAAGAGAGCAAGGGATATAGATTTCACATGTTAAAGCAATTCATTAAAGAAATGTATTAAAAATATGCCACAGCCCAAAAGCTTGTTTAATAAGAAATGCTAGACTTTGTTTTGAATTGAGCCAATTAAAAAAAATCTCTAGCCTTCCATCTCCTGACGAGCATTCCTCTCTGATAACAGATCAAGGAAGGGAATACATTCTGGATGCATTTACACAAGATAGTTTCCAGGATTACATTTTTAAGACGATTGTTATGTACCTTCAGATAAGGCTAAGACTTAAACCCACTGCTCTAAAGACCTGGCTATAGATATAAACAAAAGTCACTCATACTATGCAATAATTTTATGTGAAAGACAAAGGATTGGACATGCCACAGATTAGCAAAAAAAAAAATCTCTTAAAAGTACGTGTGTACTGCTGGGCACAACATTAGTTTAAAAATCTCAGCCATACCTTTAGATGCAGAAGAGAGAGATCTCCCATACTCACTCTGAACTTGAATAGGCAAAAAGGGACAAAAAATTATTGCTCTAGGGCTGAGCTGCAGCTTGAAAGGAATCTTCGTCCAGAGGCTGCTTCAGAGGCAGACCCTGATCCTATAATGTCATATGAAAGCATGCAGTGGGAACCAGACTGCGCCATTATAGATTTCCACTGAATCTTGCCTCCTCCTGCCTCAGCTGAAGTAGATTTAGACTCTGTATACCCTTCCAGATGATAATTTTCTCACAAGACTCAACAGAATATTAACTCTTGAGATAAATGGCAACAGAATCAGTAGCAATAGAACACAGAAGTAACGTTGCTACAGCAGCTAACCATGGCAGCAGTGTTTTGAGTTGAAAGCAGACAGGTGCGTTCCTTTAAACAAAGAGCAAGAGCCAGATTCTTTATCAATAAAACTAGAGGATTTTCCCATGCCTGTTCTTATATTAAAATTATGCAGTCTTGTCCATAGAGTCCTCTAGTAACAACTTACAAGGTACATTAGGAGGGGAGGGATAGCTCAGTGGTTTGAGCATTGGCCTGCTAAACCCGGGGTTGTGAGTTCAATCCTTCAGGAGGCCATCTGGGGCAAAAATTTGTCAGGGATAGTACTTGGTCCTGCTGTGAAGGCAGGGGACTGGACTCAATGAATTTCAAGGTCCCTTCCAGTTCTAGGAGACAGGCAATCTCCATTAATTTATTTTATTTACACAACTATAGCAGGTTATTCATACCATAACAAATTTTGGGGTGCTCTTAAAAGCCCGCATGCTAGGAATTTCATGTAGCATACAGAAGAGACTGCCCTTACTTACAATTGAGATCCTTTCAGGCAAGTGCACAATTAAGAGGAGAGACTTTTAGCCGGTGTTTAAAATTGTCCTTTTGGGGAGGGCAGGCAATACTAGTGTCACAATCTTCTGATGAACAGTTAGGAGAAAAGCTTGCAGTTATAGATTTATACATGCCATTCTATGGATTGATATCAAAAGACAGCTCCCCATTCCAGTTCCTTAGTTAAAACAGAGAAAGTAAGACTTGATGTAGCCAACAAAAAATAGCCTCTCACACTTCTACAATGATCTGCACACAGATCATTAACCAAAAATGGTAAGCAATTTCTCCTTCTTTATGTCTCTACCACACTATTTTATATCAGGCATTCTTTTACTTTATTTCCTAAAATAGTCACAAAACTTGCAATTGAAAAAACTGTTAGTCGAGCCTACAAATGGAAGGCAAGAGGACAGAAAGAATCAGCTTTGTTATTCTGCCTTCATCTGACTTGTGTTTTTACTCATTGATTTGAACAGCCTGATGCTTTCCCAGAAACTCCGCAGAACAGAGGATAAAAGATTTATTGAAAGATCTGCAACTGGTAGCAAGGATTGTCTTACTGTAGCTCCAGCTTTAACGATACATGCAACATGCCTCAGTCTGTTTTCAGCATTAGAGGAGCAAGAGAGCTTGAAATAAACAAGGAAACGTTTTTGCTTTGGCCATTTGCAGAAACCTGAGCAGCTGTGCAGACTGACCTTTATTTGGTATATATTTCCATATAATTATCGGCTGGGAAGCTGAAATCAGCTTTGCTCCCTTCTCTTGCTATGTTCTACATTTATGGTGGCGCATACAGTACATACACTGTCCGTCATCCAGAATGGGTATAAATAGGGTAGACAGCGAGGCTCTACTCAGGTGAGTAGAGTACACACCCAAAGCCGAGGGTTAGGCCTCCCATGTTTACAATGGTATTGTTAGCAGTGTCATGTACTACTAACAGTGTCTTGCCTCACTGCCTCTGCCTGTCATAGGCTTTTACCGCCACACTACAGTGTCAACGCAGCCAGCTTTTCATTTGGGCACGTATATACTAGGGATACGAATGGTGAGCCAGTAAGCATCACCCTTATCCCCCCCACACTTGTTTAATCGGTTAACTGATTAAACATTATATTCAACCGAGTTTTACAACGCTAGTACATATGTGCACCTTGTGCACAGCCACCAGTGCACACAAGGCCAAATAGACAAATGCACTTCTCTACACAGAAAGACCCGAAATAATTTTCAAGACCAAATTTTCCAACTTTGGCATACCAAAGTGGGCAAAGGGTGCAGATAATCCCACACAGCTGACGGCAGCATTCAAATTCTGTAAGGCACACACAAAGCACGTGCAGGCACACCTGCGATGTGTTCAAACCCCAGCCTGAGCGTGCATATTAGGTAACACCAGGGACTAAAAATTCATGCTCCTTTTGCATGGATGGCCACTACTGTCTATGAGGGGATTTTATAAAAGTGTGTGCTAAAGCTACTGCCTTGCAAACCAAGTTTATTGCAAAATAAATAGTGATCTCTTCCTTGGATCTTTTAGAGGTTTCTTCTTCTTTTTTTTTTTTTTTTTTTTAACACCTTCTATATTTAACATTTGAAAACTCGCAGCTATCTTTTGACAGCTGTAAAAGCCCACGGAAAGGTTGCATGCTGCTCCTTTTTGTTTGGATTCCAGGTATCCTATTAGTGCCTGCACTGGCCTAGGCTTACATTCTAACAATACCCTTCTTCTGACAAATGAGTGCATTAGGGTTGGTTACTCATTAGTCACGCTGCAATCTATAAAATGGCTTTTGTGCTGCCCACGTTGAGAACACCTCACTACCCCATTCAAGTACTAGCCCAGGGCAATGTGACACTAGTACTCAGTGTTCCCGCTAAGATTTTCCACCCATGAGCTGAGTAAGTTTTGTCTTGGGCACCAACACTGAGGTCACATGCGCATGTTCGGATGTTTGCCACTGTGGCACCCGCCAGGAGTGCTGCTTCCCGAGAGCCTTGCCCGGCAGAACAGTAAAAGAGATGTAGCCGTGTTAGTCTGGTCTTGCTGAAACAAAAAACAGGACTTTAAAGTGCTGCATAGTCCTGTCTTTTGCCCAGCAGAGACCTTGCTGGGACCCCAAGCCCTGCTCCCAGGCAGCGCTCCCTCCCCCCCATTGGGGAGAAGGTGAGACCTGCTGCTCCCAGGGTAGCTGGTGTGCAGGATAGGAGATGCCCCAGGCTGCTCCCTCCTGGGCTGGCTGCGAGTCCTTGCCTGGGGCAGAGGGAAGCTGCCACAAGGCCCATCCCAGGAGCAGCTGGGCAGGCACCACACAGCCTTGGCTGCAGCTCCGGCTCTGAGGAAGGCTGGTCCTGGGGCGGGCCACGTGGCTGCCAGAGCTGGAGCTGCGGTGCAGCTGCTCCTGGGGCCGGGGCACAGTGGTTGGAGACAGCCACTTCACAGCCCCAGCCCTCAGAGCAGCCACCCCGCAGCCCGGCTCCAGCACACAGGACAGCTGCTCACCATGCGGCCCCGCCCCAGGAGCAACTGGGCAGCCAACCACGCAGTCCTGGGGAGTTGGAGACAACAGAGAGCTGCTCGGCTGAGCCCCCACTTTCCCCACCTGTAACGTGTTCAAACACCACAGCCTGGGCATGCATCTTAGGTAACACTTGTCCTTGTTGAACCTCATCAGATTTCTTTTAGCCCAAACCTCCAATTTATACAGGTCACTCTGGACACTATCCCTACTCTGCAGCATATCCACCTCTCCCCCTAGCTTAGGCTTTTTAAAAGTCCTATAAATATTGCAAGGAACCCAAAAGCTCCAAACATGGTCAGGGCCCCATTGTGCTGACCACTGTACTAAAAGCATAGTGGGTCTCCTGCCCCAAAGAGCTTAACGTGGGTCTCCACGTTCTGATCTGCCCAACCGCCTTAAATTGGAGATAACACCAAGTGTTTTGGTCATAAAATTTACTTTTCAGTTTAAGTCATCCAACTTCAGTCACTGTACAACTGACAAAATTTATCAAGAAACCTTGATTTTCCCCTTTATTGTATTAACTGATTCAATGTAACTTAATATGGCAACATAGCAAACTTTAAAACCTGAATAATTAATGAAAAGAAAAATGGTTTCTATGCAAGACCAGGATTTTACAAACTCATTGCCCCCACCCCACGCGCACACAAGTTTTATTTTTTTAAACCAATACTCAACTTAGGGGAATTTGCTTCTGGAAATATCTATAGCAATAGCAAAATAATCATTAGCTGCTCCTTCATACTACTGTTCTACCCCATCCATCGCTCAAAGACGCACGCTCAAGACAGGAATCTCAATTTCTCCAGGATTCTTTCCAGAACGCTTCTAAATACGGATAATGTTTCGACTACATTCACACATTAAAGCTTTGTAGATTGTCATCAGTGCTCACCGCATAATTTCATCTACCCTCACAATTCACATCTGCAAGCACTTTCATCCCAAGAAAAATCATTCCAATTTAAATATAAAACTCATCATGGCTGCATAAGCAGATTGCCAAGCATGTTTAAGAGGATATATATTTAAAACCCAACAGCAAAACTTTATTTCCTCCCAAAATAGTCAAGTTCTATTGCCTGGAAGGTAATAAAAAAGCATATTCTGCAATCAGTTAAGTTGGTTTGGGGGGGTATGATTACTTTGACAAATCAAACAAATTTTTCTGAAAGTCAGAGGCTGACTTAGTAGTGAATATAGTAAACTGATGGGATGCTATACATGTGAAGTGATTGATAAAAGAACTCCAAAAGAGATCTGCTGCATTCCTTTACATTGAGAAATTGCACAGAGGGAACGATGCACAATACTCTTAACACAAAATGGATGCTTTATACACTAGCACTATTCTGAAAGGAAGAAATTTTTCTCTTTGGTTATGTAACATTCTGCCACCACCTGAACAGAGTATCCATTTAAACAGTTCAACTGTTATTCCCTGCTATCATTTACAAATTAAAAAAATAAGACAAACTCTCTTTTATCTGACATTCTTGCAGCTCATTAATGACAGATCACATAGCTCAATATAGGTTATGAACATAGGAAGTTATGCTCAGGTTACTTTGAGATACACAGTAAGTACCTTACATAAGCCATATAAACTCATTAGATGGAGTTACATTTTAAAGAAAAAACGTTAATAGCTTTCTATTTCCTTAGACATAAAAAGGGTTTATTCTTTATTAGACATATGATTAAAATATTTCTTTAATATAAAACTTCGAATTTCAAATTTTTAACAGCCAAAATCTCTCACAGGATCACCAGAAGTTCAGACAAGGTTTGATGGCCTCTAATTTTGATTTTCCTCCTTTGCAATTTGGTTTTCTAAAATTGTGTGAGGCTAACTACACCACACAGTTGCAAGGAAACAGTTTAAATACAACTCCAGCATGAGAAATATCAGAAGGATACTTAGTTATAATTAAGTATGTTCCTGATAATATACATTACATGCACACACTTCTAACCAAGCTAGATTTAGTTTGTCAAAATGTATTTTATGGTAAAAAGAGCTATTGCCCAAAAACCTAGTTATATTAGTACAAATATGCAATGCTTCATTCTTATTCTGAAACAGAGGCAGTATATTACTACTCGTTTTTATCTAACATATATCTTATAAAGAAAAAAGGACAGCTAGCAAAAAATTTAAATAGTTCAAGATAAATATGCATTTAGCACTTAGGTTATCATGGCAACATAAAATTACTGAACTGCTGCTAACCTGACCTCATGTTTCATTGGTTTATTATATAGAACTAACATCTCTAAAACACTTCCTCTCCCCTGCAACTCCTTGTAGTTACTGAGCTAATTTAACCCAATCTGAATGATAGACCCTCCACTGTAAGATAAAAACAACCACCCAGATCCTCCTGTGAATAAAGGTATTATAATCACACTGTTTATTCCTCATGATAAGTAGTCTGCCTTCCCTCCTCTGCGCAAACAGAACCCAGTTATCAAGACACCACCTTATGTAGGCATAGACCCATCTGCCCTTTGCAGCTGAAAGTTATTAAATTGAATGAACATTAACCATTTAAATGCTATGAGTGCAAAGTACATTTTAAATGCATTACACTACAGAATCTCCAATTAGATAGAAGTTAAACAAACATTAAGCAGAAAGATGAAAGGGGAAAGATGAAAGGGGCTTTAAGATAATCTTACCTTAATCAAACGAAGGTCTCTAAACTCTAGTGCATCTCAGATTTCAAAATTTCTAATACTCATTAGTTTCAAATAATCACCTACAATTTTCCTTTCCAATCTCCTAGGAAAAAAAGAAAAAATATAGTTAAGCACCTGCTGTTTTGCACTTAAAATTTTCTGTCTGTAAAAATCCTCTTACTCAGCTCTGTCTGCTCTTAAGACAGCACTGCTGACGAATTTCAAGGCTCAGTTCTTGACATGCAGAATCACTGAAGGATCAAGAGCATAAATGTCACTTCCTCCAGACAACGCATCAGCTGCAAAGGAGAGTCTAATCTGCTATTCCCACCACAATCCTACCTAATTGAAGAGTAAATCCTGACATCTGCCTCATGCTATCATAAAATTCATGGCTTTCATTAAACATTTTTGAAGAATTCAGATTTAAATCCCATATTTATAGGATTCAATTTTAAAATAAACCATGGTGGTGTTCCACTTGAGAAACTGCATAAAAGGAATAGAGTTTTTTTGTTTAGAAAGACTAACAAAAACAGCAGAGTCCAGTTTATGACTAACAAATTATGACTGTCTGCATTGAAGACAGCGGCAACAACTAAAACCCTGAAATTAAGTTTTGTTTTTTACAAAGATCCTAAATGAAACATTATGAAGTACTTTGTTTGCACTGTCTGTACTGGCCCCACAGTATTTGTGAAGATTCTCCACTTACTTCATCAATTTTGTCTATTTCTTACAGTCCAACAAAGAACATGAATAAGAAAAAGTATTTCACAATGCAGTAAAACTACTTTCTTAAGAACAGAAGATGAACCACAAAGTGCATAACATTACAAATATATGCTATACTTGAATCAAATAGGTGTAAAAATATTTTTTCACAACCAAAAACATTTACACTGATCTCATTTAATTCGTTAAACTCCTCAGTTATTTTTTCCAAAAAGTAGCAATTTAAATTATCCCCTCTCCCCCCCCCCCCACACACACACCTTGGTGCTCATCTTTTTCCCTTGCATTCCTGATTTAAAATTAACAAAGACTCTTCTGTTAAACTGCTTGCCTTCAAGTCTCTAGGTTTTAAGAGATTACCCTTCACTAACAAATAAACTGGTCTCCTTAAACAGGGTTGTATTTTACTTGATGCAGGAACAGACTTCAGATACCAAATCTCCTGTACACCTGAAACTAGTATTTTCAGTTTTCTGAAGCACTTGAATGAACTCCCTGTTCTAGTCCAACAAGGTAAATTTACTTTTAATACCCATTACAAATTATGCCCAATTCAGCTCAAGTCTGCATGACATTTCTTCATACAATCTTCTCACTGGAGGCCTAATTTAATAAACAAAGACAGCTTTAATAATTCAAATCTTACTTTCAAAGATGCGATGCGCCTGTCAGAAGCTTTCTGCAATATAGTCAGTAAATTTCTTCAGTCTCTCCAAGGCTTTGCATATATTTAAGCCTGTGTCTTGCCTTTTGAATGCTGATAACTACAGTGTTTCTTTTCTCTCCTTTAAAGGATTAAACATTACCACACAGGCATTTTTATTACTGCATCATGCACCATTAAATTGTCATTTTTCTTCTACGAGTCTTTTAAATGTGGCCTTCAAAAAAATCTTTACAACAAATTGTTCATTTTTGCAGCATTTCTTATTTATAAATTGAAGCAACAAAACCAGAAACCAGCTTACAAAGCACTTCATGTTTTCTTACAACCATCAAAAGTTTAAGGCGGGGAGGAACAGTTTAAGAGAAAAAAACCCAAACCCTAAGGTACTGCATATAGTGGAATGTGGATTTTTAAAGATTATAGCACACTAGGGTAATATCGCCTCAAAAGCCCCTAAAATTCTAAAAGGCATCCTTATTTATTTTTATAACAGCCTTACTTTACTTTCCAGGAATAATTTTTACAGGCTTCCTCTACAGGCTTCAAGTTTCAATAGCCCAAAACTAACCCTCCCCCCCCCCCCCCCCCCCCCCACACACACAAAAATCAGCTTTACAAAGCAGAAATGGTCTGATCCATTATGTGTGTCTAAAAGGTATGTGAAACTGGAGATACTTTTAATGTCTTGCCCCATGCCTCAGTTTTCCGATCAATAAAATGGCAGTGAACCAGATTTTCTTTGTAAATCATTTTGAGTTCTATATAAGAGGCAGGCATTATTATTACTGGAGGTGGTCCTCGTTAGTTTTGATCTGATTATGTTTTATATAGGCTCTATTTTGGGAAACCCAGAGAAAGCTAGGTCTTGCAATCTTGCCACATAATAAATCTAAACTAAATGAATCTTTTATTCACATCTGCATCCCAAGGTTCCTTTTAATCCCAAACCATAATCCAAGCAGTCCTCTGCATTTAAACCATGCATTGTATTAATCCACACAACCGAACAATAAGAAATTGTTTCAGAACACTAACTTGCATTTCCTCAGAGGCACGCGAAATACCCATACCTAACAAGCAAGCATCCAACCTAAAATTCAATCTTGCGACACCTTATGCTTACACAGCTCTCTAGGACCTTGAAGAAGTTAGTGATCACGGAGAACAGGTTCTTTGGCAACATGCTCCGAAGGTATACATCACACCACAGTAGTGAGAGGCTGAAGTGGGTATCACCACATCTCACGTTTTGAATCGAAACACTAGCAACTGATCACTATTCATTTTGAAAGACACTAGAGAGTAACAGAATCAGTCATTTTAATAACCACGCTATCAATTCCATTAATCTAATTCTGTTACTGCCTTCAGAAGTTTCTCAGAGATGGGCTATTTGAAAGGCATAAGTGGGCTACTCACCACAAACTTCATATTCCTGGTGACTGGATGCTACTGCAATTTGCATGCTTTCTGCACTAATCATTCCACTGACAAAAACACACAAGCCAAGAGAGAGCTGCCAATGTTGCCACACCAATTCCTTATTGGAATGAAGGGATTATTAGTAGTATCATGTCAGCTGCTTCAAAATCAGAATCCAACCACTAAGGTAAAATGAGTTTTATACAGTCGTTCTTCGTAACAATGGTCAGTGAATCCCAAATATCCCCTTAACCTTCTGCAGGGACAGAAAACTAGAGGAATTATTTCTTCAGCCGTAGAAAGCTGCTATCAAGACTACTTCATGCTGATTCAACTGAAAAGAACCATTTTGCCTGTCAAGGCATGCCCTCATGAACCATAACATTGCTGCATCAGAGAAACATGAGAATGGCCATACTGGGTCAGACCAAAGGTCCATCCAGCCCAGTATCCTGTCTGCCGAAAGTGGCCAGTGCCAGGTGCCCCAGAGGAGGTGGACCAAAGACAATGTGATCAAGCAATTTGTCTCCTGTCATCCATCCAGCCTCTGACAAACAGAGGCCAGGGACACCATTCCTTACCCCCTGGCTAACAGCCTTTTATGGACCTAACCTCCATGAATGTATCTAGTTCCTTTTTAAACTCTGTTATAGTTCTAGCCTTTACAGCCTCTTCTGGCAAGGAGTTCCACAGGTTGACTGTGCACTGTGTGAAGAACTTTCTTTTATTAGTTTTAAACCTGCTACCCATTAACTTCATTTGGTGTCCTCTAGTTCTTATATTATAGGAACAAGTAAATAACTTTTCTTTATTCACCCTCTCCATACCACTCATGATTTCATAGACCTCTATCCCATCCTGCCCCTCTCAGTTTCCTCTTTTCTAAACTGAAGAGTCCCAGTCTCTTTAGCCTCTCCTCATATGGGATCCGTTCCAAACCTCTAATCATTTTAGTTGCTCTTTTCTGAACCTTTTCTAACACCAAAATCTTTTTTGAGGTGAGGAGACCAATCATAGAACACTAGAACTGGAAGAGGCCTTGAGAGATCAAGTCCAGCCCCCTGCCCTCATAGCAGGACCAAGCACCATGTAGATCATCCCAGATAGATGTCAGACCTTTTCTTAGATACACCAATGGGTCAGGCATTTAAACTTGAAGATTTTAGATCCCTTTATTCTTAATACAGCACCATGGTCAGGTGCCCCAGAGGGAATGAATCGAACAGGGAACCACCACATAATCCACCCTGTCACCCATTCCCAGCCTCTGACAGAGGCTACTGACACCATTCCTACCACATTGTGGCTAATAAACATGGATGGACCTAACCTCCATGAATTTATCTAGTTCTTTTTTGAACCCTGTTAAAGTCCTGATCTTCCCAACATCATCCAGCAAGGAGTTCCACAGGTTAACTGTGCACTGCATGAAGAAAAGCTTCCTTTTGTTTCTTTTAAACCTGCTATCTATTCATTTCAGCTGGCACCCCATAGTTCTTATATTTTGGGAACAAATAAATATCTTCCTTATTCACTTTCTTCACACCAGTCATGATTTTATAGACTATATTCCTCCCTCCCCCATTTCCCCTTTTCTCAACTGAAAAGACCCAGTCTTTTAAATTTCTATTCATATGGGACCCATTCCAAACCCCTAAACATTTTTGTTGCCCATTTCTCAACTTTTTCCAACACCAAGGTATCTTTTTTGAGATGAGGCGATCACATCTGTACGCAGTATTCAAGATGCGGGTGTATCATGGATTTATATAAAGGCAATGAGATATCCTCTGTCTTATTCTCTATCCCTTTTTAAACATTTGGTTTGATTTTTGGACTGCTACTGCACATTGAGTGGATGTTTTCAGAGAACTAATCACAACGGCGCCAAGCTCTCTCTCTCGAGCAGGACCAGGCTCTGACATGATTTCCGAAGGATGCCATTTCCTTCTAAACTTTAAGGAATTTCATGACATGGTGCTGCACTCAGCCAGCAATATGTGGCATTAAGATACCAATGGAATGGCTTAGCCAGTTACAAAATATTTGCATGCCATCTGCAAAGTGACATTAAGAAACAAAATAAAAAACTGTTTTTATTCCAGACAGTGTGACCCCGACATACAGCTTTACCCCCAACATTGTGCATCTCATCCAATCAGCTCCACATTCTTACAGAAAAAAGACACTTGAGACATTTTTCCTTATAAAGTGACAGTCTCTCACACCAGGGTAAAGCAATAATTTTGGGCAGCAGGCAGAGCTGAGTAGGAGAAAGATAAGCTGATAGAAGCTCTGTGAGTAATCTGGTTTTAATAGCAGCCCAACAATGAAAGCAGCACACAAATTCATTGATTCCAAGGCCAGAGGGACGACTGCGATCATCTCTCTGACCTCCTGTCTGACACAGGTCAGAGAAGTTCCTTAAGCTAATTCCTAGAGCAGAGCTTTTGGAAATACATCCAACCTTGATTTAAAAGTTGTGTCTGATTGAGAATTCAGCACGAGGACCCTTGATAAATTGCTCCAATGGTGAATTAGTCAATTCATGCCTTATGTCCAGTCTGAATTTGTCTACCTTCAAGTTCCTTGCATTCTACCTTTCCAAGACTGAAGAGCCTACATAAGAGTCAATACCCCCAGTAAGGTATCAGCAATCCGCCCAGATCTCATATCTTATGCCAAAAAGGATAGCTAGGTTAATGAACAATTTTTATGTTGTTCCCTAAAAATGATATTTCCTACAGATATCAGATTATTATGTCAAAACAATTTGGAGTAGGCTGTCAAATCAATTTTTTAAAAAAGCAGAAGGGTTCAGTTTAAAGGGCTATCACCAGGTACTCATAAAAACCCACAATTGTTTGCAACACCCTCATGAAAGTCTGCAAACCAGGTTGTACCCTGGGTGTTTTCATCCTCAGATTGGGAACGATCATCGGTTTTTAAATGGAGCAGAAGTCATTGGGGCTTCCTGTTGCACCTTTCTGATGATTTTTGTGATATTCAAACAGCACTTGACTGACAGCACCAATCTGTGTTTCATACTAGGAAAAACGAGTATTCCTCCCTCCAACCCCACCACCACCTCTACAGTGCTAGCAGATGCCAGGTTCAGTATCCTTATTGCTGTGTCATATGCATTTTATGGTTGATCCATTTTCAGCGCTGAGAAAGAGACAGCAGCTAGCGTTCTATTGGAACGGAGACTAAATTGTAAGGTAGTTTTGATATTTAATAGAGAACTATCTAACATTTGACTTTATTCCCCTCAAATTTCCACCTTCTCTCTCTCCCCCCCCCCCCTTCATTTTCTGCTCTTCTCCAGTTCCATTTTTGCCCAACAACTGAGATAGGGCAGGCAGATTACTTTTCAATAACTTCAACACTCTCCTGGTTCCCAGATGACTAGGGTACTATTTTGGT
Source organism: Pelodiscus sinensis (assembly GCF_052426305.1). Classification (NCBI taxonomy): domain Eukaryota; kingdom Metazoa; phylum Chordata; order Testudines; family Trionychidae; genus Pelodiscus; species Pelodiscus sinensis. The sequence continues at coordinate 44,210,013 of NC_143065.1, read as the reverse complement.
CCCTGTGTTATCAAAGTGAAGGCAGCAATGATGTAATGGAAAACATTTGATCTAAAAGGCTATCCAAATAGCACAAAAATTTAAAAGGTTAAAGATTACTTATCAAGTAATGGTAGGGCAGATGAAGTCAGAAGGCTGATGCCTGTACAGTTACATTTGAGAACACACAATTTTTCCCTGACGTTTGTCATTTACTAAAAGCACCATTCAGTTTAAATATGGTTTTTAAAGTATGGATGACACCCAAACTGCTCAGTATCTATTACATTAATATTAATCCATATATGTATTTTAGAGATTTGTGCGTCAGAGTCCTTTGGTCTGTGTGTCCATTTGTTCAAAAACTCCTAAACAGTAAGAGCTAGGACCATCACATTTGGGATACAGCTTCCTCGTATTCTAACTTAAAGCAAGGTCAGATTTTGGTTATGCCAGAAAAAAATTGGATGTGCCTAGAATTCTATTGTTTTCTGTCACATGGAAAGGGAGGGGGCTGAGCAGAGGAACACACTACTCTCAGTCTTCAGGGGGGAGCAGCAAGTGCAGGAGGAGGGGGAGAGGAGGCATTTATACTGCAGAGTGACCACTGACGGCAGCCACACCACCAAGGGAGTAGCCAGCTAGGGATGGGGTTTGCCATCTTGACAGCCACAGGCCAAGGTAAACAGCTCCCCTATCCCAAACCCCTTACCCTCAGCCCCTGTACTGGACCAGGGGGCAGGAGAGTTCAAGACAACACTACCAGTCCTACACCATAGGGATCCCATGGTCTCCAATAAGTCCAGAAAGATGGGTAAACCATTTGTTGTGAACCCCAAAGTATCTGGTAAGACAGTCCCTGGGGAAATTCTATCTGGAACCATAGTGACCATAGCTCCTTGATTGCTCATCAGGAGGCTTGGCTCTGGTTCGGGGAGATGCAAAAGCAACCAGCACATCTGATTCGTCCAAACCAGAAAACGACTTTCCTGGTAATGGCAGGACCACTGATACTGGGCACTCCTGCCTGAGGACTGGTGATCAGACAACTTGAGACAGCACCTTAGTACCATCTCCCATCGTAGAAAGGGTCTCTCAGGAGCAGCAGGCTGGAGAGGAGAGTGAGAATAAGGAAGACAGACTCCGCACTGGGGAACATCTCTGTATATACACTGATGTCTGGGGGGGTCCCAATGGACATGACAGTTCTAGTGCACACATGGAGGTAGTGTGTGGTCTTTAGACAAACGAGTTGGTATCAATGACAAATCTAAACCTGCATTTGTAGATGGACTTGCTGGATGACTATCCTTATGTTTTAGTGCTGGAGTCACCAGACAGAACCAGCAGATCTTTCTTCCTGCATGCTTTCGCCCCCAGCGTGGAGGGTTTCAGTGATGTCAGTTCCTTCCGGTCCACATGTGAAGGCTCACCCACCGTAGCAGGCTTGAGAAGGACTTGCATCTCTTGTGGACAGTTCTTGACAGGGATCTGTCCTTATAACCAAGAGAGTGACCCTTATTCTTCAATACCAGAACCCAAGGACTCTTCCCACAGGCCTGCCTCTGAGACTAGTCCTTTGGTTTAGGTATTGAAGAATTTTCTTCAAAGCACATGCTTGGAGGAGTGCTGCTTCTCACTTGAGGGCAATGTACTGGGAGGGTGGAGAGGGTGAGACTCCCTGGCCTGCATCAGAAGAGTCTCAGCTCCTTCTCGAACACGTGTTTCCTTAGGTGAAGTTCATGAGTTTTGAGAGTTCTTGGTGGAAATGACAAGGATGTTATAGTTTGAAGAGACGTGTCTCATCCAAGGAGTAGAGGCAGAGCTGTTGATGAAGGAGAAAGGGCAAGAAATGCAGTTCTTGAACCCCTGGACTTTGGGCATAAACCAGGCCATGGCGACAGGGATGCTGCTACACCCCCCATCTTGAAGTGAACTACATTATATACAGGGTTTATAATTTGGTTCAATGGCTCAATGCCCCCACTATAAAAATTGTTCCAGCACCCTTGGGGGTCACCAGGTACATGAACTAGGCTATGAAACTATCTATACTAGTGAGAAGTTTTATTTTAAAAGCTGGAGAAGCTTGAGGGCACACGACTCCAATTCAGACCACATGGCAGCAAGAAAGAGCTGGAGAGATGCTAGCCCACAGTGCACCTCATGCTCTTGAGCATGGGGAGATCTACTGCACATATGCACTCCAATGGACAATTTAATAGAATCCCTAGAGTTGGGCATCTGGTGCACACACACACAACCCCAGGTGTGGAATGAACACACACCCCACCCCACCACCACCCCCCTCAATCAGCATTCAAATAAGGCTCATCAGACTCTCTCAACCATGTATATTAGAGATATCTGGAAAGTATAATTCAATGTTCCTGACTTCTGAGGCTGGAGCTTCAGGCAGTGAATTTAATGTTAATCCTTGTATGTTTGCTTTTATAGTATCATCTTTGTTAAACTGGAGCGTACTGCAAGGTTTGAAACATCAGATTAGAAAACAGACTTGCCTGTATTATGCAAAGTCTCCACTTCTTCAAGCTGCAGACTCATCTCTTATGAGAAATAGGCTCACAAGGAAGAATATTCCAGAGATGGTTTCCATACAAAACCAACCTGAAACAGGTCCACTCTAGCCCTAACACTTCCATGGAACAACATTTGTCAGGCTCCTTCAGCTTTAGGAAGTGGAGATAGGACTTTCCTCAGACAAGGGCAGCACTGTGCAGTTTTTGGACTTTGCAGCTGTGCTGGTTTTTACTGGCATCTAGTAATCAGCTTCTCTTCAAATTCAGAAGAGCTTTTTCAGTGTTCGGAACAAAATTCGTGCAAGGCAGAATTACCACCCATTTTGCCTCTATGAACTGTCCGGAGATGCTGTTTGGAATGTGTTTTTAATTTAAATTGCACGCAAATAATGTTAAAATATTAGAACCGGAATGCACCATTTTAAAATAAAATTAACAAAACGCACTCTCATATGATTGGATGTTCCTTCATGATACACAGAAGATAATATAAAAGCAATGTCAATTGTTTTGCTGTAGTAATTTATATTTTATCCTCTGGCTGCAGTCTCTACAAAGGAAAGTGACCACACTTAAACAGCTTTGGTGTTCATTCCAGTAGAGGGCACTAGTACACAATGAAGGACAAAATGGATTACATACATGTTGCTTTAACTAAAAAAAGCAAACTTTGTAGTGGAGAAAGACAAAAAAAGGCTGGCTTTTCATGCACCTTAGTGTAATTAGTACATGCTCTAAGAGTCTGTTGCAAGAAGCTAAATGCATGCTACCAAAGGAAAAAAATATTTAAATGACCTATACATAGCAGAAATAGCTTTGTATGTTATAGGGGCAAAGCCTACATGAAGTTCTGAAGCATGCATGAGTACTGGAGAGAACATTTCAATAGGTCTCAACACTAGTGCCAAGGAACTTTGGTATCAAGCTTCACAGTTCCTCAACCAGGCATTGCATTTGGACACAAGTGTCATCTAAAACATTACCGATCTCAAAGCAGTGTTTCCTGAAATGTTGAAAGTTAAGCCCCTTTTAGGAAAATGAAAATAAAGGCACCCACATGTTGGAGCTGTATTCATTATTAGGTGTAGGCCTCTACCAAAACACAAACAGTCCGAAAACATTTTAATGACTAACAAATGTATTAGAATTAGAGTAAGATACAACTCACTTCCTCAGATGCTGAAAAGAAAACAGAAAAGGAAGGAATACAGAGATGGGAGTGTGACATCAGTGCTAATTAAATCAGAATGGATATGGCTCATCAACAACCGTGATGAGAAGGTGAGAGTATCTGAATGGAAAATGGTCTATTGTAATGTGAGAACAGCTCCTTTCTATTTAAACCTTGTTTCAGGATGTCAAATTTGCATATGAATGCCAACACAGCAGTCTGGTTTTGAAAGGTTTTTTGCCTGAGAAAGGCAACTTACAAGAAAGAAACTGCATCCAGGGAGGCTAAAGTGCTCCCCCACTGTTTTCTGTATGCTGCCATTCTTGAGATCTGATTTGAGTCCATTCATTCTTTGTGTAAAGACAGTTCTAGTTGTCCACTGTGCATGGCAGAGGGGCACTGTTGGCAGAAGATAGCATATATTACATTAGAAGATGTGCATGTGAATGAGCCTTGAAGGTCCTGTGATGGTTTCACTAAGGTAGATGCGTGGACAAAGTTGGCAACAGGGTTTATTGCAAAGACAGGTTTCCGGCAGGGCCGGCTCGAGCCATTCCTGTGCCCCAGGCAGCAGGCACGTGACGTACACGTGCCTCCGCCCCCTTACAGCTGCCATCAGGCGCCCCCCATAGGCTGGCGCCCCAGGCAGCTGCCCGGCTAGCCCTCTTCCCCCCCTTAATCTGGCCCTGGTTCCTGGATTAGTGTTTCTGTTGTAGGGCATGAAGTCGGTGGCAAGTATTTCACTTCACATTGAGGGGCTGTCTAGAAGCAAGGATTGGTGACTTCTGGGTGTTCGCATGGCTTTATCAATCTGTATCTTCAATTCTCCAGGTGAGCGTTGTTCTAAGAACGCTCGATAGAGGTCTTGTAGGTCTCTCAGAGATTAGACCAAATATTGTATCTTAGGGCTTAGCTGTAGACAATGGATTGTGTGATGTGCTTTGGATGAAAGCCTGAGGCATATAGAATGTAGAGTGGTCAGTAGTGTGAAATCAGGTTCTTTACTGGCCAGGCCTCTCGCGCGTATTGCCATCCAAGCAACAGGTCAACTTCCCCTTGATGGAAAAACTTTACACTATAACTTAAAGATCAGCGAAGAACAGGAACCTAAACCAGACATGAGAAGTTAATGTAAAGTTTGTGCTGGTTGTGCTGGCTGTGCCCTGCCCGATAAGGCAGAAAAGGAAAAACAGGAAACCATCTCACCCCCTTACTCCTGTCAATTAACAGACAAGGTCTGCTAGCCTATCACAAGAAGTGTGCAAAAGCTTTCTCTATAAAACAGCTTCCTCTCCTGTATCAAATTGAGGAATCCTGAATAAACATCAGAAGGCAGAATACGAGCCAGGTCCGAGGACTAATCACCCGAGGGCCACCTCCTGCTCTGCGAACCAAATGAGTTCCTGTAGAGCGCAACGTATACCACACATAACGTATACCAAATATGTTGTTGTAGTTTGTGTGTCTGTAAATGTAAGTATCGTTATCTGAAATTGTTTAGAGGTATTGTTAAGTAGTAGTGCTAAGAGTTTTAGATAAATGATTAGTCTTATACGTAAGACTGATGTACAGGCAGTCCCTGGGTTACGTCGGTCCGACTTAAGTCAGACTCCTAGTTGCGAACAGGGGGACCGGGGGGGGGGGGGGTGCAGCTAGTGCGCCTCCCCCCCCAGCAGACCAGGCTTTTCTTGCCAACGCCTGGGGTAGAGCAGCTGGGGGGCTGCCGGGTTGGTCCAGTGGCACCGAGGAGTGGCGCTACCAGACCAACCCAGCAGCACTCCAGCTGCTCTGCCCCAGGCGTGTCCAATTCAGCCGCTGCTGGTCAGTTTCAACAGCGGCTGAATCTGGACGCCAGTTCCGACTTACATACAAATTCAACTTAAGAACAAACCTATGGTCCCTATCTTGTACGTAACCCGGGGACTGCCTGTAAATGTAACTGTTAATAATCCCTGGTCCCTTGTTAACTACTGGAATTTAAAGAAACCTCAAGGAATTTTCTTTACTGTATTGCATTTTGCCTATTAGTCATTCTAATAATTATTTGGTGCCTACAGATGTACAAAATTGATAAAATTATAATTTATATGTAGAAGTCCTTTAATAAAAGTTTAAAAGATATTTAGTAATAGTTTGCCTGTTTCTGCACCTCCCTGGGACTAGCCCCATTCCCAAACCTTTTACTTTATTCCACAAGTAGGTTTCTGGTACAGAATGGTATTTACGTGGCCATCACTTATTTGCACTGTAGTGTCCAGGAAGTGGGTCTCCTATGTGGACTGGTCCAGTGAAATTGGTGGTAAAGTGGAAACTGGTGAAATCCTTTATACCGGGGTGGGGAATCTCAGGCCTGGGGGTCAGAAGCAGCCCTCGGCTTCCTTGGATCCAGCCGCCCAGCATTGGAGAGCCTGAACTGGCGCTTCAGTCCCCGCGCTGTTCCTCTTCTAGGCTGGGCCCCCGCATGGCTCTGGTGTGCGAGGGGAATGTGGGGAGTGTCTTCCTCCTCATGCAGGAGCCACAATGAGGCTTTATGGCAGAAAATACACTAAGGAGGGACTCATTATTAGCATGAGTCACAATGTCATTAGCATATTTTCTGCCGATTCTTTTTGCGCAAAGAGAAGCAGTATAGCCGCTTCCGTTTTGTGCAAAAGGGTTTTTTTGTGCAAGATCCTTATGCCTCTGCAGAGAGGCATATGGATCTATCGTGCAAAACGGAAGCAGCTACACTGCTTCTTTTTACGCAAAAACACCTCGTGGAAAAAGAATCAGCAGAAAATATGCTAATGACATCGTGACATGCTAGTGAGTGTCTCATTGCAAGTTTTTGTGGCAGAAAATATGCTAGTGTAGACATAGCCTGAGGGTTTTTTCCCCTGCTTCTCACTTGTATGCAGCCCCCAACTGATTTCTGTGGGTCAGTGGCCCCCCTGACATAAGGTTCCCAACTCCTGCTTTACATGCCCAACCTGCAGTCACACACACTGCAACCCAGGCCTTTCCTGATCTTCAAAATATATACTCATACTTTTGTCAGATCTATTGCTGCTCATCAGCGCTGAGCGTTGATGCACTACTGGCATGCATGATGTCACTACTGAAATGAACAGGATATTCACATATTCAGGTGCTCTCCAAAGAGGGCTCCCATCAACACAGCGAACTAAAGTCAGGGGCTGTGTCTAGACTGGCAAGTTTTTCTGCAAAAGCAGGTGCTTTTGCGGAAAAACTTGCCAGCTGTCTACACTGGCCGCTTGAATTTCCACAAGAACACTGACTCTCTCATGTAAGATTGTCAGTGTTCTTGCGGAAATGCTATGCTGCTCCCGTTCGGGCAAAAACACTTTTCCGGAAATGCTTTTGTGCAAACAGGCCAGTGTAGACAGCTGAAAACTTTTGCGCAAAAAAGCCCCTATGGCAAAAATGGTGATTGGAGCTTTTTTGCGCAAAACCGTGTCTAGATTGGCACGGATGCTTTTCCGCAAAAAGTGCTTTTGCGGAAAAGCGTCCGTGCCAATCTAGATGCTCTTTTCCGCAAATGCTTTTAACGGAAAAACTTTTCCATTAAAAGCATTTGCGGAAAATCATGCCAGTCTAGACATAGCCAGGGGGTTGGTGTTCCTACACCAACAGAAGACACCCTTCTGTCAACAAAGGCCATATCTATATATGGGGCCATCCAGCACAGCTACATCAGTATAGTCGCTGGAGTAGACACAGGCTCTGATAAATACCAATTTAAGGCCCCTGCTGGAGCCGCTCTACGCAGCAAGGTTGTGTCAGAGCAGCACTGAAAGTCTGAGCCTTTAAAACAGATTGGTACACCAAGCCTCACATTTCAGACAATTTTAAATGTCAGATAAAGCTTCTAACAGAAAGTCAAGCATATGGGAAACTAGTTAATTGTTTAGTGGACTGTGTTCTCACAGAGTCAAATGACCTCACATCTGAGCAAGTTGGCACCTACTAAATTAGCATTTGAGCACCTACAAATGCCTCTTGCAGATTTTTTTGTGATGAAAAATTCATCTTACCTTATGAACATTGTCTATTGGCCCAAACAATAGAAATTCAGTTGTCTTTTAAAGAAAGGATAAGCTAGTGCTGAATTATTTTCCATCACGAGAGTTTAGTTGTGAAGTGAAGTGAGACTTCATCTGAAGGAGTGGTTTGTGCCCACAAAAGTTCATAATACCACCTACATATTTTGTTAGTCTTTAAAGTGCTACTAGACTATTTGTTGTTTAAGTTTTTCCTGTTACAGACTAACTTGGCCACCCCTCTGAAGCAAGTTACTCTTAGTTTCCACAGAAGTTCAATCTTAAACAGCCCCTTACTTTCTAGGGCTCAGGTCAATACGCATTACATTTCAGACTTTAACTGAAGTTAGCTTGGGTCTTGAGCATTTACACTTCTCTAGAAAAGTATATGTCCTCTAGAAAGCATGTGAAGAGACAGCTAGCAAGTACGACGTTAGCCTGTAAGTACTATTGCCTTCCACCACCTTCTGAGAACTGGAGGACAGTCTAATGACACCGTATATTCAGACTGGAAACATATTTCAGCTATGTAGAAAAATCCACATGGCTAGAATGTACTACATCAATTTCACCCTTCTGCTTTTAAAATCACCATAATTAGATGTTAAGACTACAATTACCTGAAGTTTAAGAATTATCGATCTACAATTGCTCATGGAACTCCATACTCTACCACAGACATAACACTATGGACCAGAGCAGTGATGCACAACTTTTCATCCACAACCTCCATATTTTATTGTAATCGTGTCGCGATCCCCAAGGTAATTTGAGCAGCACTGTGCTTAGAGCCGGGCCAGCCGGGGCCTATGCCCACCGCTATGGTGACCTCCCAAGAAGACATTTGCGACCCCATTGGGGATCACGACCACCACTGGACTAGAACCTTGCACGAATACAAAGTTTGACATCCATGGACACAGATACAAAGTGGGTATCTGTGGATCTGCAGGGCTCTAGCATGGACCACCTGTACAGCAGACTGTTTCAAAACACACATGAAGGTTGAAGATAAAGCTAATGGAGGTTGCTCACTCATGGGAAAAATCTTCCATGACCCATGAACAAACAATTCAAAGTTCAAAGGATACATATACTCTGCCTCACTTTCAATAATTAGATAGGTTAGATACCATCCAATAGGAAAAGACCACCCAAAATAGTCAGCTGCAATAGATTCCTGAAGCAAGCCAGTACATGAACTGAAGTACAGTATTCTCAGAGAACTCTTTCAAACCCACACTAGAAAAGTCTGCTTTTTTACCTGGAGAACGCCTCAGAAAAAGCAATGTCATTAGACAACAGGACCTAAACCCTCCACCTGCCAGAGAGACAGGGAAACTTCAGTGTGAGCTAGTGTAACAAAGCTCTTCACTTTTTTTTTTCTTTTCTCAGTCTGCTAATGGAACTAAAAGCACTTATGAGCACTGGTAAAACACATTACAGCCTAGGTAGAAAAAATTCGCTCTCACTCTTGGCTATTTTTCACTCCTAGGTAGTATGAAATATGTATAGCTCATCTGTCAGAGGCCTCAGTGCTAGTAGCGCTCATGTAAGGGGTAGGGGCTTGGAACAGAAAAGTTGTATTTTATTCCTGTAGTCACCACGAAGTTCCACATTAATACCTCTTAAATCCCATGTTGTCAGATTTAAGTATAGCACTTAAATGTCAAGGTTACTAAAAACAACTTTAAAATAAAATTATGTCCCAATTACTACATTTGGTGAGTACAATAAGAGGCAAATGACTGATTAAAAAAAGCTGAATGGTTTGTTAACACAAGTGTTTAAAAGTGACTTACAAATCCTAATGAAAGCCTACACGGAGACTATCAAATTTGTTAGTTATCCTCCTAATGAGGGCCATGCTAAAATAGTCTCATTCCCATAACAAGGGGAGCAATAACAAACACTTCAGAGTACTACAATATTAATTCCCTTTAATTATTGATGTATGGAAATCCTATTTTTCCAGTTCTAGAGCGGACATGCTAGAAGCACAGTAAAAATGCTGTAATTACTTGAAAAATTCTATGCCATAAAACAGCTGAAGAATTTAGAACATAAGAACGGCCATACTGGGTCAGACCAAAGGTCCATCTAGCCCAGTATCCTATCTGCCGACAGTGGCCACCACCAGGTGCCCCAGAGAGGGTGGACCAAAGACAATGATCAAGCGATTTGTCTCTTGCCATCCCTCTCCAGCCTCTGACAAACAGAGGCCAGGGACACCATTTTATCCCCTGGCTAATAGCCTTTTATGGACCTAACCTCCATGAAATTATCTAGCTTCTCTTTAAACTCTATTATAGTCCTAGCCCTCACAGCCTCCTCTGGCAAGGAGTTCCACAGGTTGACTACACGCTGTGTGAAGAAGAACTTTCTTTTATTTGTTTTAAACCTGCTCCCCATTAATTTCATTTGGTGTGCTCTAGTTCTTCTATTTAGGGAACTAATAAATAACTTTTCTTTATCAGCCCTCTCCACACCACTCATGATTTTATAGACCTCTATCATATCCCCCCTCAGTCTCTTCTTTTCTAAACTGAAAAGTCCCAGTCGCTTTAACCTCTCCTCATATGGGACCCGTCCCAAACCCCTAATCATTTTAGTTGCCCTTTTCTGAACCCTTTCCAAGGCCAAAATATCTTTTTTGAGGTGAGGAGACCACATCTGTACACAGTATTCAAGATGTGGGCATACCATAGTTTTATACAGGGGCAGTAAGATATTCTGGGTCTTATTTTCTATCCCTTTCTTAATAATTGCTAGCATTCTATTTGCCTTTTTGACGGCCGCTGCACACTGTGTGGAAGTTTTCAGAGAATTGTCCACGATAACTCCAAGATCTCTTTCCTGATTTGTCATAGCCAAATTAGCCCCCATCATACTGTACGTATAGATGGGGTTATTTTTCCCCAATGTGCATTACTTTACACTTATCCACATTAAATTTCATTCGCCATTTTGTTGCCCAATCACTCAGATTGGTGAGATCTTCTTGGAGTCCCTCACAGTCTGCTTCTGTCTTGACTATCCTAAACAATTTTGTATCATCTGCAAACTTTACTACCTCACTGCTTACCCCTTTCTCCAGATCATTTATGAATAAGTTGAAAAGGATTGGTCCCAGGACTGACTCTTGGGGGACACCACTAGTTACCCCTCTCCAATCTGAAAATTTACCATTTAATCCTACCCTTTGTTTCCTGTCTTTTAGCCAGTTCTCAATCCAAGAAAGGACCTTCCCTCTTATCCCATGGCCATGTAATTTACACAAGAGCCTTTGGTGAGGGACCTTGTCAAAGGCTTTCTGAAAATCCAAGTATACTATATCTACTGGATCCCCCTTGTCCGCATGTTTGTTAACCCCTTCAAAGAACTCTAATAGATTAGTAAGACAGGATTTCCCTTTACAGAAACCATGTTGACTTTTGTCCAACAAATTATGTTCTTCTACATGCTTCACAATTTTATTCTTTACTACTGTTTCGACTAATTTGCCCGGTACTGAAGTTAGACTTACCGGTCTGTAATTGCCAGGATCGCCTCTACAGCCCTTTTTAAATATTGGTGTCACGTTGGCTACCTTCCAGTCATTAGGTACGGAAGCCGATTTAAAGGATAGATTACAAACCACAGATAATAGCTCAGCAATTTCCCATTTGAGTTCTTTTAGAATCCTTGGATGAATGCCATCCGGTCCTGGAGATTTGTTAACATTAAGTTTTTCTATTTGTTCCAAAACCTCCTCTAATGACACTTCAATCCGGGACAGTTCCTCGGATTCATCACCCACAAAGGACGGTGCAGATTCAGGAATCTCCCCAACGTCCTCAGCCGTGAAGACTGAAGCAAAGAAATCATTTAGTTTCTCCGCAATGGCTTTATCGTCCTTGATTGCTCCTTTTATAGCTCGATCATCTAGGGGGCCCACAGGTTTTTTAGCAGGCTTCCTGCTTCTAATGTACTTAAACATTTCGTTATTTCTTTTTGAGTTTTTGGCTAGCTGTTCCTCAAAATCTTTTTTTGCTTTTCTTACTACATTTTTACACTTGATTTGATAGTGTTTATGTTCCTTTCTATTTATCTCACTAGGATTGGACTTCCACTTCTTAAAAGATACCTTTTTGTCCCTCACTGCTTCTTTTACATGGTGGTTAAGCCACAGTGACTCTTTTTTAGGTCTCTTGCTATGTTTTTTAATTTGGGGTATACATTTAAGTTGGGCCTCTATTGTGGTGTCTTTAAAAAGTTTCCATGCAGCTTTCAGGGATTTGGCTCTAGTCACTGTGCCTTTTAATTTCTGTTTAACTAACCTCCTCATTTTTGTGTAATTCCCCTTTCTGAAATTAAATGCCAGGGTGCTGGACTGCTGAGGTGTTCTTCCCACCACAGGAATGTTGAATGTTATTATATTATGGTCATTATTCCCAAGCGGTCCGGTAACAGTTATATCCTGGACCTGATCCTGCACTCTACTCAGGACTAAACCGAGAATTGCCTCTCCCCTTGTGGGTTCCTACACCAGCTACTCCAAGAAGCAGTCATTTAAGCCATTGAGAAATTTTATCTCCGCTTCTCTTCCTGAGGTGACATGTATCCAGTCAATATGGGGGTAATTAAAATCCCCCATTATTATAGAGTTCTTTATTTTGGTAGCCTCTCTAATCTCCCTCAGCATTTCAATGTCAGTATCGCTGTCCTGGTCAGGTGGTCGGTAATACTTCCCTATTGCTAATTTCTTATTATTAGAGCATGGAATTACTATCCATAGCGATTCTATTGAACATGTTGATTCACTTACTATTTTTATTTCATTTAATTCTACATTATCTTTCACATACAGTGCCACTCCGCCACCCACTCAGCCTGCTCTATCCTTTCTATATATTTTATATCCCTGTATGATTGTGTCCCACAGATTTTCCTCATTCCACCAGGTTTCAGTGATGCCTATTATGTCAATCTCCTCATTTAATAAGAGGTACTCTAGTTCACCCATCTTATTAGTCAGACTCCTAGCATTTGTGTACAAGCACTTTAGAAATTTGCCACTGGTTATTTGTCTGCCCTTCCCTGATGCAGTGGATTCCTTTGTATGCGGTTGTTTGTCTGCTCTGGCCCATGGTTTGCCCTCTCCCCTCCTCTCTTTCTGACTACATCTTAGACAATCTCTATCAATGGATTCTCCTCTAAGAGAAGTCTCCCTCCGATTTACGTGCATCTCCACACCAATCGGCTTTCCCCCATCTCTTAGTTTAAAAACTGCTCTACGGCCTTTTTAATGTTTAGTGCCAGCAGTCTGGTTCCACCCTGGTTTAGGTGGAGCCCATCCTTCCTGTATAGGCTCTCCCTCTCCCAAAAGTGTCCCCAGTTCTTAATAAATCTAAACCCCTCTTCCCTACACCATCGTCTCATCCACGCATTGAGGCTCTGAAGCTCCGCCTGCCTACCTGGTCCTGCGCGTGGAACTGGAAGCATTTCCGAGAATGCCACCATAGAGGTCCTGGATTTCAGTCTCTTTCCTAGCAGCCTAAATTTGGCCTTCAGGACATCTCTCCTACCCTTCCCTACGTCATTGGTACCTACATGTACCACGACCACCAGCTCCTCCCCAGCACTACACATAAGTCTGTCTAGATGCCTCGAGAGATCCGCAACCTTCGCACCAGGCAGGCAAGTGACCATACGGTTCTCCCGGTGATCACAAACCCAACTATCTATGTTTCTAACGATCGAATCACCCACTACTAACACCTGCCTCTCTCACTGGCGTTCCCTTCCCCTCAGAGGTATCCTCAGTGCGAGAGGATACCGCAACATCCTCTGGGAGGAGGGTCCCAACTACGGGATGGTTTCCCTCTGCTCCCATTGAATGCTCTGTTCCCTTGAGACTCTCATCCTCCTTAAGATCACTGGGGCTCTCAGACTGGAGGTGGGACAGTACTACAGTGTCCCGGAAAGTCTCATCAGCATAACTCTCTACCTTCCTTAGCTCCTCCAGTTCAGCCACCCTGGCCTCCAAAGCCCGAACTCTGTCTCTGAGGGTCAGGAGCTCCTTGCAACGGGTGCACACATACGCCACCCGCCCACAGGGCAGGTAATCATACATGTTACACCCGACGCAATAAACAGGATAGCCCCCACTCTGCTGCTGGGCTTCTGTCTCCATTTTTCTAATGAATAAGAATACAAAATGTTCAGATACAAAATTCTGCAGCTCCCAAAGGTTTTGGAAGCATTACACAACAGGAAAGATTTTCTGCTCTAAAACATGTTAAAGAAAAATATTTAGATTCTATCCAGAAGCTTAGAAAGGACTTACTTCAAAACCTCTAAGTGCCACGTGATTAGCATGTCTATTTTTTTAAATGCACCAAGTTTGTTTGACGTGTTTTTTTTAGAACCATACTATCCCTATAAAATGTCATTGAAAAAATAATTATTTACACTTTACATGGCCGCCTAGGATTTAGATACGTGGAGTCATTAGATTGTGTATTAATCCTTATGCCAACAGGAAGTGCTCCACTACTAGTTGTTACACAAACAGCACCAAAAAAATCTAATAAAAACTAGCAGCCATCCTGGCAATCCACGCTGGACATGTATATTACTAAACCCAGTAAGCCTGGTGTTCAGTTATGCATTAACTTGATTTCCATACTTAAAAACCAGATGTTCAATTTCTCAACAACAAGCACTACATTTAAATTAACCTAGAAACAAGAGCTAAGTGTTTACATAACATACAGATAATTGAAATATCAAGTTCACTTCCCAGACATGTGAGTTTTCTAAATTTAAATCTAAGTTTTAAAGCTTGCCCACAAGTTAGGAGACACACACTAAGGGCTTGTCTATGCGACAAAGTTTTGTTGACAAAACTCATGTCAACACGGAGAAAAAAAAAGGCAACAAAACCAAAATTGACAACCGGTGTTCACTCTTGCTCTCTCTGTCAACAGATCGTGTCCACTGGGGGGCACCATCATCAGCAGTGCAAGGCATGTATCCCTGAGTGTTTGGCAACACCTTCTCTTGCTAGGTTCTATGAGAAGGCAGGACAGAGCGCGGTGCATCTTGGGACCGTGCTAAACACCCTTTCAGGCACTGCTTTCTTTCCCAGACCTCTGCTGGTTTCCACCTTTCTTTCACCTACCATCCTTTGCTATGTACTCCAACATCTGCAGCGAGAAGGGATATATCGCACTTCTCCTCTACACTCAGTTGAGGCATCATACATGGCAGTGGAGTTAATCAGGAAGTTACTAACAGGGGAAGAGTGGCGGGCACCAACTCTCTATTGCTTTTGGCACACAAAAGAGCAGTTGCATAGGGTCAGCCATCACCTATGAGCTAGGGAAACCAGCACTGATTGGTGGGATTGCATTGTCATGCAGGTGCGTGATGAAGAGCAGTGACTACAGGATGCATAGAAAACCTTCCTGGAGCTGTTTGCTGAGCTAGCTGCACACCTGCGGCACAAGGACACTAGAATGAGAGCTGGCCTCAGTAAAGAAGTGTATAGCAATTGCTATCTGGAAGCTGGTGACTCCAGACCGCTACCAGTCACTTGCCAATCAATTTGAAGTAGGGAAGTCTATCATGGGGGTTGTATTAAAGCAAGTGTGCAGGGCAATAAACTCACATCCTGCTATGGAGGACTGTGACTCTGGGGAATATGTATGATAGGGAAGCCCATTTCTGCAAAGCCAGCCACTAACTGGGGTTGGAGGTGGGGGGGTGTGGCACACACATTTCAATTTTAGCACCAGATCACCTTGCAACAGAGCACACCAGAAGTGCATGACAAGTATATTTTCAGGAACACCAGCTGTACATAAAGCTGCAAGAGGAGACTTTCTTTCTAGACCACAAGATTACAATGGGGGATGTGGAAATGCTCATAGTAATCCTGGGAGACCCAGTTCACCCCTTACCCGGGCACCTGGACAGCAGTAAGGAGCTTTTTAACAGGCTAAGCAGGTGTTGCATGGCAGTCGAATGTGCCCTTGGCTGGAGATGTCTCTATGGCAGGTTAAGACTTTACAGAGGAAAACATTCCCATAGTCATAGCCATGTACTGCGCTTTGCATAATCTGTGTGAATCTAAGGTAGAAATGTTTGCTCAGGGGTCGAGCGCTGAGGCAAAGCACTTGGGTGCAGAGTCTGAGCAGCCAGGTACAAGGGGAGGCACAGAGGGCTGCAACTGATACAGGAAGGGCTTTGAGGAAGCACATTGATAATGAGAGGCAGTAACATAATGGAGATCTGTGGCCAGCGGAGGCTGTGGGGTCAGGGCCTGTTGTAGATGAGGGGTAGTGCATGGAGCCACTTCTATAGATGCCAGGTGCTTTTGGCGGTGGTGGGGGGGGGAGGTGGGGGCTGTTTTGAGTTGCTTTTTTGGTGGATGCCAGGTAAATTTTGGGGGGCCACGTACTCTTGTGAGGAAAATTACTAAAAAGACTAAAAAGCCCGTTCCTGCAATCGAAGTGATTGCTATATGAATTTGTGGAACACAAAAACGATTTACTGTTATAAAAAACTTTGCCTTTATTGATCAAGAGAAAGTGACACTTGCCAAAACGTGTTTGCTGGTAAAGGAGGGGCTTGGAAAGAGCATAACCTCACTACTGCGTACAGGTCCAGCTATCATTGCTGAAACTGAGTCATTCCAGAAATTGGAACAGAATAAGTAGGCATAGAGAAGAGGTGTCTAGAGAAAGACTTGCATGTGCACTGCAGTGCAGGTCACACCTGGATCTGCTCACTCTGCAGCTTTATTAAAGACTTGGGCATCTCCTTCCTCCATTATTTAATTATCCGCTCAGTTGAGGCCCTAGAAAACATGTTATTCTCTTTGCTGTCCTGACATTCAGCTTCCCAGCACTCCTTGTGTTCCCTTTTCTCCAGAGAGGAGTGCTGCATCACCTTCCTGAACAGGTCGTCTTTGCTGCCTCTTGTCCTTTTTCTTATCTGCCGAAGACGGTCAGCAGGAGTATGTGGGGTGTACCTCAGGGACACATCTGCTAAAGCACAAGCCAACAACAAACAGAAGAGGGAATTTTAAACTCAATCACGGCATTGAAACATTTCACTTACCAGCACCTTCTGCAATCTACCAATCACTTTCTCACTAACCCTTGCCAAGCACACATCTCTAAAAGCAACCAAAGAGCGGCAAGTGTTGTAGGGCAGGGAGGGGGCTGTGTGTACGGAAAAAGACAATACAGTGTTTGCAGCGTAGCTTTGCAGGGAATGCATTCTACAGTTATCCCACCTTTTTCCACGGGCAGGGATCATTTCTAGCAGACATCTCACTGCTGAAGGTACGCAGGGAAAACAGGATACATTACTGATTCCATTGAAATCTAGGTGTCCATCACCACCCCATTTGACCATGCCGATGAGCTACACAGGGCTACGTTCAGCTCACAGAAACACAGCAAGAAACCCACTTTTCTATACCATACGCCCACCTCTGCACTCCACAAACCACAGCCATCTCCCCTACGTCTCATCTCCTGCTTCTTGTTCCCCAAGAGCAACTGCTGAGACTGGCTATGTACCTCAGGAGTGGAGAACAGCTCCCAGCTTCCTGTCCCACCAGGGGACCCAGCTGGGAGCTCCACATCTTCATCTAGTTCAACCTCTTCAAATAATTTCATCCTCCAGGTTAGCCCCCCCTCGGGGCTCTTAGCGGGGAAGGTGGGATCACCACTAAAAAAATAGCGCCCATCTCTTTCTAGAAACAGTAGGTCTTAGCTTTGTAGAACTAGAGCAACTGCCTGCCTCACTGGCTTTATGGTACACCTACCTCAGCTCCTTTATCTTGGTTCTTGCACTGAGAAATGCCCCAATCATAGCCCTTCCCCCCCCCCCCCCAAGCCTTAAGAAATGCCTCCAAATTCCTACAGATCAATAGCAACTGGAACAGTACAGACTCTTCTCCCCATATACTGATCAGATCCAACAGCTCCACATTTTGTGCAATGGCCAGGCATAGACTAGCACCTGGTAAGACAAGGCGAGACCTCTTCATGTTGAGCCAGCAAGCAGGAAATGGAATTTAACGTTCCCAGGCTTGCAAGGGGGAAAGGTGGACTGTTTACTTGGCTGAAGGGCAGCAGAGGTTGAACTGCTGACCAGACTGGTTGGTATGGGCATTGTGGGACATTTTCTGAAAGCCAATAAAAGCAGGCATGGCATCTACACTCTGTTGACAAAGGGAGGGGAAAAATCTCTTGTAGGGGTGGAAATTGGTCATACCAAACAGGGTGGTTTTAGAAACAAGTCACATTGCAGCATGTACGTTCTCACTGTGGTGTTTCCAAAACTTGACAGTGTAGAGGCAAGGCCCAAAAACATGTCCATCAGAGGTATGGCTTCATCTAACGGAGTCAAGGCTTGAAAAGCGTACTAGACCCCTGCTAGCTAGCAATCAATCCAGAGACCAACCAAGAAGTAGGTCTGACTCGGAAGGTGAACCGGTCATGACCGGAGTTCTTTAGTTCTGGTGACCCCTTCGGGGGCACTCAAACAGCTTTTCCACTAACTCGGTGCTCTGGATGAGTCTCATACTCTCTTGCATGTTAATCACGACAGACCCTTCTGGGGTATAGGGTTCACCGGGGCATCTCTCTGCCCTCCCATGGCTCTTGTTTTTGACTAGCCCATTCTTGGTAGGAGGATATGGAGCTGTATCCCCAGGGCTTCCTCCCTGTAAGCACGATCTCCTGTGGCCCTCTCCAGACTCAGTCCCTACTCAGTTCTAGCAGCCAGCCAGAGCACCTTGCTCCCCCCAGTCTCTATTCACACTGAACTGCCTGTAGCCCTGCTACTCTTCCAGGTAGTCCTTTCTTCTCAGCTCCGAACAGCAACTAACTGCTGCTCTGTTCTGCAGCTCCTTTCGTGTGGCCCTCCTGGGCCCACATTGGCTGCTTTTCCTACAGCCACCCTAGCCTGGTTGGAGGACCTCTCCACTGCTCCTTTCCAGGGATGGGTGTGGCACAGGCCTGAAGTCTCTAGCAGGGGGGACCTTTGGGCCTAGTCCACCCCATCACACACCATCTGCAGAACAAGTTACAAACATCTAAAAGTTGAGGTAAATTAGTAGTGCGAGTCTCCGAGACCCATGAAAGAAAGGAACCACAGAACTCGAAAAATTAAGAACAGAAGAGTGTCAGACTATATACCATGTACCATACTACTGGTGCCACTGCAAATCCTAGTAGAAAATTCAAGAGGTGACCTCTGATGATAATTTCTCCAAACTTATCTTCAGAACACTGAATGCCAGAGGTGGGCAATAATTTTTGACTGGGGGCCACCTCAGAAATTTTTGAAATGGTCCCGGGCTGCCCAGGAAGGGGCGGGGCAGGGCCAGGACTCTTCCTACTTCCATGCCCACAGACCCTGACCGGTCTGGGGGTTAGTGACCATGTGAAATCTTTGCCCTCTTTTGCCCACCCCTGCTATATGCAAACAAGAAAGTACATGCTCTGCATTTTTAAAAAAATTATATCCTTATTCTGGTCCCTACAGAAGGCTAGAGCAGCGGTTCCCAAACTATGGGCCACGGCCCGCTACCAGGCTGCAGGAAAGAGATACCAGGCCTCAGCATGGCTGCCGGTAGGGAAGCAGGGTTGGGGGCAGCAGGGCTGTCCTGCAGAGATGGGGGGTGGGGGCGGGCGGGTTGGGGGTAGCAGGGCTGTCTGGCGGCAGAGATCAGAAAGGGCAGGCGGAACCAGGGCTGCATGGGGAGAGGAGGAGCTCGCCGGGGGAGATCGGGAGGACGACGGAAGAATCAGCTGCCAGAAGCAGGGCTGGACGGGGGGGGGGGGAGGTTTAGGGGAGCAGGGCTGACCGGGGGAACCCAGGGCTGGACAGGGGCAGCAGGGCTGTACTCGGGAGATCGGGAAGAGAAAGGGGAGGGAGAAGCAGGACTAACCTGGGGACATGCAGACCCTGGCAGACGAGTGAGTCTGGCTGGGGATTCCATTTTGCCCCCTCCCCACCACATACCCTTCCTGGAGTAGTTGCGAACTGCCTGGCAGGTAGACACACTCAGACAGTGTGAGCACACACACCAGCCAAGCAGCTAAGGACTAATACACCTAATTATAATAAAACATACCTAATTAGAAAATACCAGGCATTTTATATGTCTGGTAATTTCTCAATTTCTTTCCCAGACAAAACAGTCAAATACCAGACTATCCAGTACCTGGCAACCCTCCCCTTCCTTGCACCCTCCTTCTTAGCCAGATACCCTACCCCCAATCTGCTCCTGCTCCCGCCTCCTGAAGTGCTCGTGTGGCGCCGGGTTCCCCAAGCTCTGGCCCAGGCTGGGTGAAGGATGCAGCCGGGTGAAACACTGAAAATTTATTCATTTAATATGTGTTTATATTTTTGGGCTGCAAAAGACAGTACTAAAAAAAACGGGTTCCAACTAAAGTAAAAAGTTTGGGAAACCCTGATCTAGCCAGCTTTCTATCCACCTTACAGTCCATTTATCCAATCCGTATTCCCTTAACTTGCTGGTAAGAATGTTGTGGGTGACTGTATCAAAAACTTTCCTAATGCTGGCACTGGGGGCTTTAGGAGGACCAGAAAACTTATTTGAATATTCAAATATTTGCTTATTGAACATGCAAATATGCAAATGAATGTTACCACTCCTTCAAAAGCTCATGAGTGGATTTACTGGTCCCTATGTCAAAAAGTTTGGGAACCCCTGGGCTAGAGGGATTTCAGCGAGAAGATCAGCTCACAGATGACATTACCTTTCTGGCTATAAAAGTTATGACCCAGTTTAGTTTGCTTCTATACTGTAAAGCAGAACCTACCAAAGAATGAAAATTACATTTTTCCCGTGCTGTTGTCAAAGATGCCCTGATATAATCTGTTGACATTTATCATTAAGAAAAAAGACTTCTGAAAGCCTTACAAAGGAGTAAAGCTTCTTAGGATTTTTAAAAGCCTACATTAAACAGCAGAGATGGCAAGAAAGGATTAGTCCTTCAGATTGAGACACTACAGTTGAACACAAATTTCTGAAATAACTAAGCTAAGATGATGCATTGGAGTGACTTTCAGCATTGCTAACAAACTTTGTCCTCAAATATTTACCAAGTGCAGAATGTAAAAGTTAGGTTGAATGCAAATAGTCACTCAAATGTTAGCGGCATTTCTCTTTTGATTACACTACCATAAAAAAAATTATTACTTTTTTTCTTTTTTACAAACAAAATCTAGTCATTTGTGCTACGTGTGTATATACACATACAGACGTGCACAATAGAGTAACAGAAGCTCCATGACATTCTTTAGCTTTCTAGAAAGCTCTTTTCCATATCTATTAATAACATTCTCTCCACCTCCGCAGACATTTCTATAACTGCTTATATTTTCTAATAAATCTCATGAATCATGATGCTTTCAGTAAGTAGAGGATAGAATCTTATTTGCAGGAATAGCAAGATAATGTGATAGACATTCCATTTAAATTCATAAACGCTGATCAAAATTCTCCAATTCAGTCTTTTTCCCCCTACGGTTGCTGTATTGCAATTTCAATGCATCTAGCATACTCGAATTTCCACCTCAAATGAATGCACTCACTGCTTATGGCAAAGCAAGAACACACTGTAAACAAGGTATAACAAACATTTTGGAACAGGACTGTTTGGTGTTTGAGAGAAAAGCCTGAAAACTACATTGACATTATCTGCAGAGTTATCTTCTTAAAGACCATGCTGAATGGGTACAATATATTTTTGGAACAGAGGAATTCATACTAATTTTTTGCGGAAATAAGCATACCTGTAAAAACACAACCAGTAGTCTAATCCAAGATCCACTGAAATCAAAGGAAATATTTCCATTAATGGTAGATTAGCTCCTGAAAAATTGGGCTTTAAGAAAGTTCAACTTCTTTTGAACCCAAAAATAATGACCAGCACCCAGCTACTTCTCAGTGGGAACTGATTGTTTCATCTGACCATAAGTGTGGGGGTCTGTGTCTCGTGTAAATAAACATGCTTCTACCCACCTCTGCATCCAGCTTTGTCCTCCACACAAAGTAGCATTTACTATCAAGACCCTATTCCTCCGTTCATTTGCTTTTGCTACAGCCTATCCCTTGAGCCCACAAACTATCTTGCCTCGTCTACACTTCAAGTTCACTGCTACAGCTATGAGACAAGAAAAGTGTTTTTGCTGTAACAGCTTATACTGGTTCCCAAGTAAAGCAAGCGATACAGATAAAAGTACTTTTAAGCCATGATGTTGCATGTACACTAGAGCTTTTGCCAGTACAGAAACATCCAAAACCTATCCTAACCAACACTGCCCTAGGCCAGCAAAAATTTTAGTCCAGACTTGACGGAAGTCTTCTAGGGTAAGGGCTATTACTTCGTGCCATTGTGTGCAGTACCTATGATACACACCAATTCTAAAGCAGCCCATTATCCTAGTCTTGTACTTTTTGCAATTTCAGAGGTGAAATAAAGAGAAAGGTTAAAGCAGTCTTAAAATTATACCTGGAATTAAAGCAGTCTTAAAATTATACCTGGAATTAAATTTAACTTGTGTGATTATACCAATTCTACACAATTATTTTGTGATCACAATTTTTAGTTACATATTAAGTACCCCACATAAGGAGGGGTGCAAGAATTGGTTTTATAACATCTGATTCATCATTTTAGCTCAATCATTTTATCTTTTAAAGAAGCCACCTTATACAGAAATTCATTCTCACTATTTAGAGTGTGTAAAGTTCAGTTTACATGGGTCTATGTTTATATAAGAACATAAGAACGGCCGTACTGGGTCAGACCAAAGGTCCATCTAGCCCAGTATCCTGTCTACCGACAGTGGCCAGCACCAGGTGCCCCAAAGAGGGTGGACCAAAGACAATGATCAAGCGATTTGTCTCCTGCCATCCCTCTCCAGCCTCCGACAAACAGAGGCCAGGGACACCATTTTATCCCCTGGCTAATAGACTTTTATGGACCTAACCTCCATGAAATTATCTAGCTTCTCTTTAAACTCTATTATAGTCCTAGCCTTCACAGCCTCCTCTGGCAAGGAGTTCCACAGGTTGACTACATGCTGTGTGAAGAAGAACTTTCTTTTATTCGTTTTAAACCTGCTCCCCATTAATTTCATTTGGTGTCCTCTAGTTCTTCTATTTAGGGAACTAATAAATAACTTTTCTTTATCGGCCCTCTCCACACCACTCATGATTTTATAGACCTCTATCATATCCCTGCTCAGTCTCCTCTTTTCTAAACTGAAAAGTCCCAGTCGCTTTAACCTCTCCTCATATGGGACCCGTTCCAAATCCCTAATCATTTAGTTGCCCCTTTTCTGAACCCTTTCCAAGGCCAAAATATCTTTGAGGTGAGGATACCACATCTGTACACAGTACTCAAGATGTGTGCATACCATAGTTTTATACAGGGGCAGTAAGATATTCTGGGTCTTATTTTCTATCCCTTTCTTAATCATCCCTAGCGTCCTATTTGCCTTTTTGACCGCCGCTGCACACTGCGTGGAAGTTCTCAGAGAATTGTCCACGATAACTCCAAGATCTCTTTCCTGATTTGTCGTAGCCAAATTAGCCCCCATCATACTGTACATATAGTTGGGGTTATTTTTCCCGATGTGCATTACTTTACACTTATCCACATTAAATTTCATTTGCCATTTTGTTGCCCAATCACTCAGATTGGTGAGATCTTCTTGGAGTCCCTCACAGTCTGCTTCTGTCTTGACTATCCTAAACAGTTTGGTATCATCTGCAAACTTTACTACCTCACTGCTTACCCCTTTCTCCAGATCATTTATGAATAAGTTGACTAGGATTGGTCCCAGGACTGACCCTTGGGGGACACCACTAGTTACCCCTCTCCAATCTGAAAATTTACCATTTATTCCTACCCTTTGTTTCCTGTCTTTTAACCAGTTCTCAATCCAATAAAGGACCTTCCCTCTTATCCCATGGCCGTGTAAATTACACAAGAGCCTTTGGTGAGGGACCTTGTCAAAGGCTTTCTGAAAATCCAAGTATACTATATCTACTGGATCCCCCTTGTCCGCATGTTTGTTAACCCCTTCAAAGAACTCTAATAGATTAGTAAGACAGGATTTCCCTTTACAGAAACCATGTTGACTTTTGTCCAACAAATTATGTTCTTCTACATGCTTCACAATTTTATTCTTTACTACTGTTTCAACTAATTTGCCCGGTACTGAAGTTAGACTTACCGGTCTGTAATTGCCAGGATCGCCTCTAGAGCCCTTTTTAAATATTGGTGTCACATTGGCTACCTTCCAGTCATTAGGTACGGAAGCCGATTTAAAGGATAGGTTACAAACCACAGATAATAGCTCAGCAATTTCCCATTTGAGTTCTTTTAGAATCCTTGGATGAATGCCATCCGGTCCTGGAGATTTGTTAACATTAAGTTTTTCTATTTGTTCCAAAACCTCCTCTAATGACACTTCAATCCGGGACAGTTCCTCGGATTCATCACCCACAAAGGACGGTGCAGATTCAGGAATCTCCCCAACGTCCTCAGCCGTGAAGACTGAAGCAAAGAAATCATTTAGTTTCTCCGCAATGGCTTTATCGTCCTTGATTGCTCCTTTTATAGCTCGATCATCTAGGGGGCCCACGGGTTTTTTAGCAGGCTTCCTGCTTCTAATGTACTTTAGATGCTTCTAATGTACATATCAATCTATGTTTAGATTGATACACCTTTCCTTCACTTTATTCCCTTCTTTACACGCTTTTGCAAAGCTAGATCTAAAACCCATTGTCCTGGCAAAACCCTTCCCTGTGCTCAACCACTGAACTTTTAATCTGCACACAGATTCTTAACATGAATTTCAATGTTCAAATATAACTAACTGTTTCAATTAAAGTGACAAAAGAAAGGTGGAACCCGAACAGAACGCAATTCCTCTAGTGCTCTTAATTTTCCCATACACACATCCCATTTTAGATATCCTAGCACCGAAGTTGTACCAATGGACGTTATACTGCCATTCAGTATAAAAGAACTTGCAAACAAAGCCCATCAACCACGAAAAAAAGCCAACCCTCACTTGGTTGGTGGCTTTAAAAAGCTAGGCTTCTGGCCTTGAGTCACCATCTTAGCTTCTGTGAGTACCAATCTGAGAAAGGAGGCAGGATCCCTGAACTGGCCCTGATCAAATGCTGAAGTACTAGAGTAGCCTCAGGATTTACTGTTAAGCCAAGGAAGACTTCTTTAAAAAGTTCCCAGAAAGACCCCATCCTTACCAGAAGAAGAGAGGGAAGGGAGGAAACCAACTTCACAGCTAAAGAAAAAGCATCCAGCTCTGACCCTAGTGACAGAAGCCTGGGAAGTACAGTCACTGCATATTCACCAAGCATGCCTGTAGATCCCAGCTACTCAACTTTGGAAGCCCCGGGGACTACAATGACACCCACAACACATACTGAGGGCCACAACTTAAGTGTGGTTGCATATATATGCAAATATTTATGTAAATATATGCAAACAGCTTCTTTCACACTGACAGGCATGAATACAAAGATTAAGGCAAGAATACACAACACACAAGCCCCATTTAAGTCAGTTCTGCTGATATTAATAAAATACAATACTTACCCAATTTCCACCCATATGACAGCACTTTTGAGGAGCAATGACAGTCCAGGAATTTAACTACTAAAACACATATCAACAGAAGACCATCATATTGACTACTTTTTTGTTTTGGCTTCACAATTTTAACAAATCATACAAGAACTGCCAATACAGTATTTACTGAAATATAAGTACAATCAACGTGAAATTAAAGGCACTACGGGGAGAAGCGTCATGGCTAGAAAAGGAACCCAGGAATCCTGCTTTCCAGAATCCCTTCCATTCCCCTGCCCACCCCACAAAGCACCAGCTCCCACAGCCCTCACAAAGCAGACACTGGAACCCCCAAATCTAACCAACAGACCCACTGGCCACCTACAGGAAAGCCAAGAAGCCAGAAGTTTTAACATGCAGTTCCTTGCCCTAACCCAATGCACCCACCCCCTCCCCCAGAGCCAGGCATCCCAGCCCCCTGCTCCAACCCAATGCCCTTCCCCTCCCCTAGAGCCAGGTACCTCCCAGCCCTCTGCTCCAATGCTCCTCTCCTCCCAGAGCCAACAACCTCAGCCCCCCAGCTGATCCCAGGCTCCTAAAGCACTGCCCCTTGGAAATGCCATGGCGACACTTTCAAGGGGCAGCACTGCATGGAGCCCAGGGTCAGCTGTGGACTCCAGCTGATCCCGGGCTCCATGCAGCACTGCCCCATTGAAACACTTTCGCAGCATTTCAAAGGGGAGGCGCATGCAATTGTGATTATTTTTTTAATTGCTTGACAGCCCTATCAGAAATTAAACAAACCTTGAGACTCACTCTCCACCCAATTTGACATGTCAATTAATATGCTTACACACTCCCTAGTACAATGCTGACTGTTCTTATGCACAAGCAAATCAAGTTTATTCGCGCTCTGGGATCTGAACAAAGACAGTGTGCTCAATTCATCAGCACTACATTTTGATTAATACTACTCTCCATATCTTTGCACTCACTTCACCTTGGGCCGTGCAAGGCAACGGGGAAGTTAGATTTACATATTCAAATACATGAAAGCTAGTATATAAATGTGCTACAGTTTATTAAATGCCAGCATACATGTCTCACATTTGTAGATTTCCATTCCCTACAAAGAATGCATCCATATAATCCACAAACAATTCTATTACCTCCTCAAGCCCTCCCCATTTTACCATTTATCAAACCCGGACATAAAAAACTCCTTAATAGGTGATGCTTACTGGTAACAGTTAACCATTGACTGGGATCAACTGCCTGTGGAGAGGTTAAATGTTTAATGAGTTAAACTGGTTAAACGTTGAACAGGACTTTACATTCCTATTATGAGGTTGGGGGGGGTGGTTATTAATCAAATTGTTAAAACAAAACAAAAACAAAACCTTCTCTTTACATTAACAAAATCTCAACAAGTAAGTCTTCATGATTCTTTGTTATTTTCTCTGTTTCTAGTACAAGAAGTTGTGTGTGTGGGGGTGGGGGGGTGTCTGCCTGCTGCAAGGCCTAATTAAACCAAACCTGCATGTAGTTTCAGATTGCAAGCCTGCCTCAAAAGTTAAGTTTGAAAATTGTATGTAGTAGAAAATCATTAATGGAAGCTTCATTTGAATGGCAACTAACAAGTGTCCTGCCTTAATCCTACTGAGGCATAGAACCAAGGTGTGCCATTTATTTTATTCAACGTGTTGAGACAGAAGCTAGCTACCTACTATAGCAACCAACCTACTGGGATTTACAATCAATTTTTATTTTAATATAGTGGTTTATGGCCTGAAGTTCTTTTAATACAGCAAGTACAGTGCTCTTAAAAAGCACCAGATTTAGAGCCCTGAAGGCTTCATCCATAGAAAAGGTACAGACAAATGTAATGACAACTCAGGTAGTCCTCATATGGCCTCCACTATAAATCTTAATTATGACTAGAATGCCTGATTTTAGATTATACTAAATTCTAACCCCCCAAAAATATAGCTGAGTAAATTAAATTTGTAGCCAACAAATCATATTTAATCAGGCAGCCTATAAATCAGATTTTAATCACCAATGACACCAGCCAAATTGTCAACTCTCAAATCAAGGAATACCAGATCATTTTTAACTCTAATGTTCAGGCATTGCTAGCACCAATTCAGAAGATCTGTGCGTAAGGTGGCACACTCAAGATAAAGACAGCAATTAAAACCTCATTTTCTCATTTCTTCTGAAACTAACAATGAGCATTCTTTTAGAAAATCTAGTTACCATGGTTCTCATCTCCCTGACACTTCCAATATTTCAACTGGCATTCAACAGTTATTAAAAAATGTAACCTAAAAATTATGCAACGTTTATTCTCAAGATAGATATTTTGTAGTGAATGAATCATTAGAGCCCTGCATGGATACAAAATTTTGTATCTGCATCCACAAAAATGAGCTGCCAATATTGCAGATACCTGTGGCTATATAGCAGTTATATGCAGTTTTGCAAGGTTCTAGATACAAAATTTTCATCCACATCTGTCTCTAGAAAAAAGAGCTCTGAATATCCACGAAGTCCTCCCCACCCCCAAGGGACATGCATCACAGAAGCACATGGCCCAACAGGCAGGAAGCCTGCCTGAGGGCCCCGCTGGGCTGCTGACAGGGAGGCACTTACCACTTCTCAGTCAAGAGTCTGAAACTGGCACCCCCTTCCTAGGCCAGAACCCAAACCCTCGGCATCCCCTCCTCCACTCCTGCCTCAAGTCCCACAAGATCATAAGCCCTTTCAGCCTCAGGTCACAACCCAAACCCTCTGCATCCCTGTCCCAGGTCACAACTCCCTCCCAGACCCTGTACTCCAATCTCCTACCTTGTGCTCACTTCTGCACCCAACCTCCACAGACCTCACACGTGCTCCATTAGCATAGAAGAATGTGGCCCCTGACCTCTTACCAAATTCTCGGGAGTGCCCCCCCATCAAAAATGATTGCCCGCCTCTAGCTTAATGCTTCAAGCCTACAACAACACTTCATTGTTGGTGCTTTCATTTAATTGGATGTTAAAAGGAGGAGCCAAGGAACCTTAGATCAGTGAGTCTGACCTCAATACCCAAGAAGCTACTAAAGCAATAAGACATTCAATTTGTGAGTACCTGAAGGATGAAAGGGTTATTTCCAATAGCCAGCATGGATTTATTAAGACCAAATTATGCCAAACCCATTTGATTTCCCTCTCTAGCAAGGTAACTGGTTCAGTGGATAGTGGAAATGCAAAAGTCCAGGATATGTTAAGTACACTGCTGCAAGGCTCCTGACATTCCCACATGACATTCTCTTATGCAAGCTGGAGAAATGCAGGCTCAGTGGAACTAGCATTAAGTGGATACAGAACTAGTTAAACAACTCCAAGGAGCGACTATTAATGAAACTATGTCCAATTGGAAGAACGTCTTAAGTGAAGTTCACAAAGATCTGTTCTGAGTCCAGTGTTAAACACACTTATTAATGACCTGAATGCAGGAAAAGAGCATCACCGATCAAACGGACACAACAAATCTAGGCAGGGGCCACAAATACTCTCGAGGGTAGAGCCAAAATTCAGAGGGACCTGAAAATAAAATTCAACTAAGATGTCAGGTGCCTCACTTGGGGGAAAAGATGAAATTCACAAATACAGAAGGGGAGAACTGGCTTGGCAGCAGCACTGCTAAGGAGGATCTGGGTATTGTGGTGAATCAACCTCAAGGTGAGTCAACAAGATGATGCCGTCACAAAAAGCAAATGCAATTTTGAGTTGCATTTACAGAGGCATAGCATGTAGATGATAGGAGATGATATGGGAACACACTTTGAAATAGAAAATGCCCTAAACAAGGTCTACTAACTTTTCCCAGAACAGTAAATACCAAGTAAAATCATGATAAAGACTATAGCTCAGTGGCCTAGTAAACCCAGGGTTGTGAGTTCAATCTTTGTGGAGGCCATTTAGGGATTTGGGGCAAAATTTGTCAGGGGTGGTACTTGGTCCTGCTGTGAAGGCAGGGGACTGGACTTGATGACCTTCAAGGTCCCTTCCAGTTCTAGGAGATAAATTAATGGCGATTGCCTAACTCTTCTTAGGAGCATAAAACCTTTAGTGCAATAACGGTGCTAATTTCTAATATAGTGAAAGATAAATGA
Organism: Pelodiscus sinensis; assembly: GCF_052426305.1. NCBI lineage: Eukaryota > Metazoa > Chordata > Testudines > Trionychidae > Pelodiscus > Pelodiscus sinensis. Next base: position 44,180,479 of record NC_143065.1, on the reverse strand, counting down.
GATCAGTACACAACAGCTTGAGACACATTTATACCACAGTCCAAGTAAAATTATCAGATTTCCTCAATCTGTTCTGAAGGTCATTGAAGCCAACATCTTGAATGCTTTAGAATACCAATAAGACTGGAATGCCACATTATTTCATTAATTGAAGCTTTCTTCTTTTCTTCTGACAACCCAAATGGTAAAGGAACCGTTCTGAAAAATCCCACTGTAGTTGCATAAGAAATCTACTTTTAAACTTATGGGTCAATCAATTGTTTGGAGAAAGACACACCTAAATTTTGAAACTCGGCTTCTCATTTCACCGTTAGCACTGAGACACAAGAAAGTATGCCAAAACAGCAAGATGATATTGGTCAAAAAAAGCCATGAAATAGCAGTATGTTTGTAGCAAGTGTTCTGATAATTATCATCACCTATTTATATCAAAGCAGTAATCTCAAGTGTCAGTCAAGATAAGTGTCCCATTTTGTTGTAGGCTACACAAATACAGGACAATATCCTTATTTTTCCAGGTAAAAACAGTACCCCAAACTAGTGCGTGTAATTTTATTATAAAAACAGGAAATGTCTCAACTAACTAGAGACTAAATCATCTCCAAAAGAATCTCTTTGCCTATTGAAGTAGCACTGTAAAAGCCAGCATAATAAAGAGAAGTGCTATTGTCAAACAATCCATTAGACAATAAAAAGAGCTCAGGACATTTGTCTTGCAAAAAATTACTGCCAAGTGCTGCCAGATCCAGCTTTTCCTCTGTCTCGGCCATTGGCCAGACACTAATGTTTCAAGCACCTACTAATTTTTAGCAGTGTAATATATCGCACAATACCACCAAGGCAGTCATTTTCTGATACTTGAGAATACTTAACTGAACTTTATCTCATGGTTTAATATTTTGCTATTGTTTCTATGCCAAATGCAAAGTTTCATTGAAACAAATGTTTTCAAAGAAAAGGTATGGCATGTGCAAGTTTTCAACAAAAGGCAAAGTGGGTGGGTTACCAGAAAACAAGAAAGCATAATGTTTTGTTAGTCTTTAAGGTGCTACTAGACTATTTGTTGTTTAAGTTTGTCCTGTTACAGACTAACTCGGCTACCCCTCTGAAACATTACAAACAATAAGCGTAACCCACCTTGTCCCAAATGTAGATAGGTGGGTTTTTAAAACTCAGTTCATAAATAACCTTGGGGGTGCCACCCATAAAGCAGAGATCATAGGCTCTACTAAGATAAAGGAGCAATGGTGGTTCCGAAGACACTGCTTTCAAAAGACCATATTTCCTTTTCCCGATACGAATGCTTTCCCTTTACTTTTAAATTATTTCTCATATTTGAGAACAGGATGGCAGAAGCCATCACATATGGGGTACAAAAAACTGCATTTAAAAAAAGTGTTAGTAAATATGACTTTGTTTAAACTCACAGAACTAGATTCATTCTTGTCTTGAGCCAACAAGTTGTAACAGCCAATACAAGTCTTCAGAATACATATTACACTAAGTTTTGACAATATACATATCTAAACTCTTTTACAGGTTTCAGGTTGCAACTTGCCAAATTCCTTCCTTCCCCACCCATACCAGTGAATAGCACTCAGTTTCCATAGACTCATTTATATATTTTTACTATCACTGTGGCATCTGATAACTTTACAAATTCACTGAAGCAAAACCAAGGACTGTAGATGGACATCAACTTAAATCTCTGACCCAGAAAAAGCTTGTTAGTAATGCCAAAGAACATATTTGCAGGGCAAAACACTTTTACAGAACATGCTTTGATAGTGTCATTTCACTTGTTCCAAACTTGCCAAGTTCAGAAGTGCATAGTGTCCTTAAAGGCTTTCCTGTTCCGATACTGCTGGCTGAGGATTTATTAATAAAATTGGCAATTCCTTCATCTACAGGCTGCACTGTTCAAGTTCATATTAGCTTTAAAAAAAAAAAAAAGACTACTTTCAAATTGGATTCTGCTGGCCTTCGTTTGCAAAACTCCCATCAAAGTCTGCAAGTGTTGTTTGGGAAGAATGCAGGATTGTATACATAATGCTTCTAGCTATTTACAAGGCATGGAGTGTTTGCTTGAGCCAACTAAGATTTTGCAATAATGTTATTTATATACATGCATGATACTACGAAGAAAAAATAAAATCAGAGTTGTGTACACACACACACACACACACACACACACACACACACACACACAACTTTTAACAGATTTTCCCTTTACTAGCTCCTTACTGATAATTGTATACATAAAAGCATTCTTCCATAAATACATTTCATGCAAAAATCTTCATGAAAGGGTTATTTTCACACTGCATTTTTGAAAGCGTACATGCTATATAGAGATCCCTGCCCCCACCTCCAACACACAGGGTCATGCTAGCTGTTTCCAGGAGTGGTGTAAGGCTGGCCAGGAGCAAATCTGGCTACGTAGCAGTCCCTCTACATCCCCCAGAGATCATGATTGAATGGGAGAATCCCCAGGATTGACCAGTCAACTGCAATCAACCAGTTGGTGACCACTGATCTAGAGCTTGGTAAGTTGGTGACCACTGATCTAGAGCTAAGAGGCAAACAGCCTTTAGTCATGCACTAGCAGCTCATATTTTAAGGATGCTGAAATGCGATTAACTGACTAATCATATAGTCAATACAAAATGTATTGACTCTACGACTAGTCGATAAGCACCACTGTGCACAGCCACAGTAGGGGTGGCTCCAGGAGCCAAATCCAGCCGGAAATGAGCAGTCCTGGCTTGTGCCAGTTCCAGAGCCACCCGTGCTGCGCCTCTGCATTTTAAACAGGGTAAGAGCTGGTGAGCTCTTACTCCATTTAAAATGCAGAGGTGCAATGATCAGTGCTAGCTGGAACTGCTCGGTCCTGGCTCGTGCTCAGTCCAGTAGCTCCTGATCACCACTGTTCATGGTGGCCAGCCCTTCACAGCAGCATCCTCTACCTTTCCCTCTCTCCCTCCCTCCCCATCAGCGGGGGGGGGGGGGGGGAGGGGAGGAGAGGCGAGGTGGCACCCCAGAGATGGTGCTGAAGAGAAACTAGCTTTTAAGATGGCTCACCCTAGCAACCCCAAAAACCCTGAGAACGCCACAAAGAGCCCAGGGTGAGCAGGGACTGCTTGAGTCCCTGCTCACCCAGTACTCCCTGTGGCACTTCTGCCTTTGAAATGTACTAGAGCCCCAGAGGGCTTTTGTACATTTCAAAAGCAGAAGCGCCTACAGTGAGAATGGCGTGAGCAGGGACTGAAGCAATCCCGCTCGCACTGCTTCCCCGCTGTGCCTCTGCCTCCCCTGCCCCCCATGGAGACGGTGACAGTTCCCCGCAGCACCAGCTCCTGCTTCCCCCCCTCTGGCTGCCTATCTCTGATAGAGGCAGGAAAGGGTGGGGGAGTGTGACTAGTCGAGTCCCTACTTGACTACGTGATAAGCATTTGCTTATCAGATAGTCAACTTGTCACTAAATCCCTAAGGCATTTAGCGCCAAAAGCCCCAGATTCAATACTGCCCACTGATGACTGGAGTCTGTCCACATTATTCAGGAAGGCATTTGAGTTCTGTTTGTCTAACCTTTAACTTGCCTACACAACACATCCCAAATGCTGATCTCATTGCTTGAATTGTTTTAGTTTACCCTCCCACAGAAAACTGCTTTTATCACCTATTCGTGCCTCTCTCTGCTATATCCTCCCCCAACTGTTCAAATAAATAAGGTGCTATAAACATTTTACCCAACTGAATGAAATTCACATTTAAAAACACTATTTCATTACTAACACCTTTAGCATAAAAATGCTCAACTATGATTATTAATGTATCCATATTATACCAAGGCTTCAGTTTGAGATCTACTACGAGATTTATCTGGCGTTACTCAGGTCCTGAACTCAAGTAAGTTTTGTTTTTCTTCATTTAAGTCAATGTTCGAGGATGGGGATGAGGAGCTCAAGATGCAGGCTGCCCCAGGCAGAGGGGACAACTCCAGCCTTCACTCACTGCAGCAGCTTGGGGCCAGGTGAGACATGCCTCTCCATGGCTGCTGCAGTTGCTGCAAGCTCAGCCTGGGGAGGGGTATGTGTACCCCAGCAGGGGGACAGAGAGAGACAAACTTACACACAAACTCTCTGAAATATATAGTAGATAGCTGTCCCTTTCTCTACCCCCTGCAAGCCCCATGGAGTTATAGCTGTTCCAGTCCCCATTTCTGGCTCCTTGCTACCCATCTATGTCACTGTGCAGTATACAGGCAGTCCCCGGGTTACGTACAAGATAGGGACTGTAGGTTTGTTCTTAAGTTGAATTTGTACATAAGTCGGAACTGGTGTCCAGATTCAGCCGCTGCTGAAACTGACCAGCAGCTGACTACAGGATGCCTGAGGCAGAGTTTCTCTGCCCCGGGGCTTCCTGGAATCAGCCGCTGATCAGTTTCAACAGCAGCTGAATCTGGATGCCTGGGACAGAGCAGCTGGGGCGCTGCCAGGTAGGTCCCCACAGCGCTGCACCTCGGCGCTTAGATCATCTCATCTCAAGACAAACATCCACACCGACTGACACCTTGCAAGACTTTTGTTCCACCAGACAAGAAATCTACTATACACACTTCTATTCCCTACAACAAAGAAAAGACAATAAATTTTCTAACCTGCTCCATACCACTGGCTACAACAGCAACTGCCTCAACCCACCGGATAATATTGTTAACCTCTCCAGCTACAAACTCAATCCAGCAGAAGAGTCTGTCTTGTCCCGGGGTCTCTCTTTCTGCCCCACGTCCCCCACAAACTGGATACAATTTTGTGGTGACCTTGAGGCTTTTTTTCGCCGCCTCCGTCTCCGAGAATATTTCCAAACCACCACTGAACATCAATCTGACCTACCAGATCCCCCCTACCAACACCAAAGGAAAAATAATTCTATATGGACTCCCCCTGACGGTCGGAATTACAATCTGGATTTCTATATACACAGCTTCCGCAACAACGCACAGACTGACATTATTCGCAAACGACAACAAGCGACACACAATCTTAGCCGCGCTGAACACCATGCCATCCAGAGTCTCAAAAACAACCTGGACATTGTAATCAAACCAGCTGACAAAGGGGGTGCTGTGGTCATTATGAATAAGGCCGACTATAACCAGGAGGCAACCAGACAACTCTCGAACACCACATTTTACAAACCTCTCCCCTCTGACCCCACCTTGGACTACCAAAAGAAACTACACTGTCTCCTTAAAAGCCTCCCCACAGCTACTCGGGAACAAATCCTCACAGAATCACCTTCTGACCCCCGACCAGGATTGTTCTATCTACTTCCCAAGATCCATAAACCTGGGCACCCCGGACGTCCCATCATCTCTGGTATTGGCACGCTCACTACTGGTCTATCCAGCTATGTAGACACTCTTCTCAAACCCTTCGTAACCAATACCCTCAGCTATCTCCGAGACACTACTGACTTCCTAAGGAAACTACAAAACATCGATAACCTTCCCAATAATACCATCCTTGCCACCATGGATGTAGAAGCTCTATATACCAACATCCCACATGAAGACGGATTACAAGCAATTAGAAACACTATCCCAGAGGACACTACTGCCAACCTGATAGCAGACCTATGTAACTTTGTTCTCACCCACAATTATTTCCAGTTTGAGAACAACTTATACCTCCAGATCAGCGGCACAGCCATGGGTACACGCATGGCCCCACAGTATGCTAACATCTTTATGGCTGACCTAGAACAATGTTTCCTCAACTCCCGTCCCCTTTCACCCCTCCTCTACCTACGGTACATCGATGACATCTTTATGATCTGGACACATGGCCAAGAAACACTGGAGATATTCCACAGAGATTTCAACAACCTACACCCCACCATCAACCTCAGCCTGGACCATTCTACACGAGAGATCCACTTCCTGGACACCACCGTACAAATCAACAATGGAAAATTAGACACCACTCTCTACAGAAAACCCACCGACTCATACAGTTACCTACATGCATCCAGCTCCCATCCAGAACACACCACACGATCCATCGTCTATAGCCAAGCCCTTCGATACAAGCGCATCTGCTCTAACCCCACTGACAGAGACCAGAAGCTTCAGGATCTCTACCAAGCATTTATAAATCTCAACTACCCACCCAGAGAAATAAAAAAGCAAATTGAAAGAGCCAGACGAATACCTAGAAACCATCTACTTCAAGACAGACCCAAGAAAACCAACAATAGAACACCACTTGTCATCACCTACAACCCCCAACTTAAACCTGTCCAACACATTATCAATAAACTACAGCCTATATTGGAACAGGATACCATACTCAAAGAGGCTCTGGGAGACAGACCCATAGTCTCCTATAGACAACCACCTAACCTCAAGATGATTCTTACCAACCACCACAGGACATACCACACTAATACCAACCCTGGTACCTTCCCTTGCAACAAACCCCGTTGCCAGCTTTGTCCACATATTCATTCTGCTGATACCATTATTGGACCTAACCAAGTGAGTTATAAGATCAAGAACACATATTCCTGCGCATCCAGAAATATAATCTATGCTATCATGTGCCGAAAGTGTCCGTCTGCTATGTACATTGGACAAACATCTCAGACACTTCGCCAAAGGATTAATGCCCACAAAACAGATATCAGACAAGATCACAAAGAGAAAACAGTTTCTTGCCACTTTAACCAGAAAGGACACTCTCTAAATGACTTAGCCACCTGCATTCTGCTACAAAGACCTTTTACATCTGCACTTGAAAGGGAATCCTCTGAACTGTCATTCATGTTAAAATTCGACACTTGCCAACAAGGACTTAACAAGTCTTTGAACTTTCTCACCCATTACCAAGACAGTTTCCCCAATTATCACCTGTAATACCATTAACTCAAACATCCCACTCTCCCTACCTTTAATATCAGCAATTCACAGACACTTACCTTCCTTCCTCCCCCTTCCCACCCCCCCGCATCCCCCTTCTGTTCTGCAATGTGATTTGTCCTTTTCATATTTGTTCACTTTTTTTTAATTGTATCCTTTGGTATATATGGTTGTGACTACTTTCTTCCACTATTTGATCTGAGGAAGTGGGTCTGGCCCACGAAAGCTCATCATCTAATAAACCATCTTGTTAGTCTTTAAAGTGCTACATTGTCCTGCATTTTGCTTCAACTACCCCAGACTAACACGGCTACATTTCTATCACTATTCTAAAATATATAGTAAGACTAGATGCTAACAGGGTATGGGCAATATTTTACATAAACATCAGATAGACATAGGCCACAGTTCAATAGATTACTGTACTTTTACATATACAGGCTATGCAGTCTTTTTACATGTGGCCTTGGGAATGATTCAGCAAGGTATTACGCACTATTCCCATGAATTGTTATACAGTACAAAGTAAATAAGCATCTATAATATTGAAATTATATAAACACTAATGGAGAAAATCAGTGAAATGATCAGCAAATACTTTCAAGAAACTGATCATGGAATCATCATCTGACAATTTTTTTTATTTACATTCCTTTGTATTAGGCTACATTTCAGAATGTTTTCAGATGAATTGCTAACAGAGTAAAAAAAGCTACCTTAGCTGCCACTTTGCATGTAAAAATCAGAGCCAGTAATAATCAGGTAGAAAATATGGAGGGATCTTATTAAAAAAACCAACTATTGGATGATCTAAATCAGGGGTGGGGAACCTTTTTTGGATCGGGGCCAGTGATCCATAGAAAAATCAGTGGGGGGGGGGGGGACTGTGCACACAGCTGAGAAGGAAAAAAAACAAATAAATCCTCGATGTCGTGATCCCTGACTGAAAAGACGACAGACACTCCCGATATTCCCCTCCCATACCAGAGCCTAGGGGCCCCAGCCTAGTAGATTGGGTGTGCTCCAGCACCACAGAGGGGCAGTGGGGGAGGGGGAATGGAGCACCATTGCTGGGGAGGGTACTGAGCATCAGGGGCCAGATCCAGGCAAGCCAGGGGCTGCATCCAGCCCAAGGGCCAGAGGTTCCCCACACCGATATAAAAATATGCCACCATTGAGTAACAGTATCAAAAGAAAGATTTGCCTACCTCAAAGTCTGAGACTTGCATTCTCAGTGCTTGTTTCCTGACACACTACCAGCCTATTTTCCCTATTGGCAAATAAGGAATACATAGCAATGAGCCATGGGAGAAGATGAGAGAATTCTAAATGCAACAAGTACTCTACACGCCTTGTTCAACCCTCAAAACTAGGTATAGATTAAAGACAAGGACAGTGTTATAGATTCAGCATCTGCAAGATGACAAGTTTACATTCTTAGATACAACAGCATAACAAAACAAGATGTGCACTAATTGGTTGCTGATGCACATCTTGGATACTTTGCTTTTCAGGTGCACATGACATACACCAGACAGTTAGGACTTGCTTATTAACCAACTCATTTGTAAACTTACCTTTGAAAACAGTTTGACTAAAACCTAATCTAGCCTTTCAAAATGAAAAGCAGTTCTTATAAGGATTAGGGGAGGAAAAAAAAGAAAAAAAGGACACTGGGCTTTTCTTTACAATCTGGTATGAAAACAATATAAATTTTAACCTTGACATAATGTACAGGTTCCACAAACTAACACATACTTATTCTGAAAAAACTTACAGGTGGATACATAGTATTTGCTCATTTTTAAAGACTGAAAGTTGAGATGATTTGCCCAAGGAGTTGTCACTAGAACCCAATTTTTCCCTAACACTGGATCCTTTTTCTCATCCCTCATTAACTTGTGACTGATCAGTGACTTTGAACTACAGGCAGTCCCCGGGTTACGTACAAGATAGGGACTGTAGGTTTGTTCTTAAGTTGAATCTGTATGTAAGTCGGAACTGGCGTCAGCCGCTGCTGAAACTGATCAGTTTCAACCGCGGCTGAATCTGGACGCCAGTTCTGACTTACATACAGATTCAATTTAAGAAACCCAGGCGTCCCCAAGTCAGCTGCAGCTGAAACTGATCAGCGGCTGATTCCAGGAAGTCTGGGGCAGAGCAACTCTGCCTCGGGCTTCCTGTAGTCAGCCGCTGGTAGTTTCAGCAGCGGCTGACTTGGGGACGCCTAGGGCAGAGCAGCTGGGGTGCTGCTGGGTTGGTCCGGAGCGGCGCTGCGGGACCAACCCGGCAGCCCCCAGCTGCTCTACCCCAGGGGTAGGCAAGAAAAGCCTGGTCTGCTGGGGGAGGGGAGGCACTAGCTGCACCCCCCCCCCCAGCAGACCAGGGAGACGGGGGTGGCGGGACGCCCAAGTCCTCCATGGCTTTGCTCCCCATCTCCCTGGTCTGCTGGTCAGACCTGGGAGACGCGGAGCAAAGCCGCAGAGCACGCGGGCAGCGGGACAGCCCGGACGCATCTGGGCTGTCCCGCCGCCTGCTTCCCCCGCGGCTTTGCAAAGCCTCGGGGGAAGCCGGCGGCGGGACAGCCCAGGCGCCTGGGCTGCCCGAGCCCCTCCGCGGCTTTGCTCCGCGTCTCCCTGGTCTGCTGACCAGGGAGACGCGGAGCAGCTTTTCTCGCCCCAGAGTACACGGGCGGCGGGACCACGAGGTCCCGCAGTCCGTGTCCTCTGTGGCAAGAAAAGCCCCGTTCGTAACTGCGGATCCGACATAAGTCGGATCCGCGTAAGTCGAGGACTGCCTGTATCTACACCAGTGGTCTCCAACCTTCTTTCACCCAAGATCACTTTTTAAATGTCAGAACAAGCCAAGATCTATCGCCCCATCCTTCCCCCCAAATCCCCATCCCTTCCGTGAAGCCCCACCCTCTCTATTCTCCTCCTCTCCATCACTCGCTATCCCCAGCCTTTATACACTCTACACTGCCACTTTTTTTCGATTCTTCTGTAGGAAAAGGTTTTTCCAACATTTGGCCTGTCTAGACTGGACCAAATGTCAGAAAAAAAAAACCCTCTTTTGGAAGCCCTTTATTCCTTGTGGAACAAGGAATACAGGGGTTACCGAAAGAGCATATTTGCTCTTCCACTAAAGAAAGTGGAAGAACAAACGCATCCCTGGATGCAGAAGAGTTTTTCCGGGATCTCTCTGGAATCCCGGAAAAACTCCTGAAGTCTAGCTGCACCCTCACTGATTTGAGGCAGGATGGGTGGGCTCTGGGGTGGGAATGAGGGATTTGTGTGTGGGAAGGGGTGAGAGGTGCAAGCTCTGGGAGGAAATCTGAATGCAGGAGGAGGTGAAGTGCTCCTGCCTGCCCCCTCCCCCGTGTGTAAACATATAACTACTACTATGTCCAGTGGTTACACATTTACACAAATGATAGTTAACATCGCTAACTAAAGCCAATTGCTACTTCTACGTCTTGCTAAACCTTTTGAATTCACCTATGAGCAAACTAGTCACAAAACTGTCTCGTCATACATAGATTATAAAGGAGTATACATAATTCCACAAAGAGTATTTTGACCCCAATACTTATTCTACGAACTTATTCTACGAACAGTGTGAAATGGCAGTTTTTTCTGCTGGGGTTGCTTACTAGACTAATTATATCTTACGCCCTTAATAAGCATTATGTCACAGTACAACACATTTAGAACTAAAATAATTACCTAAATTGATCTGCTGTTTTATAAACAGAGCATCAAGAGGGAGTAAGGAAAAAAAAAAAAAAAAAAAAAAAAAGATGTACCTTTATGGTTTCAGATCATTTGCCAAAAAAAACTATTCAAGCACACAACTAGGTTTGAAGAGCATTAGCATTTTGACGTTTCTAAATCAAACCTATGAGACCAAATTGGAGTGGTTTCATGGATATAGGTATTATTTAAGGAAAAGGCAATCTCCACTAAAATGGTTAGATTCATACAACTAATACTGTAATAGCTGTAGTGTCAATGATTAAGTACTCTTACGTTTTTATATTTCCTAATAAAAGTATACCAAAAAGAGTCTAAATCCTCTGTCTCACATAAGCAGCTAATGCTCTGCTCCACTTTTACGAAACCAATACCTATGTCAAGACAGAAATCTATGCTTTCAGGAACTAGAATGAATCAAGATCCACTGGAAAATATGCCCCTTGTAACAAAAGGGTCAGAATATTCATCTTTGTATCGCCATATTTAATTCACTTAGTCTTTTGACAGCACAAATAGCTGGCAACAAGACAGACAATATCCAGTTAATGGAGGCTAAATTAGGAACAGAAGCACAGCCTGAGGTTTCAACACTTCTGTTTTAGTCAATCCGGATCACACCTTTAAGGAGTTACTAAAACTACCTGGCTACGTCTACACCGGCCCCTCTTCCGAAAGGGGCATGCTAATTTTAAACTTCAGAATAGGGAAATCCACGGGGGATTTAAATATCCCCAGCGGGATTTAAATAAAGATGTCCACAGCTTTTTTCCGGCTTGTAGATAAGCCGGAAAAAAGCGTCTAGACTGGCCCGATCCTCCGGAATAAAGCCCTATTCCGGAGGATCTCTTATTCCTACTTCGAAGTAGGAATAAGAGATCCTCCGGAATAGGGCTTTATTCCGGAGGATCGGGCCAGTCTAGACGCTTTTTTCCGGCTTATCTACAAGCCGGAAAAAAGCGGCGGACATCTTTATTTAAATCCCGCGGGGGATATTTAAACCCCCCGCGGATTTCCCTATTCTGAAGTTTAAAATTAGCGTGCCCCTTTCGGAAGAGGGGCCAGTGTAGACGTAGCCCCTCAGTTCCACATGAACAGGTGCTGGCAGAATACAAAGAGCTATTCACAAACTCTCTTCTATGCCACGCGACACCTGCAGTAATGAAGCACACAAAGAAAAGAAGGCTCTTGTCCAAGTATGTTGGGAAACTGCTACCATAAAAAAAATCCCAAATAGTATCTCCATAGAACACTGCAGGTCTTGTTATGTCAGTCTTGTAAAATGCCACACACCCCCGCAACTAGGATAATAAAGTTTACTCACTCATCAAAATTATCTGTCTCTTTAGCGGATCACCATAAGAATGACAAATTTTAATGAAACAAAAAACAGGGCTGTGTAGCGCTTGAAAGACTAACAAGATGGTTTAGTAGGTGATGAGCTTTCCTGGGTCAGACTCACTTCCTCAGATCAAAAGCTCATCACCTATTAAACCATCTTGTTAGTCTTTCAAGCGCTACACAGTCCTGTTTTTTTGTTTCAGCTGCACCAGACTAACACCGCTAAATTTCTACCAAAATTGGGTTACTCGTAGGATACTCTAGCAACAAAACCTAACCACATCTAACCCCCCTCCCTCATCTAACCTCAGTCAGTGCCTTTATCCCCTCCTCCAGAAGGCGCTATGGCTCTCTCTCCTCCAGGAGCTGCAATTTCAACCCTGTCCCCTCTGAAATGTGAAGCCCCCCTCCTAAGCAACACGAGGAAGCGGCAAGACGGAAGCAGGTGTGTTCGCTCGGCAGGGAGCCCCGGACGCGGATGCAGGCGCAGAAGAAAGGGGGGCAGCGTGTGGATGAAGACAGGTGCAGCCAAGCGGGGGAACGGCACGTACGTGTCCCGGCTGGCTGGTCCTGCGGGGGTCTCCGCCTCGCCTCGAGCCCCCCGCCCAGCGCCCGGCCAGACCCAAACCCGGCCGGCTCCGAGCAGCGCCCCCGGGCACCCCCCCCCCGGCAGAGCGCGCCCCCGGGCACCCCCCCCCCCGGCAAGGCGGGTGACGCCAGAGCCCCCCCCCCCGGTGACCCAGTAACGCCCCCGGGGCGCAGGGACACCCCGCCCCGAGCACCCCGCAAGTGCCGGGGAGCTGGGCCCCCCAGCACGGGGCGCCTCAGGCGGCGGGGAGGGGCGGGGCGGCTCCCACCTGTGCGGGGCGCGGGCCTCCCTCAGCGCGGCGGCTCCTGCCTCAGCGCCCGGCCCGGGCGGCACCTCACTGCACCGGGCCCCGCCCCCCCGCTCGTCGGCGGCGCGGCCCACGAGAAGTCGACCGCGAGGGCGAGGAGGGGAGAGGCGGCCCAATCACAGCGCGCCGCTCTCCCCCGGGGCGGGCCCGCCTCGGAGCGCGGCCCAATCACAGCGCGCCGCTCTCCCCCGGGGCGGGCCCGCCTCGGAGCGCGGCCCAATCACAGCGCGCCGCTCTCCCCCGGGGCGGGCCCGCCGCGGAGCGCGGCCCAATCACAGTGCGCCGCTCTCCCCCGGGGCGGGCCCGCCGCGGAGCGCGGCCCAATCACAGCGCGCCGCCCGGCTCCAGGACGCGGGCTAGCAAGCAGCGCCGCTCAGCCCGCCGCGCGCCCACAGCGACCTGCCCCGCCCCCTGCCGGGCGAGAGCGCAGCCTGGGCGCGGGCCGCAGCCGGCTCCTACCTGCGCGGGGCGGCTCCCGGCCGCGGCGGACGCAGGGCGCCAGGGGGAGACGCTGACGGAGGGACCCCGCCGCTCCCCGCCCCCACTTCCCGCGAGAACCCGGCGGGGGGCGGGGACAAGCCAACCAATCGCCGCGCTCCGCGGCCCCGCCCGCACAAGGGGGCGGGCCGGGATCGGAGCCTCCCGCCAATCGCAGCGCGAGGCCGGGGGCACGCGCCCGGGGCCGGCGGAGGGAGGGAGGGAGGGGGGGGGAGGGAGGGGAGGTCGCTGCCACCTCCGGTCCCCCCCCGCGTCCCCTTTGGCAGCTGGGCCCGGGCACCGGGCACCCTAGCGACCCCTCCCCCCCAACCCCCCCCGCCCCTCTGTCCCCCACCCCCTCCCTCACCTAACCCCCCTCCCAGCCCCCCCAGCCCCCTCCCTCATCTCAGCCCCTCAATCCTCCTCCTCTCGGCCCCCTCCCTCACCCAACCCCCCCCCCGCCCCTCCCTCACCCAACCCCCCAGCCCCTCCCAACCCCCTCCCTCACCTAACCCCCCTCCCAGCCCCCCCAATCCCCTCCCTCATCTCAGCCCCTCTCAATCCCCCAGCCCCCTCCTCATCTAACCCCCCTGCCAGTCCCCCTCCCTCACCTAACCCCCCCAGCCCTCTCTCTCATCTGAGCCCCCTCCCCCTCTAATCCCCCTCAACCATCTCAGCCACGCCCCTCATCTAACTCCCCTCAGCCCCCTCATCCTACCTCTCCCGTCTAGCCCCCCATCTGACCTCATCCATCTCAGCTCCTCTCCCCCATTTCAGTCCCCACTTTCTCTCAGCCTGACCCACACCCTGCCCACGTCCCCTCGCCCCACAAAGTGAACCCAGAACAACCATGTGGGATTTGTGTTTTCATCCCTCACTTGCTAAGTTGCTGCTCTGCTCTTTGCCTCGAGGCACCTGGCTTGGCCACTGCAAGCAGGCAGGACATGGGGCTAGATGGGCTTTGGGCTGATCTAATGTGGCCATAATGGCCACAGGCCCCAGCATCGCCAGGATTAGAAGCAGCTCATCTGGGCTTTCTATACTAGCACTTGTGTCAGTCACGTTTTGGTCAGTCGGGGATATGAAAACACCCCTCTTCCCCCTCTCCCCCCAACAGACGTTTCCCAACAAGTGCTGGTGTGGACAGCACTCCAGTCTCCCACCAACATTTCTACTGGTATCATTAAACCATTACAGGAGAGCTTCCAGTGGCACAACTCCAGTGGTTTAGCTGTGCCTCTATAAGTGTAGACATCGTCATCAGATGCCAAAGGCTCGGTGGTGGGGAGAATAAACTTCACAGAGCTTGAAGCTCCTCTATATGGGAGTCCCCTTTGAGCCGCCATAGACCTGGTGTTCTCCCTGGCCTTTGTGCTCTCTTTCACCAGCAATCCTTGAACACCTTCTCTCCCGCCGTTTGTCTTAGTTAAGGGCGTAGATACTGGCATCCCTCCTCTTTTCTGCACCCACAGCATAAGAAATGGGAACGGTCCAATGCTGTTACAGAGCCCCCAGCCATGCCTGCCCCCAACAGCAGAAAGCCTGAGCTTCAGCCTCTTGTCCACTGTTCATCAGTGAGGACCTGCAAGTGCTTACAGACACACACAGCCCAGCCTCAGTCGCAGCCTCACCCAAGTTCAATCTTACTGCCCCATAGAACCTGGGCATGATGTGATGAGCATGCCCTAGTGCAGCTTCATGAAAATCGTGAGGGTAAAGGCCATTAGGGTAGAAGGCAGGAAAACTAGCTTAAGAGCATCTACTCCTGCATTCATAATGCAGCCTCGGAGTCACCGACCCCCCTTTTGAACCACGGTATATGAACATGCTCGCCTTAAGTCATTCAGAATGTGTCTGTTTTGAATTTCTGATATCTTGGAAAGGAATATCTGTCCCATTAACAAAAACAAGTTGCGTGCAAATTCCATTGAACACTTGCCTTTTCTCGTTTTAAAGATTTATATTGTGGATGCACTTGTGTGAATACTGAGGGCACATCTACACTACACAGAAGATCAGCGCTGCCAAGATTGATCAGGTTTGATTTAGCAGCTGTAGCATAGACCCACTAGCTCGAATTCAAAGGGCACCTCCGTCAGCGCTGGTACACCTTCTCCTTGGCAGGAGTAAGGGAGGCTGATGGGAGCATTTGCTCCCATTGACCTGCCACTTTGTTGACGGGGATTTAAGGTAGGGGTGTAAGCAACTAGTTGATTATCAGATAGTCGACTCGACTAGTCACTTCCCTCTTCCCGCCTCATGCTGCCTCTATCAGAGAGAGGCAGCAAGGGGAGGCTAACAGGGTCTGGTGCTAGGAGGAACAGCTTAAAAGCTGTTTCCCCCCAGCACTGTCTCCATGGGGAGAAGGGGTGGGGTCACAGCAGGGAACTGGCGGCACCTCCACCTTTGAAATGTAGCATGAGCGTATCTTACTTCGACTTTCCCATGTAGTGTAGACCAGGCCTGAGTGACTGGAGACCATGCACTATTATGGTGACTCCATGTTCACAGGCTGGCTTGAATGCTTCGTTTAGAAACAGCGTGACGTGGGAGTTAAAAACATGTAACCTGACATTTCTCCCCCTCCACCCTCCACCCCCTGCATCCACAAAACAATCTGGGACCCTGGTAGCTAGTACTTGAAGGGAAAACTCTACAGCCAGCAACAGCTTAATGGAATTTCCTATCTTCATAAATCGTGCATCTTGCCCACATACTGCTGCCAAAAGGAATCACAGAAAGCCGCCCTCTGAGCTGAGTGCGTAGGCACTTTGCTAAACTTGTCTCATCTAACAGTTACTGAATGAATTTTTCACACTGAATCACAAATTTTGTAAGTATAAAAATTAAACCAATTTATCTTTTTAAAGCAATCTTTTTATAGCCATGCTCTTGGTGTGCCAGATTTCTCTGTCCTAGGAAGAATATAGTACTATCACTTTTTAAAAACCTACTCTGTGCATTCTGCAAATTTAAAATCCTAAAAGTTAAAGATACTATATGATTCTTCTCTACAACACAGTGCTTTGAAAACACTGAGGACCAGCTCCTTAATTAGAGTAGTTTATGTAGCTCTATAGAAGTTAGCCACTCTATACGTCTACACAGCAGCATTATTTTGCAATAATTGACATGTCTACACTACAAGCCTTTATTTTGAAATAATGTCGAGCTGGAGGACTTCTTGTTCCAACTCATGGTAACTGTAATTTCACAAGGACTACGTCTACACTGGCCCCTTTTTCGAAAGGGGCATGCTAATTTTAAACTTCGGAATAGGGAAATCCGTGGGGGATTTAAATATCCCCCATGGGATTTAAATAAAGATGTCCGCCGCTTTTTTCCGGCTTGGGGAAAAGCCGGAAAAAAGCGTCTAGACTGGCCCGATCCTCCGGAATAAAGCCCTATTCCGGAGGATCTCTTATTCCTACTTTGAGGAATAAGAGATCTCTTATTCCTCAAAGTAGGAATAAGAGATCCTCCGGAATAGGGCTTTATTCCGGAGGATCGGGCCAGTCTAGACGCTTTTTTCTGGCTTTTCCCCAAGCCGGAAAAAAGCGGCGGACATCTTTATTTAAATCCCGCGGGGGATATTTAAATCCCCCGTGGATTTCCCTATTCCGAAGTTTAAAACTAGCATGCCCCTTTCGAAAAAGGGGCCAGTGTAGACGTAGCCAAGGAGTAAGGGAAGTCAAAAGAAGAGTGTTCTTCCTTCAACTTCTTGCTGTGTAGACAGCGCCAAAAGCCGAATTAAGCTATTTTGACTTAAGCTACGCAATTGACGTAGCTGAAGTTGTGTAGCTTAAAAATACTAGAAACATAGAATACTAGAACTGGAAGGGACTTTGAGAGGTCAAGTCCACACCTCTGCTTTCATGGCAGGACCAAACACTGTATAGATCATCCTCGATAGATGTCTGTCCAACCTGCTCTTAAATATCTCCAGTGATGGAGATTCCAGAACCTCCCTAGGCAATTTATTCCAGTCTTTAGCCACTCTGACAGTCAGGAAGTTTTTCCTAATGTCAAACCTAAACCTGCTTTGCTGCAATTTAAGCCAAAGAGAACAATTTTTCTCTCTCCTCCTATAACACCCTTTTAGAGACTTGAAAACCTCTGTCATGTCTCAGTCTTTTCTTTTCTAAACTAAAGAAACCAATTCTTTCAGTCTTCCCTTATAGCTCATGTTCTTTAGATCTTTAATCATTCCTATTGCTCTTCTCTGGACCTTCTCCAATTTCTCAACATCTTTCTAGAAATGTGATGCCCAGAACTGGACACAATACTCCAACTGAGGCCTAATTAGCACAGAGTAGAGTGGAAGAATGACTTCTCGTGTCTTGCTCACAACACTGCTATTAATACATCCCAGAATCGTGTTTGATTTTTTTGCAACAGTGTCACACTGTTGACTCATATTTAGCTTGTGGTCCACGATGACCCCCTAAATCCCTTTCAGCAGTACTCCTTCCTAGTTATGCATCCACCTTATAGTAGCCCCATCTGGGTTGTACTTCCCTAGCTTATTGATAAGAAGGTCATGTAAGACTGCGTCAAATGCCTTACTAAAGTCTATACCACACCAGAAGACTGGAAAAGGGCAAATCTAGTGCCCATCTATAAAAAGAGAAATAAGAACAACCCAGGAAACTACAGACCAGTGAATTGAACTTCTGTGCCAGGGAAGCTAATGGAGCAAGTAATTAAAGAATTAATCTGCAAACACCTGGAAGATAATAAGGTGATAGGTAACAGCCAGCATGGATTTGTAAATAACAAATCATGTCAAACCAATCTGAGAACTTTCTTTGATAGGATATCAAGCCTTGTGAATAAGGGAGAAGTGGTGGATATGGCATAAGGGATCAGTCGGCAAAGGCTTCCTCAGCTGATCGTCCACACAGCGTGGCGGCCATGTTTATTTTAATAAAGCGGGGATTATTTAAATCCCCACTTCATTGACTATATCAGGTAGCCAAATTTACATGCCTCTGTCGGCAGAGGCATGTAGTCTAGACATACCCTCAGAGTCTACTCAAAGATCAGCATTCTATGCTTCCATACTCTATACATGTGCTAATTATTTTGTCAAGAGGAATTATTGGAAAAATAAAGAGGTTCATAATTACAAATGTTGGGATGTAACAGCCACATTTTTCTTTCCTCTCTCTATTAATAGCCTTTAAAAGGGGGGAGAAAGAAGGAAAATAAATTGAAACAAAATCTGAGATACTTTCAGTATGTTTAATTCATGATCATTTCAATTTGATTAGCACAGATATATTCTTGGTTAGTGCAGTGTGAAAATTGCACAACAAAATCTTTGCAAAATTTCTCTGCAAAAAACACAAGTTTAGATCTGGGCTGCTTCATGGCTCAGAACTTTAGGTTTTCACACAATGATTGCCTTGAAATATGCACCATTTCATCCCATTTCTTCAGCACCCTTCCTGTACACCTGGCTAACAGCGCTCACTACTGCGAATGAAAACCTATTGCTTTGTGTAAGATCTTTTTGTAGTAGTAAGCACTTCATCAGCCAGATAATAAGGCTCTGGCCAAGGCCAGTATCCTAATAGGGGCCATTAGGAAATATGGCACGGAAAATACGGCAAAAGACCACCTTGGCTTAACCACGAGATCTTGCATGATCTAAAAATAAAAAATGAGTCATGTAAAAAGTAGGACAAATTACAAAGGATGAATATAGGCAAACAACACAGGAATGCAGGGGCAAGATTAGAAAGGCAAAGGCACAAAATGAACTCAAACTAGCTACGGGAATAAAGGGAAAAAAGAAGACTTTTTATAAATATATTAGAAGCAAGAGGAAGACCAAGGACAGGGTAGGCCCACTGGTCAGTGAGGAGGGAGAAACGGTAACAGGAAACTTGGAAATGGCAGAGATGCTCAATGACTTCTTTATTTCGGTCTTCACCGAGAAGTTTGAAGGAATGCCTAACAGTGAATGCTAGTAGGAGGGGGGTAGGTTTAGAAGATAAAACAAAAAAAGAACATGTTAAAAATCACCTAGAAAAGTTAGTTGCCTGCAAGTCACCAGGGCCTGATGAAATGCAGCCTAAAATACTCAAGGAGCTGATAGAGGAGGTATCTGAGCCTCTAGCTATCATCTTTGGAAAATCATGGGAGACAGGAGAGATTCCAGAAGACTGGAAAAGGGCAAATCTAGTGCCCATTTATAAAAAGGGTAATAAGAACAACCCAGGAAACTACAGACCAGTTAGTTTAACTTCTGTGCCAGGGAAGATAATGGAGCAAGTAATTAAGGAAATAATCTGTAAACACTTGGAAGGTGGCAAGGTGATAGGGAACAGCCAGCATGGATTTGTAAAGAACAAATCATGTCAAACCAATCTGATAGCTTTCTTTGATAGGATAACGAGTCTTGTGGATAAGGGAGAAGCTGTGGATGTGGCATACCTAGACTTTAGTAAGGCGTTCAATACAGTCTCGCATGCTATTCTAATCAATAAACTAGGCAAATACAACTTAGTTGGGGCTACTATAAGGTGGGTGCATAACTGGCTGGATAACCATACTCAGAGAGTAGTTATTAACGGTTCACAATCCTGCTGAAAAGGTATAACAAGTGGGGTTCTGCAGGGGTCTGTTTTTGGACCGGCTCTGTTCAATATCTTCATCAACAATTTAGATATTGGCATAGAAAGTACGCTTATTAAGTTTGCAGATGATACCAAGCTGGGAGGGGTTGCGACTAATCTGGAGGATAGGGTCATAATTCAAAATGATCTGGACAAATTGGAGAAATGGTCTGAGGTAAACAGGATGAAGTTTAATAAAGACAAATGCAAAGTGCTCCGCTTAGGAAGGAACAATCAGTTTCATACATACAGAATGCGAAGCGACGGTCTAGGAAGGAGTACGGCAGAAAGGGATCTAGGGGTTATAGTGGACCACAAGCTGAATATGAGTCAGCAGTGTGATGCTGTTGCAAAAAAAGCAAACATGATTCTGGGATGTATTAACAGGTGTGTTGTGAGCAAGACACGAGAAATCATTCTTCAGCTCTACTCTGCACTGAATAGGCCTCAATTGGAGTATTGTGTCCAGTCCTGGGCACCACATTTCAAGAAAGATGTGGAGAAATTGGAGAGGGTCCAGAGAAGAGCAACAAGAATGATTAAAGGTCTAGAGAACATGACCTCTGAAGGAAGGCTGAAAGAATTGCGTTTGTTTAGTTTAGAAAAGAGAAGACTGGAGAGGGGGGGACATGATTGCCGGTTTCAGGTATCTAAAAGGGTGTCATGAGGAGGAGGGAGAAAACTTGTTCATCTTGGCCTCTGAGGATAGACCAAGAAGCAATGGGCTTAAACGGCAGAAAGGGAAGTTTAGGATGAACATTAGGAAAAAGTTCCTAACTGTCAGGGTGGTCAAACACTGGAATAAATTGCCCAGGGAGGTTGTGGAATCCCCATCTCTGGAGATATTTAAGAGCAGGTTAGATAAATGTCTATCAGGGATGGTCTAGCCAGTATTTGGTCCTGCCATGAGGGCAGGGGACTGGACTCGATGACTCTCGAGGTCCCTTCCAGTCCTAGTGTTCTATGATTCTATGATTCCATGCCCAAACCACAGTGCAGTGGGCTCCAGCCATGCCCTGGTGTGTTTTGCCCTGCTAGGAACCGAGAGTAGCGCTATGGGTCTGTGCTGTCTGGGGATTTCCCTATGCCGGGGGATTACCCAGGTGCCCAATAAGCACAGCTTGCTGAGCACACTGCCTTTCCATTCTCACTGGCTTATTGTCTGGTCAGTCCTCCTTTGCTAGTCAGTCCCACAAGTAGACCCTTGGCTTGATTCTCCTCTCCTGCCATGTTTCTGCTGGTATTACACCAGCAATAACTCAGCATTTACACTGATGGAGGAAGGGAGAAAACTGCCCCAACCTTTCAATCCAGCCTTACTTGGATATTTCCGGTCCAGAAGTCTTTCACATGTTGTATGAACTTCCATTGGCAGGTTACTGGTGTTTCCTGCATCACTCAGGCTAGGTCTACACTTTGGGGCTTATTTTGGAAAAAGCTACGCAAATTGCACACTGCGATTTGTGTAGCTTTTTCCGATTGCTCTTTTGGAAGAGGCCCTGTCTAAACGGGGCCAAATGGCAGACAAGCCTCCTCTTTCAGAAGAGCCCGTATTCCTTGTAGAATGAGGTATACAGGGCTCCCCGAAAGAGCATTTTTGCTCTTGTGCAAAAAAAAAAAAAAGGCGGAAGAGCAAATGCAGCAGAGTTTTCCAGGATACCCCCGCGGTGTAGATGTACCCTCTGGCTCACCATTGTAATCCTTCCCTTTCAGCACACTGCCACTTTCTGGAATCCATAGCCCCAAGGTGCGTGCCTCAGCTCCCTACGCCAAGGGAAGAGTTAGGTACCTACGGAAAAGTAGTACAAAAGTCAGTAAGCTGAGGCACAGTATTAGGTTGACATAAGGCAGCTCATCTTGACTTAATTATGTCAGAGCCTACACCACAGCCTTGTCCGGTCAGTGTAAGTGCCCTGCCACACCGACAACTTAACTCCACAAGAGTTTCTGTCAGTGTAGTTAGGGCAATGCAGTGTCTGTACAGACTAGGGGCAGACAAGATATGGCCCACACAAGCCACTGATCAAGCCTGCAGGCCACCCAAAGGGACTTTCAAGTACAGAGCAGCCCCATGTCACTTTAGGCAGCTAGCTGCTCCCTGTGGCTCTCTGCTCTAGGCACGGAGGGGAGGGAGAGGCTTTGCATGCTGCCCCCATCTCTCAGCAAAATCTCTACGTTCCCATTGGCCAGTTTTCCCTCCTCCAGGCACCCAGAGTAGAGAGCCACAGGGAGCAGTCAGCCGCTTTGAGCAGCCTGGGGACTGCAGCAGGCAGGAAGTCTGCCTCAGGTTCCTTCAGGGCTGCCAGCTGATAGCCCCCTCGGTAAAAACCCCCCAGCCAGAGCCTGCCTCTCTTTCAGACCCCACACCTCTCCTACTCCTTACTCCACTACCTCAAGCTCCCTTCTGCACCCAACCTCCGTCCCAGACCCTGCACGCCCTCCATAGGGAAGTGTGACCCTTGACCACTTACCAAAATCTTGGAGTGGCCCTGTATCAAAAATTATTGTCCACCCAGGTAGAGACACTGGCTACGTCTAGACTGGCATGATTTTCCACAAATGCTTTTAATGGAAAAGTTTTTCCGTTAAAAGCATTTGCAGAAAAAAGCATCTAGATTGGCACGGACGCTTTTGTGCAAAAGCACTTTTTGCAGAAAAGCGTCTGTGCCAATCTAGACGCGGTTTTGCGCAAGAAAGCCCCAATCGCCATTTTCGCCATCAGGGCTTTTTTGTGCAAAACAGTTTTTAGCTGTCTACATTGGCTCTCTTGCACAAAAGCATTTGCTCAAGAGGGCCTTTTCCTGAGCGGGAGCAGCATTGTATTTGCGCTAGAACACTGACAATCTTACATTAGATCGTCAGTGTTCTTGCGCAAATTCAAGCAGCCAGTGTAGACAGCTGGCAAGTTTTTCCAGTCTAGAAAAACTTGCCAGTCTAGACGCAGCCACGGTGTTACTACATTGGCTGTCTTGTCAGCTTTCAGGGCTCCATACCGGAGCTGTGAAATTGACAAGAAACCTGGGCGGCTAGAGTGTAGCTACCCCTGGCTTCCCACTCCCAGCTGAGCTGCTGCCTGGAGGCGTCCACTGTTCCCCGCTGAGGGAGCCAAGAAACCGGGATCAGCCAGTGCACTAAAGACAAAGATGAAAGCACTGGAGAGACTGTAGCAGCAGAAACAAAGGTGCCCTCAGGGTTAGACAGCAGCTAAGCAGGGGGGATTAGAGAATCTAAATTTTGGACTGAGGCACCTAAATCCCTTTGTATGTCTAGCACTTCATGAACTCAGGAGGATAATGGTAGATTGACCTTTCACTGATTTCAAATTAACCAAGTGTAAAAACACTCAGTAAGGGCCTTAATTAAAGCATTATCTTAATTACTCGCTATTAGATAAATCGTGGAAGAGGGAAAAGTATCGTGCAGTGCTCCATTGTTATATGACCTAAAATGATGCCAAAAGTCACATGCAACTGAAGGGCGTTAAAAATAAATTGTGATTCTGATGGCGTTTGGAAATGCGAATAGAATTATTTTTCAGGTTTCTTCCAAAGATCGCTTTCGTGGTCACATGCACTCACCACTCCCTCCTGTAAATTATTTGTTCTTTAAGTTACATTGGGAAGTCAGAAGCATAAAGTAGAATCATAGAACCATAGAGCTGAAAGAGACCTCAGGAGGTCATCAAGTCCAGCCCCCTGCTCTAGGCAGGATCAATCCCAACTAGATCAACCCATCCAGGGCTTTGTCAAGCCAAGACTTAAACACCGCTAGGGATGGAGACTCCACTACTTCCCCAGGCAACCCATTCCAGTGCTTCACCACCCTCCTAGCGAAATAGTTTTTCCTAATATCCAACCTGGACCTCTCCCACCACAACTTGAGACCATTGCTCCTTGTTCTGCCATCTGTCACCACTGAGAACAGTCTCTCTCCATCCTCTTTGGAACCTCCCTTCAGGAAGTTGAAGGCTGCTCTCAAATCCCCCCTCACTCTTCTCTTCTGCAGACTAAACAGACCCAACTCCCTCAGCCTCTCCTCATTGGTCATATGCTCCAGCCCCCTAATCATTTTGGTTGCCCTCCGCTGGACCCTCTCCAATGCGTCCACATCCTTTTTGTAGTGGGGGGTCCAGAACTGGACACAATACTCCAGATGTGGCCTCACCAGAGCTGAATAAAGGGGAATAATCACTTCTCTGGATCTGCTGGCAATTCTCCTCTTAATACAACCTACTATGCCATTAGCCTTCTTGGCTACAAGGGCACACTGTTGACTCATATGCAAAATGCAAAGAGAGGAGAGAATTCTGAAAGGTTTTTGCATTTTTCCATCTTTTAAAAAAGGAACGCACTGGGTACTTATAACCTTAGTCATCACAGCAAGTCACTTTCAGAAATTCACAATTGCAAATGAATTCAAAACCATAATGATGCTCTCACATGCCTATGGCAGATGTATATGACCTATTACAATACATTTCTTATATTTAGCACCTTTTGTGTAAGAACTTCTCAAAGTGCTGTACAGGGAATATAGTTCAATATAAATTGTCAGTTTCCCCACATTAAAATACAGTCATAAAAAATAAGACTTCAGTTTTACATTTAAAGGCCCAGTTCTTCTACCACTGGGCACACTGAAAGTACTTAATGCTGCAATTACTACTTAAAATAAGGGTAACGCCCTTTGGCCTGTCGGCTAATGGAATACTATTCCTAAGCAGAGTGTTTCAAAAAATCAGCACATAGAAGACAAATGTCATTGCTGTAAAGAACTTCAACCTGTTAGACAAGCTAAAGACCAGCATCAATTCAGTGCAATGTGTAGAAGGGAAATGAAGCAAAGAATTGTGCAAAATGCAACATGTAATTTGACAAACGCTTGGTAAATTAAATAGATTTTCATAAAGCTTTCAAGAGTTTGTAAGAACCAAGGTGATTTCAAAAGAAAAGGGCTGAAGCAAGTTAAGATGAAAAACCATTGGGCCTACATGGAAATCATAGAATCATAGAATAATAGGACTGGAAGGGACCTCAAGAGGTCATCGAGTCCAGCCCCCCGCCCTCAAGGCAGGACCAAGCTCCGTCTATACCATCCCTGACAGATGTCTATCTAACCCGTTCTTAAATATCTCCAGAGAGGGAGATTCCACCATCTCCCTTGGCAATTTATTCCAATATTTGACCACCCTGACAGTTAGGAATTTTTTCCTAATGTCCAATCTAAACCTCCCCTGCTGCACTTTAAGCCCATTACTCCTTGTCCTGTCCTCAGAAACCAAGAGGAACAAATTTTCGCCTTCCTCCTTGTGACACCCTTTTAGATATTTGAAAACCGCTAACATGTCCCCCCTTAATCTTCTTTTTTCCAAACTAAACAAGCCCAGTTCATGAAGCCTGGCTTCATAGATCATGTTCTCTAAACCTTTAATCATTCTTGTCGCTGTTCTCTGTACCCTTTCCAATTTCTTCACATCTTTCTTGAAATGTGGTGCCCAGAACTGGACACAGTACTCCAGCTGAGGCCTAACTAGTGCAGAGTAGAGCGGCAGAATGACTTCACGAGTTTTGCTTACAACACACCTGTTGATACAACCTAGAATCATATTTGCTTTTTTTGCAACAGCGTCACACTGAAATACAAAGGAGAAATACGTTTCTCAGAGACGCGTTCTGTTACAGTCCAGCCATTCCTGTTTAGCACACAGTCCTCAGCCAACCACGCCGTGTCCCATGGTAACCACCCAACCGAGAGTCTGCCTGGGTCAGATCTCTAGCATGCACATTTCACAGTAGTTGCAAATGTTAAATGTTCTTTGTCCACAAGTTGGTTCTTTTGCGGGGGAGTTGTTAGAGCTTCAGCATCACCTGAGACCAAATATGGAGGTTATCCTTGGTGCTAGTGATTGACGCTCTCAAGAAAACAGATGCTGTCGAACCTTCATTTTATAAACATTTTAATCTTTCAAATGACCAAATATACAAACCCATTTTCCCAACTAAAAAAAAACCCACCTAACAGAAGTGAGTTTGATGAAAACCAAAACCAAGCCCTTTGCAGCCCAAAGTCTTCAGTGTTTTGGAAATCATTGGCAGTGGGGTTTGAAGGACAAGAAGAAGGCAATCAACCTAAATGCAACCTAGGCACTTTATCTGCTCTTATTTTGATATGTTCAATTATATGAATTTCTCAAGCCTCGAGGGCTGTGTCTAGACTGGCTGTTTTTCCGGAAAATCAGCCGCTTTTCCAGAAAAACTTGCCAGCTGTCTACACTGGCCGCTTGAATTTCCGCAAAAGCACTGACTTCCTACTGTAAGAAATCAGTGCTTCTTGCGAAAATACTATGCTGCTCCCGTTCAGGCAAAAGTCCCTTTTGCGCAAAGCTTTTGCGCAAAAGGGCCAGTGTAGACAGCTCAGATTTGTTTTCCACAAAAAAGCCCTGATCGCGAAAATGGCGATCGGGGCTTTTTTGCGGAAAAGTACGTCTAGATTGGCACGGACGCTTTTCCACAAAAAGTGCTTCTGCGGAAAAGCGTCCGTGGCAATCTAGACGCTCTTTTCCACAAATGCTTTTAACGGAAAACTTTTCCATTAAAAGCATTTGTGGAAAATCGTGCCAGTCTAGACGTAGCCAATGAGATTGCATAAAACAGGGGTTCTACTGTAAACCCTAGTTTAAATGACTTCACAACTGGTGAAGGTCCTTGAAAACCATTGTTGGATCCTTCCATTCTCTTACCATTGGAAACAGGCCCCCAAATCCAAATAACTTGGATGTTGAGGCAGGTTCAAACACCTGGCTCCAGGCCGGGTGTCTTGGGCCACCCTCACATTTAAAGGCATGTCATCATGGACTGCTGTTGATTACAGTCCTTCATCATCAGCTCCATCAGAAGAACACTACTGGATTCCTTAACATAAGGGTGGGCAATAATTTTGATGGGAAGGACACTCCAAGATTTTGCGAATTGGTCAAGGGCTGCACTTTTCTAAGGAAGGAGTATAGGGGTTGGGTGCAGAGAGGAGCTCAGGGCAAGGTATTGGGGTGCAGGAGAGGATGTGGGGTCTGAAAGGGCTTTTGGGTAAAGGAGGGGCTGGTGGCCTGGGGCATGGGTTTGGGGGACAGGATCCAGGAGGGTGTATGGGTGCAGGAGAGGATTCTACTGTGGGAGAGAGATGTAGGAGGGGGGAAGATCTAGGAGGAAGCTGTGACCTGGAAGAAGAGGGTGCATAGGGTGTGGGTGGTGACCTGGGGCAAGGAGAGGGTGAGGGCAGCAGAGGCAAGTTTTGGCCCAGAGGTGCGTACGTAGGCAACTCCTGGCCAGCAGTCGCAGGACCCTGAGACAGGCTCCCTGCCTGCCACTTTCCCAGGCTGCTCAAAGTGGCTGGCTGCTCCCTGTGGCTTTCTGCTCCAGGCGCCGAGGGGAAGAGGAATTGCTGCGTGCTGCCTGCCCCCGCGATATCTCTCAGCTCCCATTGGCCAGTTTTTGCATCTGAGGGTCCTGGCAGGGCAGCCTGAGGCTCGTATCTTGCCCTCCCCTGCCTTAACAGGAACAGAATAAATGAATCCCCATTACCACACTCTGCCTTGCGGATTGGGGCATTGGAATTCGGGCACAATTGTGCCTTGGTGGATATACTTTTTATTTTGGTAGTATCACAAATACCATGATGATTAAGGGAAAAGTCAGATTTTGGAACTTCCATACACGGAAGTGTCTTAATTTTGAATGGAAATATTTGTCTTTATTAGATTCTTTTAGAGAACTATCCTCGTTGCGGCTAATTCACTTTCAAATGCTGGGTGAGAATTCTATTGCAGAAGGTGATTAGATATACTTACAAGGGAGAGTTTTCACCGATTTTTTCTGTTTAGATTTCAGCAAAGCACAGAGGGTTTTCAAGTAGAGCCTTAAGTGCTATAATGCATTTAAACAACATTTAAAGGACGTGTGTGATCCCAAAGCTAGAGTGGAAATTTACACTGCAATTATTATCTTGTTACAGATTCTCTGCTGTGCGTTATTTGTAAAATTCTTTACTTCAGACAGCTAGAATATCAAGTTCAGTCATTTTCCTTTCAGTCTTTTACCGAGGTGGGTTCTAAGGTGATGATTCATGTATTAATATGTGGTTATTAGATGACTCCTCTACCTCTACTGCTGCTATCTGTCTTTGGCGAAGGGAAAAAAAAAAGGAAATTCATTTTTAAAATCTCAGCAACAAGAGGAATATGCACAGAATCAATCCGGCTCTCGTTGACGTCAATGAAAAAAATTCCATTGACTTCAACAGAGATAGAATTAGGCCTATTTATCACTTATTTGTTTGATTTATAATGCTGAGAAATCCACAAAACTGTTAAAAATAAATCCTAGGAATTAGGTGACTGTTGATATTTATCTCAAATAGGAAAAAAACAAATCTTACAACTGTCAGTTATAAATATTGGATTGTTATTTACAGCAGTGGTTCCCAACCTGTGGTCTGCGGATCCCGGGGGCCTGCGGAAAGTTTTTAAAAGTAAGGATCGGGCCCACTGTGGTGGGCCCGATCCTTACTTTTCTTCTCCGCCCCCTTCCCAGAACATGGCAGGGGAGGGGAGGGGCAGCAGCCATGCACGCCAGGATGTGGCTTGCTTTTGATCCCAATCTCCGGAAGCTAAGGGAGCATGGGGAAAGCACTTGCATTCCATGCAGAGCTGGCCCAAACTACGGGCTGACTGGGCTACCACCTGGGGCGCCCCATTGTAGGGGACGCCGTGCGAGGCTGCCGGGCCGCGCGGGGGCGGCACTGCACATGCTTCCTGTGCCCAGGGTGGCGCCATGCGTGCGCCGGGTGCCCGGGGCGGGGCCGAATGGCTCGGGCAGGCCCTGATCCCACGTCTGGCTGGTGTGTTTAGCTACCATGAACTATTCTACATCTCAATGATGATCAAGTAATGGAATGTGTGAAAACGGCTGTATTGTTTTACGGGGTCCGTACAATTTTAGTAGATTGTAAAGGGGTCCGTATGCTCAAGAAGGATGAGACCCACTGACTTGGAGCAGCACCTAGCATTCCAAGTTAGCCCCAGGCTACTAAGAAGTGTACATGTGTGTACACGTATGAAGAGACAGCCGCTGATCCAGAGAGATTACACTCGAAACCCCAATTCAGGCTAACACTAAAGCACATGCTCAGGGTTAAACATCTGCGTAAATGTGGTCTGGAAGAGGGATGCTTTGCTGAATGAGCGCTCAAAGAGACAAGACAGACCAAGGTAGTCCTGTGATCGCCACTACAGAAAGGGGGAAAGAGAGAGAGAAAGGGCCTGATTTTCTAAGCACCCCACTCTTTTAACGCAAGAGTTTTTGCATTAAAGTATTTGCACAAGAGAGCGTCTACATTGGCATGTGCTTTTGTGCAAGAGATGTGCTTTTGCGCAAAAGCATCCATGCCAGTGTAGACGCTCTCTTGCACAAGAAAGCTCCGGTGGCCATTTTAGCCATCGAGCTTTCTTTCACAAGAAATTCATGTTGCCTGTCTACACTGGCCTCTTGCACAAGAACACTTGCGGAAGAGGACTTATTCCTGAGCGGGAGCGTCATAGTTCTTGCGCAAGAAGCACTGATTTCACACATTAGAACGTCAGTGTACTTGCACAAGAACTCGCGGCCAGTGTAGACAGGCGGCAAGTTTTTGCGCAAAAGTGATCGCTTTTGTGCAAAATCTTGCCAATGTAGACTCAGCCAAATAGTATAATAATAAACTTTGCTTTGCAAGTTAGGTGCCTATATTACACCTGAAAGACTACAGAGGAAATAGTGAGGTTGCACGTTGACTTACACATGCAGTCAAGGGTTTTGTTAACATCACTACTCTCAGTCAAAGCTCAAGTAGGAGACTGAATTGCAGTGGTAGCTTTAAGCTCTGGAGCTTTTACAGACAGCGATATTTACATCCTGCTGTGGATATAGGGGCAGGCTGCTTAGCGTAAATTATAATAGAATGGAAGTGGCTGAGCAGGATGCATCATATGCTGGATGGAGACAGGAGAGGTACATCACAGCAGAAGAATAATTAAGAACACAGATAGCTAGAAATACCAAATTAGTAAAAATAACAACTCTTTATAGTCATCCTCATTAAATAAATGTTGAGTACCTAATGGCTGCCATTCATTTATTTCAGAAGTAGCTGCTGCTCAAAATGGGATGTGAGGAGTTATTACTCTGCAATTAACTTATCTGCCACATGCATTTCATGGTGAGTTTCCATCTGTTCTCTACATTGGTGGCTTTGGGTGCCGCCTGCCGCGTGTAATTGTAGACACCCGCAGAGCAAAGTCAATGTGATTGAGAGTCCGGTTCGCTCTGCAGGCTGCCAAGAAAATGGGGCCCATTAGCAGCCAAGCGCAGCAGTCTGATTTCTGTTAGCAGGAAACGAGTGAAAGTCACCGTCCGTCCGTGCTGTTCACAGACGACGGTCATTTTCTGTAGTGCAGGGAGGTTACGGATCCTAATTTAAAAAAACAAACCACCTGGATTGTAATGCCAGTTCCTTAAAAATCAAATTTCAAGGTGGGGGGAAGAGGGGCTCCCCCGATTCCCCATCAGACCACAATTCAAGTTATTTACACATCCCTGTCCATTTGTAGCACTTGATTTCTACAAGCCAAAAATAACCAACGAGAGAGGGGGGAATCAAAGCCAAAGGAAAGCAAAGGGGGCCTAACTCTAAGGTAGTTTTTTGGGGTCGCCCCTTTGGGGCTTGGCATGTCAGCTGATCTCTTTAGTTCGGGCCTGCCTCCCACCTCTCCTCTTACAGCACTGTATTTCCTGCCTGGCTCACGCAGTCTTAGAAATAGTGAGGCCTGAGACAGGCACCTTCATGGTTTACCTGTCTCTGTCCTCAGCTGTCTTTTCATAGTCACCACCCCTTCCTGTGGCCGGCTCTCTCATTTTAAGCTCGCCCTCCCCATCCCTCCCGGCAGCGTAAGCCTTACAGGTGTGCCGAAAAAAACAGCAAGCAAATGGTCTGGTAGCACTTTATAGACTAACAAACCTCGTCGATGGGATCATGAGCTTCCGCGGGCACAGCCCACTTCTTCAGATGACCCAAGTTATGACTAGGGGATAAGAAAACTCGTTAGCATTGGCTGAGCCCAGAAAAACTCATTAGCCTCCTCTCCGCTGGACTGACGTCTCAAAAGTGTTGGCAAAGCTTGCTGAAGTAAAACTGATTTCATTCCACCCTCCCTGCCCTCTTCTGACAGGGTAGATCCTTCGGGTGGTAAGAGAGACAGAGCGGCGCTCACGGTCAATAGAAGCTTTGTACCCTGCCAAATAAATGATGAATGACGAACAGGGATAATGTGCTGTCGACCGGTTTTGCTGAAGTCTGTTTGATCAGCGGCCATTGGTATTCCGCAGGAGTTTCTAATTGTCACGCTGTGATGTGTAGCAGTACTGTGGTTAAACGCGCTGCGTCCTGTATCTGTTATTAACCTTTATGTTGTGCCTGAAGCAAGTAGGGCAAAGTAAGAGAGGGATTCCGATCAAGTTCTATTTAACGCACTGGTCCTCTCACTTCACTAGCAACCTGGTATTGTAGTTTAAGAACTGAAAAACAAGATAACAGGGCAAAATAGAGATATTGACGACTTGGCTGTGGTAATATCTTCTATTTACATACCTCGTGCTTGTTTTACACAGGATGGTGCACAGGTCATTAAACAAACACCGTGATCTTGCAGGTAATATATCAGTAAATCACCATCTTTCAAAGCATTTTTACTACACCATTGCTTGAAAATAAGGATTTTATTTCATTCGGAATTTATTACTGTGACTGTGCTACTATTTATCTCAATGGCTCCACTCTACATTATTGATGGGTTATTTTATTGTTCTTCTAGCCAATGGGAATCATATAGCCAAGCAATTTTTGTATTAATCACAGAATCTCTTCTAAATTAGGGTCTAATATTTCCACTATCAGAAAGTTTGGGTTTTTTTATTAACATGTTACCTAGAAAACAGCTGCTGTCAAAAGAGTAGCAGAGCATGAGAGCAGCTATCCTGGGTCAGACCAAAGGTCCATTCAGCCCCAGTATCCTGTCTGCCGACAGTGGCCAATACCAAGTGCCTTAGTGATTCACACCACTCCACCCATTCCCAGCTTCTGACAAACAGAGGCTAGGGACACCATTGCTACCCACACTGACCATTAGCCAGTGATGGATCTATCCTCCAAGACTTTCTCTAGCTCTTTTTTGAACCCTGTTAAAGACCTGCCCTTTACAACATCATGTGGCAAGGAGTTCCACAGGTTGACTGTGTGTTGTATGAAGAAAAACTTCCGTTTGTTTGTTTTAAACTTTCTACTTATTCATTTCATTTGGTGACCCCTAGTTCTTGTGTTATGGGCACAAGTAAATAATTTTTCCTTATTTACTGTCTCCACACGTGCCATGATTTTATAGACCTCTATCTTATTCCCCTTAGTCTTCTCTTCTCTGAGCTGAAAGCTTCCACTCTTATTAATCTCTCCACATAGGGCAGCTGTTCTCATTCCCCTAATCATTTTTGTGGGTTGTCTGTTTACCCCCATACTCAGGTGAGTTTTCCAGCAATGGGTCAAATCCTGAGCCAATGTAAATCTGCCTCATTCCATGTGACTCACAGCCAAGGATCTGGTCACTTATCAGTGCCATTTAATGCCTTGATGTAGGCAGGCGAATGCGTGTTCTGTGGCTGTTCGCCTATGTTGAGCTGTTCATTAACATGCTAGCATTTGAAGCTACAGTGATGGATTACTGATAATATAGGTGCAGCGGCAGGTCTATCAGAAGAGATTAAGGGTTTCCTGTAGGCGGGAGAGCAATAGATTAGCCAGTGTGCGTACATGTTACAAATTGCTTGAGATTTTTCAGGCCCAGGTATCTGCTTTCCCTCCCATTAAGCCAGCCTTGTCCTGGCATGTCTGCACTGATATCAGCAGAGGCACCCTGGTGCAGAATGGAGATTCAAGACTATGAAATTCCCCTTTGGCTGCCCTTTGAAGCATTTCACCTGGGGGGAGAGAAAGCGCTTCTGTCTGGAGCGGCAGCCATCGCCGGAGCCTTCCTTTGGTCTGATCACATCACATCTCTCTGGCGCCAAAGCACAAGCAAGTTATTTTTGCACCGAGCCATAAAAAAGCACCAATCCTCTTTTTTGTAATTACTGCAGCACTTACGGACAGACAGCTTCTTTCACCCCCTGCTCCCATGGGTTCTCTGCTCTCCGGTTTTCTGCCGAGCGCGGTTGCCGGTAATAGCCAAAAAGGAAAGCACCCAGGGCGACACATGATGTCATGGGCCTTTTAAGCCCCCCAGTAAGAGAAATACCCGTTCTAAATTACAATGAGCAATTTCTACCTTATATAAATAATTCAGATTTATTATTATTTAGCACTCTGTGGTTGTTACTGGCTGCCAGCCAGGGAAGGAGTGAGTCTACGTGGCACTAGGGTTTTTTCTGTTCATCTACTAATCCAGTTGTCTTTAGTTTCCATCACTTCAGGAGGATGTTGAAAGTAGATGTTTAATAGATGTTTCTGATTTTCGGTTTAGAGAGGAGGAGTGTACTGTTATTAACTCATTGCCATTGTTAATCGCCTGCCTCTATTTTATATTTGTTTACTCAAGGATTTTTTAAAAATGTGACTTTTATAGTTTAAAAAACGCTCCCCTAGCATGTTTGAACCAGTCACGTGAGGGTAGGTTGCCAGATGGTTTCAACAAAAATCCTGGACACACTTGACATGACACCACAATCCACATTCCATCTTAGTTAGAAAATACCGGACGTTTCTATTTTCTCAATCTGTTTCCCGAACAGAAAGCTCAAGTACTGGACTGTCTGGTTCAAAACCGGACACCCGGTGACCCTACCGGAGGGCCCAACCTGACCACCCTTACTCAAGTCAAACAGCCAGTGAAAGCAGATGTTTCCCCAAGCAAGGATCACAGACTCCAAGCCTGCAAGGGTAGCCTGTGTCCGCCCGTCAGCCTACCCAAGAACGGGAAAGGCTGCAGGGCCTCTACCTCTCCTCCTGGACACAGCCCCAGTCCTTGCAGGTTGGGGCTTCGCTGGGGCAGTTTTTGCCCTTGTCTCTCCATGGGGGAAAAGAACAAATTCATAATGCTGGTGCTGGCGTGGATAGGGTTGCCAGATGGTTCAAACAAAAATACCAAACACCCTCTCCCCTCCGCAAAAAAAAAACACTGGGAAAAAATTCTGTTGAAGGGAAAAAAAGGGGCGGGGGAGGAGACCAAAGTTGTTGAGTAAAAAAAAACAACAGCATTAAAACAGCATGTCCCCTTTAAGTGCAGGGATAGGAACAGGGGAGCGGTTGAGCACTAAGACCCAGGGGAAGCGTTGCTTCCCCTAGGCCTGCAGCCTTGGGGAACCAGGTAAGCATGGGGGCTGGGGTGTTGCGGGGCTGGGGGATTTCGGGGGGGGGAGGAGGCCGAGCGCTGAGTGTTTGTAGGGTTGCCAGGTGCCTGACATTTTCGCCCAGAAACCTGTCTGCCCACAGTGGCCAATGCCAGGTGCCCCAGAGGGAATGAACCGAACAGGCAATAATCAAGCGATCTCTCTCCTGCCATCCATCTCCGCCCTCTGACAAACAGAGGCCAGGGACCCCTTTCCTTACCCATCCTGGCTAATAGCCATTGATGGACATAACCTCCATGAATTTATCTAGTTCTCTTTTAAATCCTGTTACAGTCCTAGCCTTCTCCACATCCTCTGGCAAGGAGTTCCACAGGTTGACTCTGCACTGTGTGAAGAACTTCCTTTTATTAGTTTTAAATCTGTTCCCCCCTCTCAGGGCTGGACCCTCACTTTGGGCGGCCAGGCTTCTGGGGTGGCTACAGACCTTCGACAAGGCCCCCCGGGCACTGGGCCAGAACCCCTTCTCCTCCTTCCTGCTTCAATGCCTCGTCTCAGCCTGAGCACAGTCACACCCGGGTCCTGGCCCCTCCCCGCTACCTTCTCCAGGCCCATTCGTGTGGGGCCGCAGCCCAGGCATTTGGGATTGGGCTGTGGGGCGGGGTGGCGGTCATGCAAAAGCCAGCTGCAGGTGTAAGTTCTCGCCAGAGCAGGCTCAGCGCTGACCAGCCGAGCCCCCAGCTGCAGTGCTTGTAGCTCCATGTTTGGAGAGCGGCGCGTCAGCCACCGATCACAGTCCGGGTTCGACCTCCCTAGTCCGGCATCCTCGGGTACTAACTGGTCCCACACGAGGGACTTTTCCGGACCAGGGGAGGTCATTTCAGGCCCCTTATTGCTGCCCCCAGCCCCTGGCTCCCCGCCCCCCACCCCACAGCCCAGCTGAGCTGCGGGCCGGCTCCCATCCTCCAGTCCCATGCAGCACGGTGGGACTCTCTGATCCTGGAACATCCATGGTCCTGCCGGATCACAGATGTTGCTGGATCAGAGAATCCCCTGTACCACCAAAACCAAGGCCTGGAGGCCTCCCTCACATCACCCCTCCCTGAACCCAGTGGCAGCACAACAGACTGTGTGAGCATGGAGGCTTTGGCCTGTTGTTTGCAAGGCCACATGGGGACCGATCCTGCCCCCACTCACGTCAGTCGCTTGTTTATTTCCCTGGAAGCAGGGTTGGGCCCCAGCCTGGAGCCCCAGCGGCGGGGAAAGACGTCTGCTCACTAACCAGGCCCCACTAACTTTCGGCGGCGCTGTGCTGGCTTCGCTGGCCAATCGTTGCTCAGTGCAGAGGTTGGAAAAGGACCTCATTAAAATGGCCAGGCCAGTGTCCCCAGCCCCTCGGGCCACACGTCAGACCAGACACGCTGGAGCTGCTAGTTGTCATCCCCGGCCCACGCCCGGTCGTGCAAAGCAAAAGGCGACCGGCTGTGACGCTGGGTTCTGAGCCCAGCCAGCGCCGGTCAGAGCACAATCTGGTAGCTAAAACCAGGAATTAAAACCGGGGTGTCCAGGGTTGCTGGCTGATCACTCGGGACAATCAGCCGCTGAAAGATCGATAAAGCGATTACAACCCGCGTACGGCACCCGGCCGTGAAGTACATTCAGCTGGAACGGCGCGCCGGCTTCCCCGCTAGAACTCTGCGGGGGAACACAAATGAGTGGCAAGAGACAGTTCACCCCGCGCCTCATTCTTCAGCCAATGCCTGCATCTGCCCCAGTGCCGGGAGCAAGACTGATCTGGCGCCTGCAGCACATGGGAGGATGTTTAACCCCGACAGCGAGGACTCCGGCTGGCAGCGCTGTGCGCCACTTAACGTGGGACACATTATCCATTGCCAGTTCCAGCACCCACATCTGGCTCTGGGGACTCCGACCAGTACTTGAAAGCCCTTCCCTGGCTGTTAGCGGGAGGGGTAGGGAGCCGGGAGGGGCAATCATTTCTTGCTTCTGAATATTCAAGGACGGGCCCACCAAGGGGAGAGGGAATAAAGTGGGCAAGTGCCCTGGGACCCGGTGATTTAAAGAGCTCCTAGCCGTCGCCACCACCAATACCGCAGCAGAGGCACCCAGAGCCCGGGTCCCTTTAAAATTGCCCCTGGAGTCCGGCACGGCCTGCTCCGGTGGGCACTGAGAGCCATGGGCGTGCTGGGCTCTGAGCAGCACCAAAGGCTGGGGGTGGGCTGCTGTGGCGTGCTTGCTGCCCCGGGCCCGCCCCTTCCATCCAAGGCCCGCCCCTTCCAGGACATCAAAGCCGAATCCCCCCACCCCCACCCCGGATACGCCCCTTGCTCGGCTCGGCTGTCGGCTCCCCTGTTCAAGGGCCAACCACAGAAGCTCTTGGGCCAGACTTTTCAAGGCACAAAAGGAGATTGGCTTAAGTCCCACTGGCTTTCAGTGGGTGCTTAACTGCCTTTCATCCATCTGAACCCCCCTCCCTTAGGGCAGGCCTGTGCTGAAAACGCTGCCGCATTTTAGTGCTTCGGAGAAACGGCTCCTATGAGGAAGGGACAGCTGCCACTGGCATCGTGCGCCCACCTCTGGGAGGCGGAGCCGGGGGCTGTGTTGGCAGGAGACGCTCGCCCTACGAAAGTTTCGTTTCGCTCCCAAAGCCCCTCGGCATTTCTGTTCCTGGCAGCGAGGGGAAAGGCTGCACAGCCAGAGAGAGGAAAATACAGCGGGAGGCCAATTCCGTAAGAGAAAACGAAGGGATCTGAGTCGAGGCGTTTCGTTCAGGGAGACGCGGAGTCATGGGCCAGAAGTCGTGTGGCTATTGGGCACTGGCTGTGGGTGGACTTAGCTGACGTCCCAGCATTCAGTGCTGTAGCCAGGCCAGCTCTCCGGTGTCTAAGTTGCTGCCAAGTGAAAGGAAAAGTGTGGCAGGAAAAAGAAAAGCAGAGCAGCAAAGGAAGGTGATGCCCAGCATGCGAGGAGAAGAGCAACCCCCCGGGCAAGTGCAGAGGCGTGCTGTTGTGCGGCAGGTGATCAAGAAACCGCGTGGCCAGCCACGCACACCAGGCGGAGAGCAGATCCAGCGTTCCAGGCCCACGCAATGGCCGACGCAGGCCGGGCCATCTGGACCGCAGCGTTCCTTCCTGTCAACTGAGCCATGAAGAGGCATGTGCCGCGTCTCCGCGGGAGCCACAGGTGAGACGCAGCGACAACAGCTGTGACACGAGGCGTGGTAGATTGTTTCCAATTTTGTACACAACCTAGAGACTCTGTTGGGCTTCGGGGCCCTGCCGGGAGCAGTCGAGGCTGTACATTTGCCAGCCTGCACGCTGCACGCTGCCGGAAAGAATGGCTCCTTGGAGAAAAACAGTACATGTGTGCTGCAAACGGAGACCTGCTTTCCTGCCCCGACACCATGCTATGAAGCTGCTGCAGGGAGAGGATCATGCAGCAAATTCTCTCCCTCCTGTCAAACATCACACTGAGAAACTACAAAGCAGCAGCTTGCCAGGCACAAAAACCGACTGTGGCTACACGGCTGGGCTGTTCTTTCATGGTGGAAAGTCGCTAAATTGATTGTGTGGCCATAAAAAACTCCTGCCTTCTATTTGATTGTATAGACAGGAACTCCTGCCATCGGCGCCAGAGAATAAAGAAATAATACGGCTCTTAGTACGATACGCCTGCAATGGAACCAGAACGGCTATGACAAACTTTCTATCCACATGCCCATCCCCTCACCCTGAGCCATTCCCCTCCCCACCATACCTGGGTGGTCGACAAATGCCTTTGATGTCGACACCCGCGCATCCAGACTATCGCACTGAGCCGACAAACAGCTGATCAGCTGTTTGTCGGCTCAGCGCGGCAGCCGTGTAAATTTA
This sequence comes from Pelodiscus sinensis, assembly GCF_052426305.1. NCBI lineage: Eukaryota > Metazoa > Chordata > Testudines > Trionychidae > Pelodiscus > Pelodiscus sinensis. The sequence continues at coordinate 44,142,158 of NC_143065.1, read as the reverse complement.
AATGAAGCGGCGATTATTTAAATCGCCGCTTCATTTTCCTATGTCTGGTAGCCTAATCTACATGCCTCTGGCGACAGAGGCATGTAGTCTAGACGTACCCTAAGTCATCTCCTTGGGGGTTACAGTAGAACCATAGAGCTGGAAAAGACCTCAGGAGTCATCAAGTCCAGCCCCCTGCCCAAGGCAGGACCAATCCCAACTAAGGGAAGCCAAAAGAAGTTATACGGATCTAGCATTTTGTGACATTAAAATCGATAGGATACAGGAGGTATTTTGTCCAAAGCATCTTCAAGTTATGCATATTTGTATTCATAAGAATTTCATAAAGCATAAGGCGGGAGAATTGTCACAGGTGACACTACACAGAAGTACCTGAGTAGATTCCCACCTGCAGAGGATCCAAGAAATTCACTTTCACACTAACAAAAACTTCTAATACTTCCATTTTTAGTTCCTGATTTATTTATTATTAGACCACTTTTATTAAGGCGCCTGCTTATGACTTCAGGACTGTGACTCAGCCGCTTTTCCGGAAAAACTTGCCAGCTGTCTACACTGGCCGCTTGAATTTCCGCAAAAGCACTGACTTCCTACTGTAAGAAATCAGTGCTTTTTGCAGAAATACTATGCTGCTCCCGTTCGGGCAGAAGTTCCTTTTGCGCAAAAGGGCCAGTGTAGACAGCTGAGATTTGTTTTGCGCAAAAGCGCGTCTAAATTGGCCACAGACACTTTTCCACAAAAAGTGCTTTTGCAGAAAAGCGTCCGTGCCAATCTAGACGCTCTTTTCCGAAAATGCTTTTAACGGAAAACTTTTCCGTTAAAAGCATTTCTGGAAAATCCTGCCAGTCTAGATGTAGCCTAGGTGTTTAGCTTTGAGTGCCCAGTTGGGAGTCCTCTCTTGGTGCGTCCATTTACTCATCTGTGAAATGCACAGAATTAGATGCAGAGCTGCATCGCAGGAGTTGTATGCTGCTTAATGAATATTTGCCGAGCGCTTTGAGAGTCTCAGATGAAAGTCACGGCCCACACTACGGAACTTCAAAGAAACGTTCTCCTGCTCTCTCAGTAGAGCGTCCCAAAGAACAAGAGATAGTATTTACTCCCAGCTCATTGAATCCAGACAGCCTTGGAGCCTTTAGATGGTCTGCATTACGTTTGATGCTCTCTGTCACAATCTGATTGAGCTCTTTGGCAGAAAAGTGACATATAAGCAATGCAGGCAGGCGCTGAATTATTGATATTCCAGGAAGCAGTTGCCTGGCTGCCATGTATTATCAGGACAGCAGAGTTAATGACTAGTTTAATCAAAACCTTGAAGAGACTGTAATTACCCTGCTCAGAATCCTCTAGCACGGTTGTTGTTAACCACATACAAAAGAGCCAGTAGGAAAGTTTGTTTCGCACCAACACAGTAACTTGCCATGTAAGATGATTTATCTCTCGGACACACTTCCAAATGGAAGTGATTGTAAGAACCCCAGGAAACGATTGTAAGAGACGCTGGACCATAACAACACCGACTGCTTTTTCTGCAAGGTCAAATACACCTGAACGAATGCATTGTTCATTCTTAAAGGCTTCTCAGCCAGCCAGCCCCAGTGATCGGGGCATAAAAAATGACGTTGCTTCCTTGCAGATAATTCCTATGAATAAATGTTTCCAATGAACTGAATTGCAGCCCTTTGGCTAAAGCATTATGCATATACTCCGCTTGTTATTGCCAACAGAAGTGGGGGTTTACCATGGAAAATGACTGCCGCATGCCGGGACGCACGGCCTGACAGCATGGTAACACATCTGAAGCCACCACGCTGGAGAAAAACAGCAGACAAGTTTACCTCGTGGTTCCTGCCAGCTGGTTCTGCTGCCACGCCCAGTGGCTGGTTCTCGCTCATTTCGGCAAGCCCAGTTTGGTCTGCGAGAGTGCCTGCGGGCTATCCAAGTCACAACTAGTCATGCAAACAGCTGTCAAGGCGGGTCTGCCCTCTGGGAGCATCCCGTCTGCCGGCCACCCAATTCCCCCCAAAAGCGGCTTGTGACTGGGGAAGTGCAAAAGAAAGGGGCGGGCAGGAGAAATCACAGCCATCAAATACGCAGCAGCAGCAAAGAGGTGATACAAGCATGGATTCAGGGTCGTCCTTGCCCATATGTGGAAGACGCAGTTGCGCAGGGCACCTGAAAATTTGGGGCACCGCTGGGTCTTAATGTCCACCCGCCTGCCGCTTCCTAGCCCTGGTCTGCGGCTTCCTCTGGAGTGGGGCTAGCTAACTTACCCCTGCCAGGGCTCTTAGCAGCACATCGGACCTGTGAACGAGCCATTTCCCCCACGTTTGGCCAGAGGAGGTTGGGGGGACCTGGTTCCACCTTCTACCCTGGGCCCCCGCCCGGGGACCCTGTAGACATCCGCTGTCTGCTATGTCCTTTCCGCTGCTGCTCTGATTCCCTGAGCCACTTCCTCACGGCCCCGGGTCCGACAGACTTCCTGGGTCCCTGGGGCAAAGTGGTGGAGGCCCAGCTCTTGGAAGGGGTGGGGCCGTGGGCAGAAGGGGCGGGGCTGGGGCAGTCAGCCCACAGTGGAGCCAGAAGCACACCACGCCCCACCCCTGCCCCGGCCAGGCAGCCTCAGAGCCGCCCGGAGCATGCTGCCCCGCACTCCGGCAGTGATTTAAAGGACCGGAGGGGTCCAGCGGATGCTGCTCCTGTGATCGCGGTGGTGGCAGCCAGGAGCCAGGGCCCTTTTGAATGTTCAGGCCCCTGGGTGACTGCCCCCTTTGCCTCCCCCTCAACAGCCTGCCCCTAACCCCGTGTCGTCTTTGCCTTGCCTCAGGGCTCTCTCGTCTGCTGTGAGCTCTCCGCACTGAGCTGTCTGCGGCACCAGCGAGTCACCCAGTCTCCACGGCCTGAGCTGCACACAGCAAACTGCTGCTCTATTCTGCAGCTCCTTTTATATGGTCCTCCTGGCCCCTGATTGGCTGCTTCCTCCGCAGCCACTCTAGCCTCCTTGGAGGACTTCGGTACTGCCTTTTTCCTGGGGTGGGATGTGACGGGACCACAAGGCCTCCAGCAGGAACACTCAAGGCCTCGTCCACCCCATCGAACCATCTCTGATGGGTGTTTGTCTAACCTCCTCTTGCCATTTTCCAACACCTCTTCCAGTTAGAAAGGGAAATGTAACCAATATCGATTGCACCGCTCTGTACGGGCCCTCTTCGAAGCCCCCTGGAGTCAATGGAAAGATGCCCATTGACGTTAAAGGACTTTGGCTCAGGCCTGAAGTCCCATGCAGTAATTAGGTGATTCATGCGGAATTTTTTACGGCAAAGTGTCAATAGACATTCCTATCCTCGGACAAATGGAGATGAGGACATGGAAGCTGCTGAAATGTTGCGATCTATCAAATAGCTGCGCTGGAGCCGCTAGAGCATTCAGCTGCCATCACGGCAAAAATATCAGTCCCGCCTATAGTTAAAAAAAGAAATCAAAGAGGAATTGGCTGCCGTTGTGAGCCACTGGTATTGACAAAGTCATGTCATTGTACAGGAATCTAACCACAGAGTGAACTTTTAAATAAACTGTATTCATTAACACGGTGATCACACAAGGCATATTCTATTACTAAGTGGTCCTGGTACATAGATATTATTCACCTAAGTAATCAGTCACTGTCAACAAATTACAGGATACAGAGAATGGAATTAGCAAAATGAACTCTGGATGTAAAATTCATTTGAAATTCAATTTAGAAGCAACATTAGCTTTCAATTAGTCTGCCCAACTGTTTGAGCATCAATTTTTCTATTGGATTTTGATATAAATGTAATTAACCTTTGCTTTTAAATTGTTGATTTTGTTGATATAATTAGTACGTGACTCTGAATATTTTGCTTGGCTGACATCTAATTAGATGGTGGTTTCAAATTAGAGAAACAAAGACGGCTGGTGACCTCTACAGATTCTCCTACTCAGCCTTTTTGGGAGGCGGGGAATGGAAAGTGGAAAAATCAAACTCGCTAACGCAGATTTAATGTAGATGAAAATGTGACACTAGAAGTTAATATACAGTATGATTTTGCTTCCACGCCTTTCCCTGGCAACAAAACAATAGAATAGATCCTACCAGTGCTGTGCAAACAATGGATTTTCAATCAGAGCTGAAAAGTAATACTACAAAGCAGTTTCTTTAGCTTTGATTATGAGCCATTTGGGTTATTTTTGCATGTTTTAAAAATAGAACTCAATGAAATATTGAAGGGAAAAGGGGTTTTTTACCTACAAAACTGAAACCTGTTATCTGGGAAATACTGAAATGAAAGAACAATTTGGTGAAACTGACACAAATTAATGTAGTGATTTAGTGTTGGCCAAAAATGCAGATTTGGCACACACACAAAAAAGTCAGATGAAATATGTCACCCAGTTCTCGTTCCAATCCTGCCTCGCCATAGGTTCATTCTCCTCCAGTCCTGGATGCGTTATCTGATCAGATACAGGGACTGTGACTTTTTCAGCCCCCTCAAGAGTTAGGTAAATCAGGATTATGAAGAATACATGTTTCCAGCCTTGCCCTACACCAGGCTGCGTCTAGACTGGCATGATTTTGCGCAAATACTTTTAACGGAAAAGTTTTTCCGTTAAAAGTACTTGCGCAAGAGAGCGTCTATACTGGCATGTGCCTTTGCGTAAAAGATTTGCTTTTGCGCAAAAGCATCCGAGCCAGTGTAGACGCTCTCTTGCGCAAGAAAGCGCCGATGGCCATTTTAGCCATCAGGCTTTCTTGCGCAAGAAATTAACGTTGGTGTTTACACTGGCCCTCTTGCGCAAGAATACTTGCGCAACAGGGCTCATCCCTGAGCGGGAGTGTCAGAGTATTTGCGCAAGAACCATTGATTTTGTACATTACAAAGTCAGTGTTCTTGCGCAAATACTCGCGGCCAGTGTAGACAGGCAGAATCATGCCAGTCAAGACGCAAAATCATGCCAGTCTAGACGCAGCCCCAGTGTGTACGTTACTCTGCAGGCTGTATCCCTGCGCTGGTGCAGGGCCCCGTTGAAATCAATGAGGCACCATGTGGCATTTGGCCGCCCTCATAGGATCAGAGTGTTGGCCAACCGTGCTCTACTGTAGTGGTGGCGCCTACAGCCCGAGGGCCGCATGCAGCCCATTGGGGCTCTGTGTGTGGCCCATGAGACATTTTGTTGACTGTTGCCCCTGTTCAAGGTTGCCAGATCCTGCTGGTTTCTGTCTGTGTTGTTTTTTTCCTGCCGGAATTGCTACAGCGACACGCACTTAAGCCAGGGCATGTGACGTGAGAGGTGGGTTGATTGCACACAACAGTGACTGGGAGAGCCGGGTGCTCCCTCTACATCCAATCACAGCGCTGCAACGGATCAGTCGGCCACCCCACAAATTCTAGGGACACACGTGCAGTGAGCAAAACTAGCCTATCGCAGGAGACCGTCTTGGTAACAGCCATCTTGCAGCCCACTGAGATGATGGAGGAGATGAAGGTGGCCTGCTTACTAGCCTCGGTTGCCCATTGCAGCGTTAGTGCGTTGTCTGCCTCAGGGAAGTTTTGCAAAGCTGTCCTGCTGTTGCTGAGATCTATTCATCTGTAGCAGGAGCTCCCAGCGGCTCTGATCATCACAGTTACATCGGCTCTGCTGCTCCCTTCATTCCTGCCCATCAGCCTCATCCTGCATCTTCCTTTCTCGCGCCGGCACCCATGGCGTCTTTTTCCCCAGCAATGCTGCTCTGTGCTCCGCATGGACCAGGCATCTGTCTGAGCTTGGGCTGAGTTTTCAGCAGAGAAGAAAGGAGGCGGGTAGCCATGGTGAGCAGCTCTGGTGAGAGCTGGCTGAACTGTAGTAAAAGCCAGCAAGGAGCTATTGAAAGAGCTGGCAAGCACCTGGGTTCCGGTAGGGCAGGACCTATAAGACGTGTAAGTTCCTTTCACCCCTGATTCTGAGAGGGGCTCTATCCACTTAGAACGTTCGATATTTGTTCTCCCTGATCTATTCTTCCTGATCTACTGCCACGTCATGTCACACTTGGGGTATGTCTAGACTACATCCCTCTGGCGCCAGAGGGATGTAAATTAGACATATCAAAATTGCTAATGAAGCGGGGATTTAAATATCCTGCGCTTCATTAAAATAAAAATGGATGCTGCTTTTTGCCGCGGCGGCAATTTGCTGGCAAAAATTGGCAGTCTAGACGAGGCTCGGTCGGCAAGGAAAGCCTTTTCCGACTGATCCTGTAAACCTCGTTGCATGAGGCATAAGAGATAGGTGAGAAAAGACTTTCCTTGCCAACCTATCCCCGTCTAGACTGCCGATTTTTGCTGGCAAATTGCTGTGGCGGCCATTTTTATTTTAATGAAGCATGGGATATTTAAATCCCCGCTTCATTAGCAATTTCGATGCGTCTAATTTACATCCCTCCGGTGCCAGAGGGATGTAGTCTAGACATACTCTTGGAGTCAAGTTGAAAACATCACAGCTCGGCATCTTAGCTCTGTCCCGCTGCTGGCAAACCAGCCACTGATATCAAAAGTGAAGTGACTCCCAATTATCCGGGGGGTAGGCGAGGTCAAATTCAGAGCCACGCGCTCATCTCCTCTGCTGCTGTAAGCCAGCCTAGATCCCTGGAAGACAATGGTGTCTGGGCCATCAGAAGAGGTGCCCCTACTCGGTTTGAAACTTTCCTATTTACCGCTCACGTTATTTAAATTGAACGATCGGTAGTTGCCACCGATATTTTTACTCTTCATTTCCACTCGAGAGTTCTATGACTCGCTAGGCCACGAGACTTTTCTTTCAATGCTTGTGACCATCGTGTTCTTGCAGGCCCCACATATTGCCTGGCACTGGCATGGGCCAAGAGGAGATTTGAAATAGCATTGAGGAGGTCACCCTACACAACGACAAGGGTAACACATCTTGGCAGGCACAGCACTGTGGAAGCTGCCTGCTTCGGAAGGGTCGACGGCCAAGACTTTCATGTGCCAGCGCTGGCCCTGAGAATAGGCTCAGGCCAGACGCGGTTGCAGCCAGCAGCTTGGGAGTTGAGTTGTGCGACCTCGTTGGGGGTTACATGTGGGTGCTGGGTGCATCATCTGCGAGATTAAATTGTTCCGGAGCACGGAACACACTGACGAATTCAGCAGGCGCTTGCCAGCTGTACGAGGGAGACACCATCTCCTGCTGGAGGTGACAGAAGTGTTGGGAAATGGAATCGGCTCAGTGTGATTAACCTTGAGTGGCACCGGAGGCCGCTGGTAGTACCTGGAGCCCTGGCTCCAGCATCACAGAATAGAATCCTAGAACTGGAAGAAACCTCGAGAGCTCATCGAGTCCAGTCCCCTGCCCTCACGGCAGAACCAAGTACCATCTACATCATCCCTGACGGGTGTCCATCCAACCTGCTCCAGGGATGGGGATTCTACAACCCCTCTAGGCAATTCATTCCAGTGTTTCACCACCCTGACAGGTAGGAAATTTTTCCCAATGTCCAACCTCAACCTCCCTTGCTGCAACTTAAGCCCATTGCTTCTTGTCTTATCAGCAGAGGCCAAGGAACACTGCACGCAGCCCTCTCCTTCCACTTTCGTGTGCTTGTGGAAGGCACGGTTGTGTGGGCCAGTTTCCGGCTCACTGGCTCGTGCAGCCACACATCGTCTGAGTGTTGAAGCAGAGCCAACGCTTTTGTCACATGAAGATTCTGTTACCCTAAGTAGGTGGGAAAGTGAAACCTTGCATGTCCACGAAAGGCAGCGGCTGGACAAACTGAATGGGCCCTTCCATATGGTGTTGTCCCCAGTCCCTGTAAAAAATCCACGTGACCTGTGTCAGCCACTGTCCTTCACCACCTCGATCTACTACAGCCCCACATTCTGGACACAACCCAGGGCTTTGTAATGGGGTGATGTTCGATTGTGTTTAAGGATGTTAAGTATCGGATAATTGACTAATCGAATAGTTGATGCATTTTGCATCGACTATTTGAATAGTCGATAGGACCCCTCTACCTTTGGAGTGTAGCAACAGCCCTAGCGTCAAAGGCAAAAGCACCGGGTGGAACCCGGGGTCAGCTGGGGACTCCCCTGCTGACCCCGGGTTCTGTGCAGCGTTGCTGCTTGAAATGTCGTGAGGAGCCTGACGCCGGGCTACCCACAGCGTTTTAAAGCGGCAGCGCCACACGGAGCCCGAGGTCAGAGTGGGAGTCTCCAACTGATCCCGGACTGCACACGGCGCTGCCGCTTTGAAACACCTCGTGCAGCCTGGAGACACCTGGGCTGCACGCGGCATTTCAAAGTGGCAGCTCCGTGTGGAGCCCGGGGGCTGCCGCTTTGAAGTCCCCACTCTTCTCCATGTGATAGAGGCAGCAAGGGAGGGGGAAGCGACTCGTCGACTAGTCCTTCACATCCCTAATTGCGTTAGCTAATGACCCCTTCCCAAGCTTGTATTGGAGCAGCTGAGCACATGCCCAGCTATGAATTGTCTTGTACTGACTGGAATTTGCAGGCATGAGCTGGCTCTGGGAACCGACCACTGCGTTGTGGGCTCACGAGGTGTCACTCCACCACGGGACAGCACCTCACCCTCCAGATAGCTGGGTTTCCTCCGACTGACGGGGACATGTGTGTAGTCTCTGGCTAGATACTGCCAGACCTCTTGCCCATTGCAGTCCCCCTACTTGGTAGAGCTTTGACTTCTGTCTGGCCACTCTGCACATTCATCTGGTGGGGATTTGCTTTGGATCACAGCCTTGGCTTGGCACGAGGAGAATACACAATAGATCATCTCAACAGTCCGTTCTGCCACTGGTAGTTTCACTTCTCATTATTATGATTGATATGATCGGAGCGTCCAGAGAGCCCGATGGAGATCGGGTCCCTGTTGAGTTAGGTGCAGTACAAAGGCAAAGCTTTACACAGCGCCTGCTTCACAGATTTCACACGCTAGAACTCTAATTCACAAGGTAGGCTATGCACACATTTGTGGGTGCCTACTGTTACCTGCACAAATTTCTCTAGCCCTTCTACGCTCGAGGGACACACCTTTACCCAATTCCTAGGGCCCAAGATGCAACCCTGTTCATGTACACACCCACCCTTCCCCAAGGCGTAACTTCCTGGGGGTCTGCAGGATTTTTGCTACTGAAAGAGCCTTACTCAGTAATATTCTTATTCTCTATTGACAATTACTAAGCAAGCAGACTACACATGCTAAGCACACAGCGTCATGCTCACCAACCCTGATAAAAGGGCGGCAGATTTCCCCTGTTGGCCAGGCAAGGTCAGTCTCTCTGGATCGTAGCTGCTGCATGTCACGGTCACGCAGAGGATTCCTGGCAGCTCTGCTCTTAGGCTGGTCTCGGAGGTAAATTCTTCTTCCTGGTCCTCCCTCCTTCTTGCTGTTCCTTTCTTCCTTTCCTCTTTCCCTTTTCCCACTGGCCTCCTTCTTGGACCCCCGTTTATATAGTGAAACGTGAGTCCTGCTTAGCTCTACTTTAACCAGGTATTTTACTATCATTTTACTAACCCATCATAACCTACTGTCACAGAATTACCTAACCTATCCTACCCCACCATCTTAGTTGATTTACACTTAGCCAAATTAATTAGACCGCAGACAGAAACAGTTACAAACCAGGCAGAGATCACAAACAAACAATAGAAACGGGAGGACCAGAATCACAGAATGAGGATTCCACAACTAAGGATAAGCAGTTTCTTGCCAGGCAAAATGGCGTGAAGCTAAGTTTCCTCTACCCATCTTGAGATCCGTTTCTTTAGCTGGTGACAGTAGGGGCCATTAGGTCAGGATCTCCTTCTGACAGGCTGGTGTGACACTGTTTGAATGCAATTTAGATAGAGAGTGAGGATGTGACCCCAGGCTTTCCAGCTAATGGCTGCTGCTCTTCAGTCTGGCGGCAGCGGAAGGGAAGGCTTTAGGCCTTCCAATATGGCTGTAGGGACACCATGTTGTTTCACTAGAGACTAACCAACATACAGAGACTCGTGAGCTTTCGTGGGCAAAACCCACTTCATCAGATGAATTGGATTTCTACACCAAAAGCTATGCATGGGACACAGCAGCCCACTTCATTAGCCTCATTCACCCGGCTGCTACGGTTGAGTGGTCCGAGTCATCTGAAGAAGTGGGTTTTCCCCCAGAAACTCACGATTCTATATAGTTTGGTTAATGTAGATTCTAAGGTGCCACGGCACCACTCCTTGGCTATGTCTACACTCGCAGCTTCTTGCGCCAGAAATATGCAAATGAGGCAAAGCGTGGCATATCGCTGAGCCTCGTTTGCATACCTAACGAGCCACCATTTTTGCAGAAGAGGCTCTTGCGCCAGAAGGAGGTGTCTGCACGGCCCCTTCTTGCGCAACAAACCCCCCCTTGCGCAATGCCGTTCTTCCTGAAAATAATCGGCGCAGCGGCATTGCGCAAGAGGGGTTTTGTTGCGCAAGAAGGGGCAGTGCAGACAGTGTGGCTTGGTCATAATCCACAACATCAAGCTTGGGGCACAGTCCTCAAGATGAGCCCCGGAACCATCATCTCTTCCCTCACCCAGGGAAGAGCAACTACCGCCTTGCCACTCACCTCAGGAGCCCAGTGCAGCTCTCAGTCTAATCTCTTGCCCCAGAGTAAAACCACAGTATGTCCTGACCACTGACAAGCACATGGGAGAAAAATGGGAGTGGGGGAAGAATTAGGCCCACCTACTACTCTAGGCTTCCTACTACTCTCACAGCGCCCTTTCGCTGCCCACTTCCCGGGGCCGCTTGCCCACAGCCCCAGCTCCTTCTGGCGCAAGAGCCACTTCTGCAAAAATGGGGGCTCATTAGGTATGCAAATGCGGCTCGGTGATATGCCACGCTTCGCCTCATTTGCATATTTCTGGCGCAAGAAGCGGCGTGTGTCGGCACAGCCCCTGTTTTTTGTTTCAGACTCGCACAGCGACCCCTCTGAGGTTTTTTTAACCCTTTAACTAGATGAATTACAAATCAGGTGCATGACCTGACGGGCATTTCAAGAAAAAAACAACAAAGCTGCCGCAGGGAGAGGGCTGCAAGTGAAAAGCGGTCTCCCTGGGATTTCAAGCCCAGCAAGACACAACAATGTCTCTCTCTCGGTCTCGGTCTCAGTCTCAGCACTTCAAGCGAAGGAATCAAGCCAGACTGTTCTCGGTTACGCGGAACTTGCGCACGGCCAGAGTTGCCTGCAAATACCTAGGAGACCGTGCCTGGCTGTCTCCTGACAGCTGCCGCCACGCGACTGTACTTTGAGAACAACGTCTGTCGGGGTTCAGTCGCTCCCTAGCACAGACACGCTTGCTCCGCCTGCCTTTGGAATTAGCGTCCTAGAGGGCGAGGTCTGTGAAGCAGGCGCTGTGCGAAGCTTTGCGTTTGTACGGCACCTACCACAACGGGGCCCTGGGCATGGTTCGGGCCTCTGGGCACAACAGGTTGAACCCCCCAAATCCGGGACTCTCCGGTCCAGCAATATCCATGGACGGTTGGACCAAAGAGGCTGGGAGTGGAGCCAGCTGGGAGCCCTGCGAGGGCTGGGGAGCCCTGTCTGGGTTGGCAGTGGCTGGGGAGCCCAGCCCTGTAGTGTCCTGGCCCGGTGAGCCCTGGCTCTGGCCGGGAACCCCCAGCAGCAATGGGCTGGCAGTGGCCAGGGAGGCCTGGCGTGCCCCAGTGGCGGCTGGGGAACACTGGCCCAGCTGGAAACCCCTGGTAGCAGCAAGTCTGGAGGTGGCCAGGAAGCCCCGGCCCAGTGAACCCTGGCCCCAGCTGGGACTTCCAGCAGCAGCAGGGCTAACAGGGATCAGGGAGCCGAGCCAGGGAAGCCTGATCCTGGCCCCATTGGCATGGGTAGGAGAGCCCCACAGCCCCGAGAGGAGCCTGAGTGTGGCTGGCTGCCAGCGGGGGAGCTTTGACTTGCCTTGGTCTGGCAAACTCCCTGGTTTGGGGCTGCTCAGGTCCCGAGGGTGCCGGCCCAGGGAGATCCAAACTGTACCATCAGATTCAGTCCGTTTATCAACGCCCGACGCCTGCCTGCACCCTTCCAGAGGAAGGCCACTGCCCACCAGCACTGGCAGAGCGTCCCTTCCCGCCTTCCCTTCCCCCTTTCCATCCTGCTGGTACACCAAACGGTGCTGGAGCTAGGCAATGTGAATTCTTACTCATTCATGCTTAAATTCGACACTTTACACTCAAATTTGAATAAAGATGCTAATTATCTTACCCGTTACAAAGAGAGCTTCCCCAATTATCACCTCTAAGATCATTAGCTCACAGACATTTACCTCCCCCCCCAATCACCCTTCTGTTCTGAAATGTGATTTGTCCTTTTCATATGTGTTCATTTTTTTAATTGTATCCTTTGGTATATATGCTTGTGACTATTTTCTTCCACTGTTTGATCTGAGGAAGTGGGTCTGGCCCACGAAAGCTCCTCACCTAATAAACCATCTTGTTAGTCTTTAAAGTGCTCCACAGTCCTGTTTTGTTACTCTGGGTTCGTGTGTTAACCCAGACTAAACTAGTCATGAAATCAAGGCAACTCTGCTTTTGACTCGGCTTAGCGGCTGTAACTCAGCCCTACAGGCGAGCTCCCCTTGGTAACCCAAGTTGCTGCGTGGTCACTGCTCGTTTAGCTGAGCCGACAAGCGAACGAGCGGAGCCACGTTAAGAACACGCCTGTGTTGCGGGGAAGGCCTAGTCTGCGGCAGTGGGCCACGGGGACCCTACAGCAGCTCAAGGGGAGGTTGGGTAGTTTCCCCTTTGTGGCAGGGACACACTCAGGTGCCTGTGACTATCGCTAACTCCCGTCTGTCAATCTGGTTCACTCACAGTGGTGGTTGTGTTTATTTCGGGCTTATTTCTGGTTGTGCCCCCCATGAGGCAGGGTGTTTCCAAGCAGCAGAGCCCCCCCAAGACGTGCGCGGTGAAAAGTCACAGACCAGGTACTTTGCACCTCTCAGCTGCCTTGTGTCTCGGACACACCAGGTGTTGCCTGTGTAGTGTGAGCCATAGGTGGGGGCCTGCAGGGGTTAAATTTGTGCTCCTCTAGGCCATCCTTAAGGACTGCTAGTGAAAACACCAGGTGTTCTTTATCAGACGGCCTTCACCAGCCACTAGCGGAGAACCTCGTATGGGATAATTAACGTGACCTCAGCTCTCAGCCCTGTGGGGATGTTGAGAGTGGCATTGGGTCAATTTGCACACACTCGGTAAACAGCTAGGCTACGTCTACACTGCCAGCTTCTTGCACAAGAACAGACGTTCTTGCGCAAAAACTTGCCGGCAGTCTACACTGCACGTGCATTCTTGCGCAAGTAAATTTACAGTATAACGTTGTAAAACAGGACTTCTTCCGGAAGAGTTATTCCTCTCCGCACGAGGAATAAGCCCTCCTGTGCACGAGGGCAGTATAGACAGGCAACATGAATTTCTTGCACAAGAAACCCCTATGCCTAAAAAGTCCATCAGAGCTTTCTTGCACAAGAGAGTGTCTGCACTGCCATGGGTGCTCTTGTGCAAAAGCACATCTGTTGCGCAAAAGCACATGCCGGTGTAGATGTGCTCTTGTGGAAGACGTGTTGGGCACGAACTCTTCCGCAAAACAGTTCTTGCGCAAGAAGCTGCCAGTGTAGACGTAGCCTAGTACAAGATCACTGGGAGTCCCGCCCTTCTGGGAATCTCACCAGGGACCTAGACCTCGAAGCATGGGTCAGACAACATAGAGCCAAGACAACGACAGTCAGTGCACGGATGTTCCGCTACAGACTCGCCGATGAAACCCCCCGACTCGTGTGTCAAGTATGACAGGATGGTTTCGTTCCATTTGCAATAGGGAACACAGCATGACTTCACTGGCCGGACTACTGAAAGTCTTGGGGAAAACCCCAGTATTGGCCTTCAAAAGGCAACAACGCTAGTCTGTAACAACTCTACATTCCCCATAACCCCTCTGCAATAACACCGGCCCTTTCTGAAGCCTCTAACTGGCCTTTTTTTTTTTTTAAATCGTGTTTTTCCAGCAGCGGCCAATGTTGCAAACATTACAAATGCTGAGCTAACCGCAGCTGCTCTCCTCCGTCTTCCTGAAGCACCCCCGGCTGCAAGGGGAACACAATTACATCTCAATAAAATTTTAATACAGGGAATTATGCACTTTGCCACCGCCAGGCAATTAGCTGTTGCTATGCTACGGTCGGAATGTAATCACAGTAACGAAGCAAACACGGGAAGACGTTGCTCAGCGCTTACCCGATCAAATATCACCTTGGGTTGTTTTCCGGCAAACCCTGATGGAGAGACTCCTGTTGCTTTAGCAAACCAAGGGCCGCTCTTGGCGGGTGAATGCCAGCCTGGCTGCATCGACCGCCAAGGCGCGCCCACCCGCCGAGGGCCTGGTGTTTGACCAAATGACTGGAAGCAAGGCCAGCATGTGCCATGGAACGTGCCCGATGACTCATCACGGAGCCACATTCTGCCCAGGCCTGCGGATGGGTGGGGTAGGAGGCAATGAAAAAAGAGGGTGGGAAAAGCATCTCCCTTCCCTGGGAGCCATGGGTAGGGCCAGGCAGCCCCCAAGTGCCCCAGGGCTAGGCGTGAGGTAGGGCCCGGTCCCTGCTCCGTGCCAGCCCACGGCAGAGAGAGGGCAGCAGGCTGGCTCCAGGCAGCAGGGACGTAGGCTCCCTTCGAGCTGCGTCTGCAAGGGCTGACGTAGCGCACAGGGAGGAGCAATAGAGGCGCCATTCGGACTGTACCTGAGGCGTGGGTGGGGACAGCTCCGCGCAGCGCGGCGGGGGGCAGGGGCGCCTGTTTCACGTCTGGTATCCCGGATCGTTCTCGGCTTGTTCCCCCCGGTCCGTGCCTGTAGCTCCGCCCACAGCTCCACGATTCCGTGGCCCCACCGCCATAATCAGCAAACCCACCCTGATCCACGTGGCAGGGTGGCCCAATGGCCGGTCAGTCACTCGTCCCGACTCATGGGGCAGTGCAGCCCAATGGCCACAGTCAATAATTCACCCCTATTCCCAGGGCAGTGCGGGTCAATGGTCAAAGTCAGTAACTCACCCTTACGTTGTGGGGCAGTGCAGCCCAATTGCCAGAGTTTATAACTTGCCCAATATTCACAGGGCAGTGCGGTTCAATGGCCAGAGTCAATAAGTTCCACCTAAATCACAGGATTGGGTAGTCCCCTCAAGGGACAGGGGAGGGGGTCACAACCTCCGGCAGGAGGTCCAGGCCTTCCCGTTCCACCGGCCCAGCCCAGGGCCCTGTTCGTGGCTGTAGCTCTAGTCACGGAGTCAGCCGGTGACTCCCCGGCGTCGGCTCACTCACCAGGCAGCCGTCGTCTTTCCCTGGGCTGCTTCCTGCTGCGGTCGCCCCAGCTCCAGGGCAGATCTCTGTCTCCCCTCCTTTGTCTGGAGATTGTCCACACCTGCTTGCCTCTGGCCTCCAGCCTGTGCGGTAACGCCTCAGTGCCTGGAGCAGACAATACACATCCTCTCCCTCCGGCCGCCAGCTCCAACTGAGCTCAGCTGCTCCCTTTTATAGCTGGGCCACTCGAGCATGCCCAGAAAGGTGAAGGGGGCGTGGCTTTCTCAGCCCTCAGAGCTGAGTTAACCCCCTCCTGCCCAGCGCGGGGTGAGTGTGCCCTGTCTCACTTTCATCTGTTCCAGCTGGGCTTCCTGTCACAGGCAGAAGCAGTAGAAGGGATGGAGGGAGATGGCAGAGCAGGATGCGCATTGGATGGGGTCATTTCTGTAATGCAGAGCCGCTCTCTGACTACAAGCTGCCCTGGCTTGGGGAGGGGGAGCAGAAGCATGGGCTAACGGTGCTCCACCCCACTTCTGGCACCCCTAGAACTCTCTCACCCCCCATGCTGCACTGCTCAGAGGGGGCTGCACAGCTGCCCGCAGCCGACTGGGGTCAGGGACCCGGATTTTCAGTGTGCAAAATGGAGGGATTCGATCCCAAATCCCAGTGGGGCAGTGGGCTTTGGAGGGCAGGCCCTATGGATAAGGCTGCATAGCCCAGAGCAAAGCTAGCTGGGAATCCAAATTTCCCGTCGGGGAAATTCCAACATTGCATATTTTGGGTTTGTCCCAAGCGGGAGGGAAGGATTAAACTTGAGCAAAAAACCAAACTTCTGAAAAAGTTTGTTTTGGAGCCATCGGAGTGACCGTCTTGGACCGTTTGGCTTTGTCCTTCCAACTGCCCTGTTCGCTAGATTGTAATTTATAGCACAGACATTCAAATATGGCTGGTGGCTACATGAAACAGCGTGACCTCATCAAAATCATTCATTTTGAAAACGCTCCGTCAAAAGGGAAGATGAAATCAATACCAGGCAGACTGTGAAGCGCTTCAAAAAGATCTCACAAAACTAAGTGATTGGGCAACAAAATGGCAAATGAAATGGAATGAATTTAATATTGATGAATGTAAAGTAATGCACATTGGAAAAGAACAATCCCAACTCTACATCCAATGTGATGGGGACTGATTTAGCTACAGCTACTCAAGAGAGATCTTGGAGTCATTGTGGATAGTTCTCTGAAAACTTCCACCCAGTGGGCAGCGGCAGTCGAAAAAGCTAACAATGTTAGGAATCGTTAAAAAAAGGATCGAGAATAAGTTAAAGCATATCTTATTACCTCTCTATAAAACCATGGGATGCCCACAACTTGGATACTGTGTGCAGATGTGGTCGTCTCATCTGAAAAAAAAAATATCTTGGCACTGGAAAAGGTTCAGAAAAGGGCAACAAAAATGATTATGGGTTTGGAACAGGTCCCATATGAAGAGAGATTAAAAAGACTGGGACTTTTCAGCTTAGCAAAGAGGAGCTGGGGGGGGGGGAGATAGGTTAGAGGTCTATAAAATCATGACTGATGTGGAAAAAGAGAATAAGGAAAAAATATTGACTTGTTCCCATAACATAAGAAAGTGGGGTCACCAAATGAAATGACTAGGTAGCAGATTTAAAACAAACCAAAGGAAGTTTTTCTTCACACAACACACAGTTAACCTGTGGAACTCCTTGCCAGGGGATGTTGTGAAGGCCAGGACTTTAACAGGGTTCAAAAAAGAACTAGATACATTCCTGGAGGATAAGTCCATCAATGGCTATTAGCCAGGATGGGTAGGAATGGGGTCCCCAGCCTCTGTCAGAGAACGGGTGATGGGAGAGGGATTGCTTGAGGATTCCCTGTTCTGTTCGCTCCCTCTGGGGCACCTGGCACTGGCCACTGTGGGCAGACAGGACACTGTGTCCAATCAACATTTTCCAATGGAAACCTGTTTCTTTGGGAAATTTCCAGCCAGCTCTCATCCATCTGTTTTAGGCTGGATGGGTCTTGCTGGACCGTGTGCCTTATTGCCCCTCGGCCTGCCCCATTCTTCCCTTCCCCCACCCATGCCGGGGAGAGCAAGTTAGCTGGACAGCCGGGTTCCTCTCTGCCTGGCCACGCCAGCACCTCGTCACCAGCCAAACACAACAAGCAGGGCAGCGCTATGTCCCCGGAGATAGTTTATCCGCTTTTAAGAAGCCAGACTCCATCACCCCTCCTGCCCCGTTATGTACAGACTGTCCCACAGCGGAACAGCTCTGCGTATTAACTCACTCACCTTGGCATTTCATTCTCGTGAGCGGAAGAACCTGGGATGGTTTTCCAAGCTTGATTATCACAGGTGGAACCTCTCTAATCCGGCACCCTGCGGACCTGACCGGTGCCGAACCAGAGAGTTTGCCGGACCACGGGAGGTCGATATTGTCTAGCAGCATCACCAACACTTCCCCTGCTTGCTGGGCTCTGAGAAGACAGTGCGGGGTCAGTTAGAGCCAAATAACAGCACAGAACACTGAGAGCCGGGACTGGGGGCTGGAAACACACTTTCTGGGACCATGGGAAACTTGGCCACACCCATGCTATGTGGCCATCCTGAATTCATACCATACCCCGGATGTTGCTGGATCAGAAAGCGACTGGCTAACGAGGTTCACCCTGGAATAAAACAGTGTCCCGGCACGGTTAGACAGTTAGACAGACACATGGCAGGTCCAGAGATGAACTTTCTTAAAAGCGGATAAACTATCTCCGGGGACATAGCGCTGCCCTGCTTGTTGTGTTTGGCTGGTGCCGGGGTCACGAGCTTTCTGAAACCGAATGGTCCGGCCAGTAGAATTCGTTGCCTCTGCTCTGTCTTTGTTCTGTCCAGGCTCACATAAAAGCAACCCTCGGCCGCAGCAGGTGTTCTGGGGGGCGGAGCGTGGGCGGGGCCAGGCTGGCGGTGTGTGGAGGCTGTGCCTTCTTCTGCCTCTTCTACCCGCCTGCCCTCTGCTGCCCCATGGCCTGAATGTACCAGCCGAAGGGTATGTCTAGATGGCAGAGTTTTGTCGGGAAAATGGCCGTTTTTTCCGACAAAACTCATGGCACATCCACACTGCAAGCGCGTTCCTTCGAGAGTAAATCAGAGCAGAGGGGTGTTAGCGCAATTGGTAACCCTCTTTCGACGAGGAAGAAGCCTTTGGGCGAAAGAGCTCTTTTGCCAAAAGGCGTGTGTGGGCAGGGACGAGGGAGTTTTTTCAGAAGAGGGATTGAGGAAAAGGCACAGGTGCCCTGGTGGCCGTTCCGTCATTCCGCTACCTGAAATGCGAGAGAGCGTCCAGGCAGTCTTTCGAAAAAGTGCATCGCTTTTTCGACACGTTTTTGCAGCGTGGACGCTCTCTTGCGCAAGAAGTTTTTTCGGAAGATCTCATCTGAAAAAAGCTTTCTTGCGCAAGAAGCCTGCAGTCTAGACAGAGCCTGGCTATTTCCCCCCCCCCCTTTTTTCCCTTTTCCCCACCTCATCCCCTATTTATTTCGAAACTGGACCTTTAATAAGTCCAGTCATCTGAAGAAGTGGGCGGTGCCCACGAAGGCTCAGGATCCCAGTCACATGGTTTGTTAGTCTCGACGGTGCTGCTAGACGGTTGCTGTCTTTTAAGCACCTCGGGAGGGGTCAGTCTCGGCCGCTCCAGCCCCACCTCTTCGGGAGGCCTCTCTCGCAGCCAGAAAGGGCCGGGGGGTGTCTCTGAGGCTGCCCCGGCCTTGCAACCGATGCCAGGGCCTGGGTCTTACTGGTCTGGTCTGACAGAGAACAAAAGGACCTGAGCCTCCCCTGTCAGTCACCACCCGCTCGGCCAATCCGCAGCGAGGCTAGGGACGGGGGGCGGGGGTCTCAGCCGACATCCAGCAGGATGGCCCAGGTCACCTCCTGCTCCGAGCGGTCTGTGAGGCCTCCCACAGCAACCCCCCAACACCCTCCCCCGCATGGTGGGGGGAGGAAAAGGGGGAGGACGCAAGGGGGACGAGGACGAGGGAGGGAAGGGGACCACACAGGACAGCTCCCCACCTCTCCGAGGCTCTCCCCTTCCAGCCACGCCCCACACAACCAGGGACGGAGAAAACGCCGACAAGGCTCCTCCCCCTGCCTGCAGCCATTGAGCCTAATCCCCAGGAGAGCCCCGGAGAAGGGGCCACGCTGCTGCAAAGCCACGTGAGTCTGAGCTTGTCCCGGCCTTGCGCCTCTGTCCTGATTGGCTGATGTCAGGGTCTCTCTGTGAGGTCATCACTGTCCCCCAATAGGGTGAGGTCCTGCCACAGGCCTTTGTGATGTCACTGCCACCCCCGCCCCTCCCCTGCCAGGTTGGTGTCCTGCCCCCGGCCAGCCTACGTGGATCGCCCCACTGAACGGCAGCTGAGTCTGGGGAGCAGGCGGGCAGGCTGTCACGCCCCCAAGGCTGCTCCCTAGGCCCCGCGCAGCCTGTCATTCATTCGCAGAGCGTAAGGCCAGAAGGGGCCATGAGAGCGTCGACCCTGACCCCCGCCTACCCCAGCCCCCGTGTCTCTCAGTAGCTAAGTTCTGACCCAAGCACGTACCAGAAAGACGTTGGACACCGAGAGACGGAGAATCCGCCACTTGCTTTGGCAGCTTGTCCCAATGGCGAGCCATCCTCACCAGGAGACATGTGAGCCTTAGTCGGGCTCTGGTTTGTCTGTTTCCACCTTCCAGCCACTGGCCTTGTTCTGCCTTTTTCGGCGACGTTCAACAGCCCCGGAATCCCCGGCGCTCTCTCTCCAGGCAGGCCCGCCGACGTCAGCGGCTCCCCTCTCCACCCTGCTTCGTCGGAGCGAAACAAGGCGCTTTTCGGCAGCCTTCAAACCATCGGGCTCTTTGATGCCCCATCTCCCGTTTCAGCGTGGCCCCCGACGCAGGCTGCAGCCTCCCACACCGAAAGGACAATGTTACACTAGCAGCGGGAACGGCGCCGAATCCATTCGACAGCTTTAATCCCTTTGACTCATTTATTCCTCCATCTGTCGGAAAGGCCGGATGGGCGGAGGAGGTGGAGAATGGCAGCTGATTGAGCGTGCGGAGACGGAGAGGAAGACATTCATTAATTTTTCATTGCTGGGGCTGAGACGTGCACCGCGCCGTATTCGTCATGTCAGCAATGACCTTGAGGCGGCTTCCATCCCCCCTTGGAGAGCTCTTTCCCGCCCTCTGGTTCCTATTCGTCGATGCGCAAGGCTCACCTTCTTGTCGGCATGAGCGCACGCGCAGGCCTGGCGAGGCACGAGGCAGCCCGAGCCAAGTGCTGGTGGAATTTAGGGGCAGGGAAGATGAAGTGGCAAGCACAGAATTTGCCAACAGGCATGTATACGTGCACTCGGGGGCACTGAGACCCGCCCGGAGACGGAAGTCTGCTCTACCGCCTTCGCTAAGGGCCTGCTGGCTTTTAGCTCCTGGGATACAGGCTCATGGATTTAGCCCGCAAGGTCGCAGGTTCGATTCCACCTACTGACAACCCAGGCCCTTTAGCGTTTCATACAGAACAACTACCCCGATGGATCCCGATGAAAGTATCAAGGAGCCTCACACTGTCCTTTTTCGGAGGGGGAAATTATCAGACCTTACAGGGCTGACATAAGAACAGCCAGACTGGGTCAGACCAAAGGTCTATCTAGCCCAGTGTCCTGTCTGCCCACAGTGGCCAGCGCCAGGTATCCCACAGGGAGTGAACATAACAGGGAACCATCAAGTAATCCTTCTTCTCTCATCCATTTCCAGCTCCATACAAACAGAAGCTAGGGACACTAGCCAGAATGGGCAGGAATGGTAAGTTTGGTGGACCTACCCTCCATCAGTTTACCTAGGGTTTTTTGAACCTTGTTAAAGTCTTCACAACCTCCTTTGGCAAGGAGTTCCACAAGTTGACTGTGCGCTGCATGAAGAAAAACTTCCTTTGGTTTGTTTTAAACCTGCTACCTATTCATTTCTTTTGGTGACCCATACCCAGGTCTCTACCCCTACAAGATGCTGCACTAAGCCTGGTTTAGATATGGATGACGGCTGCCGCTGACCCTGCGGTATAACAGAAGCGGGCCCAATAGTATTCTGCAGCCTTCACTCCCGGCTCCCACAACTCCCCGCCCACAAGGAGCATGTTTGCACAGCACTCAGACTTGCTCGGCGCAGACATATGTAAAGCTGCAAAAGGCATGTGCGTTTGTTTGCAGGAACCGCGCCAGTTCTATAGCGTGTGCTCTAGAGTGCTTTGTGTCCGCAAACACCGGCGACATTCAAACCAACACAACTCTCGGAGAACTCAAACAGCCGTGTCGTTCGAACGTGGCAGATCTGACACGCCAGCAGCCCACGGCGAGAGACGTGAGTAAGCTCTTGGCATTGCCACAGGGCTGCGAGCCCCGCGATGCTTGGTGCAACACACAGACGTACCGCACCACGGAAATGCGGCCACCTCTGGCTGGGAGCCAGCCAGGACTGGAAGGGACCTTGAGAGGTCTTCAAGTCACGTGCCCTAAACTCACGGCAGGACCATCGACATCACCCCTGACAGGTGTCTGACCTGCTGGGATGTGGATGGGGACAAACCTGCTCAGTGCGGAGGTGTGGTGCTCCCATGTACTTCTCAGCTTTTTCTCCCCCAGTCTGTGCCTATAGCTCCGCCCACAGTTTTAAGACTCAGTGAATCCCCCCCCCCCGGTCCATGGGGCAGGGTGGCCCAATGGTTATAGCCAGTGACTCCCCCGATCCACAGAGTAGTGCGGCTCAGTAACAAGAATCAGTCATTTGCCCCTATTTGCAGGGTAGCGTGGCCCAATGGCTATAGTACATAACTTGCCCCTATTCACAGGGCAGTGCAGTTCAATGGCAAGAGTCGGGGACAGGAGATAGGGGAGAGGGTGACATCCCTCAAAAAGGGGGACCGACCCCTCCCTCTCCACTGGAGCCCGGCCCAGCACCCTGCTAGTGGCTGTAGCTTCAGTCACTGAGTCAGCGGGGAAAAGCTCCGACCCACACGCGCTGACTCCCCGGTGTCGGCTCACTCCCCAGGCAGCCATCGCCTTCCCCTGGGCTCTGCCTGCTGCGGTCGCCCCAGCTTGGGTACCAGTCTCCATCTCCCCTCCCTGGTCTGGGGTCTGTCTGCTCTTGTTCGCCCCTGGATCCCGTGAGGTATCGGGGGGTGCCTGGCCTCCAGCCTGCGTGGTAGCACCTCAGCGCCTAGGTCGTCAATGCAGCTTCCCTGGAGCAGACAATACACGTCCTCTCCCTCCGGCCGCCAGCTCCAACTGAGCTCAGCTGCTCCCTTTTATAGTGGGGCCACTCGAGCGTGCCCAGTAAGGTGAAGAGGGTGTGGCTTTCTCAGTGCTGAGAGCTGGGTTAACCCCCTCCTGCCCAGTGCGGGGTCAGTGCAGCCCATCACACCTGCTCTTAAAATCGCCAGCGATAGAGATTCCCCAACCTCCCTAGGCAATTTATTCCAGTGTTTGACCACCTGGCAGGCAGGAAGTTTTTCCTAACGTCCAACCTAAACCTCCCTTGCTGCAGTTTAAGCCCATTGCTTCTTGTCCTGTCCTCAGAAGCCAAGGAGAACAATTTTCTCCCTCCTCCTTGTAACTTCAAAGGTGTTAACATGTCCCCTCTCAGTCTTCTCTTTTCCAGACTACACAAGCCCAGTTCTTTCAGTCTCCCCTCACAGCTCTCGCCCCTGAGTCAGCGGGAAAAAGCTCCCTGTCCCAGGTGGAGTGGGTGGTCCGCCTCGGCCTATCGCACTTCTCCCCAGTGGGTGCCTCTGTTCTCGCCCCCAGGGTCTCTCTGCTCCTTCCCTCTAGTCTCCTCGTAGGAATCCTATAGGCAGAGCAACATAGTTCAACAATCACTGTGTGACCCAATAGTCACAGTCTAGAATTCACAGAGTCGTACTGTTCAATAGTCACTACGTGACCCAATAGTCACAGTCTAGAATTCACAGAGTCGTACTGTTCAATAGTCACTACGTGACTCAATAGTCACAGTCTAGAATTCACAGAGTAGTACTGTTCAATAGTCACTACGTGACCCAATAGTCACAGTCTAGAATTCACAGTCGTACTGTTCAATAGTCACTACGTGACCCAATAGTCACAGTCTAGAATTCACAGAGTCGTACTGTTCAATAGTCACTACGTGACCCAATAGTCACAGTCTAGAATTCACAGAGTCGTACTGTTCAATAGTCACTACGTGACTCAATAGTCACAGTCTAGAATTCACAGAGTCGTACTGTTCAATAGTCACTACGTGACCCAATAGTCACAGTCTAGAATTCACAGTCGTACTGTTCAATAGTCACTACGTGACCCAATAGTCACAGTCTAGAATTCACAGAGTCGTACTGTTCAATAGTCACTACGTGACTCAATAGTCACAGTCTAGAATTCACAGAGTCGTACTGTTCAATAGTCACTACGTGACCCAATAGTCACAGTCTAGAATTCACAGTCGTACTGTTCAATAGTCACTACGCGACTCAATAGTCACAGTCTAGAATTCACAGTGTCGTACTGTTCAATAGTCACTACGTGACCCAATAGTCACAATCTAGAATTCACAGAGTAGTACTGTTCAATAGTCACTACGTGACTCAATAGTCACAGTGTAGAATTCACAGAGTCGTACTGTTCAATAGTCACTACGTGACTCAATAGTCACAGTCTAGAATTTGCCGCTATTGACAGGGCAGTACCGTCCAATAGTCTGAAGGATCAGAGTCTATTTATGTGGGAGTAGATAGGGGAAAGGTTTACATCCCCCTGTAATGGGGTCCAGGCCCCCCCACTCCACTGGACCGCAGCCCAGGGTTGTGGTAGTGGCTTTCTCCCGCCACTGAGTCGGCGGGAAAATCCGAACCACAACACGCTGACTCCTCCATAGCGGCTCACTCACCCGGGTAGCTGTTGCTGCTCCTGGGCTGCTTCCCGCTTCCCCAGACCACTGGTGAGTCTCTGTTTTGCCGCCTCTCTGCGTTCTGGCTATTTCCTCTTATTTCCCAAGTCCAGCGAGGTCTCTAGAGGCGTCTGGTCTCCAGCCTGGCTGTCTGCGTCCCTGCCTTTAGGTAGTTGCTGGGACTTGCAGGGAGCCGGCTCAGCATGTCCTCTCCCTCCGGCTGCCAGCCACAACTGAGCTGAGCTGCTCCCTTTTATAACACTGCAGCCAGAGCATGCCCAGTAAAGTACAAGGGGCGTGGCCTCCTCTGCTCTCACGGCTGGGTTAACCCCCTCCCGCTCAGTGCGGGGGGAGTCCACCCCGTCACACGCCCACTGAAACACGCACACTCCCCTCATGTTTTCTGGACCTTTTATCATTTTTGTTGCTCTTCTCTGGACTGTCTCCAATTTCTCCCCATCTTTCCTGAAATGTGGTGCCCAGAACTGGATACAAGTCTCTGACTGAGGCCTAACCAGCGCAGAGTAGAGCGGAAGAATGACTCCTCGTGTCTTGCTCACAACACTCCTGTCGATGCCTCCCAGAATCATGTTGGCTTTTTTGCAACAGCATCCCACTGTTGACTCATATTTAGCTTGTGGTCCCATATGACCCTTAGGGTACGTCTAAACTACATGCCTCCGTCGACGGAGGCATGTAGATTAGTTTATTTGAAAAAGGGAAATGAAGTGGCAGGTTTGTCAATGGTGGTAAACCTCATTCTGCGAGGAATAACGTCTTTTATCGACAGAGTTCTGTCGACAGAAGGCGTTATTGCATCTACACTGTCCTTTGCGTCTACACTGTCATGTTGACAAAGCGGCTTGCTTTGTCGACAGAACTGGATGTAGTCTAGATGCTCTTTGTCGACAGAAGCCTGTAGTCTAGATGTATCCCCACAGCCAAAGGATGGCACATTTGGGGAAAATACAATTTCCAATGGCCCCAGTTAAAAGACCTATTTAGAGTAACCAAAACTTTCTTGACTCTTGGGCCTGGAGAACTGGGAGCTGTCGATTTTCTGCAGGAGAGGATTCAGACCACAAAGCGTGTCCTTTCATCTTCCAGCCTTCGGCTGTGTTGACAAGATGGTCAGAAGACTGTTCCCACTCAAGGGCGATTAAAGGAACCCTGTATTTCCACAAAGACTTTCTCGAGGGTCATTTCTTCATAATAATAGGCGCAGGTCTGTCACAATGGCAATTTAATGTACAGTATAATGTATCTGATTGCGTGTCTCCCAGTTAACCTGGGAACAGGCTGTAAAACAAAACCATGTGGAAATGACTGGAAATTAAGCTAATTAAAAGCCAAGGTAAAGTTCACGGCTCGCAGTGTGTCTACTTTTAACAATACTTCAAATAGCTCAGCTTTAAACTGTTTGGCTCCTTCACTTCTTAATGGCACTCTCTGCATTTACTGCTTCATGATCCCATCAGCATGTTTCGTTAGTCTATAAAGTGCTACCAGACCATTTGTTATTTTTTCCTGTAACAGACTAACTCGGCTACCCCCTGAATATTCTGCATTTACTGAGGCTTTAATGTCCTCAAATCTCCCCACCCCATACACATCCCAGAGGGGCCTACTGGGGGAGATGGAAGTTGGCAGATATAGACCGTCCTCCCCTTCCCCAGCCCGTCTGACTTGTAGCCGAGCACGTTTTTGTCTGGGTGGAAATACCCAGCGATCACCAGCTGTCACAGGCCCTTTCTCTTTGCTCAGCGTAGGCTCCGGAACTATGAGAGCGAGGCCCCAAGAGCATGTGAATGGTCAAGAAAAGCTCAAGTCTCAAATAACAGTGGCTGAGAAGCTGGATATGAGTCCACAGGGCGCCCATGTAGCCAAGGAGGCTAACGGCATATTAGGCTGCATTAGGAGGAGCATTGCCAGCAGGTCTTGAGCAATGATTATTCCCCTTTATTAGGCACTGGTGAGGCCACATCTGGAGTACTGTGTCCAGTTCTGGGCCCCCCACTACAGAAAGGATGTGGACGCATTGGAGAGGGTCCAGCGTAGGGCGACCAAAATGATTAGGGGGCTGAAGCACATGACCTATGAGGAGAGGCTGAGGGATTTGGGTTCGTTTAGTCTGCAGAAGAGAAGAGTGAGGGGGGATCTGAGGGAAGCCTTCAACTCCCTGAAGGAGGTTCTAGAGAGGATGGGGAGAGGCTGTTCTCAGTGGTGGCAGATGGCAGACCGAGGAGCGATGGTCTCAACTTGCAGCAATGAAGGTCTAGGTTGGAGAGTAGGAAAACCCATTTCCCTAGGCGGGTGGGGAAGCGCTGGGCTGGGTTCCCTAGGGAGGGGGTGGAATCTCCATCCCTAGAGGTGTTTAAGTCCCGGCTTGACACAGCCCTGGCTGTGGTTGAGTTGGGATTGGTCCTGCTTTGGGCAGGGAGCTGGACACGATGGCTCCTGAGGTCTCTTCCAGCCCTGGGATTCTAGGATTCTACTGGATAATCCAGGGTGGGTGTGGGTGGGTGTTCCTAAGAGTCACTCTCATTTCGGCACAAGCTGCTCACTGGGGTCACTCTGCTGCTTCCAGGTAGGATGAAAAATTACTCACGTCCCCAACTTCTGAGTTCTGCTCAGAAGTTCAAAGGTCCTACATAGGCAGGGAGCTCAGCTGATTTGTAGGGGGAGGGGCATCTCACAGAGCAAGCTGCTAAATCATGGGTTCCCAAACTGGGGAGCATGCCCCCCTAGAGGGGGCATGAAGAAATTCCAGGGGGGTGAGGTGACCCAGCCTCCCCCCCCCCAAGTTTTGCTGCCCTGTTCAGTTCCTTTTTCCTTTTGTTTTTTGCTCAACAAGTTTTGCTGCTATTTGTGTGTCGGGGGGGGGGGGGCATGAGGGTTTTTCAAAAATCAAAAAGGGGGGCGTGATGCCGAAAAGTTTGTGAACCTCTTCGGTAAATGGAGCCAGCTGCCTGCTTGAGTTGAGGAGCTCAGAGAGGTAAAAAGGGATATAAGAAGACAATGGGTGGGAGGATGGGGAAGGAGGGAGGGAGTAATTAATTAATTAATTGGCTGATGAGGAGTCAGAGGGGAGGGGAGTTTAGAGTGTCCCTCTGCAGGAGGAGAGAGAGGCAGAAACTCAGCACTCTCCAGCCCCCTGGGAAGGGGGAGATAAGGGTCTGAGTACATGGGGTAGGAGGGAGAAAGAGGGTGGGTGGGTGCTGGCATCTGGGCTGTGAGGTGGAGGCCGGGGGGGGGGGCAGTTTGTCTGTGTGTGTGTGGGGGGGGGGGGTCTGACTAGCTGCAGTCCTCTGTCTGTCTGGGTTGGAAGGGATCGGAGCAGGCTGCAAGGGCTGTGTGTGTGCCAGGACATGATTGCATTTCAAACCACATTTGCAGAGGTGCTAATGGCTTCAGATAAGGAAGAAAAAGATTCTTTTCACAGAATGTTTTTGGGGTGTTGCAGATCTCTAAAACTCTGAACTTAATGATTTTTTAAAACCCGGTGTTACTAATTAATACGTGGTACATTGTATTGCATTAAGGCCAGATCGTTGCTATTTGGTAGCATTCTGGCTCTTATGGGTCAGATGTAGCATGTATTAGCTTGAGCTGTTAGAAAAGTTGATACATGTACTCTCCCAGGGTAGTGTTCATTTTCTTTTTTATTTAATTTCATATTAAATATCATATGCATTCGCCTGTGTTAAATAGCCCTTGTTTTCATATATTTTCTTCCACACATATGGACTGCTTAAAATCGTGTGTGTGTTTTGTTTGTATTGGTGACGCGCATCTACACATGAACACACAGTACCTCAGTATTGGTGGTGCACATAAGACATTTCAACCCACCCAAAAGAAAATTCAACCCATCCACGGCTAGAAAATGTTCGAGGGGACACTGGTCACAGTTGGCCCCTGCAGGACAGATTCCTGGGGACCCAACGCGTCATGACTAAGCTAGGAACGGCCACTGTGTTTGAGACCGTTGGACGATGAGGCTGCTGAGAGAGAAACCCCACTCCGGACTGGGATGGCAGCAGAAAGGCTCCTTGCGGCCGAGACACTTAACTGATTTTCTGCTCTCCGGGCTTCCCCCCAGATACATTATTTATCAGCCTATTGGCAGGTCCTTATGTTGTTAAGCTGCCGCTGTATTGAGTTATTCCCTTTCCTTTCTCTGAACTATGAAGACAATTAGTTGAGACTAAACAGTTGCTTGTGCAATAGATGAGATGCGACAGCGGTGAGTGATGAGTGGGCCCAGCTGAGGGCTGCTGCAGATACTGTCCTACCAGTACATCTCTAATCTGTTTGCTCAGGGGCCGGGGCCCTGGATTGTCCGTCCCCGACTGGGTGGATGCAGACAATCCCTCATGGAACCTGGGAAGGGTGTAGGACTAGGCCAAACCGTATACACAGGAAAGAAAGGACTCCCCACTATGTAACCCTCATGTCAGGACAGAGCCTGCTGAGGGCTTAGAGCCCACGCTTTTCACATGCCTCTTCGCACCTTGGCCGGGAGGAACTGAGCTAAAAGATGGGAGCAGGTGGTCTGTCTAGAGATAAGCCAGTGGCCAAAACCAAAACACAGCTCGGGACACATTAAAAACCCCGTTCTGCTAAGCAGGGAGGGTCTGGTGTGTTGACTTTGGAACATACCAGCCATTTTCTACAGAGAATAACGTTTGAGCCCCGATTTTAAAAGGCAGCCGGTTCTATTTTCTCTGTGAGATGACGAGGACGCTCTTCCAAAATTCAGTTGACGTCACTAGAAATCAGAGTCCAGTTCTGTCTCCGAGTGGGCTGACTTCACCCCAGCCATTAGCTTGCTCCTTGGTGCGAGAAACACCATCAGGGTATGTCTGACCTACCACCCTAGTTCGAACGAGGGTGGTAGTGTAGACATACCCTCAGTGACTTCCTCTGTGTAACAAGAGCTGGCGGGTGCGTGGGGAGCTCAGTGGCTTAACGGAGCAGCCAGAAGGCAGAGGTTGTCTGTGGAGAATCGTCTGCTTCTATCTGGGCGATTTTCTGACCCTGCCACTTCACTGGCCCATGACATTTCAGGGCCGTGGTTACCTCTTCTTCGGACACGCATGCAAACACAGAAATCCTCCCGCCTTTCACTGGGAATGTGGTGGGCATGACACGTGGCCCATTGCAAGCAAAGAGAAAGGCTGGGAATGTGTTCAGTAACTGATGTGCTGCGATCGCTGCCTGCCATGCGGTTCAGAGTCATCTCTTTGGCCAGGTCTACATGGACCTGGCAACCCGGCTTAAGACACACAACTGCAGCTACACAGAATACGTAGCTGGAGACGGCTCAACCTTAAGCCGAGCTTGGCGGCATCCCCAAACACTCCTGTCGGCTCCCCTTACTTCTCACAGAAGCAGGACCATTGGATGCTGGTGGGGGAGGGGACCCTCTGAGTTCGATTTAGCGAGTCTTAACTAGACCCACTAAATTGAACTCCGGATGATTGATCATGGAAGTGTAGTGTAGGCCATGCGGCGGGAGCTCCAGATTTCCAAAAAGGAATCGTCTCTCTACAAATGTTCAAGGACATTTTGAAATAAACCAAACCCCCTTCCGTTCGGACCCCGACTGAACGTGGTTTCATAGCAAGCCATTGATGCTGCCAGCCCACTGTAGCCACAGGATGCTCCCGGCCGGGGGGGGAGGGAGTCACAAAGCTTCCGTCCCTGCACCCCAGCAAAAAAGGGATGTTAAATCTACCTCTTTCCAGCTGCCTCCGCCAGCTCCACACCGGGAAATGTGGCTTTGCCGTGTGAATCGTCCACAGGGGGGAAAGGAACTTCAATTCCTGGCAGGTGCTGTCCTGTTGCAACCTTTCAAGAGCTCTGGCCGGGGCCGCACGCCACTGCACAGCTGCCACCTGTCCTCTCAGAGGCTACGTCTACACAACAGGGTTTTTGTGCAAAAACCCACAGAGCATCCAAACCTCAAGCACAGTTTGGTGCAAGAAAATCTACAGTCAATCGAGAGAACGGAGGGCTTTTTGAGGCGTAGGAATACCTCCTCCTACAGGCATACGTCCTTTTTGCACTACAGCTCTTGCACAGAAAGGCAAGTGTGGATGCTCCGTAGGGGTTTCTTGCGCAAATACAGTAGAGTTCCAATTATCCGACCTAAACGGGACCAACAGGTGGTTGGATTACCAAAAATGTCAGATAATAGGGAGTACAGGGAGGGAGGGAAGGGGCCTGCCTGGCCCCATGCCCAGGAGCTGCAGGGAGGGAAGGGGCCAGGCAGGGATGGGGACCAAGCGGCGCTGGCAAGAGGCTCCGACCCGCGAGAGGCTGCATGTGGCATAGCAACGCAGGGCGACTGGCCTTGGAGGCCACATACTCGCACTGCGCTCTACGTCTGCGGCTACGTCGGATAAAGCGGAATGTCGGATTACCGAAGGTCAGATAATCCGGACCCTGCTGTAGAGCCTATCAGAAAAAGCCCAGGTGCTCTGATGGCCGTGCTGTGAATGGCCATCAGAGCGTTCTTGCCAAGAGCGTCCATGCAGCGTGGATGCTCTCTTGTGCAAAAGCCGTGCCCAAGGTGCGGACGTGTTTTTGCGCAAGAAGTTTTTGCGCAAGAACTCTTCTGCAGAAGTCTTCTTCGTCCCTACAGTGTGGACGTAGCCTGACTGTGCACAGCTTTTTCCACCAGCGTGCAGGGCTCGTGCCTGTGGAAACAGGAGGCAGGACTCTGTAACCAAGCTGAAAACTAGCGTAACTAACTCTTTCACTCTCCTTGTTAGTCTCTGCAGGAGAGCTTCCTTTAGCCTCCCCTTGCTGAGCTGCGGAGGAGAGGAAAGCAGGCCCAGGCAGTGTGGAGAGGATCTGATAAACATCCAGGAGATAAAAGCATCCCGAAAGCGGGGGGGAGCACATCCATTTCCTGTATGCATGGTGCTGCGGCTAATGAGACAGCCCGGCTCAGATCTGAACTCCTACTGCCTCTGACATCAAAGGATTAGCCGTGCATTTGGAGAGGAGAAGGAGGCCTGAAAGCTTTCCTGCTGCTCTCGCCACTCCACGCCGGCTTCTCCGAGTAAACAGAGCATTCAACAAATGTAAATAACGGGCAAAATGAGGAGCTAATGAACCCTGGGAGTCCGATTTGCAAAACGACTGTCACCGTAGATCATCCAGGATTAGGGTGGGACAGAGCTGGGTATGGTCCCTGGAAATCGTTTGTAATGTGAGTTTAATGATTGACTCTCTGTTCTTTTGAGGCTTACGGACGAGATCAGGACCCTGCTGCGCACAGAGCTGAGCAGTAGAGGCAGCCCCTTCCGCAGCTTGAGATGAATAGACACTAAGAGGGGTAGGGCGAGAGATGCTCAAAGATGCAAAGAGGCCAGCCCCAAGGGTGCGGCAGAGCAGGGACTAGAACTCTGGAATCCCACACCTGCCTCTCGCCCACTGGCCCCCAGGCCCCCTCCCGCCATGTAGAAAAATCCCTCCTCCCTACAGAGCGTTTGTTAGAGGGACCTTGCGAGCGCCCCCTCGGTTTCATCGCTAGAGGCGTAATACGTTAGGCCGGGTTGGTCACGTTTCAGCAGAAGGATTGATTCGGGCACGTCTGAAACTATTGCTATAGAGCAGCCGTTCTCAAACTTCTTGGGCTCCGGAGCCCTTTACATGCGTAAAAATGTACGTGGAGCCCCAGCGGGCCACTGACTGTACGTGTTGTACCTATCGGTGTTTCCAGTTTGTCACCCTCGCGGAGCCCCTGGGGATCTCTCGTGGGGCTCCGTGGAGCACAGTTTGAGAAACACTGCTGTAGACATTAGGGACACACGGGAAGTGGGTGGGGGAAAAGGAAGCTGGAGTCGTGCTTGCTGGAAGCCAATCCCAATAAACATTGAATAGAATCACAGAATCCCAGGGCAGGAAGAGACTCAGGAATCACCGAGTCCAGCCCCCTGCCCAAGGCAGGACCAGCCCCAACTCAATCAACCCAGCCAGGGCTTTGTCAAGCCAGGACTTAAACACCTCTAGGGATGGAGATTCCCCCCTCCCTAGGGAACCCAGCCCAGCGTTTCCCCACCCGCCTAGGGAAAGAGTTCTTCCTCATCTCCAATCTAGACCTTCCCCACTGTAACTTGAGCCCATTGCTCCTCGTTCTGTCACCACTGAGACCCGCTTCTCTCCAGCCTTGTTGGAGCCCCCTCAGGCAGTTGAAGGGGGGTTGTTTGCATTTCCAGACTGGGGTGTTGCAGTTCTCCGTGCACATGAGACGGACCAGGGAAGAGGAAGGGATCAGCCCTCAAACATTCCTCCCTATGTTCCATGGGAGCTTTACGCCTCCCTCCCCACACCCGCTGTGCGCAGAGCAAAGCCTGGGGCCGCGCCACATTTCACTGCTCCGGCTGCCTCCCCGGGTGAGCTGGGTTCCACATCGTTTTCTGGCCGTCAGAACCGGCTCCTTTGTCTGGCACCAGTTCAGGCTGCGGGTTTCTCATTCCCTCCCCCAGAACGGGCCTCCAAACCCAGGCAGCTACTGAGCGCCGCGACACTGTCACTCCTTCCCGGCGCTAACCCAGCGGTCCGGCTCAGAAGGCTGGTTCAGAAGGCTGCTCTCCGGGCTGCAGGCATGGACGAGGGCCCGGCTCACCTGGTATGTGAGCCGCAGGACTGACTCCACTCCCTTTGGCTACGTCTACATTGGCACGATCTTGCGCAAATACTCTTTAATGCAAGAGTTCTTGCGTTAAAGTATTTGCACAAGAGAGCGTCTACACTGGCATGTGCCTTTGCGCGAGAGATGTGTTTTTTGTGCAAGAGCATCCGTGCCAGTGTAGACTCTCTCTTGTGCAAGAAAGCACAAGAACAGTTGCACAAGAGGGCTTCTTCCTGAGCGGGAGCATCATAGTTCTTGCACAAGAAGCACTGATTTCACACATTAGAACGTCAGTGTTCTTGCGCAAGAACACTACCAGTGTAGACAGGCAGCATGTTTTTGCGGAAAAGCAGCCGCTTTGGCACAAGATCGCGCCAATGTAGACACAGCCAGTGAGTAATGTGTTCGTGACAGTGCAGCTGCGCCAGACCTGCCGCTGGGGCGCAATCGGGATGAACTCGAGAGCGGCCGCAAGAGGCGATGCTGGAAGCGCAGCGGGCTGAACGGGGACGGTCTAGAGACCCCTCCCACCATCCTGGAGCCCTGAATCCGGCTCGCCGGCCCAGAGCCGCAAACAGGCCCGGGGGTAACGTCAATGCACGGGAGCAAGGTTACGGGTCTGCGAAACGGCGAGGTTGGGGGGCAAAGGGCCAGACAAAGCAGGCAGGTGTCTAGAGGGATTTTCAGTGCCCAGCATGTTTGAAATCCCACCTATGGGCTTCTCCAGGCACCTTCCCCCCTTCATACCCCGGCCCTGAATCCCACACACAAGAAGGGCCAGGCGGGGTCAGACGCACGGTCCCTAGGCAGTAGCTGCCTTCCAACAGTGGCTAGTGCCCGGTGCCTCAGAGAGCACAAAGGGAACAGGGCGATTACGACGTGACCCTCCCTTGCTGTCCTGCCCCAGCCATGGGCAGTGAGAGGCCCAGAGACCCCAGAGCATGGGGTTGGGTCCCTGAGCGTCGAGGGCAAGACCTCAGTGGGGGTTCTAGGATGGTTTCCTCCTCGACACAGCGCGGCACGACTTCCTTGAGGGCCCCATCGCGCTCGCCCCGTCATTAGTTGCAAATCAGCTAATCCTAGAATCACAGAGCACTAGAACTGGGAGGGACCTCAAGAGGTCATCAAGAGGTCACCTCAAGAGGTCACCTGCCCTCCGGGCAGGACCAAGCACCGTCTAGACCATCCCTGACAGGTGTCTGTCCAACCTGCTCTTCAATATCTCCAGAGATGGAGATTCCACAACCTCCCCAGGCAATTTATTCCAGTGTTTCACCACCCTGACAGGCAGGAAGTTTTTCCTAATGTCCAACCTAAACCTCCCTTGCTGCAATTTAAACCAATTGCTTCTTGTCCTGTCCTCAGAGGCCAAGGAGAACAATTCTTCTTCCTCCTCCTTGTAACACCCTTTTAGATACTTGAAAAGTGCTCTCATCTCCCCTCTCAGTCTTCTCCTTTCCAAACTAAACAAGCCCAATTCTTTCAGCCTTCCCTCCTACCTCATGTTCTCTAGACCTTTCATCATTTTTGTTGATCTTCTCTGGACCTTCTCCAATTTCTCCCCATCTTTCTTGAAATGTGGTGCCCAGGACTGGACACAAGACTCCAATTGAGGCCTAACCAGCGCAGAGTAGAGCGGAAGGATGACTTCTCGTGTCTTAATAGAACGGGTTGCCCTCGTATCTCTGGGGGTCGGCCTCAAGGCCTGTTACAAAGCAGGGCCTGTCTCTGGTTTCACCAGGTTACAAACAAGCAGCTAAGAAAACCCATTTCCCAGGCTCCAGCGACACTCCGGACACAGCGGCCCAGGGCACACGCTAACACACGCACGATCCTCACGTGTCAGCCAAAGGCGCTGTCGTTGCCTCTCCCTGTGGCTTGACACGCAAAACCCAGCCGACAAACAAAGGCCTTTTCTCAGTGCCCCGGCTCACGCTACGCAGCCGCTGGGTTGTCTTTGTGTGGCCTTGAGGCCGTCAGATCAATTAGCAGCAGCGATGCATTTCCCCCTTCGCTCCTTGCAGAATCGCTGCCCCCTGCTGCATCTGTTGGAGCAACAACCCCCTCCCCTCGGGGCAGCCTTTTGAGATGCTCCCCCGCTCCCGTCCCGCCCCTTTAAGAGGAAGGAACAGCCCGGCACACGCTGATTGACAGTGCCGAGTCAGCCCTCGCTGCGTCTTGTTCAAACAGAAACGAGAGGGGAGACTGGCCCAGGTCGTCTCCTCTTCCCGTTCCTCCTGCCCAGAACGGGCTGCCCTCCTGCCCCCGGCCAATCAGCTGCCATCCTTGGGGATCCGGAGTGGCCCATTAGCCCTCTTCCCCATCCACCTCCCCGCCAGCCACCGGTCGGACCTAACCCCCGCTCGGATCAAGCCAGGATCGCTCCTGCCAGGCACGTCCATGTCTCCTGCCTGTCGCTCCGTCCCAGACATCTTCCTGGCCGGGCCTTGAGCCGGGAGCCCCTGGGCCGATCTGCCGACTGGGCCCTTTCTTGTAAATCCACCCCGGCCATCTGCCTCCTGGCAGGTGGGTGAAAGGATGAGCAGCCCCACGACTGGAGACAGGCAGGGCTGTTCCGCTGTCCACCGTCGGCAGCGTTGGAGGGCGGTGCGTTTTCCTGGCCCCCATCCCGAGGAGGCAACGAGACTCTGGGCATCTCTCTACCCGACTGGAGAGCCGCAGCTTTCATCAGCTTCCGCACCTGTCGCCTCCCTCCCGATGCTGCCGCGCCAGCCAGAGCCACCTCGTCACAAGCCAAGCAGCCCGGTAAAAACACATCCCTGCTGCCGCTTCCTCTCCAGGCGGAGATCAAAGACCCCGCAGGCTGCCTGCAGCCACCGCCCCAGTGTCACAAATGTTTCCCGTCTCCCTATTCAGACCGACCCTGCCGGTCATGGAGCGTGGTTCCCGGAGAGGCCATCTACAGCGCCCGGGACGTTACTGCAATGTGGATCTTCATCCCCCCGCAGTCACCGGCTGTGACATTTGTGCGTTTCTGAATAATAACGTGGGGGGAAAAGGCTCAATTTTCTGATTCATAGCAAAATGAATCTGATTCATTTCACTTTTCTGATTCATAGTCACTTACCCCTTTCATTCTGCTCCCCATGGCCGCCTCGGCCGCGCTGCTTCTAGCCATGAAAAGCGAACGTGGGCTTTTTTGTTCTTTGTGGATGAACATAAGAACATAAGAACGGCCGTACTGGGTCAGACCAAAGGTCCATCTAGCCCAGTGTCCTGTCTGCCGACAGTGGCCAGCGCCAGGTGCCCCAGAGAGGGTGGACCGAAGACAATGATCAAGCGATTTGTCTCCTGCCATCCCTCTCCAGCCTGTGACAAACAGAGGCCAGGGACACCATTTTATCCCCTGGCTAATAGCCTTTTATGGACCTAACCTCCATGAATTTATCTAGCTTCTCTTTAAACTCTAATATAATCCTAGCCTTCACAGCCTCCTGTGGCAAGGAGTTCTACAGGTTGACTACACGCTGTGTGAAGAACTTTCTTTTATTCGTTTTAAACCTGCTACCCATTAATTTCATTTGGTGTCCTCTAGTTCTTCTACTTAGAGAACTAATAAATAACTTCTCTTTATCGGCCCTCTCCACACCACTCATGATTTTATAGACCTCTATCCTATCCCCCCTCAGTCTCCTCTTTTCTAAACTGAAAAGTCCCAGTCGCTTTAACCTCTCCTCATATGGGACCCGTCCCAAACCCC
Organism: Pelodiscus sinensis; assembly: GCF_052426305.1. Classification (NCBI taxonomy): domain Eukaryota; kingdom Metazoa; phylum Chordata; order Testudines; family Trionychidae; genus Pelodiscus; species Pelodiscus sinensis. Next base: position 44,105,482 of record NC_143065.1, on the reverse strand, counting down.
TCATCATTTTAGTTGCCCTTTTCTGAACCCTTTCCAAGGCCAAAATATCTTTTTTGAGGTGAGGAGACCACATCTGTACACAGTATTCAAGATGTGGGCGTACCATAGTTTTATACAGGGGCAGTAAGATATTCTGGGTCTTATTTTCTATCCCTTTCCTAATAATTCCTAGCATCCTATTTGCCTTTTTGACGGCCGCTGCACACTGCGTGGAAGTTCTCAGAGAACTGTCCACGATAACTCCAAGATCTCTTTCCTGATTTGTCGTAGCCAAGTTAGCCCCCATCATACTGTACGTATAGTCGGGGTTATTTTTCCCGATGTGCATTACTTTACACTTATCCACATTAAATTTCATTTGCCATGTTGTTGCCCAATCACTCAGTTTGGTGAGATCTTCTTGGAGTCCCTCACAGTCTGCTTCTGTCTTGACTATCCTAAACAGCTTGGTATCATCCGCAAACTTTGAAAGGCAGGGAACTCGTCCCATTCATACGCAGTCAGGAAGAAATTGCCTGGCACATGGTGCGCTCGGGGCAGTGCTGAAGTCCCTGGGAGACGCGTGGGAAGCCTGTGCACTAGGTGAATGCGTCGCACGGTACCTGCCACACACAGATCCTCCTTCCCAATCCCCTGAAACAATCGGCTCTCTCAACCCCCGCTCGCCCCCACGCCCGAAAGTGAAGTACCAAGCCTGGCTCTTTCTGCAGTGCGTTTCTGCCAGGCCCAGACACACGAGGTCGGATCCCCGATACAACAGAGCAGTGGAGTGCGGGGCTACAGTCCCAGGCGGTGTAAATCAGCAAGGAAGCAGGCGACCTATCCGCTGTGTCTCCGGGGTCGGACTGAAAGGCCCGGGGGGCAGGAAGTCACATTTTATGCTTCAGGGAATGAGGCAGGACAAATATCGGGCACTCTGCATGGGCGATTCTCATCTCCCCCAATTCCACTTCCCTTGAGCTCAGACCCCCAGTTGCAGAATCCAGAGTTTGTTTGGGCTTGTTCCCAAAAGCCAATCTTTAGGAGACGAGCCCCCTGCATCTGGCTTCCCACCGAGCCCCGTTGACTCCGTGGGGCCCAAATTGCTCAGAACCATCACGGCCTTTCCCGCCAACCAAGGGCTCGGTTCTCAGGGACACGTACGGCCCCGAGTCTGCACTTGGCCCAGGTGAGCAGGCGGTGGCCGCGGCTCTGGTGGAGAGCAGGTAGCAGCCTTTTGACCTGTCTGTCAGTCCGGCCCAGGGAGGGCTCAGCGCAGGATAACGCTCGCGATCCCCGCCAGGAGGGGGCAGTTCTGACGCTGCTTAGCGCCCGCACTTCCCAGGGGCATTCACTGGGTGCGGAGAGGGCTCCGTGACCTGCCCCAGATGGGCCCAGCACTTTGAGGGCACCGCAGCTGGCTCCCTCTCCCACGTGATGCTTTGGTGAGGGGCTCAGGGCAGGGCTATGGGTCTGTGTTGGTCCCTGGCATGTGTGGGGCCGTCGGCGCGCCGGTGAGCTCTCCCCTGGGCAGAGCACAGGCCCGACAGTAACCCCTAGGACTGCCAGGTGTTCGATTTTGAACCCGACAGGCCAGTATCTGAGCTTTCTGTTCCGGAAACAAATTGAGACAATAGAAACGAGAAAATAGAATGTTTCTAAATGTTCTAAACTTTCTTATTTTCTAAACAAGACGGAATGTCAAGTGTGTCCGGTGACGCCATCGGTAACCCTAGCAACCCCCCGTTCTCACACGCCCCGTTCTCTAGCTGGGGTCACAGAGTGGGTCAAGGCTTTCAGGGATCCTGCACACGGCTCCTGAGCTGATGCGTCTTCAGCAAAATCTGCCCAGATCTCAGCAGACTGGGGACCAGAGCCCCGGATCTTCCCCTGGAGAGACCCAAACTGTGTCCCCTGAAAAAATTCTCTCAGGGGCCCCCATGGGGGTTTCCACAGAGCAGGAAGCTCCCATCCTTTGGAAAGGAACCATCTCTGATCCCTGGACGCACACAGCACCAGGCTGACACTCCACCAAGCTGACACATGGTGCAAGCCATCCTGGGTCCCACCAGCAGGCCAAGACGGCTGCCATGCCGTGCCAGGAGAACATAAGACCATAAGAACGGCCGTACTGGGTCAGACCAAAGGTCCATCTAGCCCAGTAGCCTGTCTGCCGACAGTGGCCAGCGCCAGCTTTCGAGAGCACTCCTACTTTCTCTCGAACTTTCCTGTGGCCGTTTCGTTTTCCCCGGGCACAGTTTCGCCATCCGAGAAACGTCTGCCCTGAATTCATCTTGTTGGTTAAAACGAAGGTGTCAGCATCTCGGCCCGGCTGGTCATAAAAAGGCAGATAAATCTGCCAGGAAATGCAGTTTAATCCGAGTATTTGTTTAGAACAGCAATTGTTCCCTCGTGGGCCGTTGATTACGAAGAGAACATCTATCGGACAGGAGAAGCCCCGTATTTTCCTTGCGCTAAAGGTTTGGCTACTTGGGTCTCTATGCTCAGCACTTCTGGCAGGAGCCTTCCATCAAAAACGAGACGGGCTAGTGCTACTAAAAACCAGCGCACCCTTGGAATAATATGGGGCGTCTGGGGCTCTCCAGCCGCGGCTGTGAAACGCTAATTGTGGTTATAGGGAAGGGGGCGGCAAAGGGCTGCTCCCACAGACCCGGAGAACGAAAAGACAAGTATGGGGAGGGTGCGGGGGGACGGAGTGCCCCAAAAAGACCAATCGGCTGTAGGATCCGCCACTGTCCAGCCTGAGGTACAGAATCTCAGATTGGTCGTCTCCCTTCTCCTTGTCACCAGCTCAGAGGCCAGGGGCGGCACTGAAGGTCCAGACCTGGGAGGGAGCCAGAGCCAAGGGCCAAGCCCGAAGCCGGGGGACAAAGCTGGAGTCGCTGTCCCAGGACGGAGCCTGGACTCAGGCTGCAAGTCCCGGTTCTGAGGTGGAGGCGGAGGGACCCGGGGGCCGAAAGTGAGCTGAGAGAGGCAGGACCCTGCTACGGCCGGCAGACACCTCCGGGAAGGCCTGGACTCGACCAGGGCAGCTGGCAGCTGTCTGCCCAAGGGACCCTTCCCACAAGGGTCCCGTTGGTCATGCTAAGGGCCCTCAGAGCGGCGTGGAGGCGCTGGCTGCCTCACAGACCCGCTCTCCTCCCTGCAGCACCTCCCAATGGCCAGCCGGTTCTTGTCCCTCAGAACAGCTGGCTCTGGAAGATCCCAGCCCGGGGGTCCCCTATGGCTCCCCTCTGGCGGGGGTGGGGGCTGCAGATGCTGCAGGGAATTCCTCAGGGCCTGCGTCCGGGCGGGCGTTTTGCAGCGCTGACCACTCGCTGCACTCTGTCTGGACCCGCTCGCCAGCCACACAGCAGAGCCACCCCGGCAAGAGGCGTTCAACAGGAAGGCCCCTGGAATAACACCCCTTCCCCCCAATCCCAGGCCTTCTCCCGGGGTAACACCTGCCAGCAAGGGGAGCAAATTCCGCTGCGGGCTGGTCACTGAGCACACCCTTCCGCTGGGCACCTGGAGGGGCACCTGGAGGCCCCAAGTGACAATAAACACATGGCTAGAGGCCTTGTACCAAAGAGCCGCTGGTCTAAATAGAGAACCGAGGCAAAGGGTGGGAGGGGAAACTGAGGCACGGGGTGGGGAAGAAACGGAACGTAAGAACATAAGAATGGCCAGACTGCGTCAGCCCAGTGTCCTGTCTGCCCACAGTGGCCAGGTGCCCCAGAGGAGTGAACAGAACAGGGACTCCTCACGTGATCCCTCCCTTGTCGCCCATTCCCAGCCCCTGGCAAACCGAGGCTGGGGACACCATTCCCACCCACCCTGGCTACGGTCCCACCCCAGCCCAGCCCTGTGGCTCCAGAGCACTCAAGGCGCAGCGCCTGGCCAGGAGCGTATGGGGTCGTGCTCCCGTCCCGCTCAGCTTTGGGTGCCTCCCCCAGCAGTCCCCAGGGGCGGGCCCCTCGCAGGGTGGGGCCCACTGTAGCTCTGACCGGTGCCTGCTTGTGTTGCACCCGGAGAAAAGGCTCCCCGACCCGCCAGGCCCCTCCGAGATGGGGTGTGTTGCTGGCTCGCGGGGAAGCAGAGAGCCGTAGCCCCGCCAAAACGGCACGGCCGGCTGGTGGGAAAAGTGGCCATTCTCCTTTGGAATCTGCTTCCTGGAGACCTGGCCAGCAAGGCCTGGGCCTGCCCTCTGCCCCTGGGCCGGCTGCAGGGACCATCACCCCACGCTGGCCTTGCTTTCCCCTTTCCTTTCCCAGGGCTGGTCGGCCGGTCTGCAGCGCCCTCTGGTGGCTGAAGAATTCGCTGTTGCCAAAGTGGCTTTTCTCCTGTTGTCGGGGAGCGACAGACTTCGCCTCGCCCCGCGTCCCGGCTCAGGCCAGCCACGCTCGGCCTGGAGAACCGTCGCCGGGCTCGTGGAGCGGCGCAAGGCAGAGCCACGGGTCCTACGCGCAAGGGCTGGTCCAGGCGGCAGATTCAGGAGGTTCAGAATAGAATCCTCAGAGCGGGGCTTGGGCCTGGAGCCCGCACGCCTCAGTTTACTCCCATGCTAATCACACTGACCTAAGACCGGCCACACAAGGCCAGACCAATGGCCCTTCTGCCCCATAGCCTGTCTGCCGACAGCGGCCACTGCCAGGAGCCCCAGAGGGAGGGAACAGAACAGGGAATCATCACGTGACCCCTCCCCTGTCGCCCATTTCCAGCCTCTGACAAACCGAGGCCGGGGACATCATCCCTGCCCACCCTGGCTATTAGCCATTGATGGACCCAACCTCCACGAGCTTATCTAGCTCTTTTTTGAACCCTGTTAAAGTCCCGGCCTTCACAACATCCTGTGGCGAGGAGTTCCACTGACATCACTGGGACTCCATATGTGTTTAACATTTGGCATGTGCTCACACACGTTGCTGGATCAGGGTATACATACGATTTGGTCATTTCTTCTATAACGGGCTGTACCGGCTACACCAAACCTATCAGAAACACACAGGGCATTATGATGCGGCTCTGATTCTGGGTCTACATGCCATGAATTGGGCCCATCTTTTACTACGTGCTTTCCCTCACAAAGGGCCTATTTCAACGCTTTATTTATAGTGGTGGCAGAGAGCCAGGCCAATATGTAAGAACACCGAGTACTATACTGTCTGCAGTGCTCCTATCAGAAATCTGGGGACAGAGTCTGAATCGGAGCTGAGGTTGAGCTAAGCTGAAGTTCTACAGGGCTTGTATCCAAACATAAGCGGGGGCTGAGACTGTCCCGCCAGACAGGGCATGGCCTGAAAACGGCTGTGCGATGAAACAAACTAGTCTGTGAAAAAAAATGTCTATTTTTCTAGAAAATAAGTGTGTTTTCATGGACACACCTGAGCCCTAATCAATGAAAACATCTGGGTTTGTGGTTTGTGAAAGCCAGATTGTCTTAGGTTCTGGGTTGTCAGTTTTTCCACCAAAAGCCAAAAAAAACCCCCACAAAACAAGAACAACAACCGAAATGAGGAAAAACCCAGCTTTGGTCAAATTTTTCTTCGGGGAAAGCAATAATAAAATAATAATTCCCCACCCACCTTCACCAAACAGAGATGGCTCTGACTGCCATGTTCAGAGCTGAATATGGGCCTGGACTTTCCTCAGTTTCCCAGGATCTCAAGGTCGTGTGCTCAGCCCTGAGCTGCTGTCAGAATTTCACCAGTGGGCAAACACCTCTGAAGACACTGGGGACGAGACCCGTGTGCCCTGTACGTTGAGCACTTGGGCAGTACCCAGAAGAGAGTCAGGTGCCACCCAGCTGATTAGCAGAGCACCCACAGCCAGCACTGTGTGTGTCTACTGGTGGTGCACATCCACACATGCCTCAGTGCGTATACAATTATTCCGCACACACATGGAAACATTAAAGGGAACAGTGAATGAGACTTGGGATTACATCAAATAAGCGCTCAGAAGGGAAGCCAGAAGTGGCAGCTTTCTGACACTTTCACAACCATGTGGGAACATCCACTTTCTGCTGTTGCTTAAGTTCCAGGCTTTTGAGCCGCCAAACCGTCTGCAACCCCCCTCCCCCCCCAGAGTGAAACTGACCGATCATGATCCAGCACCTTGTGCTCAAAGAGTTGTGAGCGTTTAATTTCATGCTGGAAAGGTTACAGCCTCCACCTCGCTCAGCTCGTGGGAGGGTTGTTCACCGGCGTCCTGCTCCGTCCCCTTCTGGATCTGGCTCCCCCTTTTCTCTCCCATTTCTCCTGGCTTTGCTTGCACCCCGGGTTCCCTGGGAGCGGCCGGACTCTCCCCCTGTTCGAGCTGTCTGCCCAGGGCGTCGCCGGGACGGAGCCAGGCAGGCACTGTAAAGCAGCATCAAGGGCCTGGCGGAAAAGGCTCACAAGCTGAGTGATGACAACATTGCAACCCGCTGCCTCAGGAGCAAGCTCGCTGCTTGTCGGCTCATGCCTGTCTGGGCTCCGAGAACAGGCATTTCCCGGCTTTGTGCAACGGGATTCGAAACTAGCCGAGTGGAAGAAACGCTCATTCAGGCTTTGATGTCGGTTTGGACACAGACAAACAGGCTTATTCCCTCCGTCGGGCACGTAACCCGTTCCTAACCTGCAGACAATGAGCCCCGGAGACCGACGCCGCTTCGCTCTGCTCCCCACCCAGGCTGAGTCGCGCCCCCCTCGGCGCCAGGCTGTTCTCCGCCCGCGGCTGCCGGCTGAGGCCACTTCACGCCATGGAAGCTGGGCACAGGGGCCTCAGCACGGCCTGAGATGATCCACGGAGAATTTCCCCTGCCCAGGGGCATCTGGCTGAGCTGGCTGCTGCATGGGGGGGAGGGGAGGGCTGCAGACCGTCTAGGGCAGTGGGGCCACTTCAGATTTGGGGGCGGGGGGCAACCTGTGCATGCTGTTATGGGAGGGAGAAGAGAGTGAGAGCATGGGGGGGGGGCGGACTAAGGACAGAGGCTTCAGCAGTGTTACTGAGCATGCTCAGTACAAGCCAAGCATCAAATTGGGGGGGGACCAACCCCATCTGCCTCCTTCCCCCCCCCCCCACACACACATCACCTCTATCCAGGGACTGCCAAGGCGCTGGAAAACTCTACTTTTCTGGCAGACAACTTAGAAGTTAGCTGACAGGAGCACTGTATCTAATTCCTATATAAAAGAAAGAAAAATAACTAAGTATTAGCCGCACTCAGCTCTAACATTAACATAGTCTGACATCTAGTGGCCAGTCACTTAAGGGACACTGGTTAGCCTTAAAATGTTAGGGTATATCTAGACTACAGGCTTTTGTCGACAGAGCCTGTGTCGATAGATACTGTCGACAAAGCCTCTATTGAAAAAGAGCATCTAGACTACAGCCAGTTCTGTCGACAAAGCAAGCCACTTTTTCGACAGAGAGTCTAGATGCTCTCTGTCGAAAAAGCACAGTGTGGATGCAATAGTGCCTTTTTTCGACATAACTGTCGAAAAAAGGCGTTATTCCTCGTAGAATGAGGTTTACCGCCATCAACAAAACTGTCGACTTACTGTCGACAGAACTCAGTGGTAGGGTCAACGCAGGTATAGTTTTGTCGACAAAAGTCCACTTTTGTCGACAAAACCCTGTAGTCTAGACCAGTGGTCCCCAACACGGTGCCCGCGGAGTGCCATGGCACCCGCGGGGGCATTTGTGTGCACCCGCCAAGTGCTCGGGGCTGGCCTGGCCCCGGGCACGTGGCACATGCGCGGTGCCGGAGCCGGCCCCGGGTGCATGGCGCATGGTGAGCGCCGGCTCCAGGAGCACCGCGGATTGGCCACCCGCGCTCTGGGCGCGCGGCGCATGGGGGGAGCGCCAGCCCCGGGTGCGCGGCGCTTGGAGGGGGGGCACTGGCCCCGGGCGCGCGGTACTTGGGGGGGGCGCGCTGGACCCGGGGGCGCGGCTATGGGGGGAGCCCCGCCCACAGGCGTGCAAGTGTCCCCGCCCTCTGGTGCCCGGCAGGCAAATGGCCACGCCCCCTGGCACCCGGCAGCCTCAAATGGTTGGGGACCACTGGTCTAGACACACCCAGAATGTCTAGTCTTACTCTAGTCTTACCAGAAAACACCATCCTAGCCACCATGGATGTAGAGGCTCTCTACACAAACATCCCACATGCAGATGGAGTACAAGCTGTCAGGAACAGTATTCCTGATGATGCCACAGCACAACTGGTGGCTGAACTCTGTGAATTTATCCTCACACACAACTATTTCAGATTTGGTGACAACATATACCTCCAGACCAGTGGCACTGCTATGGGCACCCGCATGGCCCCACAATACGCCAACATTTTTATGGCTGACCTGGAACAACGCTTCCTCAGCTCTCGTCCACTTACACCCCTTCTCTACCTACGCTACATCGATGACATCTTCATCATCTGGACCCATGGGAAGGAGACTCTGGAAGAATTTCACCATGATTTCAACAGCTTCCACCCCACCATCAACCTCAGCATGGACCAATCTACACGGGAGGTCCATTTCCTGGACACCACGATACAAATAAGTGACGGTCATATCAATACCACCCTATACAGAAAACCTACCGACCGCTATACTTACCTGCATGCCTCCAGTTTCCATCCCGGACACACCACACGATCCATTGTTTACAGCCAAGCACTGAGGTACAACCGCATATGCTCCAACCCCTCAGACAGAGACCTACACCTACAAGACCTTCAACAAGCATTCTGTAAACTGCGATACCCACACGAGGAAGTGAGGAGACAGATTGACAGAGCCAGACGTGTACCCAGAAGCCTCCTGCTACAGGACAAGCCCAAGAAAGAAACCAACAGAACACCACTGGCCATCACCTATAGTCCCCAGCTAAAACCTCTCCAACGCATCATTAGTGATCTTCAGCCCATCCTGGACAATGATCCCTCGCTCTCACAGGCCTTGGGAGGTAGGCCGGTCCTTGCCCACAGACAACCCGCCAACCTGAAGCATATTCTCACCAGCAACTACACACCGCACCATAATAACTCGAACTCGAACTCAGGAACCAATCCTTGCAACAAACCTCGGTGCCAACTCTGCCCACATATATACACCAGCAACACCATCACAGGACCTAACCAGATCAGCCATACTGTCACTGGTACATTCTCCTGCACATCCACCAACGTAATATATGCCATCATGTGCCAACAATGCCCCACTGCTATATACATCGGCCAAACAGGACAGTCCCTACGTAAAAGAATCAATGGACACAAATCTGATATTAGGAATGGCAACATACAAAAACCTGTAGGGGAACACTTCAATCTGCCTGGACACACAATTGCAGATCTAAAAGTAGCCATCCTGCAGCAAAAAAACTTCAGGACCAGACTTCAAAGAGAAACTGCTGAGCTACAGTTCATCTTTAAGTTTGACACAATCAACTCTGGATTAAACAAAGACTGTGAATGGCTTGCTAACTACAAAAGCAGCTTCTATTCTCTTGGAATTCACACCTCCAGATCAGCTGCTAGAAGTGGGCCTCATCCTCCTTGATTGGATCCACCTGGTCATCTCCAGCCTGATCCTGGCCTGCATATTTATTCCTGCCTCTGGAAATTTCCACTACATGCATCTGACGAAGTGGGTCTTTGCCCACGAAAGCTTATGCTCCTACACTTCAGTTAGTCTATAAGGTGCCACAGGACTCCTCGTCGCTTTTGCAGATTCAGACTAACACGGCTACCCCTCTGATAGTCTTACTCTGTTACTAATGGTTCCCAGATCTCTTTCTTGAGTGCTAGGAGCTATTTTAGATCCCATCGTTTTTGTCTCTCGAGTTAGGATTGTATTTTTCCATTACTTTGCACTTAACACTGAATTCCATCTGCCCTAGTGTTGCCCCATCACCCAGCTTTGTGAGATCCCGTTGTAGCTCTTTGCAGTCAGCTGTGGATTAATCCCAGTTTACCCTTTCCTCAAGAACATGTTCACATTTAACAGCAGAGGTCCAAATCCAAATACAGCACAACACTCATTCATACTCTTCCCCCCCACCCCCATCTTTTAAGTGGCGTACCCGGCAATGTTTTCATGACACGCTAAGGATCCTTCAGGGACTGGACTGCCCAGCCTTTTGCTGTTGTTAACCACCCTGCCTGGCTCTTTCGATAACAAACTCCCTGCTCCAAAGGCTAAGCTGCAAGCAGCTGACATGCTGTTGCATTTAAGAGCTGGCGTCTGGAGTCAGGGCATGCCGCTTTGAGCAGACCTCAAGTGTGAAATCCAGGAGTTCCGACGTGGGAGGGGCAACTGTCCCCCGGTAGCTCCCCGTAAATGGTGCCCTTATCTAGGGGGTGGGATGGAGCCCTGCTATGTCTGATCCTCCTGTTGCATAAGGCAGCTTTTCCCTGGGATATTTCTGTCTTGTGTCCAGGCCAGTCGACTAAACCAGGCCTCCAGGGGCCACCCCGTCCACCCCGGAGACTCTGGCCAGTAGGTTTATTTTCTTGGCATGTTTCTTAGCAGCCAACTCCCCGTATTTAGAGAGAGGCCAGCGCCCGGGGGACACACTCCCCTGATCTTGGATGGGCTCTGTCAGAAGCCAAACCTGGATAAGGATTTCAGTTTTGCTCCCAGACTGAATCAAACCCCTGGCACTGAGAATCCCCAAAGGCGGGCCCTTGGACTCGGGTGTGTATCTCACGGGTCGCCCCGCCTCCGCGGTAAGTCGGCGGGTGAGTCCCTCGCACTAGGTTGCCTCTGGTAAATGTTGTGACTCCCCAGAGCCAGCCTCTTGGAGTCAACTAAAACAACCCATTTAACCCAGGGACTGGTGGGGAAGGGACACAAACGCTCACTCAGGGCTGGGGAAGCTCTTTTTTGGGTTGGGGGGCCGCTGATCCACAGTTGGGGGCTGCCCACAAGAGAGACGCAAAGTGAGACGCTCCTGACGGAGAAGGGAAACGACCCTCCCTACTTTCCCCGTGCACGCAGGAGCCTGGGGGAGCAGTCTCGCAGGTTTGGTGGCCAGATCCAGGCAAGCCTGAAGTTCCCACCCCTGTGCTAAAGGATCGGGGCATCGCCTAAGTTCTGACTGACCGGGATCAGGAAGAAACTCGCTCCAGAAGCAGGTTACTCCATACGCGCTCCGCTGCAGGTTTCCTGCACCTTCCCCTGAAGTATCTGGCCTGACCACTTCCTGAGGAGGGCTACCCGACTAGGGCAGCCCCTGTCACTGGGCCTTTGGGAAGATCTGCCCATAGCTTTCAAGGGGCAGTAAATTCCTAGAAGTGGGAGGTTTATTCTTCACGAGGAGGCCATCCTAAGCCAGTAGCACACCACGCAGAGGAGAGACGCCAGCGTGGCTAGATTTGCTCACACGGGGACTCTGCTGGAGGTGCCACACACCAGGTTCAGCTGAACACGAGCTTGCTTTATTCATGGAGCATTTTCAGGCCATGCTTTGTGCAAACTTCCCTACATCCAGCCAGAGAGGAAAGCAAAGAAAGCTCCCTTGTAAATCTGACGCACGTGCCAGCAATCACAGAAGCAAAGACGGACACTTGAAATCCCCGGCAGGAAGAGGGTTCTACAGACAGCTCGCCGAGCTCTGGCAAAGGCAGCGATGGGCAGGAAGCCTGTTAAAAATGCTCTTTGAAAAACCGGAAGTTGAACTGTTCACAGTGCGTCTTGACGACCTTCGCAAGCGCTGGAGAGCCACAGAAGAAGACTTGGACTTTCCCTTTGTTTTCCTCTGCCATCTTGCGGAACACCTGGCGTGAAGGGAAGAAAAGAACAAGGGACGGGTCTGTTTTAATGTCTCGTGTCAACACCGTTCTCATGTCCTTGGTTCACTAGCTCTCTTCCACCACAAAGCTAAGCCAGGGGGCGCCAATCAGGTTCTTTTCATCGATGGCCATCAACAGCTGCTAGGGAGGGTGGATTGTTTCCTGGGCATGGATAATCTAACAGAGTCTTAAACAGCAGACATGAAACCTGAGTCTACCATCAAAGACTCCTATAGAATTCCCACTTCACGAAGAGCCACCAAGAACCCTCCCTCCTCAGGCATCGTTTTGAGTTCAGTACAGCGTTTTGAGTGCCGTACAGCGTTTTGAGTTCTGTATAGCGTTTTGAGTGCCGTACAACGTTTTGTGTTCTGTACAGCGTTTTGAGTGCCGTACAGCGTTTTGAGTTCTGTATAGCGTTTTGAGTGCCGTACAACGTTTTGTGTTCTGTACAGCGTTTTGAGTGCCGTACAACGTTTTGAGTGTCATACAGTGTTTTGCGTTCAGTACGTTTTGAGTTCGTACAGTGTTTTGCGTTCAGTACGTTTTGAGTTCGTACAGTGTTTTGCGTTCAGTACGGCATTTTGAGTGCCATACAACATTTTGAGTTCAGTACAGCGTTTTGAGTGCCGTACAACATTTTGAGTTCTGTACAGTGTTTTGAGTGCCGTACAGCGTTTTGAGTGCCGTACAGCGTTTTGAGTGCCGTACAGCGTTTTGAGTTCCGTACAACGTTTTGAGTTCCGTACCTAAACAGAGCTCCCGTTGACTCTGACAGGAACTTGCCTGATTGAGGTGGTAGGGGTTAGGCTTGGCATGCTCGCTTGACCGCACTGACAGTGTTGTGAATAGACACCCTCCACTGACTACTCTGGAGATACTCCAGCATCCCCCGGCAGCAGGTGGCTGTGGAGGAGTGAAGCGTGCAAAAGCCCATTTGCTAATTGAGTTTCAAGGACCGTTACCTTGCTCCAGTCAGGGCGGCCGGGTTGGGTTCTGGTCCTGAGCCCTGTGATAGAGTCCCTCTGTTCCTTTTTCGCCAGCAGATCTAAAGCCATCTGCAGGCCAATTGCCTTCATGTCGTTCTTACTCAGCGCGGACGTCATGTACATGTGCATCTCTAGAAAACGGTCTGTCCACAGAAGGGAAAAGCCAAAGAGAAAACCAGCTGAGCACGCAGAGGTCAGTGTGTTAGCACCGAACGACTAACCAAGGCCGGCTCAAAACACATGGCCCCCCAAACCGGTCAAAACTCAGCTAGGAGAACGCCTGTCCCGGGGAAAACAGGCAGGACAATGTTTCCCATCTGGAAGTGCAGTCAGCACGTGGTGGGGACGCGGCACGAGAGCAGCAGCAGCTGGGAGCACAGAATAGCAAAGCAGGAGCATTTGGTGCCACCCAGGAGAGGGCAGCCCACGCTGGGGAAGGAGTGTGGGGGTGGATAGTCAGATCCAGGTGCCTAGGCCACACGTTAATCTGTCCCAGGAGGGCCCCCTTCAAAGGATCTGCAGTGAGCCTTGATAGAGCCAGGATTGGGAACCAATAGCTGCAGCTCACAACCCTACCCCAACCCCCGCTGCCTCTTTACCTGCATTTGCAGATGGGCCACGTGCCTATCGCACCACTAGAGGGACAATCCAACCTTCTACCGTGTTACCGGATCTGCCTGCACTCCTCCAGGTGAGAGGCGGAGGCCGAGGTCAGTCGCCCGTTGGAACGGAGGGAAGGCGTAGCCTCGCACTAGCAGAGCCGCCTGGCTTCCACTCACCCTCTGGCTCCTCGTCGGCCTGCTCCATTTCCAGCTGAGTCAGCAGGCTGACGAACCACTCAAAGGACTTCTGGTCTCGGTTGATCCAGATGAAGTCGACCTGAAAGCAGGACCTTTGCTGTGGGGCTACTGAGCCCCCCAGTTTCACGGCAAATTACAGATCCGCCAAACTGGTGGGGTTGGTTCCTTTTGGAGCCACCAGCGTGGCTCTTTGCGGACTGGCAAACTGACCCAGCCTGAGTGTCTGGGAGTTGTGGTCACGCTAGACCAGGGACAGGCAGGCCTGGGACGGAGCCAGGTTCTAATTCTGTCTCCACCTGAGCCTTTACGCCTGTTCCTCACCAGGAGATCTGGTGAAGGAGCAGGACGATTAACAGGCGGCTTGGGAGTCCGATCGACTGGGCCAGCTCAGCCGGGGCAAATCAACGTCGCTTCAGCTCACTCAATGCCAACTCACGCTGGCTGAGGGCGGACCCGTTGCTGGGGGTGGGCGTGTATTCAAAACGGCATTACAATTGCAAACTGATGTTCAGGGGTGTTCCAGGTCCTGCTTGTAGACAAGGGCCTGACACGGGGAAAGAAGGTGCTAGCACTTCCCTCAGCTCTCACTGGCTGGTTTCTGGCAAATAGGAGCCACAGGGAGCAGCCATGCAACCTGGGAGCAGCACTGTGTCTGCAACCATCCAGCCTAGAGCAAGGGGAGAGGAGTTGTCCTTTCCCCCTTGGGGAGCAGCCTGCTGGGTCTCTCTCTCTTTGGTTCTCAGCTGTGTGTGAAGATTCTGGAGTCTAGGAAATGAAGTTGTGTTACATTGCACCCTTCCAGAAAGAGTATTTTGTGTTTCACGTCAGTGCCTCTGTCCGTGTGCCGTGTATATAGCTCTAGGGGAGCTATAGACGTGGCATACAGGCCTTGATGCGGGTGTGAAGCTGTCTGAAAATCCGGGCCTTTGTGCTCCTGCACCTTAGCATTACGTAGGCAAGTCTGGGAGCTTGGTTCTCAGCTTCTGTCCAGCATTTTCACTCCGGGGGCTCCAGGGGAGCGTTGCTGATTTACATTTACTATTTAAACGTCTCAGAGGGTGAGCTGTGATAATCTGTAACTTTAAAAAACAAGGAGTGGTCCTGGAGAGACTAACGGAAAATATATAGATGGTAGCATGAGCTTTCATGGGCACAGCCCACATCTTCAGATGAGTGGAGCAAAAGGCACAGAAACCCCCAAATTTAAAGCAGAAAAAGAGGAGAGAGGGGAAGGGGAAACCCCCTGTCAATTATAGATAATGCGTACCCCGACTTTGATGCTAAAAAAAATGGGAAAAAGTGTGCATTATACTCGAGATTTTACGGTAGCTTTTGATATCATCTAGGTGTTGAATAGAATGGCCCATCCAGTTCATGTCTTTGTTCAGTTCCTGAGGGATGGCGTCAGATTTACATACGAAGGCCAGTTCCACAGGCTCACTCTCACTAGTTGGTTTCTGCAATTACTTTGTAAAAGAATGTCCACTTTGAAATCCAAGAATGAGGACCTGCCTGGGCACTCTATTAGCCTCGTTTAGCACGGACACTATAAGTGACAGGGTTTTTTTCCCTCCTCCTCTCCCCTCTTTCTCTGCTTTAAATCTGGGGGGTTCTGTGTCTTTTGCTCCACTCATTGGAAGAAGTGGAATGTGCCCACGAAAGCTGATAACACTGTGTATATGTTGTTTTAAAAGTCACAGACTAACATGGCTATCCCTCTGAAACTTAAAAAAAAAACAAAAAAAACAAGTGATCCTGTAGTACCTTAGGCTATGTCTACACTGCAGAGCTATTCCACGTCTTAAGAGCAAACCCATTATATCGAAATATAACGGGCTCACTATTCCAACCTCCCTATAAACCTCATTGCATGATGGTGAAGGGACGTTTCAGAATAGTGCTTTATTATGAAATGTGATGCTGTATAGACAGTGCCAAATTTTGAAATAAGCTGTTTAGATATTACCTCAAAATAAGCTATGCAAGGATGCTGTGTAGATGTACCCTTAGGGTGTGTCTAGACTACAGGGTTTTGTCGCCAAAAGTGGACTTTTGTCGACAAAACGATGCCTGTGTCTACACTACTGCCGAGTTCTGTCGACAGTAAGTCGACAGAACGTGGCAGTTTAGTCGACGACGGTAAACCTCATTCTACAAGGAATAACTCCTTTTGTCAACAGAGTTCTGGTGACAAAAGGCACTAGTGCATCCACACTGTGTTTTTTCAAAAGAGAGCGTCTAGACTCTCTGTCAACAAAGCGGAGTCTGGCTGTAATCTAGACGCTCTTTGTCGACAGAAGTTTTGTCAACAGTGTCTGTCAACAAAGCCTCTGTCGACAAAAGCCTGTGGTCTAGACGTACCCTTAGAGACTAACAAAAGCATTTTAGACAGGATCGTGAGCTTTCCTGGACACAACCCACGTTGTCACTGGTTGTTTTTTAAGTTTATTTATTATTTGGTAAGGGTGTCTCTGAGAGGAGGACAAAGGCCTGGAGATCTCTTGGCAGAGGTGCCTTAAAGAACCAAAGTCCTAAAAACAGCTGGAGAGTTTGTCCCTTTCACATTATTGTTACAGTTACAACCCAGGAGCAACGGATCCCTCTATCATCAATGGCAGCTCTTCCAAAGATACATTTATCCCTCCTGACCTAAATGGGGTATAATGAGTCTCAGCCTGAGCCAGGGCTGCACCACCACCTACTTCGGTACACACTTCCATCACGCAGGGTGTGAATAAGCCACCCTCTGAGCAATGCAAGTTATACGTCCTAAGTGCCAGTGCGCACTGCTATGACACAGGTACTGCCCCTCGCAGAGGTGGGTTTATTATACGGACAAGACAGTTCTCGCCTGTTGGCCTAGTGCATTTTCTCCAGACAGCCCCGCCAATGCAGCGCTTCTAGCATAGACTTGCTCTAAGACAAGCACAGAGCAGCCCCACGCCGCTTTAAGCAGCTGGCTGCTCCCTGTGGCTCTCTGCTCTGAGCACCGGCAAGAGGGGGAGGTTTTGCGTGCTCCCCCATCTCCCAGAAAAATCTCTCCACTCTAAGCGGAGAGATTTTGCTGGGGTGGGAGCAGCACATCAAGCCTCCTCCCCACTCCCATTGCTCGGACAGCCACAGGGAGCAACCAGCTGCTTTGAGTAGTCTGGGGCTGTGGCAGGCAGGGAGCCTGCCTCAGGGTCTTGAAGGGCTGCTGGCCTGGAGTTGCCTAGGTAAGCACCTCCTGTCCAGATCCTGCCTCTAGTGCCCCCTATTCCTGCCCTCCCCCCAACTCCCTGCCCCAGGTCACCACCCAAACCCTCTGCAGCCCCTCAGCCCAGGTCACAACTCTCTCCCAGACCCCACAACCCCTCCTACACCCTTCCCCCAGACCATATCCCCTGCACCTCAACCCTTTGCCTCAGATCACCACCTCCGCCACCCAAATTCCCTCTCAGATCCCCCACCTCCTGCAAACCAGGCCCCTACCTTGAGCTCCCTTCTGCCCCCAGCCTCCGTCCCAGACCCTGCCCCCCTACATAGAAAAGTGCAGCCCTTGCCCACTTACCAAAAGCTTGGCATTGCCCCCGTCAACAATTGCCCTACCCTGCCCTTCGCTATCGTTTTGCTATCACAGAGTAGCTATCTGTGCATGTGACAAGTTGGCTGTCACGCCAGCAGCTCCCACACCCCACTGGGCCCGGGTCCGGTTCGTCGCTCTGCCCAGGAGCCCAGCGCATGCAGCAGTTCAGAGGGCTTCCTGCAAATATTTGCTGCTAGCAGCCAGAAGCAAGTGCTCACCTTCCGAAGCTTCATTTCTTCGTCCTTGTGGCTCTCGCTCCAGGAGGGGCTGCCGCCGGGGTCCTTCTGCTTTCTCATTCGATGCCTAGGTGAATGGAACACAACCCGGGGGGGAGGGGGTATGAAACACAGCCCCGGCAGCTTCAGAGCACCTCCCCCCGGCACGCAGCAGTGAAACTCTCTGGAGAAAGTCACTAGAGCCAGGCCATACTGTCCCAAAATTCAAAATAACAACCATTCCTGTCAAGGGGTCAACCTTTTCTTGACCAGATCTAGAAAACAGCCTTCTCCAGCTTCTTTGTACACTTTCTGTCCAGGTGTCCGTCTACAGTGTGTGTCTGATCTCAAGTGAGCACTTGATCCGTGCTGGGCCTCAGTTCCCATCTGTGAAATGGACATAAGAGCAGTTCCCCAGCCTAGCAGGGCCCTTGGGTGGTTAAAATCCATTCAATAACAGTGACCACCTTAGCTAATAACACCTCACTCTTACCTCGTACTGCTTGCCTGCAGAGCTCAAAGCGCTTTCCCAATGACCGCGGGAGTATTGTCCCCATTTTACAGATGGGCCAAGTGAGGCACGGTGGCAGAAGTGACTTTGAAAATGTCACCCAACAGCCGAGTGGGAGAACCAGGACTCGCTGTTGAGCCCCACAATACGGCGGCGAGGTCTGGCCCAGGCAGAACAGAACTGGCCTTGGACATAACCTGCAGCATGACTCTTTAAGCCACGGTGTGGTTTTTAATGGGCAAGGGAAGAAGAATTCCACTCCCCTGGGTTAACTTATATGTTACATCCTGTGGCCGGCCAAAGGCAGCGGAGGGCAGGTACACGGGAGGTGGGTGAGCGGGATCCTGTTCCCTGCCTAGGCCACCAGAGATGGCTGCTTGGCAATCGGCGCTCCCACCTCCAAATTCCTCAATGATATTGCGCCACCATTTGGCACCCCATTTAACTTGGCACCCTAGGCTACCGCCTAGTTCGCCTATATGGACGGGCCGCCCCGGGAGCCCCACTAGTGGCTGCTACCCGGGGCCCTGGGCCAGAACCTGGAGTATGTGGGCAGGACTGGGTTCCCCTTACCCTCCCCACGCCCGGTGGGCCACCATCAGGGAAAAGGGGAGTCTAGGACCACGGAAGGGCTTTCCCCCATGCCGGTGACAGGAGTGGCTCGTTAAGCGGGAGAAACAGGAGGCAGTGGGAAGGTCACCGTGAGCCTCTGAGGCGCGTTAACATTCTGCCAGGAACCGCGGGACCCGGGTGCCACCACACCACGCCTTGGAGAGGTACATGGCCAACCTGTGCATGATGCTTTGCAAGATGGAGGCAAAGGGAGTGATGCCGATGCCCGCGCCGACCAGCACGGCATGTTCCGAGGCGAAGATCCGCCGCGTCGGCGTCCCATAGGGGCCGTCAATATAACACTAAGGGAGAAGAGAGGCTGCAGTTGGGGGCACACGAGACACGTCTGCTTCAGTCTCACAGGGACGGCTCTCGCCGGGTTTCTCTAACCCCGCCCCACGCCGGCGGAGGGACAGAACCCACAGCCTGGGGGCTCACCTGCAGCCTTTGCACCGCCCCACCCAGCCCCTTCAGGGAGCGGCGCCGCCTGGGCTGAAAGTTGATGACTCTATGACCTATGAGGCGAGGGCTGAGCCCTCAACATGGCCTCAAAACGCTGGTCATTTATCTGGGGCCGCGCTGGGAGCTGAGACTGATCTGGCAGTCGGGCCTCGCTGGGGGCACGAAGCCGCCTGAAAAGTCAAGGCCTTGGTGCTCCGGTGCCTTAGCGTAAGGTGCTCCAGACCCCTCTCCCCACAGCTTCCCCCAGAAGGCTGCAGTGCCAGAGCTGGCTCGCCAATACTAGGGGGAGGAGCCCCGAGCCTCGAGGGCCGAAGTCAGGCAAGCCAGAGCCAGATCTGATCCACGGGCTCTATCTGGTGGGGGAGGAAACAGCTCCGTGCACTGCCCCTCCGCCTCCCCCCACCTCTGGCTGGCGCAGTAAAGCACTGCCTGGAGGCTTTCTCCCCACAGAATCTACTAACGTGGGCTCCCCTAGGCTCTGGTGCGTGAGGGGCATGCGGGGAGTGTCCTCCTCCTCAGTCGGGGCCACGTCAGTGAGGGGTTTGGTTTTTGGGGGGAGGGTCATCTTATTTTTGTGCAGCTCCCGATTCATTTTTCTGTGGGTCAGAGGCCCCTTGACCTCAAAAAGGTTCGTGACTGCGGCGTTAGTGGGAATGGAGGGGCCCATCGGCAGGCGAACAAGGAGGGGACCTTAGGGGATGAGGTTGACTTTAGCCCTGGAGTGATGCTGCTTGCACATGTAAGGACCACGCCACAGGGGTCTCACTGCCCTGGCTGGCTGGCGGGTCTCTCTCACATGCTCAGGGGCTACTCAGTGTTTCTTAAACTGTGTTCCGTGGCACACTGGAGGTGTGGCGTGGAGAACAACAGAATTCAAAATGGCTACCCTTTTTTTTTTTTTTTGCTCAATAACTTCCCCCAACTCTTTTTTTCTCAATAACTCCCCCTACCCTCCCGATCCTTTTTTTTTTTCTCTCAAGAAAAAATCCTTGGTGTTCCTCATGAAAAAAATTATTGTTTGGTGTTCCTCAGTCTTAAAAAGTTTAAGAAACACTGGTCTAACCGATCAGGGTATTTGGAGTTGGGAAGGAATTTCCCCTCGGGGCGGGGGGTTGCCTTCCTTTGCAGCACTGGATACAGACCACGTGCAGGTTTAAACTAGTATAAATGGTGGCTTCTCGGAGTCATTATCGGAGGACTTCAGGTACCTCAGCCAGAGGTCAGGGGTCTATATCAGCGGGGAGAGGGCCTGTGGCCTGCAATATGCATGATGGGCCCTTCAGACTTTCTATGATCCTGCTACCAGCACTGGGGTGTGTTTGCCCAGAGCCAGCTGCGAGTCCGATGATCTGACCAGCCATGCAAGGGAGACTCTTACCTTGATATTACAAGCTCTGTGATTCTCCCTCAGCTTGGCAGAGACCTGTTACACAGAGAAACCCGTGGTACCAAAAGTCAAGCAGCTGGCCTCATTCCTAGACGGTGTTCCATCACGAGTATTAATGTCCCCCTGACTCTGACGCGCCGCTAGATTTCCTGGTAAGGCTGGAAAACTTTCCAGGTCTTCCATATTGGCAGGGACATTTGTGCTGGTTAAATCTTTCATAATCTACCCACTGCCCCAGGAATAAGGCAAAGCCCAGTGTTATTTTAGTCTTAAAACTTTCCAGCGCAGAAAGCGCCACATTCAAGCGAGGTGGTCACATGGCCAGTCTACAGAGAAGGGCAACATAATAAACAAGTCTTTCCATGTACATCCCCGTTAATACAAATGACCAGTACCCAAAATGGGAAGGTCATTAGTTAAGGGGGAAGATTTTCTCACCCAAAAGGTCTGTGTAAATTATCCAGGTTGTAATTGAATCAAAGGTTGATTCAAAAATGCAATTATTCAAATTCCCACGAATCATGCATTCGTAGGACATGGGAGTGAATACAAGATTTACAAGATTTGTGATCAGATTGACAGTGCTGGGGAGGGGATCGCTACCGACAGAGAGAAAAGGTAATAGTTCACCAGCAACAGGGAGAGAAACTCATTAAAAATGGTGCATATAAATTCTTTATCTGTAATGACTGCTCCTTCAGCTGTGACAGAATCAATATCCTGAGAGCTTTTCATATCAGATGATAAAAGCCAGGAGACGTGGTTCTCAAACTTCCTCACATTAGTATGATTTATATCTAACTTATCTTTTGTTCCTTCAAAAGAGAGACTGTGTGTGTGAACCTTTCCTGATTTTAAAAGGGCTTCATTTCTATTCCTTGTTGGTCTAAGCTGCCTCACTAGTGACTACTGCATTATTACACAGTTCAGCTTTGTAGAGGCATTGTCTCTAAAATCCACCATAAAAATATCATGACTAAGCCACCGTGAGACATTTTCCTTGCGTGCCACTTTCCAAATGATGCAAATCAATAGTGAACCCAGATAAAAAGCACAAGCCGCACCCTCGGCCTGTGCGTGTATTTTCTCTGCAAGGACCAAAGGTGAACGTCAATGAGAATTGTGTGTGTTCACCCATCAAGGAGCCTCACGATTAGGGTTTTAATCCTGATCCGATTTATGTATATGCTTTAATGATAAGCACTTAAATAGTCACACTGATGCCAACAGCAACAGGCCAATGCTTAACATTCAACGGGGGGCGTTGCAGGATTCGAGACTTTCCTGCCACTCTCTATCATTTGGACTACATCATCCAGGATGCACCATGATTTCCCCTCTTGCTGAGCCATCAGATGCATGACAAGTCTCCACCAGGGTGCATCATGGTAGATGTAGTCTGGCTGGGGAAACCAGCCCAGAGCAGCGAATGGGGGTGCGAGACACACAATTATAACCTTCCACGAGGCAATTTCTGCATCAATATTTTTCGTTTTGGGGGCCTGGGACATGGTGGACTCAGCCCAACGCCCCCTGCTGGAGGTCTTGCTGCACCCGCCCCAGGGAGAGAGCAGAAAATAGGTCTTCCAAGCAGACTAGAGTGGCTGCTTCTGCTGCAGCCAATCAGGGCCCAGCAGACTGATATAAAAGAAGTTGCGGGTCAGGGCCTGGCAGTTCCTCACGGGAGCTCGACCCGGCAGACCCAGGGATTGACTGGACCAGCAGCACCTCAGACAGCTCTGAGTGGGAGCTGGACTTCAGACCTGGCTGAAACCCGGGTCCAGCGGCTGATGCCCGGCCATAACAGAAAACAGCAATTGCAGAACCCGGGATGGGGGCGCTGAGGACTTGGCCTCAAAGCCCTGAGACAAAGGGCTGGACGCAGCAGCTTCTTGGGGAAGTGGCCCAGGGAGAAAGGGTATGTCTACACTACCACCCTAGTTCGAACTAGGGTGGTTAATGTAGGCAACCGAAGTTGCAAATGAAGCCCGGGATTTGAATTTCCCGGGCTTCATTTGCATCTTGCTGGGCGCCGCCATTTTTAAATCCCTGCTAGTTCGGACTCTGTGCCCGCTGCTACACGCGGCACGAACTAGGTAGTTCGGATTAGGCTTCCTATTCCGAACTACTGTTACTCCTACTTACAGGGTCCCTGGGCTGGGACCTGGAGGAGTAGGCGGGCCTGAGTCCCCCCTCTCACCCCCGCCAACAGCTACAAAAGAGGGATAAGAAGAAGCCTGGTTCCAAGCAACTGATCAGAAAACCAACAGAGACACCGGCATTCCCGGAACCAGTTGGGCAGGGAAGTTGTGGACATGCCCTCGGCCACAAAGGGGCGCTCATGAGAGGGTGAGCCAAAAAAAAAAAAAAAAAAAAAAAAAACGGTTTGTTGGCTGCCCGGCAAACGGCCAAAAAAAAAAAGATTTGCTGGCTGCTCGGTCTTTCCGGTGACAAGTAAACATTGTCCATCAAAACAGACGCTTTTAGCAGAACATCTGTGACGTCAAAAACCCAACTTTCTGTCAGACAGGAAGTGGGGTGGGAAGCTTTTGACCAGCCTGATTCCTGAATGCAGGCCCCAAGGTCCTCTCCTCTTATGCCTCTATCCCTAGCCTGAAAAGGCTCGTTCAAAACATCCAGAGCCAGATGGGGCTGGGGCAGAGCCCTGGACGCGCAGACTCGGTGGTAAGGGGTGTCACCAAGGGCCCTTACCTCTCTGGCTTGGGGGCTCTCCGCTTCCTTCCTTTCGGCGATGGGGATGTCAGCAGGTCCACAGCCAGGACCCCTGGTGGCTTTGTAAGATGTCAGTTCGACCGTTTCGTCCTCACTGGTGGCTACTGACCCGTCCAAGCCAGACAAAGGGAACAGACGTTCCTAAAATCAATGCCAAAAAGGAACCGCTGTGAGCCAGGACACCTGGGACAGATGGAACTTGGACCAACCCAGGGCTTCTCTCCTTAGGCCCCCAGGCAGAAAAGGTCTCGTGTGGCTGAGCTATGAAATCACTGGGCATTCTTGCCTCATTCCTCACCGCCGTGATAACAGGGCCAACGTCTCCCTGCTTTTCTCACATGCACAAGTCTGATGCCATGTGGGCAGCAGGACGTCGTGGGGATCAAACAGCAATGAGACAAGGGACTAGAACCTAAGCTGTAGCTCCATTCTAGTCAATGGGCAACACAGATTCGCACTAGCCTATGTTCTTACTTTTTCTAGAAGTAGGGGTGTAGCCAAATGGCTAGAGCCCTGTACCAGGAGGCTGGAGTCCTGAGCTTTAGGCCCAGCTCTGTCACTGGCCTGCTGGATGCTTTTGGGTAAGTCACTTCACCCCTGTGTGCCTCGGTTTCCCCTTCTGTATAATGGGGAGAATGTTCTTGCCTTCCTTGGGAATACACTTTGCTAAGTGCTGATGGAGAAGCGCTGTATAAGCGTGAGGGATTATTATTATTAGGCCTTTAAGGCAATGGACTGGTCTGTTGGTTTCAGTACCGCTGTGCTGTAGGGATATAAATGGGTAACCGGGTAACCGGTAAGCCTCGCTCGTAAGAGAGCAGTGTGGGGTACTCCAACCTCAGCCCTGAAATGCTTCACAACCTTCTCCCGCTACTGCACACTTCTTATCTGTGCCCAGAAGCCCAGCGGGTCGCTCCCCACAGCGCACAGGCTGTTTGAGAAAGGGGAAGTAGGAACAACTCTCGAGGAAGTCACACAACGCCAAGCCGACACTTAGCAGTGACTGTCCAAGGGGAAGCATCAGATACTGAACTCTCTGGTGTGTTTTAATGAGCTAGCAGAACTCTCTCTATGTCTGATATCAGCCTGAGAAGCCCAGACATTGATGATTTCACGAGCTACAGACTTTCCTTCCAGACCTACACTAAAGGGGAAGGTTGAATAAAGATACACAACTCCAGCAATGCCAATTATGTACCTGGGGTTGAGTTTCCCTGCTGTCCCCGTGGCGAGAAACTGATGCTCCCATTGGCTTCCCTTACTCCTCCCAGGAGCAGGAGTACTGGCCAGTAGGGGGTGGCGATCCCTGTGAGTTTGATTTAGCAGGTCTTAACTAGACCCGCTAAATCGAACTCCAGAAGATTGATCGTGGCAATGTTGATCTTCCGCTAAGTGAAGACATGGCCTTAGGTTCCTTATAGCAGCAGGGTAAGAAAAAATGAACAGCCTCTACACAGGGCAATGTGTCAGGATAAATACAGGCTGCTCCTTTTCCCCATGTCACCACCACTAAATAGAACTGCCTAGTGGCAGTAGCAGGCAATACGATACTCACGTGTCATGGAAAAGCAAAGTAAACACACTCCTATTTGAATCCATAGAGAGTCATTCATAAAAACAGCCCCTTGCATTACAAACCTGGGCCCATTGGTGAAATCGCTGCTTTTGCAGATTTCTCGTTAGTGGTTTAGGCTCCTGGCTGAGTGGTTCAGGCCGTCTGAAATATTCATAGAGTCGGTTGGTCCATTGCCCGAGTGATCTGATATGCAGCCAGATGGTATCTGTGAAATGAAGGCAGATGACACTGGAATAAGAAAGAGCCCTGGGTAAACATTCTGATGAAGGGAATCCTGCAACTGGACTACAATTTTGTACAGGCAAGATGCAGAATGAGTAACCTGGCCAAGTTCTGGTCTTGGCTACCCCTGGGAAAATCTAGAGGAATTTTTAGAAAGCCCAAGGAAGTTACCAGGGATTTTGTAGAGGACAGACTTTGGCCCAGCATTTAAATTAAAGCTGAATTCCACGTTTAAAAAACACCAGAGGGCGTAAGAAGGGCTGGAGGCGAAACAAAGAAATGCTCCGGCTATTTCAGTGAGGTCAGTCTAGAGTTTAACCCACTTCCAATACACCAGCTGCATTCCCCAGATCGCTGTGTCCGGGGATACATGGGATTGGACCATTTGGCCCCTTTCTGAGCATGGCGTGTTTCTCTAAGTGCAGGGAAAGACGTGACTAGGTTTTGCTCACAGAAACGACATTTCCCAGGATTCCACACGAGGCAGAAGGGCAGGTGGCAATGAATGTTCCCTTCCGGCAGGCCCAGGGCAGCTGCCAACGGTTCGGACTTGCGGACACGCACAATGCCCGTCTGCTTCTGCTTCCAGACGTGTGGCGCGCGCCGGTGGGCGAGGACGGGGACGTGGAATACAAGTCCCTCAGCACAGGGGACCCAGCCCCCAGAAAGAACTTCCTTTCACCCGTGATGCTTCAAACGCCGCCCCCCTCCCCCCACATCTCGGCAGCCCACGGTGGGAGAGCTTCATTCTTGGCTATCGAGCCCGTCGCATCAAATGAAACCTGCTTGCTGCAAAAATCTCCCTGCACCGCCACAAAGGGACTCGCTGCGATTTTATTTAAGCCGCCTTTTAAGTCACCGCTCAGCTGAAGTAGCAAAGCGGCGCCGCCCTGGTGCCCTGGGGAGCCCCGTACCTTGCTGCTCGGGCGCACTGCTGATGGTGAACGGGTGCCATTCGTACTTCGCAATGGCCGGGATGTTCAGGTAAATGTAGTCGCCAGGCTTGTAGTGGAAAAATGGTGGCCTCTTGATCACCAGATGAGTCACCTGGATTGAAACGAAAAGCCAAGATGTAGGCCAGGGGTCACCAGCCAGTCGATCGGGATCTCCTGGTCGATCTTGGAGCCTCTGGCAGGGGATCCTGACCGGTTCAGCCAAAAAGCTCTCCAATGCTGGCACTTCGGCTGTCCCCCCACTGCTATGCACCTCCTGCCCTTTGCCTTGGAGCTGTCCCCGACTTCCGCAGGGAAGGGAAGAGAAAATGCTGATGTCCGGGTGGCCCCTCTCTCATCCTGTATTCTATCGCCACAGAACGGAGGAGGCACAACAGGGCTGGGATGGAGGGAGTTTACTGGCTGCTTTTGAGAGTGGTGCAGGACCAGGGCAGGAATGAGCCTGCCTTAGCCCCACTGCACCACCTCCCGGAAGCTACCTGAGATAAGCAGTGTCCACCTGGAGCCAGCTCTGAATCCCTGCCCCAGTCATGAACCCCTCCTGCACCCCAAACCTCTGCCCTAGCCCTGAGCCCCCCTAGACTCTAACTCCCTTATAGAGCCTGTATCCCTGCCCATCATAAACTCTGTCCTGCATCCCAACCTCTACCCCGAGCTCAGCTCAGAGCTGCTCTGAACACTCCAGATCCCTTAGCTCACGACCAGAGATCGCACCCCAACCCTCTGCCCCTGCCTGATGAAAAGGAGGAAGGACGGGGGAGGGAGGAAGGGGGGATGGCGTGAGCAGAGCGGTGCCTCGGAGAAGGGACACAAAGGAGGCAGCGCAAGGGTATTTGGGTTTGAAGTCGATCCTGCACTGCAGTTCTTTCAAAAAAGTGACCTTGTGCTTGAAAAGGTTGGAGACCCCAGATGTCGAGGGTAGCACAGCGCACCAGGAATGGCCGCAGACTGGGTGTTGCTCAAGCCTCTTCCACAAGCCTCCAATTTGGGGCCTGCCGTTTGGAGCATGCAAAGGATTGCAGGCCTATTTCCCAGCATGCAGCATTACAGCCGGGCCCTGCAACGGCACGGGTGAGACCCGTATCGGCGCCGCTACGGAGAGGCCCCTTGCAATGGGCGCCGGGGCTCTGGCCTTGGTGCGACTGTTTGCTGAAAAGATCCCGTGAACGCTGACGGAGGACTGCGAGTAACACACTTTCTGGCCGACGGTTCCGTTCTCAGCTCGCGGCAACGTCTTGGCTGGCCAGTCGCGTGACGGGGGATCGTTTGTGGGGCTTTTGACAGTGACCCAAGAGAAGGGCTGGGGGACAGATCTTTAGTTAATCCCCGGGCCATATAAGGTAACGCCCGCTCTTGCACCAGATAAACGAATAACGACCACCCCTAGCTCTTCGCAGATCTCACTTCGCGGTCACTCACATTCTCATCCCCATTTTACAAAGGGGAAGCTGAGGCACAGAGCCATGTCTAAGGTCTGGCAAACAGACACCGGACTCGAACACAGGTCTCCCTTCCCAATCTGGTGCTTCAGTTACTAGGCCACGCTGCCTCCTTATTTGAGCATTGCCATTTCTAATTCCCCCACATTTACAGCAGACTGCCATTCCAACACGCTGCCACGATACACACGAGGTGATTATCGGAGGCTGTCTTTTTCATGCCTCTTGTGTCTCACTTGTCCTTCCTTTCCCTCGTGCCACGTAGGAATGATTCTTTCTGCACAGGGCTTTTCACCAGAATCCCCAACCCGTGTACAAACACCAAAGGCTCTCCTGTGAGTCAGGGGGCGGATTTGTATACCCATTTTAGAGAACAGAAAAGAGAGGCACGGAAGGGTAACGAACTTCCCCCAGGTCGTGCAGCAAGTCAGCAACAGAGCTAGGAACAGACTCCATTCAGCTTAAATCCTGAGTCTTTATTTCACGTCCCACCCCAGCATCTGCAGAAGTGGCAGGCCCGCCCATGGGGAGGGGGCAAAGGGGATAATTGCCCCGGGGCCCGGCCATTCACAGGGGCCTGGAGCTCCCAGCTGCCACCGCTGCTACTGCAGCAGTAGCCAGTGCCTGGGGCCCTTCAAACTGCCATGGGAACACTGTAGTACTGTGCCATGCGGCTCTGAGAGCTGGGGGGGACAGCGCTGTGGCCTGGGCAGTGCTAAGGGCTGACCTCCCTTGGCCCCGCCCCTTCTGCCCTTGGCCCCGCCCCTTCCATGGGCACTGAGCCCCCCCCCCCTTTGTCCCAGGCCCTGCAGTGGCGGTCAGCCCACGGGCATCCCTGGATCACTCCAGGGACAAACCTTGGATGGCAGGAGGTTGATTTCCACAATGTAGAGCCCGGCCATGCGTGACACCGCAATGCCGACCGTCTTCTCCACCACGAACAGACATCCAGGGACCACAAACCACTTCCAGAAGTTCGGACCGTGGAGGACTAACAGCGCCCAGACGGAGATGTAGGACAGATGGGTCCAGTAGAAGACCTGCAGGTCGCAAGAAGAACAGACCACTGGAGACCCTGGCCGCTCGTCATTAGCAACGAACAGTCAGCGCGACTAAAGCGTACAGGGGTGGCAAAAGGCACAGCCCCACTGGGGCTGTAAGTCAGCTAAAGTACCACTTGTTTTCCATCCTTTCTAGGCGCCAGGTACAATAAACTCCAGCGCGGCTTCCCAGCCCAGCCAACAAAAGCCGCAGACAGGTGGGAAAAACTAGCCATGCTTAGCAGCAAGGGGCTGGATCCGGCTCAAAGGTCTACTGGTGTAAACGTGGAAATTCTAGTGACTTCAGAGTTGCCTCTCCTGACCACACAAGGGTCACTGAGGTCCGAACCTGCCCCAGGAGGTCCCTGAGATGAATGGAGTGACTGTGGATTTACACAGGAGTAACAGAGCGGAATTTCATAGAATCAGAGCACACTAGACATGGAAGAGACCTTGAGAGGTCACTAAGTCCAGTCCTCTGCCCTCACGGCAGGACCAAGCACCGTCTAGATCATCCATGACAGGTGTCTGTCCAACCAGCTCCTAAATATCTCCGGAGATGGGGATTACACAACCTCCCTAGGCAATTTATTCCAGTGTTTTACCACACTGACAGGTAGGAAGTTTCCTAATGTCCAACCTACATCTCCCTTGCTACAATATAAGCCCATTGCTACTTGGCCTATCCTCAGAGGTCAAGGAGAAGAATTTTTCTCCCTCCTCCTCATAATAGCTATTTCAGAATACACGCTACTCCTTGTGGAAAGAGGTTTGCAGAAGTCGAAATAAGCCATCCGTTATTTCAAATTTATTTTGAAGTAATGGAATTGCTGTGTAGACTCGCTTTGTTATTTCAGAATAACAGCCGTTATTCTGAAGTAATGCCACCGTGTAGATGCACCCCTAATCATTTTTGTTGCTCTTCTCTGGGCCCTCTCCAGTTTCTCCACATCTTTCTTGAAATGCGGTGCCCAGAACTGGACACAATACTCTGAGGCCTAATCAGCGCAGAGCAGAGCAGAATAATGCACTGCTCATACGTACAGTATGATGGGGGCTAATTTGGCTACGACAAATCAGGAAAGAGATCTTGGAGTTATCGTGGACAATTCTCTGAAAACTTCCACACAAAGTGCAGTGGCGGTCAAAAAGGCAAATAGGATGCTAGGAATTATTAGGAAAGGGATAGAAAATAAGACCCAGAATATCTTACTGCCCCTGTATAAAATTATGGTACGCCCACATCTTGAATACTGTGTACAGATGTGGTCTCCTTACCTCAAAAAAGATATTTTGGCCTTGGAAAGGGTTCAGAAAAGGGCAACTAAAATGATTAGGGGTTTGGAACGGGTCCCATATGAAGAAAGGCTAAAGAGACTAGGACTTTTCAGTTTAGAATAGAGGAGACTGAGGGGGGATATGATAGAGGTCTATAAAATCATGAGTGGTGTGGACAGGGTGAATAAAGAAAAGTTATTTATTAGTTCCCATAATAGAAGAACTAGAGGACACAAAATGAAATTAATGGGTAGCAGGCTTAAAACTAATAAAAGAAAGTTCTTCTTCACACAGTGCATAGTCAACCTGTGGAACTCCTTGCCAGAGGAGGCTGTGAGGGCTAGGACTATAATAGAGTTTAAAGAGAAGCTAGATAATTTCATGGAGGTTAGGTCCATAAAAGGCTATTAGCCAGGGGATAAAATGGTGTCCCTGGCCTCTGTTTGTCAGAGGCTGGAAAGAGATGGCAGGAGACAAATCGCTTGATCATTGTCTTCGGTCCACCCCTCCGGGGCACCTGGTGCTGGCCGCTGTCGGCAGACAGGCTACTGGGCTAGATGGACCTTTGGTCTGACCCAGTACGGCCGTTCTTATGTTCTTAATGACTTCCTGTGTCTTGCTCACAACACTCCTGTTAATGCCACCCAGAATCATGTTTGCTTTTTTGGCAACAGTGTCAAGTCTCAGGGTATGTCTACACTACAGAGTGAGTTACGTCCACACTGCAATTGCGTTCTTTCGAAAGAACCAACGGGTTTTTCTGACATTGGTCATTCTCATTCTACAAGGAAGAACTCTTTTTCTGAAAGAGCTCTTTCGCAAAAAGGCGCGTGTGGACAGGGAAGGGGGCGGTCTTTTGAAAGAAGAGGAAAGAGGAACACCCCAAGTTGCTGGATGCGGGTTTCCAACCTGGCCGCAGGAGGGGTGGAATTCCCTGAGTTTGTTTGACTGGCCGGGTTTTATTTCCGACCCCATGGAAGTGCGTTGTTCCGCGCCCACTCCCGGCCCTTGTGAGAAGGTTTTTCCGGCTGCCTTTAGTTTCCACCCCGCGGTTTGGCTGCATGGGATTCGGGTCGCAGGCCCTCTCCGCTCTGCTGCGACGGGAACCGCCGTGGAAGGAAATGCATGAAAATGGCCCCAGCGGGATGGGGTGGGGGAGGCCCCGGAGCCTGCAGGACTGCGCTGTAACGAAGGCAGAACTGGCCTCCTGCGGGGCGCCGCTGGGGAGTACCTCAAAATGGCCGCTCTTCCGAACGAAGGTGCTGGAGCACGCTAGCATCAGGCAGAGGAGGAGCTGCAGGGCGATCCCAGTGAGGGCGGCGCTCCCGTGAATCCAGCCAATCCCGGGCCGCGTGGTGAAGAGATATTCCCAGAGCGCGGGGCGACCCTGGCGCTGCGCCAGCCTGACTGAACAGAGACACGTGGGCCTGAGGGGCTGTGGCAGCTGACGGGGCTCGGAACCTCAGGCCTGGGGGCTGGATCCAGATCCCTAGGCCGGGCACCCCCCCACCAGTGCTGGGAGCTGTGCTGACACTCCACCCCACAGCCCCCACGGAGCTGGGGTGCCAGCGCCAGCCCCCCGCTGCAGGGGAGGAGCCCTGAGCCTCGTGGGCTGGAGCCAGGCAAGCCAGAGCCGGATCTAACCCACGGGCTCTGCTTGGCAGGGAGGAGGAAGCCTAGGGGGCCCCCCAAATCTCCCAGCCTGGGCCCCCCTAGGCTCTGGCGTGTGAGGGGAATGTGGGGAGGGTCTTTCTCCTTCTCGGTCAGGGGCCACGTCAGTTTTGGTTTGGGGTTTTTTTGCTTCTCGCTTGTGCAGCCCCCGACTGATATTTCTGTGGGTCAGCCGTGGTCCTCTGACCCCATGACACTAGCCCTGGTTGCTGTGTCCTGAGCCCGCATTCCAGGGTCAGTTCTCCTTGCTTTACAGACATTAGTTATAAAACGCGCTGTTTATGCACAAAACGCCCACCCCCGCCTTCCCCGCAAACGCCCCCGGGACTCGGTGGGCGCTGAAGTCTGGATTGCTGGACAACTCGTCCTAAAGCAGGATCACTTTCCACGTCTCACTCCAAATGGGAGTTGTCCGCAGCGGCTGCACCCAAGCCCTTGAGCTAAAGAGAAAGGCCATTCGCTGGTAGCAGTAGAAAGCTCTTACCCCTGGAGGGGGACAATGCCCGGTGAACCAGTGGATTATAAAGAGCCCCTCCCCTTACTTGACACCGTACACAATTTTTAGCAACGGGAAGAGGGAAAGTTAAGTGTGGCTGGTCTCACAAGCGGCACCTGCCTTAAATCCACTGCTGCAAACTTTGAACGTTGAAACGCCCCCGCCCCCCGCCATAGAAAGATGGAATCCGTGTTGCCTCTGCAGCCTCACCGTATCTCACTGACGGCCTGCTCTTGCTGAATCTACATACCAGGCGTGGCTAAACTGTGGCTCGTGAGCCGCATGCGGCTCTTTTACAGTGAAAGCGCAGCTCCTCAGAGCCCCCCAGAAAACTGGACAGGGGCAGTTGAGAGCTTCTGCCCTGTAGTGGGGTGGTGGGCATTGGAGAAGAAGACCTGCCCCCCAGCAGGCTCTGCCCCACAGGGCCGGTTGTGCATGTCTTACGGCTTCTGAAGATTATTGTCTGCAGCTTGGAGGGTCAGGAAGTCTGGCCACTCCTGGTACGTATCTTCCATACTCCCCCTACCCTCTCCCAGGGAGTTCTTAGAAGCTCCCTGCACTTTAGGACCTGCCGGAGCAAGCTTTGCAAATCTCCCTTTGCTTCCTTACGCCCTGCGACGTGCAGTTACCAGCGCTGGAATTTAGAGACGTATTTGCGGCGTCCTCACTGAACGGGGCAAATCGCACCGCAGAGCTCTTGCTCTAGGCTCTCTGCACACTCAGGCCTGCGTCAGTTCCCCTCAGGGCAGTTCCCCCCAGCAGAGCTATTGTCTCCGGCCCTCTTCCCTTCGGGGTGGACCAGCCCCCGGGGGTTACCTCTGGGTCACATGCTCAAGGGTGATTTTGCAACCACTACACCTGCAGGGCCACGGTTTTGGGAAATGAAAGCCCAGCCCCTGGAGAACAATGACGAGGGTCTTTTGCACCCTGGTGGCTGGTCCTCTTGCCCCCGTTTGCCCCCCGCCCACTCCAAGGTGCATTCCATACTTCAGGGAATGCCGCGTGATCGTGTCTGTATTTAATGTCAATTTGAATCTAGGCTTTTTAAGCCCTTGATCTGGATAGTTAAGGAGCGGCTGGGTTGTCCATGGTAGTAACGGTTGGTTCCCCTCTTGCGCATTAAGCGAGAGCGTTAGGAAAACGGGTGCAAAAGCACAGTGTGTTGCAAAGAAGGGATCAGCGCGGTTATTGGACGAGGGGGTTGGGCCGGGAGAGGCCTTCTACTCACCAAAGTTCACCACGTGTGCTCCCGTGTGAACCACTGAGAGAGCCGCCACCACGTACCCCACGAGCTGGTGGAAGACGACGTTTTGGTCCAGCGGGAAAACTTTCGCCACCCAGGTAGCGCGCAACCACGTCAGGCAACGGCGCAGCATGAGCGCCTGGGGGAACCGGACGACAGTCAGAACCAGGCCTTGCTGCTACACGGGCCTGTCTCTCGGGAGGCAGCCAGAGAGCTGAAGGCCAGAAGGGACCCCCAGATCCTCCTTGCATCACAGTCCCCGAGCTCCACCCAGCCCCAAAGCCCTTCGCTAACATGGGTGAGGGACGTCATCCCGACGGGACAGTGGGGCACGCTAAGACCCAGAGGTAAAGAGACTGGTCCAGAATCACAGCCACGACTTGAACTGAGGTCTCCTGAGGCCCAGACCTGGGCTCTCCCCCCCCCTTCCCATTGAGTGAAGGCTAAAGGAGCCCAGAGGGGTGTCTGTGGGGCATGGCTCTGGGGCAAGGACGGTCCTGGTCCTTGCTCTCGCCGAGCTCACGGCCTTCTTCCCTTTTGCCCTTCTGTAACGTCTTAACTTTAAACAGGCAGATTCTCCGAAACGTTCCCCAGTGAGCAACACAACCGTGTGTTCCATTTCATAGAAACCCGGGGCTGGCAGGGACCTCAGGAGGCATCAAGTCCAGCCCCCTGCCCAACACAGGTCCAACCCCAACTCAATCAACCCAGCCAGGGCTTAAAAACCTCTAGGGATGGAGATTCCACCACTTCCCTAGGGAACCCAGCCCAGCGCTTCCTCGCCCGCGATGGGAAAGAGTTTTTCCTAATCTCCAACCTAGACCTCCCCCCTGCAACTTGAGACCATTGCTCCTCATTCTCACCACTGAGAACAGCCTCTCTCCATCCTTCTTAGAACCTCCCTGCGGGAAGTTGCAGGCTGCTCTCAAATCCCCCCTCACTCTTCTCTTCTGTAGACTAACTAAGCCCAAATCCCTCAGCCTCTCATAGGTCACACGCTCCAGCCCCCTCATCATTTTGGCTGCCTTCCACTGGGCCCTCTCCAATGCGTCCACATCCTTTCAGTAGTGGGGGGCCCAGAATTGGACGCAATACTCCAGATGTGGCCTCACCAGTGCTGTATAAAGAGGAATTATCACTTCTCCAGATGTGCTGACAATGCTCCTCCTAATGCACCCTAATATGCCATTAGCCTTCTTGGCTACAAGGGCACATGGTTGACTCATCTCCAGCTTCTCATCCACTGGAACCCCCAGGTCCTTTTCTGCAGAACGGCTGCTTAGCCAGTCGGTCCCCAGCCTGTAACAATGCTTGGGATTCTTCCGTCTCACGGGCAGGACTCTGCACTTGTCCTTATCAAACTTCATCAGATTTCTTTTGGACCAATCCTCTAATCTGTCTAGGTCACTCTGGACCCTATCCCTGCCCTCCAGCGTATCTACCTCTCCCCCAGCTTAATGACATACGTAAACTTGCGAGGGTTCAACCCATCCTCTCCTCCAGGTCATTCATAAAGATGTTGAACCAAACCAGCCTGAGAATCGACCCTTGGGGTGCCCGGTCACTTCCAGCCGTCCCCCAGAGCCGTGTGGCCCAGGGAGTTCAGTGGTGACTAGGGTCATGTCTACAGAGGAGCAATCCCCAGACAACCCATGCTGGGTTGGGTCCAGCTAGCCTGCTTAAAATAGTGGCAAGGCCACAGCTGCAGAGATGGCAGGACAGCTCTAGGTACGGACATGGGGCAGCTACCTACCCCGACACTCATGCAGCTGACCGACTACGTACCGCAGGCTCTAAGTTTAGCACAGCAGCTCCGTGATAGCTAGCACGGCTCTGCCCAAACTGGAAATGCTGCTCCGGCGCTATGTGGACAGGCTGTCACCTTCCCACTGCAGTGCTGTATGCATAGCGAGACTACAGTCCCGTGGGCTCGGTCCTGAGTCTGGCACTAGTCAATAGTTTCACTCGGGACTTGGCTAAGGGAAGGGAGCGCGTGCATATACAATGTGGGGGTGATGTCGAGCGAGGGAGGGGTCGCAAGCACTTTAGAGGACAAGATTGGAATTCAAAGAGACCTTGACACATCGGGGAGTTGGTCTGAAATCAGCCACGTGAAATTCAGCCCTGAGAAGGGCGAAGGACTGGTCTTAGTGACTGCCCACGGTTTCCCTTTTGAGCATAAGCCAAGGGAAATGGCTGCAAGTCCCAGGAGAAAATGCATCCCCGCAAGAATCCTCTCTCCCGCAGAGCTCCTGAGCACAGGCGGGGTGCCGGGTGGTAGCATGCTGGGACAGAGCGGGGGGTGGGAGTGGATCACCCACTGGGGAGGAGTCAGCACTGTGATGTAGATGCAAAACATACATCGTTCTGGGATGTATTAAGAGGAGCGTTGCGTGTGAGACACGGGAAGGAGACGTGCAGTTCTCGTCTCTACTCAGCCCTTGCGAGGCCTCAGCTGCACCCATCTCTGGGCACCACACACAAGGAAGGGTGTGGAAAATCGGAGAGCGTTTGGGGCATTGCTTCTCAAAAACTTTTTGGCTCATGGCCCACCCTGTGCAAGGCAGACCTTTCTGCGGACTACCAGCCAGCCACCCAGGATGACCAAATGGGCGCAGGAAGGGATAGGGTTGGGGGCTCTGGGTGGGAGGGAGGGTGCAGGCTGACGGTGGGTGGTCAGGGTGGGAAGGAGGCTGCAGGAACAGGCTGACAGCGTGGGGACTAGGTGGGAGGGAGGATAGAGGAATGGGGGGGAATCTGGGTGGGAGGAAGGGCGCAGGAGTGGGGTGGAGGGGTTGTGAGGGAGGGAGGGTGAGGGGTCTCAGTGGCAGGGAGGTAGGTGAGGAATATGGGGTGCAGGGTCTGGGCATGAGGAGGATGGGGGGCTGCTCACCTGGATCTGTGCCTCCCACCACTCCCGCTGCTCCCATTGGCTGTGGTTCTGGCCAATGGGAGCAGCGGGGAAAGCCTCCAGGCGAGCAGTTTCCTGTACTGCTGTTCCCCCAGCTGGAGTCCGGGAAAACGGCAGCAGGCAGAGCGGTTTCCTGCCCTGTGAGCCAGATCCAGCCAGCGAGGCTCCCCCCTCCCACCTTGCAGCAGGAAGCCAGCGTAGGCTCCCCACTACCGGGAGGGGCAAGCCCCGAGCCTGCGGCCCCCCTGCAAGACGGTTGCAGACCACACTGTGAGAACCCCCGGTCTAGACGAAAGCAACGAAATGGATCGAGAGCAGAGTGCACCTGCACAACGGGGGAAAGCTGGGCAAGCTGGGCATGGGGACCTGGGAACCGTCTGCCAACACGTTCTAAAGAGGACGTGTTCTCCATGGACGCCAGTGGGGCCCCCTGACTCGCCAGGCCCCTAGGCAAGGTGGGGCCTCAGGCAGAAGAGGCAGGGCTGCGTGGGCCTCCCCAGGGCAGCCCTCAGCACTGCCCGGAGCTGGCGCTGGAATCCCCAGGACTGGAGCTTTCTGAGCCCCACTTGGACAACTCCTGACAGGGACGGTCTCGGTTTTTTTGGCCCGCCCTCCGCCCGCTGGGCCCCTCACTCCTTGGCCCTGCCCCAGCACCGGGAGGGGGGCTGGGCCGTGCCCACCAGGCGCAGGACTCACCCCCAGGAAGGTGCAGTTGAAGTTCAGGCACTGCCCGCAGCCCTTCGCCACCATGACCCAGGCCCCCAGCGGCGCGTGCCGCAGGGCAGCCCAGGTGAAGAGGAGGAGGTTGAGGCACCCGTAGCCCCCAATGCAGAGCAGCTTGCTCCTGTTGTTGTGCCAGTACGCTGGGGTGAAGTAGCGCGGCAGGCGGCTCCTCGGGTCCGTCCTCGGGGGCTTTAGCCAGTTGGCGGCACTGCCGGAAAGGAAGGGAAGAGTCTGCTCGGTGGGGCTGACAGCCACCGCGGGCCACGGGGCAAGGTGTGGGGGGCTGCTCTGCACTTCTGAAAGGGGCGTGGCCTCAGGCTGAGGGGCGGGGCTGGGACAGCCAGCCCTCAGCATCACCCGGACCACAGCACATGACCCACCCCATCCTCCGAGCCAAAGGGGGCTGGAGCTCCGGTCGCTGCCACAGTAGCAGTGGTTGTGGTCAGGTGCCCGGGGTCCCAGGGCAACTGCCCCCTTTTCCCTCCCCTCATTGGCGGGCCTGAGTCTGTGACCAAGCAACCAACACCAACACTTGGCAGCTGCGAGCAAAGCACTGGGAACGGTGGGGGAGGTGGCCCGGCACCCGCTCTCCAAAGGGGACTCCCATCTCAAACTCCGTGCCTGGCCACACCATCGAACAGCCCCCGCTCCAGATTTCAACCAGATGGTTAACAACCCGTCCGGCAGGGCCATCGAGCAGGTAGCCACTGTTAAGTACTTGGGTGACGTCCCTGACGGTGCTGAAGGAGGTTTGTAAGACGCGGACATTTGCGTAGCAGCAGCTGCTGCCATGTTTGGGGCCCTGCCGTGGCCTTGGTGGAACGTGGTGACCTCATGCTTGCTGCCCAGCGGAAGATCCGTGGAAGCAAAGTTACCACATTCTCCTGCCTGGAAATGAAACGGGCACAGGGGAGGGTGGCAGGTCACTGGAGTGGCATGTTCACTTCTCGTGGGCTCCTGCCACTGGTCAAACGGCAGAAGCTCAGCGCCAAAAGCTTCGGTGGCGCAGGAAGCTTGGCAGGGCTGGACAGAGACGGGACGGATGCTCGGGGCAGCATCTCCTGGAGACTGATCCGGGAGGTGCTAGATTGGCGAGAAGGCCATGCCCCTGGGGGATTTGCAGGGTGGTGATGATGACTGCTGGACCCCACATGGTGGCGCTGGGTTTTCCAACAGGCTGCAAGAAGACCACAGCCACTTTGCACCATCCTGAGCACGTCAGACCTCTGCGACCCTCTGGATGGACTGGGAGCGTAACCGCTGGGAACATTTAGCCCGGGCGCCCATGCACCGTCTGGAATATCCTCTGGGCGGCTCTGCTTGTGCAGCGCCCTCTTGAACCCGGGCTGGTGAGGAGGGCTTGGATGGAGTGAGTGGAGCACAAACTCTGCTTCCGGTCACGGCCAGGAAGGCGGGAAATGGGAGCCAACAGTCAATGGGCGGAAGGAGGCACGTGGAAACCCCAACTTCTCGGAGCACACAAAGTGCCACGGCCGCCATAAGCCTCTACTAGGAGAAAGCCAAGTGGGTGGACGATGTGTCTAGGTCATTACACCACACTGGAGGAGGGGCAGCGCCCCCAAATCGATGCTGATTAGGTGGACTCAGGGTAATGGCTCTCTGGAAAACAGAGCGATACTTATCCCACAGGCCTCCTCACATTGGGAAGGCATTTGCACGGACAAACAGAGAATCAACCTGAATGACGCCTTGACCCTTGGCTCTTGAGGGGCCTTTAATTGTACATAAGAACAGCCAGTCTGGGTCAGACCGTCTAGCCCTGTGTCCTGGCTGCCACTGCCAGCTGCCCCAGAGGGAGTGAACAGAGCAGGGAATCACCAAGTGATTCTTCTCCTGTCTCCTGGTTCCGACAAACAGGCTAGGGACACCATTCCTACCCATCCTGGCTAATAAGGATTGATGGACCTAACTTCCATGAATTTATCTAGTTCTTTCTGGAACCTTGTTAAAGTCCTGGTCCTTCACAACATCCTCTGGCCAGGAGTTCCACAGATGAACTGTGCACTGCATGAAGAAATACTGCCTTTGGTTTCTTTTAAACAATTGGGTACGATTCGGTACAGAGTCAGGTGTGACGTGCAATGTCCAGAGAACAAGAGTATTTTGCTCCCTTTTGCACGCTGAAGGGTCGCAAGGCAAGCCTCACACCCGGCCTCCTCCCCCAGAAGAGCTTCTCAAAGCCCCCAACAAGCAGAATTTCTGAGGTGCAGTCGTGCTCTTGATTTCAGCAGGACGCGTTCCCAGCACGTCCCAGGAGACGCTCAGGATCGTAGGCCCCTCGTGTTTCATCCTCACTGCCCTGCTCTGACTGTTCGACCAGCAAGGAAACAAGGGTCTGGTTTCTCATGCGGAGGGTCACGAACCCTGCCAGTTCCCAGCTATAGGACAGCGGCCGGCAGCCCCCTCACGTACACCACGACGGTGCAGCTGGAGTATGGTATGGAGGGCATCTTGCCCTGAGAACGTTCAAGCAGCCACACTGTGGACAGAGGGTTGCGGCTTCCTTTAAGCGTGCTGTTTCTCAAAAACATCATCCCATTGCTTTGGACGGGATCCCTGCTCTCCTTCTGGGGAAGGCTTTGGCAGGTTTGGGGAAGAGGACTGTTTAATCTCCAAGGGAAAAATACAAAGCACCCATCCGTGGCTGGCCACTGTGAACATAAACGAGGATAAGAATGGTCCTGTAGCCCCTTAAAGTATGTCTAGACTACAGGCTTACGTCGACATAAGTTTTGTCGACAGAATCTGTCGACAAAACTTATGTCGACATAGAGCGTCTAGACTACATCCAGTTCTGTCGACAAAGCAAGCCGCTTTGTCGACATAACAGTGTGGACACAAAGGACAGTGTAGATGCAATAATGCCTTCTATGGACAGAACTCTGTCGATAAAAGGCGTTATTCCTCGTAGAATGAGGTTTACGTACGTCGACAAAACTGCTGAGTTTTGTCGACATTAAGTCGACATAACTCAAAGGCAGTGTGGACGCAGATATAGTTTTGTCGACAAAAGTCCACTTTTGTCGACAAAACCCTGTAGTCTAGACACATCCTTAGAAACTAACCAAAAAATATATCGATAGTATCATGAGCTTTCATGAGCACAACCCATTTCCTCAGATGACAACTATGGACCAGGAGGCACAGAGGTTCAATTGTAAAGCAAAAAAAGAGGGAGAGGCGGAGGAGAAAACCCCCTGACAATTAAAGTGTCCATGCTAAATGAGACTAATAGAATGGGCTATAAGTGCCCAACACTTAGCTTCTGATGTCATTTGGGTGTTGACTACAGCAGCCCATCCAGTTCATGTTTTTGTTCAAGCCATGAGAAATAGTGTCCAATTTGCATATAAAGGCCAGTTCCGCAGACTCTCTCGTTAATTCCTGAAATTACCTTGTAAGAGAATAGCCACCTTTAAATCCATTGAGGAGTGCCTGGGCAAGTTAAAATGGTCCCTAAAGGTTTCTGTGCGTTGCCTTTTCAGATGTCAGATTTCCGTCTATGAATTAATTTGTGCCTCTTGCTCTGTAGTTGTCATCTGAAGAAGTGGGCTGTGCCCATGTAAGCTCACGATACCATCTACATATTTTTTGGTTAGTCTCTAGGGGTGCGTCTAGACTACATGGCTCCGTCGACGGAGCCATGTAAAGTAGTTTACTCGGCATAGTCAAAGAAGCGGGGATTTAAATAAACCCACTTCAGTAAAATAAACGCTCTGCCGACAATCAGCTGATCCGGCACAGCGCAGCAGTCTAGATGCGGCGCATTCGACAAAGTAAACCTCGACAAAGTGAAACCAAAGTTTCACAAGGCATAATGGAGCTGTGCCAGATTGGCTGATTGTCGGCACAGCGCGGCAGCCATTTTTATTTTAGAAGCGGGATTATTTAAATCCCCGCTTCTTTGACTATGCTGAGTAAACTACTCTACATGGCTCCTTCGACGGAGCCATGTAGTGTAGACGCACCCTAAGGTGCAACAGGATCATAATGGTTGTTTTTAAAGTTTTTTTCATTACAGACTAACACGGTGACCCCTCGGAGACTTAAACAAGGACACTGCAGGAGCCTGTGAAACGGGCAAAGAGCAAGGTGCTAAGAAGGGAAAATACTGGTCTAATATATAGCTCTGATTGGGAACCCAGAGGGGCCAGTCAAAGCCAGTACCTGATGGTTAGGTTCTCCATGACCTCTGGAAAGCGCTCCAATTCCTCCCTGAGCTCCTCAAAGGTGATAGAGCCACTCTTGTCTTTGTCGGCTGACTCAAAAAGAGCCAGGGTGAGGTCGTCCAGCTTCTCCTCCGGCAAGAATATTGCACTCTCCTTCAGACACGATTTCAGGACCGTGCGCAGTTCATCAGGGTCAATGGAGCCACTGCCTACGGTGAGCAAGAATTTGCATCTGACCAAGAGTACAGTAATAGCCCTTTGGCTCCTGAGATTCCGAGACATACGAGGTGGTACAATAGCTAGTGAGCCGGTTTAGGGACACCCTGGCTGCTTTTAGTTTTATCTTTCCCTTTGATGCAGAAACGGGCTTCCTTCCTGCCCCTCAGGATTTTCACGGGGACACTGTGCCCCCCCCTCCCCCCCAGTGGCTAGCTGTTGGTAGATTAGGAAAAAATGGTTCTATTTAGAGGAACTAGTGAATGATCTGCGGGAAACAGCTATTTGGAGAGCACGGATTCCAGTCTTAGTGGTCAGTGTTCACCATGACGAAATCCACACAGATAATGCTTAACGGGCCACAAAACGTAAAGACAAATTAGCTTGGAAGGTGATTGGGCTCTTAGTTTTGTGGCCAATCCTTTCAACTTGATTAGATCAGAAAGAAAACACTACCAAGGCAGAACTGGGGGGTTTATTTGGCCGAGGTTTCGCTTTTCCTTGATTATAAAGAAACACATTTCTCACACACCAACATTTCAATACTTGCCCAAATAAAAAAGCACGACCCTCAAAACTAAACACCTTTGCACATTTCAAGAAGGGGTCAATATTGTCTGGAGTCAGGTCCCTAGGTTCAAACCTGCCCCTGTGGTTTTGATCAATCTAGGGGATATAAATATGCAGGGAAAAAGTTAACCAGTTAAATCAGGGGTCTCCAACCTTTTTAACCACAAGATCGCTTTCTCAATTGAAGTGCAATATAAGATCTACCCCAAACCTAGGTAAATGTGCCCTGCTTCCTTCCTGCCTCTTCTCTGAGGCCCCGCTCCTGCTCCGCCCCTTCTCTGAGGCCACGCCCCTGCTCCACCTCTTCTCTGATGCCACGCCCCTGCTCCGCCCCTTCTCTAAGGCCTCACTTTGTTCACTCCATCCCTCTTCTTCTCCATCACCACGCACTTTCGCCAGGGTAGGGTAGGGACTGGGGTGCAGGTTCTGGTCTTGGTCAAGGAGTATGGAGTGTGGGAGGGGCTCTTGGCATAGCCCAGGGCAGAGGATTGGGGTCCAGGAGGGGTTTCAGAGTGCAAGTCCTGGGAAGGAGTTTGAGATCAGGGGGGCAGGAGGTTGAGGGCAGGAGGAGACAGAAGAGCAGGACACAGACTCTGGCTGGGCACTGTTTAACTGAGACAGCTTCCGGGTGGGGGAGCAGTGGGGTTAAAGCAGCTTACCCCTGCCCTGGCCCTGCCCCACTCCCGAAAGCAGCTGGTATCTACAACAATGGCTGCATGATGCCATGCGCTGCCCCTCATTTACAGGCACTGAACCCACAGTTTCTGCTGGCCACAGTTCCCTGCTATTGATCCATGGGAGCTGCAGGAGCGGTTGCAAGCCAGGACAGCATGTGGAGACCCCCTGCTCTGCCTCTCTCAGGCTGGTTTGTGCCAGCCACGTCCAGGAACAGTAATTCCCAGAAGGATAATGACTCCAGCCACGGCAGGCGTGGCACTGTAGAACTCACTGCTCAAAAAATTCCATTTAAGCAGGAGAGAGAAATGAAAATGACGAAATGCACCGACCAGCCAAACGCCCAAGATACCCCACTTTGCCAGCAGGAACAGAAGTAACAGCCCCCCCCCCCCCCCGCGTGTGTGTTGGGTCAGGAGAGGAGCATGAGGGGCAGTGTGTGTGTGTGAGAATGATTTGCATTGCCAAGTTCCTTCCATCCCCTTCTCTCTGCGGAGATGGGGTCCAGGAGTGGGGGGAGGAGGGACACCCTGACATCAGCACCCCCCTTTTCCCTCCCACACCGTGCACAGCAAGCAGGAGGCTCCCGGAGGACAGCTCCAAGGCAGACGGCAGGAGCAGCAGGACAGTGAGTGCAGGATCAACTGATGTGCCAGCGCTTGAGAGCTTCCTGGCCAAACCTGTCAACATCACCTGTCAGAGGCTCTGAGATCTACTGGTTGGTGACCACTGAGTTAAATGAATTAATTGCAATTGTTTAACCGGTTAACCGGCTACGGTCTGGCCAGCTTACTAGGCAGGAGGGCTCCTCCAACCCAGCCCTCCACGGATAGGCTGGGGGCTGCTCTGGCTTGCTGAATTAGGTCCTACCAGCCACACCACAGCCGGCTGCTCCACACACCTCTCCCCCTCCCCCCGGTAAATCGTTTAACTGCAATGCTTCCCGGTTAACCAGTTACCCTTTTCCATCCCTCGCTCAGACCACTCCGGGAATAATATTTGTGACAAATGCAGCTTTTGGGGGCTGCAAAGTACTTTCCCTTGTCTCTGACCGTGCTTGTTCTTTGCTGGGTGTGTACAAACACCGGGTATAAATCGTTCAAATAAATCGGTGCAATTAATCCGAACAGGTGAGTGCTGACAGCGAGTTTAAAGAGGGAGTTCTCCAGGTAAAGGAGAAGCAGATACAGGACTCTTGAGGGAAGTGTGTGTTGTGTTTGGGGCTTTCTTGCTGTGTGCTGAGCTTGTGTTTGTGAGTGAGGGTTGGTGTGTGTTCTTTTTTGTTTGTTTGTTTGTTTTTATTCAGCTTTGGTGAGGCCACATCTGGAGTATTGTGTCCAGTTCTGGGCCCCCCACTACAAAAAGGATGTGGACGCATTGGAGAGGGTCCAGCGGAGGGCAACCAAAATGATTAGGGGGCTGGAGCATATGACTTATGAGGAGAGGCTGAGGGACTTGGGTCTGTTTAGTCTGCAGAAGCGAAGAGTGAGGGGGGATTTGATAGCAGCCTTCAACTTCCTGAAGGGAGGTTCCAAAGAGGCTGGAGAGAAGCTGTTCTCAGTAGTGACGGATGCAGAACAAGGAGCAATGGTCTCAAGTTACAGTGGGAGAGGTCCAGGTTGGATATTAGGAAAAACTATTTCACTAGAAGGGTAGTGAAGCGCTGGGCTGGGTTCTCTAGGGAAGTAGCAGAGTCTCCATCCCTAGAGGTGTTTAAGTCTCAGCTTGACAAAGCCCTGGCTGGGTTGATTTAGTTGGGATTGGTCCTGCCTAGAGCAGGGGGCTGGACTTGATGCCCTTCTGAGGTATCTT
This sequence comes from Pelodiscus sinensis, assembly GCF_052426305.1. Lineage (NCBI taxonomy): Eukaryota > Metazoa > Chordata > Testudines > Trionychidae > Pelodiscus > Pelodiscus sinensis. Next base: position 44,061,435 of record NC_143065.1, on the reverse strand, counting down.
CCAGTTCTATGATTCTATGAATCCATTCACGAATCTCTGGCCGTGCGCCAAGGTCAGAGGTGTGACCGCAACATGGGGAGACATTCCCCAGCCAGCTCTGCTGTCGCTTGCTCCAAAGACAAGGAGAGGGATGCTGAGAGCAGGGGCTAACTTCCTGATTATGTATCCTGAGTCCTGCCCCTGCTGTGCAGCTCCCCGGCTCTCCAGCAAAGCTAGCTCGGGGGTGGCTACGCATGCCCCTGATATTTAATTATCAACAGCCCCAAGAAGAGAGACTGGGAGGGAGGTACCCATAAGCCAGTGGTCAGCCACCTGGCTTATGGGTGGCTCAGCTGGGAGGGGGGATCTGCTACCTTGAGATCTCCCTCTAAGGATTTGAACCCGAGTCTCTCATATCCTGGCGAGTGCTGCTGCCCCTCTGGACTATTGGGTAAAAAGGGAGAGGAACCACCACTCAACCTGGCTGTGTTCTGGTGGGCTCTGATCTACTAGATGCCCTCTAAAGGGGTCTCTGGGCACACTAGCCCGATCATGCCCCACAAGGGGGATAGAGGGAGGTAGGCCTTTGTTTGAGAATCCCCTGGGGCTGCATTGTGACCTGCTTGCAGACAGGTGGCTGTGCACATGTCCCGTGACAGATAGGGAGGCATCTAGGGGACGTGAGCAGTGGAAACGCAAGCTGCTCGGGAGTTGGGCGGCAGAAGAGCAGTAACTGATTATAGAAATTTTGGACTTCGGTGCCTGACCTGGCAATGAGTGCCTAAGGGTGTGTCTAGACTACAGAGTTTTGTCGACAAAAGTGGACTTTTGTTGACAAAACTATACCTGCGTCTACACTACCGCTGAGTTCTGTCGACATAATGTCGACAGAACTCAGCAGTTTTGTCGATGCTGATAAACCTCATTTTACGAGGCATAACGCCTTTTGTCGACAGAGTTCTGTCAACAGAAGGTGTTATTGCATGTAGGATTGTGTCTAGACTACAGGGTTTTGTCGACAAAGCACCTTGCTTTGTCGACAGAACTGGATGTAGTCTAGACACTCTATGTCGACAGAAGTTTTGTCGACCGTATCTGTCAACAAAACTTCTGTCGACAAAACCCTGTAGTCTAGACGTACCCTAAGTCTCCTTGGTGAATCTAGCCCCAGTTGTTTGGCTCTTCTCCAGCATCGAGGGTAACACCATAGCCAGGTAGAACTTACAATAGGAACGAGTTTAGCTGCTGTCTTTTAAGGGAGAAGACTATGTTGTCCTGGAGGAGGACAAGGCTGGCAAGCTAGAATGTTAGACAATGGCTTGAGCTGAGCTATCTGATTAGTGTAAATACATGCTAATGGCATGCTCCCTCCATCCATCTTTAAGAAGTAGCTAATGCTCATGGAGGACAGCAACACTGGTAGCCAAATGACTACTGTTCGTTCTTCAGAATCTTACCATCTACGTCGTAAACTTGGAAGAGGAATCGTAGCTTGTCTGTTTCGTCTCCGTGGATGAGAAGGTTGAAGGCTTTGAGTAACTCATCTAAACTTATAGTTCCACTCCCGTCAGAATCAAACAATGCAAAGAACCTCTCCGCGAAGAAGGACTATGGAAGGAACAAATATTTTCAACAATACGTGATGGGTACTTCTTATAAAGCCATCCAGAAGTCTTCTATTAACAGCAGCGAAAAATATGGCCCGAAAAAGGCTGAATATCATGGTAATGAGCAATCTTACCCAAAACTCCTCCAACCGACTAACTTCAAGATTTAGCTCGTCTTTCACCCATGGTTTCCAAGACTGCTAATAATATACAGTGACTAATCAAAGCTCTCTTTAAAACACTTCTTCATTAGCCTCGCCTATCCATTTTTTAAGCTTCACTCTTCTATTTAAAATAGGGCAACAACAGATCACAGAACCATTTTATTCCAAAAAAAACCCAACAAATGGTCTGGTAGCACTTTATAGACTAACAAAACATGTAGACAGTAAAGTGCTACCAGATCTATTTTTTCCTGTAACAGACTAACTTGGCTATCCCCTGAAGCTTCCATTTTAATCTGCCACTATTGTTTTGCACCAAATACTGACAAAGTCTAATATGACTTCTACAATTTGAGCTCATGTCCAGTTATCTACACAGCAAAACAGACCATCTGAACCAAACGTCTCCCATGCTCGAAAGAACTTGCCTCTTTCACTTTCAGAGCAGTTTTGAATTCTTCCAAGTCAATTTCTTTATCGTCCCCAGCGATGCTTTCAAACTGCTTCGTTACCCACTCCAGCCATGAAGAATCATTGTCTATACTCATGGTGCTAGGAAGTCCAAAAAAAGGCACCGTTAAGTTTGGATCCAATTCTGCTGGGAAAAGAGATGAGCTTTCCAGTTACATGCATCAAGTTCTTCCTCACACCTATGAAAGGGGCGTAAAGTGTTACAGCTAAATACTAAATGGAAGCGATCTATTAGCATAAGTAATTAACACACATTGTAAGAGACCATTCAAGGTGAAGGGGCCTGTTAACAACTCTCCGGTCATAGGACACAAAAGCAGGGTGAGTGGGTTACGGATCATAGAATCATAGGACTGGAAGGGACCTCGAGAGGTCATCGAGTCCAGCCCCCCGCCCTCAAGGCAGGACCAAGCTCCGTCTACACCATCCCTGACAGATGTCTATCTAACCTGTTCTTAAATGTCTCCAGAGAGGGAGATTCCACCACCTCCCTTGGCAATTTATTCCAATATTTGACCACCCTGACAGTTGGGAATTTTTTCCTAATGTCCAATCTAAACCTCCCCTGCTGCACTTTAAGCCCATTACTCCTTGTCCTGTCCTCAGAAACCAAGAGGAACAAATTTTCTCCTTTCTCCTTGTGATACCCTTTAAGAGGAATAAGGGATCTTCCGGAAAAGGCTTTATTTTCCGAAAGATCCCGTCTAGACTGGCGCTTTTCTCCGACAAAGCCCCGAGCCGGAAAAACGCGGCAGCCGTGTTCATGCAAATGCCGCGGGGGATATTTAAATCCCCCGCGGCATTTGCAATTCCGACTTGTCTCATTAGCATCCCTTTTCCGGAAAAGGGTGCCAATGTAGACACAGCCCCAGTGTCTAGCACAGTTATGAATGTAACTTCACAGGAGCATCGTTTGACTGTGTTGTGCAGCTTTCCTTTGAGAACGAGGCCTGAGAGGTCAGATAAGGAGCCAGTGGGGCTGACAGCCACCATGGGCCCCAGGGCAAGGTGGGAGGGGAGCCTGACTCTGTGCGTCTGGACCATGGCGCCGGGACCCGCCACCCAGACCTCAAAGCTACGTGGAGTTCCGCAGCAGTTCAAAGGGACCCAGGGCTCCAGCTGCAGCAGTGGCCAGGAGCTCCAGCTTCCTTTGAAATGCTGGGCCCCTGTGCATCGTGTCCTTTACCACCTTTCTCCCCCCCAGCCCCCCTGAAGCCCTGTACAGAGCAACTGTTTTGTGAAGTGTTTGCCCGGGGGTGTTTCTCTCTTGCATTGTTCCTCGGTGTGAGGACAATTGCCTGGTTTCACCCATCTAGTTGTTACTGGGTGAAACCAATAAAGCCAGGTAAGTGAGCACTGGGTCAGCCGTAGGGAACCGGTTGGGCTTGATAATGCTTTGGGAATTGTATTTCGATATTTCGCTGTCATAGGTGTTCCCCCAGGCCTCTGTTAAAAGAGGAGGTACAGTCCCAGGCTCCTATGTGTCCAGACCCAGTTTCTTTTCCTTCTATGCAAGGCCCCAGGTGTAGTCTCTCCCCCCAGTCCTTGTCCACTACACCCTCTGCTCTGCAGCCCCTTTGCCTGTTTTACCTTCTGCATTTGAGTCAACCGGTTTTTTCCTCCACACTGCTTGGCTGCCAGCACAGGGAGCACAAGAGAGACCATCTCCCTGTGTTCCGTCCCTGTGCCCAGTACCAGAGCAGTAAAGAGCAGCAACTGCAGGCAAAACCCTGCTCAGGGCATGTCTATACTTACGGGGGGATTGGCGCTGTGACAATCAATCTTCAGGGTTTGATTTAGTGGGTCTAGTGAAGACCCATTAAATCAATCACTGATCACTCTGGACTGAGAAGCGTAAGGAAAGTTGAAGGGAGGGTTTCTATCCTTTGTGGACAGAGTTGGCAACGGGGTTCATTATAGGGGTAGGTTCCTGAGTGAGTGTATCTGAGATGTTGCTGGAAAGGTTTGGCTTCAGGTTTGGGGGCTGTCTGTAGGTGAGGATTAGCCTGTCTCCCAAGCCCTGTGCGATGAAAGATCGTTTTCCAGGATAGGTTGTTGATTGTCAGTGATGTGTTGGAGGGGTTTACGCTAGAGGCTGTAGGTGATGACAGCTGTTCTGTTCCCAACTCTGTCTGCATATCTATACAAGTGACACCATCACAGGAACTAACCACATAAACCACAACATCAGGGGCTCATGCAGCTGCACATCCTCTAATGTGATCTATGCAATCATGTGCCAGCAATGCCCCTCTGCCACGTATATTGGCCAAACTGGACAGTCTGCAACAAAGGATAAATGGACACAAATCAGACATCAGAAACGGGAACACACAGAAACCTGAGTTCCTGGCCACTCAGTCATGGATTTAAAAGTAGCTGTTCTTCTACAAAGGAATTTCACTGCCCAGTTACAGAGGGAGACTGCTGAACTGGAATTCAGCTCGAATTTTGACACTGTTACCCTGTGCTTGAATAAAGACATTAACTGGTTGGTGCATTACAAAGCCAATTTCTCCTGCCTTTGACATTCGCATTTCCACATCAAAAGCTATGAATGGGACACATCCAGCCCACTTAATTAGCTTCATTAACATGGGTCCTATAATTGAAAGGTACTTCTTCTGCAGATAGATAGATAGATAGATAGATAGATAGATAGATAGATAGATAGATAGATAGATAGATAGATAGATAGTTTCTGTTATTTCGATTCCAACTCATCTGATGAAGTGGGTCTTATTCCTGACAGCTCATGATCCTATATATTTTTGTTAGCCTCCAGGGTGCCACAGGACTACTTGTTTCTTCCTAAATGGAAAGAGCTAGGACCGCCAAATTTGGTCAAGGTAAGGGTTTTGTTGTGCCAAGACAATGGGATGTGCTTGGAATTCAATTGTTTCTCATAACATGGAAAGGGGAATATGGTAGGAGGGACTGTGATACTGTAGATTGACCACAGGGGGGCAGCAAGGGGCTAGAGATGGGGACCAGGATAGCTAGAACACCACTGGACCAGCAGGGGGAAGAGGTGGAGAAAGGGACAGCTATTTTACTATATATTTCAGAAAGTGTGTTTGTTTGTGTGTCTGTCTGCCCCAGCTGGGGGACATGCACCCCCTCCCCAGCTGGGCCTGCTGCAGCAGCCATGGAGAGGCATTTCTCACCTGACCCCAAGCTGCTGCAGTGAGAGAGGGCTGGGGTTGTCCTCTCTCCCCAGGGCAGCCTGCATACGGAACTCTTCATCCCCAGCCCCACCCCAGAGCTATGATTTAAATGAAGAAAAATAAGACTTACACGTTAAGGACCCGAGCAATGCGGGGTAAATCTTACAGTAAGAACCTAAGAATGGCCATACTGAGTTGGGACAAATGGTTCATAAAAACCAGAGAGTACTCAACATGTCATTTCAACACTGTAAGTTGGGGTTCTCAAACTTATGATACCGCAACCCCCCTCTCCGTTGCTTGTGACCCCCCCTCTCCATTGCTGCAACCTGCATCTCAGCTGCTCGCGACCCCTCTCTAAGTTGTTTGCAATCTCCCTCTAAGTTGCTCACGACCCTCCACGGGGTCGGGACTCACAGTTTGAGAAATGCTGCTGTAAGTCATCCCCTATGTGTCATATTCTATGACGCTAACACCCTGCCAGAGCCCTCAGCCCATCCTCACATGACACTGCAGGAGTCAGCCAAACAGGGATCATTGTGAGAATTTCACACTCATTTGCAGAGGATCTTCCAATAATATTTCAGGTATTTTTATATCCAGTTTATGTGTGTGTGAGACACACACGCAAAGCAGGCATCAAATATTTGACACAGCTACATAGTTTTTATATCCTATCAATCTGTAATGGTAAATCCTTATCCAGTCCAACACTTCACAAAGTCTTTTACGATTTCACACATTTCCTGACTCCTGTCCACTTCTTCTTTCATATGCTAAGCGGCAGCCTAGTCTTCCTGTTGCCACATTGTACTTAAAATGTAGCTGATCTCAGTTGTTTGCTGTTCTTTTAGTTTCCTTTATTTGATACTGCTGGCTCCATTAAACAGTCTAACCTTGCAAACTGTGCCCTGCCAAACACAGTAAAAGCTCATATTCACACTGTGTCTCAGGCCTTATTTACTGGCCATCAGGAGCACATGGGGAAGTGTCTTTTTCAGGCTGCAACCTGTATTCATTTCTGAACAAATCCTACTTGAGAGGCAGCGAACTGTGACTAAATTGGGCGGAGGTTGCCATGGGAATGTCAGAACCAGAAACCAGAGAGTAAGCTACTTGCACTTTACTCCGAACGGCTGTAATAGGCACTTCAGATCCATGGGTGGCAAGCCAGTTACTTTAGAAAGTAACGTGCAGCTCACGCAGCAAAAGGGAACAGTTTCTCTTCGGCACTGGTGTCGAGGCAGCAAATCTCATTTGAAAGGCTCCCTTGGTTTACTTATTAAAAACTCAGTAAGACGGCAAGCTGACACACTCCGGTGCGTGCAAGAAAGGAAAACGCCAGGCTGAATGCAAACAGGGCACCACTGAACTGAAGCGTTAGCAGTTCCCCAGGTCCCAAAATCTTGTAGTATGCAAGGTTTGCAGTGCACAGTTATTAGATGGGATTCTGGGCATGCTTTCTCCCATCATTTACATATCAGGCTCATACTCATCTAACAAGTGCAACAGAGAGGTACAGGGAAAGTTGGAGGGAAAGGATCACAGCTTGCCTACAGTGCCACCCAGCTACAGTACAAGGAGGTCTCAAAACTCTCATTAAATGCAACGGAGCTACCTCTAATTCATCCTTCTGAGAGATGAGACTGTCCACAATAAAGGTCTGAATTGCTGGGTGGGTATAGTTGTAGCGGATATATCTGAATGGGCAGCATTTTTCCCCAAGTGAAGACAATACTTTTCTGAAAGTCTTCAACTTACTTTGGATAGTTTATAAAGCAAGCTGAGATCATGCAAGTCTTTCAGAGCTCTCTGTGCTGGAACTGTACGTTCCACGTGGCGACTCTGGGCTTTCTTCATTCTAGTTAAAATGATCAAAATGCTGAACTTCTCTTTAAAATCACAAAACGCATGACTGACTAGGTTTCACACTGCAACGCTTGTGCCATAGGGAACACACATTACCTGAAACGTCTGTGTCCAGTCTCTTCCTTTTCCCAACGTCACTGTTCCAAGCTCCATTCTTCCTAACTCAATAGCACAAATGAAAGTGCCATGAGACACAAAATGCTAATTTGCCTGATGAGTCAGTGTTTAATATTTAAGTTAAAATGATCCTCATGAAGCACATTTGTACTATTTTAAAATGGCTAATTAACTATAACTATATCTGTTCTAATGCATGCAAGAGCTGAAACGCTGCTATTTTAGGCACACCATAACTGAGTTCAGTGCAAAATAGTACAATTTAAAGGGGTTTATTTTTATTATTTCCTAATATATTAGTATTTCTTTTCAGTTGCATGTGTTTTACATTAATTCATGGTGTTCCTTAGTGGGATTCCAACAGATACTCTAACACAAGTTTAAAAAACAGATCTAAAAACATAAATCAGAATCAAGACATGTTTATTAAAACATGATTTTAAAAGGTCATCTTGCTGGATTGTGTCAAGTATTTACTTGGATAAGGGTGAATGAGATATAAATCTTGTGTTCAGATATGCCCTGGGTCCTGATGCAAAAAAACCTCCCTTAATGCCTCATAGTATTTCTATTATATGTACGCCTCAAACTTTGCTACTCTGCCTCATGAAATGTTGTCAGTCTGCTACAAAAAGGGCACGATCTAACATTCAATCGTATAAGGATGCCTGAAGTGGGATACTGTGTTACATCACCACTTTTGGACTAGCACACAGACTGTTTGCAAGTCTGTTTTATTTCAGCACTTCTCTGTTAAGCTGCTTGTCGAAATATTTGCAAAGCCCCTACTGTTTCTCTGCATGCAGCGATTCTCCTTCTCACCTTCCAAACATACCGGCAACACTCAGCATTTTTGCTGTCAAGCTGGGATTTGTGCATGCAAATGTAGTCCAGGAAGTTTATAAACAAAAGGGACAAGTCTGAAGCCACTCTCAGGTGTGCAGCTTTACGCAGCTCAATTATCAACCACTGGGACCACTCACCTGAGTCGAGTTACACCTGTATGTCTGTGTGCGGACACTGCCCGATCGTCTCCCCCTTCCTGCACATGCACCCTCTACCCCTACCATGAGGTGGCTCAGTTCTCTACCATGCACAGAAGAGGAATTCTGCCCCTCCATGGGATGACTTGGACTTTATCCAACCAAAGCTGCCATTGACATCGGTGGTTTTGCCTGAATAAGGAATGCATCAAAGCCAAGTCTGGGCCTCTAGATAGGGCCCAGGATTTAACAATCAAACCCCAATTCCACAAATAATTGTAGCATTGGTTTACATCAAGCCAAACCTAGCAAACTAGCCACCCTAGACAGCTGACTCCAAAATGACACATGCTCAGCTAATGATACTCCAAAGACTCATAGTACCTGGACTGTGACATCCAAAGTGCATTTGCTCTAGAGCAGTGTTTCTTAAACTGTGTTCTGTGGCACACCAGTGTGCCGTGAGGCAGCCGGAGGTGTGCCACGGAGAACAACAGAATTCAAAATGGCCACCCTTAAAGGGGAAGGCGACTTTTTTTTTTTTGCTCAACTTTCCCCCCAAACCCCTCCCCCCCTTTTTTCCCCTTCTTCTTAACAAAAAATCCTTGGTGTTCCTCATTAAAAAAAATTATTGTTTGGTGTTCCTTGGTCTTAAAAAGTTTAAGAAACACTGCTCTAGAGACATGGGTTTGAACTTTACTGAACTGTTTGTTGTTCCACATTCACAAACGGAGCCCACGCCCAACAAGGACTTTTGAGTCAGCAAGCCACCTGAGTATAAAAAAAGGAGATAAAGCTCAAATACGGTTACACAAAAGGGAATGGATCGTGACTACTCAATCAATACGAGGCTGTAATGAAACTAAAAAGTAAAGCTCACTAATACCGCTGAGACACAATAAAGGCACCTTCTGAGCAGTCTTCTTGCATCTCAGCAATGAGAAAAGCAAGTAGCAACTTTGAAATGGTCACCAGCCTTTCTGAGTCACCTGTTCAAAGGAAAACTTCCAATCAAATGGAGCAACAGCTCAAACATTAAGAGGATTATGGATGCAGGAGGGTCAGAATCCTATTTCAATTGCTGAAAGTAAAGGCAGGCGCAATATCATAGTGCTGGAGAGAACAGAGAACGGACCCGGGTTATTTCTGACTACCGTAGAAAGAGGGGTCATGATATTTTGGCTTTTAAGTATTCTGATAGCCCAACCACCACCCATAGCTGTGAGTGAGGAAAGATTGATGCTGACAGTTTGTTACATGTTATCAAGGTTTTCAATTAAAAAAAAAAAGAAAACCCTCTCTGTCCCGATACATTTTGATCTTTATAGCCCTGCTCCTGCAAGCCCAGAAGAACTTCTATTGACTGGGTGGGCTGAATGCACGAGCATGCATTACTGGCAGTGTTGGCAACTCCTGCAATTTCATCACAAGTCTCATGATATTTGGTGTTTTTCGTAAAGCTTCAACTCCTGGAGACATGTGATTACATGAGACTCTCAGCTTTCTTTAAAAAAAAAATGTGTTAGCCCTCCGAACTGCAGAGGAAAGCTATGAAAAATCCTGAATGTCTCAGAAACAAGGCGGCAAAAGTTTTGTGATTTTTAAGCCAATCCCATGGCTTCTGGGGACTTAACTTATGGTTTTTGAAGGCCTGGGGTCGGTAATACTGAATACATTCCCTTTTCAGATTGTGAACTTATTGCTACAAATGTCCCTAAGACTTATTTAAAGGTATCTAATTTGGGAAGCACTGTGTATTTTGCACAGATGAAAAATATCCTCTCTCTCTGAAACAAAATACAGGACTATGTAGCACTTTAAAGACTAACAAGATGGTTTATTAGGTGATGAGCTTTCGTGGGCCAGACTCACTTCCTCAGATCAAATAGTGGAAGAAAATAGTCACAACCATGATCTGAGGAAGTGGGTCTGGCCCATGAAAGCTCATCATCTAATAAACCATCTTGTTAGTCTTTAAAGTGCTACATAGTCCTGTATTTTGTTTCAGCTACACCAGACTAACACGGCTTCATTTCTATCACTCTCTCTTTGAAGGCACTTGAAACAGCAAAAATGACTTTTAAGGGTTATACATGCTATGTGAACTGTACAATAATGCATTTGGCTTAATTTTTAATTAACGTGGACTTTGATGGCTTTTACAAAAAGAAGAATTTATGGCAAATATTACAAATCAGTGTATTTACTCAGTAATGGGTCTCCGGCAAAATCAATCAGAACAAGAAAAACAGCAAAGGAAAGAAAAACCAGCTCACCTACACCAACCTGTGAAACTGATGAAAGAAAAAGACAAAAAGAGAGAAGAAATAAAGTATGCATAAATCCATTTTTTAAAGTAATACTCTTTGACAGTATTTTCTAAAAGCTCCCTTTAAAAAACTACTGTGACTGACCAAAATAGGGATTGTTCTTAAAGAACTGAAAATAAGTACAATTTAAAGAATAAATTCTGCATGAGCAGACTATAACTTTGCTTCTTTCTTACATGCTAAAATAGGTATAAATGCTAATTTATTAAATTCTGTAAAGATTTTCTTTATGAGAATTAAACTAAGCATACTTTTGCTACTTTATAACTACACATTACAAACTACCATGCAAACATTAATCACTCAAGCTGAATTCTGATGGTATAAAAAGAATGACAACAATTTCTGCATACCAAATTATAGAATTTCCATTATTTTATTTTATTTCTGATTTTTTTCAGTAAATACTTATTGAGTTGAATTGATATTTATAATCACAGTATTTACACTAAAGATAAAATAGATACAAGGATCAACATTATATATCATTTATATGTACAGAGGCATAAAATATTATTATTAAAATGGGTTTTTTTACTCCAACTTGTAAGCATGTGCCTATAAAACAAATATAACAAAGGTTTTTAAAAATCTATACAATGGTAACAAATATTTATGACTGTGTTTTTCCTTTCAAGATTTTTATCATCACTGGCAATTTTAATATAGTTGTTAATTCACTTATTTTAGATTGAGTCATAAACATTACTTCATTCTATAGGATAAAAGCCCTCACCTTAAATGATATATTTGATATGCCTTTCATTCTTCAGAATTCTTGTTTTCCTGGTAGAAGTATAGGACAATGCTGGTATATCCTACTTTTCAGATCTTATTCTAATAATTCAGCTGTAAATGATTTTACAATAAAGTATACAGATGTCTCTTTTAGAGGTTTAAGTTAACTCTGCCAGCTAAAAGGTTTGTGTCTGTCAAATAAAAGGATGTCAACTGAATCATTACAGAACATGTGGTGGTGACATTTTAATAATTATCCTGTTATTGCATAATTACTTTTAGAGTGGCTTGTGATTACACATCTAAATAGCTTGATAAACAACAAAGAATATTGTGTTTCCCAAATGCACACAGTCAAATCATTCTACTATTTCAGGACACAATAAACTATACACTATCAATTGTATGACTCTTCAGCAACAAATTCCACATCTGACTGTTATTGCACAAAATTCCACACAAAAGAAACTTAATTTTATTCTGGTGGACACTTTCTATGGGACAATGCCCGTGAAAGCTAAACAAAGGGTTATGTGAGATGGAGAGAGCATAGGGGCAGGTGGGGAAGACAGCCATGGTCTTGTATAATGAGGTCTGGGAGCAGGGGAAGTGGAATAAGTGGTTGTACTAACAGCTCCAGGAGGACAGGGTACCAGCGCTGATGGGCCCAGGCGTGGGCTTTAAGATAACGTTCACCCTGATGCTTCGGAGCATGAGGGGCACCTTGTGGACCAGTGGAAATGTGGCGAAAGCGTACAACAGTCCAGTCTGCCACGGAAACAGGAATGCGTCTGCTAGGGATTTTGGACTGAGGCCCCAGAACGGAATTGTGGGCACTTCCGATTGTTCTGGGTAGCAAAGAGGTTGAGCTGGGGAAACCCCGACTTCCGGAAAACGGTGTGGAGAACATCTGGCCAAACTGACCGCTCGTACGTGAGAAAAGAGTGGCTGAGGTGATCCCCCAGCTGGTTCTGTACTCCCGGTAGGTAATACACTTCGGGTACGTCTACACTTGCCCCCTAGATCGATCTAGGGAGGCTAATGAGGGTGACCGAAATTGCAAATCAAGCCCGGGATTTAAATATCCCACGCTTGATTTGCCTGTTCCCAGCCGGTTGCCATTTTAGAAATTGACTAGCCCGAAGTAACTGCCCGCGTCTCCATGTGATCCAGGAGCTTGAGGCATGTTCTGGCCGTAATGACTAGAAAGTTGAGGAAAAGGACTTTAGGATCTCGGTCAACACTGTGAAGTGTTGTTCTGGCAGGAATGTTGTTCTGGCATGTGCTATCGAGCACTACCCTGGTGAATTCGACCCTTTGTGTAGGAACGAGAGTTGACTTTCTGGAGTTAAGCAACAGACCCAACCAGTAGACCGTCACTCTTGGTAATGGTGACATGTGCCCACCTCTTGATAAGAACGGCCACGCAGGAGCCAGTTGTCCAAATAGGGGCAGACCTGGACCTTGCAACGCCTGAGGAAGGTCACCACCATTCACTGTGCATTTGGTCAACACCCAGGGTGCTGCAGAAAGCCCAAAAGGATGGGACACGAACTGGAAGTGCAACTGTCCCACCTGGAACTGAAGGTATCATCTGTACGAGGGTTCGATCGCAATATGAAAGTAGGCGTCCTTTAAGTCGAGGGCAGTGTACCAATCCCCTGGATCCTAGAAAAGAATGATGGAACCCAGGGAGACCATCCAAAACTTGTGGCAGATCATGAACTTGTTGAGCTCCTGAAGGTCTAAGATGGGCTGAGGCCCCCTTTCGCCTTGGGGACAAGGAAATATTGGGAGTACAAAACCCTGCCTCTGGAGTCCTAAAGAACCTCCTCCACGTCCCCTAGATCCAAAAGCATGTGAAAATCACAAAGTACAAGCTGCTCATGAGAGGGGTTCCTACAAAGGAACAGGCAGGGAGCACAGAAACGGGAAAGAGTAGCCCATTTCCATGGTCTGAAGGACCCAGCAGTCCAATGATGGCAGCCCAGGCATCTTGAAAACGGGATAGGTGGTTGAGAAAGGGCACAGAAGGAATCTACCAAGGGAGCTTGGAGGCAGGGACGGGATACCGCTTTGCCATCCTGAGCAAAAGCAGCACACTCATCCTGTGACTCCTGGGGCAATACGTCCTTGGATTAAAAGATGGCGGCCCAAGAGTTATAACCATAGCAACTGAGGATAGCTAGCTGGTTAGCTATCCTGAGTATCAAGCCCCCATGTGGAGTAGAACTTGTGGCTGAACAAGCCAAGGTGTTTAGCATCTTTGGATTTGAGCACCGGAGCCTGATGATCCTGTTGCTTTCAATGCTTCAGCAACTAGGGAGCATGGTGGGAAAGAAGTCCATAAGAAGAAATCCATAGGAGGTGGGCCTGTAATGGAGGCCCCTGTCTCTGCTTTGTTGGGAGAGGAACTCAATGAAGCCACCGGGAAGGAGAGGGGTGGCATCTTGTGTATCCCCCGACCGTTCCTTTGTATGAGGTGGGAAACTTTGCCAGGCTTCAGGAGGAGGTGTTGTGGATGGGCCTGTGATGTAGGGGGCAGCTGACTCTTGCTGCTGGTAACTGGGGCTTGGAAGGGAATGAAACAGTAAGTAACATACCCTGGGCTTGATGGAATACTCAAGGGATCCAAAACTGCTATTGGGACAGCCATTGGGGAGCTCCCAGGTCCCTAGGTGGGTGAGGTCCCACAGACATCAAGTGACCGGGGGCCATGGAGGAAAGTGAGGAAGAGTCTGAACAAGGCAGCCATAGTGGGGCCAAGCCAGTCTGGATGCAGCCATGCACATTCCACAGTGCTGATTGGGACACTGACCACTCCTTGATCATTAGCAAAGTGAGGATCACAGCCAGGAAACTACATGGAGTAAAACCTAAGAGCAGCCCAATGTCAATGCTATTAATACCAAAATCCAGAGAAATACTAGGCTTAGGTGAAGGCTTTTGAATTCAGCATGCATGTGAAGTCATTAACAGAGAGGGCCGAGGAATTTTGGGAAGATTTAAGAACAATCCATGAAACAGCATTAGCTACATTTGGGGGAAAGAGAGCATCAAGGACTGGTTTGAACAGTGGCAACTGGTGAGGAAGGAAAAGGGGGGAGGGCACTGGCCATGTGACTACCTCCCACGTGACTCCTCCCCATGCCACCCCAGCCCAGAGGAATACTGGGACAATGCCCCCTCCACCCGAGATCCTGCCCCTGCTCTGCCCCTCCACATCTCTTCCCAGCGTCTACTCCCAAACTCTCTCCTTCCCTCCCGAGTGAAGATCAGGAGACTAGTGGGGAGCTGGCGTGGGCAGTAGGGGTGGTCCTCACTGCCACCCACGCTAACCAGCAGTGAGTGGAAGAGGAGTGACACAACCCTAGCTCACTCTGCTCCCCAACTTGTTGCTTCACTCCCCACCAGGAAATGAGTGTGGGGAGGAGAACATCAGAACGACCATACTGGGTCAGACCAAAGGTCCATCTAGCCCAGTGTCCTGTCGGCCGACAGTGGCCAGTGCCAGATGCCCCAGAGGAAGTGAACAGAACAAGGAATCATCACGTGATCCCTTCCCTGTCACACATGTTCAAACAGTCAAGGGCCCCACTTCCCACCCCCGCTGCCATTGCCAGTGAGTACAGGTGGCCTGAACCCTGCTGTGGGCACCAGATCCCCCCCCCACCCAAAGGCTCTGGCCTCTTGCCCCTGTTGCCCATGACATTTGGGAGGGTCATGTTCCTCCTGAGCCCCCTCAGGCATTGCTCCTGGGTTTGAAGAAAATGAAGCTGAAATGTTTCTTCCAATCAACGTTAAGAGCACAGCCTATCTGGAATACATCAAAAAGCCAACAGAGAACACCAAAGTGAGACATCAACATGCAAAAGCTGAGGTGAAGCAAGCAAGCAGACGCTGTGCAAATCATTACTGGATCAAGCTCTGTGAAGAGATATGGCCGGCCTCAGACACAAAAACACAATGGATATGAAGGTTAATATAATAAGATTACATCATTAAAGGTAGTTAGAGTATTAGAGTGGCAGGTTGGTTCTCGTGCATCTATTAATATAATGTATCATGTCACTACAAACATCGCTCCTGATGTCCATGTTTACCACCATATGCTTCTCACACAAATATAACACATCACACTTCCCTGTTGCGAGGCAGCATGGCCCAATGGCCACAGTCCATATGTTAGTCATAGAATCATAAAATTCTAGAACTGGAAGGGACCTTGAGAGGTCATCATGTCCAGTCCCCTGCCCTCACGGCAGGACCAAGCACCATCTAGATTGTCCCTGATAGATGTTTATCTAACCTGCACTTAACTATCTCCAATGATGGAGACTCTACAACCTCCCCAGGCAATTTATTCCAGTGTTTAACCACCCTGACAGTTAGGAAGTTTCCTAATATCCAACCTAAACCTACCTCCCTTGCTGCAATTGAAGCCCGTTGCTTCTTATCCTCTCCTCAGATGTTAAGGAGAATATTTTTTCTCTCTTCTCCTTGTAACATCCTGTTAGGTATCTAAAAGCTGCTATGTCTCTTTTCAGTCTTCTGTTTTCCAAATTAAACAAACCCAATTCTTTCAGTCTTCCCACACAGGTAATGTTTTCTATACCTTTAGTTTTTGGTATGGCCTAATGGTCAGAGTCCAGAAAGTAGTCCTTGAGTTGCAGGACAATATAGCCGAAGGACTAGAGTCAAAGGGGTTAGAGCAGCAGCACTGGTAGGGAGTCCAAACCAACCCTACTCCACTGGACCCTGACACACAACCCCATCAATGGAGGAGTGATCCGCTACTCACTCAGCGGGAAATCCCACTGCAACATGCTGAGCTCACTCAGGTGGGAGACACCACGTATGCACCCTCCCTGGATCGCTTCCATCCAGTTCTGGCATTGGGTGACACACGATTTCAGGGTCCTCAGGCTCTGCAACACCAGTCTTCCCCTGAGACTCTACTGGGTCTGGAAGCTCAATGCAGTCTCCTAGGTCTCTAGCGCCCATCGTCTGGGTTTCTGGCTAGTCCACCTCTGGGGCTCCTGTAGCAGGTCCTACCTCTGCAGCGCCCAGCCCCAACGGAGCCAAGCTGCTCCTTTTTATAATGCCCCACCCCTTGGAGCACGCTCAGTGTGGCTGGAGGGGTGGGACGCAGTCCTATTACAAGGCAATAAGCCCTCCTGGCCCAGCAAAGGGTATGTAAAACCCGTCATACACCCTCACCCTTAAGAGTGAGCCCAGCAGGTGTTCTCTCCCTGAAGCTCCACTGGCTCTGGAAGTTCAATCCAGTCTCCTGCGTTGACATCTTCTTGAGAGTCGGTAGTGACAATCCTGGACAACCTCTCTGAACATGGGCCAGTTGCAGCCTAATACTATGGGATAGGTTAGTTGGGGTACCACACCTACATGAAGGACCTCTTCCCGGCCGCAGGTGAATAGGGTAATTTATCCCTACGGATACACTGTAGGCGGATCATATTCCCAGAGGGTTGGAGACCAGGGACTAGTCCCTTTTGTACAATCATTTGGCTGCATCTGGAGTCCACCAAGGTGGTTGTTGCATTTCCCCCTATGGCCACCAGCATCACTAGCTTCCCTGGACAGGGTTTCTGTGCCCCAGTGACTGGGGAGCTGGATATGGTTGTAACTACCGTCCATATCTGGGCAGTTTTGTCAAATGTGTCCCTCTTGGCCACACTCCCAGCAACGGTCCCATGTTCCAGTGGACTGTAGGCCTTCCTTAGTTGGGTCCCTTTCCTTCCCTACGGGGACTTGGCTAAGTTGCCGTTAGTGTTCCAGATCACCAATTTTGGCATGACCAGGGTAAGAGGCGCATGGGTATGCATTCCCCAGAGCTTCTCTGGGCCGATACCCGTGTGGTCCAATGTCACCTCTTTCACCCTTGCATAATATAAAACCTCTCTTGCATTGAGGTTGCAATAGGCCATGTGTTCCTATCCTGTTAAATAAGGGGCCAATAGTGTGGATCAGTATTCCTGGTGGCCATAGCAACCTGTTCAAAGGTGACCAGGAAAGTCTCTGGATCATCAACTTGTCCCATCTTTGCCAATTGAATGGGTAGGTCCATCAAGGCAATTCCCGACACTGCTCCCATGGTGGCAGGTCTTGGGGCACAATAGTGCTGCTATCAGTTGGACCAGAGCCTCCTGTTGGTTCTGGTGCTGCGTAGCCAGCTCACGGAGCAGCTGTTGTAGCTGTTCCTGATGTTGAGTCATTTGGAGCTGGTAGTGGTGGGCCAACTGTGGTACCAGCTAAGGCTGTTGTAATTGTTGTTGAGTTACTTGCTATTGTTGGTTTTCCAACATCCACTTCAGAAGCTTGTCTAAATCCATCTTCCACTGTTATCAAGGATGAGGGGGTTCCCCTATTCCAGTCTTTCCATCTGGGCTTCTTAGCAAGTCCTGATCGATGCCCACATTATCCACCACTTGTTGCGTCTTAAGCATGCCCCGTTCTGAGGCAGCACAGCGCAATGGCCATCATCTATATATATTAGTCCTTGAGTCACAGAATCATATGGCTTGATGGTCAGTGTCTATAAAGTAGCCCTTGGCTAATGGTTAGAGTCAAAGGGGTTGGAGCAGTAGCTCTGGAAGGGAGGTCCAGGCCCACCCAACTCCACTGGATCCCAACCCACAGCCCTATCGTTGAGGGAGTGAGCCACCAGTCACTCCGTGGGGAATCCCATTGCAACACACTGAGCTCACTCAGGTGGGAGATACCACTCACACCCCCTCCCTGGGTCATTTCCTACCAGTTCTGGAATTGGGGTGACCCAACATTGTTTCAGGTCCTCAGGCTCTACAACACCAGTCTTCCCCTGACGCTCCTTTCTAGCTCCTGTCATCTGGGTTTCTGGCTGGTCCTACCTCTCCAGCGCCCAATCCCAACTGAGCTGAGCTGCTCCCTTTTATACTATCCCAGCTCTTGGAGCATGCTCATTGTGTCGAGGGGGTGGGGTGGGACTTCCTCTGCCCACAGGACATTAAGCCCTCCTGGCCTAGCACAAGGTATGCACAGCATGTCACACCTCCTATAAAAGGCTGTATCATTTTGATTAAAATAAGCAAAAATATCATTAACTTTAATGGGAACAAAATCAAGTCCACTTCAGGGCAGGCTGAACAATTAAACTCATATGTTAATATTTTAATGAATAAAAGGAATAAGTTCAGTTTGCTAAAAGGTCTTTTTCTTTTAATCGCAGATATTCAGCAGCTGCCACATAGTGGTGAAAATGTTTATAACCCCAAAAAATTAATAAAACTTATAACAAGTGATTATTTGTCCAAAACCTGTAGTAGAAAGTGCAGTATTTGTTATTCTCTATTCAAATTATACTTAAAATGTTTCAATAAAACAGTCGAGAAGCAGCATTAACACCTTAAGGGTATGTCTACACTACAGCATTATTTCAAAATAGTTATTTTGAAATAGCTTATTTCGAAATAACACGTCTAAACACAAAATGCATTTCGAAATAGCATGTCCACACTGATAGGATGCTGAATTGCATCTAAGGCTGGCCAGAACTGGCTCTGACAGGGCATCAGGTCAGGAGTTAGCCTCAGGCAGCAGCCACACAAGGTATCTGAGACCTGTGCTTAAAGGGAGCCCCCGCCCCCGGACAGCCAGTTCTAAGGTTTCCCTGCTTGCTTGCCTACCTACCTCGCTGAGGGACAGCAAAGCATTTTTTTCTCTGTGTGCTCTGGTTGCCCCCACTCAGGACATCATAGCACTCTGCAGCATGGAGCTGGAGCCACCACTGGGCACTCTGGTGCTTCTCCTGGACCTGTTGCTGTGAGCCTGGCAGCACGTTCTGCAGGCAGTAACAGTCTCCCTGGTGTGTCCCACTGGGGGCTTGTGCCTCATTCCTCCCTCACGGCCTTCCACTTACCCCTCCCTAGCCCCCCCTTCCTGCTGTACAATAAAAGACACGTGTTCATTACAACAAAGCGTCTTTATTGAACAAAACTGGGGTGGGAGGGAATGAAACTGAGGTGAAACTGGGGAAAGAAGGTGGGAGAGGGGAGGATGGAGCTGGCAGGGGGAGACAAGGGGAGGAAGGGGGAGGAGAAGCTCAGGGCCTCGCTGGCCCAACTGTCTCCCAGCACCATGGGTGCGGGAGCCTCAGTGTCCCTTGGGGTGTGGGGAGGATGGGAAGGAAGAAGCGGGAGCGGGAGAAGGAGTGGTAGCTGGGGAGGCAGCAGGGGCTGGAGCAGCAGGAGGCAGCAAGCTCTGCCCCAAGGTTGATGACCACCTGAGGGGCATGGACCGTCCTGCCCCCCAGGATGCAATATCCAGCATCAAAATAGGGGCAGGGGTCTGGGTCTGCCCCGGCTAGGAGCTGACCCCTGTGGCCCTGGCATATGCCTGCTTAAGCTCCTTTATTTTCATGCGAACCTGCTCCTGGGTTCGCATGTGGCATTTGATAGCCAGGCTGGAAGCCATCCGCCTTTACGTGGTTGCATTCCTCCGGTTAGTGCGGAGATCATGGATGTTGAAGGCATCCTCCCAAACCTGAATTAGGTCTCTGATCTCCACCCTGGACCAGGCAGGTGCCCGCCTTTTCCGGCCCCTGACAGGCTCCTGGGGGCTGGCAAACTGGTCCTGGGGAGTGGTGAAGGGCTAGCTGGCACTGGCTGCCTTGCTCATGCTGGGGCCACTGGGTCGGGGCAATGACTGCTGGCTCCGGGCTGGCAGGCTTGGAGCTGGCACAGGCACTGTGGCCAGAGTCTACCCCTTTAAGGGCTCCGGGGAGGGGTAAAGGGAGAGGAGTTTTCGTGGTAGTGGCTACCAGGACACCCTGGGAAGGGTTGGAGGCCTCCTATTTCGAAATAAGCATCTACACGGCGCTTATTTCGAAATAGTAATTTCCAAATAGGTGCTATTCCTCGTGGATTGGTTTACCAATTTCAAAATAAGCCCGCCACTATTTTGATTTAATTTCAAAATAGAGGTTTGGCTGTGTAAACGCTAAACCGACATAACGGCTGTTATTTCCAAATAACTTTGTTGTGTAGACATACCCTAAGACACAGACAATCGAGTCTATGAATACCAAAAGCAAAGTCAACATGAACAAGCTGCAAATAGGTGACATGCTGTCAATTACTTATCCTGTCCACAAGTGAATACTGACAATCAACAAATTCTGTACATTGAAAAAAATCAATCTTGGTTTGTGAATTATTCACTAATTGAAACAGGAGCTAAATTCGTAATAATTATTCATAACAAAACAGTTTGACAAATTCTTATGTACATGCCAGATGACAAACTTCTGGTCTCTCATGTAATCTCTATTTCTGGATTTTCCTATGACAATTCATCTTTTGACCCTACTGGCTTTATTTCTCTCTTCTTTACTAAGATTGTCAACATTTATAAAGCCTTGTCATATGACAATGAGGATCTAAATTCTGTTGTCTTCTCTGGTTTCTTTTTCTCTCCCATGTCTCTTTTCTATTTCTTTAGGAAGATACTACCTGCCCAACCAATGAGTCAAGCCAACTGCTGATTTGGTCAAACTTCTTGTTTCTGATTTCTTCGGGGAAAGGGGGAGACAAACAACAAAACAGCAGAGCTTTGATATTTTAAATAAGTATCCCAAATCAATAACAGAATGAAAGGATATGTTTAAAAGCCAGAAATATATTTTCTAGTAAAAGACTAATAACGAGCAGGTTGCAATAGTCCGACTGTTAGATTGGTACTATTATGGAATGAGCCAATATTTATTAGAAAAATTTGTAAGAAACTCCACATCAGAGATACTGAACCACCGTATCTATATGATCAAATGGATTTAACATGAAAATCTAAATAGTAACAAAAAAACCCTCTGAAGTTTCAATTTTCAAACCATTTTAACACTCATAGATGAAAAATACACAGAAAAGTAGGAACAGTGTATGACAAAAATCTTTAAAAACTTGAGTTGTCTAAAAAGAAATCTTAAGAAAACAAACAATATACACCGGCTAGTGACTACGCACAAGCCACAAAAAGTATAAATTATTTAAATTAAGAACAACTTGCACATATAACATAAGAGAGCAAGCTTCCTTTGGTAAAGGGAACAAATAGTTGGAGCCTTTGATTTGATATCATTTCACACGGCTTGTCTTTCATCCTCTAGGTCTCAAAGTTCATTGACCTTTTGGGGACTGAGCAAAAATATGGCTCTGTAAGAAGAACTTATACAGTAGAATTCAGGAGATAACTCTCTGAATCCATAATCATATTGCAGGTCTGGGCATCTACCCTAGCCCAACTTGAAAGCATGGTTGATTTGGATTATCTCCTCTTCAAAGGCCACATGAGGTATCTGGTGAAATCAGGAAGAAGTCCCCAGGAATGCTCTCGGATCCCTATTATTTCAGTAGGACTTACTTTTAAAAGTAAATCTCAAAAGCCTTAAACAAATTCAAGACATAAGAAAAACATGGACTCCAGCAAACAAAGGGAAGAGCTATGGGGGAGGGGGCTTGTCAAAAAATTCACTTGGGGTCAAATGTTGGATAAGCTTTGGATTGGGAATATCCTCAGAAGTTGGAGGACAGGCAAAAATCATTCCTTTTCCAGCCCAGAGTACCAACACAACTCCTACAGTCTAGGAAAATCCCCTTTATCATGGCTCTCTGTCTGCATTTGTCCAGAGAGCCACATGGTAGAAGATTCATTGATCATGCATGCACTTCTCCTGTGCTCCCGTCCTTCAGAGAAAGAGGTCCAATAACGGAAAGCCCCCATGAGGACTAGGATTCAGTGTTGATAACTGAAAGAACTGCCCATTAGAAAACAATCCCAATCATAAATATATATATATATATATACACACACACACACACAGCTAATTTAGACCTCATCATTGTGTATTACCACTCAAGAAAGAGATCTTGGGGTAGTTCTCTGAAAACATCCACTCAGTGTGCAGCAACAGTCAAAAAAGCTAACAAGAATGTTGGGAATCATTAGAAAAGGGATAGATAAGTGAGAAAATATTGCCTCTGTATTCAGCCATGGCACACCCTCATTTAGAATAATGGGTGCAGATGTGGTCATGACATTTAAAAAAGCTGTATTGGAATTGGAAAAGGTATAGAAAAGGGCAACAAAATTATCAGGGGTATGGAACAGCATCCATATGAGAAGAGCTTAATAAAATTATGACTTTTCAGCTTGAAAAAGAGATGACTAAGAGGGAATACGATAGAGGTCTATAAAATCATAACTAGTGTGGAGAAAGTAAATAAGGAAATGTTATTTATTCCTTTTCATAACAAAAAACGAGGGATCACCAAATTAAATTAATGGGTAGAAGGTTTAAAACAAACAAAAGGAAGGATTTCTTCACACAATGCACAGTAAACTTGTGGAACTCCTTGCCAGAGGATGTTGTGAAGGTCAAAACACTGAAACCGGATTCAAAAAAGAACTAGATAAGCTCAAGTAAGATAGGTCTATCAATAGCTATTAATAAGGAAGGGTAAGGATGATGTCTTTAGCCTCTGTTTGCACAAAGCAGGGAACAGGTGATGGGATGGATCACTTGATTACTTGTTCTTTTCATTCCCTTTGAAGTGCCTGGTATTGGCCACTATTAGAAGTCAGAATACTGGGCTAGTGGACCTTTGGTCAGATCCAGTATGACTATTTTATGTTCTTATGGAGTGCTCCCAGAAGCCCCATTGCTGCCCACCTCCTTTCCTAAACCATGATAGTTTGACTGCAGTTAGGACCTTCGCTACCTGTGAACAAGAACGAGGCAAGGGTTGCTTCTTAGTGTTTATTCGATAGCTACAGGAACTCCTATCTTTGCACTCCTATCAATGAGAGTCACGAGCCCAAGAGTGTAGATCTATTTGGTGTTATTTAATTTTAGAAAATAAACATTAAAAGACTAAGTGTTTTACCTCAGCCCTTTATACTAAGTGGCATGTATTATAGAAGCATTGTGGAACAACCCTTGCAAAGGAAATGATAAGATTTTAAACTAACAATGTACCTAAGCATGATTCATTCAGATGCCAACACAAATTTTACAACAGAATAAGCTTATCCAAGGTCAACGACCCACCATGGTAAACACTGAAAATGAACATTTTTGAAAATGGTGTTTAATTACTGAGATGAATATTAATACAACAAAGATCAGGCCTAGATGACAATGACAAACTAGAAAATTGATCTTTAAATAAATGCAGAATAACTATTGTAAAGAATCTATGTGTGGTTCTTAAGAACTATATTTAAAAGCTTTATATCATCCTCTAGCAACTTTTTCAACACTTTTTTGTTTTGCTCTGCCTGAATTCCACAGAAAACATGTTTCATAGCATCAAGAATAGCCGTAGCTTTTTTACTAATATCCTCTGGGACATATTTCTTGTTGGAACTATCAATATATGTAGTTAGCTGAGGACTAAAATCATACAGCAGGTTAATAAATGCTCTTAGCTTTCTGATTTCTGCTGTGTCCTCTTCTACTTCTACTGTTTTCTCTTCTACCTTTTCTTCTGGAGGTGATGGTTTAGGCTGGTGATACAGTTGACCTAGAGAAGCCTCCGCTTCTTTTTCCACAATAAGAGCTTTCTTTATATAGCTTTCAGATGATTCAACATACTCTTTGAGATGTGGATTTTGTTTAACATAATCTGGTGGTTTCTGTAACAATTTTTTTAGCTTTTTAATCTTTTCCAAGATTGCTTCACCTACGGGTTGATGTTTCACAGTGTCATATACATGTAGCTTTTTCACCTTTGCAACATGTTTCTGTTTTTCTACTTTTTTGGTGATGTTTTCTGTTTCTTTGAGTTTTTGTACATACTTTAAAGACTGCACCAGATTTTCTAGGGATCCATTTGTTAACTGATCAAAAGTTTTACTCTTTTTTGTTAAAACACCATTTTCGTATGTCATAAATAATTTTTTCAGGGGGGTTGTTGAGCTAGAAGACTCATTAGTGTGTAAAACAACCGAAACGTCAGTGTCAGTTCGAAGTCTCCAAAATGGTGTTGTTGTAGATACAGTAATTTTTTTCGTAACAGCAGATTTTTTCTTTGACTTCTTTTGTTTTATACCATATTTTTGGCCTACATTTAACCAAAGGGAGTCAATACTCTGATTGACATATGATTTTACTATATTGGGTGTAAAGAGTGTTTGCTCAGTTGGTGAAGCCTGTGTAGGAACATTTTGTATCATATCCTGCAGAATCGCCACGAGGCTCTTCAGGGTTTTTTCTTCTTTCTTTTCTTCTGATCCAAAAGGTATAGTATGTGATTCTATAAAAGATTACCAAATAATTATAAAGTACACTCATAGAAATTGCAAGTGCACCTGTATCATGAGTAAAACAAATTTCAGCTATATCTGGACTTTTGCCATAACTTTTAATGATTTTCATATTTATAGAAAATCTATGATTTTTGACATTTTGAATGTAACCCTGCCTCCTTAAATGAATTATGATGGGCATTTGCATGGAGTTTCTCTTTTGCAAGCCTGCAAATTGGGAACTTTTCTATTCTTAGTTATAGAATGCTGAAATATGGACAGAGGCACAATTCTACAAGAGCTAGCTGCTTGAAACAGATCTTGTCGACAAAAATCTGAATGATGCAATTTTACAGTTGGGATCTGCAAACACATTGCTGTAAATGAGAGCTAGGAGTTCTTACCATAAATTGTTAAGTTGTCTGTTCCTAAGGTTGTAACCTGGATAGAAGAGGTTGGGTTCACAGTGATCTGTTAAGCATAAAAACAATGTATTTGAAATCTGACTTCTACTTTATTATAACAATATTTTTCTTCATATTATTAGTCTACATAAGAACGGCCATATTGTGTCAGACCAGTGGTCCATCCAGCCCAGTATCCTGTCTGCGGACAGTGGCCAATACCATATGCCCCAGAAGGAGGGAACAGAACAGGTAATCCTCACATGATTCCTTCCCTGTCACCCACTTCCAGAGAAAAAGCTGCCCCTTTTCCATTATTACGGGGGCAATAATTAAGACAGATTTTCAAACAGAATAATTTGGCCTAGTCAGAACACTATAATTAAAACAACGACAACAAAAAAACCCTGAAGTCAACAAATTCAAAGTTAAATTTCTCTCTCTGGTAAAAAAGAGAGAATGAGAGATTCCAAAGAATGTGAATTTCCCATATTTATTGTACCACACAGTCAAAACTTTGCCTTCCTTCTAACTCCTGCCACATAAGGTAAACATGTCATTGGCAAGATCACAGCTAGCTAAAATGTTAAAACTTCAAATACTGTGGTGGTTCTGCCTGGGACCCTGAGAGTCTCAAAACTGTATAATTAGCATTTTGCCATCTTAAACCACACGTTCCATTATTTGCATAGTAGTGTGTATATATACTTTGTGTACCAAAAAAAAATGCCAAGACTGGAAATTAAGCATGTAAATGTAAGAGATAAGCGAATTAAGATTTCCTAGAGAAAGTAAATGAACAGTCTTTAATTATATGATTACGTAATATTTTTTCCATCGGAGCTCTGCCTTATTGAGTGTACAGAATGAATGTACACTCACTCATAGCTTGACCCTACTACTGCGAAAATTAGAGTTAAGATTTCTATTGACTTTAATGGTTCAGGATCAAGCACTGGGCAGGTAGCTATTCGATATTTCTTTTTATGCTCCTCATCTGATGTGTGACCCCGCTCTTTGTTTACCATACAAGCTCTGCACTAAATACAAAATTATTACTTTTCACATGTGAGCTTTTCTATGGCATCTTACTGCTTCTAAAACATTAATGACTATCTTCTCAATGGCCTTTTGAAACGAAGTGGATTATTCCCATTTCAAAGACGGGAAACTAAAGTACAAAGCTGTTGTCAAAAGTGTCCACTAATTTTGCATGTTCCCTTCCACACACTTACAGCTAATTTTTCAGAGCACTAGGCATTTTTATAGCACATTATACGTTCAAAGCACAGCACCCATTGACTTCAGTTACAGGTATGAGTGCTCAGCACTTCCAAAAATCCAACCTCTGTATCTTATGCCGGATGCTCAGAAAATGGGAAACACCTAATCTAAACGATTCATTTCTATTCACTTTTCCTCAGAGTCGTAACTAGCTAATTTGGCGCCTGAGGCAAGACCGTCCTCGGCAGGCGTGCTGACGAAATTGCAAGTGCACCTATATCATGAATAAAACAAATTTCAGCTATATCTGGACTTTTGCTATAACTTTTAATGATCGGATTACATAGGTTCAACGTGTAGTCTTCTGATGTCAGAAGATGACAAGTGCATTTTGCTGAGTAACTCATAGCAGTTCTCCTTGCTTTCTGTAAAAATGGAAGGTGCATATCCCAGTCTCTGGGATGGTATTCCAAAACATTCACAAATGTATTTTCAATGTCCCATGAAATCTTTCTATTTGCTATTGACTGATGTCAGATGCCTGATACAAGTTTAATTGATCAATCTTTTGTGACGTCTTAAATATTCAGAACTCAAAATTCATTTCTTGGTGCTAGTTTATTCACCAAAACCACCAAATCTAGCACTAAAAATGTACTGTAGAGATAGACAGGGCCTTATTTTTATGTGTGGCCTTATTATTATTATTTTGTATTAATATAGCACCTAGAAGCCCTATTCAAGAGCCAAGACCCCATTATGCTAGACACTGTACAAACATCAAATAAAAAGATGGTCCCTGCCCCCAAAGAGTTTACAATCAAAGCATACGTTATGAGACAACAGACATTTACAGACAGATTACGAGGAAAAGTATGATAATATTGGTCAGTATGAGGACAGTGGTCACAAAACCCCAGCAGGCTAACATCTATCTAAACTTGTTTGTGCATTTTGGATTTTTTCATGTGAATCCATTCAAACATATGCAACAACATTTCCACATTCAAAGTAGGCAACCTTGCATTAACGTCATTTCAGTGACAAATGCAATTTGCACCCATATATTTGATTTTTTTCCATGCAAACATTTAGGTACTTATAAAGAAATGCAGAAGTTCAAACAAACACATACATTTAGCACATTTTTTAAAATTGTTTCTCTGTACTCTAAAACGGTTCAATATTTATTTCAGCAGCAAATTTTCCTGCCTCAGATTTACCCTAATATGTGGAAATATGTCAATGTTGTTTACTGCTTATACCTACAGCAAAAGGGCACAAAGTTAAAACATATCAGAAATGTATTTGAGGAGCTATGAGGCCGGGTGAAAACGTCTGAAAATATTCTATTTGGAGGAAATTCTGCATCTATATCATCTATGAACCACTCTGATGTGCACTAGCCATCGAGCTTACAACCTAAGCAAAGTCAAGTGTGCTAAGGATTGGGATGAGAGAAAAAACAATGGTGCTGTGGGTTTTTTTTAATAAAGAATAGAGGGTAAGTCAGAAAATGATATAGGAACAGAACTACTCCTAAATATAGTATTTTTCAGTATCCCACAAAACACCTATTGTTCTTTCAAACTGGAAATGAAAACACTAACAATAAAGAAACAAAAGTCAGCACACATTCTAGAATAACCTACAATAAAAATTGTCACTCATTAGTGAAAACACTTACCCTGCTTAGTAGAAAGAATAAGCATCTTTACTAAGGCTCTGATCCTGCAAAGATTAAAGTTAAACTGCTTTAAAATTTGCTGCTGAAATAAATATTGAACAGTTTTAGAGTACAGAGAAACAATGTTCAAAAATTTGTTAAATGTATGTGTTTGTTTGAACTTCTGCATTTCTTTATGAGTACTTAAAGTAAGTCTTTGCAGGACCGGGACCTAATTGATTAATTGGCTAATTCTGTCACAGAACATGCAGATTTTTCCTTTCTTCTCCATCTCACCCAATGTCAGACCTGATCCTGCTCCCATAAAAGTCAATGGAAAAAATCTCTTAGCCGCAGAATTAAACCTAGTGTATACACTGTAATAGTGAAAATTAGTAATTCACAAGTATTTTCCTTTGCTGTGATGTTAAAGAAATGAGAAGACTGATAAATCTTGTTAGGCACATCTCTTTGGGGCAGGGACAATTACTTCTTTTCTGTCTGAAAGTATCCTAGCACACTGCGGGCACAAACAGAAATAAATAAATACATTTATTCTCAAAATCCCAAAATTAAAGTTACCTTTATGTGTTTAACAGTCTCAAGAGTATGTTGCAATGCTAAAAGGAAAAAAAATTAAAATTAGTCATTGAGCATAACATTTAAATTACATATTGTCAATGCAGAGGAACAGACTGAAATTGGTATTCTTTAATATTATAAATTTGCCCTTTGTATTATATTTTAAAGTGTTCACCTTACATTACACCAAACAGGGAAAGAAAGCTCATTGCAAAGTTAAAATATGTAATTATAAGTAAAAACAAAAAAACAAAAAAACACAACAATGTCTCTTTATTTCAAGTAATTTTGTGTTGGAAGTTTAGGGCCAGTTTCTCAAGAACCTGCTTCTTCATTTCAGGCACCCAAATGAGGTGTTCGAATTTTACAAACTGTTAAGCATTCGTTTGGTCATCTAAATAATACGAACAAAGGGAGCTGGAGGGTGCTGTTCTTTTCTGAAAATCTAGCCATTTCAATGCAAGTGCCTAAACTGGACACTGAGCTGAGTACTTTTGAAAAGCTAGTGCTCTAACTTCCTGCATGAAAAATAGAAAAGAAATTTACATCTGTTTTTCAGAATGCTAATGATTGAGCAAAGAAATGTGACATTTAGAATTACATGCCGTGCCAGGTAATCAGGAATTTTCCTACTTGCAAATATTATTACTTTAAATTGGACTGCACTCTTCTGGGGATGTTGAATTGTTTCTGCCAGCAGGTGAAGAAAGAAAACCAAAAAGACTGCTCAAAAATCACAGTATCATCTCTCTCGGTTTAAGTAATTCCACTACAGTAATCATTCACTTGTGAAACCACATAACTGTAAAACTAAGCACAAGGGAAAAGAAAAAAGACAACAGAATAAAGAGACAAGATAGAATTCTGGACTGATATTAGCCAGTTTATAAATGCCATCAAAATATTTTATGTAAAAAAAATTGTTCATTCTATAAAGTTGACTTTTATCAGTCTAGGACTGCCTTAACTAAGAAGCAATGCAACAAAAGTAAAATCTCTGAAGAAGTACACCTTGAGAACTCATCCACAGGAACCTACTTCTGCACAAGACCAGACTTCAAAACTCAAAAAGTCATTAAGGAAATGAACAGAATTCTATGTAGCATTTTAATAAATGTATTGCGTTGAAGTATCCTATCAAAGACTCAAGACATTCCAAATGCCTTTATTGAACTATTGTAATGAAATCTAGTAAAGCCTTGTTGACTTTATAGATATTGTAATACATTTCTCTTTCCTGCTGTGTGCTGCTTAAGTTGTCCTCCATGTACATTTTGAAAGCCTCTTAGACATTAAATAATTTTGTTAGAATCAAAGATTTGACATAAAGACCCCCCCCCCAAAAAAATCTTGTGACCCTAGACAAATTCAAAAACGATTTAAAAAATAAAAAATACATTGGGCATAGTGGTGCATGCGTGTAATCTCAATTATTTGGGAGGTGGAGGTTCATGGACCACTCAAGGGTTCTAGGCTGCATTGGGCTAGGCTGATCGGATATCCAATGCAACTGACAGACTTATCAGCAGGTGGCTGACGGTCTGAACAGAACAACACAGATGATGTACTGCAATCGGTGTGTCCTCTGTGAGGGCTAGTGGACTGATGGATCAAGGTAAAAATTAAGGATATTCCTGTTATTTTGTCTATGTGATCTATTAAGAAGCCATTTAAATGATTTTCTGCCCAGTGAAATAAAATTGAAGACCTATCAGCAACTGCTGGCTCACAATTTTGATGGGTGAAACTTGGTGCTTCCGGTCTTGTTTTAAATATGTCACATAAAAAAATGTCAAATATGACGTGCAGCTGCTGTCTATTTCTTCATGCTTCTTACTAAAATGGAAGCCTTCATCCTAATCCCCTAGGTTAGGAAGAAATGATAGCCTCCTATGACACAAGATTCCTTGTGCTGTTAGGGTACTGAGCAAGGCACTTTATCTCAAACTGTTCGGTTTGATCTTTTCTTTGTTTCTGCAGCTCACAGGAACACCCAATTTTGTGACAACTACAACAGACTGAAGCTATCTTAACAATGAAGATTCTGGTCCTGTGTATTTTCAGTCTATGGCTCAAAATGAGGCTCTATAAGTCTCCCAGATAAAAAAACTGAGCTACAGGAAAGTAACTATACAAGGACTCATCAGGTTCCGAGCTTAGGTTTAATCACAAAATAATACAGATCTGGCCCTTGATGTTGACGAATTTTTCTTGCATGATCAATTCTCCAACAAAGTTGTTTTATGGAGAACTTGTAAATGTCTCAAAGGATTGAACTAGAGAGTAAAAAATGTTTATAGTTCAGCTGAACAGTTATAAGGAAACCAAAACAGGGTTAAGACTGATAAGAAAAATAAATAAACACGTGATTTTGCACCTGCTCAAGTATAGAAAGGATTTGCAAATCCAAAGTCAAACAAAAGTATTTAATGTTTATATTGATTACTTAAGAATCCCCAGTTAATACTCTAAGGTTTGAGGTTCTTGTGCCAAGATCAGTCCCAGTATTATTAAGATTATTGTTCAGCTGACAATGCCCAATATGCAAAGCTGCAACACTCACAATCCATAGATCAAGTGACAGATTTGGCAACCAAACAGAGAAAGGTCCATAGCGGCAATTCCCCTCCCTGTAGCTTATGCCCAGGCAGGTAACTCACCTGCAGTAAAAATCTAAATAGAAAACCAAATCAATTTCTGAATTAGAATATAGTGCCTAGCAAACTGTATGTTTTCAGATTTCGGGACTTCCTCTTTTCTGTTTCTCTGCCTTCAGCATACTACTTCTACTTAGCTGACAAACTCTGCAATAGAGGGAGTACTGCCCTCCTGGGAAGAATAGTAACACACACACATATGCATGTGCATACACACCTCTCTCGAACAGAGACATTTAAGACATTCCTTGAACATCAGACTCTCATGGCATACCAGAAGCCAGGTAGGGCCCTCATAGGTAACAACTTGTCTCCTGCCACTAGGTCTCTACAATTGTAACTGTGCAAGGATGTGCGAGGGGTGATGTGCAGCATCAGCCTCATTGCAGTCTGGTTGCATTCTCATTTGATGTTAATAACTAGGGCTGTGTCTACATTGGCATGATTTTGTGCAAAAGCAACCGCTTTTGCACAAAAACTTGCTGCTTGTCTACACTGGCGGGGAGTTCTTGTGCAAGAACACTGACATTCTAATGTGTGAAATCAGTGCTTCTTGTGCAAGAACTATGATGCTCCCGCTCAGGAATAAGCCCTCTTGTGCAATTGTTCTTGCGCAAGAGGCCAGTGTAGACAGGCAACATGAATTTCTTGCGCAAGAAAGCCCAATGGTTAAAATGGCCATTGGAGCTTTCTTGCGCAAGAGAGCGTCTACACTGGCACGGATGCTCTTGCACAAAAGCACATCTTTTGCGCAAAGGCACATGCCAGTGTAGACGCTCTCTTGCACAAATACTCCAACGCAAAAACTCTTGCGTTAAAGAGTATTTGCACAAAATCTTGCCAATGTAGCCAAGCTGTTTGTGTTCAGAATCTCACAAGAAGGGGATTCTGTGCTAGTTAACATTTATACAAGTGTTAAGGGGCTTCGTTAGTTGAACTGATTGTAATATTAAAAAATGAGGAATTCTGTGCCACCACTCCTTGTTTTTACAGATTAACAAGGTTCCCCTCAGAGACTCGTAGTATTAAAGGTACTTAAAGATGAATAA
Organism: Pelodiscus sinensis; assembly: GCF_052426305.1. Lineage (NCBI taxonomy): Eukaryota > Metazoa > Chordata > Testudines > Trionychidae > Pelodiscus > Pelodiscus sinensis. The sequence goes on along the minus strand of NC_143065.1, from coordinate 44,029,129 downwards.
GTGGCAGCCTCAGACCAGCAGCCCTCACCTTGAGACGACAGGGGAACTGATTTCATATTCCAGTTTAGCCAGTAGACCACAGTATCTTAGAATCTATCCAATTCTGTCTATTCACTTACTTTGGGCCCATGCCAAAGTTCACAGGTCTCAATGCTTCATGCTAACTGCTTATATCAATGTCTTACAGCAGTGGTTTTCAACCTGTTGTCCACAGGCACAGCACTTGGGTCAACAGACTATGGCTAAGATTCTCAAAAGGGTCCATACCACCATTTGATATCTTATATGTCTGTAAATTATAAAAGGTTGAAAACTACCATCTTACAAGATACAGGCCTGTTTTATTGCTTTAAATTATGCCTATGCCTTATCTAGCAAATACCTTTAGGCAACAGGTGAAGACTGATTTAATCATTTTTTGTCTGTGAAATTAGAAAAAAAGATACTGTAATTTAGAAGATGGAAAGCCTCTTTGGTGACTATATTGTGATTTGTCATCTCTGGAGGACAGATGTAAATTGGAAAGTGAGAAAGAGGACTTGGGATGTCAAGAAAATATTGATTTGTACTCAGCTGTCTTCTTTAAAATTTCTTCCAAACCTTCATAGAATAGCAAATCATACTGGAGCAGAAGACCTATGGGATGTGACTTGACACTATTCTCTTGTCCATAATATTACTAGATAGTCTTGCTATCCTTTGAAATAGGAGTTATCATGACACAAAAAATGCTGACATACTATAAATGCTGTCAGCCGGGAATTTAAAAGGCACAGATATTTCTTAAATGTATAAAGAAAAAAGGAATTTCCCATCTCCTGTACCTGTGGATTATGATTATAAATATCAGAATAAAGTATACTGTGAAACAATTACAAGCTGCCATCTGCTCTTTTCGCTAAAAGCTCCTTCGGATTCACTGTTCTATCAAATGGCAGAGCATTACCCTTTACACAATTGCATTAACCTTGCAACTTTTGACATGCTGATTGTGTTTTGGGGACAATCAATACAAGCCAGAAAAGGTTGCAGGTAAGGGATGCACTTATTACAGGTTCATCCTGACTTCCAATCCAAGAATAGAATATCACTTTAAGAACTCCATTGAGTCAGGAATTTGTGATGCTAATTAAAAATTGTGAAGTACAAATCTTCAGTAAGCAACAGATGTAGACACAACACATTATGGCTATGTCTAGACTGCCCCCTCTTGTGCAAAAAAATGTGCAAATGAGGCAAAGTGTGGAATATCGCCATGCCTCATTTGCATAATTAATGAGGCTCTGTTTTTGTGCAAGAGACCCTGGTTTGACATCATCAGGTCCTGAGGGTGCTGGACTAGAGGGGTTCAACCTGTACTATCACCTGCTTTTCAGAAGTGCTGAGCAACCCATTAACCACTTATTTAAATTTTGTCAATATCAAAATTAAAAATCTGAATATTTAGGGAATGAAATGAAGAAACCAAAGGCAGACCCCCTCCAAAAAATTATTAATTGCCAAAGACAAATATAAGAGGAGAAAGTTGGTCAGTTTCATTTGTCAATTTGCACTGTATAGTCAGGCTCAATCCATTAAAGTTTCCAACTAGCTATTTTACCTGTCACTTCCCCAAATATGTGAACACTGTATCCCCGTGTTCTGTGTCATGTGATTGGTTAGAAGTTAACACCTGACCTCTAATAAAAAATATGCTTGCTATCTTTGTACCATAGAGAAAGTGTTATGTTTAAGCCTTAACATATATATTCTCGAGAATGTAAGACATTAACTTTTGAACTAAATCTTCAACCACCACTCTGAATATGTGTATTTAATGTCCTCACACGAGATCCCTATTATGTGTTTCAGTTTTTTATTTAACACTTCTCTTTTCATTCATTCATTCATTCATTCAATAATGGCATTTGGTTGGGAAATATATATGCAATTAAACACATCGGCCATCTTACAAATAGACCATGCTAATTTTCCAGGACTATATTAGTAACAATTATTTGGCATCACTAGCTCCTTTTAAGAGCCTACACTAAATGTCAAAACCAGTTATACAATCAATAACCAGTATATCTAAGTTTCCAAGTCTGAAACTGAATTCATACACACAGGCCTATTAAAGTCAATAGGGCTACATATTGGTAGACCTTTCGAACAACACACAACTCCACTGACTTCAGTAATTTCACCCAAGCAGATCTGATTGCAGGATAGGATTTCTATTTGCAGCAATATTAGCACCTTATTGTAATGCACAGCTAAGAGCCTTCCTAGGTCTGAAGTAGTCAAGTTTTTCCTTTCTGGGGGTTAAGATACTGCCCATATTTTTGCTTTAGCAGCCCCATAGCCATAAAATGCTGCTTCCAAACATTTTTGTGCCATACAATTAACTATCCTGAAACAATCCGTCAAGGATCTGATCCCTCTAACGCAGTGGTTCCCAACCTTTTCCAAAACAAAAGACAGGACTATGCAGCACTTTAAAGACTAACAAGATGGTTTATTCGGTGATGGATGAGCTTTCGTAGGCCAGACCTACTTCCTCAGATCAAATAGTGGAGAAAATTGGCATAACTATATATACCAAAGGGATACAATCAAAAAAAAATGAACACGCATAAAATTGACAAATCACATTTTAGAAGGGGGGGGGTGAGGTTAGTGTCTATGAGATAATGGTATTGGGGTGCGTGACGGCACGTTGGGGTTTTCCTGTCTCCTGCACCCCCGTAATGGCATGAACAGATTCCACCAGCCACTAGAATAGAGGATGTTTATTGCTTCTCCAGGATACAGCTCAGCACAGATGTCATCTGGTTCCAGGGCAGGCCTACGATGCCTCAGCCCCCCCCCCTTGAGATGTGCCCCTAAATTCCAGCCCCTTTCCCTAGGCTGTCTCCTCCATCCTCCCAGACAGAAACTAACTCCCTCACTTCCAGCCTTGCCCCAGCCAGCGCTCCCCTCCCCTTCGTCCCATTGTTCCGCTCCCTGGGAGATCACTGGTCAGACAGGTTCAAAGCCCCCTTGCACAATGACTCGTCCCCTGCCCTGCTGCAGCCAGTGGAGGTCACTCACAACCCAAGCCTGGCAACCAGCAAGGTACCCCCACTAGTCACAGGGTGACAAGTGGGGAAGCGTCTCTGTCACGGGTAAGGCAGTTACATCTCTGTTGCGGTGTCCCCTTTGGTATATATGCTTGTGACTATTTCCTTCCACTCTTTGATCTGGGAAGTGGGTCTGGCCCACGAAAGCTCCTCACCTCATAAACCACCTTGTGAGTCTCTAAGGTGCGGCAGGGCCCTGTCTTTGGTTCCAGCTGCACCAGACTAACAGGGCTGCGGCTCCCCCACCGGCCTGTCCCGGGGGGGGGGGGGGCATTGGGACAATGCAGGGAGACCTGCCAGCGAGGCAGTTCAAACGGGGGGGGGCTCGGGGCCCTTCTGACCCCCAGCTGGGGCCCGGCCCATGGGGCGGGGAGCGGCAGGGACCAGTGGCCAAGGGGGGGGGGCTCGGCCCGACTCCCACACAAGCGCCCGCGGAGGTGAAGGGGGGGGGCGGCCCCGCGGAAGCCTCCGCTCCTCAGCGCCTCAGGGGGGGGGGGGGGCGCTTCGTGCCAGGGCGGCTCGCGCCCGGCCCCGGGGGCTTTCCGGGCCGGTCTCCGCCGTACCCTGCATGGCGGGGGCTGGCTCCTCCGCGGGGGCGCCCCGGGCCGGCAGCAGGGCGAGCGCCGCGGCGAGCAGGAGCAGCCGCTCCCCGGCCATCCTCCGCGCTCCACACGGGCCGCGCGCGCGCCCGGGGCTCGCGGCCGGCGGGCAACCGTCACTGCCCCCCCCCCCGCGCGCCGCGGCGAACTGGGCGGTGGCGGCCCCGCCCTCCCACGAGGCCCCGCCCACACACGCCCTGGACACTGGCCCCGCCCACAGGGGCACCGGCCTCGCCCAGGGCACCGGCCCCGCCCACACACGCTCCAGCCCCGCCCTGGGCACTAGCCCCGCCCACACACGCCCCAGCCCTGCCCTGGGCACTGGCCCCGCCCACAGGGACACCCGCCCCGCCCAGGGTACTGGCCCCGCCCACACACGCTCCAGCCCTGCCCTGGGCACTGGCCCCGCCCACAGGGACACCCGCCCCGCCCTGGGCACTGGCCCTGGCCACAGGGACACCCGCCCCGCCGTGGGCACTAGCCCCGCCCACACACGCCCCAGCCCCGCCCTGGGCACTGGCCCCGCCCACACGGGCACCGGCCCCATCACCCACCTGCCTGGCCCACCCACTACCAGCCCCACCAAGGCCCTACCTCCCCCACGACTCCCGGGGCCACCAAAGGCACCAGGATGCCACCTCCCTCAGAGGGTCCCCGCACCTCCCCGCCTACATCACCGGCCCACTCCCAAGCAGGCACAGGGCACCAGTCCTTCTCCAGGCAACCTCCGCCCCCCAGAGCACCAGCCGCCTTCCAGCAGTGCACCCCCCAGGTGTGCTACCCTCTCCGTTCACTCCCCCACACGCCACAGGCTGGGCCCCGCCACACACACCCCATCAGCATCCTCCCCGGCCTCCCACCCACCCACCCACACGGTGCATTCTCTGTCCCTGCTTTCAGGCCACCAGACACCTCTTAGCTCCCACCAGGCCTTGTTCCCCTTTGCTGCACTCACCAGCACTTCCCGGGCACCAGCACACACTCCTGCTGTCTCACGTGTACACCGGGCGGCAGCCCTTCCCCCCTTTTTCACTGTACCCAGGCAGCACACACCCTTTTGTGCACATAGACAGCATTTCACTCCACCTGTCCTTGTCCCTCTACACACACACATCTCCCTGCCACTCCATCAGCCACACTACCCTCTGCATGCACCCACACTCACCATCATCCAGGATTCGCACATCGGATTCTCTGTTCCTTAACACTCCTGCAACACAAAAGAATTTACATATAGGTTGATGCACATCATTAACGACTAACCTTTCAGAGCCTGCATTTCAAAACCAGTAATTCATTGATGCATTTTACATGTAGTTTGCCCTAGCAACAGTGTAGTGAGCCTCATTTATTGCACATGCAAAATTCACTCCTGCAAAAAGAGAGACCCTGATTGCAATGCAATCCTTAAATGGAGATCTCTCCTCTGGCACAATGTTTTCAGATGTGTCCAGGAGGCACAGGTGTAGTTACTATATATTTCAGCCTTACCTTAGAATTTATTTTAAAAACGCTTTAATGACACCTCAATATTTTTCTTTTTTGTTTTGTTTTTTTAATATCAGAAGGATACAAATCTCTCAACAGTAAGCAACTGAATTTCCAGTGATCTGCTACATCCATCCATCTCCTTGCTGATTGTCTGCCACTATGATGACTCTCCACTATTCCTTCCATAATAATTTTGTGGAAAGTATGGCAACTGCTAAACAAACTAACACGGTGGCTCTAGACTTTGGGTGTGTCTCGACTACAGGGTTTTGTCGACGCTGGTAAACCTCATTTTACGAGGCATAACGCCTTCTGTCGACAGAGTTTCTGTCGACAGAAGGTGTTATTGCATGTAAACTGTCCTTTGCGTCTACGCTACCATGTCGACAAACCAGCTTGCTTTGTCGACAGAACTCAATGTAGTCTAGACGCTCTTTGTCGACAGAAGTTTTGTCGACAGTATCTGTCGACAAAACTTCTGTCGACAGAAGCCTGTAGTCTAGACGTACCCTTTGATAGAACTTAGGCATGAGCTTTTAAGGCAAGCAAGACTGTCCCCCACCCTGGCTCTTTTTCTTTAACAGGAATTCGGGTGTTGTTGCACTCAGCATTGCAACACCTGAGCCGAAGCCTAAATCTCATTTTCAAAGGAACTTGTTTGTGATCTTTAAAAATATGAGCCTGTGCATTTATTCAGAATCTTGCACACTAGGACCTCTACACACTATTGTAATGCTGCTACTCATAATCATGACAAAATTTTCCTTTAGGAAAGAGAGAGTGGGCGAGGGATGGGTTCCACCAATCTCAACTGGAGAAATGGACTAGTACAGACATTAGTCCCATTTTCTTTCCGTCTTGATTCACCCACTTTCTCACACTGTGGTTTGCCGAGCAGAGTTTGGGTGCATTTTGTATTAAAAGTAAAAAAAGACCAGATTTTTTTGTTCATACTAAACTAGCGATGTTCTTCTTATTTGCTGAAACACAAATCTTTTAATGTTATTGTGTGGTTCCCTCTGGGAATGGTGATTATGTTAGGATCTTTCTAACAAGAACCATGTTTAGATATGGTTTGTCAAAAAGTGTATGACACTTACCGTGACTTTTCTAGAGAGGACTCAAGAATCATTGTCTGCTGAAAGCAGAAATTTCTATATTGGCCAAAGCGTTATATGGTGTATAGTAAAAGATAATGATTCATCTCCAACACATACAGGTTGTGGTCCTTGATAAGAGGACAAATGTATCACATGCTTAAGATGATAAGAGATTATTTACAACATCAAACTTTCATGCATATTATAAAGGGAGATGAGGCTTCAGAAAGATATTGATATTAGGATTTCTAACTTAATCTGTGATTGAAGAGTTAGTAGAATTACAAGAGTGGGAAATCTTTGGGCAGTCATGACATTTTTGGATTGGCAGAGAATTCTGGGCCCTTTCGGTGTCTGGGGGAAAATGGACAAAAAGTTTTTGTATTTAAAGAGGGAACAGAATCAGGGAGTCATTAGCAGGAGCTGACAGAAATAAGCAATCTGCAGGATACTGAAAAAGATATAATCTGCACTGCGACTGACCTAGCCATGCGGACAAAAGTGACTGAATGCTCCGTTTCTCTATCACTGTAGTGTGATTTCCAGGTTGTGAAAGAAATCCTCTAGGGGGAGTCAGAAAATGGTTTTAAAGACTTCCCTTTCAGTTAGATAATATCCAAAGATCAAGGGCCTCCGAGTGAGTCATTCTACAAAGAATGATCAATCTTACAAAAGTAAGAATAATTAAAAAGCGACCCTTTGTTATTTTACGGGGAAACAGGGGCAATAGACTTACAAGCCAAACAGAACCATGAACACTATAAAGACAGAATCTCATATGGCATGCTACAGACCAAAGGGGACTCTGCCTCTCACGACAACTTCAAAGACAGACATTTGCACCTGTCAAGAGATGTTTGAAAATGAAATCCATGCAAGCCAAGAGAGCTGCAGGGTTCAAAGACTTACAGTGACACTGGCAGGGTGAGAGTAGCCAGTGCAAAGTGAAGTAGTGGGAGATGCAGGGGGTCAACCAGCCAAGGTCAGCACTGTCAGTCTGCAGAAATACAAGAGATGTCATTTTAGAGATGCTTGCATCAGCACTTCCCGCTTCCTGGTTAAGTCACCAGATACATAAATATAGTAAATATTTAATTAGATGGAAGTTTGGCTAACGTAACACTTCTGTTTATTTACTGCATTAACATTAACATTAATTGTAAGTCACAACCATCGTAAATCCTTTTCAGGGAATTTAGGCTCTGTCTTTACAAACAATTCTGGACACTATCATATCCAGATGTTATCATTCCATAGTTAGGTTAAAACTGCATTCTTATTAATTGGCTTATGGCTCTGATGCGGCAAACACCTATGTGGCTGTTTTAAGCATGTTAGTAATTCTATAAAGTCAATGGAACCACATGTGTGTAGAGAATGTTAAAGAGAGAATTCCCATAAAGATGAGCAACATTTAGGCTACATCTACACTGCAGGCTTGTTGCGCAAGAACAATTGTTCTTGCGCAAAAACTTGCCGGGTATCTACACTGCATGTGTGTTCTTGCGCAAGTAAATTTACAGTACAGCATTGGAAAACAGGGCTTCTTCCGTAAGTGTTATTCCTCTCCCCATGAGGAATAAGCCCTCTTGCGCAAGAGCTCTTCCACAAGGAGGCAGTGTAGACAAGCAACATGATTTTCTTGAGCAAGAAACCCCTATGGCTAAAATGACCATCAGAGCTTTCTTGGGCAAAAGAACATCCACACTACCATGAACGCTCTTGTGCAAAAGCACATCTCTTCCACAAAAGCACATGGCAGTGTGGACGTATTCTTGTGGAAGACTTTTTGCCCAAGAACTCTTGCGTAAAACAGTTCTTGAGCAAGAAATCTGCAGTGTAGACGTAGCCTTAGAGCAGCGGTTCTCAAACTTTTTGGGCTCCAGAGCCCTTTACATGCGTAAAAATGTATGCAGAGCCCCAGCGGTCCACTGATTGTATGTGTTGTACCTATCGATGTTTCCAGTTTGTCAAACTCGCGGAGCCCGTGGAAAAGTCTCGTGGAGCCCCTGGGGCTCCGCGGAGCACAGTTTGAGAAACACTGCCTTAGGGTATGTCTACACTACCCTCCTAGTTCGAACTAGGAGGGTAATGTAGGCATACCGCACTTGCAAATGAAGCCCGGGATTTGAATTTCCCGGGCTTCATTTGCATAAGCGGGGAGCCGCCATTTTTAAAACCCCGCTGGTTCGAACCCCGTGCTAGGATTCCTATTCCGAACTACCGGTACACCTCGTTCCACCTCGTTTCCAAAAATAGGGAAAAAATAAGTTGGCAGGACCTAATGAAATTAATCTTAGGGCACATACTAGCGGAAGAAATCTCAGAACCATTTGCAATAGCTTCAAGAATTCATGGAAGACAGGTGAGGTCCCTGGGAAGGGCAAACACAGTACCTATTTTTTAAAAAGGGAACAAAGATATCCAGGGAATATGGATCAGTTAGTTTAACTTCAAACCTGGAAAGGTTCGGAACAAATTAACCAACTCATTTGGAAGCAACCTAGAAAATAACAAGGTAACACCTAGTAGCCAACATCGATTTGTCACGAACAAATCATGCCAAACCAGCCTATTTTCCTTCTTTCACAGGGTTACTGTTCCAGTGTCTAGGAAGGAAGCTGTTGAGTTTGGTAACGCTTTTGGCATGACAGTTGCATAAGCAAATGTGATCTAGATGAAATTACTATAAGGTGGGTGCATTACTGGATTAAAGTGGCTCTCAAATTACCTATCAATAGTTTGCTGTCAAACTGAGAGGACTTCTGTTAGTAGAGTCCTGGAAGGCTCTGTCCTGAGTCTGGTACTACTGAATATTTTCATTCATGACTCGGCTAATGGAATGGAAAGTATACTTAGAAAAGGTATGGATGACATTAGGCGGTGAGGGGTTGCAAGCACTTTGCGGAACAAGATTAGAATTCCAAATGACCTTGACAAATGAGAGAACTGATCTGAATTCAACAAGACAACATTCAGTGAAGTGTATGCAGAGCGCTGCACGCAGGAAGTACAAATCAAACTGCGTAACTACAAAATAGGGACTAACACTGATTCGGTGGGAGTGCTGCAGAAGAGGATCTGGAAATCCTTGTGGATCAAAAATTCAATCAGAACCTACAATATAATGCTCCTTGGCAGTGACAGAAGGGGAGCAGCAAGCAACAAGCAGCATCAGTCGGAATAGGAGGGCTTCAGCACCTTCTTCCCCGGCATTCTTCTCACATACCCAGCCCGTTGGCCTGCGTCTCCTCGCAGTCCCAGCTAATTCCTGCACACGCCCCATCCACAGCCCTCTGCCTTGATTCCTGAACCCTCCACACCAACCCACTGCCTTGAGCACACCCACACACGCCCTAACCACCCTGCCCTGTGTTCCCTGCACTCTACTCCACACTGAAATTCCCCACAGATATTGTCATATCACACACACCCTCCACCCCCTGCCCTGAGCCCTCCCGGGGAAGCAGGTGTTCATATAACCGTATCTGTAAGAAATGTAAGTTACTTTCTCCCCTGCTACTTTCACCAGCTACTGGCTACGCTGGAATCTCTCTCTTGTTTTTACAAAAAATGTCCAAAGGTCAGTTTTGTCCTGATTGGGAACACTTGGAAAGCTTTGATATTTACATGAGACAGGAAGAGTTACTTGCCCAGACCTAGCTGAAACGTCAAAATCCTGGCATCTGCTATGACGGGCGGAAAAAAAAAGACTTCCCATAGAAGAAAGAAATTCAAGACTTTACACTGCTGACATTTCAGTGGAATGAAACAAGGTGATTTCTTTGTAGGCCTCTTTTATACATCATACTGGAGAGAAAAGGCAGCTCTCTGTTTCACAACGGGTGTTCTTCGAGATGTGTTGCTCACATCCATTCCAGGGTAGGGGTACATCTAGACTACAGGCCTTTGTCGACAGAGGCTCTATTGACAGATACTGTCGACAAAGCGTCTGTAGACAAAGAGCGTCTAGACTACAACCAGTTCTGTTGACAAAGCAAGCCGCTTTGTCGATGTGAGAGTGTAGACGCAAAGGACAGTGTGGATGGAATAACACCTTCTGTCGACAGAACTCTGTCGACAAAAGGCGTTATTCCTCGTAAAATGAGGTTTACCGCCGTCAACAAAACTGCCAAGTTCTGTCGACGTTATGTTGACAGAACTCGGTGGTAGTGTAGACGCAGGTATAGTTTTGTAGACAAAAGTCCACTTTATCTAGACACTGTATCTAGTCCCTGTATCTAGACACACCCTAGGTGTGTGAGCTCGCCACATGCTGGACATTTTCCCCCTAGCAGTACTTGTAGGGGAGCGCCTCTATCAACCCCAAGAGTGGCGTTTCCATGGTGCATTAGAAGGGGCGGTGCACTCCAAACCTGACAAATGGAGACTTGCTTGTCCCGGTCCAACTCCTGGCCAGGGACTGGCACCTGGACCCCTTCCTGGATGGAGTCCGGTGCCGTTGCGATGGGGATCCAACGAGTTCAAGCGCAGACTTGCCCCATGACCAGGGAGCTGCCGAGGCCTGGGGAGCTGGCACCAATTAAGTCAATATCCCCTGTGCTGCCTGCAGGTCCTCCAGTGAGGAGGGCACCTAAATGTGGCCAAGAGTCCTGCTCCTGGCCAGGGAGACCAGCGCAAAGGGGCTGGGCTGCTCTGCTCTGCTGGAGCTGGGGCCCCCCAAGTCCGATGGGGAATGAGAGCTGTTCGATACGGGTTATGCTCACCCATAGACTTATCCCGATCTACAGGTGAGCATAGCTCGCCTGGGAAATTAACCAACCTGGCTCTGGTGAGCCAGAGACAGGGAGCTCCAAAATCAAAGACATGGAATTACAAGATCATGAAAACAGAGATCTCAAATATCAGAAACATCATCTTAAGGCCAAGAGTAAAGCTACCATCTCCGAGCTAGGATCTCCCTTGTCACACTGGGCACACGTTAATGTCATTTGAATAATACAAGCTCCAGTCAATATACAGTCACATTCCGCTACATAAAGAAAAGATGATGCTTGTTGTTTTGTGGAAGGTCTGACTATATACATGTATAATATTAGCACTGATTTCATTTCATTGCTAAGTTACAGCTGCACCAACAGCCAAGTCACATATGTTTTACCATGAAACAAAGTAAAGTCAATAAGAGAGAAAGGAAAACAAGCCGTATGGTTTTGTGGTTGTTACTTGAAAGTTCGGCACTGTCTAGATACACATTTAATTTTCAATCTGCTGCCATGATAGAAAGGTCGTATTAAAAAGCAAACAAGTATTTATTTAATCCTGTAGCACAAAAAATAACCCCAGTGAGAGAGTCTGTTGCCATATTATCACAGAACCATAGAAACCAGATATTTTTCCATCTCCGATATCAACAGCCAAATGTCACCATAGAGCTAACAAGCGTAAAATATCTTACATCAGGCGGTTGAACCACCCACACCAATCTGAGTCCAACCCAAATAAACTGCTGTTTCGTTGTGAAAATATGTGACGGGCCCTACAGTCACTTGCAGACAAAAGATGGCATCTCCCGCACTCAGTAATAAGTGTACAAGGCCCTGAAGGCAGCCGAACAATCTCTATATTTATCAATAGGGTTGCCAGATGGTTTCAACAAAAATACCGGACACGCTTGATATTTCATCGCAGTCTACATTACATCTTATTTAGAAAATACTGGACGTTTATATTTTCTCATTTCTATTTTCTCAATGTGTTTCCCGAACAGAAAGCTCTAATACTGGACTGTTTGGTTAAAAACCAGGCACCTGGCAACCCTGATCTAATTTCCACTGAAATCAATGGGAACTTTTCTGTTGACTTAAGTGGGGTTGGATCGATATTCCATCCCCCTGCCAATAGCAGATGTTCCCTACAACATTGACGTTTTTAGATTTAAATATATCGACCATTACAGATTTCTGTAACTCTTGATAGTTGAAGAGGCCTCACTTATATGAAAGTGTTCCTGATACTCAGAGCACATTTTCCTTTACTGAAATTCATTGGATTAATCTTCGTTTTACAAATCTCTAAATCTGCTCCCTGGCTTTGGCTAAGAGACACAGAAGCTGGGTAAAGATTGAGTATAGGCAACGCTAAAAGGAAGACGAAGAGTAAAACAACTGAAGCCAAAAAGATGGGTTGCTACTTCCTGTGGAAACCCAATTCTTAATGGTGACCAATGTCTCCACTTGGCAGGACCAACCAGCTCGCCTCTGTCCCCCACAATGATAATGATAATGACGACCGTTCTCCTATGCCAAAATGACTGTCTTTCTAACGTATGTAGACCTGACCATTAGGTATTTTTACCCTCAAATGACAATCTTTAGCAACGCTGAAGTCCACGTACCATGTGCTGTACAGATGCAGAAATCCTCTGAAATATAGTTAGGCTTGGAAGGGTTGGATTTGTATAGTCAGTAAGTGCTGATTTCTCTGTACACACCTGTCAGCAAGGTGTGGGGAGTCACCGGGCCCTGCACCCCACCTGCAGCCAGACGGACTCTCAGCAGGTAGAGCAGAAGGTTTATTAGTCGACAGGCATACAGTGTAGAGCAGACTAGTCAGCACAAAAAGCAGTAGTAGTAAATACAGTCCATTTAGGAGAGAGGGGGCTCAGAACCCAGGGCCCTGACACTCCCCCCCACCCCGGCATCCCAAGCCTGCGAAACTCACTCACACACCCAGCAGCTGTCTCCCCCTGCAGCCAGCCCCACCTCCAGCCTATGTCCAGCTTCCTGAGCAAACAGTGTCACCTGGTCACACCTCCTCCTTGGCTCAGGTTACAGAAAGCATTAGCCATCCTGCACATGCTGGAGACTGTCACAGCAACAGTCCAATCACCATCTCGCTATTGGTGCAGTGCTGAGGGAAACTGAGGCACACACACTGGGTTACTACAGGACCGTAGAAATCACATACCACACGCCAAGCAGACAGCGCGAATACAATCCCCACTCCGTCACATCACTCACATGGACAGAAACAATTCTGGGCTGGAATCAAAATGTATAGACAGAGTAAGGATAATGGTTTTGAGAATTGTTTAGAGTTGGACTTGTGATGCGTTTTAATAGGTATGTCACCCTTCTGCCAGCTGGCACCAGCAGCAGCTGGGTTCAGTTTCTAGGGGTTCCTCCCATCCATCCAACACAGAACTGGCTCCAGCCCCCACCTAGTAACCAGGGAAATTCACACCCCGCCCCTGGGCGCCTCTGGGCGGCAACGCTCCCCCAGCACCGGCAGAGTCTGAGTGTAGGAAAAGCTTGTAACAAAAGAGAGGGAAGTAACTTGGCAGAGTTTTGTGAAAACACCACAGAGCAGATTCATAAACCATGAGTAAGTAGGTTGGGCAGTGTCCTTGGAAACCCACCGGCCCTGCCCTTCGCATGCCCAGACCTTCTCTGCACCCTGCCCCTCAGCTGCTGCCTTTGGTCAGTGCACAGCCAGAGTTCAGGGGTGCAGCCTGGGCGGGGGTGTGTGTGTGTGTGTCCAGCTCTTAGCTGTGACTTCTGTCCATCAGGCTCAAGTGATTTCAGCGCGTGCAAGTATAACCGTCCCTGGATGGATTTGAATCTGGGACATCTGCAGCTTAGTATAGGAGCCTCTACTGCTTGAGCTAAGAGCCAGCTGGCGCTCAGCATAGGCTGTAGAGCTCCCCTGTTCTTATCTGATGCTGTAAGTGGTGTAAGTGTCACTGCATGGGACAGTGACCCACACTAGGTGTGTGGGTTACACAAGCCGGGTAGAAAAAAAACAGCTGCCTTATCCATGCGGCCCCTGGGGCTCCTCCCTACCTTCAGCTCCAGCCCTGGGGAAGCTGGTGATGGCTTCCCAAGAAAAGGCTGGGGCTGATTCCCCCACTCCAGGAGCAAGGCCAGGGTCGGGTCGGGCTGCCATGGCAGAAACAAGGCAGCCACTGGCTCCTCCCACAGCCCGCCCAGACAGGGCCTGGTTCTGCCAGAAGGTAATTTCTATACAACCTTTCTTCCTGTGTAAAGGTTTAGTATGTTACAGCCAAATCCTTTTGCCAGTCACCGTTGCCACTCACATTTTTCATTGACCTCTCTCCTGCACGCTCATTGCGTGACTATTTTGGCCTCCTTTATAGTTCAAAAAATTGCAATCCACAGGTAGAAAAAAAGCATCGCCCAATCATGCATGCAGAAGGCGCTGAACCCAATGGCACCAGACCTACCTAGATTCCTATGGAGCATCAGCTATGGAAACCACCAGAGCCCAGGGCAGGGGCAGGCATAATATGGCTTGTGGGTCAGACCCAGCTGCCAAGTCTTTGGATCTGGCCCAGAACTGCCAGGACCGTTAGGCAGCGTTCCTGCCTGCTGCAGCCCAAGCGGCTGGCTCCTGGGACCATGTGACTCCAGGTGCTGCACGCCTCTTGGGAAGGGGGGGCTTTGTGCACTGTCCCCGCCCCCAGCACAATCATCGCAGTCCCCATTGGTCAGTTCCCAGCCAATGGGAGTTGCGATGATTGTGATGGGGCGGGAGCAGCGCACAAAGTCTCTCCCCTCCAGGGCGCACAGTGCAGAGAGGCACGTGGTCCCAGCACCTGGCCCTGCAGCAGGCAGAGCCCTGCTTGAGGGTCCCAGCAGCTGCTGGCCAGGAACCAACTAGGTAAACACCTCCCAGCCAGAGCCTGCATCTTTCAGCCCACCCCCTCCTGCACCCCAACTCTATTTCACCCAAATCCTCTGAACCCCTCCTCCGCCAGGTTACAACTCCCCGCACCCCCTCCTGCACCCTTCCCCCAGGTCAGAATCCTCTCCTGCCCCCACTCCCCTGTCCCAGGTCACAAGCCCTTCCTTCACCCACACTCCCTCTCATACCCCACACCCCCTGCTGCCCCCCAAAACCCTTCCCTGAGCTCCCTTCCACATCCAACCCCCATCCCGGACCCCACACTCCCTCCATAGAAAAGTGTGGCCCTTGCCACTTGCCAAAATCTTGGAGTGACCCTCCCCCTTCACAAATTGCTACGCACCCCGGCCTAGAGGCTGTTGTACCTGGCACTCCAGCACCTGTAAGGGAGAAATCCTTCTCCTAACACTTTTACAGCACCTCTGTACACAGTCTGTTTATGTTGCCAGAGTTATTATACATTTCCAGGGGCAGGGTGGGAGGGGATGGTTCTGGTTTAAACACAGAGGGGCAGATTTTCAAAGGTACTTCGGTGTTCAAAGATGCAGATTGGTGCCTACTGGGATTATCAAGAAGTTAAGCACCCGACTCACATCAAATGAAACTTACACCACCTGATCTGTTTAGGTGCTTTGAAAATCCCCTTGGGTGCCTATCAGCATCTCCAGGCAGCTAAACACCTTTGAAATCGGGCCTTCCGGCAATGTGGAGGAGGGTCCTTGACACCAATGTGGAGGTGCAGCAAGTGGAGAGGATTCCCTTCCCGCACAACAATCTTGCCGCTGACTGTAATTTACATTTTTATTGGTTTAAAAACCACCCTAATTCACTGGGTATGGCTTGCATACAATTAAGAACTGAGAGACTATGACACTAAGATGGTCTGTATCATGAAGTTACCCTCAATGCTGAGTAAAATGCAATATTCCAGGTACATAAAATTGTCTGGACACACAATAGTCATTATCATGAATGACTCTGCAGAACAACTTCGCCCCATCTCCACCAACTGGAATAGAGACTGTGGACATCAGAGCGGCACACCCATTCAATACCTCGTGCCCAGATAGACAGCTTGTCTTCAGCACTCATTTTCTGCCTGTAAGTTCGTTTGTCACAAAGTTGCACGGCTAAAACATAGACGTCCGGCGGAATAGGTTGCTAGTGACATTTGGAATATCACAGCCATGATACTGGCAGTTACCATTCTACATAATATTTTGCAAGGAGGGTGTTAAAAACATGATATTGGTTGATGCTGCTTCACGTATGCTTTGAATCTTCATAGTCATCGCTTCCCAAACGTCCCAGATATGTCGATGACAGTGAAACTCGGCAGCTCATTAAAAAGCCACCAGTGCAGATTCATTTCTGCAATCTGAACAGCTAGTTCTAAAGCTGTTGCTACACCAGAGCCTTCATTTTCAGTACATTTCCACTGAAGTGCTTTGAAATGTGCAGATGTATCTGTTTCTCCATTGAGCAACCTGCATTTGTATATCTCAACTGTCCTTTGTACATAGGAACATAAGAACGGCCATACGGGGTCAGAGCAAAGGTTCATCTTGCCCAGTATCCTGTCTGCCAACAGTGACCAATACCAGATGCCCCAAAGGGAATGAACAGAAACAAGTAATCCCCAAGTGACCCCTCTCCTATCATCCATTTCCAGCCTCTGACAGAGGCTAAAGACACCATTCCTACCCATCCTGACAAAAGTAATGATGAATCTAACCTCCATGAATTTATCTCGTTCTTTTTTGAACCCTGTTAAAGTCTTGGTCTTCACAGCATCCTCTGGCAAGGAGTTCCACAGGTTGACTGTGTGTTGCATGAAGAAAAACTTTCTTTTGTTTTAAACCTACTACTTCTTAATTTCATGTAGTGACCCCTAGTTTTTATGTTATGGGGAAAAGTAAATAACTTTTCCTTATTCACTTTCTCCATACCTATCATGATTTTATAGACCTCTATCATATCCCCCTTTAGACTCCTCTGTTCTAAGATGAAAAGTCCCAGTCTTTTTAATCTCTTTTAATATGGGACCCATTGCAAACCCCTGTTCATTTTGTTTCCCTTTTCTGAATCTTTTCCAATGCCAAGATATCTTTTTTGTGATGTGGTGACCACATCTGTACACAGTATTCAAGATATGGGCGAACCATGGACTTACATAGCAGCAATAAGATATTCTCTGTCTTATTCTCTATCGGATCCCTTTCTTGATGATTCCTAACATTCTATTTGCTTTTTTGTCTGCCGCTGCACACTGAGGGGATATTTTCAGAGAACTATCCACAGTGACTCCAAGATCTCTCTCTTGAGTAGTTGTAGCTAAATTAGTCCCCATCATATTGTATGTATAGCTGGGATTATTTTTTCCAATGTGCATTAGTTTACATTTATTATCTTTAAAATTCATTTGCCATTTTGTTGTCCAATCACCTGATTTTGTGAGATTCTTTGGATGCGCTTCACAGTCTGCTTTGTTCTTAACTATCTTGAGCAGTTTAGTATCAACTGCAAATTCGGCCACCTCACTGGTTACCCCTTTCTCTAGATCAGTGGTCACCAACCAGTCGATCAGGATCTCCTAGTCGATCTTGGAGCTAAATTAGTCCCCATCACAGGTGATCCTGGCTGGTTTGGCAAAGAAGCTCTCAAATGCCGGCACTTCAGTTGCCCTTCCCCCCACTGCTGCACAGCTCCTACCTGTTGACTTGGAGCTGTCCCCTCAGGAGCCTCCTGCTTGCTGTGCAGGGCAGGGAAGGGAGATGGGGGGTTCTGATGTCAGGGTGCCCCCTCTCCAACCCTGTATCCTATCCCCGCAGAGCAGAGAGGAGGCACAACAGGGCTTAGGATGGAGTTTGCTGGCTGCTTTTGGGAGTAGTGCAGGGCCAGGGCAGGGATGAGACTGCTGTAGCCCCAATGCACCCCCACCCAGGAGCCATCTTAGGTAAGCAGGGCCCAGCTGCAGCCCACATCCTGAAACCCTACCCATCATGAACCCCTCCTTCACCCCAAGGCCCTGCCCTAGCCCTGAGCACCCCTCCATCCAAACGCCCTCCCAGAGACTGTACCTAGAACCCCTTCTGACACCCCAATGGCCTGCCCCAAGCTCAGCTCAGAGCCCCTCACACTCCAAATCCCTTAATCCAAGACCAGAGCCTGCACCCCAACCCACTGCCCTAGCCTAGTGAAAGTAAGGGAGGATGGGGGAGGGAGGGAGGATGGAGTGAGTAGGGGCGGGGCCTCGGAGAAGGGGCACAAAGGAGGCGGGGCCAGGGTATTTGGGTGGGAAGTAGATCTTCGATTGCACTTAAATTAAAAAAGTGATCTCGTGCTTAAAAAGGTTGGAGACCCTGGCTCTAGATCATTTATAAATAAATTAAATAGGATTGGCCCAGTAAGGACCCTTCGGAGATCCCACTAGTTACCTCTCTCCACTCGGAAAACTGACCATTTATTCCTACCCTTTGTTTTCTGTCTTTTAACCAGTTATCAATCCATGACAGAACCTTCTCTCTTACCCCATGGCTACTTACTTTATTTAAGAGCCTTTGGTGAGGGACCTTGTCAAAGGCTTTCTGGAAATCTAAGTACACTATATCCACTAGAGCCCCCTTGTCCACATGATTGTTGACCCCTTCAAAGAACTCTAGGGCTGCGTCTAGACTGGAATGATTTTGCGGAAATACTTTTAACGGAAAAGGAAAAGTTTTTCCGTTAAAAGTATTTCTGCAAAAGAGCATCTAGACTGGCATGTGCCTTTGCACAAAAGATTTGCTTTTGCGCCAAAGCATCCGTGCCAGTGTAGACGCTCTCTTGAGCAAGAAATTAACGTTCCTGTCTACACTGGCCCTCTTGTGCAAGTATTCTTGCGCAAGAGGGCTTATGCCTGAACGGGAGCATCAAAGTATTTGCGCAAGAAGCACTGATTTTGTACATTACAAAGTCAGTGTTCTTGTGCAAATTCTTGTGGCCAGTGTAGACAGGTGGAAAGTTTTTGCGCAAAAGCGGCCGCTTTTGTGCAAAATCTTGCCAGTTTAGACGCACCCTAGAAGATTAGTAAGGCATGATTTCCCTTTACAGAAACCATGTTGACTTTTCCCCAACAAATTATGTTCATCCATGTGTCTGACAATTCTATTCTTTGTACATAAAAAGCAGCCAATATGAGGGTGATTTTTGGACATTCAAAAGCCTAGGACAGCTAATAAAAACACAGATATAGCTTGATACATAATTTTTACATTCAGTTACCATGATCATGTGCACAAATCAGATACATGCATATGCAAATATACGGTAAGACGATTCAAGTTCCTTTACACACGCAAATACTCTATTTGCACGCAGAAGCATGGTAACTGTGTATATAAATTTGGTGTGCAGTTTCACACTTTTGTCTGCCTCCCCAGGCTTCTTATATTTTAGATCCTATGAATCTATTTATTTTTTCACACAAATATCCATTTTCCTATGTAACCACAGTATTTTTGGTGCAGTTAGTTAGAGTGTCTAGACTACACTGTAAAATGGGTATCCCGCAATAGCAATGCAGTCTAGACGTACCCTTACACTGGTTTCCCAAAAATGCCCACAGAAATTTTTCACATATCTATTTTCATACAAATTACTCAGTTAGACATGTGTTGACTTAATTCAACAGCGCAAACACCTTACTGTAAATACAAATGAGTATGCATGCAACATTTCTGTGGGCATTTTCAGAAGCGGTGTTTGAAAGTACAGTTCTAATTATTCATCTTAACTTTGCATGATTTCTAGAACTAGGCAAATTACCAGAAGAACTTTTAAGACTGTATTTTAATAAATGATAAACATCCATTCTTTATATACTTATATCTTTTACTTGTAAACCTTTGGTCCCATAATTAAGGTGTAAAGGAGCCAGAACTGGGAGAGAATATATTTTAAAGATTTCAGTAAAACAGGAAAATTGTCTCTAATAAAGAAATTGGATCAAAATATTATTATCACTTATTTCCAGCATGTCTAATGTAATTTTCATAGACTACAGAGGAAACAATGGGGAATATGTTTCATTCAATTCCTTTTTTTACTGTTTAGTTTTTAAATATACACAAGATGTTGTAACCTCTGAGAATTTTCAAAGTCAGAGCAATACAGTATAAAAGAATATTTTTGAGCCTATGAACATTTCTCTAGCTTATATCTAAGCAAACATTGCCATTTAAAAATTTCTGTATTAAGTTCCATTCAGAATGCATGCTGCATACTGAATAAATGCAGTTATCCTGAACAGCTGTTATCTAAGAAGTCTGATCCTGAAACTGACACTATATACACAAAGGGCTAACTTATCAGAACTTTGTGTCAATATTATTTGTTCAACTATGTGTTTTGCATGCCTTATTAAGCCCAATTTGAAACTAAGTGAGCAATAACTTTCTAACTATGATTGTGCAATGCTGACATCTTATTTGCCTGCAGCACAGGTGAAGGCATGCCGTGAAGAGTCTGCAAAAGGGATTTGACTTGAAATAGGTGCAAAGGACCTTTATTGGGGAAAAAAACCCAAGTAAAGTACAACATTTATGTTTCAAAATACACATGAAGGCTGTGTCTAGAGTGGCCAGCGAAGCCTGTGGCAGCAGGACCAAGGAAGGCTGGCAAAGTGCATAGAACCAGCAGGGCCCTGCAGAGGCTGCCCGGAGGCCAGGACTGGGGCTGAAGGAGCTGGCAGAGAGGCTGGCCCGGAGTCACGAAGAAGACGGGTGCACTCCTACTTCCTGCACCTATGCACAGGTCTCGTGAGAATTGTTTACGAAGTGACTGCTTGAGGAGATGGCACGTCAAGCTCTTGTCCCTGGCTCAATGGGTTCTTTTAGGAAAGGCTCAGCAAAACATCTCATAGGGCCATGGCTTTCTCCAAAATAGCAGCACTTTGTGTGGCCATCAGTGACTGACATTAGCTTGTCACCCCAGGGGCAAGGTTGAAACCCCAAGTCTTTGCATCAACCAAAAGGTGGGGCAACAAGAGAGAAAAAAATGGATGAGTAGAAAAAAGTATTTTGACAATTACACTAACCCTACTCACAGCTCCTGTAGAGCTAAACTCAACCATTTTTTAAAATAAAACTGTTTCAGCAGAATAACCATTGCGTTCTGACTCACTGCCACAAGCAGAGAGGTGCTTGGGCCTGCACTTTCGAGATAGCTGGAAAATGAGTTTCACTAAAGAGCTGGAAATTATTTTTGCTCTGCAGGTTTCAAGGTGGAATTATTTGTCACTTACTGGATTTGTTTTCCAAAACATTGTATTGCACATTTTCATTTAAAAGACCGCTCCTTGAAAAAAGAAAGGGAAGAGAAAAATGGGAAAGGAAAAACAGGTAGGGTTTTTTCATTTGAATTTTATTGTATTTTATTTTTTAAATATACAGTTTGGAAAATATGAATTTTGTGGAAACATTGGGGCTACATTTACACTGCAGGCTTTTTGTGCGAGAACAGTTGTTCTTGCGCAAAAACTTGCGGAGCATCTACACTGCACGTGTGTTCTTGTGCACGTAAATTTACAGTAAAGCATCAGAAGAGAGGGCTTCTTGCGTAAGAGTTATTTCTCTCCCCATGAGGAATACGCCCTGTTGTGCAAGAGCTCTTGCACAAGAAGGCAGTGTGGACAGGAACAGGGGTTTCTTGTGCAAGAATCCTCTATGGCTAAAATGGCCATCAAAGCTTTCTTGCGCAAAAGAGCATCCACACTGAAATCCATACTATTACTTATCACTTTTATTATCTTCTAGATGTTTACAAATGGATTCCTTAATTATTTGCTCCATTATCTTTTCTGGTATAGAGGTTAAGCTGACTGGTCTGTAGTTCCCTGGGTTGTCCTTATTTCCTTTTTTATAGATGGATACTATATTTGCCCTTTACCAGTCTTTCATGACTTTTCAAAGATAACCAATGGCTCAGATATACTCTCAGTCTACAAAGCATTTCATCAGGATCTGGTCATTTGAAGCCATCTAATTTATTTATGTAATTTTTAACTTGTTCCTATTTTAGCTTCTGATCAGAAGATGTCTTCAAGTTACCAGATCATGGTATCCATGCATCCATTTTCACTAGCATTCACTATGGTAGGTGTCCAATCACCACCAACCTTCTTGGTGTATTTGTAGAATGTTTTCTTTGTACCCTTTATGTCTCTAGACAGTTTGATCTTATTTTCAAGTATCAGAGGGGTAGCCATGTGAGTCTGAATCTGCAAAAGCAATGAGGAGTCCTGTGGCATCTTACAGACTAACAGATTTATTGGAGCATAAGCTTTCGTGGGCAAAGACCCACTTCGTCAGATGCATGTCGTGGAAATTCCAGAGGCAGGTATTACAAGCATAAGAAAAGAGTACCAATTAAGAGTAAGGCTAGAGATAACGAGGTCAATTCAGCCAGGGAGGACGAGGCCCACTTCTAGCAGCTGATGTGGAGGTGTGAACAGCAAGAGAGGAGAAACTGCTTTTGTAGCTGGCTAGTCATTCACAGTCTTTAATCCTAAACGGATGGTGTCAAATTTGCAGATGAACTGTAGCTCAGCAGTTTCTCTTTGAAGTCTGAAGTTTTTTTTGTTGCAGGATGGCTTCCTTTAAATCTGCTATTGTGTGTCCAGGGAGATTGAAGTGTTCCCCTAGAGGTTTTTGTATATTACCATTCCTGATATCTGATTTGTGTCCGTTTATTCTTTTACGTAGGGACTGTCCAGTTTGGCCGATGTATATAGCAGAGGGGCATTGTTGGCACATGACAGCGTATATCACATTAGTAGATGTGCAGGTGAATGAACCCATGATGGTGTGGCTGATCTGGTTAGGTCCTGTGATGGTGTGGCTGGTGTAGATATGTGGGCAGTGTTGTCTCAGAGACAGCTGGGGGTGCTGGTGGCGTAGGGGCTGAGTAGAGTCCACATATCCAGTCCTGCAGTGAGAGTGCAAATGCCCGAGATGATGGGGCATCCAGGATTTCCAGGTTTGTGGATCTTGAGTAGTAGAATAATCCCAGTCAGGGCTCTAAGGGTGTGTTTGTGTAGATTTGTTGCTGTGCATGTGTAGGGAGTGCAGATGGTGCAGTTTCTTAGTGTATTTCTCAGTGCGATCAGAGGATAGTGGCTGGTAGAATGTGTATTGGAGAGTTGCCTGGGATGTTGGTGTAGTTGATCTTATTTTGTACCTTGGCCTTTGTAATTTTGCTCCTACGTACTTGTGTTGTTTATGTTCATCCTTTGTAATTTGACCTAGTTTCCACATTTTTAGCACTTTTTTTTTTATTTATAGATCCCAGATTATCTCCTGGTTAAGCCAGGGTGGTCTTTTGCCATACTTCCTATTTTTCTTACAAAGTAGGATAGTTTGCTCTTGTGCCTGTATTGTCTCTTTGAAAAACTGCCGACTGCCTTTTTCTTTCTAGACTTGCTTCCCATGGGATCTTACACACCTACTCCCCGAGTTTGCTAAAGTCTGCCTTCTTTAAATCCATTCTTTTGCTGTTTTCCCTCTTACCATTCCTCAGAATCATGAACTCCACCATTTCATGATCACTTTCACTGACACTGCCTTCTGTTTTCAAATTCTCAACCAGCTCCTCCTCCTTAGTTGTCAAATCTAGAACAGCCTCTTCTCTACTAGCTTTCCTCACCTTCTGAAATAAAAAAAAAATCCCCAATACATTCCAAGAACTTTTTAGACAATCTATCCCCTGCTGTGCTACTGTCCCAACAGATGTATAGGTAGTTGAAAGACCCCCATCACCTCCAATTTCTGCGCTTTGGGTGATTTTGTTTAAAAAAAAAAGCCTCATCCACCTCTTCTTCCTGATTAGGTGGTCTGTAATAGACCCCATCATGACATCACCCTTTAACCGTTTCATTCTTACCCACACTTTCAACAAGTTTGCCCTATTTCCACCTCAACTTCAGTCCAAATGAATACGTTTTTCATATATAGCACGTCCGCCCTTTCCTCCTGCCTATCCTTCCTAAGCTGCACCCTTCTAAACCAATATTGCAGTCATGTGTATTATCTCACCAAGCTTGTGAAGCCAAGTGCATCACAGTTGTTTATTTACTTGCATTTCAAGTTTTTCCTGCTTACTCCCCATACATCTTGAATTAGAATACATACAACTGATATAGTGATTTGATTCTCCCCGTCCCCTCCCCCCCCAGCTGTTTTCTCTCTCCGTTATACCTGCTATTACAGTCTAACTCTATGGTGCCCTCAAATACTGACGCATCTCCCAGGTCTCCATGTGTTTTACTTGCCTGTGGGCTTTGGTCACCTGTCTCCTTTGAATCTAGTTTAAAGCCCTCCTCACTAAGTCTGTATCCAAATATGCTTTTCCGTTTCTTGACAGGTGGACCCCATATCCACTTGGCAGCCCTTCTTTGTGGAACAGCATCCTATGATTACAGAAACTGGAGCCCTCCTGGTGACATCATCTTCACAGTCAGGCATTCACTCCCAGAATGCATCTGCCTCTGCCTGGCCCCTACCCTTGACCAGAAGGCTCATAGGCTGTGTCTACATTGGCACCCTTTTCCGGAAAAGGGATGCTAATGAGACACTTCGGAATTGCAAATGCCGCGGGGGATTTAAATATCCCCCGCGGCATTTGCATGAACATGGCTGCCGCTTTTTTCCGGCTCGGGGTTTTGCCGGAGAAAAGCGCCAGTCTAGACGGGATCTTGCGGAAAATAAACCCTTTTCCAGAAGATCCCTTATTCCTACTTGAAAGTAGGACTCCAGTCTTTTTTGCCGAAAAGCGCGTCTAGATTGGCCACAGACGCTTTTCCACAAAAAGTGCTTTTGCAGAAAAGCATCCTACCAATCTAGATGCGCTTTTCCGAAAATGCTTTTAACGGAAGACCAAGCATTGGTGGAGCAGGATCCACGTTCTGGAATACTAGCGAAGCATTGTAGGGACCTGATTACCAACTGAATTTGTGCAATTAAAAGAGTGAAAAATCTGTCCTATGATTTGTCACGTGGCATTGAGAATAGGCCCTAGGAATTCTACCCTATGCATACATCAAAGCCAGGGATTTCACCGTGTTGAGGTGAAGACCTGCCTGTTAAATAGAGCCATGGCCAACTTTATAGTAGTTTGGAATTTGATATAGAAATTTAATTGATAACCTGCTCTCATGCAAAGTGAAAATGGAAGAGAGAATCCCCAAATCCAGAAGGGGCATGATGGTAGACGATCAGTAGTGATTCATGAGAGTACAGGCTTTGATCACAGCATCAAAATGAGCGTTTTGCAATTGACTGCTGCATCAAGATAGCAGAAATAGTTGTGAATCCTTTTTAATGTGGCTCCAATCACCTATGGTAGCTGGATAACTGGGATGGATGTGATCACTGTGCTGATTGAGACAGACTAAACTCCCCTTTTATTCACAGCTTTATACAGGCCCAACAAAAGGGTCACCCAGGAGTCCTTCAGAAAAAGCAGAATTCTCGGTGGAGTCACTAAATAATTTCAAACCAACAAAGGGAAAATCCTCTACTGTGGAAACCCTGAGGACTGAAGCCATGAAACCATACACCTGTGTAAACGGAGTAAGCAGCCATATTAGCTGCATATAGGGAAACTTGCAAGTTGTTCTCACCAAAAGCTGTCCAGACGGAAATTGCTCGTGGTAAATATTCAATGAGAAAACTATATTTTCTGCAAATGATGTGGTTATAATTTGCCATAATCATGAGATAATTGTCTCTTTGGCCTTACAGGATTGTCAAATGGTTAAAAATGGTTTAAGTGGTTCTATTTTTTATCACATAGGGATATCTTTCAATGCTGTTGCCTACTATGCTCATTCACTAGATTCATGACAAAGGAATTAGAAGTGGGACAAGAAAAATTCCAAGCTCCTAGTGGGACCCAATATATTTTATCTACTCTTTTAGCTGCCAGGAATGGAGAGGATTAGCAGGACTCTACCTGATCATTTCGGCAGGATCTAAGAGCACTTCATTTATAAGCAAGGCCAGCCATGTTGATAATGGTGTATATATGCTACCAGGAAATTTACACTGGTCTCTTGAACTACTAATGGAACCTTGAGAGTATCTGCCACTCTTTTCACCAACTTTTGAAGTTGTTCACAAGAGTTAATGGGGGCATGAAAGCCTCATCAAGGGAAGATGAGGCTATATTAGTCAGTGGAGTTGTCTTGTTAACTCTCTTTTCTTGTTCTTTCTGTTCCAGTACATCATTTTTCTCTACAGGAAAAGACATTTGAAGTAGAACGTGCTGTCTTGGACAGTCCACAGGAGTAGCGGGTACCCTAAAAATGGTGTTGTCAGCAGAGAGATGAGTATGCCCACTGGAAACGGCTATAGGAGAATGGGGAAGGCAGCCAGCACTGGTTATTCCAGGGAGAAGGATTGGCAGGTTATGGTAGTAAAAGCATGAAAGCATCTTTGATCTTCCAAGTGCTTCATGCTCAAAGGTCAGCAGTAAGTCAGCAAAGCCCTGCACTGAGATTAGAGTCTGAAGAACTTTCTTCTTTGTATTCCAACAGAGGCACACACAATGGTGGAGTATTGGGCTCAGGTCTTGGTACTTAGAAGCCTTGAGCTCCACAAAGGAGACTTTCTTTGGAGACAAATAGGTCCCAGAAGGATCGGCACTCCTGTGTGAATCTGCACAGACATTTGAGGAACCCTGTACACTGAAGTCTAGCACTAAAGGATGCAACAGGGGGCTCTGCTTTTGCTGTCCTAATGCTCTCAGTACTGAAGAGGCAGCTGCAGATGAAGGTGATATCAGGTGTTTCAGAAGAACCTCATTCAGACTTCAATGATACCAAGAGCTTCAGTTCCATGTGTCTTTGACAAGGGCTTTCATGGAGAAAACCTCAATACCAAGGCTCGAGTATTACCTTGCAGGGGTGTGGGTTTCTAGGACAGCAGACCTCTGAATATGGTGTCACATAGAAGAGCTAGCATGACTTTCCTCATTTCAGTGGTAAATCCGTCTCCCAAAGATCTAGAAGGCAATTGAGCTACCGACACTGAGAGCGATATGGTCATGCAGACACCCAAGTCCCACGTGAGTCTCTGGGCCTGGCTTTGAAGCTAAACGAAGCAAGCAGTCCTCTTTTTATGGTGATTTTATCATCCTGTCCTTCTGGAGTGGCTCTAGAAGCTTGCACAGATCTTGCATTTCAAATGGATGTGCATATCCCCAAAGCAGCAGCTATAGTGCTAGTGACCATCACCAGCTGCAAAAGATTCCCAGCAAATGTGAAGCATGGGTATTTAAACATCCTCAGAGGAAACAGGCTTCTCTAGAGAGCGCCCCTCTCTGTGGAAGTGAGGATACATGGGAGGCAAAACCCCAAACAAAAGAAGAAAGAACTCTCGAAAAGCAAACGCCACACCGTGAAGGATAAAAGTAGAAGTACTAGAAAGTAGCTAAGGTTCAGGCAAGCACTCTAATGCTCTCAGGGAGAGGTGGCTGAAAAGGAACTCAGAGCAGTACATCTGTCACCGTCCTTTATAGCTTAAGTATGGAATATGAAGAAGGCGAGGGTATGTGCAGAAGCCAAATAAACACTGCTGCTGAAAACATTTTGATGGAAGGTACAGGAGGTCCATGAACACCTCAAATGGATTGGTCCTAGGGACACTGAGGAAGAAAAGTTAAAGAATTGATTCAGAAACTAATGGGAGAGGCTGCAGGGCCTGTATCGTGTGGGTTAAACTGGCTGATTGCAGTTGTCCTTTTAAGACTATTACATTTTTTTCATCTTATCTTTGCAAGAAAATAATTAAAGTATTTTAACCTTACAATACTCCTTAATAATGGTCTCTCTCTTTCTCTCTCTCACATACAGTGGGTGAGGAAGCAACTTTTATTGGGGTAGCTTCTGCTGCTGACAGGGACAAGCATACAAGCTTCACGAAGCTCTTCTTCACGTCTGGAGACGATAACCCTAGTATCATAGCAAAGACAAGGAGGGACGGATTGCTAAGCAAAAGGGGTTTGTACATTGTAGATCACTTAGCATGAAGTGGGCACTTAACACTTTTGCAATAGGATAAAAGTTAGTAGAGAGTAGTGTCATAAATTGTAATGAGCCATAAAAGCACGTCTGTTAAATCCATGATTTTTAGTGTCTAGCAGTTATGAATTTAAGTTCCCAGCTCACCTTTTGAAGCTATTGTGTAGATTTGAGTACAGGGACTGAAGTCAGACATGGGGTTAGTTTTGTGAAGTGTTCATTGATAGGGATACAGAGATTTTATAGTTGTCATTTTTCTGTATGAGTTCATTCAAAGGTGTAGTTTTATTTGTGGGTCATCAGATGCACTGGATGAGGTACACGTTTTCATATAAATATGTAAAACCCAGGAATCTTGAAAGATATGTTACAGGGGGTATTAATCATAGCAGTGGAGATACGTCTACAGGTTTGACATCTGTTGTACTGGCAGGGTCTGGTGCTGCTCTGAATTTAAATATTGCAAGTTAAACTGCTTCCTATTCTTTCCCCACTGCAACCTTTAATATTTTATACAGAAACAGGTGGATCCTGGGAAATGACAACTTGAGAGGGACTTCTGGCAAAGCAATAGTATGAATAATCAAAGACTAGCTACAAAGATACATGCTTTATGTGGTAAAAGCTAGGACACCTGTGGACTGGCTAACCAAGAAGCGATTTAATTATTTGTTAATCTTTGTATGGAAATATGTTTATGATCATTACATAAATTACCTGTGATCACTGCTATACAAAAAAACCCTTCATCTGTGATCACTCCAGAACAAAGTCGCTTGGATATTTGCCATCTAATCATTAAGATTGAAGTGCCTTTGGCAGTCAAGTCTAAGTATACACCTAGGCTACGTCTACACTGGCCCCTTTTCCGGAAGGGGCATGTAAATTTCACCAGTCGTCGTAGGGAAATCCGCGGGGGATTTAAATATCCCCCGCGGCATTTAAATAAAAATGTCCGCCGCTTTTTTCCGGCTTTTAAAAAAGCCGGAAAAGAGCGTCTAGACTGGCCCCGATCCTCCGGAAAAAGTGCCCTTTTCCGGAGGCTCTTATTCTTACTTCAAAGTAAGAATAAGAGCCTCCGGAAAAGGGCACTTTTTCCGGAGGATCGGGGCCAGTCTAGACGCTCTTTTCCGGCTTTTTTAAAAGCCGGAAAAAAGCGGCGGACATTTTTATTTAAATGCCGCGGGGGATATTTAAATCCCCCGCGGATTTCCCTACGACGACTGGTGAAATTTACATGCCCCTTCCGGAAAAGGGGCCAGTGTAGACGTAGCCCTTGGCTATGTCTATATGGCGCTGTTTTGTGTAAAAAATATGCAAATGAGGTGAAGCGTGGAATATCGCCGCACCTCATTTGCATAATTAATGATGGCCACTTTTTGGCCAAGAGGGGGTTTTTGCGCAAAAGCCCCCTCTTGCGCAAGAGCCAGTCTTCCGCATTTTTTTCAGGCAGAACGGCTCTTGCGCAAGAGGGGGTTTTGAGCAAAAGCCTCTTGTGCAAAAAGTGGCCACTCATTAATTATGCAAATGAGCAGGGCTTGACAAGGGGCAGTGAGCCCCACTCACCACCCACGCAGTTTGGCACACTGCACATGCACTGATTGTGTTGCGGCGCCGTGCTGGGCTAAAATCTACTTGCCACGGGCGAGTAGATCGCCCTAATTGTCGAGCCTGCAAATGAGGCATGGCGATATTCCACGCTTCGCCTCATTTGCATATTTCTTGCGCAAAATAGTGCAGTATAGACATTGCACTAATTAATAGTCTGAGTTCCTTGCATTAAAAAAATCTTGCATCTGCTAAGTCGAGGGTGGGGAACCTTTGTTTGACTTGCGGGCTGCTGACCCACAGAAAAATCAATCAGAGGCCGCACACGAGACGCAAATCAAACCCGCACTGATGTGGCCCGAGACACTCCCCACAACAAGAGCTTGGGGGGCCCAGGTTAGATTTCATGTACTGCAGCCCCATGGGGGAGTTGTGGGGGGACTGGAGCACCAGTGTAGGCTCCCCAATGCTAGGGGGAACCCTGAGCCTCAGGGGATGGATTCAGGCAAGCTGAGGGCCACATCCGGCCCCTGGGCCTTAGGTTCCCCACCTGTGCTAAGTAAAAGCTGTAGGACACATCAAATGGAGTGCCAAGATTTAACCCTCCTGCCCTGGGCTGTACTGCTGTCCCACAGGGGTGGGGCGGGGCTCTCTCCACTGCACAGATGGCTTGGTCTCCTGCCCTGGGCTCTGCTCCAGCTTTTCCTGTAGGGATGGGAGGAGCAGCATGTGCACTTTCCCATAAGCTGGATCCGGCATAGAGCCTCGAGGGTGTGCCCCCCCCCCCAGTGCAGGAAGCCGGCACTGGCTCCAATCTTGCGGGGGGCACAGTGACGGGGTGCTGAGACCCCGCACCAGGGAACTTGTGCCCTCTCAGAGGGGCTGCAGAGTGTGTACCGGCCGTGTGCCGGCTGCTCCCGAGCCGCGGCTCAGCTGAGGCTGCCCCAGCCCCGCCGGTAAGACGGGGAGGGGTGGCGGGCGCACCGTGTCGGACGGCGTGGGGGCGGGGCACGTAAACCCTCTGGTGCAGCGGGAACTTTAAAAACCCACCGGACGCTGGAGAAAAGGGGCGACACGGACCTGCCCGGGAGCAGCGAGACGAGGACGCCCCCGTGATTGTCTCTTCGGGGCGCCCAGATGCCGTGAGTACGGACACCCCTGAGGGGAGGGAGGAAGGAAGAGGCCCAGGGCAGGGCGGTGAAGCAGCCCGTGGGCTGGCGCGTTTAGGGGCACGACCCCGTCAGCCAGACCGAGACTGGTGAGCAGTCTCAGTCCTTAGGGCCCTGGGCTGGGGCCCGAGAGTGAGGGCAGGCCCGGGCCCCCTTCCTTCCCCCACCTGAGGAGAAGGGAAATACAGCAAAAACCCTAACGTAAAGGGCTAGGCCAACCAATTTGAAGAAAAGCTGACCAGCCCCCCAGACTAGGCCGGGGGTGCCCGGTCACAGGCACAATGCTGGATCACACCATGGGGGGGGGGGAGAGAGAGAGAGAGAAAGAGAGAGAGTGTGTGTGTGTGTGTGTGTGTGCGCGCATGCCAGTTTATTGTGCATGCCACTGAAAATAATCTTGTGTGCCATACATTGCCAACCCCTGCCGTAATGTACTTAGAACTAGCAGAAATACCCAGCATCACCCGGGTAAAATATAGTAAAAGGTGTGATGAATGAACTATGTCAATGACATTAACATAGTATGTTTTATTGGAAATACTTTTCTCTTATATATTACTTTAAGAAATTAACATAGCTAGTACTTTTTCTGTTATCATAGGGAAAGGATCTTGTAGTTGCAGTGTATGTGACACGCTTAACAGAAGAGTCCAGCAAATGCCTATGATCAGGCACTACTAAAAGCTAATTAGTGGCCCAACTGGGGCTTTGAGGGAACCGATTTTGAGATATAACCAATCCAGTGACTGAAGTTAGGAAATCAGTATTATCCATGCAAAATTTGGTGTTTCTAGCTCTTACTGTTTTGGAGATCTTTCGGGACAAACAAACAAACTTTCGGAAATATTTATAAGATAATCCACTTCTGCAGGAGACTGCCATATACTTAAATATAAAAATGAAATCTCAGGCTTAGTTTAAAAACCTACACTACACAGGGTAAGAGGATTTACAAGACATTGGTCAACTGCTTTGGCAGACTGGAAAAAAAAATCAGTGATATTTGATTCCTTCCCTTGCTCTCCTGAGGCTATCCATTTCCTAAGCACCATTAGCATGCTTGATATTGTACCAATGAAAGGACAAAGCCCAGTCTACACTAAAAATACTCAGTCTCTTGCCACAAGAATCAAGTCACTCACACAATGTCCAGTGGCCAGAAGCAGCATGTGCACTACAAACAAGTCATGAGAGCAGCATGAAATTCTGAGACGCTAGTACAGGTTAGATCTCCCCAGTCCAGTTCCCTTGAGACCTGACCAGTTCCAGACAAGGGAGTTTTCCAGACCAGGGAAGATCTAGGGTATGGGGACACCAGCCTCTCCGCTGGGCTCCTCTCCCCAACTATCTGCCACTGCTGCTCCTGCCCCAGCAGCTCTGGAGGCAGCCCCAGCTCTGGAGATGGCCCTGCAGGCGCTCAATGCCCCACCAGCTGTGAGCTCTGCAGCCCTCCCCCTTCCTGGCCTTACCAGCTGAGGGCTGAGCAGCATCCCCTGCAGACTCCAGGGTCCCCACCAGCTGTGTGCTCTGCACCCCCTTTGAGCTCCAGTATCCCCATTGGCTTCCCCGCCAGGCTGGCTGCAGGCTCTGGTACCTCATGACTCCGCTGCCCAGCTCTGCTCCCAGCCACCAGCAACCTCTGTGCCGGGGCTCTTTAGTCCAGCAACATCTGTGGTCCAGGAGACACCGGAGAGTCCTGGACCACAGAGGTTCAATCTGTATTACACTATAATTGTATGTCTTCTATGTACTGTATGTCCAGAACAGCATAAATGAGAAGTGGAGTTAATGGAGAAGAGGGCCTTTCTCTTGGCCAGTGGCTGAGATATTATTATACAAGGCATGCCAAACAGCATTCAGAACACTGGAGTCAGAGTGCATCCCTTAATCCTAGTTTGATAGGGTGTAATGCAGCAGTTCCCGAACAGTGGGCCGTGGGCCTCTTCCTGGCTGTGGAAGAGCACTTCCCTCCTGCCACGCAGGGAAGCGCTCTTCCCCGGCCGAGAAGAAACCCCACCCCCACCTGGTGCTGGTTGGGTGAGAGGCGGGGCAGAACATGCCTCTCCCAACAGCCACAAAGGGGGGGAAACGCTGGGTGGTTTACGCCAGCCAAGGACCCCAGAGCCGCTGGGCCAGGTGAGGGTGGACAGGGCAAGCAGTGGGGCTCTGGGGTCAGAGCTAGTGCTGGGGGGGCTCTGGAAGTTGGGCTAGTAGCGGAGGGGAGGGGGAAGAGAAGAGACTATGGGGGCAAGGCTGGCACTGTCGGACTGAGGGAGGGAGGCTGGCACTGGGGGGCGTTGGGTGCAGGAGACTCTGGAGTCAGTGACTGCTGCTGGGGGACAGTGGAGGGGTGGGGTTCGGGGTTAAGGCTGGCACTAGGGGCTGGGCTTTTGGTGGACCAGTAACACCTTATTTGCATATTCATTATGCAATTTATGAATGTGGAAATAAAGTGTTAGCAGGCCGCCAAAAGTTTGTGAATGGGTTTGCCAGTGCCCGGTATCAAAATGTTTGGGAACTATGGGTATAAAGAAAGCACTCACAATCCAGAGCACCCAGCACAATGCTCATGTCCCAAAGGAAAATGAATGTTTATCTAAAGGGGGTAGAAGCACAAATCAAACCACACCACCACATGGCACTTGTAAACCAAATACACAAAGGCCAATACACTGAATACAGGCATGTACACAGTCAGCTGCATGACATCACAAAGAAACAATGCCAAAGATTAAAATGATGAGCTGGCCTACATCTTTGCGATGAGCTAGCACAGTGATCTCAATGGTTCAGGAGCCAAATTAGCGATCACCATTATCCGTGTGTGTATAAACACACACACACACACACACACACACACACACACACACACACACACACACACACTCTTCTTATAGATGAACTATTTGGTCAATCATTTTGCAACAACAATTGGTTATTAACATAATAAAGACATCCCTATTGGCCTGTGGAGTGATAGCATAGTGGGTAATGAACATGTGTCCTGATGACCATCTAAAGGCCTTACAGGTGTCTTGGATTGGAACATGAACCAGGAGGGCTGCCGAAGAGGCCTGCGTGCTGGTCGAGTGTGCCCGGTGGCAACAGGACTCCTGCCAGCTCTTAAGCCCATATCCTGTTCAAAATCCTCTGCATGGGTTCTCACAGACCCTTTATCCTTTCAGCCAATGGGATGAAGAGTTGGGAAGACATCAGGAAAAGTTTTGTCCAGTCCAAATAAAATGCCAAGGTCCTCTTCACATCCAGGACATGCGCCTTTCTTTCTTGGCCTTATGAGGTTTAGGGCAGAAGCCCAGTAGAAAGATAGCCTTGCTTATGTGGAAAGTAGAAACCATCGTGGGCACCACCTGGTGGCGTCGAAGCTATACTTGATTCTTATGAAAGGCCATGTGGGACTGTTCCAACATTAAGGCATGCAACTTGAAGACCCACCGCATGAAGTAACCGCCATCAATAAAGCTTCCTTCCGGGATAGGTCTGACAAAAAGCATGAGGCAAAAGGGTTAAAGTGTGGCTCCGCGAGCCTAGAGGACTAGTTTGAGGTCCCCCAGTGGAATGGGGAAAAGTGTCTAGAGGCCCTTTAGGAGCCTAGCAGTCATGTCCTTTGAGAATATAGACCTGCCTTGGATCAGCAGATAGAAGGTGGAGATAGCCAGCAAATTCACTTTGATTTTTAAGATGAAGTAATCCAATATGGCCTATAAGGAAGTATGGAAGAGGAAAATGCCCCACTCAGCAGCAAATAGGAAAATCTGGTCCAGTTCACCAGGTACATCTGTCTGGTTATGAGCTTCCAACTTCCGAGGGCTTGTTGCACCCTTCTGCTTCGGACTGTTCCTCTGGATTTAGCCACGCAGCAGCCACACTATGAAGTGGAGTAACAGGAGCCTGGAAAGTAATGGGTAGCCGTGATCCTGGGACAACAGATCCAGACGATTCAGCAAGGGCTATAGGGGGAGCACTGGCAAACTCAGTAGGGTGCCAAACCAATGCTGGCTCAACCCACCAAGGGCAATCAAGATCATCTGAGCTTTGTTTTGCTTAATCTTGAGCAGGACCTTGTTTACTGGCGGGATCAGCAGTCTCCCATCCAAGGCAGGAGGAAGGCAGAAGAAACCTCCAGATGGAGTGCCCACCTGTAATGAGATGGAAAAAGTTTCTGCTGAAGTCATCTGCCAGCATGTTCCTGGCCTCTGGAAGTAAACCACTGGTCTGCTACTATGGCCTCTGAAGCTGGAAGAAAGGGCAGCAAACAGTGAGCAAACAAAAGGAGGAAGGTCCTGGGAAACTGTTTGGTACATCAGCCTTGGGCACCTGCACGATTATCTGGAACAGGCTGAGTCTGGTTGTGTGTAGGGATGTAAGAAGTTAACTTGGCACCCAGTCAGCAGCAGGCTTCTCAGCCTGCTTACCCAGTAACTCAGAGGTGGCCAATACATGGCTCGCAAGCTGCATGCGGCTCTTCACTCCTGAAAGTGCAGCTCACGAAGCCTCCCCCACACTCTGTGCTCAATGGTTGCAGGGAAGCCGTCCGGCATGGCAAAATGGCATTGGCCGACAGGAGCCTGATGTGGCCAAAAAGCCTAACCTGCGATTTTTAAAGGGGCAGTGTTGTTTTTTGCTCAACAACTCTGCTAGTGGGGAGCTTTTCCTTTCTTTTTTTTGCTCAACAATTCTGGTGCGGCTCTTCGCATTTCTTCCGCCACTGTTTCAGCTCTCTTCGTTTAATGGGTTGGTCACCCCTGCAGTAACTAGCTAATCGACCTGGCCGGGGCAGCTCTCTGACCTGGCGTGGCAGGCTCCTGCCCATGGTGTGATATTTAACCAGTTAAACAATATAATTTTAATTGTTTAACCAGTTAACTATTTTAATGGGTTTTTATACCCCTGGCTGTGTGAAAGGCTAGGACTGTTGACCTGAACATCCCTTAGATTTTCTCTGGAGTGGCTCGACAGGAGTGTCTCCCTTGACCCTGGGAAGGCTGTGGCTTAAACTGATTGGAGGAAGGGACAAGGACATAGAGGTCTAATATCTCCAGGGTTGTATAGGAATCCTTGAGACCATAGAGTTTAGTGGTAGTCAGTTCTGCAAACCAGGTGTATCCATCGAGGCTTTCTGGGGCCAGCAGAGTGCCCACCACCAAGGCTTTTGGTGCTGGCAGAGGGAAGCTTCAGGTCTACTCCAAAGTTCCAGTTAGTGAGTGGGCTCAGAGAAACTCCACGGATTTGAGAACCACTGTGTGTGCCGTAGTTTGTGGCCACGGACCCCACAATGCCGGCTGAACCACCACCCCCGAGCCTCTCTTGCGGGTAGGGAAACCTTGTTCTAAAGCAAGGATAGCAGAGCAGTCGCTACCGTGACCAAAAGTAGGTTGAACTATAGCTCCTCTCCCATCAGTGCCCCTCTCCTAAAGGAGGCAGACCTGTGTGATTCTGAGGAACACCTGAAGAGCAGGCTTGCAGGTAGCCAGTAACTGACCCAATGTTCACCAGTGTCAGAAGAGCAAGTGGATCCGGGAGGAAGACCAGGCTTGGCACTGCAGAAATGCAAGTTGCAGTGAAGTTGACCTGGGAGATCCGCACCGGTCTGAGGAAGCGTACTCTGTGCTTTGATCAGTACTGGGGTCACAGAGATTCTCTATGTTCTCTCCGGTATTCCTGCTGGGGGAGGGCAGGCACACATGCCTCACAAAGTCTGCATCTTACCACCACCAAGCCTCGCTTTGATCCTCTCTACCCTGCTCCCAATCCAGGGACCACGCTGGGCAGAGAAACTTCTGCCTGTCCTGGTCACAAGTGTGACTCAGAGGGCAATCTTTGGCGTGACATCTGCCATGACGGGAAATGCTGCCTCAGCAGCGACTGCGGTGATCCCAGTGAGTTTACACCAAGCCCGAGGTCCCATGAAGACTGGCGTGGGCAGCGCAAGTACATAACATCCTGTGCTGCTTGTAGGCACGCAGAGCTGTCTCTGTCCAGGGTGACCAACTGAGAATGGGCTGGACTACTCCGCTCAGTTTGAGACGTGGCCCTTAAGCTCAGCTGTGGGTGAAGTAGTGCCCGGTATGGAACCTTGATCTTCCCAAGGCTTGTCCTTCCCCTTATGGGAAACAGATCTTCCTCTCCGTCTTTTTCACTGGAGCCGCAGAAAGGAAACAGTGCCAGCTGGTAGATGGTACCACTGGAGCACTGAAGTCATGGTTCCTGGCGCTGAGTAAGAGTGCTGCTCTGTCACTGGGGCGAGTGCAAACTCCATAAGGGCTTTTGAGCCAAATGTCTCTTTACTACTTTGTCCCGAGCTTGAAGGACTTGCTGAGTCCCAACGGGGATCCTAACAAGTCCCTAAGTACAGTACTATGAAAAACAGAGCGAAACAACTACAAAACAAACTAGAAGAACAAAGTCCAACAAGAAGCACCATCACAGTTCCAGCACCCTCACAGGCAGCAAGAAGGAACTGAGGGTTGAGGGAACTGGTGGCACCCTCTTTACCATGGCATATACACACTACTCCAGGGCACTAGAGCTGGTCCACTACAGATATTGTGGAAGGAAAATATTTCCAGCACCAGTGCAATCACTTTGAGCAATCACACACAGAATGAGGAACAAAAGCCTGTAAGTTTCTACGGAAGCAACACACCGACTTGGGTAAGTTTTAATTTAGTCTGAGCAATAATTGAAAAAGATACTTTTTGGAATTATAGTTCTTGGAGAATGCATTCCAGTGTTTGTCACATGGAACTTAAAATCAGGCTTCCCAGGCTCCGTTCTCAGCTTTGTCATTGATTTGCTATATAACGAGGAATTCACCTGTGTAAATCAAAGCACAGACAAATTTTATCTATGAGATTTACTTACCCCCTGTATGTTATGATTTAAAACTTAAATTTTGCAAAGCACACGGATGCTATGGTTTGTGCTAGGTATGTGTGGATTATTTGGAAATTTTAATCTCACGCTACTGAGTGTATGATATCCTGTGCTAAGACTCTAATAGTAGGTTCCTCTAAGATTAAGGTTATTGGGGGGGAAAAAAAAGCCCATTAGAAACACGTACTCCAGCAGTAGAATATAGTTAGATATTTAGCTGCAGTAATTCTTACAATCATATTAAATGCTTGATGCACTTGGGGCTGGAAAATAAGGATATATTGGTAAGACCTTTGGAATATTTTCCTCTTCCAAAAAATTAATGAGATCACAATGTCAATTTCCTGCCTTTACAGGATTAAGATGCTATACATTTGTGTATAATTTCTCTAAAAAGCCTACAAGATCAGTAATATATCTGAATTGACAATGTATAAGACACAATTGATTCAGTAGGTATATTCAAAAATATATAAATAAATAACTCAATTATGGTTCAATTTTGCTTCAAATGAAGTCTTTTACTATTAAGGCTAGGCTATTTAAAATGATTTTACTTTGGTTTATTTTTGTTTTAAAGCTAATAAAAATCTTTTTGTGACCAAACTGCTTGTTAACAGTAGTGGAAGATCTAGCTTTTTAATCTGAAAATGCATGAATAGCTGTAAAAATATGCTCTCTTTCAGGTTTGGGCACTTGTTCTGTGTTGGGAGACACTGTCAAAAATTAAACTATGTGCTCTTCTTTTCAAAACTTATAGAACTCCCTGTGGTAAGAGGTAGGAAAAAAAGGAATTTCATTTATTTCTCACTGAAGTTTTATGTGATCACATTTACACAGCAGTTAATTTTCAATTGATTTTTAAGAGATGGAACTTAATACAAACCTAACAAAACCAAGTTTGTACTTATATGATTTTATCATTTGGGAGTAATAATACCTAGCTTTTACATAACACTTTTCATTATATCTTCTCTCAAACTGCTATGTAAAAGGAAAATATATTTTCAGTCCTTGGAAAAAATATTTATATGGCACAGATAGATCTAGTTAAGGTTCTAAATCCTTTTATTTCCACAAGCAACTTGAGGCTCATAACCTAGTATTCAAAATTCACTGAAGGACTAAACTTTGCACAATGTCTCAGCCTAAGAGACAATTTTGTTCACAATGTTTGAAGGAAATGGATTTGACCTCTTTTAAAGTAAAATTCAAATTATGTATCCTTCTTCATTCAGTATTCTTAAAGTTCTTTACAAACATTAACTTGTTTATGACTTTTCCAGGGTCATATCAAATCATAAGCAGAACAAGAAAAAAATTAGGAGTCCAGGCTTTTACTCTTACATGAATTCTAAAGAGGGGGAAATAATTCTGACCACTTCCAAGCCAATTTTATTTTTAACTATCAATCTGTTTTGCTTTTAAGTTTGTGCTTTCAACATATGGTTTCCTCCAGCCTAAAACCTTCTGATGAAGCGTCCCTCTATACCAAGAGCTTCTCAGGCCTACCTAGTTCAATACATATTACTTCAGAGCCTATGAAGCTCAGTAATAAAAACTAGCCTGACATTTGTGTTTGTCCAGAACTCTGAACATTTAAAACTAGCCTAAGGACTGTTATAATGTTCTCAATAAGGCTGCATGCTTCTTGGGGGGGGAGGAGGGTGGGGGGAAGAGAGAAGAGTGCCAGACTGAGAGTCTTGCACACTGATCCCAGTGAAAATGGCCATCCCTGATTAATCCATTCATATACAGAACCCAATGAGAGTCTTTTACTGCGAGCTAAATACCAATGGAACCAATATTTGACAGTTAGCCTTACCAACATGCATTTGGCACCATAGACCTCTCTCACCTCTTAATCTGGCAACAGGATACACCAAAGCATTCTGAAATAAGACTGCAAGGCCTTCTTTGTGACAGTCCTTCATTGTAAGATCACACTACACAAGTGTCTTCACAGGGACCCAGAGATGTCTCAAGAGAACACTGCCCTTTTGGGATCTGATTTACAAATAACATATTCTGTTTCCACGCATGTGGTGTTTCAGCCTCTGACGCTTGTCACAACATGCTGCCTCCAGAACTAGTAGCTTCCATGGCTTGCACAGACAAGTGGTCCCATCCAGTTGTGTGTGTGGGAGTCACTTATCTCACCTATACCTTTGTGTTTAGTCTCAGGCTACGTCTACACTGGCAGGTTCTTGTGCAAGAACAGCCGTTCTTGTGCAAGAATCTGCAGAGCGAACACACTGCCCACCCTCTCTTGCGGAAGATTTACAGTACGGCATGGTAAGAGAGGGCTTCTTGCGCACAAGCTACGCTATTTTTTAACAGGTGTAAGCTCTCTTGCGCAACAGGGCAGTGTGGATGCTCGGCAGGGGTTTCTTGTGCAAGAAAGTCCTATGGCTAAAATGGTCATCAGAGCTTTCTTGCGCAAGCGAGCCTCCACACTGCGATGGGCGCTCTTGTGCAAAAGCACAGCTTGCACATGGCACTGTGGACGTTTTCTTGCGCAAGAAGCCGCCAGTGTAGACATAGCCTCAGGGTATAGCATGGTATGGAGGAAGCTGGGGAAGTAGGGACAAAAGATAAGTGAAAAGGTACAATAAGAAGCAACTTGGGATGTGGCAGCCTCTCTCAAGCTGAGGCAGCAGCTCAGCCGCAGCGTAGGCGCACGCATCCCTTCCAGAGGGGGGAACCACAGGAAAAGGTCCTTCCATGTCTCTCGCAGCCCCAAGACTGTGCTCCTCTGCACAGCTCCCCACCAAGCTACGTGGGGACAGAGAGAACCTGATCATGTCAGGGCTGCATCCCAGACATTCAGTGAGCAGCCCTGCCCCATTCCAACAGGCCTCCATACCAACCACCCACCAATGGCGCTTGGCCTCCACCCACCCCATTTCCCCCCATTCTTCCTCCTGCACCATACACTGTGACCAACAGCCCTCACCTCCCCCAAACCCACAGTCCCCCTCCATGCACCAACCCCTCCCAGGCCACCCTACATCCCTCTGAACCCTCAATCTCCCTCCACGGACCCAACCCCTCCCAGCCCCCCAAACCTCCTTCATGTACCCTGACCCCTCCAACTCCCCCCCACAGCCTCCCTTCATGCACCCAATCCCACTGGGCTCCCCCTCCGATCCCCCAAACCCTCAGAGCCCCTCCATGCACCCCAACCCAACTCCCCCTTCAGCCCTCCAAACCCTCAGCCTTCCTCCGCACACCCGACCCCACCCAGCTCCCCAAATCCTCAGTCCCTCTCTGTGCACCCCTGACCCTGCTGAGCTTCCCTTAAACCCCCCCAAAACCCTGTCCCCCTCCCATGCACCTGGACCCCACTCAGCTCCGCTAGTCCCCCAAACTCAGCCCCCTTCTGTGCACCCCAGCCCCACCCAGCTCCCCAAAACCTCAGACCCCCTCCGTGCACCCAACTCCACCGAGCTCCCCGTATTCCCCCAAACTCTGTCCCCCTCCGTGAACCCTAACCCCACTCAGCTCCCCTACAGTCCCCCAAACTCTGTCCACCTCCATGCACCCCAGCCCCACCCAGATCCCCTACAGCTCCCGAATACCTCAGACCCCCTCCGTACACCCGACCCCACTGAGCTCTCCCTACAGCCCCGCAAACCATCCGCCTTCATGCACCCCAACCCCACTCATCTCCCCCTACAGCCCCCTAACCCCGTCTGCCTTTGTGCACCCCAACTCCACCCAGCTCCTCTACAGCACCCCAAACCCTGTCCCCTCCATGCATCCCAACCCCACCCTGCTCCCCTACAGCCCTGTAAGCCCTGTCCCCTCGGTGCACCCAAAACACAACCAGCTCCCCTACAGTCCCCCAAAACCTCAAACCCCCTCTGTACACCTGACCCCAGAGCTCACCCTACAGCCCCCCCAAACCCTGTCCCCTCTGTGCACCCCAACCCCACCCTTTCCTACAGCCCCCCAAAACCTCAGCCCTCTCCATGCACCCCAACCCCACCCTGCTCCTACAGTCCCCCAAAACCTCAGCCCCCTCCATGCACCCTAACCCCACTGAGCTCCCCCTACAGCCCCCCAAACCTCAACCCCCTCCATGCACCCCAACCCCACCCAGCTCCTCCTACAGCCCCCTCCATGCACCCCAACCCCACCCAGCTCCGCCTACAGCCCCCCAAAACCTCAACCCCCTCCATGCACCCCAATCCCACCCTCCTGCCCCTACAGCTCCCCATGCACCCCAACCCCCCGCTCCCCCTACAGCCCCCCAAAACCTCAGCCCCCTCCATGCACCCCAACCCCCCAAAACCTCAGCCCCCTCCATACACCCCAACCCCCCCAGCTGAGCCCCCCCCCACCCCCTCCAGTCCCCTCCCACCCTGCTCCCCTCAGCCCCCTACCCCACCCCCCGAGCTCCCCAAAACCTCAGCCCCCTCCATGCACCCCAACCCCCCGCCCCCAGCACCCCAACCTCCCCCCAAAACCTCAGCCCCCTCCATGCACCCCAACCCCCCAAAACCTCAGCCCCCTTCATGCACCCCAACCCCCGTGAGCCCCCCACCTCAGCCCCCTCCATGCACCCCAACCCCCCAAAACCTCAGCCCCCTCCATGCACCCAACCCCCCAAAACCTCAGCCCCCTCCATGCACCCCAACCCCCCCCCCCAAAACCTCAGCCCCCTCCATGCACCCCAACCCCCGAGCCCCCCCAACCTCAGCCCCCTCCACGCACCCCAACCCCCGAGCCCCCCAACCTCAGCCCCCTCCACGCACCCCAACCCCCCCCCCCCACCTGCCCCCCCCCAACCTCACCCCCCCCCACGCACCCCAACCCCCTGAGCCCCCCAACCTCAGCCCCCCCCACGCACCCCAACCCCCCAGAGCCCGCCCCACCGCCCCGTCCGCGCACCCCCGACCCCACCCTCAGACCCACGTGCCGCCCTCGGCCCCGCGGCCCCTCCCCCCGGCGGCCCGCGCGCCATTTCTCTCCCCGCCGCCCCTCAGGGCGCCGCGCCCCTCCCCCTCGGGCCCGGCCGCTGCCCCAGGGCGCCGCCCCCCGGCGCGGGGCGAACGTGGCGGGAAAGCGCTGCGCCCCCATCCCACCGCGGAGCCGCCGCCGCTCCTGCCCCATCAGCCACCAGCAGCGACTGAGCCTCCGCTCGCGCTCGGGCTGTCCCCTGGCCGGCTCCGCCGCTCGCCCATTGGCTCCCGCCGCGCTGTGCCCGCCCCATTGGCTCCAGCCGCCAGCTGCCGCGTCGCGGTTGGCCGAGCCCACTGTCAATCGCGGCGGAGGCCCCGGGAGTGCCCGCCTCCGCTGTTATCAGGTTAGTGTTAGCCGCGGTGCTGGGGCTCGGGATTCCAAGCGGAGCTGGTTGAGCTCTCAAAGTCCCTCACCGCGCTGGCTTTGGGGGGGTCTTCAGTGGTGTCAATACAAAAGAGGAGCTGAGCAAAGCGAGAGACTCCTGCTAACCAGGGACATGGACATGAAGAAAAGGATCCACTTAGAGCTGCGGAACAGGACGCCCTCAGATGTAAGCAATGCAAAAAAAAATCCATCCCACATTTTGGGGGGTGCATTAAAATGATTAGAAAATGTAGGGGTGCAGCTGGAATAGGGAACGCCCGTGCCAGCGGCTGCTCAAGCCGCTGTTGTCCTTGAGGTGCCTACCGGTGTGTGGATGTCTCTGTGCACCTAAATTGGGGTGCCCAAAGGCGCACGCGTTATGGTCTAGGGGAAAACTAAGCTGCTCCCGAGTCTGCTGGTGTGAAATGCATTCAAGGAGCTTGCAAGGCATTAAATGAAAATAAGTTGGTGGCTCTCGCTGGCTGGTTTTGTTGGCAAATATTTGCACGGAGTGTTGGGCAGGGAGGGAGCGTGAGGGAGTTGAAAATGGTTTAGTTTAAAGTGCGTCTTCATTTCTTTGCAGTGATCAGGCAAGAGAGACTGGGGAGCCATATTTGTAACTTTGTAGTCCTCATGAACGCGCCCTTTCTCTCTCTCCCTCTCTCCAGATGCTGAGAAGACAAAAAATAGGATTTTTAAGCAAACCTTCAGTGGTTTTAAAAATCGGAGCCAGCTGACAATATCGCAAGCTTTTAATTTTTAAAAAATGCCCCAATAAATCCACTCTCCACCCTCTCTCCATCCACACACACACAAAAAGGCTGGATGTTTTTTTTTTCCTTGGGGCTGGACTTAGGTTGTTGTTCAGCGTCTGACTGAATAAACGAGAACAAGAAAGTTTGTCAGGACAAAAATAGACCGTGGCTGGTTGGGCACAAATTATGCAGACAAGAGAAAACCTAGTTACCTCTCCTCCTTTTTCTGTTTGTCTCTTACTGTTACCGCAGCGATAGCAATCGAAAGGCGAGAGGGGTGGGGGTCACCCAACTTGGGCAGACCCCCTAACCTCTTGCCAAATGCACCCAAGGAGAAATTAAGGTTGCTTCTGTGTAGGGGTGGGTGTGGGTGTTCTCTTGCGATGGGAATTTGGTGTTTTGTGCTGCGCAAAGGTGACCGGAGGTCTCTCCTCCTTAATCATCGGTGCATGGGATCGTTGCAAGTGCCTTTTCCTACCTTGGGAAGTTTTAGTGCAATTAACACACAGTAAAAAGCCAGTCTCTGGGGGAAACCCTCCCCTCCAAAACAACCGATCCCACACATGTGGCCATGGATTTTTAGAAGCCAAGACCGAAGAGGGCATTATATAATGGCTTAAATACTAAGTTTATTTGCGGGGAAGGGGAGGTGTTCTCCGGCTCGGTTTCCCTCTTGCAGACCAGACAGCTTTGAAAGGCGCTGGACGTAGATAGGAGTGAATAAACACATACCTTTCCAGAAATCAAAAGTATCCCAGGGGGACAGGGGGAAAACTGCCCCGCACTTTTCCTGTCGCCAGTAAAATGTCTGACGGACAAAGCTGGGCGGATTTACGTAACCTTCGCTTTAAACTTTAAAAAGTATTGAGGGGGGAGGGAGGGAGTGTGTATGGAGCTGGCTAGTGGGTCAGACACCTTCCCTTGTATCTGAGCAGCAACACCTATTAATACAAAGTGCTGTGTGGTGTGTGTGTGCGTGTGTGTGCGTGCAGGTTGCTGCATGAGCGGGGCTGCTCGTGCTCCCTTGTGTTGCACCGCGTGTATGTGCCAGCTAGCTCAGTACAAGAGGGCTTGTTTGTGAGAGCCCTGCAAAGAGGACAAAGAGCAAACGGAGGAGCTTCCTAATGAGGGGCCTCTGTCCCTACATCTCTGCCGGGGAGCTGAAATATTCCTCCCTCCCTCCACCCCATGAAATCATTCCCAACTTTGTATCCTCGCGTTGGCAGCGCCACACTAAACCTGAAGTAGGACAAGACGCCATGTTTTTTCCATCGAGCTGCAAAGG
Organism: Pelodiscus sinensis; assembly: GCF_052426305.1. NCBI lineage: Eukaryota > Metazoa > Chordata > Testudines > Trionychidae > Pelodiscus > Pelodiscus sinensis. The sequence continues at coordinate 43,984,132 of NC_143065.1, read as the reverse complement.
AGAAAAAGGCTGGGGTATGAAACCAAGGCGATTTATGCTTTAGGATCCGTGCGAACACCCCAAAGGAGGGAATTCTTAAAGCCACCAGCGGTGCAGTTAGCAAACATTCCTTGTGAAATTCTGGAGGGACTTGAGGGGGGTTGCTTTAAATGGTAATGCGTGTTACAACCTAAAATGAGAAGCTTTCATAGGTCTGCAGTTTCCTAATAATGATTATTCGGTGGGGAGGAGAAATGCTTCGTGTTTTGTTCGAGGGCAGGTCGAAGAGGTGGAATGGTGGCGGTTAGGGCGGCTGACGGAAGCAATGAGGGCGCACGGAGGGCTCGCTCTGTGTGTGTGTAACATGACTGCCAGCATTCAGGTCTGCCATTTTGTCACTGTTTTGTCACAGAGGGGGGAGGGGAGAAGGTTGTTTTTAAAGAAGATAACAATCTTATAGTCCGATTCCCAGCCAGGCACGACTAACGGCGTGTTCGAACCCGAATCCTGCTGCAGTGGGGCTGATGTGGCCGGGGAGGGGTCTTCAGGGAGGGAGGCGGGCATGTATGGGTGCGTGTCTGTGCAAAGGGGAGTGCTCGCTTGTTTCCCTGCACAAACGGCTCTTGGGGAGCGCGGACTCGGGAGCCTGTATCTTTAAATGGAACCTTGGCGTCTCGAAATGGAACGTTGTGTTCGCGAGCGTTCCGCGGGGCGGTGACGAACGTTCGGGGGAGACTGGAAGGCCGGTCGCACGCTCGCCAGGAGCGCCTGGCTGCATCGCCCCGTTCCGCTCGGCGCCGGCGCGGGCTGGGCCTGGCGCCCAGCCTGGGCTTGTGCCTTGTCCCGTTTCCCACCCGAGCTGCTGCGCGGGAGCTGGAAGAAGCGAGCAGACCTAGCAGGTCGTATGCACAGTGGGTTCCGGATGGCGATACACTCACTGCCGGCTGCAGCCGCGATATGGATGAGTCGGGAATATGCCTTGTTCCTGGGCAGGGCCCTGCTGGAAGGTAGGTCTTGAGGGTTTCCCCCCCCCCTGTGGATTATGTAGCAGTAACCGTTTAGCGCCGCTTGAGGTTTATCTTCCCCACCACCACCATCACCATTTTTAACAAGGATGCTGGCGGTAAAAAATTTCTCCAGAGTGCTGCACGGCACGTTTTGGCGACAGGAGTGTTAAGCCGAATGTGGTTTACTTCCCTCCCTGCTGGGTTTTTGGTTTAGGAAAGTAACACGAAGAGACTTTCTTTGATTGGGACAGTGTTTCTTTGCACTTGCATAACTTGATCTTTGGTGGGTAAAGACACCCTGTCCCATATGGTAGAAATGTAGTCTTTAAAGTGCTACACAGTCCTGTTTTTTGTTTCACCTGCCCCATATGGTCAGTCATAAAGTGTTCCTTATCTAACTTGGTACCTGCTGTCACCTGTTTCAAGTCTTTTTTTCTTTGATTCTGAATGAACTCTCCCATGCAAAGGCGATAATCAAAACTGTTCCAGATTTCATTATGCAAATGTATTTTAAATACGATTGGGAGAACGATACTTGTCGATATTGCGGTTTTTACCAGCCAGATCCAAAGGGGACACAGTAGCGAGGCCAGCACATCCTCATGTCGGGGAGTAATAAAATTTACAATGGGGGGGCTTGCCACTCTTCAGACTATCCCTTGAAATCTGATTTCTTGACTCTGTGCCTTTGGGCACTAACTAGAGGGGCAGACTGAATTTTAAAAGTAATGATTGCTTGTTCCATCCACAACTTGGTGCAGATTGTGTATTTCAGTATAGACAGACCAGTGAAATTAAATGAGATAGTTCATTAGTCTGGGAGTTTTACATAGGTTAAGATGATGCAGTATCTTCAGTAAGCGGCAGTACATATTTGCATCATAATCCATATTTTAACAGTGTCTGACCATTAAAAGAAACCGACTCTGGTTTTGTAAAGAAGGCCAATTTTTTCTAAGTCAATTGAACTGCAGCTGAGCCATTTGTGCTTTGGTATCCACACCACAGGCTGTGTTGTTCATCTTGACAGGGTTAGGGTTTTGCAAATCAAGAGCAGTGGTGAAGCAGTGTACCAGAATTTCATTACTTTTGTGGGTTTATGGTAATGTTCTGCAGGCTTTAGAGTGATGTACTATCATTCTTGTTTGAAATGCTGCTTAATACCGTGTAACAGAGCTGGTTACTCTGAGTGGTTAAATATTATCCTGCAGGTTTGGCATACATATTAATTAACAAAAGCACATATTGCAAGTGTATTTAAGGTGGAATGCACAGGGGCCCGATTTTCTCCAGCACCTCTTTTCTTTGTGTTTGTTTTAATTTGAATTTAGTGCTGGTGAAAGGTGCCAGATTGATAGTACAATACCTGAAATTATTTTTCCTATGTATTGTACTGTTGATGGCTGTGTAGTTTTTCTATTGGACTTTTCTCTCTCCCCCCCCACTGTGTTTCATGTTGAGAAGGTTCTTCATATGCTATGCACATACTAGGGATGTGAATGGTTAACCGGTAAGCCTCACCCGTAACAGGTTACCGCTAACTGGCAGCGGCCGGAGAAGCCCTCCTACCCGCTGCACCCACCGTGAGCAGGGGGCTGCTCCAGCCCCACAGGTCCCCCACGGGTGGGGGCGCTCCAGCTGGGGCAGAGCAGCCTCCATCCATGATTAACTGGTTAAGCATAAAGTTTAATCAGTTAACTAATTAAATGGGATTTTACATCCCTAACATGTACACATCTAAGCTCGTATCTACCCTTGGAGTCTTCTGATGTAAAGACCTGTACACTTGGAATTAGAACAGATTATCTCATAGGTTACTACAGAGCCATCAGAAGGCACTGTAATTAATGAACTAGTAGAAGCTTTTGTGGGCAGATTTTTGGGCACTCCTGTTTATTTGTATTGTAAACAGCCTAATTTGTTAGTTAAATACAACAGCTGTAAAGCAAATTATCAGTATTCCGGTTCTGGCTGGCTATGCAACATAGACCTTGTATAGGTTTTTGAAATTGTGCTAAAATGCCTTTTTTATGCTTATGTTTGTTGTTGTTTATGCTTATGTTTATGCTTACATTTTTACATTCGGTTGTGGATTACTTGAGTCCAAACACTTCATGATTGGTCTAAAAGAGGCACTGTTAACTTGAACTTAGGTCAACTAAAATAAAAGTTGAAAGTTTACTTCAGTTTTTTTCACGACTCTGGACTCCCCAACCCAAAAACATCTGTTTAATTTCATTTATGTCTGTTCTTCTCTTTTGTGTTATGGCCAACCTACCCAAACAAAAGGGAAAACAGTTGATAATGACTATTTGTAATTCCTGTGAAATACAGAAGGTAAACGTTAAGATTTAATTTTTCCTCACTATGTTACTCTTTTCATTGTAATGATAGTAAATGGCTTAAGTTGGTGTCTCTTTAAAGACCTTTCCTGTACTGAACAAATACAAAAATGAAAGGCATTCAAACTGTTCTAGCAGCCTCTCTGGATTTCTGACCTGCTGGTATTCTGCTAAATTCTCAAAAATGTTGATTTGAACTATACATCTCTGCACCTATACCACTGGATCTCCAGAAGTGGTGTTGTATTAAGGTGAATAAGTAGAGCCCCGCGAATCTACGGCTATCTGCTATATATCCACAGGTCAGGGCTCATTTTTGCAGATACAAAATTTGTGTCCATAACTGTATTTGCACAGGGTTCTATGAGTAAGTTGTTTGACCAGGAACAGCTGATATTGGAAACAGGTAGGTCCAAAGGAAACAGTGAAGCAAACATTTACCTCATTTAATTGAAAATAATGGATGAGAATGATCACGCAGAGATACAGGATTTATGTGTGAGATCCGCAGTGGGCTGTCAAGAAATCTTTTTCTTTTTAAAACTTGACTAAATTGTAAGCATGCGTAGGGATCAAGATAGAAACTTGCTGCCTTGCTTTCTAATCAGTCCACAATGTTGCTATTATCTGACAGCTTTTCTAGCGCGCGCACGCGTGGTTTTATCCTGACATTTCCCCCTCAACTGTTCACGTTTTTTCTTAGACGATCAGTCTCTCAAATGCAGTCATACTTATGCAAGGTGTTAGGGTGATTTGTTTGTGTACCGAACAAGCAAACATGATCTTGAAAAATGGTTCACTCTTGATAAAAGTATCAGAACAAAAGTAGCTGGGGTGTCGGTAACGAATGAAGACATAACAGGGGAAGCTGAAAAAAGGACACCAAAAGCTTAAAAGAGACACATAACAGGAAGAACGACTCACTAGTACTGACTCGTGAGGGCCTTGGTGATAGGATTGATTTAAACCTGAATCTGATAACTTGTCCTACAGCCAGATCTGCACACACAGAATTTGTCATCTACGCTGCTGCACTTCTACACCAAGACGTACAAAAATGTTTTGAGCTTAACCATGTGGCTCTTCAAAATGCAGAATCAGAGGCAATAGTTCAGGACCCAGAGTACACTGTTCTTCCTCTGAATTAATCTTGAATTCCTAAGGCCTGTATTGTCTACAAAGGGGTACGTCTAGCAATATTGAATTTGTAGTGTAAAGGGTGAGGGCTTCCTTTTTACAAACGGATATGTTGTATGTATTGCACCCAAGTTAGGAATGATCATAGACATGGACAATACTTACCCATTCCACATCTTGGGATGAATACATTTTTAATGGAGCTGTAAAGGCTGGGGAAAGATGAGAATTGGACCCACAAAAATGGAACTACTTATGTTTTGAGTGAGTGAATCACTTTCAAAGTAAAATGCAGGACAATGTAGCACTTTAAAGACTAACAAGATGGTTTATTAGATGATGAGCTTTCGTGGGCCAGACCCACTTCCTCAGATCAAAGTAAATAATGTTAAGCCTTTGGTTCTGAGGGGTGCTATGAACTCAGTAGTTCTGGTTTCCCAGCTAGAATCTCTGGTGTGGGTAGAAACGTGTGGAATTCCATGTGAGCAGACTTTGGGAGGGAACAGATTGGCCACCATCTGACTCTCACATCGAGACTTTTCTTGCTGTTGGAAGAGCAGTCCCCTCCTTTCTCCCCCTAGGGATGTTAAATTGCGTGGATTAAGAGAGGAAACTGTAGATGGAGGGGGGGGGGACTTAATATGTTTAAAAGGCTGAGGTGTAGCAGGCGACCCAGTGCAAGCCGGGAATCAGCTGCTAAGAGGCAGCAAGAAGGGAGCAACTAGTCCAGAGGTAGTCGACTAGTCACTTACATCCCTACTTCCTCCCGCCCCCACCCACCGAATGTGGCAGCTCTCAGTAAACAGTGTGATAATCACCTGGGCGAGTAAAATGAAATCTTGTTCGTACTGTTGCTCCCTAATAGGAAGCGTTAGGAGTTGCTTTCTGCTGATAGACCTAGCTGCAGTGGCTAGTGGTTGCTTGACCGTTAACTTGTTGTTGTTATAACATACAAACTATTTTCATTTCTTCCTCCACCTTCCCTTTGCCAAATCATTCTTCAAATCACATTTGTAATCTTTTTTTTTTTCTGTGCCTCTTCTCTAACTTACTAACTTTGCTTTTTTTCCTGCTAGATTTTTACCTCCATTATGGGTTTTGCTTCCTTCATGCTTCTCTTCAAAATACACTGTTTCTTCTTCTTTTTTTAAATTAGTAACTTTTTGGGTCCGGTCTTGCAGCCCTTACCTACGTAAGTAGTCTGAGTTAATCTGAACAAGATACAAGATTTGGGCCTATTATCAATCTTTTCTTCACTTCGACTTGTGTAACAAGAGTCACAAGACTGACTCATCATTGGGCACTTCTAATCACACCTTGTTTACACTTCCACAGTAAGTTGATGTAAGATATGCAGTTCCAGGTATGTGAATACCATAGCTGGAGTCAGTGTAGCTTAGGTCGACTTTCGGCAATGTCTTTACTGCGCTTTGTCAACAGGAGACACTCTCCTTTTGACTCCCTTAATCTTCTAATTCCGGTGGAGTACCAGAGTTGACCAAAGAATACTCTGCCATCGATTTAGCAGGTCTTCACTAGACCCACTAAATCAACCTCTGCTGCATTGATTGCAGCAGCATGGCTTTCTGGTAAGTGTAAATGTGGCCTCGGTGTCTTCCATGTATTAAAAAGGTTGAAAACAACATGTCCCAGTAAATCCAGCTGGACATTTCACTTGCATAGTACTCAGCATCTTCAACTTTTCAGACAAGGTATTGATTTAATGTTAGTTATTAATGTGCTAAGGATGTTAAAAAAATCATTGGCTCCCACCTGCTAGAGAGGCAGCAGTGTGGGCGTCAAGTATGGGAGCCAGCTTGAAAGCTGACTTCCCGTGTGTACCAGCGGCTACGTTTCCCCCCATCCTCTCCCTTCCCTCTCCCCTCCCCCCCACTGCCTCTATCAGAGGCAGCAGCACAAGGTGGAGGGGAGGGGACAGGCGGCTCCACAGGAGCTGGTGCTCATGGAGAGCTGGATTTTAAGCTGACTCCTTCAAACACCACTTCTACCTTCCCGTCCCCTGCACTGCTGCCTTGGTGCTAACGTTCTTTGGAAACTTTTCTTTGACTTCTGATAGCATGGCATCTATTTTCTAAGTGTATGGGAGGAACGCACGTGATTGCTCTAGTATTGAATGATCACAGAACGGGGAATTACCCTCTGCACATTACACCTTTCTTAAAAATAGTGTATTTCAACGTGTGTTTACGGAGTGGGGCTGAAGCCATTTAATAATAGCTAGCTTTTCTACAGTGTTTTTCCTTGGTAGGTCTCAAAATGCGTTACAAAGGAGAAGTGACTTGCCCACATCACCCAGGAGGAGAGACGGGGCTAAAACCAAGATCTCTTGAGGCCCAGTCTGTGCTCTATCCACTAGGACATCTTGCCACTGGGAAAAAGAGATGGATGCAAACTTCCAAGTGGCCCCTCAAAAAGCATTTGTTTTGAAATTCAAGCATAAGAGCGGCCATATTGCAGCAGACCAAAGGTCCATCTAACCCAGTGTCCTGTCTGCCCACAGTGGCCAAGGCCACATGCCCAATGGGGAGTGAACAGGTGATCACTAAATGATCCATCCTTTGTTGCTCATTCTCAGCGTCTGACAAACAGAGGCTAGGGGCACCAATCCTGCACATTTCATTTAATTAAGCACTTTAATCATTTGACTATGGCTGTTTAGGCCAGGCCCCTTCAAATGAAGTATGTTCAGGTCTCAGTGGTTGAGGAGCCAAATTAAGGGTCAGTATTGCCCAAAAGAGTGAGTGTGTGTGTGTGTGTGTGTGTGTACGTGTACGTGTGTGTGTGTGTGTACACACACACATCTCCATCCTCACAGAAAATGACTGACCAAGCATTCTACAATTGGTTAATAACATAGTAGAAGCTTCCTGATGAGATAATAACTTTGATTGGTAATTAAATCACACAGTTTTAGAACCATATGCTGCAAAGAGCTGCAGGAGAGGGATTAAAGAGTAACTTTGTGGTTCATGAGCCTCCGGCTGAATATCTCTGTAACAGGCTTCTGTAATATAGCTGATCTTAAAACTAACTCACCAGGAAAAATCCAGGGATGTTAGCATATAGTCATGTAAATGATTAACCTATAAGCCTCGGCGTATCGATTCATTCAAACGACTACACACAACCTCCCTCTCCCCTCACTGCCTCTGTGTCAGAGATAGCAAGTGAGGGGGGGGGAGAGGTGGGAGCTGGTGCCCGAGGGGAGCTAGCTTTTAAGCCAGCTCCCCTTGAGCACCGGATCCTGCGGAGCTGCCGGCCCTCACCCCTACTCTGATAGGCAGCAGCATGAAGGGTGAGGGGGGCAGGCAGGGGCCAGTAAACATGGGAACCCCGTTTTGGCTCCCCGTGTATATCGGCTCCCCTGCTGCCTCCCACGGAGGCAGCAGCACCGGGAGGGGGGGCAGGTGGGATGCCGAGGCAGCTCCTGTCCATGGGACGGCAGGGGGCTTCTTGGGGCTGGGAGCGCACTGGCTGCTGTCCTCACCCCCAGGGACCATCGAATAATTGTGTAACCGATATGATTTTGTGCAGTTATGCAATTATTAAATTAAACGCTATCCAACATCCCTAGAAAAATCTGATTAGATGCCTCTTGAATAAGGGGCATCCTACATTATTATAGGCATTCGTTGACTTACTGACTAGCATGGTGCATGTTCTTGTGCATACACAGGTAGTTGCTGACACGTTTCAGTTGGAAGCATGCTTTCACATGACGTGATTCTTAAAAAATATGTGGAAAAGTGCTGCTAAAGTCCTAGATCTTTTTTGTCTAGATGTTTCCATTGGAGATACTAGGTTGTTAGTCCCAGCAATTTTGATTATAGGATGTATACCATTAGCTTTCTTCTTCTCCCTCTCCTACCTGAAAGTTGAGATTCTATTACACAGATAGTCAAAGACAATAGTTGGAACTACATTCCTGTGTTTGCTGGTTTCTGGGCGGAGGGTGATACAATGTACAGCAGGGCTACTCAGCCTGCAGCCCGTTTGTTTGCGGCCTGCAGTGCAGTATGGGTATACTGTGCAGTTTGGGTTGATATTAAATTTTTTAGTAGTTAAATTTCTGGACTGTCATTGCTCATTAAAAATGCTGTCATATGGGTGGAGATCGGGTAAATATTGCATTTTATTAATCTCAGCAGAACTGACTTACATGGGGCCTGTGTGTTGTGTAGTCTTGCCTTAATCTTTGTATTCATGCCTGTCAGTGTGAAAGAAGCTATTTGCATATGTTTGCATGTACATGCAACCACACGTAAATTGTGGCCCTTGGCATGTGCTATGGGTATCATTGTGGCCCCGGGGCTTCCAAAGTTGAGTAGCCCAGATGTACAGCATGTTTATAGAGTGGTAATGTACTGATATGGGACCAGATGGATGGCACAAAGCAACCTTCAACCCAGTTCTGCTGCTTAGTGGAGATTTATTTCCCCTTTGACTGGAACCCCGTGGTGGAGTGGACTATTCCCTACCCTCTGCCGGCTCCCATGCCTGGGGTCTGGCCAGTGTGGAGTGGGCTTTGCCAGTATGTCTCTGCAGGCTGTTGGAAGCCAACAGAAAATAGAGCAACTTTCAGTCTCACGTTGTAGATGCGCTAGCATCTCTTGTTTCAGAACAGAGAGAGGCGTTTTAAGCCCACCGTTTCTCTCCTGCATCGTAGCATGCAGCCGCACATCTCAGGCCGGCGGGGAATCGGAGCCAGAACTTTGGGGGAAAGTGGCATCTTGAAACAGGAAAGTCAGCAGAATCCGACCCTTCTTCGCTGTCATCGTAGATTCTTTTCGGCCACTTACAAGTGTGACAAATGAGGCCCCTGTACATCCTATGCCTGCTGACTTCAGGCACTCAGTCTGAATCATTAATGGGTCCTCCTTCCATAGTCCCATTGAATAACTCAGGAACAGCCCGTGAGGCTGGTTAAGATTTGGGGTCGTTGTGTAGAAGCGAGGTAGGTGTTGGTGTATTGCGAGGCTTTTTATTTTAGTTGACCCAATTGACAAACTGATATTTTATTTTTGATGCTCATTCACTTGTAATGCTCAAGTATTTTACAGTGGCTATTGATATGAAAAACTTGTTTAAAACTGCACTGGAAGGTATGTTGATCTGTGCACGCACACGCAACTTGAGTGAAGCAAGAAGAGACCTGTGTTAACTTGACATGAAAATGAGTGAGCTCTTCGAAAATGTGCATGCTGAAACCGCTGGCTCTAATAGTTGGGGATTAAGTTAGCAGTAGAAGTTGCTTCTAAGCACAGAGATTGTGTAGATGTGAGCCTATTAAAGTTTGATGGGGCTGGACCATTCAAAGACCACTCCCAATAAAGTCCAGTGTTTCACACCCTGTTTGTGCAGAGACGCCAAGTTCCAATTCACCGAATAGATGCCAGTTGGATAAAATCACTTGATGTGAATGGGCCATTTTCATTTCCAGTGCAATCGGTGGTTTCATTTGCTCAGCGTACAGGAACTTGGCAGCACCAAAAATGCATCTGTTACAGCCAGTTCTCGCGGGCTGGTGATTTCCTTCTTGGATAGGATTTGAATCTCTCTTTCTAAATTAAATGTACATGCTATATTTTTTTTTAAAAGGTGTGAAATTAAAACCTGCTCTAAAGCCCAACTAACGTAAAGGTGCACTGAACCATAGTGGAGATATCTTTGGGGTGTCCCCTCATACCGAAACCAGGCTTCACTGCCTCTGTTAACTTCATTCATCAGCACTCTGGCTGTGAGAGATCCTATTCATAGCTCAGAATGGCAGGGGTACATGCTATGTGGCTCTCCAGAGAGGAAGTGTCCCATCCCGGTATGTAGCATTCTCTGCATTTGTGTTGCATAACAGTGACGAGGCCCTGTGCTAGGTAAGTGGCATGTCCACGGCCAGTTTTCTTAACCCTTCGTTTAAAACGTTTGTGGTATTTGCTGCTCAGGAGGTGACTGACGTTCGTTTCAGCTTGTCAATAGGCCTGGAGTCAAGCCTGGTTGAAATATTAAAATGATCACTTTTACCCTGACTCAAATGAAAACTTAATTGTCAAGAACATACTAATGTTTGGGGGGTAACCGTGGGCTGGGGAGAGGAGAGATTCCAAGTATCAGAAACCTTGGGAAAAGTTATTGACTTGTTCCCGGAATAGAAGATGTAGGGGTCACCCAATAAAATGAAGGAGCAGTTTTAAAACAAACACCAGTAAGGATTTCTTCACACAACACAGTCACCTTGTGGAACTCCTTGCCAGAGGAGGTTGGGAAGACCAGGACTTTAACAGGGTTCAAAAAAGAACTAGATACATTCATGGAGGTTAGGTCCATCAATGGCTAGTAGCCAGGATGGGTAGGAATGGTGTCCCTGGCCTTTGTTTGTTACAGGCTGGAAGCGGGTGACAGAAGAGGGATCCCTTGATTCTCTGTTCTGTCCGTGCCCTCTGGGGCGCCTGACATTGGCCACTGTCAGCAGACGGGTCACGGGGCTGGATGGATCTTTGGTCTGACCCAGTCTGGCCGTTCTTCTGTTCTTCCTGTATCTGTTAAAATGAAAGGAAGTGAGAAAAATCTCACTTAATCCATGCCCAGCTACGCCTCCTTTGAGATGGAAAGCGGAGTGATCCAGGGTTATCTCTCTCCCCTCCCCCAGTCTATTTATCACACCTTCTCCCTCCACGGAGGTGAAATGCCAGAGGCGGGAGGGGGTTATGGCGGAGTACACTGAGCCTGGCCATCCTGGAGTAGTAGAACAGTCGCTGGGAGGAGTGTGCTAGTGGGCACACATTATAACTGCCCTGTGGCCACGTGCGCTTGGCCAGGGGGCCACTGAGCCGTGCATAAAGGTGGTATAATGCCCCCTCCCACCTCGCCGTAGGAGTGCCAAGAAGAGCTGCTGCCCCTCTGAGGATCCACCCCTAAATGCCCGGTATTTTCCAAAAGGCGCGTACGTTGCCTGCGGCTTCTCTTTCGCTGGTGAAGAGAGAAAACAGCCTTTGCAGACCTCGCTGGGTTTCACGTTGGCTGCGGGTTTGGAGCAGGAAGTGCAGAGGTTTGCATAATTGCATCGAGTTTGCAAAGCTTCGTGGCAGCTGCAGCGTTAGTGCAGCCGGGTGAGCAGGCCGAGTACTCAAGCGTGTCTGGTTGCTGCATTCCAGCGCCTCTCTGAAGGGGGCACCCAGAAGAATTTGGTCCGTTCTGCCCGGGGGTCGAAGAAGAGTCATGGCCACACGGCGAATACTCGGCTCCAGGTTTTTGTCCCTGCCCCCTTATTTTCCTGCACAGTGCTTGGGCTACGTACCAGTGACGTCCTGTCCTGCTTTCATTATCCTCATGGGCCGCTTAACAGGATGCCCCGTCCCCCATCCAGCCAAAACTTCCGGCGTGTGCCCTTTTGCATGGACTAGATCGAAGGATGCGCCCTCTTGTTTGCGGCAGCAGTCGATCGCAGAGAACAGTTTGTAAATCGGGGTGAACGGGCGGGTGAGTTTCTGTCAGAGGATCCAGAGCCCCCAAGATCACTGATCCGCAACTGAGCAAGAAAGAAATCTCATTTGATAGCCTAAAAGGATGGGGGACCAGAAGTTGCTTTCTGGGCACCTTTGATGGTGAGTGATGCTGGGGCAGGGCTTCTGGCCAGCCCTGAAACTAGGAGGGGTATGTTCCTGCATTTGCGGGACAAATAGAGTTGGTGCAGCTGCCTCTAAGGCTGTTCTTTGTCATAGTTTTCCTCCCCCCCCCCCCCCTTCACCACTCATGGATGTAGAAAGCAAGCACGGGGCAGTGGGGGAGAGGAAGTGACACAACACACTTGCTAATGCCAGTAGGCCAAGCAGTAGCCAAGAGCTTTGTGGTACCATGTGAATGTGCTTTTCCCCCTTGTTGTATGGGTCGTGAGGCCATGTGGCATGGTGGCTGTTTCCTGCCCTAGGAGAGCCAAAGGAACAGGGTAGGAGTCAAGTGTGCGATGTCATGAGAATCTCTCAGGTCCCTGCCTCCAACATCAGTGGTGTGGTGGGGCTGAATTTGATCCAGGGCTTTCTACTCGTAAACTTGCCCTTTAACTTGCTAAAACGTGAGCCATAATGGTGCGGGTGTTGTAACGTCATTGATGTTGTTCTGGTAGTCTTGGTGGTCTGTTGTGGATTGTAATTCAGTGTGTCATCACTGGGGGAGCGCCGACTTGCCCACTGTGCTGCTCGCAGGCTCTTTGGAGCAGAGAAATTAACCACCTCTGTTAAGGTTTCTGTCACCCATGCAGAAAAGCGAGCCAGGAGAAAAATCATGGCAGGTAAAACGATGCAGAGCATGTGCTTGGGAGGGTCGCCGTGGAGCACTGTGCTGGTGTGGGCTGTCGTGAATGCAGAAACGAGAGTCGTCCTGCAGGGGGCACCGGGGCTACACGCCGAATGCCACGCAAGCAGTCCTGAGCCCAGCTTAATGCAGCCGGAATCCAGCGTTATAAGTCGTGCAAAGGGGGATGGACTCAAAAGCACGCAGGACTCAAAGGCACGGTGTTAGGCATGCAGAATGGACAGGCAGCAAGGGGATGTCAGTCTGGAACAGTCTGACCACCCCACCAAAGAGAGAAAGTGGAGCAGCCATAGAAAAAGAGCAAGGAGTCCAGGGTTCAAAGGAGGCAGGGGAGGAGGGCGCAGTGACCTGGTGATGGTTCTAGGGCAGCAGTTCTAATACTGTGGATTGCGAGCCCATCTGAATGCAGCCAAAGACCAAGGGTCAAATTACAGGCCCTGTGCCCGGGGCCGAACTCCTTGGGCTTTGGTTTGTCCCCCGGCCTGGGTGAGAGAGGCCAGGCGTTGGCTCCCCCCTCCAGGGGTCCTGCAGTAATTTTTGTTGTCAGAAGGGGTGTGCGCCCTGAAGTTGGAGGACCCCCGTTCTGGGTGACACCACAAAAGCTAGCCTCGGTACTAGCAAACCGCAGTGCAGCACACAAGCGGCCGTCGGTGCACAGCTAGGAAGCACCTGGCCTCGCAGGTGGCTGTTGGGCAGGCTGCAGAGGGAAAGAATGGGGAAATGGAACACCCAGAGCCGGCCCCGGGGATGTCGAGACGGCGATGAAGCATCAGAATCAGTTAGGGATCCGCGCACCTTGACAAGATGCGCAGGCAGCCGCAGACACTGCCCTGGCCCTCAAACGCCCCGAGATCCACGACACCACAGATCCCAACGTACCAGAGATGCTGAGGGAAAGGGTTGTCTTTGGTGGTCACAGCTGCCTGTGGCAAGCTGTTCTTGCATTGTTTCCCAGATTGCATCAACTTTTGAGGGGCGTGTAGCATGCTCGAACAGTGTTGCGCAATTTGTATCTGTCCCTCTGCTTAGACTGTTCTGGGGATCTCCCATCCAGTGTCCCCTGTAAACTGTGCGCTTTTGTGGCTGCTCAAGGGAGCTAATCGGCTGCTAAACTCCGCAACTAGGTTTTTGTGTCTGCTGGTGGTGCACATGCCTCGGTGCACATAAAATTATTCTGCACGTGGATGGAAAAGATCAGAGGGGCCACTGCTCCCGCCCTTCACGCCGCCATGTAAAAATGGTCTTTTAAAACTTACTTTCATTGTCTAGTTTGTACCTTTCCTCAAAGGCAGCGTCTGTCTTAGCTTGACTGAACTGCAGAGCTCCCGTCAGGCCGTATTGATTCAAATACGCTGGGGCAGTCTCCCATGTTCTCAGGTCTTAATGGGTAGGGCCCGTACATCCTGTTCTCAAGTGCAGGACACGCCCTGTAACGGGGGTTAGGGCCTGCGTGGGGAACGCAACCTCTCTAAAGTATCGGCTTTGTTTTGTGGGGCGGAAGCAAAAGGGGAGAAGGCCTGAGTGTGAAAACGAAGAGCGCGGTGGCCCACTCGGCGTGTTGTAATGGGAAGTGTGATGTGGTGCTTGGTCTGAGGCTGGTTTCCACAATGCTCGCCACGTTCTTTTTGGAAATAACTCCAGGCGAAAGGACGGAAAATAGGGATGTTAAAGTGGGCGTATTCAGGTAAGGATGTAACTGCTGAAATTTCCAGCAGTGACATGTGTACATGCAGGGGGAAGTGACGGTCCAGCACTTGGTTGGTGCGGCCCCGCCTCCCCCATGCCGCCACCCGTGTGTCAAAGTAGGGATGTGAAGGACTAGTCGACTGTCCGATTAGCAAATGCTTACCGGGGAGCTGACAGGCTGGTCGACTAGTCGCTTCCTGCCCCCTTGCTGCCTCTATCAGAAAGAGGCAGCGGGGGAGGCGCAGAGGTACTTCAAAGTGGGACTCTCCCACTGATCCCGGGCTTCACGTGGTGCTTTCGCCTTTGAAGTGTAGCAACATCCCATGGGGCTGTTGCTACACTTCAAAGGCAGAGGTGCCCTATCGACTATTTGACTGGTCAGTTACTCGATACTTAACATCCTTAAACACAATTGAACATCACCCTGTTACAGCCCAGTCCAGACAAAGACTCGCTGCTCTTTGGCCTGCTCAGCACCCGAAGGATGAGAGAAGAGACTCTTGGTTCCTCCTCTCTCTCTCAGCTTTAGACTTTAACGCCATTTCCCCCTTGACGTGGGTTGGAGGCCAGATCTCACCCCTAACTTGGATGCCAGCTCTTTCTCTCTGCCTGGACTCTCCCCCCTTGGGGCACAAGGCTGTGTTGTGGCGTTTGGTCTCTCTCTGACTTTTCCTTTGCCTTCACTGTTAGAAGGGAAAGATTCCTTTAAAGGTGGATCCCAAAACTACTTACTGCCCAATGGATAGAGCCATGTGTGGATACAAAATTGACATCTGCAAAAATCAATTGTGGCTCTCCACAGCCACAGATGCAGCTACTGGCAGATATGAAGTGGAGATAGCCACAGATTTGTAGGGTTCTGGATATAAAATTTATATCTGCACCTGCAAAAATGAGCCTTGGATATCCACATCCGTGGAGACAGGCGAAACAAGGATACCTCCAATCAAGGGAAAACCTAGGTGTCCAGTATAAGAGACTCTTGCTTGGATTAGAGTAAGTAGAGCCAGTGGAAAAGTAAGTTCATTTGTGAACTAAATGTAAAAACTTAGTTCAGGACTAGACAGAAGATTTTTAAGATTAGTTTGAAATGGCAGGAAGGACTAGATAGGTTGGAAGGATGTACCTGTTCAGACTAGAATTTCACTCAGTCACTGGTGGTACATCTACACAGTAGCATTATTTCGGAATAACGTAGTGCGCGTCTACACTACAAGCCTTCATTTTGAAATAATGTCGAGCTGGAGGACTTCTTACCCCGACTCCTGTAACCCTCATTTCACAAGGAGTAAGGGAAGTCGGAGGAAGAGTGCTCTTCCTTCGACTTCCTGCTGTGTAGACAGCGCCAAAAGCTGAATTAAGCTATTTCAACCTCAGCTACGCAATTGACGTAGCTCAGGTTGCGTGGCTGAATTTGATTTTTGTCCTGCTGTGTAGATGTACCTGGGTGAATTCTTTTTGATCAGTGCCATGTGATTATTTTGAAATGACCATCATTAACTACCACTTCCGTTTTCTATGTCTCTGCGTGTCGGCACCTCAAATCATTCAGCATCTACCAGTATTCTCACTCCTGTGTTGAAGCGAAGCTTCCATCACTGCTTTAGGAAGAAGTCTGGTTATTTGGGTGCGGGTTTCTACCAGTGTCCCCTGCACTTAGGCGGCCACCCAGCAAAGATTCAAATGCCGCCTACTGATTAGCAGAGGGCCCACAGCTGGCAGCATGTGTTTCTGCTGGTGGTGCACATTCACCATGCCTTGGTGCACAGAACAAAATTTATTCTGCACATGGATAGAAAAATTAGAGGGAACATTGATTTCTACTCCTGAATTTGTCTCTTCCCCCCCTCTACTTCTCCCGGTACTACCTAGGGCCCATGTGGTATCTTGAATTATTGTGGCAAAAGGGCATACCTACTGCATACTTCCGGGTTTGCTTTTTGCTCCTGCCTTCATTTCAGATGTTTGAACTGGACATTTTATATAAGCCATAATATCTAAAACTTATTAATAGACACTTCTGGACTGTGTGTGGATTCTTATGCAAAACTTGGACACTTCTTGATCATAATTCTTCTTTGGAGAGGGTTGGGAAAAGAGAAATTGCGTTTGATTATTTTCTTTACCCTGGAATCCCTTGTGTTACCAGGGCGCTCCCTTCACTCGGGCGGCGCCCCCTTGAATTCGGCACATGGGCTCCCTCCATGCCACGAATTCCACGTGATTCAACTAAAGTGGAGTTAGGTGTCTAGTACAGCTATTTTGATGCACCCGTGCGACTGCCTCACCCTTGACTTCACTTTCCCGCGGTGGCATTACAGCAATAGTCATTTTCAGCACCGCGATCATTTGCATAGTAACGGCCTCATGTATGCAAAGGGAAGGTTTCTCCATCTTCCTGACTCTGTGGTCTTGCAGACTCCCCTGGGACCTGCCCCCTTTACTTTTTAAAACGCACTGTTCTAAAGCAGTGGTTCTCCAAGTGTGGCCTGCGGGTCACTGGGGGGCCACAGCAGTCTTGCAGGTGGACTGTGGGCTCGGGGCTCCCCCCTGCAGCGGGGAGCCTGTGCTGGCGTGTCAGCCCCCTACCCCCTTCCAGCCGGCTTCCTGCTGCGGGGGGAAGAGGGACAAGCCTTGCAGGGGAAGGAAGTGGCTGCATGTGTTGCCGCTCTCCCTTACCCCCCCGGGGTGGGGGAACAGCAGCCCAGAAAACATCTCACCTGGAGGCTTTTCCCGCTGCTCCCATTGGCCGGAATCGCAGCCAATGGGAGCAGTGGGGTGCAGTGCCTGGGAGGCATGGAGCCAGGTAAAGTGTCCTCTAGCCTCCTGTGATGGCAAGTGAGGGAGCCCCCGGCCCTGCACGCTCATCCACAGCCAGAGTAACTCCACCAGCCAGTAGACTGGAAAGATTTTCTTGCTTCTCCACGGTACAGCCCAGCACAGGCTCGACATGGACAGAGGAGCCAAGGCAGACCAGACCTCCTTAGACCTCTTGGGAAAGGGGGTTCCCAGGCCCCTGAACCCCCCGCCCCCGGTACTGACTTAGTCTGTTTTCTTCATGCTTGCCCCAGCCAAGACTAAAGCAACCCCCAGCAACTGTTCCCCCAGGCAGCTCCGGCCCTGGCTCTGTTCAGATTCCACCACCTAGCCCAGGTGTCGGGCGGCTGGGCCGTGCCTACGCGCCGTCCCTCAGGGACCACCCCCCGCTGGGCCACACACAGACACCGTCTCTGCAGAGCAGCACAGGCCGGTAGGGGTCACACACAGCCACCGGTGAATGTCAAACCAGAGTGGATCCCGGGTCACAAGAGGGTACCGCCCCCCCCCCCCAACAACATCACATCTCCTTCTGCCTGGACCCCGCACCTTCATCTCTCTCCTGCCCCTTCCGGCCGAGACCCCGCCCCCTTGCCTGCTCCTGCCGCCCCTCTGCCACTCAGAGCCCGCCACTGAGGATGGTAGAAGGCGGGTAATTGGCTCATCGTGTAGTCGATAAGGGAAGGCGCTCAGGCCCTGCTCGCACCAGGCCTAGGGGCTGCCCCCCCGCAGCTCTGCATTTTAAATCTCATAAGAGCCGGGCTGGCTTTTATTCATTTAAAATGCAACGCCACAGTGGTCCAGGGCCCGGCGTGCGCCAGGCTTACTCTGTCCCATCTTGTGCTGGGTGGAGCAGCCCATGTTTGGGGGGGTCTCTGGGGAGGTGGGACTCGCCACGGACAGTGGCTGCTTCGTGGCAGGGGCCGCTTTCCACGGCAGCCCAGGCTGGCCACAAATACAGGCTGCTCCGCGGGATGCGAAGCAGCTTCTGTTCGCGGCAAGCGGGGCCTGCCACTGGTAGCCTCCCACACCCCTCCTTGTGCTGGACAGGCAGCACTGCGGAGACGGTGCTGGGGAGAACCAGCTTTCCCCTCCCTCTGACTCTGAGACTGAGGCAGCAAGATCAAGGGGAAAATGTGAGTACAGGCGACACCTGACTTACAACCGCCCGACTTACAACCCTCTGCATTTACAACCATTTTTTTCATGCACGATAGCTTCTAAACCCCCCCAATTTACGTCCGCCGCTCGCATTTACAACGGCGTACGCCGCAGACGCCGCACGTCCTCCCAAAACAGGAAACGCACACGGTCAGTCAGACTCACCCGTCTGCAGCTGCTGCTTGACCTACGTGCGTCTCTGCCACATTGCTCTTCACTTTTTGGTTATTTTTGTGCATTATTTGAATTATTTAGTTTCGTTTTCCTCCATTTCCATGGTCCATTTTGGTATTTTTAGGGTATGAAATGGGTTTCCAGGAACGGAAAATTGCGCCTATGGGAAATAAGGGCTCGACTTACAACGGTTCTCCAGGAACCAATTAGGTCGTAAATGTGGGGGTTGCCTGTAATCGACTCGACTACCGGATAAGCCTATTCAACGACTTGCGTCCATCCCTGCCCTCCACTCCCCAGTCCAGTCCGTCACCCAAGCTTCCAGCCAGACCTTCACTCCCCAGCCTGCTCCTGCACCCATTCTGTCATGATGGGTAGTTGGCTGGTGGTCTGTGGAAAGGTGTGTGAGCAGGGTGGGCCGCAGACCAAAACGTCTGAGAACTGCTCTTCTAAAGACAACTCAGACTCTGTCTCGCAGTTGGGGGATGTGAGTCTTGGAAGACCGTTCTACCTGCCCGCTCTTCCTGCCCCCAGAGTTTCAATGGTCTGTGGTCCCCCTAGGAGATGGAGATCACGCTGAGCTCTGCAATGCAGTCAGAAGGGTGTATTCCTCTCCCAGGGAGGGAGAACTTGCCTGGTGATGTGGGAGTGTTTGCGCTCTGATGCTGGCTAAGTGGGGGAGGATTTACTGCAGATTCCTAGCGGTAGCGGGTTACAGCGCGTGATGTGTATCCTGCTAGTGTTTCTGCCGGTGATGGACTGAGCGTGGTAAGGCTGCATTGGGGTTTGGGTTAAAAATGAACCGTTTTATTCTTTAATGGCTGTGGTGGGGCTTTTTGGATCATACGGGCGTCTGTGTTTCTGGAACGTTGAGCTGTGTCCTGTGAAAGTAGCACCTTTCTGTGGACTGCTTCTCAGCAAGGAACGCCCAGACCGATTTATCCCATCCACCCCTATGAGGTCCTGGCTGCAGCTGGAATGCCAGCTTTTGCTGAATGAGGTGGGGTCAGCATTTGTGAAAGCCCACGGGCAAATCCTGCATCCTCTTTTTCCTCCTCCTCCTGTTCCCCTCCCATCCACTACATGTGGACCATTAAGAAAAGATCAGTGCCCACTTGCGCTCTCTCCAGTATGGGCAAAGGGGAGGATGAGATAGAAGGGATGGAATCAATGTTCTCCCCCCCTGGCCTGCATCCATGTGTGGAATAAATTTAGTTGCACGCACTGAGGCATATGTGGATGTGCACCACCAGTAAAAACATGCTGCTGGCTGTGGACGCTCTGCCAATCAGCTGGGTAGCATTTGAAACTCTCCGGGCGGCCGTCCAAGGGCTCATCTTTCAGGGAACATTGGATGGGATCCGTACCCCATACGCTCAGGTGAGCCCAGGGGGAATCGGGTTCTATCCACTATAGCTTCCCATTCCAGAAGCATCAGAAGCCTGCCTTATAAACTCTATACGAAAAATCCATCTCTGTGGGGAAAATCTTGCTTTAGAACTGCCAAGCCCACAGAATATTGAGGCGGGGACTTCCAAGATTATATTGTGGAGTTACGATTACAGAGTCATGGACATCAGGTTCTCCCTAAAAACGTCGCTGTGCATAGCATTAGTCAGCCTGTTTCACTTCCCAGAAGATCTCTCTGCAGCCGGCAGTCTAAAATTAAAGTTTCCTTCTTTGAATAGCTTGTTGTAATACATTGAGATAATTTCTTAATGCAGAAAATGGTCTTTTAAATGACTGATGTCTTGCACTGACAAGCAAGAAGTTATCAGAGCTGGAGGCTCTTTAATGAAACCTTGAATATTCCACTCTATTGTTAAAATGTCTTGAGCAGTAACTTTGATGAACAGTGGTTGGGAGTTTTACTGGTAAATCATGTAAACTAGCATTAACGCAATCGAACTGGCTCTCGGTCATTTGCAGAATGCCATCAGCGTTCAGGTTTGCTTCATTTGTCCTTTAATAGGTATGTTTGTGAAATGTCGCTAAAATCTATTGTGAGATGTGAAGCTAGTATTGTAAACAGTACTTCATGTCAGAAGCTGGAAAGAACTTCTCTGGTGCAGCTGCAAAGCAGAAAAGCAAACTCTTGGGTGCGGTTCCATCGCTTCGGTTTTTTTTGTGCTTTCCTTGTGAAGAAAATGTTTGAACATTTATATGTCTGACTGGAGGATAAACACTTGAACACATTTGAATTTTGTCTTTCAGGTTAAAGAACTCGTTCTTGACAACTGTAGGTCAAATGAAGGCAAAATTGAAGGACTCACAGATGAGTTTGAAGAGCTGGAATTCTTAAGTACAATCAACGTAGGCCTAAGCTCAGTTGCAAACTTACCAAAGTTAAACAAACTTAAGAAGGTAAATAAAGAAGTGCCATGTGGAGTATTTCTCTTTTTTTGAATATTTTTTTTCGTGTGTAAGAACTTCCTCCTAACCAGCTCAGTTGTGTTGTGATAAAGGTTTCTTCTAAAACCTCCTGGGTTTTTTTTGTGTCTTAACTTCTAGCTCGAACTAAGCGATAACAGAATCTCAGGCGGACTGGAAGTATTGGCAGAAAAGTGTCCAAACCTCACGCATCTAAACCTAAGCGGCAACAAAATAAAAGACCTCAGTACAATAGAACCTCTGGTGAGTTAATGCAACAGCAAAAAGTGCTTTAAGCCCCTTTAGATTGGTGTAATGGGTCTTGCTAGGTCTAAACGCACAGGCTTCGTAGGTGAGTGTGGTTGTGAGCCTACTCACAGGGAAAAGCTTGTGGTGTTGGGTACTCAGACTCCATGGGCCTGGGGAAGATCGAGGCTGCTGCAATCGATTTTCCAGGGTTCAGTTTAGTGGGTCTAGTTAAGACCTGCTAAATCAAACTCAGAGGGTGCCCTTGTTGGTGCTCCTGCTCCTGCAAGGAGTAAGGGAAGCCGACAGGAGCATTTGCTCCCATCAGCCTCCCGTTGTGGGGACAGCAGGGAAACTTGAATCAAGGTACGTCGACTCCGGCTACGTATTTAATATAGCGAGAGTTGTGTGTCTTGATTTGACCTTCCCCTTTAGTGTAGACTTGGCCTGAGGCAGGCAATGATACATTGGGCTGGGTGTGTGCAATAAAGCCTCCCTCTAGTGGCCAGTCCTCATCAGATAGTGAGTACATGTCCATAGAGGGAGGTGGGGCACCGGCAGAAGTGGAGGAGATGGGTAGGGTTTAGGGGGATTTGTAGTGGGATATGGGGTCCTTAGAGCAGCTCTGCTACAGTCAGTAGCAACCTCAGGTTGCTCTCTGGTGGCTGTATGCTGGGCTATGCCATAAGTTGTGTTGGTTGGCTCAGTCCGGTGCCTAGTGGACGTTTTTTTGGCACCCCAGTCCTCTTCCCGTTTGTGTTTAATCCTAATTAGCACACCTGCTCCTTAAAGAACACCCACGTTCTGGAAAGGGCCAACGTTACCTTGTGCTACGGTCTCCGCGCCAAAAATGATGCCATCGATCCACGGGAGAGCGGATGTGGCAGGGGGAGGGGTAAAATGGGGGAGATAAGCCATGGAATGTGCCCCTCAGCCCCACCTCTCCAATGAACAAAGTTTTGCTGATGTCCCCCATTTGGAAATCTGCGGGCTGTTCCCATCTCTTCCATGTCCTGTGCTGCCCCAAGGGTATATCTGGCCTCGCTCTGCCAGCCTAATCTTATAACGACCCCCCTCTTTTCCTGTTGGACCCCTTCATAGCTCTTGTTTTCATGGCACTGCAACGGTTTCAGAACACAGCCCGCTGCCCTTCACCTCATGCCCTTATAATACCGTTTGGCACGATGTCTAGGAATCCTGCTGTAAAATCCGGGGCCGTGGCAGGCTCTCTCACCAAGCCTTCGCTCTTCTTATCCCATTACTATCGTTCAATTCTCACGCGCTCCTGCCGATATCTGTCCCGTTTGCGCGTTAACGGGCAGCGCTTCAGTCTGTAAAGCGCACTCCCAAGACGAGTCTCTGAGGGGGCCTCTGCTTTTTTTTTTTTTTTTCCTACTTCCAGAAAAAATTAGAAAACCTGAAGAGTTTAGATCTGTTCAATTGCGAGGTCACCAACTTGAACGACTACCGAGAAAATGTCTTCAAACTCCTCCCCCAACTCACATATCTCGACGGCTATGACCGGGATGACAAAGAGGCCCCAGATTCCGACGCAGAGGGCTACGTGGAGGGCCTGGATGATGAAGAGGAGGATGAAGACGGTATGTTACTGGCTCCATGTAGCACGTTTGAGGTGGTAGCCAACTGATGTGCATGCTTCTCGCTCCTCCATAAGCAGCCCCGACCCCCAGTTCCCTGGCTTTTGTAGATCAGAAAGTACCTCGGGTTCCTCCTTAGAGACTGAGGGAAAACTAGACTTGGCTAGCTCAGGCGGTACCCAGTGCTTATCTTCAATCCGAGTACGGGGAGGTCTGGCCAGAGGGAGACCGAGACAAGCGTTTGGGCAGCAAATGGGAAGAGGCGAAACAGAGGGGAAGGCAACAGGAGGGAGACACTGATAAGAGAAGCCGAAAGCGCATGCACCTTGCTCTCCGTCTTCCGAGCCTTTTACAGTGAGGCGGTAACAAGGCATTTTCCCCAGTTCCAGTGGAGGAAGCAGTGGGGAATGAAAAGTGGTGGGGAGAAGCTAACCACGCCCCGCTGGTAAAGACTGAGGGGGCAGGCCCTCAGAAAGGAGGGAGGGTCAGAGACTGCCAGTGGAAGAAGGGAAC
Organism: Pelodiscus sinensis; assembly: GCF_052426305.1. NCBI lineage: Eukaryota > Metazoa > Chordata > Testudines > Trionychidae > Pelodiscus > Pelodiscus sinensis. The sequence continues at coordinate 43,960,777 of NC_143065.1, read as the reverse complement.
AGAAGCCGAACAAGCACGTGAGGCTGAGGTGCTGGCTAATAGGACAGTGTAAGGCTAACTGTGACTGAAAGAGCTCAGGGGAGCCAGGAAGGCCCATGTTGACGTTTTCCGGGGGCCAGCATGGCCAGAGAAGCCGAGAGCTATTTCTGTTCACGTTTGGAAAGCTCACGTGCCCATTTTCCTGGGGGGGTCGCGTCCCATTCGGCTCCCCCCCCCCCCCTGCAGTCCGAGGTACGCAGTCAGTTGGGCGCGCGTCAGGCTGGGCTTGGGGAATTTTCTAGACTCTTCAAACCAAGCCGAAAAGCGAAGCGCACGGAACAGCTGGACTCACGCTTCCTCCGTGGGTGCGGATTGTGTTGTGCTGGGTGAACTGGCGGGGGGCCCAGTGGAAACGCAGGCCCGAGTGGAAAGGCTTTCACTTGCGCCTCCAGAATTCATGCTGGGTGCTGGGTTAGTGCTATTCACGTTGCTCTTGCAGGGACTGAACGGCCGTGGGGGGCGGGACTTTCTCCTCACCAGGGCAGGCCGAGGCTGCTACTCACAGCTCTTTTCCTCCCCGGATGTAAGGAGCAAGCGGGAGGGTAGAGTGTGTGGGTCAGGCTGTGATGCTGGGGAGCCCGCTGGCAGCATTACGGGAAGCTGCTGTAAATTAGAGCAGCCCCAAGTCTGCTCTGACCTATGCCCAGGTCTCCTATCCTCCCCCAACAGATCAGTATCTGGCAGGCGCCCCGGTGGTGTTAAGCCACAGTCGCACCGCCCTGTGCAGGATTCGCTCCGGTCTCCTACTTTGCGCCTGGAAAAGCAACAGGCTAGATTCTGCCTTCAAGCAGAACTTGTGTGCGTCCCTTTTCCATCAATAGGAAAGCAGGATTTGGCTGGTCGTGTTTGGAAACTAGGTTTCCTGTAGACAGTTAACTGAGTTGATAGTCTTGCTTGCCTGTGCAGAAGAGGAGTACGATGAAGATGCTCAAGTAGTAGAAGATGAAGAGGAGGATGAGGAGGAGGAAGAAGGAGAAGAGGAGGATGTGAGCGGGGAAGAGGAGGTAAGGATTCATGGCAGACCTTGAGTGGCAGGGAATATCTGCCGTGCAGGTATTTGGACCTGGCGCAGTGTAAACCACAGCACAGCTTTTGTGTTTTTAAGTGCACTTTTTTTCATCCATCTAAGAAGCCGTGAAAGTAAGTGGGGGCAGGTTTTGAAGAGTATCTGCCTGTGAGCCAGCTGCCCTCTAGTGACCATGGACAAATCATTCAACTTATTTGGATCAGGTTGAAAACAGATGTACCTTTCAGCAGCTCTGCCAGCACCAGCCCCGGAGCTAGCTGTTTGTCACACGCAGCCTGTTCAAAGCTGGAGTCGAAGTTTCTTGTAAACCGTTGAGAAAAAGACCATGTCTCCAAAAACAAATGCTGAAAAAACAAACCCAGAATTGCACAATGCTACTCATTTAAGTCACACTCTTAGTCAGAGCATGTATTTGAGAATAAGATTGCTCTGAAAGTGGAAAACAGAAGGTGGGGGTGTTCGTCAGTGGCATGTATCTAAAAATAAAAAGGTGCCAATTTTTATAATATAGAGATTTGTTCCCTAAGTCTAACTTCAGAGAGATCGAATGCGTAAAACAGAAAACGCAGCAGGGTGTGGTTCCTGCAACGGACGTCTCTCTCCCCTTCTCCCCCCCTTCCTGCCCTCTTCTCCGTCACCGTGGCTTCCCCTCCTTTGCTGAAGTATTAACAGAAGTGATGAGGTCCTGTGTTCCAAGTGTGTAACTCTGGAATGCTTCTAACGACCCTTGAGGCATGATTTACACTTGTGAGCTTAAAGTGCCACAGTGGCAGTGTGGTCACAGCACCAGCGCTGGAAGAGAGCTCTCAGTGCGCTAGGATAACCATCTCTGAGGGGGACTAGCTAACAGCGCAGGGCACCTGTTTACACTGGCGCTATACAGCGCTGTAACTTGCTGCGCTCAAGGGCAGGGAGGTCTTGTCACACCCTGAGCGAGAAAGTTGCAGTGCAGTAAAGTGGCCGTGCGGACAAGCCCTTGGTGTGGTGTTATGTTTGCCCAGCTAGGCCCTCACCTCGTTGAAGTGAGTGGAAGTTTTGCCCCTGACGTCACTGCACTCATGAGTTAAATGTTTGCGTTTCCGTATCCATGTGGCTTTTAAAACGAGGCAGTGGGAAGATTGGTTTCTTCTTTGAGAGGGGGGCAGAATTTTAAATGAAATGGGGTCATATGGCGACTCTTGAGTCCTGTTGTGAAGAGGCATCCAGAATCCAGGAAGGCATTTTAGAGAATCAACTTGCAGTCTTCTGCGGGAGTGGAGGGAAGATGCCTTTCCAGAATTTGCTCAATGTCAAGAAACTGTTGTTGAGTTATGCTGATTGGGGAAGGTGTCGGGCACTGATCTTTTTGTGACTTTTTTTTTTCCCCCCTGTAGGAAGATGAAGAAGGTTATAATGATGGTGAAGTAGATGATGAGGATGAAGAAGAAGAAGTCGGTATGGCAATAATGCAAACTTTAATACTGAACAAAAGTAGTAATGTACTCTTTTCTAAAAGCAGAATTGCAAGTACCTAAAAGAGTGTTATAAAAAGGAGGAAGAAAAATTGTTCTCCTTGGGGTTTGATGACGGGACAAGAAGCAATGGGCTTAAATTGCAGCAAAGGCGGTTGAGGTTGGACATTAGGAAAAACTTCCTGACTCTCAGGGTGGTTAAACACTGGAATAAATTGCCTGGGGAAAGTGGGGGTGGAGGGGTTGTGGAATCACCATCTTCGGAGATATTTAAGAGCGAATTAGACAGGCATCTATCAGGGACGATCAGATGGTGCTTGGTCCAGCCGTGAGTGCAGGGGACTGGACTCAATGACCTCTCGAGGTCCCTTCCCTTTCTAGGATTCTGTGATGCTGTTGTGGGGCTAAGCCAGCTCTTCAGGTAGCAGTTTGTAGGAATTGCTTGTGTTTGTGGTCATGCTGTGACGCAACCCATGTTTATTTTGCAGATGAAGAAAGAGGGCAGAAGAGAAAACGAGAGCCTGAAGACGAGGGCGACGAAGATGATTAAACTGAATAACCTATTTTGAAAGTTTCTTATTGTGATTTGACTGTTTTTACCTTGTATTTCCCCCTCCCTCCCCGACTTTATTTTTTTTCTGATTGTAATGTTGCTGTGGGAATGAGAGGGAAAAGCGGATTGGGTGGGCGAGGGAATAAAATACTATTTTTACTGCCACTCCTACTTTTCATTTTTAAAATTTTTCTTTTTGTCCCTTTTTAGTTCCTGTGAATGCAATAGTAAGTATAAACCAAGTGGCAATTTGTTTCTTATTATTGGAGTGGATAGTTTTGACATCTTAAACTTAAGCTCAGTAGAGGATATCCAAAATAGACCTAGTCTGTTTTGAGACAGCTCCCGTTGTCGGGATTTACCATCTCTGCCAGTCACTAAGAATATTGTAAGCAGTTTTTGGGGGATGCTGCAGATGTAGGCAAAGCATCCGGTCCACAGCAACAGGTGTGAGAATGGCATCTTGATAAAAGTGATTTCTTTGTTGCCTGTTTGTGAATGACTGCCATTTTCAGCCAATGCTTTTTCCCTGCTTCTGTAGGTAACTCTTCTTTTGCTGTTTGTAAATAGTGACCAAACGTGTTCTTTTGGGTTTTTTGTTTTTCTTTTGTTGAGTTCTTTTGGATCTGGTTTATGGGGTGATGACTTTGCAATCCCCCTCTGTGTGTTGTGGTTTTGGGGGTTTTTTTTTTCTTTCTGTTTTGGTTCTTTTTGTCTGGGGTTCAGCCAATACACTGAAAATGGCAGGCATTTAAATATATATATAAATATATATAAAAAGTGTTCCTAATTCCTGAGTTACTAGTGAAATGAATTTGACAATTGTAATAAAAAAATGTTTCAACCCTTTTAAATAAGGTGTGTACTATTTTGGTCTGTAATATAGAACAACACTTAGTCAATTTTAAGTGATGAGAAACGACTTCCACTTGTGCTATATACTTTGAAAATTTTTACAAACCTAAATACGGGAGACAGTACAGCATGTAGTGTAGAAGGTTTCTTTTCATACACGCAAGCACGAAATACTAATACAAAATTGTATTTTCTTACCTAGTGGAAGTCAGTAAAATGACTGAAAATACCTAGTGAATGTACAGTTTTACTTTCATATCCCTCTTTAAAATAGCTTTAGAAGTGACTTGTATTTCCTAGTCAATATTTCATCTGTATAAATACATTTGCAAGTTTTTTTTTCCCAGAAGAGCCAAACTTTGAGTTTTATGTCTGTTTGTCATTGATGAATTTCAATAAATCTTTTTATACAATTTTTTTTTTTGTGGCTTATTTGAGTAACATAGGCCACTGCGAATGAACTGCATACCTTTTTAAAAAGGCATTTCATGGTAATCTATTATGTTGAATTCCCTGGTATTTTTAGTAGTCGCTTGATACGTTTTCTTCTATAAATTGCTCTAAGTCATGGTTGGGTGAAAGCAAGGAAGATATCTCCAGTTTAAAAGAAATGGCGGTATGCTATCTCTCTTTCACAACGTTTAAATTGCCAATAAGGTGACTCTTATACTTTAGCATGTTAATTTTTGCTATCAGTGGTCTGTCCTCACCATATTAACTCAAGCCCAAGAGAGAGAGCCTTTGGCTTTCTACTGATTGTTTTAGTTACCAGGGCTTTACGTGTTAGTTGCTAGGCTAGTCTGTTTAGCAATATTGGTGTGGTTTTTGTTTGCTGATGAACGAGATGACGGTTCCTAGAGGTCGTCCTTTGTTTCTTATTGGAGATCCAAAGCAAAATCTCCTTGTTTTCCTTTTTTGAGTAACTAGTTCTGTACCATAGATGCATGGTGTACAATATTCATAAAAGGGGTACACACAGAACTATATAAGATACGGAAGAGCGCACGCACCCACTCAATCCCTGGCCTGTAAGAATGCTGGTTGCATTATGTACCTGTGTATTCGCAGGTGGACAACTACATTAGTTACAGCATTTGTTTGCAAGGTGCTTTTTAAAGTACGTGAAAGTAGAAGTGAATATGATCTACGTATTGTAAGTAAAATTGGTAAGTTTAAGGGCCACATCTCTCCAACCAGAGTAGTTGTTAGAAGGTTTAACTAAGGTTACAGCTACATTACAGCGGGGATCTAGCCTCTGACATCGATCCACCGGCAGTTGATTGAGAAGGTCTTGTGAAGACCCCCCAGATCTACCGCAGATCACTCTGCAGTTGACGCCTCTGTTCTACTCCCGCCGAGAAGAATAAGTTGACGAGAGTATTTCCATCTCCTCCCTGCGATAACTCGACCTAAGATACATCGACTCCAGCTACGTTATTCATATGGCTGGAGATGCAAACCTGAGGTTAACTTTCTGCAGCAGTGTAGACATAGGCTAACAAACACCAAGTGCTTCCAGAACCTTATCTCCAGTAGATCTGCTGTCTCTAACACCAGATAGACAATCGGTGGGGATACTTGTATTAAGTTCCCTATTGTAGATATGGCCTTACATCAGTGGAGCAGAATCTGGTCTGTTACCATTCTTCTAAAACTAATAGCCTTCCTATAGGCTGTTTATGATGGAACAAACTTATGGGAGTTATCTGGAAGCACAGTTTATAAAGCGTAATAGGACTTAAGTCACTGTTTTGTTTATTCTACTAGTAGTCTCAGTGTGCCTCTGGTGGCTCATATGCCAGAGGAATGCATTGCATGGACACCCCCATAAAGTAAACATGGACCGAGATGATTATTCATGTTGCTTGGGACTGTGCTATTACATTATTTATTTATTATACATCTAGGCTACGTCTAGACTGGCATGATTTTCCAGAAATGCTTTTAACGGAAAAGTTTTCCGTTAAAAGCATTTTTGGAAAAGTGCGTCTAGATTGGCACGGATGCTTTTCCGCAAAAGCACTTTTTGCAGAAAAGCGTCCGTGGCCAATCTAGACGCGCTTTTCCGCAAAAAAGCCCCGATCGCCATTTTCACGATCAGGGCTTTTTTGCGGAAAACAAATCTCAGCTGTCTACACTGGCCCTTTTGCGCAAAAGGGACTTTTGCCTGAACGGGAGCAGCATAGTATTTCCGCAAGAAGCACTGATTTCTTATAGTAGGAAGTCAGTGCTTTTGCGGAAATTCAAGCGCCCAGTGTAGACAGCTGGCAAGTTTTTCCAGAAAAGCGGCTAATTTTCTGGAAAAACTGGCCAGTCCAGACACAGCCCTGTTGTGTTCCCTCCCTCTGGGGCATCGGGTATTGGTCACTGTGGGCAGACAGGACACTGGGCTAGATGGATCTTTGGTCTCACCCAGTCTGGCCGCTCTTATGACTTGACCCAATGTCCGTGGAAAAGCTACAGTCCATACCTCACATCAGATGCAGATCTCTTTCATCTTTCATCGAAGGCTTCTCTGCAGTTGCTTGGGACTGTGCTATTACATTATTTATTTTTATACATCTAATGTCCTGTGGAGCAGAGACTTTGCGAGAGACGTCCTATCATTGCAATGTGTACCTGTGTCTAGCCAGGGAGTGGTGCAATGAAAACTGCAGTTGAAAAATGTCCTTGTGTTCCATGGACAAGAATATAAAATAGTGATGAAAATAATCCATCTGCTCTATAGCAGCAACTTTGAAAATCTAATTCTTTAAAAAAAATGTTTCAGGGTTGGCGACTTATCTCAAGGTTCATGATGTTAATTAAATGGACAATTTGTTTTACGGTTGTCTAAGCCGTGTCTCTCAACCATTTTTTAAATTAAGTACCTCTTTAAAAAAATCATAAGTACCTCCGGTACCTACAGTTTTCAGACACACACTTTTTTTCTATCATTGCAACACATTTGTTTACACAACTTAATGGTAGTCGGGCGGGTGAAGAAATTTCTGGGTGTAAAAAGTACTCCAATAATAAAGCACTGTGAAACTTAAAACAAAAATTCAGTTTTTTTCCAAATTTCAGTTGTTGTACCTCTCAGATGTCTCACGCTTACCACTGGTTGAGAAACACTGGTCTAGTGGAATATTGTAGCACTCACCCACCCAGCAGTACTAGGATCTACACTGCTGATGATCTTAGTTTTATGAAACCCTAAACGACCAAGCAGAGCTAGGATTTAGTTTTAGGTTTATGTAGTGCACAGAAAGAAAACAAAGCCCGCATTCTCGATCCTGCAGAGGTATGCACCTATTACAACAGCAATTATTGCATGTTCTGTCTGGGGTCTTAATCGAATAATGACTTGGTCGTTCATATTTCTGGTAGCCTCCAAAGAACACTTTCTTGCTTTTTGTTAATGCTTTCTTGTGGTTGGATTACGAATGCCAGATGGAACTGTTAGATCAAGTCTGACTTGTAGATCACAGGGCTTTAAACTTTATGGAGTTACCCCTGTATTGAGCCCTATCACGTGTTCGGACTACAGCCTGTCTTTCATAAAGGCATCCAGTCTTGTTTTGAAGACACTAACCGATGGAGAATCCAGCACTTTCCTTGGTAGTTTAAGAGCATAAGAACAGCCAGAGTGGGTGAGACCAAAGGTCCATTTAGCCCAATGTCCTACCTTCCCGTAGTGACCAATGCCCGGTGCCCCAGGGGGAATGAAGAGAATAGGGAATCGTCTAGTGATCACCCGTTGGATGATTTGGACTCTTATTAAAATCTTGTCTGTTTAGTGATGCCCCAGGGCCTCAACTGGTGTTGCACTTCAGCCAGAAAGCAGAACAGCTCGGTCCCCACTAGCTTGGCCTGTGTGCAGGACAGTTGTCTGACCTCACCTACTGGGCGAAAAAGGCATTTATTTCTAAGCTTTGTGTTCTCTCTACATAGCTGCTGCTGTTGGTTTTGTTTTTAATTTGTACTTCAATAGAAATGGATCGTTCTGTGCTGAAACTTGGAACTCTTGAGCAACCAAGAAGTCAGATTGGTGAAGAAACAGCGAGACTGTGTGTGTGTTCACACCCCGCAAAACCGAGCAACAACATTGAAAACGTTTAATAGCTGAGAATCATTTTTAAATGCCTAGCCATTTCCCATTCTTTATGCTGCCCGTGCTCTGCTTTTAGCTATTGAGTTTCATGCTGTACACTAGACCTATCATTGCATTAATATATTGGGGAGATGCATCACACACACGCATTGACCATGCGGGCGGTAGGGTTGATGGGCTGAGAGCAGCCATTTCAGCATGGAAGTGAAAGACTTTATCAGTGTTTGGCCAGCACTGAATGGAGGACTGTTTAGTTACTTAGTTAGTGAGAGCAGTTTTCAACTATCTAAAAGAGAGTTACAAGGAGGAGGGAGAAAAATTATTTTCTTGGCCTCTGAGGATAGGACAAGAAGCACTGGGCTTAAACTGCAGCAAGGGAGGTTTAGGTTGGACATTAGGAAAAACTTCCTACCTGTCAGGGTGGTAAAACACTGGAATAAATTGCCTAGGAAGGTTGTGGAATCTCCATCACTGGAGATATTTTAGAGCAGGTTGGACAGACACCTGTTAGGGATGGTCTATGGTGCTTGGTCCTGCTGTGAGGGCAGGGGCCTGGACCTGATCTCTCATGGTCCCTTTCAGTTCTAGTGTTCTAGGATTTGTATGCGCCTGGGTTGCCACGAACAGCGAACAGACAACCCAGTCCCTGAAGAGTTTCCAGTGCAAGGTGCAGAATTGCCTTTTCAGTTGAACGCAACCCTTTCTAAGGTTACTCGGATCTTGACAAGCGGCTGGTGACTCGCCTCTCGCTGAGCCCCTCTCCACACCAAGCTGTGGAGGCTGAAGACCTTTGGCATCAGCGGCTGTGCTTCAATGTGAGATATTTTAATTGTAACGCTTGTGGCCAACGTGGTTCTAACAACTGCCGTGGGCTGAGAAAAGCTGGGATTCCAGCAGCGCCTTCTTGCAAAAGATTTTGCACAGAGCCTCAGAAGCAAGGCTCTGATCATGAAAAGTTCCTGCTATTTCCTGGCGGTTCTGAGTCGGGTCACTCCCCTTCCAGCGTGGGAGCTTAGTCTGGCTGTACAAATGGCCACTCTGGAAACCGTACTGTTCCTACATCCTACCCTGGACAATGGCGAGGTTTGCTGTGCACTGTCGGACATTCCCGCTCCGTAGAGGGTGGAGAAATCATTATGTGCATATAGTTTCGTTTGCCAAGGCCCTTGGCTTCATCGAGAGGAGTCGTGCTAACACAGGACTGCTCGAAGGAAAGGGGACGGGATATCTGATTGTAACAGACACAACTGTAAGTGGATAACTTGGATGCGGTTGTTTTTAATAACATCTTTAGACTAGGTTACCAGAGACACTGCCATTATCCTCAAATATCCCAAGACACTAGTTCGTGGGCATGAAGCTGTTAAAAGAAGTACCAGACACCCTTAGCACAACAATATTTGTAGTTTACAAGCTATGATTCTGTGCCCTTTTTGCTAGTGAACATGAAGATCCTTTTTCGTCTCTGCTCCTCCCAATAAATGTCTGTTGTTTTTCTAATAGTATTTTGACTACTCTTGTATTTAGTTTGGCATTTCTCACTTTCCCCTTAGAAATGTTTTGTCTAAACATTTTGATACAGGGAAAGTAACAGCAGTCTTACTGAATATTTCATTCCTTATATTGGAGAGCCAATAAAGACTGATAATGATTTTCATTTTGGCAAAATGTATAATTTCTGTTGCAATTTTTATTTTCCATTCTACCTAGCCATACGATAGTATTTAGATAACAGAGAGAAAGACACTGCTCTTAAACACACTAACTTACTAAATGGAGCAGTGCCATTTGATAGAAGATCCCAAACTGCAAAATGCACCCAGAAGTCAAACGCTTGCTTATGCAACTACTCTGCAATTAGTACTTTTACTCTAGCTGTTAAAGAAAGAAGCATGCTTCTGACCTAGCTAAACAATAGAAATGTAGTTATCTTCCTAAGAATGGCCATTCACCTAACCCAGGATCCTGTCTCCTGACAGTAGCCGGTGCCAGATGCTTCAGAGGGAATTAACAGAACAGGATTATTTACTGAGTGAGCCATCATCTGTTGTCCAGTTCCAGCTTCCAATGGCTGGAGTCATAGACAGAGCTTGGGGTTGCATCATCCCTGACTATCTTGGCTAATAGCCATCAATGGGCCTATCTTCCAGTTTAACTAAATTATACTTTTGGCCTTCACAACAGCAAGGAGTTCCACAGGTTGACTGTGCATTATATGAAGAAATATTTCCTTATGTAAACCTGTTGCATATTACTTTCAGTGAGTGACCCTTAGTCCTTACATTACATGAAGAAGTAAACATTACTCTTTTTTTCTCCAGGCCATTTATGATTTCCTGCCCCTCTGTCATATCACCCCAGCCATCTTTGTTCTAAACTGAAGAGTCCCAGTCACCTTAATCTCCGCTCATATGGAAACTGTTCCATCCCCCTACGTGCTGTTGTTGCTCTTCGCTGTATGTCTTCCAATTCTAATATCTTTTTTTGAGATGGGGCCATTAGTGCTGCACATCATACTCAACTTTTCATTCTCTGATCCTATCGGACGTCCTCTCCCCATACGGAGCATCGGGAGCGGAGTGGAACATCCAGCTGAACCGGCTAAGTTCACTTGCTGGATGTTTCTAGCATGTCAATCGGCGCTAATGGCAAAGCTAGTTTGCTCCTTGGTGGGCATAATCAAAGCGTTCATGGTAGAACCTTAGAGGGAAGACGCACAAAGTTAGGTGCCTAATGCCCATTGATTTGCCATAGTGTTCGGCCACAAAACTCCCCTTTCTACCTTTGAAAGTCTCCCTACTACAGTGATGGGCAACCGAGGTTAGGGAGCGGGCCATGAGTGGCCCTTCATCTCAGTGGACTGCAAGACTCGCAACCAAGATGGCCTCCCAGCACAGGGTAGGTTTGCTCACTGCGCCTGGGTCCCTAGAATTTGCAGGATGTGCCGGCTGAACCGTAGTAGTGCTTTGGGTGTGGAGGGAGCATGCAGCTCCCACGATCAGTGCGGGTGCAATCAGCATGGTCCTCACGTCACGTGCCCTGGCTTTACATCCTCGTCGCTTTAGTAATAGCGCTAGGAAAACAAAACACCTCGCGGACCACGCATAGAACCCTGATGAGCCACACGTGGCCCTCAGGCCGCAAGTTGCCCCACGACTGCCCTACTCGATATTTTGGAGAAGGTCCCACTTCCCCGAGTATTTGTTTTGAGCTCACTGTAGACTAAAAACCATCCAGGACTCCCCTTAGGCAGGGGAGCTCATCTACTAGAAACGAAAGCTTCCAGGGACCTTTCTGATCATCTAGTCCAGTGTTTCTTAAACTGTGTTCCGTGGCACACCAGTGTGCCGCAAGGCAGGTGGAGGTGTGCCAAAGAGACCAGAATTAAAAATGACTGCCCTTAAAGAGGCAGGCAATTTTTTTTTTTTTTTTTGCTCAATAACTTTCCCCCGACCCTTCCCCGCCCCCCCCCCCCCCCGATTTTTTTTTTTTTTTTTGCTTAACAAAAAAAATCCTTGGTGTTCCTCCTAAAAAAAAATTGTTTGGTGTTCCTCCATCTTAAAAAGTTTAAGAAACACTGATCTAGTCTGACCTGCATCACACAGAGAATTTTACCCAGTGGTTGCTGCATCCAGCCTTTCACGCCTGTTTGAGCTCGATCATATCATGTGCAGTCTTAACGAGGGGGAGCCCACCCTACATTGGTTACCCTCGCTGAGAGACAGGAGAGCTGCTTTTCTAATTCAAATGTATCTCGCACCAATTTTAGGACATTAGATTTTGTTACATGTTTGTTGGCTGGACTCAGGAGCACTCTCCTATCAATCACATTTTTTAAGTAGGTATTTACAGATGCTGGAAAGTACAGGAGGGTAAACGATGGGGAGGAGTCCTGAGCCCTTCATGTCTGGGCGTTTCCATGCCTGAAAATTTTGTCCTCCCAGCTCTGTATGTGGGGAAAAGAGTAAAAATACTCTTTTCCCCACATATAAGCCAGGATCTTTCCTGCTGTTACCATCTCATGGTACAATCCATCTGCCCCTCAACTCTCAAAGTCTCCTACAAAATTTATCCTCCACTGCTGCTTGTTCCAGTACAATCAACGCACAATCAACCAGTGGAACTCCTTGCCAGAGGATGTTGTGAAAACTAGTACTTTAACAGGGTTAAAAAAAGAGCTAGATACATTCATGGAGGTTAGGTCCTCCAATGGCTCTTAGCCAGGATGGGTAAGAATGGTGGCCATAGCTTGTTTGTCTGAAAATGGATGACAAGACAGGGATCATGTGATGATTACCTGCTGGGTTCCCTCCCTCTGGGGCATCTGGCATTGGTTGCTGTCAGCCGACAGGATACTGGGCTGGATGGACCATTGGTCTGACTCACACTTGTTGTTCTTATGTTCAGTATTCCCAGCTACCTGCTTTGCTGCAGTGACGTTCTACTCAGGCATGGTTCATATGAACAGGTAGCCTTGTGCAAAGGTAGGCCCTCCAAAAGTGAGTTGCACCACTTCAGGGAGTTAAAATGGGGTAGCAAGAATGATGAAAGGTCTAGAAGACTGAAAGAAGTGGGCTTGTTTAGTGTGGGAAAGAGAAGACTGAGAGGGGACAGGATAGTGGTTTTCAAGTATCTAAAAGGGTGTCACAAGGAGGAGGGGGGAGAAAAATTGTTCTCCTTAACCTCTGAGGATGGGACAAGAAGCACTGGGCTTAAATTGCAGCAAGGGAGGTTCAGGTTGGACATTAGGAAAAACTTCCTAACTGTCCGGGTGGTTAAACACTGGAATAAATTGCCCAGGGAGGTTGTGGAATCTCCATCGCTGGAGATATTGAAGGGCAGGTTGGATAGACATCTATAAGGGACAATCTAGATCAGGGATGTGCAAATTCTGGCCCATCAGCTGCATCTGGTCCACCAGTGTTAGCTGCTGGGGGGCGTCCATTGCTGTATTTACCTGCATGGCTACAGTTAGCCACCATTGCAGCTCCCGTTGGCGGCGGATCACCCTTCCTGGTCAACGGGAGTTAGGGGACGTGGTGTTTCTGCTGTTCCCATTGGCCACTTCCTGCTGTTCCTGCACCACTTCCTGCTGTTCCCATTGGCTGGTCCCTGAGGTTGTGCAGGTAAAGGCAGAGGCCGCGTCCCACCAGGGGCTAACCCTGGCAAACCGCTGCCGCGTTATCACTCACTCCTGATCCAGATGGTGCTTGGTCCTGCCATGAGGACAGGGGACTGGACTCGATGACCTCGCGAGGTCCCTTCCAGTTCTAGGATTCCAGCTCAAAACCTACCTTTGGTCATAACGAAGTGCAAGCCAGTTTGGGGCCCGTCTCTGAATCTATTTAGCCATCACTATGCTCATCCCCATCCACCTCTTGCCACACTACATGGCTACATCTACACTGCAGGCTTCTTGTGCAAGAACAGCCATTCCTGCACAAAAACGTGCAGCGCGTCTACACTGCACGTGCATTCTTGTGCAAGAGTTATTCCTCTCCCCACGAGGAATAAGCCCTCTTGCGCAAGAGCTCTTGTTCACAAAGGCAGTGTGGACGGGCAACAGGGGTTTCTTGCGCAAGAAACCCCTCCGGCTAAAATGGCCATCAAAGCGTTCTTGCGCAAGAGAGCGTCCACACCGCCACCGATGCTCTTCTGCAAAAGCACATGACAGCGTGGATGGGCTCTTGCGCAAGACCTTTTGCACAAGAACTCTTGCACAAAACAGTCTTGTGCGAGAAGCCTGCAGGGTAGACGTAGCCATGCATGATTTACGGGGAGTAAAAAGCTAGTTGCAAATTCTGGTAGCATGACGCTCTGAGAGCTCCCCAAGCATTAGACGTTGCCCTTCCCCCATCATAAATCTCTCGTTCTTGAACACGAATCTGCTCCTATCCAAAACTATTCTATCAGGGCCTTCGCACTCTGGCTGCTCTGGTTACAGCTGTTGTCCTGGGACTATAAAAGAGCAAGGCCAGTAAGGCAGTGCATTAGCTTTTGGGGTTAACAGTGAAATTTGCTTTGTTCCAAGCATTTACAGTATGATCATATAGTTGAGAAATGAAAATAAATTACACCCTGTTCCTATGTGATTCATAGGTCACTGCTGAAAGAGTATTAGAAGGAGTATAGACTTGCAAAAGCAGAATGGACATATTGCGCCGTCTGCCCCCTGCTGGGCAATTTGTTTTTTAGCCAAACCAGGTGTGAGAATGCTCGAGTCCTGGACTGTCACAAAACCCATTGCCGGCCTGCTGGTTATTAAAACCATAAATCCGGCACCTCCACATCACTGGAAAAGGCCACTAGACGAGAAAGCCCTTTGCTTGGCTAGCCTCGCGCTACGCTAAGGGTGGCAAAACAAATGTGTTTGTGCTGATGTTTGCGGAAATGCTAATCGGCGCATTAATCGTCCCAAAACCACCAGCCATAATTAGGCTGAATCCACATTGATGCAGGAGGCTTGGGAACGCGGGGCTCTCATCTGACACATGAGAATTTTTTTAAAAGCCCAAGATTTGCACAAGACTAATATTGACACAATGGCTTAAAAAGACAGAGACTGGTCATGCTGTAGGAAATTTTGTACTGAGTTACATAAAAAAAATCAGAAGTGATTAAAGTGATTTAAAGCTTGCGTATGTACGATCCCCCTCTCCCCCCTTCACCAGCCCTAGTCAGTCATGAAGTGAAATAAATGGGCCGTCGGTCATTTCCACGGGAAGGGGAAGGGATCGATCTGTTGTTTTTAGAGCCCTGCAAAGGAGAATGTAGTTTTGCCTTTTTGCTAGAACAGCTCTAAAACCAAGGACCCAATTCCCCACCACCCAACTCGGAGCTGTTTCCAGTTCAAGTGTTGCAAAACTGAGTCATTTCCCTTTTTATTTTTTTAACTGAAATTGTTTTCAAAGTTTGGGTTGCGAAAAACCCTTTCCAGCTAAAAAGGCCGGGTCCAACAGCGATAACCGTCTTGGCAAAAAGAAGTAAAAAACCCCAGGAACCATCGATCATTTTTTAAATGGAACAATTGGTTCCATTTGTGGGGGACGGTGGCTGGGGGGGGGGGGGTGTTATTTTTCAACAACAGCAAAATCGGTAAGACGAGGACCAGCTGTACGTTTTACCAAGAAGTTTTTGTCACACCTGGCAGTGCACACCAGCTACAAGACCGCACGTGGGGATTCAGAGTTGAAGCAGTGACGTACCTTGTCCCTGCCACCACGGAGCGAGTGCGAGTGGCGCGCCTGGCGTTGCCTTGAGGCAAGTTTCTGCCCCATTTCGGGGAGCAGAGGCCCAGGGGCTGGCGCAGGAGGTCAGCGGGAGACAGACTAGAAGGAGCTGAGTGTTGGAGAGAGAGCAGCTGCTCCATTCTTAAAGGGACAGTCCCAGATTGAAGCCCTCCAGCAGGTGACTCTACTTTTTCTAAAAAATGGGCACATTGTCCCGTGTTTTCTGGCTCTCCCCTCCTATCCGCACGGGCGGGCCCTGCTGCTGGCTGGCTCCTTGCTCGATCCTGTGGCTATCGATAGGGTTGGGGGTGCAAAGTTGGTGGGACGGTGTGTGTGGATGGGGGGGGCAGCTGCTCCCCCTGCTGGTCCGTCAGTGCAGGCCCTGCTGTGGGCCAGTTCTTGGCCAGCAGTACCCGCCCTCCTGTCCCGTTCCTAGCCGGCGCTGGCTGCCGCGGCTGGGGAGTGCAGTTTACATGCTCCCCCCTCACTGTCCTCTCCCTGCTGTGCCCCCTCAGCCCCACTGCTCCTTCCTGAGCCCCCCGGCAGGGCACATCCCGCTCCAGGCACTGTGTGAGAACCAGCCCTCGGTCGGAGCGCCCAGCTCACCCACAGCTTGGCCAGTGTCACGACAAAAACTGAAACCCTCCTTTTTTGCTCTTAGCGGCGGTTTCTGCAACGCATTCGTGAAGCTCTGGGCTATTGCTCAGGACTTGCTACCTGGTCCAGGGGTTGCAAGTTCCGAGGGGCGGGGTTTCGTGGTCGAAAACACTCACAATTCGCTCCCTCTTCGGAGCCCTGCTCCGGGGGTTGCAAATGTTCTGTCGTTACACTGGCCGGTGCAGCGACCGGGTGCAACACACCTGGGCCTCGGCGTATCACCCCCAGACCAACGGGTTGGTGGAGAGGTTCAATGGGACTCTGAAGCAGATGCTACGGACCTTTATGCACAAACACCCGCAGGACGGGGACAACCTGCTGCCCCCCTGCCTCTGGCTGGCACAGGGAAGATTCCAGCCCCTCCGGCCTAGGGTGCTGCCCAGGTGGAGCCATACCCCGCCCAGCAGAGCTCCCCACCCCTCCACAAACACTGCAGTGGGGGGGGGGGGAAGCTATTTCCAGCCTGTTTGCGCCCCATCCCTGTAGGCTCCACTGCAGCAACCTGGGCAAGGGCTTAGCACCCGCTACCCATACTGCCCCCACCCTAGGTCCTGCCCCCAGGGCTGCTCTGTCCCCTCAGCCCCCTCCCCCGCAGAGCCACCTCTCTGGCCCGGGACACTGACGCCCCTGCAGCCAGGTTCCCGGGCCTTGGTGCTCAAGGCATCCCTAGAGCTGCCCGCGCTGTAGCCAGCAGGCGGCTGGGTGAGGTCAGTGGCCAGCAGCAGCCCGGAGGCGGGAGCTGCCTTTGTGCAGCCAGGAAGGGACAAGCTGCCTCCAGCCTCAGGAGAGCCGGAGGGGGGAGGGAAGAGATGAGCTCTGCACGGACATGGCCAGGTCATCCCTTCCCCCACCCCGTGCGGCTGGAAGCAGCTCCAGTCCCTCCCGCCCAGCACGGCCAGGCTGCTGCTGGCCACCTGGTGGGAACCCTCAGAGACACCTAGGACCCCGCGCACCCCCCACCTGTTCCCTGGAGCAGACGCAGCCCCAGAGAGCAGGAGAGGCGGGCCAGGTGGAGTGCACCGGGCAGGGGCACGGTGGTCGTCCCCCCATCCCTGCGTGAGAGCGGTGCTGGATTTGTGACCAGGGGCCCAGCCCACGCGCTCTTCCTTTGGACGCTGGTACCGCACCGGTCTGAGCGATGGCCCCGGTGCTCGCTGGCGTTTTACCCGCTGTCCTGCGCTCAGCCCCGGGGAACGTGGCCCCCAGGCGCGGAGGAGGGATGTAAAAGCACAGAGCAGGGCGTGCAGCGGCCGTGGGAGCAGGGCTGGTAGGAGAGTTAACGAGGGGCGCAGGAGACCAGCCCGAGCTGCTTTTCTCCAACCGTTTCAGTCAGGTTTGGCCTCCGATGGCCTCAGCAGCACAGAGGAGACACCTCCCCATCGCCCGGTTGTTGCTTCCTGCTCCCGCGGAGAGAGAAACAGGCGCAGGCCCCGACTCCCCCATCTCCAGCCACCGTTACTCGCCCCACAGCTGCCCTGGCACCCGGGCTCTCTGCAACAGGGACTATCCGCATGGCTGCTCCAGACCGGACCGGCCGTGAGGGGGGCAGAACCCCACCGCTAGCGAGGCAGCGTCGCTTGGCCCCGTGTCCCAGGCGGGGCCGGAGGGCCAGCGCCGGGCGGGAGCAGCCTGCCAGCCAACAGAGGAAAGGCGGCTCAGCGGAGGAGGGGACCAGGGGTGTTTCCTTTCCCAGGGTGCTGGAACTGGGAGGTCTTGGGGCGCTGCAGTACCCCCTGGCTGGAAGAGGTCTCCCTCATCAACAGGGCTTGCGGACGGCTCCAGCACCCCCATTACATACCTTGTTCCACCCTCCCCCACAGGACGAGTGGCCAGTGCCCACTGCCCAGGAGAGCCGTGGGGCTTCGGAGTGCAGGACCATCCTCTTTCCTGGGGAGCGATGGGGGGCAGACACGGACCGTAGTGTGGTCTGCTTTGCAGGGGGTGCTGTCTGGGTGGGCCCGAGAGCCACGTCTGGCCCTGCGTGGCTCGTCTCCAAGCACGCCCCAAAGCACAGGCCCTTGCCCAGCTACCAAAACGTACGTTTACAGCGTGCGCCCCCCCCTTACATTGTTGTGGCTCTCCGGCACCACACAGCCGTTCCCACGCGCTTCAACGTCCAGCCTGAAGCCGGGCGGGGAACAGTGGCCGCAGCTAGCCGGCAGGCAGGCGGGAAAGAAGAAGTAAGCCACCCCTCAGCCCGCAGAATCACTGGGCTGTGTTAAAAGTCCCACCCCAAAGGGCAAACCTCAGGGCCTGCATCAACACAGAGCCAGTGGGAACCCGAATGCTGCCCCGCCGAGGGGAATAAAATGCAAGCAGGATTTTTGGGGCCCTGCGCTGTCCTATTATCTGGTGCCCCGTGCCCACTGGTAGTTTGGGGGGGGGGAGAAACACGATGTTTTAGCGCTGTCATTTAATCATCCTCAGCGACGCAGGCGTGAGCTAGTTCTAAAGCAAATTGGAAACTCGGGGTTGGCGAACCACGTGCCTGTGAAATGGCTTCACTCCCACGAGAACGGCTCGTGTGCAGGTTTAGTGCGCGGCTCTGAGCTCTGGCGGGCTCTGGCGCTTGAAAGGGAACTAGCCGCAGCCCAGAGAGAGGAAGAGGAGGTGGACATTAGGACCCAGGGGTGCCCCACGTTTTCGGATTCCCTACGCAGCTGCGTATTCTGCTGGGGTTAGGACAGCCTGGTCGACAGTGCGTTTGCATCTGTCGCTGCTCGCAGTAGCCTCAGCACCACTGGCCTGAGGAACGGGCGTGGGCCGTGACCCTAGGAAACCGACCAAAGAGCAGCCCAGGCCGGGCCCTGCACAGTGTTAGTACCCATTCTGCCATGCTACGCACGGGCCTTGGGCTTTCTAGCTTGAGCCCCTCCTGGGAGCAGCTCCGGGGAGTCATTTCTTCGGGACGCGAAGGTAAGAACTGGGTTACGGTTGGGATGTGCCAATGGAGTGGTTCACCGGGGGGAAAAAAAACAGCTGAGGGCAGCTCAGGAGGGGTTTTGGAAGCGGCGTAGCTGGCAGCAGCTCGGCTGGGCTATGGAACATGCAGTCAGCTGGTAGGCCCAGCTGCCACAGGCTACGTCAGTTGGCATGGGAGAGACTCGGGGGCTTTGTGCCTTGTAAGGGCCTCGCTGTGCCCATCCGATGGACACAGTTTTGCGGGCACGTGATCACCTGCTCATCCAGGGGGTGGGCCTCATTGGCTACTTAGCTAAGTTATGGTCATAAAGATATCAACAGGTGTGAGAGTCAGGCTGGACCTTCCTGGTCCGGCACCCTCAGGACCTGACTTGTCCCAAACGAGGGAGTTTGCCAGACCAGGAGAGATCCACCCCAGCTCCTCCGCTGCTGGTCTTGGGGCTCTCCCGGGGGGGCTGCCAGCAGACCCCAGCCATGGCTCACCAGAGGTCAAGTTCATTGGATTGAAACAGAATTTTGATGGTCATCGGATCCCTGTTCAGTGCACGACAGGTGGAATTGGATACTTAAGTACCTCGCGTGCCCGTGAAAATCCTCCACCTTCATCTCTGCAGTAGGTTCCAGAGGATGTAGCATTCTGGGGAGAAAGTCACCTTTCTATTAGGCTGTGTGAGCAAGTGAGCCACCGCGACCCCGTGGCAGTTCTGGAAAGCGTATTCCATGCCGCTCTCCAGCACGACGTGGGACGGCCTACCTGGATTCCGCTCCTCTCGCCCCGACTCAGCCGGCATTTTGGAAAACGTACTCACTCGTGCCCGACACCGCGACGCTACAAAGGAAAACTCAAAGGAGACATTGCCACTTGCAAGGTTTGGTATCTTGAAACCGTTTTATTTCCTCACGTTTGTGGTAACATAAATAAGAGCGCAGGACGGCACTAACAGAAGGGGAGGGAAAGCAGAACACAATAGAAAGTAACGGGGGGAGGAGGGGAACGTGTTGCACTGATACTGCCAGGCAGTTACAGTCCTGCTCAACTGAAGTGAAAATATAGGTAGGTGAACCAGCAGTATTTTGGTGTCTTACCCTGTAGTAAGGGCGTAATTCACAAAAACGTCATTGTGCGCCTATGCTGTGTATGTATAACTTATCGTGCAGCTTAAACTCTGCGCAGTTCTATCGGCAGCAGAACGGACACACAGAGTCCCTGACATCAAACATCTTTCATTCAGGTTTCCACAGGAGCGGTTACCGCTAACTTGGCAACATTTACTACGGAGCAAGAGAGAGCGCTAAGGGAGCATTTTGCTGCTTGCCGCTTGTATACGAGGGCGGAGTTATCACCAGGAGAAACTAGGACTCTCGGGTCCCTCTTAGCACATCAGGGAAGAGAGACTCACTGCTTTTAGGAAACCTCAGATAGTTTAAAAAAACCCCAACCAAACAAACTCTCTATCCAACCAGCCCCCATCCTGCTAAGGAGACGGACAGGTTTCCATAAAGAGAAACGCAAGCAACTGACAAAGTAAGGTCACAGAGGAGTATAGCAATTGAGTAAGGAACTTGGAGATTGGATCATGAAGCCACGTCCTAAGACACACGTCAAATTTCGCTACCTCTCTCCCGACAAGGAAACGTTTGCAACCAATGCCGGGGCGAAGGGCAGGTTTTCCTGAACCTACTTCAAACAAAGGCCAGGGCCAGAGGATTTGGAGAGAACGTTTGTGAATTAAGCCCTTGATTTGAGGTGACCGTTAAGTGAGTTACAATTCCAGTTTGGTAGGCTGCGTGCATTCATTGTCAGGCTTTGCATAGGAAAAAGTTAACAGCAATAAACCATATTGCTTTCGTAGGGGCATCCTTCATTCTCTCTCCATTTTAAGTTAAAGTTAAGTTGTGCCTTACTGGTTAGCTCCGTAGTCTTTAGATATAGAGAATACATTGTTCTACTTACTCCACGAAAAATGCTGGAATATAAATACATACCCAGCTTCCTTTCATGCAGTTATTTTCAGTTATAGTGTACAAGTCTTTTATTTATTTATTTAGTGCTAGATCAGACTACAAGGACGTATTTCCAGTTAGCATGTGGCCTCTTGACAGGCCATGTGGCTCATCTTCTGTGTAAGTGGATCCCGTAAAATAAAAGAGCAAGTAGAAACAAAGAAACTTTATTTATAAAGTGTCTCTCGAGGTTAATTAATTATTTTTCGGGCTGTTCCGTAAGTTTTTCAACTCCAGCTGCAGTTGTCGAATTCTGATATCTTTCTGCGAGAGCTCTTCTTTCAACCGCCGGATCTCATCCTGTTGCCGAAAGAACATTCTGAGGAGCTTCAGAGAAAGACACAAAAAAAAAAAAAAATAGGTGGACTACGTTGAGGTCACATTTATACTATCGGCTTTCTCTTATGGCTTCACGTCTTTCCTGCCAATTCTCAGAACACCTGCCTTTGGTTCATGTCATTCCACTGTTCCTTTTGAAATCTCAGTTTGCCGGCAACTACCCCATTGATTTTCCCTGTCCTTTTTCATGGTAACTCAGTTTATTTGCATAGTGTAGCCTAACAGTTCTATTTGCGAAAAGAAATTCAATACTGGATCCAGTGCCAGTGTTTTCCCAGAGCCTCCAAGGGTAGCATGGACACCACGTTTATTAAAAACGGTTAGGAAATTAACCCACTTCACTTTGTACTCTCTCTGCTTAAATCTCTACAAGGTTTGGTGAGTTGAAGTTTGACCCAGGCAAAAAACCACACACATGGATTTACACAGCTTGGGAAAAAAAAGTAGAGATGCAGAATCCGGTGTGTTTATATGCTACAATCTTGAACATGTGATGTTGCTCTCTGAGAGAGAAAGCCATGTCCTCATCTGTAGGTCATATGCCCTATACTGGTAACAGATAGGGATTTTTATTTAGTTACAGTGCTAGAAGTCTGGTTTCAGAGTTTAATCTCCACTGTTCGTGTGAAGTTCCAGGTGGCTGTGGTGTCCATCTTAATAACAACCTAGATTATCACAAATTTCTTAGGGAGGCTTGTGTCCAGTTCTGGGCACCAAAGTTCAGGAACAATGTGGATAAATTGGAGAAGGTCCAGAGAAGAGCATAAAAATGATTAAAGGTCTAGAAAACAGGAGCTATGCGGGAAGATTGAAAGTCTGGAAAAGAGAAGACTGAGGCCAGGTCTACACGAGTCCTGGAAGGCCTGTTTAAGGTACGCATCTCCAGACACGCAGAGTAAGTAGATGGAGTCGGCTTACTTTAAGCCGAGCTTAGTGACTCCCTCACTATGGGAGGCCGACAGCAGCAAATGCACACAACTGAGAGGAGTACAGATGCCACCCAGAGCTGCCCTCAGCATTTGATTTACGGATCTATACTAGACCCGCTAAATCAAACACCAGAATATTGATCTCTGGTGTGGCAAGTGAAGACATGCCCCGAGAGGGGACATGATAGCAGCTTTCAAATACCTAAAAGGGTACAAGGAGGAGGGAGAAAATTGTTCTCCTTGGCCTCTGAGGATAGGACAAGAAGCAATGGGCTTAAACTGCAGCAAGGGAGGTTTAGGTTGGCCATTAGGAAAAAGTTCCTAACTGTCAGGGTGGTCAAACACTGGAATAAATTGCCTAGGGAGGTTATGGAATCTCCATCACTGGAGATAAAATTTAAGAGCAGGTTAGACAGACACCTGTCAGGGCTGGTCTAGATGGTGCTTGGCCCTGCCGTGAGGGCAGGGGCCCGGCCTTGATGAGCTCTCAAGGTCCCTTCCAGTTCTAAGATTCTGTGGTTCTAAGAACATTTACACCATCTAAGAAGAAAACAGAGTGAAAGCCACTAATGCCAGAAACCAGATTGCACCCAGAAGCCAACCTAGTAGAAGGGACCCCCGAAGACTTCAATGCCCTCTGTGGGCAAGGAAGGCTCGGAATGGTGACCATGATGACCATTCGGGTAAAACACAGTCTCTACTTTTTCCTGTTGAGATGAACGGGAATGGGGAGATTGCAAACGCTGCACAGTAGGACCACGTTTTGTGCTGTGTCTGGTTAGTGCCCGGGGGCAGTGAGGTGTTACTGCAATACATAACATCCAGGACACATCAGTCCTCTGTGACATGTCAGCCGGATGAGAACATGCAGCAGACCTTCCCCGCGGTCTGCTTCCGACGTCAGGGAAAGGCTTTGCCCTAGAAGAGCTGGAAGCACACGTCCGAGACCTACGAGGTTGGCCATCCAAAGCCTAGGTCAACGCCCATCGCTTACCTCATTCTCCGTCCTGGGGGGCACGTTTTCGAGCAAATCTATTCCATTGACCACAACACTTTTTTTCTCTCTTATCGGTGCTTTAAAGACAACTTTGGACGTTTTTTTATAGCCCTCCTTCAGAGACATCAATATGGGATCTACATGTGGGGACAAAATACAGGGGGTTAACGCTTGCTCTGCTACAGTGTACACGTATAGCGCCCTGCCCTGTTGCCCAACCTTACATTTCACTGCCTCCTAGCTGCCCCAAGGTTAGTGGCAACGTGATTTCATGGTGACTGGACTGGAGAAGCCCTGGCCAGGCAGTAGGGAGACCTGGGTTCTAATCCTCCTCTTCTACTGACCCTCTGTGCTACCTTGGCAAGGGACTGACCCCGGCTTTGCCTTGCTGAAGAGACTCTAAGTTTTTTGGAACATGAACTCTCACCGTGGCATGGTTGGTTTTTTTTTTTTTTTTAATTTGGTAAAAAAAATTCCAAAAATACTGACACCTAAAATGTCTTAATGTCCGGTACTTTCTGATTTTTTTCCCCCAGCCAGGAGGCGAAAATCCCAGGCGCTTACCGCGTTCTGCAGGGGAGCTTTTGGCGCGGAGGAGGAAGACAAGATGGCGGACGGCTTGTTAGGGCCAAAAAGCTTCAAAGGCGTTTCTTAAAGGGGCCATGCTGGGTTTTTTAATGTTTTGCTTAATAACTCTCGGATCCTTTTTTTTTTTCTTTTAACAACTTTGGTCTCCCCATTTTTTTCCCTCAACAGAATTTTTCCCCTGGTGTTTTGTTTTTTTTTGGGGGGGGGGAAGGGTGTTTAGTATTTTTAGTTAAATCCTCTGCAACCCTACCCCCAGCACAATTTCTCAGCTCCTGTCAGTCACTTCCTGGGAGTCTGCCTCTAGGGCCTGCAAGCCAGGAGCTGCTTAGGTAAACACTTCCCGGACAGAGCCCGCCTCTGGCACTCTAGCGCCTCCCGCACCCCAACTACCTGCCCCAGGCCACTACTCCCTCCTGCCTCCGCTCACCAGCAAAACCTTCTGCACATCCCTCCGTTCACAACTCCCTCAGACCAAGCACCCCCTCCTACACCCTTCCCCCAGACCACAATCCTCTCCTGCACCCAAACACCCCCCCCCCAGACCCTGCACCCCAAGCTCCGGCCCAGGTCACAACCCCCTCCTTCTTCCAAACTCCACACCCTCTCCTGCACCCCAATCCCTTCCCCTACCCCAAGCTCCCTGCTTCACCCACCCTCCATCCCAGACCCCACAGCCCCTCCATAGAAGTGCAGCCCTTGACCACTTACCAAAATCCCTAAAAACACCCCCCCCCCAGAAAAACGATTGCCCACCCCCTATCTAAGGACCACTGAGTAGGTAATGCAGTGCTAGAGAGACCAGCACCTGGGGCAGACACAGCCTACGTGGTGCTTCAGTTCACGTTAACGAGCTTGATTTTATTCTCTCTCTCACATTCACTTGTCCCCATGCATACGCCAAGTCTACATTTTCTGTATTTTCAATTGGTGCAACGAGGCCCTCCCATAATATAGATCCATTTACTTGCAGAAGGAGCTTCTAACATTCAGTGGCCTTCTTCCCCCTCCCCACCCCATGCAAAGCTTACCAGCTCAAGTAGGGCTCCACCGGTTACATCCGTACACGCAGGACCGATGCGCCCACCACCCCGTCGCTAGGAGGCCGTCGGAAAGTATGGAAAGCGCCCCAGGGGGGAGTGTAGATTTAGATGCGTTTCACAGGACGGGCCAGAGGTCAGTCCTGCTTACGTTTACGGTAAACGCGCGTGCAGGGTTCATTGTGGTACCTCTGTTCATTCCGCTCAGCCATTCGTCCGGGGTCAGGGCTGGTTCCATGCCTGGCGTCATCGGGTAAATATCCTCTTGGTACGTCTCGGACTAGAAGTGAGGAAGAAGAAAGAACAAACCTTCCTAACGTTTGCACCTCAGCGTTAGCATGTGCTGCCAACTGCCAACAGCAACACCGTGGCCAGCGGTAACGTCGCCTTTCAAGAGCAACCCAGGAAAACCACGGAACCATGGAAAACGTCCCATTCGCCATTGACGTGAACGGGGGAATAAAGAGGCCTAGACGCGGCCTATTAAATTCCTGGGCTGAAAGAAAATTACCCCCCAGTAGCCCGGAGCCATACAAGGTTTTCAGGAGCTCACGTAAGTCTCACTCAACCACCAAAGCAACAAATGCATTCGGGCTGTCGACAGAACAATACATATTATCCAGATGGATGGAAACCTCACGGGAAGGTTTCAGAAGGGCAGCAGCTCCGGCGCGGGTGGCGGGTGAAGGCCCAACTAGGAAGGCAGCCGAAGCCCCGCCCCTTCCACCCAAAGCCACACCCCTTCCCCGAAACCATGCCCCTTCAAAACCTTGGCCCCACCCCCCAGCCAAGCCCCACCTGACACAACTGGAGGGCTGAGACTGCCGCCCAGCGTGACCCCAGCCTTGCCCGGCCACAGAGGAGCTGGGCTGCCGTGTGTGGGCAGTGAAGCGGGGCAGTGTAGGCAGTGCCGTGAAGCGGGGCAGCTTACATTACCCGGTGCCCACATGCTCCGGTCTGTTGGGTGCTCTCTGCTGCTGCAGGGACTGTGTGGGGAGCGCGAGGTTTTGAACCGTGGGTCAGGTAACCAACACCCGCCCCCTCTGCCACATGCAGCATGAAGAGCAGCAGCCAAGGTTAAAAAAACAAGGAAAGTTGTCCACAAGGGTAATTTTGCCTTTCCCCCCCTCCTTTCTACTTCTAATACAGGTTGAACCCCTCTAGTTCGGCACTTTCAGGAGCTGGCCAGTGCCAAACCAGAGAATTTGCCGAACCACGGGAGGTCAATATTGTCTAGCAGCATTATCAACACTTCCACTGCTTCCTGGGCTCTGAGAAGACACTGAGGGATGAATTAGAGCTAAAGAACAGCCCAGAACACGGAGAGCCAGGACTGGGGGCTGTAAATGTGTCTCGCTATGGAAAGGATGAGGACGCACTGGAGAGGGTCCAGCAGCGGGAGACCAAAATGCTGAGGCGGCTGGAGCACATGACCTACGAGGAGAGGCTGAGGGATTTGGGCTTGTTGACTCTGCAAAAGAGAAGAGCGAGGGGGGATTTGAGAGCAGCCTTCCTGAAGGGAGGTTTCGAATAGGAAGGAGAGAGGCTGTTCTCAGTGGTGGCAGATGGCAGAACGAGGAGCAATGGGCTCAAGTTACAACGGGGGAGGTCTAGGTTGGATATTAGGAAAAACTCTTTCCCTAGGCGGGTGGGGAAGCACTGGGATGGGTTCTCTAGGGAGGGGGTGGACTCTCCATCCCTAGAGGTTTTTATGTCTTGGCTTGACAAAGCCCTGGCTGGGTTGATTTAGTTGGGTTGGTCCTGCCTTGGGCAGGGGGCTGGACTTGATGACTTCTGAGGTCTCTGCCCGCCCTGGGATTCTACGAAACAAACTTTTATGAGACTGCAAGACACTTGGCCCCACCTTGATAAGCAGGCATCCGGCTACCATCATGCCGGACCACGGATGTTGTCAGACCAGCGAGTGCCCGACTAGAAAGGTACCACCTGACGATTAATGAATTCAGGGCAACAAGGAGGAAAGTCTGTTAGGTCACCTCTTTGGAAAGATAAGGCCACCCACGCGCTCAGCTTACAGAGAGCGTGGAGCGAGCAGCTGCGCTGCGTACGCGGAGTGGGACCCATGCGGGCGTGTACTCACCCTCCGTGGCACGATCATCGAGATGGGCTCAATCAGACCCTTTAAGGTAACCAGTTTGTAGAAGCGGAACACCTCACAGGCAGAGACGTCCAGGCCGTGCTTTGGCATCACCCCTAGCAGAGAGTTCACACGTGAGCGGGGTCCGTCCTCTCGGACCGACAACGCCGTGACATAGACGCCCGTATTCTCCACGTGGGTCAGGGGAGAAGGGGCTGGTCTTACTAGCACCATCAGGAGGGCTTGCTTAGGGCATGGTAGCGCGATGGATGTATTAGGTTAAACACCGGAATCAATTGCCTAGGGAGGCTGTGGAATCTCCATCACTGGAGATATTTAAGAGCAGGTTGGACAGACACCTGTCAGGGATGGTCTAGACGGTGCTTGGTTCTGCCATGAGGGCAGGGGACTGGACTCGATGGCCTCTTGAGGTCCCTTCCAGTACCTAGGGGAGCAAGCGGCGCGTACCCCCTACGATTTATTTGGGGTGCCGATCCCATTCGGGGGCTGGTTCCCTGCGTGCGGGGCCCGAGATGGCATTCTCCTCAGAGCCGAAGGGGTTCAGAGTCCGTGTTGCTCTTCCGGTGATCTCAGCTCTGGGCCTTCACTGGGGGCGACCAAGAGACCTGGCCCAGCAGGACAGGGAGGGGAGAAGCCCCAGCAGCAGGGAAGCGAGTGACAGTGGCTTTATTAGCAATCCAGGAAGCCCCCTCGAAGGGGTCTTCTGTGACTGCCCTCCCCACCACACCACACCACACGTCACTGACATAGGTCGCTTGTTTAAAGTGCGGCCCGCCCGTCACTGACCAGGTGAAATTGCCCACGCATTTCCTTGGCACGGGGCCCTCCACCAGGTACACCAGGGTCATGCACCATCCCGCAGGAAGAAATGCACAAAAAATAGTGTGTAAATGCGACATAAAGATCCTGGAAATCCGGAATTAATTTTCCAGCAAGTCATCAGCTACCTACTGACCCAGAACCTACGTGAACAGCGAGAGTCAGCACAGTGCAGAGAGCACGGGGGAATTACTATGCAAAACATGCATCAGCAAAATGGAAGGATGCTCCTATTAACGTGCCCACGAGCTCTTACCTAGTCCTTTCTGCGGGGCCGGAGAGCGAAACTCCATGAGATAGTTCAGGTAGGGCTTTTCGGTGCCGATTTCATAGTAGCGGATGTTCCCGTCTCCCTGCGGCGGGGGAGACAGGCAGATCGGTTTCACACGGCAGCGTCAGAGCGGTCGGTAAATAACCAGAGTTGTTAAAAGAGCAGCGCACGGGGCGGCCACGTTCTGGGTGACGCACGCAGCCATGACCGTTGTAGGACAGAATGGTCAAAAGCAAAACAGCAGCCAGAGTCGGCCCTTGGGGGGGCACAGAGCCTGGCACACTGCCCCCCCCCCCCCACAGTGCTCCAAGCACAGCGCCCGGGGCAACCTCCCTGACCACAGGCTGGCTCCGCCCCTGCTCCACCCACCCTTCCCCGAAGCTCCGCCCATACTCCGCCCTCCCCAGGACAACGCAAGCCGGAGGATTATAGGGGAGCCAGGCACAGGGCAGCAGCAGGGGTCTGCCCCCTCCTCCCACGTTCATGGTGGCAGTGGGATCTGGAGCGGCCCAGCAGCCTGCTCCCTCCGCCCTGCCACCCTCTCCCAGGGGCCCTGCTTCCCGCAGCTGGGGTGAAGCCGAATGCAGTGGGCTGGAAGGGGGGGTGGAGCAGGCTGCCATGGACCCCCCAACTGCTGTGAGCGGGGGTGAGTGGGGGCTGACCCCAGCTACCGCCCTGCGCCAGGCCCGTCCCCCAGGTACTCCCCTGGACTGCTCTGGGACCTCTCCATAGTACGGCTGAGGCAGCCACCGCACGGGCCTGCTTCTTGCCGGCGAGTGCGCAGGAGGTCCCGCGCCCCCCGAGCGACACGGCCTGGAGTTGGGGGGGGGGCCGACAGAGCTAGGGCTGTGCCACTCCACTCCCCCCCACCGTCAGTGAGTGCGTGGGGCCAGATCCCCTAGGCCCTGGGCCTCCCAGACGCTCTGGCCCCTCCTGCCCCTCACTTTATCAACACCCTTCTTGCAGTGCAGCCCCAGAACTAGCCTCAGCGTCCTAGCAGCGGCCATGCCAGCGCCAATACGCAGGCAAAACCCCTCGACTGACACGAGAGGCCCCCGTTTATGCATCCCAGCCCCACACCGCCCCCTCTGGGCGCAGCACTGAGCCAGGCACTCACGCTCAGCGGATGGCTTCATTGAGTAGTCGATAAAAATTCTATCGACTAGTCGATAAGGGAAGGCAGCCCAGCTCAGTCCCAGCATGAGCCTGGCTCTTTCTACATTTAAACTGCAGAGCTGCAGAGGGGGTAAGTCCCAAGCCCGGTGCAAGCCGGGACCCAGCTGGGTTGCCAGCCCTGACCGCTGTGGGCAGGGGCTGCTTTGCAGCAGCAGCCTCTGTCCGTGGGGGGTTCCATCGCGGAGCTCTTGGACAAACGGACTCACAGACGACAGATGAACAGACTGATAGAGGCAGCAGCGCGGGGGCGGGGCGGGTGGCACCATGGAGATGGTGCTGGGGGGAACCAGCTTTTAAGCCGGCTCTCCCCAGCCTTGGCTCCTATTCCCCGCCCTCCCCCCTTTGCTGCCTCTGATGCAGAGTAATTCGATTGGCTAGGCTTATCGGTTAGTCGACTAGCCGACTACTCACTTCCATCCCTAATCTTCAGGAGAGTTGCTCCAAATTTGCACGGGGGAAAGCAATATCAGCATCTAGTGTTTAATTGTGAGAGTTATTTATTGACAGCCCTGAATAACCTGACGCCCTGAGCGATGGCCCTTTGCTTGCCTTCTCTAAGGGCTTATTTGGGGGGCTGACGTGTTCTCAAGCTGGCAAGGAACACAGCCGCCTGGAGAGCAGCGGGATACACAGTGTGCTGCCTTTTACCTTTCCGGCCAAGTACAGCATGTGCGTGTCAGCGTCGTAGAACGGAAACAAGAGCCCCGACAGCCCATCGATCTCCTCCTCGACGAGGGGCATGGCCAGGTCTTCCTGCAGAAAGGGAAAGGCGCCGTAGGAACCAGCCGGGGCGAGGGGCGGCATGGGACACACAAGGAAAACCCAGGAAGGGGAGACGGGTGCAGCCAGGTGAGAGGCCGGCTCTGTCCCCGGAAAGCTGAAGCAAACCCACGGTCCCAAAGAGCGCCATGCGATTGCAGAGTCCTGCCAGCCTGAGGCGGGAGAGACCCCGCGGGCACAGACTACGGAGGCTGTCCATTGGCGGTCACCTCAGCATGTCACCCTGGAGGGCTGAGGGGGCACTCGGGCTCCCAGTGTAAGGGCAGTAAATCGGGGGTCCTGTCACACCCCTCCTCCAACCTCCCAGCCATTTCCATGAGGCTGCAGGTGTGCATGTATTTGATGGACCCATTTGGGACAGATTGTGTCTCGGCCCAGGGCGCAGAGAGGGTGGGTGGAGAAAGGAAGACAGAGGCGGGCACGGGGAGCGCTCTCCTTTCCTGCCCCAAGCTGACCCCTCCAGGGTGCACTCTGCCTACCAGGAGAAGGGCCGTGGCCCCCCTGAGGGCCAGCCACACTGGGGGCAGAGTAGTAATAGGGAGGGAGCTGTGTTAGTCTGACCTTGCTAAAACAAAAGGAAAAACTAGGCAGCACTTTAAAGACTCACAAGATGGTTTAATAGGCGATGAGCTTTCGTGGGCCAGATCCACTTCCTCAGATCAAAAGGGTCATCACCTAATAAACCATCTTGTGAGTCTTTAAAGGGGTAGAGTGTGGCCTCCTCGCCGAAGCTCTGACCCCCAGCCTGTGGTGCCCAGTGCTGCCGCTGGGCTGTTGTGCTGTATTGAGAGGAGACGTAATCCCTGACAGCTTCCAGAGACCTGCCCCGACCTTACGATGCCGAGGCCGCCTGAGGAGAGCGTACTGGCCTCTTGAATTTGGAGGGGCCCCAAACGTCCTCATTGCCCGTTTTATATTCCACAGAGCCCCAGATGGATCCGGTTTCTCCCTTTATCCTTGAGTTTCCTCCCCAACGGATCCGCTGCCCTCCGCCCCCATTGCTGCTTCCTCACCCTGCGTCCCAGGGCTTGTCTCCCCAGCGAGTGTCAATGGTGCTCACGGGGCTAGCTGCCCAACAGGGTTGAACTGACCGGTCATCTTCCCCGCCCCTCCAGCTCAGCCTGACTCAGGGGCATCAGCTTCCACCAACCCCGTGAACAGGGCCGGGCGCGTCTGCAGGGTGAAACCTGTTGGTGCAGAATATGGTGTCTGGGGAGGGGGGGGGTGAGTCGGGTGAACTGGCACCCCCTTGAATGTATCCTGTGAATTCAGAATTCAACCCCCCCATGGGCCCACTCTCCTCAGGTCTCCGTAGCAACGGGCAGAGCTGTACAATGTTCCATAAAGAGCACTGGAGAATCCGCTAGGCCGTAGGTTGGAATAAAGGCCCGGCCGTGTGTGTATCTGCTTCTCTCCCTGTACTGGGCCACCTCACTGCAACGCGGGGCTAGTCAACGCGACCCAAGGGAGTTGGGCGCCCAGCTTCACTTGAGAGTCAAGCAGAGGGGAGTCGGGGGTCGGACTCCGCGGGCAGCAGAGCAGGGGTAGAGGCCCCCGTCTCTGGACGCCTCAGTTGTAGGGCCTCTCTCAAGCTGTACTACTCGCTTGACTCTAGCTAGAGGGGGTCTGCAGCAGGGACGTGGCGATTGAGGGGAACATCCCTACAAGTTGCACTTGCTTTGGGACCCAAGCTACCCTTGGCTTCTCCTGCCACGCTCACCCCTTCAGAGCAGACCCCAGATTGCCTATCTCCTAGGCCTCTCTTTTCACCCACCAATCACGCTCCCGTCTCGGGAAAGGGCGGCTTTCTGCCATCTCTTTGCTGACCTGATCCCAGAGTGCGATCTGCCTCGTATTCCACCTCGAGACGCCGGTCGTCAGCAGCCGCTTCACGTTCCCTAGAAAGACCACCCGGTTCACACGATGGTTCTTACAGCTGGCTTCCTGGAAGAAGACACTGTTTGTGCTACGGGCAGTGAACAGCGATACATGTCAGAGGTCTTCCTAGGCACGCCGCTTAGTGTCTGTCAGTGAAAAGACAGACATCCATCAGGGAGGATCTAGATGGCGCTTGGTCCTGCCGTGAGGGCAGGGGACTGGACCCGATGACCTCTCGAGGTCCCTTCCATTCTAGTATTCTATGACTTTATGAAAGTGCCGGCTCTAGGGTTTCAAGGAGAGCTTTACTCCAGGGAGAATTCTTCTTTATGTCAGGATCTCAGCTCCTGGCCTCGCCGCTCCCATATCTCAAAGGCAGGTCCCTTCCTCTTTGTATCAGCTCTACACTGTCTAGCGAGAAAGGGTCCATTCTTGACTTAAGAGCACCACTTCACAGCAAGCTGGGCAGGCCTGGCTTCCGACCTCCACAGTTCCTCTTCTCCTACAAAATGCAACGTTCATGCTAACCAGCTATGGACCAGACAGCACCTGGGGAAACGGGCATCTGTGATCTCTGGAATGGAAAGGCAAAATGCTGCTTTGTAGGGAGAAAGCCTGGCCTTTCCCAGAGCGATCTAGAACAGTCCCAGCTGACAAAGGAAATTAAGCGTTTCTTCCAAAACTGGCTCTGTGGCTTCCCCGAACACCCTACTATTTCCCACATGACTTCGATTAATACAAGATGAAAAGCCCTGCATCTCTGACTAGGAGAGCGCCAAAGTCTAGGGTGGCAGCTTAATTATGCTAGCAAAAAGCAACATTCTTTTCCTGCGGAGAGCTAGATTCAGAGGCTGACATTGGCAGCACGTTGTCACTTCGCGAACAGCCGCCGTGTTTTGTGAAAATTCAGTATCTTACAAGGAGTGTTCCCCATACCTTAGGCTTAACGTGCTTCTTCCCCTTGCTCCTAACTCTGCCTCAGTTGCCCATGAGGGCAGGGCCGGACTGAGGGGTGGGCGAGCCGAGCAGCTGCCCGGGGCACCAACCGATGGGGGGCGCCTGATGGTAGCTGTAATGGGCGTGCGGCATCCCTTATACCTGCCATCAGACACCGCATGCCCGGCTCCAGCAGCGCCGGCCCCGCCATCCCCACGGTGCTGGCCAGCAGCGTCCTTCCCCCCACGGCCGCGGGGCCCTGCACGGCCCGGCGCACGCACCAGCAGTGGTAGCCGGGCAGGGCTGGGCAGCGCATGTGTCGTGCGTCCCGGGGGCGGGCCCCAGGCTGCGCATCAGCGGCCGTGGCTGGGCCGGGCATGAGCCGTGTGTCCCGGGGAGAGCCCGCACATGTGCTGTGCGCCCCGGGAGCAGGCCTGCGCATGCACCATGCGCCCAGGGGCGGCGCCACGCGCCTGGGCCTGGGGCACCAAAATAGCTCGGGCTGGCTCTGCGTGAGGGGAGGAATGCATTCACATGGGAAATAAAGCCATTGTTCAAAAAGCCTCGAGTCAAATGTGTTTGTCACATGTAACGGGTTTACTTCTTAGGGGCCCGGGGCTTAGGACAGACTCTTGAGAGCTGTTCTGAAACCAGCGCGTCACCTGAAGGACTTTGCCCGAACGCGGCTCTATCAGCCGCAGCTTCTTGTCTTTGCAGGTGGTAGACAGAAGGCTGCCGTCGGTATTGAAGGACATGCAGAGAATGACGTCCGTATGGCAATCTATCATCTTCACCGGCTCTCCAATGTCGAGGTTCCAGATCAGAACCTGCGGGAAATGGGGCAGAAACGGGTTAACACCGATGCTGCTGCTGGCTCGGGGTGAGAGTCCTAGTCCCACCGGCCACACATGCGAGGCCACGTTTCCCGAACGTTTGCTCTGCTTTTGAAAGGTCCTGCTAATTTGGGGCCAAATTCCAGCCTCCCCACTCACGGGTCATCTCATTTCACAAACAGATCGCTTTGTCTTACAGTGAATACAATGATTGGCACCCGGCCCATGAAAAGGAAGCCTCTATCTTGCACTCCCTGCGCTTGTTGCTGTCTGAAGAACATCTGTAGGACACACTGTGATCATTTTACCCACTTCTCAGTGACATATTTTGCTTTACATGGAAGATAAAGAACCTCTCTGGTCAAATCTCTTCTCCGAAATGACTGGAAATGGCACCGTGGAATGACTGGAAATGAGGTTCCGTGTTTATTAGCTCATTGAATTTCACGACAACCTTAGCTCAGCTTATAAATTAAAAAAACAGCCACCCCCATGATTCTTCTAGCCGCCAGCCCTGCACACACAACCTGGCTTCTGTTGTTATAACAGATGACTGCCAGGGCTAAGCAGTTTCCAGTCCAAATGACACCCCGTCTTATCTATAAAGTGGGCAATGTTGCTATGAAGTCAGCTAGGCAATAGACGGGGAACCGTCTGAAGCTCGATTCACAATGGCTTTTCAGAATGGAACCACACCGTTGGGCAATAGTTTTCGGTGGGGGGCCACTCCAAGATTTCGGAAAGTGGCCAAGGGCTGCACTTTTCGGGGGATGAGGTGTGGGGTCTATGATGGAGGCTGGCTGCAGAAGGGTAACGGACTGGGGTGCAGGAGACGGTGTGAGATCTGAGAGGCAGTTTGGGTTGTGCCCTGGGTCAGGGGATTGGGGTGAAGGGTCAGGGAGGGCGTGTGGGTGCAGGAGAGGATTCTGGCCTGGAGAGGAGGTGTGGGAGGGGGTACAGGATCTGGGAGGGAGTTGTGACCTGGGGAAAGGGGGTGCAGAGGATTTGGAAGGTGACTGGGGGGAGGGAGGGGCAGGGGTGCCAGAAGCAGGCTTTGGCTGGGAGGTGCTTCCCTAAACATCTCTCAGCCTGCAGCACCCCCAAGGCAGGCCAGGCTCCCTGCCAGCTGCAGCCCCAGAGCATAGAAAATGCAGCCTGCTCCCTCCACGTGGCTCTCGACTCTAGGAAGGGTGAGCGGCTTGCGTCGTGCCCATCCCCCAGGCCAATCTCTCAGCTCCCATTGGCTGGCTGTTACTGGCCAATAGAAGATGAGATATTGGCTGGGATCAGTTCCTATTGTCTGGTTGTTTCCGACCAATAGGGGCTGAGGATTGGGCTGGGGGTGGGGAGATTACCCGAAACCTCTCCCTCCCTCCAGAGTAGAGTCACACGGAGCAGCCCTGTGTTTAAAACAGCGGCCGCTATGTTCTTGAGGGTCCCGGGAGGGGCATCCACAGGCCGGATCCAGCCCGCAAGAGGTATCTTGCCCAGCTCTGCCTTAGTGTCTGAAACAGGCGTGATCTGAGATGATTCGGCAAGATAGGAGAATCCTCTCAAAAATCCATTCGAGAAAAAACCCGAAGATTTCAGTGCAAGTACAGTGCCGTGCATTTTTGTTTCCATAGCCCATTAGAAAAACAAGCAAGTCATTAGGACCAGGTAGGATACAACATGCACTGGGGGAGTGATAATCGGACACAGATCCGGCACAGAATACTATTTAGACAATAGGGAATTCCCATTAGGGTTAAGTTCTAGGCAGAGAGATGCTCTCAACCGTTGGCATCCGCAAAAGAACTCAAATGCATTTCCATGTCATGTATTGACACTTCAAAGCCGAGAGAGACTGGAAGAAAGATCTGAGGATGCACCGTGTCTAGTAGAGCAACTGCCGCCAAACAAGGGAGACCATCCATGACGTTACCCTTTAAAGTCTCACATGGTCTTAATATTCATCTCCGACGACAGCGGCGGGATTTAGCAGAAACCCCCCAGAACAGTTCACCTTGTAGTCGTATCCGGCACTGAACAAGACATTGTTGGCAGTTGGGTGCCATTCCACGAGACCAACCCGGCGGCTGTGCCCATAGAGCTCTAGAACAGCTTCGGTCATGTTCCGCTTCAAGCCGCCCTCTGGAATTTCCCATATCCGCACCTGAAAGGACAGGTCGAGCAACGGTTAGTGGGAGGGAAAACCTTTGTCCGAATTTTAGAGGCGTATAAGGGTCTTGTTCTCTCCACTTGGCACATGGGGAAGGTTCACTGATTAAGAAACCGCAGATGGAATTTAATCAACTTGGTCTCCAAATGCCAGAAGGGAATTAAAAATAGATCTGAATGCGCCCAGTGGCAACACTCTTGTGCTATCCCTTCATGCCCATGTGCACGTCTGGATGGATCTTTGTTCCCTCCTTCCTTCTATTGCATCCACTCCCCAACAGTTAACTGGTCCTGCGAAGCAGCCAATACCTGATCTTCAGCGAAGACCAGATATAATATCTAGTCCTGTAAAAGATGGGCGATACCACCGAAATCCCACTGAATCCCAGGGGGCTATCAAAGAATTAGGCCATGTCTACATTAACCGGAAGATCACTGTTGCCGTGATGGATCCTCCAGAGTTTGATTTAGTGAGTCTAGTTAAGGCTTTATAAATCAAACTTAGAGAGCGCCCCCGCGGGGAAGTTGATAGGAGTGTTTGCTGCCATTGGCCGCCCGCTGTGGGGATGGCGGGGAAATGGGAAACAAGGTATGTCGACTCCAGTTACATAATTAATGTAGCTGGAGCAGCATACCTTGCTTCGATGTTCCCTATTAATGTATAGCTGGCCTTACTTCCATCAAATGTTTAGAGTTGTGCCTGTACTCCTCAGCAAAAGACAAGTCACTTATTGAAAGAGGCAGGAAAGAGAAAACTCTAAAAATGTCAATAAAAAAAATTCACCATGCACTTTTCTGCATAAAACCACAGAATAGGAAAGAAAAATAAATCAGATTTGTCTCGGATGATCTTCTCAGGGAATCGGTACTACAGACTTCGAGACTGGTCCCCTTGGAAAAATACGATTTACTTGCTAAAAATAAGTGACTACACAAGCAATGCTTTAGCTTCAGTGTTGCCATAGTGCAATGCACCATCATTATTGCACACCCTTCTCTGAAAGTGAATCTAGGTAGAGACACTTGCACGATAAAGGACATCACACTCGGCATCATCAGGTACGACGGCAGCCTACTGGCTCCGATTGTTACGAGCTGTGCTTGTTTTGCCACCTGGCTTTTGTCACTCCATGTTAATTTACAGGACAGGTGTGCTTCATCCTCTACGGGCCACCCCCAACATTGGTCGGATCTAACAAGCAGTGGCGTTCTTGATCTTACACCCGCCCTCCAATTACTAACTCCCTGAAGGAATGCCTGTTTCCTTACACGATCACATCGAAATAGAAAGGCATGCACCAGCTCAGCTGCCTCTAACTTTGTAAAGAGGAACAAATGCACACACACACGAGACCCATCAGACTCCTACCACTATGGATTTCAGCAGCGCTAAAGGGGAAGCCGGGCTTACTAAACTTTTGTGCCAAAGGAAAACAACGAGGAGCGTTTATTACATCACAGCGAGGTTCGTGTTTCTGTGGACAACATTTGTAGACCTAGTTTGGAAAAAAGAAGATTAAGGGGGGACATGATAGTGGTTTTCAAATATCTAAAAGGGTGTCACAAGGAGGAAGGAGAAAATTTGTTCCTCTTGGTTTCTGAGGACAGGACAAGGAGTAATGGGCTTAAAGTGCAGCAGGGGAGGTTTAGATTGGACATTAGGAAAAAATTCCTAACTGTCAGGGTGGTCAAATATTGGAATAAATTGCCAAGGGAGGTGGTGGAATCTCCGTCTCTGGAGATATTTAAGAACAGGTTAGATAGACATCTGTCAGGGATGGTGTAGATGGAGCTTGGTCCTGCCTTGAGGGCGGGGGGCTGGACTCGATGACCTCTCGAGGTCCCTTCCAGTCCTATGATTCTATGATTCTATGAGATCATTTGGGTCATTCATAGGCACGTTCAGAGCCATCAATCCACCGGCTTGGAGAGCTGAAGGCCTGGACGTATTGAACTTCGTGTAGCTTTCTACAAGTGCTTGAAATCTCTGAATTTTCAGCGCCACGAGAGCAGGCCTTGCATGCGTGCTCGCATAGGTCAGGTCAGGAGGTTCAATCTACGGCTGCTAGATTCTGTGTTGTTTAGTAATCGTGGAGCTGCAACAATTTGTAGCGGTTACACAGTTACTAAAATGCTCGCCCTGGGGGCAGGGCTGGCAGCCTGTGCACTCCTGGCTCCGGCCCCACGCCCAGGGAGCCCCCTGCTACAGCAAAACGATGTCGTCCCCATTTAAACAGCCAGGTAACACCACACCCATTGTGCAATCAATTGACTTCGCTTTTGGCCTCCGCTGCCAGGGGCTAGGAAGGGCATTTGAGGAAGAGACTCGAAGGGTGTTTCAATGTCGTTTTTCTTTCTCTAGTATCCCGGTGACTGGCAGCTCTGGGATTGGATTGTGCTGATGTAAGCCACATACCTGCTGGGCGTGGGGCACTGTCCCATCTCGCAGCACCGAGGCCACTTACAGTGAGTTTCCTCGACAGCATGGGACTACTGCCGCTGGCCCCATCCCTAGAGCCAAGCCCACCCACTGCCAGCCTGGCCCTCTCCAGCGGCCACAGGAAGAGTCAAGGCTGAGGCACTGCGGCCTCGGCCTTCCCCGGCCGCCAGGGGCAGAACCGGCTTCGGCTGGGGGAGGGGAGTTAGGATTAGGCCGCGGCTGGGGGGTAAGATGGGGGTGGGAGAGAGGGGGGGGAGGGGCGGGGAGGGAGAAAGGGATGGGGGGGGGGGGAGAAAGGGCCCAGGCTGGCGTGGCTGGGGGTGGAGCGGGGAGAGAGGAGAAAGGTTCTGGCCTGGTGCAGCCACAGCCCAGCCCTCCCCGGTGGCCGGAGGGAGAGCCAGGTCCCCCTGCGACGGGGGAGTTGGTGAGCGTAACGAGCAGGGGGTGCAGCCCCCTAGTAGACCTTTCAAATTAAAAGAAGCCAGTTTAGTTCCTTGCTCCTCCTTCTGAATCGGGGGGGGGGGGGGGGGCCAAAAAGGGAATTCTTGTAATACCTTCTTGATTACAAAAGAGTTCATGCTACTTGCAGGGAGACAAAAAAAGGGAAGTTTTTAAATGTAGGGAGGTGAAAGTGTGAGCGCGTACCTGGTTACACGCAGGCGCCCTGTACGTGTGTGTGTGGGGGGGTCGCCTGCGTGTAACCCCACCGCGCGTAACTGCTGACATTTTCAGCAGCGACACGGTTACCTCATTCAACGCATTTTACCATCCCTAGTAAAAATCGTCATCTCTGATAGGACAGACATGGTGCATCTCAGGGGCGAGCTGCATCATGGGACAAGATATTCTCCAGCGGTGGCAAGAATTGCGCATGCCCGGACTACAGCGTAGCAAACAGGACCGGGTGTCTAGCAGGAGAGAGGCCGCCGAAGCGCAGCCCTGAATGTATTAGCTTGCCGATCTGCCGTGGAGGATCCACCACGAAACCAGCTGCCGAGCCACACGTTTTAAGCCCCGTCCTGCGTGCGTTCGACTTTAAGATGCGTAAGGCATTGCTCTCTGGATTGCTCCAAATGAGACGGTAGGCAGAGAACGAAAGACTAAGTGAAAGATAAGGACAACATAGAGGAGACCCGAAAAGGCTGATCTGAATCCAACGGATGATCCTGCAAACCAGCGGAGAGTTGCAGCACGGAGAAAGAAAATCCAAGCTGCGGCGTGTGAAAGAAACCAGCGGCTAGAATGGGCAAGGTCTGAAGAGGGTCTCCCACTCCAGCAGGGCTGCTCAGGTACCGATCAAGCAGAACCCCCCTGGCCTGCCTGGCTCCCCCATTTATACCCCTTGTAGAGTGGTGTGGTTCCATGGTTTAACGTGGCATTATTCTGGATTTCCATCAGCACCAGGAGACTGGAATCACCCCCACGGTGACTAAGTGAGAGAGGAATTTGCAAATTAACTGACGTGCTTCCAGCACTCTCTAAAATCCCTAGGTACTTTATAAAAAAAAAAAAGCAGGAAACAAAAGGGTTTGTGCAAATCACGAGTAAAGCCGAGAGGTAAAGCTGGACTTCAGGCCAGCTGAGCATTTCAATCTCACATCCCAGGAGTATTCCAATGCTTATGCTAAATCCCAGAGGCTGAATATGCTGAGCCAAATTTGAACATTTACACCTCTGACCGTCCAGGGTAACGGTGTTACCCCAGGTTTATGAAGTGTTTCTGAGCGCGGACCGGACCCTTGGCAAGGTGCAGTGAAACGGTACTGGCAGGGCGCAAAAGACTGCGGATTAGCGAGTCAGTTGTGAAGAGCCTTAACACCCTTTAGACCCCCGTCGAGGCGCTGAGGGGAGGGGAAGGCTTGCACATTTCAATGAGTGACTGTGTTGTAGAGAGAAGGCGTGTGTGTGTGTGTGTGTGTGTGTGTGTGTATGTGTGTGTGTGTTGGCATAAAGGACCCTCAGTGTTCCCTAGGCCAGGCGGACTCACTGGAAGGAATACACTTTGGTCATGCTAGTGAAATAGACAAAGGACTTTCGCCAATGTCACTGAGCATGCTCAGTACAAGCAAAGACGCAACTCCGGAGTGGCACGTGACCCCCATACTCCCTCCCCCATTCATCGTCTCTGTCCTTTGGGGACTGCCCGCTAACGGAGTAGCTCCTGTTACATGGGACATCTAAGGCCTGATTCTCATTTACACTAAGGCCCCAAATCTTGGAAGTCAGTTCCGATTTTCTAACAGCCTGTAGAACGGGGGTGGCCAGCCCGCGGGTCTTCAAAGAAAAAATTGGGGCGTGCGCACCTGAAGTTCAGCTCTTAAAAAACAAACAAACAAAAAAAAAACCCTGCCCCTTTAAGGTCAACAACGTCTTTCCCTTGGCTCTTTGCGCTGTATCCACCACTATGTTGGCTCTTCCTTCTCCTCATGCCAATCGGGGGAGGTCCTGGACAATTGGAAAAAGGCAAATGTAGAGCCCATCTTTTAAAAAAGGGAAGAAGCAGAATTCCTTGGCTGCCCTTGTCGCTCTAAGATTTAGAGATGCTCTAAGATCCTTGAGGCAGAACTGTCGCCAGTCGAACTGGAGCACCACGAATTCCCATTTCTGCTCCGTGGAAAGGACCAAGCCGTCACACGCTTCTCTGTAGAAAGGCAGATTTTTGGAGCAAGGCACTATTCCAGAGGACTGGTAGTACCCAGGAAATAAAGTGGAGGCAAAGCAGGACCAACCCCAACTCAGTCATCACAGCCAGGACTGTCAAGCAAGGACTTAAACACCTCTAGGGGTGGACGTGTTTAAGTCCTGGCTTGACACAGCCCTGGCTGGGATGATTGAGCTGGGGTTGGTCCTGCTTTGGGCAGGGGGCTGGACTCCATGGCTCCTGAGATCTCTTCCAGCCCTGGGATTCGATGATTCAATGAAACAGCAGCCAAACAGAGACAGGCCTGGCTCAGTCTGCAGCACACTGTAAGACTACCCCTCCCTCCTCTTGCTTGATACAACTCTAGACACTAGAATAGTTACAGCCTCTGTGGCCTTCAATAGTAAGAAGGTTTAATAATAGCGGCTGGGTGGGAACAAGCCATCCTCGTTCACAGCCCTACCGCTTATCTTCAGCGCAGGCTATAAAAAGAGCACTACAACAACAGAAAATGACATCACGGGACAGCAGAGGGAGCTGGATTCAGCCAGACATCCACTCCAGATTTACATGAGACGCCGGGTCAGAGCTCACACTGAGCTCCATAAGCGACATTTACAATTTCTCCGTTAAAATCGGAAGCCTGTGTCTGTGTGTCTATTTTCTAGGGGGCAGAAAGAACGGCAATAAAATGGCTAAACCAAACTCCACTGTGTTTACCTCTCAAGCAGCTGTCCTGCCCCTTAGATCTGCCATCCCCTGCATCCTGGACAGGCCGGTCGCTTGAGCAGTCGTTACTACAGCTTGAAAGTCCCTAGTCTAACACCTCGGGACCTGGCCAGTGCCGAACCCCGGGGGGTCAATATTGTCAAGCAGCATCAGCACCACTTCCACTGCCCACTGGGCTCTGAGGAGACAGTGAGGGGTCAATCAGAGCCAAAGAACAGCACAGAACACGGAGAGCCAGGCCTGGGGGCTGAAACAAACTTCATGGGACCACGGGAAATCTGAGCTCACCCATGATAAGTGAACATCTGGCTAAAGGAACTCGTGCCGGACCATGGATATTGCCAGACTAGAGTCATTCAGCTTATCAGTCTTCTCCTCCAACCAGCCTTCATGAAACATGGGCCCTGCTCTGTCAGCTGCTTAGTGGGCCAAGCGACCCGGGAGCGGCCCCAGCGTGTCTGCACCAGCCACGCACCGAAGCCCCCCCTCCGCTTTCAAGGATGCCGAGGACCCTGACAAAGTTGACAGGAGTTCAGGTAAGAGGGGCAGAGCGGTCTGTCTTCGGCGCAGGCCCCTCCCTGTGCTGGCAGAGACTCTGCCAGGTTGGGGAAGGAGGAGTTCGCCTGGGAAGGGGAAAAGAGGCAAGAGATTTGAAACGGGGGAATTCCCTTCCCCCTTCACGTTTCCCTCAGGAGGCGAGGCTCCGTCCTTTGGTGGTATCTACAGAGGGGTGATGAATGTGGGTGTTGTAGTGCCGGGAACCTTCTGCGCTCGGGAGAGACAGGACGGGTGGTGCTTGGGGAAGACATCTGA
Organism: Pelodiscus sinensis; assembly: GCF_052426305.1. Lineage (NCBI taxonomy): Eukaryota > Metazoa > Chordata > Testudines > Trionychidae > Pelodiscus > Pelodiscus sinensis. The sequence goes on along the minus strand of NC_143065.1, from coordinate 43,918,462 downwards.
CCAGGAGCCCTGAGCAGAGGAGGAGAGGTCAGAAACAGCCCCAGGCCATGGAGTAGGAAACGTCCCTTCTCTCTCACAGCCAGTGGCTTGGCTTGAGACGCCCCTTCTCAGCAGACCAAAGCAGAAGCCCCAAGACAGAGAATATCTTATTGCCTCTATAAATCCATGGTTCAGCCACATCTTGAATACTGCGGACAGATGTGGTCGCCTCATCTCAAAAAAGATCTACTGGCATTAGAGAAGGTTCAGCAACGGGCAACCAAAATGATGAGGGGTTTGGAACGGGTCCCATATGAAGAGAGATTAAAAAGACTGGGACTTTTCAGCTCAGAAAAAAGGAGACTAAGCGGGGATATGATAGAGGTCTATAAAAACATAACTGGTGTGGAAAAAGTGAATAAGGAAAAGTTATTTACTTGTTCTCCAAATATAAGAACTATGGGGTCACCAAATGAAATTAACAGGCAGCAGGTTTAAAACAAAACAAAAAAAAGGAAATTTTTCGTCACTCAGTGCACAGTCAACCTGTGGAACTCCTTGCCAGAGGATGTGGTGAAGACTAGGACTTTAACAGGGTTCAGAAAAACGCTAGATAGATTCATGGATTCATAGATTAGGTCCATCAATGGCTATTAGCCAGGATGGGTAGGAATGGTGTCCCCAGCCTCTGTTTCTCTGGAGGTGGGTGACAGGGGAGGATTATCTGTTGTGTTCCCTCCCTCTGGGGCACCTGGCACTGGCCACTGTGGGCAGACAGGACACTGGGCTGGATGGACCTTTGGTCTGACCCAGTCTGGCTGCTCTGATGTTCTATGTTCTTAAGAAATCATTGCAGGCTTGGAAATGGCTTGTGGTTGATTTGGGCATCTCAAGCATTTGTTTCTCCTGAAGCCCCCCCTCCCCTCTGGTGGATACTGGAAACATTTCCCTGACCTGTACTTAGCTTACAGCACCGCTGCATGTTATTCTGTGGGGGGAAGTGCATGAGGCTAGAGGTGGAAGGAGGAGCTTGTGTCCTCTAGACCACCTTGGTCACCGATGATTCCCTGTGGTGGATGAGGATATGGAGAAGAGACTGTCACTCTGTTTTGCCACACCAAAGGGAAGCTTCTTTGTTGCCTCCTGCCTTTTTCTCCTCTCTCTGTCCCCTCCCTTCCTACATCCTCCCTCCCTCCAAGTATCTGAATATCCCTCCTGTTCCCCTCTCTGGACCTTCTTACTCACAGTCTTCTGGGCTGACAGCCCATTCCCATCAGATCCCTCCTTTAAATTCCCTTCTTCCTCAGGGATCACAAAGCAGGCCTTGTCCCTCAGAGAAAGGCCGAGAAACCAGAGTGAATAAAAACCCTTGAGGAAAACCCAAATCAAGATGGCGGAGCTAACGAGGCCCCTGCTGAGAGTTACGGCTGGGGAATATTGCTCGTCACCTCGCTCCATCACTTCCCATTTTTGTATATGTGACTATTTCACCTTTAAAAACAGGTCTCTCCCTCGCGCTCTCTTACACCTACACACACTCAAGAGAGCCAGTGTCCCAGCCGGTAGTATCAGATCTTTGGCAGCAAAAATTCCTCTCTTGATTCACTGTCAATAGCCTCCCTCAACCAGTTGACAGGGGCCAAAAATTACATGGCATTAAAGTGAGCATGGCGTGACTCACTCAGGGCAGATGGAGTCCATGATAACCCAGTAAGCCTGCCAAAGCGCTTTTACCACCCTCTGAGAGGAATGCAGGATGTTCACTGAATTTTTTTTTTCCCTCAAAGGAGCCCTCAGCTGAAATCATTTCTACTCACCGAGGTGTCTTCCGAGCAAGAAGCGATGATGTTTTCAATAAAAGGATTCCACTTGATATCAAGCACGTTGCCCTGGTGACCACAGACTTTTGGATAGTTTGGTTCTATCCGACCGGTCTGTAAGGGAGAAAGACAGGATCAGCAACCATTCCAGTCCCCTTACGAATGAAAATGTTGTTCTGAGAGAAGGCACAGTTTATTTGCATAATGCAGATGTCAGCAAAGAGGACAGACATTTTAGTAACTCAGTTCTCTTTCTCTGGCTTGCTTCAGGGATCAGCTTTAATTTTCTCCTCCTTCTCCATGGTCAGCATGTGCCCGCTTAACCGCGCAAAACAAATCTAAACAATGCTGATTTCCTTTGGACATTACCAACAACTCCTAGCAATTTAGCAGCATGGCCTCTCATGATCAAACAGTACTATTGAGAATTAGCTCGGGATACAGAGGTGGCTTTGAGGAGAAAGCAAGCTTTCTTTGCATTCAGACTCTCCTCCAACGCACAAATATGTGACAGTCCCAGCGAAAGATGGAGGCTGACATTTTCTGTTTGGTGCGTGAGATTGATTTAGTCAGGGGAGGGTGGAACTCACCAGAGCAAATTGAAAGAGTAAATGCATTAGCAGGCAGGGTTGATTCACACGCCATTACAAGGACAAATATGTATCTGAGATACAAAAATAGATGCTGGCTGTAATGACCTGGACTAGATATCAGCCATGCTGTGCTCAGTGCCACAGTGCTGTATTTTTTCTTGCTTCCCAGAGGACAAGAGATTGCTCTTCTTTCTATTCTAGGCCACTCAGCAGCTATCACTGAATTATTCCTAACTAAAGAAACAAATACAACAAACGCCTTTTCCTTTAGTGATACGACTAACTTCAATCCCGCAGTGGAATGCTTGCTTTAGCAAGACTCCTTCAGGGGAAGTGGCTTCAGGGTTTGTATTTCTGAGGAGTCTGACGGACTAATGCTTTTATGCATGTCATCGTACATGCTCACCGAGAGAGGCTGCTAACTGCATTATGAGTGGAAAATAAATTAAAATTAAATGTACTTACTGAGTGTCTGAAATTCTCAACTACCTGTGGAAGTGACTAAACAATTTGGGGAAAAGGAAACAATTGGCTGTTTCTGTGAGGAATATTTACAGTAGCTGAAACCAAAGACAGGACGATGCAGCACTTTAAAGACTAACAAGATGGTTTATTAGGTGATGAGCTTTCGTGGGCCAGACCCACTTCCTCAGATCAATAACTGGGTCTGGCCCACGAAAGCTCATCATCTAATAAACCATCTTGTTAGTCTTTAAAGTGCTGCATCGTCCTGTCTTTTGTTTCAGCAAGACCCGACTAACACGGCTGCATCTCTATTACTATTTACAGTAGCATGAGGGTACAATAATGAAACCGCCAATTAGATTTTGGGATTCTTCCCTCTCTCCAAACTTCTGAAGTCTTAGGCTAGGTCTACACAGCAACATTATTTCACAATAATGAGCGTTATTTCGAAATAACACAGTCCACGTCTACACAGCTGGTAGTTATTTCACCATAATGGCAAAATACTGTCAACCTGGAGGACTTCTTATGCCGACTCCTGTAATCCTCATTTTATGAGGAGTAAGGAAAGCCAGAGTAAGAGCGCTCTATTTCGAAATAAGTGCTGTGGAAACAGCACCAAAACTCGAAATAAACTATTTCGAAATAAGCTACCCAATTGACGTCGCTCAATTTGTGTAGCTTATTTCGAGTTGAGCCCTGCTTGTCCATACTGAGCATGGCAAGTTTTTTTTAAATAGTCTAGACAACCACTTGCAGTAGCTTACGGAATGGGAACAGTGTGGATTTTAAAAAGGGTAGTTACCACTTTGCACTATAGAGATGTGATTTCTCTCTACCAAGAGTAAAAATTCCTATAGCAAAACTTTTAGAAATGGTTTTTTTGCCCCCTAAAGACGAGCAACTTTTTTTGTGCAAACCTGTATTTTGGAGGGGTTTATTTTGCTTATTTGTTGCTGAAAAATGCAGATTTGGGATGACCCAAATCTCACCCATGAATCTGAATCAATTTCTGAAAACTGTTTCTGTCAAATAAAAAGTTTCATAAACGGTTCATTTCAGCTTCTGAATGAAAATCTGACTTTTCATCTTGGAAAGTCGCTCGATTACATTTTAAAACCCTGTTCTCAAAAGATTTGAAAACACCAAAAATGAAAAGAAAAGCTTTCTTAAAAAATAATTTTGTTTTGTTTTGGGGGGGGGGAACCCAAAAGATTTCTCCCCTCCTCACCTTTTTGCTCCTTCCACTAACGAACAAGTCAATTATTTGCACACCCTTATCTTTCCCCTGTATTTGCAGAGAGAAAATGGAAAGATTTTCAAAATGCACAGTGCTCCGGGGCACATCCACACAACCGGGCTAAAGCCGAAATAAGCGACAAAACTTCAGCCACGTCAATTGCGGAGCTTAAGTAGAAAGAGCTTATTTTGGCATTTGGCGCTGTCTACACAGCAGGAAGTCCGAGGAAGAGCACTCTTCCTTTGACTTCTTTTACTCCTCATACAATGAGGGTTACAGGAACCGGAGTAAGAAATCCTCCCGCTCGATAGTATTTTGACATTGTCGAAATAACTGCTTCTCGTGTGGACACGGACTGTGTTATTCCGGAATAATATCAGTCGTTCCGAAACAACACTGCTGTGTAGACGTAGCCTTGGTGACCACAGTGCACAGATCTATTAATGGCGGGGTGTTTGTTTCCTCTCCTCAGTGGAACTGTAATATATTCCCCAGACTTCGCTTACTGGATGCACCAAACTAGTCTACAGTCTACTCCAACGCTGTCTGAGTACTGCAGCCAAGCGACTGTTTGTTTGGTCTCTTAATTAGGGCGTAAGACGAGCAGACATTTCTATTTCCTTTGTTCTCCCCTTTTTGTAAAGCCATGCTGAAATGTCACTTCTTAATGCCTGGGCTTCTTACGTCCACTAGGAGGGGTGTTAAGCATTTCAAGGCTTGAAAACAAGCTAGGTCAGAGCGCTAAACACACTAAATATTTAATAGCACTTTCAGCACTGACCTTAAAGTATTTAGCGCCTGGCTTCATTGGATGTGAACAAAGCAAGGCACATGGGTAAGCCCTTGCTTTTGGTAATCTCCCAGCAAAGCAAACATCTGCGAAGCAGATTTGTAGCCTCCCACGGTAACGGCTCCGCAAATACCCAGGCAGCTGGTATTCTGCACTATTGTAACCCCAGCGGAGGGGGGCATGGGAGAGGGCCTTGTTTGGTGTGAGGGCTGGCAATGGGCTTCCCTGGGCGCATAGACAACTGTGAGGGGTCGGACCCTGATGTGCCAGGCGTAGGCGTGGGCTCTTCAGATGCTGCGCCCTGGGGAGATTATTGGAAGGGATTTGTCCCCAGTGAGCTAGTCTGGGGAGTCTTGGTTCTGGCTGTGGTGGGGTCACTACTTCCTGGGGCTCCAGAAAGGAGACAAATGCCCCTTATGAACCAGTCCAGCCTGGGGTCCAAGACACAGAGGGGAATCTCTGCCCTACCCTGGGAACAAAGCCTGGTACAAGCAGCGGCAGTGACTAGATTCCAGGGTGAGCCTCGCTCGTCCCGGACTCTCTGGTCCAGCAACATCCGCGGTGCAGTAGGAACCCCAGGCACATCTGCCGCCCTCTATGGTGGGCCGCAGAACCCTGGGAGCAGGTGATGCCCCATGCAGGCCCAGCATGGGGGCTAGGGCCGGGGAACCCCAGGAGCAGCTGCTACCTGCCATGGGGACAAGGGCCGGGGAACCCCGGGAGCAGCTGCTACCTGCCATGGGGACAAGGGCCGGGGAACCCCAGGAGCAGCTGCTACCTGCCATGGGGACAAGGGCCGGGGAACCCCGGGAGCAGCTGCCGACCAGCGCGGGGCTGGGAGCACGGAGCAGAGCCCCACGAGCAGGAGAGCCAGGCAGGTGGGCCGGAGGGGATCAGGCTCCAGGTTCTCCGGGGGAAGCAGCCAGGAGGGGGGCCCTAGGGAATCCCTGACACCTGATCTCTCCTGGTCTGGCTGTGACGGCGCGTTGGGGTTTTCCCGTCTCCTGCACCCCCGTAATGGCACAAACAGATTCCACCAGCCAGTAGAATAGAGGGTGCTTGTTGCTTATCCAGGATACAGCACAGCACAGATGTAATCTAGTTACAGGGCAGGCCTAGGATGCCTCAGCCCCCCTTGAGATGGGGGAGACTGGGCCCATAAATCCCAGCCCCTTTCCCTAGGCTGTCTCCTCCATGCTCCCAGAAAGAAACGTAACTAACTCACACCCAGCCCTGCCCCCAGCCAGGGCTCCACTCCGCCTTCTTCCCATTGTTCCGCTCCCTGGGAGATACTGGTTGGACAGGTTCGAAAGCCCCCTTGCATAAGGACTCATCCCCTGCCCTGCTGGGCCGAGCTGCAGCCATCAGCCAGTGGAGGTCACTCACAACCCACTGCCCAGCATAGCAACCAGCAAGGTACCCCCCACTACGTCACACTGGCAAATTCCCTTGTTCGGGATCACTCCGGTCCTGAGGGTGCCGGACCAGGGAGACCCAACCTGTAGTAGAACATGAATGGCCATTTCTAGAGGTGTTATCAGCACGTAGAGCGTGCCAGGAAGGGAACACAATGTCAACCACTGTACGGACTCATAAAATTCTACTCTGAGGCTGGGGGAAGGTTGACTTAAGATACACCAGTCCACCAGTGATGAACCCTGAAAAGCCCCGAACATTTCAACCGGAAGCAGAAATGCTTGCAAAGGGTTCCACGCAAACCACAGAGGATTTTTGTTGGCAAAGCAGTTTGGAGAAAGAAAAAGATTTTCAGCCACCTTCAACAATAAAGTCTGCATATGTCGAAAGAACATAAAGAAGATAGAAAAACAAAACCAGTATATAATGTCCATATCTTGCAGCAATAATTTCCAGCTGGTATATTGTCTCCTATTCTCTCTGCCCCGGCTTGATGGTCAAGGTTATTTCAGATCTGATTTGAGTTTATTAGCATGCAGTAGGCGAGGGTAATAGATCTTTGCCCATCCGGCAGGTTCTCTTCATAAACAGAAATTAGGACAGCAGAAATGAGCAAATTAAAAGCCAGAGTGATTAGTGAGCTGCAATCAGCTTAAATACTAGTGTCTCCTTTCTTGTTTTCAGAGGCTGTTTTAACACTTTGTGTTTGGTTTGTTTCATTCAGTCAAGGTTTTAACTGAATTCAACAATTTAGTTTCAATGATTCAATCATTCCAGCACTACAGGATGCGAATTTTACCTGTACATGCTGGCAAGCCACAGTTTGACTGCACACACATAAGCTGAAGAAAACCTATTTCCAGCGGTGATCACTGAAATGTACAACGTGGCCAAAGAAGAAAAATGCTGCTTGAGAACTTGTTAGACCTCGGTGTAAGAGTATTTAAGCTTTCTGACATGCGGTGATGACCATTTGTGTTTTAATGGTTACAAAAGCATTAACTTTTTGAATGGCAACATCTGTTGCTAAAGAGTTATTGTCTAATGCTTCCCCCCCACCAATTTCTCACAACGGTGAAAATGTTAAAATCAATGCAAATAGGACAAAAGCTTAAAAAGAAACATTGCTGCTATTTCTCAAAATTATCAAAATTCCATCTGGACAAGCCTACACGTAAGGCTGGAATCAAGCTATTCTTGTGGCACAGGAGTGTTTATTATCTGTGTCCTTTTCAGTTACCAAGGTAAAGAGAAAAAATATCCACATCTGCTCATCGTTTTCAATACAGGACCAAATGGACACATTCAGATACATCACTGTCGCAAAATTAGGCTCATTTTCATCAATTTCCCTTTAACGAATCCTTTATAAACATCCATTCATTTCCATGACCACGACAGCCACAGGATCATACCCCTTTTTAGCTAGCCTACGATGAGAACTTAATGCTACATTGATTTGTGACTTACGAGCCTCTTTTTAATTAGGACAGGTTAGGCAAATTCCCTAACCATATGGCACAAGCTTCATTTTTACTCCGGTGACCGATAGCCGCCAAAGCAAATTTAACCTACGTTAGGCCCAATTTCAGTGGTGGCAGGTGGGGATTTAAAGAAAAAGGGGACAGAGCTGTGGAAAGACATAGGCCCAAACTCCCGTTCCTTTAGGGCAGGTTCCAATTAGCTATTTCGGATTGTGGGTCATTTTGGTTGACTCCAAAGGTTTTAATGCTCTGCTGCTGCCGCTGAACTACCAGAACCGATCGAATGGGTCAAACCGAGCCATTTCATGGACTCCCCCTATCTATTAAGCTAATGTGCTTTCTTAAGCCAATACCCCTGCTTACCATTATGACTGTCTGGTAATTCCACTTTAATTAAGCAATAATGATCAATGTTCTGGGCATTTCCTAGGGATTAACAGATGACTGGGAGAATTAAGAATGGTTAATTCCTAGGGAACTCTGGTCTGAGTTCATTAGTGCCACTATAAATCTTGTTTAGATTTTTAGGGCCAACCCCAAGGTCTCGGCTTGACAAAGTCCTGGCTGGGTTGATTGAGTTGAGGTTGGTCCTGCCTTGGGCAGGGGGCTGGACTTGATGACCTCATGAGGTCTCTTCCAGCCCTAGGAGTCTATGAAACCTCAAGGAGGACACTGGGAGAATTTAAAAAGTGCGGATTCCGCATCGCCGCCTCTTTGCCTCCCTAGATTAATGCGCTCTCTCTGCCAGATTATAACGGCACCAAACATTCCGAGGTGTTCCAGAAAATGTGACCTACTTGACTGCACCTCCTTCCCCACCCGTTTCCCAATTATAACAAAACTGAAGGTCTCGATTCTCCTCCCAGGCTAACCTGCATACTGTCAGCGTTGCCTCGTAATGGTGTGAGAATCCTGCTCAGATTTTTGTTTGCCACTGGAGAGTAGATTCAGGCCCCAAAGACTTAAGATGAAGAAAGGAGATTAAGTCATGACTTCAGGGTGACTCTTCCCCCCAAATCTTTGCCTTTCTGGTGACAAAGACGGTGATCTTAAAATAAACGTACAGGATACGTGCTCACAAGAGCATTGCTGAGGCCTTTTCAGGCGGTATTCCCTGGCCGTCTCTCCTCAGCCAGTGCAGCAGCATTTCAAACAAACCAGACTAGAACGCTGGAGGGAGGAGTTGCAAGAAGGTGACTTTGTCCCTCCTCTTTACTATCCCGTCGTTCCAACGTGTGTGTCCATGAAACAGCCACAGGTTCTGTGGCCTCCGCTGGGAACAGACCGAGTTCAGCGCTGCTCTTGGCCACCCCTTTGGCAAGGCCCTAGACTGGGAGCTGCATAGCCCCAATACAGCCAGCTCTGTGCCATCCCGGCCCCTGTGCTGCTAGGTGTGAGCCACTGACTTTGTCTCTTCACGTCACTGAAATGTTGTACAAGAGCCACAAGGCAATGACGAAATGATTTTTACTCTGTGATAAGGAACCTCCTTTAGGAACGTGGGCTCCTTTCCCGTTTCATGTCTGGTGTGTCCACAGAGTTTATTGGAGTGATTCAACCTGGAGTTACTTCCCTTGAGTCCGCCTCACACACGAGAGAGATACCACCCCTCTGAGGTAGGCCTGTAAGGTGCCTGGGTTCACAACGACGCAGACTTCTGGAGGTCTATCCCACAGTTCAGTGTGGTGGAAGAACGTATTCCTCCATTCCGAGCCCAGAAGGGACCGTTGTGATCATCCTGTCTGTCCTCCTGTGCACCACAGGTCAGAGAAAAGCCCTCAACATTATTCCTAGAATTCATCCATGTCTCTTCTAGGGATGGCAGACAAAGACGGTCTAGACCTGGCAACTCCCAAAATTAAACAAACCCCACTCCTCCTTCCTACCCACAGCCTGCATCTTAGCTTGAAGCATTGACTAGCACCTCTGCCGTTTTGTCGAGAGGGGCGGGCATGTAGTTTGGAGTGTGTTGGAACAGCAGAGCGAGCCACTCGCAAAGCCAAGACCTTTGTAAAAAGGTACGGGAGCAGGAAGTAGAGAAGTCAGTTCTAGAGACTTTACGGTTGCAGATGGTGGAAATTTTCACCCAGAAATGGGCTTTTGGGTGGATAACTGGGTTTTCAACTGAATATCACATTTCCCAAGAAGCATCTGCTTTCTGGAGGTGTTGAGTATTAGAAATGTAGCCTCTTTCCTCCATTCTCTTCTATGGGCCAACCTCCTCTGCTGGTCTCCATATGCCATGATGTACCAGGCCCAGAGATTCCCACGAGTCACCTCCACCACGTTAAGGCAGGAACCTGATGCATGATAGGAGATGTAGGCCAATCAAGGAGGCCAACCCATGCAGGACTAGAAGATTTACCTGGCGTTGCTCAGGTCTGTAGCTGAAATACATTTTGTTTTTCTTCACATAAATCATTGCTCTGGGGTGGGGCTGCGGAGGAGGGGTTCAGGATGCCCCCAGGGGACAGAGGACAACCCCAGCCCTCTCTCACTGCAGCAGCTTGGAGTCAGGTAAGAAGTGCCTTTCTGTGGCTGCTGCAAGGGAGCATAGCCAAGAGAGGGGTGCACGTCCCCCAGATGGGGGACAGATAGGATGTGTCTAGACTACAGGGTTTTGTCGACAAAACTATACCTGCATCCACACTGCCTTTGAGTTATGTCGACATAACCTCATTCTATGAGGAATAACACCTTTTATCGACAGAGTTCTGTCAATAGAAGGCATTATTGCATCTACACTGTCCTTTGCATCCACACTGTTATGTCGACAAAGCGGCTTGTTTTGTCGACAGAACTGGATGTAGTCTAGACGCTCTTTGTCGACAGAAGTTTTGTCGACAGTATCTGTCGACAACACTTCCGTCGACAAAACCCTGTAGTCTAGACATACCCATAGATACACAGACAGATAAACTCTCTCAAATGTATAGTAGATAGCTGTCTCTTTCTCCACCTCTGCTCCCTGCTTCCACAATGGGATTATGGTTGTCCCAGTCCCCATCTCTGCCCCCTTGTGGCCATTATACAGTATAACTGTCCCTCTTACCAGACCCCTCCCTTTCCATTGTATGAGAAACAACTGAATTCCAGGCAGATCTCATTGTCCTGGAACAACCAAACCCTGACCTTGCTTTAAGTTAGCATAAGAGGAAGCTGCACCCCAAATTTGATGCTCCGAGCTCTTACCGTTTAGGAAAATTGCTTGAACAAACAGCATGAGGTATGGGAACTATATTTCCAAACTGAAATACATTGAGATTTTTTCAATTGTCACTGGGAGGAAGGGAATAAATTCTCAGAGATTTGTTTTGAATTAGATATTTTCCCCTTCTTTTGAAATTTTCCACAACAATTATTTTGTGTGACGAGCTCTCTTGAGAGCCCAGCGAAACACTCTGTGTGTTTGGGAGTGCTGAGCAGTAGATTTGCAAGATACAGAAAATCAACATCATTAGTGAGCACGGAGCTGTGTTTTGCATGCTAGTACCTCAGTGGGATCCCTTCAGTCCTTCCTTGTTGCCTGCCTATCATCTTGCTGTGCCGTACAAGAAGACAAAGCACAATTGGATGGGTTATTATTTATAAAGTGCCGTAACAGACATCACTTACCAACCCCACGTTAGACAATCTAACTCTCTTCCTGTTCATACGTGCATTAGCATAATTTACACCGCCCTGCCAGGAGATCACGCTTTCTAAGCTCTCAAGAAATACAAACTGATGCAGCTGCTGTTGAACCCCACGAGGGCAGGCCTTGTAACAGTGTATGTTCATAAGCAGTCACTAATTTTGACCAATCAGATGAATAACTTTTTTGCAATGTAGACACGGTGTTCTGGAGGACAAAACCCACAGCACGGTTATTAGATCATGACAAGGCCGGGATTTCAGAGAGCCAGCACACCAGACCTAGTTGTCATGCCTTGAAATGGAGGCAGATTGTTTGCCTTTTTCATCAAGATACATCCCCCCGCTCTGCTCCCAGAGACATTCTGACAGCTATGGTGCATGTATGAATTGGGAACAAAGGCAGAACCTGGTTTAGCAACACGTTTCCACCTGGTTTAGCAACACGTTTTCCCTTTTCCGAGTGGGGGGTGGGAGCAGAGGCAAACACGCAGAACCTGTACCATGCAACGTCGGAAACTAATGGCCAGACGACGCTGGTAGGGTCCATGCTGATAAATACAAGCCAGCGATTTCCTGCGCTGTGATTTCCCACTCGTCAGTCTAAGGGAAGCCTTGTCAGCATCAGTAGTTTCAGCCCCAGTGGAATTCTAATCACGCGATGAAGCTGTTTCTATGACCCCGGGGCTACTTAAAGCTCAGTGACCCAAATATCATTTTCCTTTAAGAGTGGGAGCACAGCAACACAGAAAGCGCTTTACTGAGTAAGATTTTGCCTGTAGGCTCCTCTACGCTTTGACATTTGTCGTCACAGGGACTTGACGGAGGAAATTCTTCGGCAGCTTTCACCACTCAACACATTTTTTTGGCCTGGGAACCAGAGCAATTAAGCTGCACCATTTTGGAGCAAAGGAATTAATTTTATGATGTCTTTGAGGCGGGGAAGGGAAGAGGACAAAGAATTTTTCAGTTCGTGTAAGTCAGTTATTTTGCCGCGTAATGAATGAGACAGGATCTTTGCCCTGGAAATGATGAGTAATTTCATTGCCTTTGGAAAACGGATCAGGGCAAAATAACTTTCAAGGGTCGCCGGTTTAGTCTGTAGCCTTAAAAACAATGAGCAGTGCTTTGGAACCATAGGCCTGGTCTACACTAGGACCTTAGTCCAAAATAACGCCCCCCCCGGTCGAATTTGTAAGTGATGCATACACACTACTAACCCGTTATTCCGGAATAAGGGGCCACGGAATTTGAACTCTGTAGTCCTGCTGTTCAAGAGTGTGATGGGACGGGCGGCCTCCACCCCGCGGAAGCAGACCTGCCCCGCACTGACCCTGCAGTCGCGCTCCTGGGGGCGGCCCAGGAAGTGTGGGTGGCGTGCGGCCCCTGTACTGCCACTGTGTCCTCTCAGCTGAGAGGCGGGGGAGGGGTCAGAGAGGCGCGCCAGCTGGCGTGCCGAGGCTGGGCGGAGCTACACGCCGGCCGCGACGTGCGCGGCTAGTGACGTCACATCAGGAGGACGCTGGCGCGGCGTTTAAACCCAGAGGGGAGCCAGCCAGGGAGGGAGGCAGGAGGGAGGATGCCCGGGGGAACGAGGATGCCCGGGAGAGCGAGACCCAGGAGGAAGGAACCCCAGGGAAGGGAGTCACACGGTGGGAGTCGGTCCCACTGGGACGGCAGCAGAACCAGAGATGGACTATGGGGTAGGAAGTAGCCCAGGGTGGGGCTTGGAGCCAGTGAGTTGTGGGCATTAGCCCCACTGGCTGGACAGGATCTAGCGAACCTGTCCTTAGGGCCCTGGGCTGGGGCCTGTGAGAGAGGGTGGGCCCGGGCCTCCCTACCCCCACGTCCCGGCAATAAATAACAGCCGCACCAAGCGCCGGACGCCGGGGTGAGAGCGGACGAAGAGTGCTGAGGACTTACCCCGGGTGGGGAAACACGAGGGGGAGCGGCTAAGCACGCATCTGACTGGGGTGGGTTGGCGCCCCACTCGTGCAAAGAGGAATAATGCTAATTCTGAACTTGCATGGTGTCAAGTATCAGAGGGGTAGCCGTGTTAGTCTGAATCTGCAAAAGCGACGAGGAGTCCTGTGGCACCTTATAGACTAACTGAAGTGTAGGAGCATAAGCTTTCGTGGGCAAAGACCCACTTCGTCAGATGTACATGCATCTGACGAAGCGGGTCTTTGCCCACGAAAGCTTATGCTCCTACACTTCAGTTAGTCTATAAGGTGCCACAGGATTCCTCGTCAATTCTGAACTTGTAAGTCCAAAATAACGTTAGTGTGGATGCTCCAGTGCCGCTAATTTAAACTAATTGGCCCCCAAGAAGCCTCCTGCAGCTTCCTGGGGCTCTAAGACTAAGGTAGCCCATCCCCATTAATGGAGCCTGCCTCAGACAATATTCGATTCTTCCCCATAGTGAGGACACGGAACTTCGACTTTGCAAAATCAGGTGTCCAGAAGTCAAACTTAAATTCAAAATAAGCTCCTAGTGTAGACATGGCCTCGGAGACTAACAAACATACATATAGTATCATGAGTTTTCGTGGGCAAAACCCACTCCATCAGATGATCAACTGGAATGGAAATAACAGAAAACAATTTATTTATAGCAGAGGGAAAAAACGGTACCTGTCAGTTACAGGACCGGTACTAATGAGGCTGAGTGGGTTGAAAGGGTCCCAGGCTTAGTTTTTGATGTAAAAATGCAATGTTAAAGGCAGGAGAGACTGGCTTTATAACGTGCCATCCCGTTAACGTCTTTGTGGAAGTCCAGGGAAACTGTCAGATTTGCAGACGAATACCAATTCTGCACTCTGTCTCTAACTGGCGGGTGAAATTCCTGTGTAGAAGATTAACTCCTTTTTCCATGCCTGCGTAATACGCCCAAGGGAAGATGTACATGCACGAGGCATGCCATTTCAAGAATAACTTTCAAAGGTATCATCCAATCTCACCCATTTCCCGCCCCTTTACATACATTAGAATGCGGTGCCGACAATCCCATTGTGAGCTACTAGACCACGTTTGTACAGGTCCCACACTTCTTTCTCCAGGCAGTAGCTTGAATATGCAGCAACTGTACAGACAACTGGAGCCTGTTTAGAACTGTCTGGTAGAAATGTGCGGGGGAAAAAGGAAGGGGAGCAAACTCACACACAGGCAGTAGGCCCATCACAACGCCCTCGTCCTTTGAAGCATCACTTTTGAGCAGTCGGAGGCTTCAAAGAAGTGTTGGGGGCTGGCAGGCAATTTTTAATTGGAAGCCTGCCCTGGAAATCCTATTTTGACATCATCAGCGTCAGCCTTACTGGAAGGGAATTTGTCAGCACCTCAGATCTTCCGACGGGAGAGGAAGCTTCAAAGTTTCACCATGTCTTGTAACGAAGCCTCCTCCCTTCTGTGTAACTATGGGAATTGGCTGTCGTGACTGCAGGAATTGGGCGGTGGGGACAGCCGTCACAACATGCGTTATCGATGCCATGCTGCAAGTTGACAACTAGGACTTCGCCTTTTCTCTTCCTCCCTTTCCTTGTGCCCTCTAGTGTTGGCAAAGAGGCGCTGCATGCATTCACTCATCCTCGGAGCCGGCATCGCCTTGTTTTGTGATTAGCCCCACGGCATCGTTCCTGAGCTCCCGACTGGGCAACAGTTTTTTTTTTTTTTAGGAACAGGACTTGAATAAGTCCTTTTTGGTATTCTAAAGCATGAATGTGCATGAGAATTTTGCCTTCCACCAACATGCCTGCAAAGAAAACAAGTTGCTCGTGTCCTAATTGCAATTCCTGAAAAGAATCAGTAATACAGATGGATCTTCCCCCTCCTCCATGCCTTTTTCAAAATTCAGCAATTCCCAATGCTCTGGTGTTTGTCCAGTACGAGTTCCCACACAGTTCAAGTTTGTGCACAAGCCAAGAAGAGAAGCCAGGCAAAATTAAGAAGAAGAAAAAAGCACCACAGAGAATGATTCCAAATTCCTTTCCTCCCCACGTGTAAATTTTCCCAGGAAATGTTGATCATTTCTACTTGCCACTTTTATCTGGTTAGTAAAGTTATGGCTAGGTCGCGGGAGGTGATGAATTTTCCTATGAAAATGCTTCTGTCCCTACCTCCTCCTTAGTGCTTGGGTTAAAAGAGGAAAATGGATTTTTATACTGTCTTACAGAATCCTAGAACACTAGAACTGGAAGGGACCTCGAGAGGTCATCGAGTCCAGTCCCCTGCCCTCATGGCAGGACCAAGCACCATCTAGATCATCCTGGATAGATGACTATCTAGCCTCTCTTAAATATCTCTACTGATGGAGATTCCACAACCCCCTTAGGCAATTTATTTCCGTGTCTAACCACCCTGACAGGCAGGAAGTATTCCTGATGTTCAATCTAAACCTCCCTACTGCTACTTAGCCAGTCGGTCCCCAGCCTGTAACAATGCTTGGGATTCTTCCATCCCAAAGGCAGGACTCTGCACTTGTCCTTGATGAACCTCATCAGATTTCTTTTGGCCCAATCCTCTAATCTGTCTAGGTCGCTCTGGACCCTATCCCTGCCCTCCAGCGTATCTACCTCTCCCTCTAGCTTAGTGTCATCCGCAAACTTGCTGAGGGTGCAATCCATCCCCTCATGCAGGTCCTTAATAAAGGTGTTGAACAAAACTGGTCCTAGAACAGAATCTTGGGGCACTCTGCTAGAAACCAACCACCAACATGACATCGAGCTGTTGATCTCTACCCATTGGGCCCAACAGTCTAGCCAGCTTTCTATCAATCTTACAATCCATTTATCCAATCCATACTCCCTTAACTTGTTCACCACTGTTTGTAGCCTGGGGTAGGGATGTTGAAATGTGTTTCTTAAAATAAATGTGTAACCACTGAAAAACTCAGCCGTTATACACAGAGACAGGTGCACAAGGGGTGGGGCAGATGGCTTCCTAGTGAACACTGGCTCCACCTGCCCCCATGCCTCTATGTCAGAGGCAGCAACTTGCGGGGGGAAGGGGAGAGGGCTGCATGTAACCAGGCTCGTTAACCGATGAGCCCTGGCTCTTCCCTTAACTGTGTAAACAGTTACACTTTCACATCCCTGTCCTAGAGAAGTGGGCAAGGGGCTTCTTCATTAGATATCGGCACTTTCCATAGTTAGCTTTTAAGAGCTCAGGATCATGATTCTGTGTCAATTACAGGCTTGAACCATTCTTGGATGGAGCCAATCAAGGCCAAGGAAATCCAGAGCACCTGCGCATTCCCTACAGACTCATGCATCTGGGTCAGTCTGCCTGAGCCAACTAGAAGGTGACCAAGGCAGATGCAGCGATTTGCAGGAAGCCAAACAAACGAAAAGACTGTGGCACACTGCCAACATTTCACCGTCCCTGCGAGAGCCAATTCTAGGTCTGTCAGGGTTCCCATTTGCAGGTTTGCAGAACAGGCACAATAAAACCAGAGAACACGCACGAGCAAAAAACGGCTAAAACGCAAGAGTATCTCTCTGTCTTCCAGCATTTGCAAGATTTTGTTGATTTTCCCAGTAGAGCATGATCATTCCATTAAAGGAGCCATTCTGAAGAAGAAAACGTGTTTGTGTTCAAGCAAAGGTGGCTTTGCAGCCAAAAATGAAGAAAATTAACCCATTAAAGTCATTCCCACATGAATCTGAAGTGAAGACAGCTATGTTGCTACGTTAATAGGGACAGGCTAGGATTTCATAGCTAAAAATCACTCAAAACAAGGCCACAAAAAGTTAGAGCTGTCACTCTGAAAAACCAATGCAAAGCAAAACCACAGCTAGAGTATTGTGTCTAGTGCGGGGCACCACATTTCAAGGAAGATGTGGAGAAACTGGAGAAGGTCCAGAGAAGAGCAACAAAAACAATTAAAGGTCTAGAAAACCATGAGCTATGAGGGAAGACTGAAAGAATTGAGATCCAGTGGATATAGTGTACTTAGATTTCCAGAAAGCCTTCGATAAGGTCTCTCACCAAAAGCTCTTAAGTAAAGTAAGATGTCATGGGATAAGAGGAAAGGTCCTCTCGTGAACTGATAACTGGTTAAAAGACAGAAAACAAAGGGTAGGAATAAATGGTCAGTTTTCAGAATGGAGAGGTTAGACAGACATCTATCAGGGATGATCTAGATGAGGGCAGGGGACCGGACTCGATGACCTCTCCAAGTCCCTTCCAGTTCTAGTGTTCTATGATTACTCCTCTGCAGTAGCCTCTCTGCAGTTTTTTTGGGGGGGGGAGCCCATGATCCCCAACCGCACATTGTGACTAACACCGGCCTGTCTCAGAGGCAAACACATCACCACTTAAATTCTATGTTTCTAAAGTGCTTTGACTTAGAACAACTCTGGGGTGCGCTTTGCTAGACTCCATAGTTACAATAGAAGTGGGTACATGTGCTCTATGTCTGGGGTTTTGTTCATCTCTTTTAAACCACACCTCGCCTCACTGTCCTAAAAGTATCTCATCTGCACACGTACAACTTAATCCTCTGTAAAAATACCTTAGTGATACATAGCTAAAAGAAAGATATTTCATGCCACGTTTAGGCATGTTTAAGACTTACGTCACCAGTCACCACTCTTGCGTGGCTAGAAGGATAGTTTAGTTGGCCACGACTATAACATCTTCTGCCTAGCCCTTTTCTAAAACATTAACTACCAGAACTTTCCTGGGTAACCAGCAAGAAAACCCCTCCCGGCGGACAATTGTCTTTTCTTATTTACCTACTTTGCAGGACATTTCTACTTTACTAACCACTGCAGGACAGGTCAGCAAAGCACAAGAGAGGAATGATCTAAAATATAGCCTGTGACAGGGCAGCTTAGCGGGCTGGGTGGAAGGGAAGAGGGGCAGCTCTGAAAAACCAGCAAGGGCTAGGGTTGCCCGGCGTCCAGTATTCACCCGGACAGTCCGGTATTTTCGCCTCCTGTCCGGTAAAAAAAAATATAATCAGAGAACACCTAAAATGTCAGGTATTTTCTGATTTTTTTCCCTGGCTAGGAGGCGAAAATGCCAGGCACCTGGCAACCCTACAAACACTCAGCTCCCCCCCCCATGACACTCCCAGCACCCCAGCCCCCCGACCCCAGCCCCCATGCTTACCTGGTTCGTCAAGGCTGCCAGCACAGGGGAAGCGGGTCTTAGTTCAACTGCTCCCCTGTTCCTATCCCTGAACTCACTCTGTTTTATTTTAAATGGGTTTTTTTGGCTGAAGTCTTTGGAGTCTTTTGTTTTTTTTTTTTTTGCTCAACAACTTTGGTCTCCACCTCCCCCCTTTTTTTTCCCCTTCAACAGAATTTTTTCCTGGTGGTTTTTTTTTTGGAGAGGCGGGTTCGTATTTTTGTTTCAACCATCTGGCAACCCTAGCAAAGGCCCTGGCTAATCAGAGGCAGCTGAGATAGGGTGGCGATAAATTAATTAAGGGCCAGTTGAGGCTGCCATGGTACCTCGTTAAAAACCTTCCCTGTGGGGGAGGGGAGTGGAGAAGGAACGTGAAGGGTGGAGGGGACTTAACAATTGATAAGGAGACTCAGAGGAGCTGAGCAGAATAACATCAGCACTGCTAAAGGCTGCCGGGGAGTGGTTGGAGTGTTTGGAGGCTCCCTTCCCCCCCAGGTGACCAGAAACTTCTGCCAGTGGCTGAGGAGGACGGTTTCCTCAGCCCTGACTGGCCAGGGGCATCGGCCCCAACCCCCTGATGTTTTGCCAAGGGACAGAAGGCCAAACGCCGAGAAAAGGCAAGTGGGACTTGTAGCATGGCCCCTAAACTGTGGGATAGTGGGCAGAACAGGGGTCCAGGACCCACGAGTGGGACTGACAGTGCCACAAGCCACAAACACACAAGCTGCAGACTGATGAAAGTGCTGCACAAATTATAAGAATGGCCACACTGGGTCAGACCAAAGGTCCATCTAGCCCAGTGTCCTGTCTGCTGACAGTGGCCAATGCCAGGTGCCCCAGAGGGAGTGAACAGAACAGGTAATAATCAAGCGATCTCTCTCCTGCCATCCATCTCCACTCTCTGACAAAGAGGCTAGGGACACCATTCCTTACCCGTACTGGCTAATAGCCATTAATGGACTTAACCTCCATGAATTTATCTAGTTCTCTTTTAAACCCTGTTATAATCCTAACCTTCACAACCTCCTCAGGCAAGGAGTTCCACAGGTTGACTGTGCGCTGAGTGAAGAAAAACTTCCTTTGGTTTGTTTTAAACCTGATACCTATTAATTTCATTTGGTAATCCCTAGTTCTTATAATATGGGAACAACTAACTATTTTTTCCTTATTGACTTTTTCCATATCACTCATGATTTTATAGACCTCTATCATATCCCCCCTTAGTCTCCTCTTTTCTCAGCTGAAAAGTCCCAGTCTTTCAAATCCCTCATCATTTTTGTTGCCTTTCTCTGAACCTTTTCCAATGCCAATGTATCTTTTTTAGATGAAGCGACCACATCTGTACGCAGTATTCCAGATGTGGGCATACCATGGTTTTCTATAGAGGCAATAAGATATTCTCTGTCTTATTCTCGATCCTTTTTTAAAAAATACAAAGCATTGCTGAATTAGCATTTATATCCATCGAGAACAAGAGCCAAGATCAAGCTTGTTAATTAAAAAAGACAAAAAAAATAATCAAACAAAATCCCTGCTAAACTGGATCATGTACATAATGAAAAAATAGTCCATCTTGTGTGGAACCGAAAGGTAACATGGTTTATACTGAACTTTAACCAGCAGAGGGTGCCAGTATTTGAGTTATGACAACCGGAGCTTGCTGTATGTACTACACAAATAAACACTGGCAACTCACACACTGTGTGCTCCGATGGGCTGCTCTTCCAATTCTCAGTATTTTATTCTCACAGCCTCTGGGCCTGAGGTTCCTGACCCCTGACAGAAAGCATCATGGCGCGCCAACGGTTTGACCTGTTGGGCTGCGTACTGGTGTTAAAAAAGAAGTGGGTAAAACGCAATGACCAGCTCATAAGCTGGGCCTGCTCTTTACTGCGTCATTTTTTTTACAAAAAAAAAAAAAAAAATTAGGCTTATGATCGAGTATATACGGTAACACCAATTCCTTTGTAAATTCAATAGGGGCCCGTGTGAGAGCAAGGCATTTGCCTCAGTGGCTCTGAGGTGAAAGAACAAACCTCTTTGGATGCAGCTTCCACCCAAAGGAAACACCAGTACCAGGGTGGAAAGGGAAGCACATTAATCCTGGGGCTTCCTCTTCTTTGTTTGGGGGAAGCCAGACCAGGCTGAGTAAGCTGGAGGTCAAATGGGCACCTAACAACATAGGCCAGACGGAGGCCCCAAGGCGGCGGGCCGAGGCTTGTTCTCACAGACCGGGGCTCCCCCAGGAATTGTAATTACTGCAGCGGAAGCTCGGGGGTCCAGGCCGGACTGAAGCCAGGCCCTGATCACCTTGCAGGGAAGCCTGTTCTGCAGGGGGGCCCAGGCAAGTCTGGCCGACGCGCGAGGTTTGCTTCGGAGAAGCGCTCAGACCGTCCCCGGCCACATGAGCTCCACTCCGAGACCCCGGGGGGGCTGCCCACGGCTCACCCACTCGGGACGGCACGTCATCTTGGTTTGGCGTCTCTCCCGGCAGGCCCAGGATGGCAGTAGAGGGGGGCACTTTCCATTACAGATCCCGTCTCCTTTCACCCCTCTCTCCTGCCCAAACCAGGGCTGGAAAATCCCGGTCAATCAGCTAACCGGACACACGTCAGGTTAGCCAAACGGTTAACAGGTTAACCCACTACCGTGGGATCCAGGCTGGGGACTGCTCCAGCTCAGCTGGGATCCGGGCCGGCACCCAGGCTCCCCAGAGGCAGAAACTCTGACCGGAGCAGCCCCTGTCTGTGACGGGCCCCCTGCCCGTGGCAGGCGGGAGCTGCTCCAGACCCCACCAGTTACCAGCTACCCAGTTAACTGGTTAACCTCCTTCCCCACCCCTCCCCCAAAGCAGAGAGACCCCCTTTTCCTTCTCCCTGGACAGCTGCCCCCGCTCTCCTGGCGCTGCGGTAAATCCTGCCGCAATCAGCTGGGCGTTCAGTCTCGCTGCCGTTTCCTCATCTCCAGCTGGGTTGCTGCCCCCTGCATCACCCTGTGGCCGGCCGGCCAACCGGAGTCCAGCTGTTCCCTCTCCCCAGCAGCTGGCAGCTGCGTCTGCCTACAAAGAGGCCCCGTGGCCTGGCCTAGCCGGAGGCAGAGCCAAGAGCAGGGGGAGCTGGATCTTCCACGCGACGTTCTTCCCGTCGGCGGCAGCCTCTGCCCTTTGTATGGGGGAGGCAACAGTCCTGGGACATGCGTCTCGGCCGCGCCTTGGGGGGGTCTCTGCACTAGGAATGGACCCAGGACTCAAGCCAGGATTTCGCCACGGCCCCGCTCTCTCCTCTACGTCCCACTGGCCTCGGTCATACATCGGTGAGCCACGGCGCACCGCCAGGAACGTGGCCGCAGCTCTGCTAGGTCCGAGCCTTTACCACAGGGGCAAGGGACCTCAGGCTCTGGGGGCTGCATCCGGCCCCCAGCTTGCCCGGTCCGGCCCCCTAAGGCTGGGGCTCTCCACCCAGCATCGGGGAGGACGCTCTGGTGCTCCGGCTCCACCCCCTGCTGTCTCCCATGGGACCCCACCCCTGCTTTCCCAGAGCAGCCTCTCCGGCCGGCCACCTCCGGGACGATGTGGAGAGAGCCCAGGAGGCATTTCTGCCCCAGCCAGGGCGGCCTGTGACGTTTCCGATCCCCAGCGTGGCACGATGCAGAGAATTCCTCCCCCCCCCCCCCCGGCGGGGTTGTATTGCCCCTCTGTTACCATCCGCCCAGCGCTCCTCTGGGCTTCCGTGGACACGAATGCCCAGGCGGTTTCTGGGGAGGCTGCTGGCTCAGTGGCAGCTGGGAGAGCCGCGCCTTCTGCAGGAATGCACTGGGCAGCAAACAGGACTCCAGCTGGCTGCTGGAATAGCTCAGCTCTGCCTAGCAACCTCCCCCCCTTCCCCCCGGGAGGGTCTGAGTGATGCGTAGCTGGCGCTTTGTCACAGCCCGGCCCTGCTTAGTAACGGTTCACACTGCAATCCCCAACGCCCCCACGCTGGGTTCCGCCGTGCAAACGTAACACCGACCGGCAGCATCGAACCTGGGACCTCGGGGCACGAGCCTCTACAGCTTGAACGAAAAGCCAGCTGACGCTCAGCTAAAGCGGTGGAGCAAATTCATTCTCTCTCTCTGTGAGCAGTCTCAGTGCCACTCCATGGGACAGTGCCCCACACCCAGGAGGTGTGTGGGTTACACAACCCTGACTGGCAATTAGTGTTCCCTGTAAGCTAGGCACTTGGATGGCTGCCCAGGAGAGATTCAGGTGCTGCCCAGCTGATTAGCGGCACGCCCACAGCTAGGTTTGTTTCCCCTGGTGGTGCACATCCACACATGCCTCGGTGCAGGAAACAAAATTTATTTGGCACACAGATGGAAAAGATTAGAGGAAACAGTGCTGACAATTCCTGCCAAAGAGCCACTTGCAGCTTTGTTCAAGGGCTTGTCTCCACTAGCGTTGCCCCACAACATTGCTTTGTGATTGCCGGCACATTGGTGGCAGCGGTAGGATAGATGAGTCGCTGGCATCTTAGCCACCATGGTTACAACACCAGTGGAGTCTCTACCCGGGCTGACATTGATGGGATGGCAGCTGTGCCAGCAAGAATGGAGCCTGTCTAGTGTTAACATCCTGGCTTGCTGCCCCTGCCATGCCCACTGCGATTCTCTACCTGTGTTAGTTTCAACAAGGTTCTTGGATTGTAGTTCTGCCTTTAATATTGTTTTGCGTTTCACGCTTTCCATCCTTGGCCTGGAATTACAGGGCACGGTCAGATCAAAACTTTCCAATAGCAGGAACCAAACGCCGACCCCTGCAAGAACTCACACGACAAAAATGCCAGCCCGTTATGGAGCCAGCAATATATCAGCCACACACTTCTCCCTCAAAGCCTTTCCTAAAACTCTGCAAGAAACCTTCCCTCCCTAGGTCCCAGAGCTGCACCCATGGAACGACATCCTTTGGGCGGTTTAGCGGGGGCTCCTTCCAGCACACACACTCCTGGGCTTGTCTACTTGTATATAAAGCACAACAGCAAAAGACCTAAGTACCGACGGAGCGGATTCTTTACCAGCTGGGCCAAAACAAGCCTCCATTGTGAGCCGTAGGAAGGCAGCGAAAAGATGAACCATTGTTTGCCTTGGCCTCTGAGGATAGGACAAGGGGCAATGGGCTTAAATTGCAGCAAGGGAGGTTTAGGTTGGACATTAGGAAACACATCATGTCAGGGTAGGTAAGTATAAGAACATAAGAACGGCCAGACTGGGTCAGACCAAAGGTCCATTCAGCCCAGTGTCCTGTCTGCCGACAGTGGCCAATGCCAGGTGCCCCAGAGGGAGTGAACAGAACAGGTAGTGCTCAAGCGATCTCTCTCCTGCCATCCATCTCCACCCTCTGTCAAACAGTCTAGGGACACCATTCCTTACCCATCCTGGCTAATAGCCATAAATGGACTTAATGTTCATGAACTTATCTGGTTCTCTTTTAAAAACCCTGTTATAGTCCTAACCTTCATAACTTCCTGAGGCAAGTTGTTCCGCAGATTGACTGTGTGCTGTGTGAAGAGCTTCCTTTTATGTGTTTTAAACCTGCTGCTCATTAATTTTATTTGGTGGCCCCTAATTCTAATATTTTTATGGGAACAAGTAAATAACTTTTCCTTGTTCACTTTCTCCACACCACTCATTATTTTATATATCTTAATGGAAAAGTTTTCCGTTAAAAGCATTTTCAGAAAAGCACGTCTAGATTGGCAGGACGCTTTTCCGCAAAAGCTCTTTTTGCGGAAAAGCGTCTGTGGCCAATCTAGACGCGCTTTTCCACAAAAAAGCCCCGATCGCCATTTTTGCGATTAGGGCTTTTTTTGCGGAAAACAAATCTCTGCTGTCTACACTGGCCCTTTTGCGCAAAAGTTTTTCGGAAAAAGAATTTTGTCCGAACGGGAGCAGCATAGTATTTCCGCAAAAACACTGACAATCTTACATGAGATCGTCAGTGCTTTTGCGGAAATTCAAGCGGCCAGTGTAGACAGCTGGCAAGTTTTTCCGGAAAAGCAGATGATTTTCCGGAAAAAGTGGCCAGTCTAGACACAGCCCTAGTGTCTTTAATTTCTCCTCATATGGGACCCATTCCAAAACCCTCATCATTTTACTGGCCCTTCTCTGAACCTTTTCTAATGCCAGTATATCTTTTTTGAGACCAAATCTGTATGCAGTATTCAGTAAGCACTGGAATAAATTGTCTTGGGGGATTGTGGAATCTCCATTACTGGAGATATTTAAGAGCAGGTTGCACAGTCTAGACCGTGCTTGGTCCTGACGGGAGGGCAGGGGACTGGACTTGATGGCTTCACGTGGTCCCTTCCAGTTCTAGTGTTCAGTGACTCTGTAATTAAGATGCTCATCAGGGCCAGCCCTGCGACATCTCATGCCCACTGCTACTCCCCACCATTCTGCTGCACCCTGGCATAGCCAAAGCGCCTCCACCCATCGGAAATACCATTGTGTGTCAAGACCTCCTCTGATGACTTGTGGGCACAGCCCCACGTGACTGACAGCCCCAGGACTTCGGGAGAAAACCGGTGTCTGACTCTTCAGAGTTGCACACACACAGCTTTTAGCAACCACCAGGCCCCTGGGGACGAGACAGAGCAGCCTTTTATGCCTGGCTTCCATTCTCCCGCTCTGTGCGTCCAAGGCTGTGCAGTCTCCCCTCCGTGTGCATGCGCAGGGCTCGTGATTAGGAATAAGCGTTAAGTGCGCACAGACAGAGAAGGACAAACACCTCCCTGTTTCAGCAAACAGCCGCGGGCAAGGTATTTTCCATTCTTCTGCCCCCGCACAATGGGCTACTTTTTATAGGGAGCAGGAGGAGGTGGAGCGAAGCACCGACTGCATTTCATTATTGTCATTCTGGAGCTGACTTTTTTTATCCCCGGCTGTTTATGGGCGTCACAGTGGAAACACATTGGATGCACTTGGATCATCTGTACAGTCATTAATCACCTTAACATCGGATTTTATGAACTTCAGAGGGGTAGCTGAGTTAGTCTGCAACAGGAAAAACGTAAAAAACAATGAAGAGTCTAGTAGCATCTTAGGGTACATCTAAACTACATGGCTCCACCGACGGAGCTATGTAGATTAGTGTACTCAAAAAAGGGAAAGGAAGCGGCGATTTAAATAATCACCACTGCATTTACATTAAAATGGCTGCCGTGCTGTGCTAATCAGCTGTTTGGCGGCACAGTGCGGTAGTCTGGACGCTCCGCGGTCGACAAGGGAAGCCCACGAGGCATAAGGGGGAGGTCGAGAAGGGCTTCCCTTGTTGACCGCGGAGCGTCCAGACTACCGTGCTGTGCCGCTTAACAGCTGATCAGCACAACACGGCAGCCATTTTGATGTAAATGAAGTGACGATTATTTAAATCGCGGCTTCATTTCCCTATGTCTAGAAACCTCATCTACATGGCTCTGTCAACGGAGCCATGTAGTCTAGACATACCCTTAAAAACTAACAAAACATGTAGATGAGATCATGAGCTTTAAGTGGGCAAAACCCACTTCTTCAGATGACTGGACTATTAGATGTCCAGATCCAGACATCTGAAGAAGTGGGCTGTGCCCACGAAAGCTCATGATCCCATCGACATGTCTCTAAGGTGCTACTAGACTATTTGCTGTTGTTTAAGTTTTGACTGGATTTTATGGTAGGCCAGATGGAAGACTTTGCATATTCTAACCAGCGCAATACTCACGGAGCGGGGCCTGGAGGAAGAGGTGGAACAGGGACAGGGAGGGGGTGAGGCAGGGCCTGCGATGGAGTGAAGCAGGGCAGGGGTAGGAAGAGGCGGGCCCTCCCCCAGTCAAGGGATGGTGGGAGGAGGAGTCATGTGGGAGGTGGTCACATGGGCGGTGCACCCCCCTTGTGTCCCTCCCCAGCAGTCACCTCTGTTTCTGAGCAAAGTGGTTGGACTTATAAAGGTCTATCAAGTAGAGCTGAGTTACTGCAGCAATGGCCGGGCATCACCCTCTGCTACTCCTTGTTGTGATGCAAATTCATGAGGGTGTCTGAAAATAGGAGCTTTGTCAGGGCCTCAAGGACAGTCCAAGGTAGCTACAAGACTGGACAGAGAAAACATGGCCATTGACTTGAGTGGATGCCTTGCACGCAGCCACCAGGAACAACGGATTCATAACTGACTCCAAAATTCAAACGTACCCACCTCTGGCTGACGACCGAGCAGGCTTCCGACTGGCTAAAATTTTGACATGGTAAAAGAGGGATTGCTATGTGGCCTTATCTCAAAAGCGCACAAGTTTCTCCCCGCCTACCAAAAGCGGGAATGGATTGAAACGCTTGCGTCCCAAATCAGTAAAGCACCACAAATATTGCCAGCACTTCAGTTTCCCTCTCAAGTCTCAGGACCTTTGGCTTTTCTATTAGCACCCCAGCTTTGGGAGCCAGGGGCTTTCATGAGCATCTCTGCTTTCATTTTAAAGCCATTTTCCTAGCCCTCGTGGCTGCTGAGAAAAGCATGAAAATTTTGAGTCCAATGCACGTACAGGCTAAAAAACCCAGAAGGCCAAGAAGCCCTCCATTTTCTTGTTTGTAAACATCATGGGATTGTGTAGCCAGGATTTGGGGGTCTGATTCTTGATTTGTGAGCAGTACTACACTTAAGCACATGCTTAACATGCGTAAACATTCAAGTCAATGGGATCTAAGCATGTGCTTAAGTGCTTTGCTGAACTGGGGCTTAAGTCTTTTTTTGTTAAATGTTGATAAATGTCGTTTAGTCCTTAAAAAAAAAAAACACACACAATCTGCCAGAGACAGCTTGAGACTTCCTGAAAGAGTCAAGCCAAACCAGGTCACAGCCAAACCACACATTAGAAGTTGTCCATTTCTGATCCACCCCAAACCAGAATCTAAACATACCCCTTGAAACAGTTATTCCTGGGTGGATTGCGAAGACGTCAGCTGCATTACTCAACAGCTCTAAAACCTACTAAATATTCAAAGCGTCCATATCTCACTTCATAAACAGGCTGCAGCACTGAGACAAATATTGGCATTTTAGGCCTGGTCTACACTTCCACCGGCTGTCAGCCTAAGTTATGCAACTTCAGTAATGGAAATAACGTCACTGAAGTCAACGTCATTAGGTCTGCTTACCACGGAATCTTCGCCGCAATAAGTCGACAGCTGATGCTCTCCCTTTGACTCCGCTTACGCTTCTAGTTCTGGTGGAGTAATGGAGTTGACGGGGGAGCGCTCGGTAGTCGATTTATCATGTCTACTCCAGATGCGATGAATCAATCCCTGCTAGATCGATCACTGCCCATCCATTCAGCCCATAGCAAAGACATGCCCTTAGTTGCGAGATATCCAACACAAAAGCTGACATGTCTCACAATTATGTCCATCCTCCACCCCCCTCCAAAAAAACCCTCCAGAGGCACCAATTCCAATGCTTCCGGTTTTTTTATGCCGGTAGCAAAAATGGAATCTTACCCACAACTTTCCTACAATTTGAGTAATTTAATCTTCATCCATTATTTATCCTCCTTATTAAGAAGGCTGCAAATACTTTTTTTTTTTTTTTTTTGGAAGAATGGCTACAGCTGCTCTCAGCAATCACATGAAATAAAGAAAACTCTCCTTAAGATCATATCCATATTTTTAAAAAACCCTCAAACAACCAATAGTCCTGCAGCACCTTAGAGACTAACAAAACATGTAGCTGGTCTCATGAGCTTTCATGGGCAGTATTAAAGGTTAGGTCCGATAAATGAGCTCCCCCAAAAGCACAGAATCAAGTCTGACATGCCAGCAGAGGGCAGTGCACACAAATGCCAGCTAAAATGTTACACAAAGTCATGAAATAAGCTATGCTCAAGGGAACGGGTGCTGGGTTGGGAAGAGTTGTTTTTGTGTTTTTAAAAAGCAAGATCATCACGATTTTAGCATGCACTGCAAGAAACGGAGCAATTAATATTATGTTAATATGATTGCCACCTAATAAGAGATACTTTATTTGAAAATGTCAAAGATGCATCTGAATAGGCAACATCTTTCCAAATTAAATAAACGAGGAGGAAGAGAGAGAGGGGCCATGAATGCATCTAGGTGCAAATAATATAACAGTGCATCTGTCCTCATGGCACAGGGAAAATAGGGCTATTCTATCAACAAGACGATGGTCAACGCTGCAATTTATTGTGACGACTGTGCCTGGAAGTGAAAATTAACGGAAGTACATTTCTACCTAATTCTTTTTGATAGCAAATGCCTGGCTCATTTTCCTGAATTATTTTCAAGGACAGATTTCCCCACCTCCCAACAGTTCCCCTGGACTACAGTCCAAATAACTTAGCTGAGCCTGCTAATGTTCAATGTTTAGCTATTGCTAAATCAAGGCATGCAGACATATTCTCTGTGTCTCTGTTCTGTAGCTGAATTCCTCTGTTTGGACTCTGTTCTCCTGTCAGAGCCTAGATAACGTGGACAAGTGAACAGCCTTTCTGCTTCAGGTTTTTTCCCCCCCGTTTTCGCTCCAGCCCTAGCGAGCGTGGGCTTTCCCACAGAGATGTCAACGTAAGTTGTATCATGTGAGAGGATGGTTCTGTGGGCTCCTCAACATGACCAAATTTGCTGCCCTAATTGGCTTGATGATGCAGCACTGTGGAGAGGTATGAAGTGAGCGGATCCATGGCGGGAGGGGGGGTGGCGGGGGAGAGAGGCTGGGTTTGAGAGACAGATGGAAGGACACAGCAACATGCGGAGAAGATTGTGGTAGATACCTCCCTCCTGCCATCTCAGACCACGTAATTCTGTGGTCTTGCTTTCCAATATAAACAGCCCTCTAGAAGCACTAAAGAGACACATTCTCATGACACAAACACTCATGGGTTCAAGTAGACTTGTCTAGTCTCCATGAAAAACTCCCTGAATTTACTGATCAAGGCCTCCGGAGTCCTCAGCCCCTGACAGTCGACAGTGAATCTATTCGGCTGGCCACTCCCCCACCCTTAGGTATGTCCTGTCAGAGGATCTAAGAGTTTTTATTTTAAGCAGCAGCAAGTTTCGAACTTGGCCACCGCCGAGGTTACAAACAGCTGACAGGGAAGTCTGGCTCTCGTTAGAAGCTTAGTTTCTGTTGGTTTCCTGAAGCCATTTGTTAGATGAGTTTGATCGGAGCTATTGAGATGGGAGCTGCAGGGAGAGAGCTGAGAAGCGGATGGAGGGAGACCACCCAAAGGGCGGATTGCTGAGGACAAGAGCGGTTTCTTCTGAGGAGGGGCAAAGAGGCCATAGAGACCCACCAATGTTTACCGAGGAGAAGCTGGGGGGGGGGGGGGCAATACAACGGGCTGTGGCAGCTATAGAAGGCATCTGGGGACACGTATTTGATGCTAAATAAGAAGTTTTTGACTGAACATGCAGCAGTTTAATCTCAATTTGGATGGGCGATGAAAAGGTTCATCCCATCCACCAAGACGGAAGAGCAATTGTAACTACCTAGAATGGTACAGTGGGGGGGTTGGGGTAATTTCGACTGGATTTTAGGGACCCCCTAGATGGGGCGTGAGTACCGCCTTCCATTTCTGGTTCGGTGGGAGATGCTAAGGCCTAAGATTTTCGTGCCTGAGGGTCATGACTAGAACCACCCCCGGAAGAGTAAAACCTAGACTCCTGGAATGTTACACAACTCAATCCGTAGCGAGGACAAGGCTGGGGTTTCATGAAGTTGTTTTAAAATATCCAATTCCCTCCCCCGCCCCATCAGAAAAAAAATGTTTCATTACAAAAATCACTTTGAATATAAACAACCTTTGTGGTTTGTCTTCAAGGTTGTGGTTTTGATTTGCCTCTGCCCTGACGGCATCCGGCCACTCCATCTCCAGGGAGTTGGCACGTCTTTGACAGATATTCCACCCTGATCTTCTTCTGTGTTTCCAGTTGGTTTGGTGAGTACAAAGCAGGTGAGGTGGGCTCATGCTTAGAACACGAAGGCAGGTTTATAGCAAATGGCTAGGATTTCTGGTGTGCAACAACAGGAATGTCTGGGTCCAGGGCTTGCAAACGTACTATAGCTTTAAAAAAGAAAATGTCTAATGCAGAGCACTGGGCAAGAACGTAAAGAAAGGAAAGTCAGGAGCAAATTAAATTGTGGAGTAGGGCGGCAGTATCTAGGTTACCTTGATAATGTTTCGCTAAATACGAACACACATTAATTAGCAGGCTGCTTATTTCTAGAAAAAAAATTGATTTTCTCTTAATGAACTAATCAAATTCTATTTTTAAAAATGATGCCGTGATAACATTGCACAAAGTAGTCCAGATTCCGATTTCATGTTTCACCCTGCTCGGCTGCGATAAGAGCGAATTAAATGATTTTTTGAATCATTAATATTCATGAGGACGTCTGAATCTTGCACGATGAGTCTTCCAGATACCGAATACAACAAATTCAGGGTCCTGTCTGTTTCTAACTGTGAGACGGTGCCAGAGTACCGAGGGGCTGTCCAATCCTTCACTTGTGCCGCCACTTCCCAACGGGTGTGGACTCAGTCCTGTTACCCAGTCCCATTGCCACCGCTGCCCTCTTATCCCTTCTCCCGCGTATCTCGCGCTCTCTTCAACAAAGTCCACGGACCCGCTGGGGAAAACAATCTGGGTCTTTTAATGAGATCCACAGTCTTTTGGGCGAAACAATCATCACTCTTCCACTCTTCCCCCACTTCTAAGCAACGGAGGGAGGGGACGGTAGGGGGACCTGGGCCCGCCCTGGGCCCGCCCTCTCCACCGGGTCCCGACTCAGGGCCCTAAGAGGTAGGAGATCACTCTCTCCTCGCCTCTTTATGGTTCATGGGGACGCGCCTGTAACATGTCAACCCACGGGCGCTCAGGAACCCTGTCCTGGGTCACTTCCTACCACGCCATGCCACTTCCTCCCTCTATTTCCACGGCCAGCCAGCAGGGCCGCTGACCAACGTACAGTTCAAGCGCGCTGAGCAATTCCTCTGAGGCTCCCGAGTCTCTGCTCTCCCATGGGGGGGGCGGGTGTCAGCCACGCGTACCTGACAAACCTCCCCGCGCTCGTTCGCCTCCCCTCTCCCCTTTCCGTCTGGCGGCACGTCCTTTTCAGAGAAGGTGCCACAACGCTGTGCCGGCTGCCTAGCGTGCCCCGTGGCCCGTAGCTCCTCCTTCCCCACCTGGCGTGTGGGAGTCGCAGACCCGCCCAGACAGCACGCTGGTGCCTGCGCAATCGGGCCACTGTCGTGCCATGGCCTCTCTTCCCCACGGCGGCGGCAGTTCCGCAGAAGTGTGGGGCTCGGAAGCCCCGTCACACTAATCCATTGATCCCGCGTTTGCTTTACCAGAATTAAAAGTTTACAATTTGCTCCACGTTATTGGAGTTTGGGTTGGCACTGGCGTCATATTTACAGGGCTACGAATATCCCAGTAGCTAAAACACCGGATAGAACAGGAAAAATTCACTAGTGTCCATCTCCGGCTTGACACTTGTTTTTAGAATATTAATAAGATTCAAGCTGTGCACTGCAATTAAAATGCTGATTACAGGTCCCTCCATCTGCAGTTAATTGTTTCTACTCAAGAAATGTAAGGCAAATTCAGGAGCACAGGCAGGATAGGGGGGCAAAGAGGGCCCCCAAGAGGAACAGGGAAGGGGCATGAGGGAGCACCCCAATTTAGCAATGTAAATTTTGGCAGGCGCATGGGTAGTGCACTCCTGGGTGCTAGCACAATCTGCCTATGTTCAGAAGAGACCTTGAACGTTTACTGGAACAAATATTTTTTTAAAAAACCTGACAGCTAGGCCCAGGAAAGCAGAGTTCAGATGCCACCTGTTCTTACAGCCGGCAGCAATATTCGGTAAAGGCTACATCCCAATGGCTGGCTGGCCGGCCAGGAAGCTTTCTATCCTTGTGTAACAGGCACAGCTAGATGCAATTCGAAGTGCTACGCTCGTGATGCCCCAAACCAGAAACCTGCACCCAGGTTATTTAATTGAATGGTCCCGAAGAGCATGGGACAAAGGGGGGGAAAGGGGAGCAGCACCACAGATGGCAGCTAAGTTACCCCAAGAGGGAGTAGCTCTTAGCAGAACGCTAAGGAGGCACCCAATGGGTGTCCATGATCTGCTGCTGAACTCAGTGACAAAGACAAGGCGATTTTGGAATCTGTCTGGCCTGAAGCTTGTTGATCATGAAGCGAGAGTCTTATGGGGGTGCCATGTAACAAATCCTTTGACTGGGTAGGAAGTACAGGCATTGCAGAATGGTTATTTTAAAAACCACACATTAGGTCAGGGCTACTCAACTTTGGAAGCACCGGAGCCCACAATAATACTCACAGCTCATCCCGAGGGCTGCAACTTAAGTGTGGTTGCATATACATGCAAATATATATGCAAATATATGCAAATGTCTCCTTTCGCACAATGCCCTGGCACTCCCAACACCTCCTCTCTGGGAGCTAGAAATGCCGACACCCTGTACCCTGTTCCAGCCAGCCCGTCTGCTTGCGTCTTTCAATACTCACCCCACCTGGGAGATGCCTTGCTGTTGTGGAGGGTGTTCCCAGTGGAGGCCATGTCAAAGGATCCCACCTGTGGGCCGCATGTGGAGCCCTGCGTAAATCCAAACCGCACCGCGGGCCACAGGCCATATGCGGCCCATGGGCCCCGCCTTCGTTAGCCCTGCATTAGGTATAGTTATCCTCCCCCTGCCTCCCTTCTTTGGCATTCCAGTTCAGTCCGTCACCCAGCTGTGCACTGGTATTCAAGGCACAATACTGTCTCGCCTGTAGAAGTTGCACTAGGTGTTGCAACAGCCCTCGGTTCCACGTTCCCCTTCACAAGAACCATCCTTGCGATGCCGGACAGGATGCCTGCCTCGTCACGACAGGCAGCGACTCACCCATCATCATGCCTTGGAAAAGGCCACAGCAGCTGTGGGCTGCATATGGTGGGAAATAAACACACACAAGGGAGCACCTTGATGGGCACCTCGCATTGCTCCCACCGGAACGCCTTGCCCCGAGAGGCTGACGCACCCCGGTGAGAACGTTGCCAAGTCTCCTTCCCCTCGGCACTTGATTTAGCCCAGTATATAGGCCAAGGTTGAGCTACTAGAAAAGACAGGAAAAACAATTTCCCTAGGAGGGTGGTGAAGCACTGAGATGGGTTTCCTAGGGTGGGGGTGGAGTCGCCAGCCCTGGAGGTGTTTAAGTCCCAGCTGGACAACGCCCTGGCTGGGATGATTGAGTTGGGGTTGGTCTTGCTTCGGGCAATGGGATGGACTCGACGTCTCCGCCTGCCCTAAGATCCTATGAGTCTACTATCCTGCTGGATGCAAAGCAAACAAGATTAAAGTATAAGATTTGCTAGTCTCTTCCCTGCCGTTGCAAGTTGGGCTGTACCTGTCCCTAGCCAACCACAGTTTGGGAACATTGCACAAGCAAAAGGGTAAGACGCGGCATTCCAACCAAAGGGAGAAGGAAACGATTTTATCTGCAAAGTTGTCACATCCATACAAGAAATTCTTCCAAGAGGCATTGCCAACACAGAGCAGTGAGTCGGCCACAGTAATGGGTGATCAACCATGAATGACTACTGATGACAGATACTTTTCACATAGTATAGCGTATTCCCAGCGGCCCATTTCTGAAGAATCCGCTGAATTGACAGGAGTTTAAAACTGCATGAACTAGAGTATTTCCAACACATGTGAACAGGTGGAGCAAGTCTCCAGTGGTTGGGCGGAGGAGATGGGGGGAGATAAATGCAAGACTATCGACAGGAAAGGTTGACTGCTCCCATAGGTTTATTGTGTATTCAATGTAGATGCCACTCTTCACACATATAAAAGTGCTTCACGTAGAGAACAGCCAGCTATAGGCAGCATGGCAACACATTTAAGGGGAAACCCAAAGCAAGGACTGGTTTGCTTGCCGGTCATTAGAAGAGAATACCATCAAGGGATGAAACTTGCAACACGGAAGGGGTAATCGGTTCCCATGTTCCCTGTACATTGGGGGCTTCTGTGGCCACACTGGAGACATTCCAATGCCGCCCAGCTGATCAACAGAACCAGATTTTTTGTTTCTATTGGTGGTGCACATTGACCCGTGCTTGGGTACACAAAGAAATTTATTCCGCATGTAGATGGAAAAGATTAGAGGGAACATTGGGTGAGCACCGAAAGAGGCCACGGGGTACATCCGATCACCATAGGCTGAACGTTCACGGGGCACTAACAACACTCCGCAGGGTGATTGCTCATCAGGCTCGAAGGCTAGGTAATAAAACGCTTACAATAAATCTCCAGTTTCAGCGGGTGCTGCCAGAGCACAAACGAAAGGCCTAAGCAGTGTGATGTGAAAGTGACAAGCAGAACGTCAAACAGATGGGAGAAGGCGAGCAGAAGCTGTTGGGGGGGATGACAAACAGGCTGTTAAAAAGGCCGGGTGATCTCTCCTCCGACGATGTTGCTGTGAAGATTTGGCAGCAGGAAGTTAAGTCATCAAGAGCTGGTGACAGAACTAGAGAGAGTCCAAAGAAAGACTCAGAAATACCCAAGGTTTTCATTACGGAGACTGGGTCAATTTCTACTCTCCATTCTGTCTATGGGAAGGTTGAAGTCAACCCTGTTTAAATAGGGCCGGAGTCCACGTGGAGGTGGGATCCTTCAGTCTCAGGAAGGGAGCCTCAGCTGTGGGCAAGTCAGAGGAGATGACACCCATCCTGTTGTCCCGCTGTGATGGATCCATGTCGCCAGGGGAAAAGGACCACATTCATCTTCAGAAATAACCATTTATAGAATCCACAGAAAAGGTTTTATTGCCTGAATTTAACACGGAAGAGAACAAAAAGCAAAGACCTAACGTAGCATAAAGCAAAGACATAACAAATGTAAGTGTTATTGCCCTCTTTACACTGGGGGAATGTCTAGAGTACATGCCTCTGCCGACAGAAGCATGTAAATTAGACTACCCGACATAGTCAATTAAGTGGGGATTTAAATACTCCCACTTCATTAAAATAAAAATGGCCGCCACGCTGTGCCGGCTCAGCTGATTGTCGGCACAGCACGTGAGTCAAGACGCGGATCGGTCGACAGGGAACACCTTTGTCGACTGCTCCCTTACGTCTTGTGAAACGAGGTTTACAGGAGCGGTCGACAAAGGCATTTCCTGTCAACTGATCCGTGTCTTGACTGCTGTGCTTGATCCGTGTCTTGATTGCTGTGCTGTGCCGATGATCAGCTGAGCCATTTTTATTTTAATGAAGCGGGGAATATTTAAATTCCCGCTCCATTGACTATGTCAGGTAGTCTAATTTACATGCCTCTGTCGGCAGAGGCACGTAGTCTATATATGCCCTTGGAGAGCACCTCCAAAGAAACCTACTGAACTTAGAAGAACGACAGAGGCTCCCTAACAAAACACTGCCCCATCTGTGCACTTCTTAGCGTGCCTGACACAACCCCTGGAGCCTTGTGAAACAAACAAAAGGAAGTATTTCTTCACGCAGTGCACAGTCAACCCATGGAACTCCTTGCCAGAGGATGTTGTGAAAGCCAGAAATTTACCAGGGTTCAAAAAAGAACTAGATACATTCATGGAGGTTAGGTCCATCGATGGCTATTAGCCAAGATGGGCAGAGATGGTGTCTCTCGCCTCTGTTTCTCAGAGGCTGGGAATGGGTGACAGGGGAGGGATCATGTGATGATTCCCTGTTGTGTTCCCTCCCTCTGGGGCACCTGGCATTGGCCACTGTGGGCAGGCAGGACACTGGGCTGGATGAACCTTTGATCTGACCCAGCCTGGCCACTCTTATGTGAACTGGGCACTGGAGCTGCAAGGCACAAAGTGTTAAGGGCACGTGGCTGTGAAAAAGGAGCAGGTTGGGTGTGTAGCCACCCCAACCTCCCCGAGGCCTTTCTTAAAAAGGGGGCGAACACAATAGTGATGGTAAGAAACAAGCACTCCTTCCCGGGCCCAGCCAGACGATCATGATCCAAGTGACAAAGTCAACGGTGTCCTGGTGACATGACCGGGGTCAGTAGCCACCCACTCCAGGGGCTAACGTTATCATAGAATCATAGGACTGGAAGGGACCTCGAGAGGTCATCGAGTCCAGCCCCCCGCCCTCAAGGCAGGACCAAGCTCCGTCTACACCATCCCTGACAGATGTCTATCTAACCTGTTCTTAAATATCTCCAGAGAGGGAGATTCCACCACCTCCCTTGGCAATTTATTCCAGTGTGTAACCACCCTGACAGGTAGGAATTTTGTCCTAATGTCCAATCTAAACCTCCCTTGCTGCACTTTAAGCCCATTACTCCTTGTCCTGTCCTCAGAAACCAAGAGGAACAAATTTTCTCCTTCCTCCTTGTGACACCCTTTTAGATATTTGAAAACTGCTATCATGTCCCCCCTTAATCTTCTTTTTTCCAAACTAAACAAGCCCAGTTCATGAAGCCTGGCTTCATAGGTCATGTTCTCTAGACCTTTAATCATTCTTGTCGCTCTTCTCTGTACCCTTTCCAATTTCTCCACATCTTTCTTGAAATGTGGCGCCCAGAACTGGACACAGTACTCCAGCTGAGGCCTAACTAGTTATATTCATCACTTTGCGTTCTTAGGCACAACCCAGCTGAGATTTGTCATTTCAGCAAAACGCGTTTCCTAGCGCGTCTCCTGTGTCGCAGCAGCGTCGCTGGACACGTCCCAGGTGGCGTTCGGGCCAAATGCATTGAGTTGCGACAGAGGTGATCTCCTGTCTATTTCTGTGGGTTAGATGCCCGTTATTAGTGTAGAAGCTATTTTATGTTTAGCTAGAAGCCATTTTGTATATTAGAAATCATTTTAGCTTTTTTTTTAAGCACGTAAACCAAAGTAAACTTTTTGTTACCCCGTGAGAAAAGGCCTACAGGATGGGTTATTGGTATGTGTTAATTGGGCTGGTTCAAAGAGAAGAGGTACTCCCTCGTACCTGTCCGCCATCTTGTTAATAAGGCTTTGTTTTTCCAAATTTAATTAAAAATTTCTATAATTAAATGCCCTGACATCAAACTGTTTGGTTAAGTAAGGACGACGTAACGCATGATGAAGATCTCAGCAATGCACTCCTCATGCAGATCCGGACTAAACGGTACAAAGGACCCTTATAGCAAAAACCTGCTTGCATACAACTGGTTTATTTATTCCTAGAAGATCGACAAGAAAGATACAATTCATTAAACCGGCTTTCAAGTCTCACTCCCCTACACAAGAAAGGCACAATTCAAAAGCGCTTCCAGCCTGGGACAATGGTATCAAAGAGGTTCCTGGGAGCGAGCGTCTGGTGGAACAGCTGTGTTGTCAGAGTGCCATCGCCCCGCACGGAGGTTTGTTAAAGGAAAACGACTTACTTGTTCCAGCGGAATGACCAGGAAGGACCCGCCGCCAGCGCTCTCCGTTACTATGGCGAGGAACTTGGCATTCACCGCGCAGAAGTGGTTGTCGTGCACGTTCTTGGTGATCGGGACCCCGTCAAAGCAGTGCTCTCGGTTCGCCACTTTCCCGTAGACGTTTCGAAACTTTGAACTGCGGTACTGGGGGCGCCATGACATCTGTGGAGCAAACAGAACCAAAATTGCTGTGCGGGTTCAGTCTCCGCAAGACAGGAGCGGCCGAGGCCGCACGCGACTTCGACATGTAACATGCACAGTCACAGGAAGATACTCCTCGTCAGGAGGAGACCACGGTTTCAGCCTGACCCAGGTTACAAATAAACAAACACTCTAGTCCGGCAGTTTTCAGACTTTTTTTTCTCATGACCCCGTGGAAGAAAACGGTTGATTCTGTGACCCAACATCATGTGACTGGAATGTGGGCTCGGGGGTGGGGCTGAGGAGGAGCTTGGGGCAGAGAAGGGGGGGCGCATGGGAGGGGCTTACTTCGAGTGGCTCCCAGTCTGCGGTGCAGCGGTGGGGGAGGGCTAAGGCAGCTTCCGGCTTCTCCTGCAAGACCATGCTGAGCCCAGGAGCAGCCAGCAGCAGCCTCCCAGCCAATGGGTGTGCGGAGCGAGTGCTCAGGGCGGGGCAGTGTGGAGCCCTGTTTGTTCCTCCCACCCTCCACTAGGGTTGCCAGATGGTTAAACCAAAAATACTGAACCCCCCCGCCCTCCCAAAACACACACACACACACACACACACACACACACACACACACACCAGGAAAAAATTCTGTTGAAGGGGGAAAGAAAAAAAAAGAGGGGGGAGACCAAATTAAAATAAAACAGCATTAAGAGAGCAGGGATAGGAACAGGGGAGCCGTTGAGCACTAAGACCCAGGGGAAGCTTCCCCTAGGTCTTTTGGCCAGCAGCCATACAAACCAGGTAAGCATGGGGGCTGGGGGTGTTGGGGGCCAGAGGGGCCTGGGGGGGGGGAGGGGAGGCCAGGCATTGAATGTGTGTAGAGTTGCCAGGTACCTGGCATTTTCACCTCTGGCCAGGGAAAAATTCAGAAAATACCGGACATCTCAGGTGTCCAGTAGTCTCTGAATTTTTTTTACTGGGCAGGAGCCAAAAATACCAGAATGTCTGAGTGAATACTGGACACCTGGCAACCCTACCCTCCACACCCCCCCCAGTAGCCGGGCCTGTTCCCGGCTGCTTCTGGGGCTCAGCACAGCCTGTGGTGCAGGACAGGCCGGGAGCTGCCTTAGCCCCACCCTCCACTTCTCACCTGATCCCCCGGCAGCAACGAGACCCAGCGCCCGACAACCCACCCCCAAGTGCTGGGTCACGACCTGTTTGAAAACCTCTGGGCTAGAGGGGTTCAGATTCTGTGGCAAACTTTACAATTCAAATGCATCTCTACATGAAAGGCCAAAATCTAACTCCAGAAACGTAGTCGGGAAATTTTTCTCTCTCTCCTTCTAGAGAGATCTAGGCAAAGAACTTGCAAGGATTGTGAGGAAGATTGATTTTAAAACAAAGGAAGCCAAGCTTGGAACATTTGCAGGTAGCTAACCAGCAGATGATGCATACTCTGTGTTAACGAGCCGTCTCATTCGCCTGCCCTTCACAAATGTGCAAAGAATCATTCCCAAGCTAATAACACCACTAAAAAGAGCCAAGCGCTGCAGTTAATCAATCCCTGAACACAGATACAAGTTTCACATTGACACAGCATCTCTCGTCAAAGTATGCGGTGAAATGATGAACAGACATCTTTTGGCTTTCAGAATAAGTATTCCTTGTACAAAAGTGTACCCAACCTGCAAGTGGGCATTTGGTATCCTGAAGAACGACAAGATAAAGATCTATAACATAGAATTAGAGAGTCCAGGGTCTTGGAGTCTACTCTGTCTAAGGCAGGTGTGGGGAACCTTTTTTTGGGGTCGGGAGGTGGGGGGCACTGACCCACAGAAAAATCAATCAGGGGAGTGAGAAGCAAAAAACACCAAAAGAACAAAAACCAAGCCCCCAAACTGATATGGCCCCTGAGAAGGAGAAAGACACCCCGTCTCACACACCAGAGTCTCGGAGGGCCTAGGCTAGTAGCTTTTGTGCACTCCAGCCCTATAGAGGGACAATGGAGGGGGGTCTGGAACTCTAGTGCGGGTTCCCTAATGCTGAGGGGGAGCCCCCAACCTGAGCAGCCAGATCCAGGCAATCTGGGGGCCACCGCATCTCTGGGCTAAAATTAAAAAAAGGACATAAAGGCAGTTTGCAACAACACCAGCATGTGCCCTTAAGTCTTCTTGTTAATTTTAACACTAGCCCTCCCCCCCTTTTATTTTCCTATTTTTCAAAAATTGTTTCTCTTCCCATTTGTGTGAAAGACCTATAGGTGAAGTCATTAAAATGACTCTATCCAAGGTTGCGTTCAACGTACAAAGTCAACAAACTGGAACAAAACAAAAAGAGGCGTTTCTTTTTCTGTCCAGTCCCATGCATTATTTCCATCAGGAGAATTTTTAAAAAGTCACTTTTCAAGCTACCTGCTTAATTGGAAAGTAGAGCGAGGCTATTTTACATACGTGTAACCCAACCCCGTTAGCCTTGTGGGGACATTTACCTCAGCCCCTCACGCAGATGGTATAACTGTATGCGCCAGAGAAGATTCCAGAGACCTATCTGTACACCCATTTCCAAAAGGGTGCATACAATCGTGCTGAGTGTGTTCAAGCGGAAACCAGAAGTACTATGCCCTCATTTTTGCTTGGTCCCAGTGTTGTTTAGAGTTTGTGTTACACAGCAAAGAAGAAAAATAAAATACGGTCCAACCTGCGCAAACTTGACTACATTAGTAGGATCTCTGTGTGCGGCTATTGTCCTAAGTTTATTAGACTCATAGACTTTAAGGTCAGAAGGGACCATTATGATCATCTAGTCTTTGAGTGCGTCTACACTGCACCATTATTTTGAGATAACTAGCGTTATTTCGAAATAACAATGCAAGTGTCTACACAGCCATTCCGTTATTTCAAAATAACTTCAGAATAATGGGTGGCTTATTCTGAAATCTGTAAACCTCATTCTACAAGGAATAATGCCTCTTCAGAAATAACTATTTCGAAATAAGGGGCATGTAGACGCTCCACTGCGGCTATTTCGAACTAGGCCCTCTGCGGGGCAATTCTAAGTTATTCCTCCCCGGTGCCTGGTGGGGTTCTAAATCGAGATAGCACGTCTACATTAGGGAAGCCTGCCTCGGACTCATTTTGAGGTTTCCCTGCAGTGTAGACGTGCTATTTTGAAATAACTATTCCGGAATAGCATATTTCAAAATAAGTGTGCAGTGCAGACGTACCCTTTAAGATCGCACAAGTACTGGGACCACAATTAAGCCTTATGCTGTAAAAAAAAAAGGGCATTTTAAACGCTTAGAAAAGCACAAGCACTTACACCCTTGTAAGGCAGCTTCTTAAGCACTTAAACCTCTAACACATACTG
The DNA here is from genome assembly GCF_052426305.1 of Pelodiscus sinensis. Taxonomy (NCBI): domain Eukaryota; kingdom Metazoa; phylum Chordata; order Testudines; family Trionychidae; genus Pelodiscus; species Pelodiscus sinensis. Next base: position 43,876,959 of record NC_143065.1, on the reverse strand, counting down.
ACAATTTCATACTTAGGGTCTCAAAGCAGCTTACGTTCTCCAAAACTGACTAGCATCTGCCGACAGATGAATGTAAGTGAGCACTTAAAACAGAGAGACGTGGTCTGGCCATCTAAGTGCCAACCTGGGGCATGCATTGTCAATACGCAGTGTTGTTTGCTGATACATTTCCCCTCCACTGCAGCTCCCCAAACTCTTATGGGGTGGGGGGTACATGCCTGAAGAGTGTCTGAAGCATGCAGTGCCAATTGGAACCTTGGTTTGACAAACTGAGGCTGTGTTTTTAAGATGGGCTCCTCCACCGACTTCCTAATTTGGCCTCACTCACATGAATGGTTTGCTCCGAAGCATTAGCTACCTTTCTCTCTTATTTTCTGTTGGGCAAACCCTAGAATTAGTCGAGGTGGATAATACCCGCCTGTACTACTCCATTCTTCGCCAAAGAAAATCATGCCAGATGCAGCAGGCGCGTCATCCAAACATAGAGCAGCACAATGAGAGGTGTGTTTAGTCACCTTTTGGAAAGGGGTAGGGTGTAGTTAGTGCAAAGTGTTACTGTCCGCCATCTTGGTTTTTCCACAGACAGTAGGGAGTCGCTGCTTTTGAGCTGGTCTCCTGTGTATTTTTATATAAGCTCTTCAGAGGCTCCTATCCTATTGGGATTTTTAAAACAAGTGAGATTTTTTGGTGGTTTTTTTTAAGGTTTCAGCATATGTTAGATTTTTGGTTTTCATATGACTATTCCTTCCCAGCATAGTCCAGCCATGATAAAAGGAAACCATAACCCTGAAGAGCATTACACTGGGGAGTTCAAAGGTTCCTCTCCTTCATCCTCAGTAAGTATTTCCTGTAAACAAACTCAAGTAGCTCAAACACTTCTGTGCTGCACAGAGCCAGGAACCATCTGGAAATGGCTTCCCACCCCTTTGTGGAGAAGAAATGATTTGTGTGGCGCAAGGATAACTGCTATCAGCTCCCTGGCATGAGTTGGGTCTCTTGCCTGATTTTTTTTTTTTTGGATGAATGGCTGTTTTGGGGGGCTGAGATTCAATGGCTGATCATATCAGGTAGGAGTCTCACACAACAAGCCAACACAGCTTGGGAGAAGGGTGGAGGTGAAGCTTTCAGTGTCTGGAAGGAAGGAAGGAAGAAAGGAAGGAAGTGTGCCCCACCACAAACAGACCTCTGAGACTTAAAGGCCACCAATCCACCCAGCTACATAACCCAGCATGATGAATCTTGAGTTGCAGAACAGGAAAAGAAAGGCTAGAAAGGGATGAGAGCCAGAATGCTTGGGGAGAGGCGCTCCCAGATGTGTTAGGATAGTGCGGGAGGGGGGTAAGATGCAAATTGCTAGGATCAGGAGAGTTATAAAAATTAAAGAGCTTTTTATGCGAGGAGAAAATAACAAAAATACATGGTTTCATTTGCCTAGGGTTTTAGCTCCCCTCCATACCCACAATGTCCAATCTTCCTCACGGACATGCTTAGCATACCGAAAGTTTGCGAAGGAGACATGAAAAGCTATAGCTCCACCCACTCTGGTCGCATTATCACAAGTGATTAAGGAAGGACAGTTAATTCCCAACCAACAGAAGGATAATTTGATGCGGAGCATCACATGGGGGCCTACCACTAAGGCTGTGTCTAGTTCTGGAGAAATCCTCTTGGCCAACAGAGTCCCCATCTCCCGTCAGGCCTTAGCAAATACCCTGTCTGCTATTCCTTCTGGAAAGTTGAAAAGGGGGGAAGGAATAGTTGGTTGGGAATTCATTTGACAAAGCCCCAAACTCAACCAAACCAGAGTTGTCCAATCTGAAATGCCACAAAACAGTATCAGGTTCAATAAACCACCCAACCCAGAACATTTGTGGTACAAGTTTCAAGGTTGCTGACCCAGAGGCTCAAGGTGTTTTTGTTTGTTTGTTTTTTTAATCGAAACAATTTTTCATTTCAGAATTTTAGTAAATTTACGCAACAGAAAGCGCTGGGGGAGGGGAGTCAAACTCAAAGCAAAAAAAGCTTTCCATTGAGCCGAACCAAAACATTTTTTGGATTTCCAATTTGTGACAATTCAAGTTGTAACTTTGTAGCAATTTGAGGTGGGAACATTTTTTACAATGTCAAATCTCACAGGACAGGGAAAACATTTCCTCCCCTCCTCCAGCGGGGATCTACCCAAGAGAAAGCACCTAGAGGAATCACTAATGCCTGGGTTTCAGAAGTGAAGGGAACAAACGAAGGAAGACACCCCATGATGTGGTGCAGGAGTTTTGGCTCTTCCGTCTGCACAGCATCACATGCGGGTGCTTTCAACTTAAAAAAAAAAAACCCCACCATTGTTATTTAAAAGTAATAGTTTCACTTTTTTGAACACACTCTTTAAAAGGCCTAGCCCAGTTCCCCTGGAGCGTTGCCATTTGCTTCATTTAGAACAGGCTCTGGCCCGGAAATAAAAAGAGATCACAAAATTGGCTTGTTTCAAGTTCTGCAATTGTTGTACATTAGGGGTGTGTCTAGACTACATGGCTCTGTCGACAGAGCTATGTAGATGAGGCAGGATGACAAAGGGAAATGGAGTGGCGATTTAAATAATCGCCGCTTCATTTAAATTAAAATGGCTGCTGCGCTGTGCCGATCAGCTGTTTGTTGGCACAGCGCAGCTGTCTAGACCCCAGAACCCTTTGTTGGCAGATCCTTTATGTCTCGTAGCCGATGGGGAGATGTGAATATTAAGAGAGGGGAAGTTGGCTTTGTAGTGTATTAACTGACTTAAATCTTTACTTGGGCCTAATTGGATTATATTGAATTTGCAAATGAATTGCAGTTCAGCGGTTTTCCTTTATAATCAGAGTTCGGCTTTTTTTGTAGAAAGATGGCTATTTAAATCCATTACTCAACGTCCAGGGAGGTGAAAGTGTTTGTGTGTGCTCCCATTCCTGATGTCTGATTTGTGTCCATTTAGCCTTTGGCACCAAGACTGTCCAGTTTGGCCAATATCCCTGGCCGAGGGGCACTGCTGGGAAAGTTAGAGATGTCAGGCAGTAGCTGCAACTGGAGGGTCGTGAAGATTAAGCATTTTTGAACTTTCTTTGTATTACACTCAGAGTTGCACAGAGAGGTGGTCAGTAGCCAAGTCTCCTTCCCAAACCCTGGGGGCCCAAGGACCCTTGGCGCAGGAGTTTGCCAGGAGTAGAAAGGCAGTGAGTTTGCGAGGCAGTGAGACATATGTGAGACTTCAAAGACAGAACAAACAGCTTCTGCTAGGGACGGGGGGAAACGGTCAGTGTGTAGTTCCCTCCTGTCACCCTTGCTCCAGGACACAGGATCCTGGCCCATTTTGTCAACCACGTGACATGAATAAAATTACCTGCCTCCATGTCACCAATTTAGCGGGATGGTTACTGACGGAGAGCCCAGCTCTGCAGGCAGCGGTGCAGACGTGAGGGTGGAAATACCACACCAGGCCAGCCTTCCTGCTGTGCTGCTGCTGGCTCGGATTTCAGAGCTGGGCTCCTGGCCAGCAGCCACTGCTCACCAAATGCCCGTCTCTGAAGGAAACGCCACCACCACTAGCAGTGTCGAAGTAAGGGGAGCAGTACCACAGTTCCTCCACACCATAACCTTGTACCATCCGCGACCCCCACACACCCCCCTCCTTTTGGGGTCAGAACCCCTACAATTACCACACTGTGAAATTTCACAGTTAAAGAGCCAAAACCATGACATTTATGATTTTTAAAATCTGATGCCTGTGAAATTGACCAAAATGGGCCATGAATTTGGCAGGGCCCTATTTAATGCCTATGTCTAGCCTGCAGCATTTCAGCGCATGAAATCACATTTGATGGAATGAAAGGGGCGGAGCAGCCAGCAAATAAGAAACCCATCCTCCACGCCGAAAGAGAACGAAGAGATGCACCCCAGTTCAAACAGGACGTCAGGCCAGGTGATCACAAGGATCTCGTCAGGGCTTTGTAATCTGTGACGCCACGAAGAGCGCCCGACCTCAAACAGAGGGATGTGAATCAATTCAGCGTGGCTACGCACTTCCATAGTCGTCTGATCTCAAGCAGCTGAACGACTATTTGCAACAGCAATGCCAAGCGACCCTGAACTAGTTTTTGCACCATTTCTTAGACTTAAAAATGTCCAGGAGGACACTAATTATGAAAACTGCTGTGCAGGGGTGCCTAGCCATAACCCCAGGTGGCACCCACAGCACTGCAGGCACGCTCAGAACCCGGTTCTGGCAACAATGCCCAAGGTGCAATGCTTCAAAACATCCCTGGCTCCTCCTCCCCCTTCAGATCCTCTGTGATGAGGAGCATTACTTCTGGCCCCTTTCATGGCTGCCTCAGTGGTCACAGCCAGGCTATAATCTTGACAGCACAGCAAGTTCTACTCAGGTTACAGCGTGTGGAAATCAACGGGGTTTATTGCAGCTGGGAAACTATTAAAATATGAGCGGTTGCCAGCAGACTGCACCATTCATCCAATTGCTCAGAGAGAAAGGACACAATTCCTTTAACTGTGCAGAGCGTAAGAAAAAGCACAAACATCCATGGGCCGTAACAAGAATATTTAATATAAAGGCCACAAAGGCCACTACGCTATGCCTGCCAAAATACATCTTCATTGTTATTCTAGCTACAAGATGAAGCAAAAACAGACAGTGAGGTTTATTTCATCCTCCTTCATACTGAAGAACCCCTAATGCCGTTTCCCACTGTGGTATCTCGAATGAGAATTGGACTCCATAGGATTTACAGCAACTGCACAAACCGCAGAAGCAAACTTGCAATAGAGAGATGAAGTTCTATGGGAGTTAGCACTCTATAAAGATACATAATATATAGGTTGAAGCTCTCCAGTCCAGCACCCTCGAAACCTGACTGGTTCTGAACCAGAGTATTATCCAAACCTCAGGAGGTCAATATTGTTCAGTAGCATTACCAATACTTCTCCTGTTGACTGGGCTCTTAGAGGACGTTGAGGGGTAAATGAGAGCTAAATCACAGCACAGAACACTGAGAGCCAGGACTGGGGGATGTAAACAAACCTTATGGGATTGTGGGAAACTTGGCTACAACCGTGAAAAGTGGACATCTGGCTAACTAGAATCCTGATGGACCACGGATGTTGCCGGACTAGAGCATTCTGGACTAGAGAGGTTCTAAGCCATCTCATCGGTATAGCATTTATACGTTGGACATCTGACTTGGCAGTAATGTCGACTGATTCTGTATATCCTCATTTCACCTTGCTTAGAAATAATCTAAACAGTAGCTCTCTCCAGTTCCACTTCCCACCCTGGGCCAAAAACAGGGAAAAGAAATGCAGATGAAAATGAACGAACACACTCACCAAACAACACTTTCACCTCCTCTTCTCAATACTAAAAGCTCAGAAGTTTCCCCATGCTGTCCAATCTTTAGTTCAAAGTTCCCAGGTTGGATGCGTCATGTAGTCCAGTTCACACACCCAGGGATACGATGCGGACGATGCACATGAAAAATAGTTTTCCCCATAAGAAAACGTGACCTTTGTCCGACAATATTTTCGGAGAGGAAAACCTCATTGTCAATGATTTGACGAGGAGAATCTAAACAAACAATTGTTTTGCACGAATCTGGCGATTCAAAACGTCATTGTGAAAGGTCAAACAGCATCGCTACCATCTAAAATGTTGACATGTTCAGTACTGGAGTGAAGCAGAGGAATGATCCACCGGCATAGAAGGGGTTAAGGAGAGCCTTTGGGCCCAGCTAGCTCTGCCCCACTATAGCTTCAGCCAATCCCAGACCTGGAAATGGTAGAAAAGGACAGAGCCCTGCCCACTTCAGGACTGAGGTATGAAGGAGCAGGAGCTAGCTGCTGCCCTACCTGCCCTCGCCTTGCCAGCCAAGGTTGCCTCCAAGGAGTAAGTCATTTTGTTGGCCAACAGGAGACAGAGAAAGAGGCCTAGGAGCATCCCGCCGGAGAGGAAGAGCAGAGAGTGGAGACCTCATGGGAATTCTTACCCCACCAAACTTACAGCTGCTCCACCCAGAGGAACCTGGGATGGTAGCAGGGTGCAGCCCGAGGCCCACAAGGCGCCACTAGTAAGAGACAAGCCACCACAGGAACTTGGACAATAGGACCCATTTCGCTACTAACGGGGCAGCGGACGTGGACACCCCACCGGGAGAGTCCCCCACTCAGGGGTTATTTACACAAGGCCCATGTCGGGGCCTAGGGGAGTGGGATGACCCAGTTCCCCCTACCCTCTCTGCTTTGAAGATGGAAGTAGCTTGACCACAGCATCAGGGTCTGAAATCCAGGTACTCCAATCACTAGGCCGAGTGGCCTTCCTGCCCCTTGGCCCCCGTTTTACCCATATTTTTCTTTCTAAAAAGTTTCTGGTTTTGGAATGAAAACACTGAAGATTCCTGGGGGGCAAATTCTGATTCCTTGCAACTCTACTGGTGATAGGGGAAGGATGGGGAAGGTGAAGGTAAATCAGCGATGTCCCAGAAGATAGCCGTCGTTCAAGATGACTTCGGTTTCCCAGATGCTGGCGCTACTACTTACTTCGATTGTGGCAGCACTCTCCTTTTTTCCCTCCAAGGAGGAAACAAAGGGGGTTTTCGTTCATGCCTGCTCTGCCAAGGGGACCATGGTGTTCAAAACAAGGTCCGCATGCCCCTGCCACTGCGTAGTCAGCGCCAAATTACAAACCAAACTATTTCGAAAGTCACTCGAAAGAAGCACCGCAATTTGTGCTGCTGAAATGGCATTGCTTATTTCAAGCTACGGGTGCAGTGAAGATGCACCCTGAGGGTTGAAAGTAAACAGTCTGAGGGAGGCATCGGTGCTGAAAGAAAATGGGAACGGGTCTTGGGCCCCGTTCAGCGTTGTTCTCTCAGGAGGAGCCCTGGGATTCTCTCGGATCAAAGTGTTATTTCCTTGGCTGGCATTCTTTTCTTGCAAAGAGAATCAATCACTTGTTTTAAAAAGACACGCTGGAACCTAGATGGATTTCTGTAGGTAGCTCAGACAACATAAACACACTATTTTCTGGGGGGTTTTCCTCCCATCCATTAGTGAAGAAATTAAACTTGAGCAGAGCTGTACCAAGGTAATGAAAGGCCACACAAAATTCAGAGAGGCAACAATCTATTAGATCAACAGAAAAGAGGGAGAGAGTAGGACATCGAGATTAAAGCTGTGTGTTACCGTACATCAGAAGGCAGAATACAGAAAATCCTAGGAGACAAGAGAGGCTTAAATCGTCTCTTGATAATTGCAGAGCAGTCACATTTATTGGCTTTAAAACGAATGCCTGTGCCCTTTTCAGATGTTCCAGTCTAGGGCAGCTCCAGCGTTCCCCAAATGGGAACAGCAGGGTGCACCACCGTGTCTCAATTTTTATTTATTATAATTGGATCTTTTGAATAATCCGGAGCCTTGGCAACAGTCGTTAAGGAGAGCGCTTGCAAAAAACCCCACAACACTAGAACATGCAATTGCCATAGTAGAGTGTGCAGTAATCCTTTTAAATAACAATACACAGGCCCTTTTAATCTGCTTCACTCATACACGCTCTTAGAGACTGTCCTGGAATAGCCTCTTCCTCACTCTTAGCTGCCCAGGCTGTATGAAATAGTCATTTTCAGCTCTTGTTAAGAGAGGTTTTTTGATGGCAATCTTCTCGTTCTTCCAACGCCCATAGAGGATGTTTTATGCCTCAAATTTGTCTCATCGTGAAAGAAAAAAAAAAGTTATTCTTGGCATAGTCAAGCCAACATTCTGATGAAACAGACGGGTTCATGGCCCTCTCAAGAAGCTGTTTTAACTTGTTACTGTATCACTTGAGTTGATGAAACTATTTTATCCTGTCTCCCATTTGTTGCTTCGGCATCCTAAATAAGACTAGACATGCTTGGAAAAGCCAAAATTCTTCCATTGGATAATTTATGCATGAAAAGTCTGTCTTTTTTTTTTTTTCTAAACTATGTTGAGTTTTCTGCAGAGCTTCAATTGTAGAGCAAAAAGTACATTTTGTTTTGATTAAGGTTTTTGGAAATAAAGATTTCTGGCTGGGCATTTTCTCTCCCCACCCCTCCCCTTTTTTAAATTAAATACTTTTCTCTCTCTTTGACAATAAATCAGTAAATAGAGTAGCACCCTCTACATCCCTGGTGTGCCCACACATTGAATACAGCATGCAGTTCTGGTCACCCCATATCAAAAAAGATGTTAGAATGAGTAAAGGAACAGAGAAGGACAATGAAATTAGTAGGGGAATGAAACAGATTCCACACAATTAAAAAGACTGGAACTGTTCATCTTAGAAAAGCGACTGCTCAGGGAGGAATATGATAGAGTTCTCTACAATGACAAATTGAGTGGAGAACGTGACTTGAGGGGTGTTTTTTACTCCTTCACATAACAGAAGAACCAGAGGTCACTCAATGAAATTAATACACAGCAAATTTAAAACAAACAAAGAAATACTTCACAGACTGCATAGTCAACCTGTGGAACTCCTTGCCACAGGTTATTTTGAAGGCCAAAAGTAAAACAAGTCTAAACAAAGAATTAGATAAATTCATGCAGGAGAGGTCCCTCGATGGTTATTAGTAAAGACAGTCAGGGATTTAACCTCATGATCTGGGTATCCCTAAATCTTTGACTAACAGAAGCTGGGAGCAGATGACAGGGGATGGATCGCTTGATAATTGCCCTGTTATGATCTTTCCCTTTGGAAGCATCTAGCACCAGCCACGGTTGGAAGGCTGCCGACTGCTCCAATATGGCCATTCTTAAGTTCCTATTGGCAGAAGAAGAGGGATGGGGAAAAGGAGGAAAGCACAACCCAGAAAGCCCTACCTGACAGCCCTTTCAGTCAAAACAGAACATTTAACTTCAACATTTCTATTCAGAAATTAAATGTTCGGTTTTTGATTTTTCCAGTCAGAAAAACGACAGTTCTGTCATAGAAAGAAAAGAGAAAGTCAACTCAATCGGCTCTCAAATTCAAGCAAAACAAAGTCATGCAACAAGGACGCATCTCTGGACACAGAGGAGTACACCCTTTCCCAAGGGAGAATCTAGCGAAGGGAACCTATGTAAAATCCACGGGGCTGCCCAGGAGACGTCCTCCAGCCTGTGTGTATGAATGCATACATGTACACGACAGCCCTGTCATCAATAGTCTCTTTTTCTCTCACTGCCTATCGATTCACCTTTATTTAAGGGTCATTGGTCAAGGCCATGTGCCACTCACATCAAATCCATTTTTAACATTAGTCTCCAGCTGCTCAGACGACAAGTTTTCTTAGTCCCTCAGCACATCTCTCGGTGTGTCTGTTTGCGAGTGCGTTTGTCCAGGAACTCCTCCTAAGTGGTAAGAGCGAGGCCACCAAATTTGGGAGGCAGCCTCCTCTTCTCCTAACTTAAAGCCAGGTCAGGGTCGGGTTGTCCAGGACAACCAGCAGCCCCGGAGAACAGGACTGTGTTCCATAACAAGCAAAAGGAGGGGCTGCGGTTTGGAGGGATGCGATACGAGGGTGACCGCTGGGGGGGAGCTGTCCTGCAGAGTGGCCACTGAGGGTAGCTGTACTACCAAGGGAGGGGTCAGTAGGGCCGGGGTCCACCTTCTTACCTGCCAGCACGCCAGTAAGTAGCCCCCCGTACACACACCACGAGGGTTGCCAGGTAGACTTCACCAAAAAAACAGACACACTTGACCGTGGGCCGGGAGTGAGGAGGGGGTGAGAACCGGCCGGGACGAGGGCGGGGCGAGAAGCAGAGCTGGCCGGGGTGGGGTGGTCTGGGGGCCGCAGGGCTGGTCGGGAGGAGAGGGGGGCCCGGAGGAAGGGGGGGCGGGAAGCAGACCTGACCTGGGGGGGGGAGCAGTGCAGCCACTGGCCACAGTCGGAGTCCTTCGGGCCATGCCCCCGGCAGGCACTCACTCCCTTTAGTTGTGAGCAGAAGCTGGGCAGGGGAGGGGGCGGGAGTCACTCCCCCCACCCGGCTTCTTCACGCAACCAGAGGCTCCCAGCTGGGAGACGGGGCCGCAGTTGCTGCTGGGAGCCTCTGGTCGTGTAAAAAGGCCGAGTGGGGGGGAGTGGCTGGGAGTCCCGGCCCCCACCCCGCCTCACCACACCCGGCTTTTGCGTGCGACCACAGGGCTTCCTGTGCCAATCGCGGCCCCGCCTCCCAGTCGCTCCCCCGCCCCCGCCAGGCTTCCGTCCGGAGCCCAGCCGGGAATTCAGAAAATACCGGACATTGCACATGTCCGGTATTTTCTGGATTTTTTTTCTACCAGACAGAGGGCGCAAAAACCAGACTGTCCGGTACAAAACCGGACACCTGGCAACCCTACACACCACACCTTCCCCTCCCCCCAGTTCTTGGCCTCAGCACCGGGATTCGGGGGTGGGGGAGAGAGAAGAACACACCCTGGATGGGCAGGATATGACCTTGGAGGAGGGAAAAGAATAGGCCCCAGGTGGGCAGCGGGAGGCTGGCCTAGGGGACGGGAGAGATCAGGCCCCTGGCCCCCAGCTTCTTGCACCCTCCCCCCCTCCAAGACCCTGCCCTGGGCAATGCCGGGTAAGTCTGCTAGTTGACAGATAAGGACCTTTCCTCGGGGGAGCTATGCAGTACTTACTGTGGCTTTACTTTACTTAGCAGCCGCTAAATGGAAAACCGAGTTATGCAAACAACTGGAAGCACTGCAGAGGATGGTCAAAACCCTGAGGGGATGTGGGAGAAGCAGCCAGGGCTGCAGAACGAGACCCTCACCTCCCTCAGTCACCACGGGCCAGGTTTTAAGCTACTCCAAAACCACTTTCTTCTGAAAGCCTCCAGGCTCCTGGAATTCAGCCAAGCCCACCCACCACTGTACTTCCCCTAAAAGCACTTTGAGAAGCTATGGAGCACTTGAATTATTAATGCATCGAAGCCAAGAGCTTGCTGACAGGTACTGACGAGACAGACAACGCTGCAGCTTCTGTTGATGCCGGCTATCCCCAGGGAAACTGAGGAACTTTTCGAACTGGCTCCTTTGAGGAGCGTTGGCAGCCGAAAGGGTCACCCCGGGAGAGAGACATCTCTCTTCTCCAGCACAGAGATAAAACGTTGACTGCACAGAGGTTTCCATCAGAAAGGTCAGCGTTGTCTGGGTTTGACATTTAGAATATTGATCATCCATTAAGGCAATGAAAAGTTGACCATGCAAATAGAAAAAAGGTCTTTACTAGTCTCTGGTCAGGCAACAAACTTGAATCAGCTGGCATGGGCCAGTCGTGCGTTTCCTATGCTGTGTCGACAAAGCCCAAAAGGCCAGGACCGAGAATCAAAACAGAGTTCCGGAAGGTCATTTTCAAATGACAGCTACTCCCTAGGTCATCACACTAGACTGGGTCACAGGCCTTGTTCTCACTGCTTTAAAAAAATAAATAAATAGGCGTGTGTGTTTTTATACCGTGGGGCACGTATGAGCATGCCTGAGATACAAACACAGAGCAGATTGGGCACGTTAGTTTAATCGGGAGGTAAACTCAAAGTCAACCCCTGGAAGAGATATAGGGCTGTTTCTCTCACGGTAAAACGAAAGTGCCTGGAATTTGTTGGGTTTTTACGTCCGCAGGATAGTATCCATGTGTTATTTATCCCAAAGGTGGAGAAAGACCCTTGCTAGCCAGGTGTGGACAATTATTTTTGATAGGAGGCCACTTCACAAATTTTAGAAGTAGTTGCAGGCCGTGGGCGGAAGGGGCGGGGCCACGGGCGGAAGGGGCGGGGCCATGAGCCTTCACATGCTCCCTTGCCCACGGAGACCCTGATTGGCCTGTGGGCGGGGGAGCGTGAGAAGTCTTTACACACATACACCTGCCGGAGTGCATGGTGCCGAGAGAGAACCGCCAGCCATTTTGAATAGCTGGTGCTGCACACCCCTAGCAGGGGGAAGAGACTTCACACGCTCCCCCGCCCCTAGGTCTCGATTGGCCTGGAGGCGGGGGAGCAGTAGGGTGACTATGGGCTGGATCAATTGGCTTGACAGGCCAGATCTGGCCCACGGACACGGTCCTGCTCACCCCTGTTCTTAGCAGTGAAGCCCGGGCGTCAGTCAAATTCTCATTTGGTCCTGAGGCATCTTTGAAAACATTAAGCATGGAGCACGCCCGGTCCTAGATTTCTAACAGCTTGGAAGAGCTGTTACTTGTGGAGCGTACCCCACATCACATTTACCGCGGAAACTGTGAAGTACTTAACACTCCTGGTGCTATTACAAATGGATAGGGGCACTGCTCCTAATTAGCCAAAGCACGCAGGTAATGAAGGCAACGTGTAGTTGCAGAAATGTTTCAGTACCGTCTCTTTTCATTTCAATTTGGAAGATTTAAGCTCATGTTGCTGTAATAAAAGCTTCCATTCCACAAGCCGTAGAGGTAGCATTGTTCGCCAGCTACAGGTTGAACCTCTCTGGTCCGGCACTCTGGTCCAGCAACATCCATGGTCCGGCATGATGTTAGTTAGCATCATGTCTGCTTATCATGGGTGCGGCCAAGTTTCCCATAAAGTTTCTTTACAGCCCCCAGGCCTGGGTCTCAGTGTTCTGGGCTGTTCTTTAGCTCTAATTTACCCCTCACTGTCTTCTCAGAGCCCACCAAGCAGGGGAAGTGTTGGTGATACTGCTAGACAATATTGACCTTTTGTGGTCCGGCAACTTCTCTGGTTCAGCACCAGTCAGGTCCCCAGGGTGCCGGATTAGAGAGGTTCAACCAGTACAGCCAAAGAAAAGGAAATCTCCCCGCAGCTCACATCATAAACACATCTAAGCAAACCAGCCTACTTTACAGGAATCTCCTCAAGTCACACCTCCACTTGCTAGAGGCAGACAAATAAAATTAAGGACCAAATTTGCACATTTCACTGCAATCACAACAGGGGGTGAACATTAAACATTAACTCTTTACCGTGATTATTGATGCTCGGATACTTCACTGTCCTCCGCTCCGGTTTTCCTCTTGCAGGACAGGGAATACTTTATACTTCAACAACCTACTAAGAGCTCTTTCTAGATTCACCACCATTGTGGTGTCTTCCTCTGGAGTCTTCAACCAGAAGGATCAGTTTACAATGGCAAGAGAGGGGTTCATAAAATTACCCGTGTCTTGATGCTGCAAAATCTGGTCAGGTATCTGAATCCAAGGCAACCCAAACCTTCACATTTCATTCTATTTGCTATTCAAGAGGATTTTCCAAATGCCAAAATAATTGAGAACAGTTAGCGTGGTGCATTTAATTAAAACGGCGTGGGGGTGAAGGGAAGTTTGGCACATGGGAAAGTTAGAAACTAGGTTCTGATGAAGTTTTCCAAAGATCTGAATCAGTTCCATCTCCTACAGACCCTTCCACACAAAGCAACCAACCACAGTTTCACCAGGGGCGTGTCTACATGGCAAAGTTATTTCGAAATAACGTTATTTTGAAATAGCAATGTGAGTGTCTACACAGCAATTCTGTGATTTCGAAATAATTTCAAAATAACGGATGGTTTCATTTGAAAGCTATAAACCTCATTCCACGAGGAATACTGCTTATCCCAAAATAGCTATTTTGTAATAGCGGCAGTGTGGACGCTCCCCTGCTGTTATTTCGAAACAGCTCCTCCCCAGGGCCATTCGAAGTAATTACTCCCCAGTGCCTCCTGGGGCTCTACATTGAGATAGCGCGTCCACATTAGGGGAGCCGGCCTCAGACTCGTTTTGAGGCTTCCCTGTAGTGTAGACACGCTATTTTGAAATAAGCGATTGCGGAAAAAAAATCCCCAAGTGAGTAACTGCAGGAGAGAAAGAAAGGAAGAGGCAGCACCAAAAGGAGTGAGATCTATTTTCAGATGGGACCTGAAGGGAGATGATGAGCAAGTGAGGGAGGAAACCTTGAATAGATTTGAAAGAAAAGTCGGAAAAAACTGACTAGCTGTGTACTTGGCCCTACTCCAGTGACTCAGAGCCAAGACAAGAAGCTTCCTTATGGATTGACAAGGGACATCTCATCTGGAAATGATAGTGTAACCACCACCAGGTGGATCTGAACCTGGAACCTCTGGAGCTTAGTGCAGGAGCCTCTCCAGCTTGAGCTATAAAGGCAGCTGGTGCTCAGCATAGGCTGTAGAGAGCTCCCTTGTGCTTAGATCACTTACAGTGAGGGTATGTCTACACTTGCAGCCTAATTCGAACTAGGGCTGCAAATGCAGGCATTCGGAATTGCAAATCAAGACGGGATTTAAATATCCCGCGCTTGATTTGCATCTTCCTGGCTGGGCGTCTTTTTTTTAAATTAACAAGCCCAAAGTAACTGCCCGCGTCTACATGCGGCAGTGAAACAGGCATTTGAAATAAAGCCCTAGTTCGAACTACCTGTTATTCCTCCTGCAATGAGGTTTAACAGGTAGTTCGAACTAGGGCTTTATTTCAAACGCCCGTTTCACTGCCATGTGTGGACGTGGGCAGTTACTTCGGGCTTGTGAATTTAAACAAAAAAAAAATGGCACCCAGCCGGGGAGATGCAAATCAAGCGCGGGATATTTAAATCCTGGGCTTGATTTGCAATTCCAAATGCCTATATTTGCAGCCCTAGTTCAAATTAGGCTGCAAGTGTAGACATAGCCTGAAAGATAAGTACCACTGCATGGGACAGAGACCCACACTAGGGCTAAGTCTAGACTGCAAGCCTCTTTCGAAAGATACTTTCGAAAAAGCCTCTTTCGAAAAAGAGCGTCTTGACTGCAAGCAGTACTTTCGAAAAAGCAAGCCGCTTTTTTGAAAGAGAGCACCCAGGCAGTCTGGACACTCTCTTTCGAAAAAGCCCTGTTTGCATTCAAGAACGCCTTTTTTCGAAAGAGCACTTTAGAAAAAAGGCGTTCTTCCTCGTGAAATGAGGAGTACCGCCGTCGAAAGAAAAGCCGCGTTCTTTCGATTTAATTTCGAAAGAACGCGGCTGTAGTCTAGACGCAGGTGAAGTTTTTTTGAAAAAAGGCCACTTTTTTCGAAAAAACCCTGCAGTCTAGACTCAGCCTAGGTGTTTGGGTTACAACAGCATCAGTACTGGTGCCCATGGGTGGCACGTTCTATAGGCAACAAGTATATTCCTGTCATGGGGGCCAGGTCTCCCCTCTGGCCCTGGCTGTTGCCTCCATGCACTTCCCCCCCCTTGCATACCGTGGCCTGCCTGCGGGTCATTTAAAATGGCCCATCCTCTCCCCCCCCCCCCACAGCACAGTGGGGCTAGAGCACTGCCAGAGGTGCCTCAGGTGTGCCTCCTCCCCTCACACCTCATCCCTTCCCATAGCCTGCATCCCCTCCCACCCCTGCACCCCTTCCAGCCCCCCTATCCCCTCCCAGAGCCTTCACCCTTACCCCTCCTGCACCCACACCCTCTGCCTCAGAGCCAGCCCCCAAACTCCATCCCAGAGACTGCACCCCGTACCCCTCCAACCCCCGACACTTCAAAGACTAGAATCCCAGCAAGAATCTCCTGCTGCTCTCCCAACAACTCAATGAGTAACCTCTGGGAAATAGGAGAGGTCCGGCTCTGTGCGTGTTTTCACCTGGCCACCGCCATGAATGCGGAAATCCCAGCCTTAGAATGGTCTTTACTATAACAGAGTCTCATGGAAAGAGACTTTCATAACAACTTCTCAGGCACAATCACACCCTAGCTGGAAAGCCAGCAGGTCAGAACTCTAGGAGACAGGGACAAGCACCGTGGCAGCGAAACAATCTCTTTTTAAAGGGCAGCCACATGTATCCAGGAGCTAGCGAGGTGCCGTTTTAATGCTAAGTAGCACATTACTTCTGTTCTACGTTCGTGAAAGACGTGTTCTGTTCAGTAGCCGTCATGTGACTCATGCTTCAGCAGAGAAGTTATTGTAGGAGTTATGGTGTTAGAAAGCAAACCCCCCCCCAACCAACTAAGGAACACATCAAAGTATGGCTGTTAATTTTATAAGTCATCAACGGCTTAATCTTCCATGCATATTAGGCTAGACGCAAACAGGAAACCTGACTTTAATCCATTCAGAAATCTAATGGTCCGATGCTTCACAATCCAACCTTGAAAATTCCTTTTGCTCACATTAAAGTATTTGGAGCTAATGAAGTTGAGTCAAAAAGATTTAATATGTTGGCACATCTGATTCCTCATCTTCATTACAATTCAGTGGCAAAGAGAACCACCTTTTTGGGATGTACGTGTTTAAGTTAAATGTCATTAAACCATGGAAAGTTTCAGAAAAATCTAGATGCACAACAACAAGTCAATTCGTGGTGTTGTGAAAAAACAGGTTACACAGAGCTAGGAGAACTTTTTGGCCCTCACTTACTTTGGTGGAAAATGCCAATTCAGCCACAGTACAATACTCTGAATTAGCTCAGTTTTTCTGAATTCTTCATTTACAAAAATAACCAAATCCTTCTCTCCCCACCCCAACTGTTTTGTTTTCACATTTAACAACAAAATATTGATTTTTTTGGTTTGAAACAACTTTTGAGATTTCCTTTGTGAATTAAAAAAAAAATCAAAATGTTAATACATTCTCAAAGTCTAAATGAAACATTTTGTTCAGCCCAGAGTGTTTTTACCATGATTCACCAGACATTTAAAAGAAAATTGTCATTTAGACCTGAAAACTTTTAAAAAAAACTTTTCAAAGTTGCCAGTGATCTGAAAAATCAGCTAGTGATTCACCCAGCTCTATCAATATAGCCTGGGCACGTATTTACATATCCAGCCTTAACTTGGCATTTTCTAGCCTTTCTGCTTTTAAGGTCAGACCATCACTCTAATTTTAGTAATTATTCTTTTGATCTCAGCTCAAAGGTTCTAGTCAAATTTGGGTACGTCTACACTGCATGGCTATTTCGGGATACCAGAAGCAATTTCGTAGCTTCTTTCGAAATAGCTTATTACGGAATTGGTAGTGTCAACACAGCACTTATTTCGAAATAGAGCACTCTTCTTCCGACTTCCATTACTCCTCGTACAATCAGGGTTACAGGAGTCAGTGTAAGAAGTCCTCCAGCTTGACAGTATTTCGACACTATTTCGAAATAACTGACTGCCGTGTAGGTGCGGACTAAGTTATTTTGAAATAATGTTGCTGTGTAGACATAACCTAAGACACTAGACAAAACAGATATTTTTGATTTAAGTAATAGGAAATAAGCATATTTGCTGCCCAAGAAGTTAAATACACAGGGACTGATTGTAAATTGAATTGGCAGATTGGATGCAGAAAGGTCATGGCATTGAATTAAGGAACAGACTAAGAATAATCAAAAAGGGAATGAAAAAAATCCTTCTTAATCCACTCGCGCAGGTGGCATGTATGTTTTGAGCAAATTGTTTCTGAGTATTGCACTATAAGATACTTAAGATACTGCTCAGTGGCTCTCTGGCACATCGGCAAATACTGTTCGTACCCACGAGAACCTCTTATACTCAATCTCTTCGGATCAAGCCTTTAACTGTACCCCTTTATACATGTTATTGACAGGGAAGTTTTACATTAAATGAATCACCGCTATCAACAGGGGACTCAAGCAAAAGCTTGCAAGCTATTATAGAAGAGTTGACGTCGGATCAGCCTACCCAAGAACTCTGAGCAGCGAGCAATCACTCTAATCCCACTGCATTATTGCACTCCGGGAGTGACAGCTTTGAAACGACTACTTTTTGTTGTAATTACACATTACCACCCACCTTCCTTCAAAGAACCAAGGAGTTCTAACAAATCGCTTTCATCTTACACGCCATTAGCAAACGGAGCCACTTGTGTACGGTACATCTTCTCTGACTCATATGCATCCGTTTAAGGTGCCTATTGATCGGCCCAGAAAGTAGCTGGACCGATAGCGGTAAGTAATGGAACCCTTCGGCATGTTCTCAACTTTGAAAGCGAATGTGCGTTCCTTACAGGCGACCTGTTCCTTGGGTACTTCTGCCAAAGGCTATAGCTCTCCTTTCTAATCTGAATACAGTCCCAATGCCAGCGAGACTGCAAAGCTTCCAGGTGGGGCAGCTACATGACGTTGGTTGTCAGTGGTAAGTAGGACGGATGAGATGGATGTACGGATGAGGTACTTATGAAGGGTCTGAGGACTGCCTGCTAAATTCCCCATTCCTACCCCAAATCAAGCCATTCAGTCTAAGACTACAGCAAAGGCAGGATAGTAGGATAGGCATGCCTCAGAAACAAAATAGTCACAACCAAGCGTCACTTTAAAAAAACGTACAGTTGCTGCACATTTAATTCTGAGTTCACACAGTCAAAACTTGAAGGTTCTTAACTTCAGGCGGGGGCGGGGGAATGGTTTCCATGGGCCCCCAAGCAAAGTTTGCTGCAGCCCAGTTCCATACCGCCTGAAGGGGCGGGGCCTCGGGCAGGAAGGGTGGGGCTTGGGCAGCCAGCCCTCAGCGCCACCTGGACCATGGTGAACTCCCCACCCCCAGCCTTCAGAGCTGTGTGGAGTGCACGACTCAGCACTCCAGCGGCAATTTAAGGTCCTAGCCACTGCCGCTGCCACTTTGAATCACAGGGATTTGGGGGAACTGCCCCATTTGCCCCTCCCCCATCGGTGGGCCTGACTGCAGGATGCTTTCGGGATACCCCGCTGTCTAGACATACTCTATGGCTAAGTCTAGACTGCAATCTCTTCTTTCGAAAAAGTGAGCTGCTTTTTCGAAAGAGAGCACCCAGGCAGTCTGGATGCTCTCTTTCGAAAAAGCCCTGTTCGCATTCAAGAACGCCTTTTTTCGAAAGAGCACTTTCGAAAGAAGGCTTTCTTCCTCGTGAAATGAGGAGTACCGCCGTCGAAAGAAAAGCCACGTTCTTTCGATTTAATTTCGAAAGAACGAGGCTGTAGTCTAGACGCAGGTGAAGTTTTTTTGAAAAAAGGCTACTTTTTTTTCGAAAAAACTCTGCAGTCTAGACACAGCCTAAGAATAGATCTTAAAGCCATTTCTCTTAAAGTTCTGGTTCCGTGGAGTCCAACTGTGGAGGAATGTTCCATTCAGACCCCAATCACCCATGGAAACTCTGAAAGCCAGAAGGCCTTTTCAGACTGGATCTGGTTATGTCACTGGCTTGGGATCTGGGCCTCTTGAGTTTCTACAGACGTTTCCATTTCAGGTTCTTGAGATTCATTCAAACTAAAAGCTGGGAGGAGAGATGGGAGGAGACAGGGCCAGACTACCTTCTCCCACAGAATGACCGACAGCAGGGGGCTATGGGAGAGGAAGTCTGGGGATCCTGACATTGCTCAGTTTGGGTGTGACCACCCTGAAGAAGATGACGACACAGTGAAGCTATAAGAGACCAGGGCCAATCATGCTTTGAATTGCAGAAGAAACCTCTCAGCTTTAGTGTCCTGTCCCTGGACACACAGAGACTCCTGTGCTACCTATCCCTGGAATGGGGCTAGTCGTGGAAGAGGTAATAGTCCTCTAGGAATTCTGTCCGGGACTAGAGGAGGGACAATCTGCAACCACGTGCCCCCCCAGCCTGGTCCTACTGCATGGGGCAGGCAGAAATGTATGAAAGAAACGTTCCACCACACACAGACCTAGGAAGCAGAATCAGACATGGAGAGGACAATAATTTGCCTAGAATCACTAGGAAATCTATTTAAAAACAGAAACCACATCCTTCCGCTCCCCATTCTTTAGTCACAAGATTATCTTTCCTCCCATTATACAGTTTTTATTTAGCATTAACTCAGATGCAAACCCTTGAGCACAAGGACAAAACAAAACAATTCCAGGAGGGCCAAGAAGAGGAAAAAATATTTTCCTAGAACTCTGAAGTGGTAACCATAACTCAAGTCTGTGGAAGGCAAGTACACCCCTGCGTCAGATAACCATATTGTAGCATATAACTAATTCATTAGCTTTAATGGAGAAGCTTTGTGTAGATAGAACATCCTCCACAATGCATCCTCCACAACGGCAATTCTCTTAAAAGGCCCCTTGGAGCAGAGAGAAGGGAGCAAGTCAGAGGTACAGGAGGAAGATTAGGGCAACCAGAAGGACTGACGTTTTAATGCCCTCTTTGTCGGAAGGCAAGACATGATAGAGTAGAGGTGTGGCACAGTGCAAGACCTTTGCGCGTTGCATAAGAAAACGATATGCAGAAACTGCCCAGACACAAGGGTCACGCACAACCTACAAGTGCACAAGCAAGTTAGGTCTAGCAACATATCCAGATGGCTGCTCTGATTGTTTTATTTTTGGGACCAACAGAAACCACAATGAGCACCACTAGGAGGCGCCACAAATGATTAAAAAAGATACTCCTCTATTCCAAAGCCCTACAACTTAGTCAGAATTGAAGTTCACGTATTTTAAGAGTTGGTGTCAGTCTCTCCCATCGAAGTCTGGTTTCCATGTCTATGACCAGTGTTCCGTCCTCAACCCTAGGGGAAATGTACTCTTCTGCAGGAAGTCATATAAATTCATTAAGGTGAGCAATTGCTATTTTATATACAGTTGTCATGTGTACATTGCTCACTGTATAAATTTAGAGCTAGACAAGTTACCTTTTTCTTCAAGGAGATTCTTTGCTAGAGGAGACTGCCTGGAGTGCATTTTGGAGGAATGACTAAGACTCTGGTGCACTCGTTTTCATATCACAAAAGTCAGACACATCTGAAAGAAAGTTTTAAGTTGTAGAAATCCAAAAATTTGTCAGAGTCAGATGAGAAGAGAGACTTTGTGCTAAGTGTTTAGTGCCCTCATCTTACCATATATTTTAGAAATGTCCATCTGTCTGTGAGTCCGTTTGTTAAAGAACTCTTCCTAAACAGTAAGAGCTAGAATGACCACCAAATTTGGGATGCAGCTTCCTCTTAGCCTAACGTAAAACAAACTCAAGGTTTGGTTGTGTCACCACAATGGGATTTGCCCGGAATGCGATTGTTTCTCATAAAATGGAAAGGGAGGAATCTGGTAGGAGGAACAGCTATGCTGTGGAATGACCACAGGGGGCAGCAAAGGGCCAGAGATGGGGGTTGGTACAGCTATAACCCATTGGGTCAGGAGCAGAAAGGGGCGGAGAAAGGGACAGCTATTTACTGTCAGAAAATGTGTGTGTCTGTTTCTCTATGCACCCCTTTCCAGCTGTGCTCGCTGCCTCTGCAGCGGCCATGGAGAGGGGCTTCTTACCTAGCCTCAAGGTGCTGAGTTGAGAGAGGGCTGGGGTTGTCCTCTCTCCCGGGGCAGCCTGCATCCTGAGCCCCTCCTCCCCAGCCCCACCCCAGAGCAATGATTGAAATGAAGAAAAACAAATCTCATTTGAGTTAAGGGACCCAAGCAACGATGGGTAATGTGTCTGGTAATCATATATAAACTCTCAAGAGATTTTTTTCAGAAAAACATTATCCCTAGGACAACCACACCCAAAAAGAAGAAATTGAATCCAACCCAGCTGTGAAGCTGGCCTTTTAATGTGGCCTTTTAATGTGGAACCCGTGTTTATTGACCTAGTACTGGTGGCCTGGCCGCACACCGGGCAGGCACCTCATTATTTTAGTTTAATTTAGAGAGATTCTGAAAAGAAGAGACAAAAACTGAACCACCCATAAACTGAGGAAGCCAGGGTCTACTAGGACTGGTAGCAGGCACTTTGTATCCCCTGGATACTGGCTGCAGAAGTCTGTAAATATTCCCTTCAGTTTACAAGAGTAGACGCTACCAGGTTTTGCAGTTGCAAACACAGCATTGCACAAGGGCGCTACTTCGGGAGGGTCTGGGGAGGGCAGCAGCCGTGCGCTCCGGGCGGTGGCTTGCTTTTCATCCCATTCCCCGGACGCTAAGGGAGAGGGAAAAGTGCTTGCATTCTGTGCATGCCTCTCACAACTGGTTGGTGAAGGAAGCTCCCCAGCCGGATGTGAGAGGGAACGGGATGAAAGTCTCAGTCATCATTTCAAAGAGACAGTGAGTTTCTAACCATCATGATTAGAGGGGAAAGCCTGAAAACGTGACCCACCTGCACTTCAAAGACTCAATAAACAAATGGCAAAAGTTCAGAACCGACATTTCTTATTTAAAAGCCTCCCAGTTTTCAAGCCAAACTCATAACTTGGGGGGGAACCTGGCTCACGGGGAGTTAGCCGTACAATAAGCACAGGGCTATGTCATTGGACGTGTGATAGGAAAGCAAGAGCGAGAAGATCCTTGGATTGGGATGGATGATTCTTCTTTGACTTGTGGGAAGGCGTTGATGGTCACCAAGCTACATGCAGTAGCTCCATTAAGTCCCACAATACACCACCCACGTCCTTTGAGGGTGTTTTGCACTCTGCAGACTGAAAGGCCATGAAACAAAGAATTTGACCCTCTGGCATGGGAATTGACAGCGATTTGGGTGAGCGTAGAGAGAAAAATAAATCTCATGGGAAAGTAGAGTATTTTCCTGGTCTTGACAGAGTTTAACACCCATTTAAAGCTAGAGGGGTATAAGAAATCAAGTCATGTTTCCTATAAAAGCTGATTTTATTAAACTGAATCCAAGCCAGGTCTGACACAATGGCTTTGTGCACCCTACAGAGCACAGAAGAGCAGTCTGCCAAAAGCCACCGGAACACAATCGTTGTCATGGACAGGCTGAACAAAACCCTTCCCCCACCCACACCCCAGCATCCAACCATATTCAAACCTAGAGCAAGTCAGTAGTCTTGTCCACAGGCCAAGTGGGCGTGGACCTTGTCAGCTTCCCAGCTTGCCCTGGATTGGAACGGCATTCAGCACGAATCGTGGAAAGCTACTTCTGGCTGACTTTGTTCCATGTTTATATTAGAAGCGGATCAAAAAAGCTTTGGGGAGGCAGAAATTTAACTTGGCTCGACACAACCAGCGGACCATTCCAGACAGATTATTTCACAGCCATCGTGTCAGCACCGGAGCCGTCAGGAGAGGTGGCTGCTGGAAAAAGCTGGGGCAAACCAGGTGGCTTATCTGCATACAAGTCAGTATTCAGAGCCACAATTTAATGCCGCCACGAAGCTAAGTGAGTGCCCAGGACAGCTAGGCACGGAACCCAGAGGAAAACGACTGCAGGGGCAGATGAGGCTGTTCCTATACTAAGTAGGACACCGTCAAAAGCGCACGTCAAATGCACAGCAGAATGTAACTTGGCAGGATTCCAATGCAATCAATACAGCCCTGCCGGTTCACAGGCATTGCTGATCGGCCTAGGGGAACTCGAGAGATCAGGGAAGACCTCTTTAGACAAGATGACAATTGCGGTGGAATTTCCCAGACTTGAGCGAGGTACGGACCCCAGGCGAAGCCTGACCGCGAGCAACGTGTTCTCCCTGAGGAGAGGAGCCGGCCTTTGGCTAGGCTATTTGTGGGACACCAAACTTGCATAGCAAAACAGTCACGCCCACGTAATTAGCAAGGCTGCCACTTTCTGACTTACTAATTTGAGAGGGCAGGTTCTAAGGCAGGGGCAGAGGCTACAGACCCACAGAAAAAAATCAGTGGGGGGCCACACTTAAAAACCCCTCACTAACGTGGTGTCCGACTGAGGAGCAGAAAGACTCTCCTCACATTCCCCTCACACACTAGAGCCTGAGGGGGTCCCAGCCTGGTAGATTTTCTGTGCTCCTGCCCCATGGTGAGGCTGGAGCACCAGTACAGGCTCCCCAATGCAGGCCAGATTCAGGCAAGATGGGGGGCCGCAACCGGCCCTGGACCTGAGGTTCCCCACCCCTGTCCTAAGGGAACAGGGCTCTGGCATAGGGATGTGAATGTATAATCGGTTAACTGATGAACCTTGGCTTATCGGTTAAACGCTCATGGTCACATGCAGGCTCCCGCCCCGCTGCTGGGAAGACAGCTGCCACCCTATATCAGAGGCAGCAGTGTGGGGCAGCAGCCAGCTCCCTGGGAACGGGGCTGCAGATGGGAACCACCTGTCGTCCTGTGCTGCTGCCTCTGATACTGAGGCAGCAGTTGACTCCCAGGGAGCCGGCTACAAGGGCGGGTAACCATTAACCGCTGTTTTCCAGTGGTGACGCATTTACACGATTACCCGCACTTCACCATCCCTGTTCTGGGCGTCTGTTGGCCCCTCACAATCGCACCATCATTGAGATACAATGTTGGGGCCTGACATCGTCACACTCAAGCAAGGAAGAGATGCAGACCCTGCGTAGCATAAGAGATGGAGCGAGGCCTGAGGCCAGGCTGGACAGGACTGCTGGGGAGAACTCTCCATGTAACAGGTGGCAGAGTGGAGAAGCCTGCCCGACGTCTATGCTACCCCCGGCCAATTAGAGGAGTAAAACGGATATGCACTGTAATTAACCCCCCAACATCAGGCGGGGCTCTTCGGTGGCCCTGATTCACCCAGTGAGTGAAGTGCCAACGCTTGCACCTGTTGGGTTTCACCCAGATTGTCCGGGTGACTGACTGTGTGTCCGGATGCCGCCTGACAACCCCTGATGTCTGTTTTTCTGACCTGAAGGCATGGGGGTGAGCGGAGAAAAGCAGCAGGGGAGAGGAGGAGCAGGCTGGAGGTTATGCTCACGCTTCAATACCTTGCGGAGAAGACGGCCTGTGTCTCTTGCTGTGATTTCCAGCCTTCACCTCTCTTTCCTCCATGAGAGGGGCACACACTCCCCTGCTCCTCGTCTGATTGACATTTTTACAAGCAGATGCTGTGGATGAAGGAGGTGGGGAACAAGAGCGCCATTTACGGGGGCGTTAGAGGATCAGTAGCCTCTCCCCCCAAGTCTGAACCCCTGGATTTCATACTTGAGGTCTGCTTAAAGCCCAGGCCTTCGCTCCAGAGGCAGCTCTGCACTGCAGCCAAGTTTGTGCTGCTCCCAGCTTTGCCTTTACAGGAGGCAGGATGGCAAAGGTAACAAAAGGCTTTGTTATGCGAGCAATTGAAGAATCCGAGACCATCATGAAAACACTGTGGGGGATACTCCACTTAAAAGAGAGAAGGGGGAGGGAATGATCTGCATTTGGACCGCTGCTGTTAAACTCCTCCTACATGTTCTTGGAAAAGGGGTAAACAGTGAGGTGGCAAAATTGGCAGGAAAGACCAAAAACACACCCCACACTCAAAAGAATTTAGTCCAAAGCTGACTACAAAGCAATCTCACCAAATTGGGTGATGGGGGAACATAAGGGCGGATGTAATTCAGTGCTGGTAAGTGCAAAGTAATACCCATGGGAAAATATCACCCCAAGGAGGAAGGCGAAAATTTGTTCCTCTTGGTTTCTGAGGACAGGACAAGGAGTAATGGGCTTAAAGTGCAGCAGGGGAGGTTTAGATTGGACATTAGGAAAAAATTCCTAACTGTCAGGGTGGTCAAATATTGGAATAAATTGCCAAGGGAGGTGGTGGAATCTCCCTCTCTGGAGATATTTAAGAACAGGTTAGATAGACATCTGTCAGGGATGGTGTAGACGGAGCTTGATCCTGCCTTGAGGGCGGGGGGCTGGACACGATGAACTCTCGAGGTCCCTTCCAGTCCTATTATTCTATGATTCTATGAACTGCACATACAAAAATGATGGGGTCTAAAACAGCTGTCAGCGCTCAAGAAGGAGATCTTGGAATCATTGTGGATAGTTCCCTGAAAATATCTGCTCAAATGTCCAGTGACAGTCTAAAAAGCGAACCGAATATTGGGACTCGTTAGGAAAGGAATAGATAATAAGACAGAAAATATCATATTGCCTCTATAGGAAATCATTGTATGCTCACACCTTGCATGCAGATCTGGTCACCCCAACTTAAAAAGATATGCTGGAATTGGAAAAGGTACAGAAAAGGCAACAGAAATTATTAAGGGTAAGAGAAAGCTTCCAGATGAGGAGAGATTAACAAAATTGGGAGTTTTCAGCTTGTAAAAAAAATGACTAAAGGGTGGGGGGGATATGTTAGAGGATTAGAAAAATCATGAATGATGTGGAGAAACAGAATAATTCCTTCCTTTATAGGCAGCAGATTTAAAACAAACATAAGACATTATTTTGTCATAGTCAACCTGTGGAACTCTCTGCCAGGGGATGGTGAAAAGGCCCAAACTGTAACAGGGTTCCAATAAGAACCAAATAAGTTCAAAAAAGGGGGGTCCGTCAATGGCTGCCAGCCAGGCGAGGAAGGGATGATGTCCCTATCTTCTGTTTATCAGCAGCTGGGAATGGGCGACAGGGGATGGATCGTTTGATGATTCGCTGTTCTGTTCTTGCCTTCCTAAGCACCTGACATTGGCCACTCTCAGAAGACAGGATACTGGGCTAGATGGACCATCTATCTGACCCAGTCTGGCCATTGTGATGTTTTTATATAGAACCCAAATGTATCTGCCCCCTGCTGTAACCCACTAGGCCTCACTCCCCTTCCAGACCTGAGACAGACTCCTGGGCTCTGTCTCTTTCCCCACAGAGTTAGTAACAAAGTAAGAATAGACATTAACATTTTAAGGCAAACCAGTGTCCTTAAGTGACTGGCCACAAGAGCTGAGTGGGTCTAATATGTATTTTTATATAGGAATTAGATACAGTGCTCCTGTCAGCTAACTGCTAAGTTATCTGCTAAAAAACTAGAGCAGGGCTACTCAACTTTGGAAGCCCCGGGGGCCACAATGATACTCACAGCACATGCCGAAGGCCGCAACTTAAGTGTGGTTGCATATACATGCAAATGTGTATGCAAATAGCTTATTTCACACTGACAGGCATGAATACAAAATTTAAGGCAAGACTATACAACCTGCAGGCCCCGTTTAAGTCAGTTCTGCTGATATTAATTAAATGCAATATTTACCTGATTTCCACCCATATGACAGCACTTTTGACGAGCAATGACAGTCCAGAAATGTAACTACTAAAACACATATCAACAAAAGACCATTATATTGACTACTTCCTTGTTTTGGCTCCCACCTGCGGGCCATGGGCCTCATGTGGCCCACGAGCCATGTGTTGAGTAGCCCTGAACTAGAGTTTCTCAGTGCCTTAGTAGCCTCTGGAAAGAGGTGGTGTTGGGAGAGAGGGGGAAGGAAGGTGAATGGGGTCCCCCCTCGCAATTTGCTGCTTGGCTTGTACTGAGCATGCTCAGTCACACTGCTGAAGCCGCTGTCCTCAGTCTGCTCCCCCCTCGCGACATGAGCAGGTCGCCCTCCCCCACACCAAACTTTGAAATGGTGCCCCTGGCGGGGGACCAGGAGAGAGAGATGGTGCATTCGGGTGGCACAGATTCTCCGTCTTAGAGGTGTGTGGCTACTTACTAGCCAGGAGCTAATGCATTGGGAGACCCGTGCCACCGTACACGAGTCAGCGCCGAGGTTCTCAGAGCAGGCCTGTGCAGTAGAGGCGTTCAGCGGGACCACGGGAAATGTTCTCTCCTGGGGTTCTCAGCAGGGCTGAGGGGCACACGTTCACGTCCCGACGGCCCCGTTTAAACCCCGACACAGCTCCGTCCAAGGCACCAGGACCCGTTCACGCCCCGACGGCGCCGTTTAAACCCCGACACAGCTCCGTCCAAGGCACCAGGACCCGTTCACGCCCCGACGGCGCCGTTTAAACCCCGACACAGCTCCGTCCAAGGCACCAGGACCCGTTCACGCCCCGACGGCGCCGTTTAAACCCCGACACAGCTCCGTCCAAGGCACCACGATCCGCTCTTGCGCTGCGGCTGCGGAGGATTCTCCCAGCCCACCCAGGGAGCCAGCCAGACATTTCTGAGCTGCTTCTCCAGCAGCGTTTTCCACACTGCGATCTAGCAGGGAAACATTCGACTCTGGAAGGATCATTCTTGCAAACAATCCCCTCCGCAGTAACAGCCTCTTCAGCAGGGGTGGGCAATAATTTTTGAAAGGGGGGAGGGGCGCACACTTCACTTATTTCGGAAGTGGCCCTGGGCCTCCACAGAAGGGGCGGGGCCTCAGGCAGAGAGGGCGGAGCCAGGACACTTTGCATGCTTCCCCGCTCTCAGACCCTGATTGGCCTGGGGAGCGTGTGAAGTCTTTGCCCCCCGCACGACGCCTAGAGAGAACCGCCTGCTTTGAACAGCTGGGGGTTCCCTCTAGGTGCTGTGCACCCCGGGCGGCAAGGAGACTTTGCATGCTCCCCCACCCCCGGGTCTCAATTGGCCTGAGAGCAGGGGAGTAGCAGGGTGGCCGCAGGCTGGATCAACCAGATTGGTGGACCAGATCTGGCTTGCAGACATTGTCTTGCTCACCCCTGCTCTAGAGTGGAGCCCGGGCGCACCTCTTCGGTACTACTGTGCTGCTCCCCTCCTGCAGTCACCATGCCGCTAACCCGGCGCCAATTTGCCCGCAGAGAGCTGCAGGTTCAAGCTCTGTCATTTTCTCAATATTCCTGAGTGTGGAAACATCCCAGTTTGCAGCTGCCCACTGCCTTGGGCAACCGCTCTCCACCCAGCCTTTCATGCAGTGCAATAATCTCCCTGACAAAGCCCATGGAACACCCGTCACGTAGTGCCCAACAGACCTTAACTGACCCTCAATGCGTCACCAGCTGCTTCCGACTGCCAGCCTGCAGGTCCCAATCTCCTGCAAGCGACAATCCCAGGCTCGCGCGCTGCACGGGAGGGGTGCATTGTCAGTCAAGTGGCTGATAGGAAGGGGAGAACCAATGACACAGCGTGGCGGGCAGAACCCACGACACGGCAGGGCTGAATGCTCTGTCCATCAGGGGTGATAGGACAGAAAGCCTTTCACGGAGCTGTGGGGCTGAGCAGGGGGAGAGAAAAGGGTGTTCACCATTGAACCAGTGCAGTCTGGGCATCAGCTTTCTGCCTCGGTGTAAAGGTTTCCAAAAACGGAGGTGGTCACTGGCCATGATGGAAGAGACAACGCTAGATCCTGGTGTGCAGAATGCAGGGGTCTAGCAATCCGGCACTTGCATGCCCACGTAGGCCTGCGTACTGTGGTCAGGAGTGGCCCGAGGCCGGCTGCGGCAGCTGGCGCCCCAGGCAGGTGGTGCAATGGGCGCCCCCGCCTGCACGGCCGTGACGTCATTATTGGGCGCTGGGCAAGCGGCGCTCTAGGCAACCCCGACTGTGGTCACGGGGGGGGGGGGGGGGGCAGGGTCGTCCCAGCTACTCACGCTCCCCCTCGTCTCCCTTGACCTGTCCCAGGAAATGGATTCTGTGTCCAGAGGCAGGGCCCTCCCCTTTCGGGAGTGGGGCTATTGGCGCACGCACAGCTGTGCAGTACGGGACCGGGAAGGGCACGCATCCCTTCAGAGCACACAGGCCTCCGAGGTGCACGTGTCTGCTGCGTCCAGGGCTGCCCGACCCTTGCCAGGGAAAGGAGCAACCAACCCGGCGGGGCTCCCAGCCAGACCGGGCTCCCTGTGGCAGGCAGTCGCGACGAGGCCTCTCCTCAGGAGCCGGGCAGGTAGCCCGGCTCCTCCGCCCACCAGGGGCGGCTGGGTTTCCATTTTGCCGCTAACAAAAAAGGTTTTTTAAAAAACAGCCTCTGTCCTAGAGAAGTGGTCACAGGCCCCTTGGCCTTGGATGACCCCGTTAACCATCAGCACTGACCCTGGGGTGCATTAGGGCTCAAACACCCACTGGAGAGAAAAAACAAAACAAAACAGGAGGCTTCCACCCTGAGGCTCTGTCCCTTCCCTCATGGCCTCACCCCCCCACTCGGCCTCTGCCCCAAGGACTCACCAGCAGCTCGCACAGGGAGGCGAGGGGACGGAGAGGAGCACGGTGGCTCAGACCTGAAGAGCTCCGTGTAGCTCGGCAGCTTGTCTCTCTCCCCACCAGCAGTTCCAATGACAGATATTTCCTCACCCCCCTCATGGCTCTAGCGTCTTGGGACTGAGCAGCTACCACCACACGGCCTCACAGGGGTCGCCGTGTTAGTCTGTCTCGGCGAAAACAACCAGGAGTCCTGAGGCACCTCAGGGAGTAACGTGCACCCCAAGGCCCCTGCCAGCCAGCCCTGCGCCTGAGGGACTCTCTTCAGTGCCCCCCCGGGGAGCGTGGCCTGATTCCCAGTTGTAGGCCTGCTTTGCGCCTGGGCGCAGGACTGCGGGGATGGCACACGCAGTCCTTCCAATGGGGCGCTGCGAGGGGGGGAAGGGGCTCCCCTCACCCTGAGGAACCCCTCGTGCGACACAGGCAGGGGACCTCCGCCGAGGGAGGCGTCACGGGGCTGCCTGGGGAGGCCGCGCTGAAGGATGTGTGAAGGGGAAATGCAGGGAAAGGGAGGGGGGGCAGGAACAGTCTCTCCCGCCCCCGAGCGGCTGCTGCACAATGTGTCGGCTTCCTGCGTTACTAATGACTGACAGTAAATGCTTTAGACCCCGCAGAAAGCTTCTCGGTGTAAGTGTGGTGCTCCCCGCCCGCAATGAAAGCGAAGACGGAGGGACACCGTGCTACGGAAAGACAAGCTAGTTCTCACAATCAGACGCAGTCTTGTTCCCTATAATCATATTGTCAATAGACTGACTATACAGTGTAATGTTTGTGGAGCAGACTAGGCCAGCCACTGGGCCATACACTTGGTACTGGCGGAGGCCAACACGCACCCAGTGACAAAACACACACACACACACACACACACACACACACACACACACACACACACACAGTGCCAGTCTAAAGGGGGACTCACAAGCAGAGTAGGGGGGAGCTCCCCCGGACCAACAGCCAGCTACTCCCAAGCCAACAGACCCAGACCAACCTATTTTCTATGGAGGCAAACAATCGGCTATTGCTGCCAAACGGAGTCTGCCAGCCCCTTCGCTTTTGTGTCAGTCCGTTTGCCCAGGAAACGCTCTTCAGCAGGGCTGGCCTGAAAACATTTCTGCTTCTGTGAAAAAAGCTGGTGCTTCCGCATTTGTTTCCATTCTGATGTGCTACAACAAGGGAGACCTTGTAGGGGGTTTTTTCCCACGGAGAGGGAAAAGAGACCCACCCGAAGACAGCCACTCACATGGTGATCACCAGGGAGGAGACCCCTCCCCTAGACTCTGGACCAGGCAGAGCACAACCCTTGGCGGTTGTGACGACGTGCTGAGGTCTCCCCGACTTCTGCACCCCCGTCGTGGCAAGAACAGACTCCGCCAGCCATAGAATTGGGGGAGTTTATTGCTTCTCTAGGGTACAGCACAGCATAGATGAAATCTGGTCACAGTAACCAGGGCTAGGAGGCCTCAACCCCCTCCCTTGAGATGAGGGGAGACCGGGCCCCTACAAATCTAGCCCCTCCCTAGTCTGTTCTCCTCCTGCTTCCCCGACCCCATCTGCCTCCCCCCCAGGCCCTGCCCCCCAGCCAGGTGCTGGTCTCCGCCTTCCTCCCATTGTCTCTCTCCCTGGGGGGGGCTGAGCCTGGGTGTCTGAGTTAATCCACATTTGGGAGAGTCAGTGAGAATCTCCCCTCACAGCGGGGAGGGGGGGACCCGGGTTACAGAGCAGACAGCCCCCCCACCCCACTACACCACAGCAGTGAACACTGGCAGTGGTCCGCCATACTGGGCTGGAGCAACCCCAGCCATGGAAGGGCCAGCAGGCCTAGCAGAGGGACCTCACAGCCCCGGTGGAATCCTATGGTCGTGGCCGCAATGGTGCTGGGCAGCTAGAGCTGAAGTTAGACAGTTAGGCGGTCAAACACACTCAGCCAGTTAACCGGTTTTAACATCCCTACCAAGCGCCTCTGTCGTGGGCACCTTGGGCCTGAGGCAGTCGTGTTAGTTATAATGTTTCCACAAAACATTCTGGTTTGGATAAATTCCCCAACCGGCTCCGCTCTATTTCTACACAGCTCCTGGTCTTTGGGGAGGAAGCAAATCGCTGCAGTGCGCTGCACTCATTGGTGTCCGGAGGATTTTGGAGAGCTGTCGGACAGTGTTTTGCAACGAGGGCCACAGGCCTACATTAGGAAAGCCACTAGCAGGCCCGCACCGCTTTGTTTACTTCAAAGCTCTGTAGCCACGGAGCCTGGCGGCTCCCATAGGCTCTGGTTCGCCGTTTCCCCTTGGAAAAGCTTTGGGAGGACTCAGCTCGAAGGCCACAGGTAGCACCCAGGAAACCAACCCGCAAATATATCGGTCTTACCCTGTGTAAAGTTGAGACAGAGAAACAGCGAACCAGATGCACTGGGAGCCGAGAGGGAGCCTTTAGTTAACAAAAGGATGCGGACCCACAAGCGGCTTTCCCAAAAGGGGCTCGCAGCCCGCTTTGAGAAACACTGGTCTAGGAAAGCTAGTTGCACCACATTCAGGCTTTGTTTTAACTTCTCGGCACCACGCCCTCCCTTTGTGGTGTCTAATTCCGGGAGAGAAGGGTTAGAAGTTTAATAGAGTTATTGCTCCTTTCATGTCATCTGAAGACAAACAGTTTGGTCTCAAACCCCATCATTATGCTCCACCATTCACAGCACTGAGCACGCTGAAGTCACCGGGAGAAGAGGGCACGCCACAAGGCGGAGAGGTTAGAAAATCTGTCACCGTTACACCTTCCTCCCTGCCCCCTTAGTACTACCCTTCCATTCTGAGCACCCTTATGGCTACAGCACAAAACTCAGGGCTTTGAAAACCTCAGCTTAGATATTGTCAGCCACCGGCCTCAAATGCGCTTGCCTTCAAAAGCATCCACCAAACCAGCCGAGTCCAAGTCAAATCCCACAGCACAAGTCTGGGCCGGGCTTCCTGCCCTCATCTATCTGGGAGTGGAGTCTTGTAATTCTGCCACTCTTAGACCAGGCCTGAGTGCTCTGAGCCTGGTGTATCACCCCGCAGGCCTTGCTAGGGTTTGGGTACCTGTTTCCTGCCTTTCAGGAAACTTTGGCCAGTGATAGAGTAACCAACGGCCTCCTGAAAGCAAAGCGTTACTGGTCAGCAATCGGAAAAAGCATGGGGAGCAGGAACAAAAGGGATTTTAACACAAATGACGTTCAGTATTAGTCTCCTCTCTTCTTCTTCACCCTCGAGTTAGATGGGCCTTCCCCTTCAGTGCCAGGAACGGAACAGAACCGGCTCCCATTCTCTGAGCAAAGCGGAGCTCTTTGGGCGCTCCTCCATCTGGTCCTCTGATGCCCCCGATCAAAAGGATTTGGGGGCAGCCAATAAATCCAGAGTGGAGCCATTAAGGCGACTAACCCAGATGTGACTTTTTTGTCACCCTGAAGTTGAAGCTGTTAGAGGACTAGGAGAAGTCCCATCATACCCCTGGCTCTGTTAGCGGAGCTTTTCAGGTGGGGTCTCAGGAGTTTTGGACCAGTCAGGAAGGTAAGCATGGATCTGTTGGAAGCGTTGGGCCTTGCAGTATAAAACAGTCTCTCTTTTACCTGGCATATCCAAAAGCCTGCCCCTGGAACTACCTTATTTTTAGTCAAAGAAGCAAGTGAGCAGATTTTTGTTAAAAGATGTGCTTAGAGCTCATGACAGCCTTCGTCATATGGCATAGTTCTCCTACACCCTGCTCTGCCCAGACCCACTGCCATGCACCCCACTGCAAAAACCTGCACCCATCTGTACAACACAGACAGACACAGGCCTACAGGCTTACATGGCAAATTCAGCAGTAGGAGTCAACCGGCACTTTCAAAGAGTGTGCTGAATGTCATACCAGCACTTCACGTTGGGGATTAATTTCAGTTTGAGAGCCATGTTAAATAGCTATTAGTCTCCATCTGGATCAACGAGACCTCAGCCAGCCAGGTGTGTCAGTACCTGAGCCCTGACCTGGCCTATCCCTGTCTGTCTGTGAATTAACTTCCCCTCACATGCCCCACACAGAAACAAGATGCACCCCAAGATGATTTTCCACACTTCTCGGTAAGGTTGCTAATCCTGACTGGAGAGATATCGGGAGATGTTTTTTTCCCCCTTCACATGAAATAATGTCATATTCTTGGGTCACATCTTCACTACCACAGAGATCAAGACTGTGGCGTTCGATCTTCTGGCGGTCAATTTAGTGGGCCTAGAAAAGACCCACTAAATCGAATGCTGAGGGCGCCCCCATCAGCACTGACACTCCTTGCGACTGCACGGAGTAAAGAAAGTCAACAGAAGCGTTTCTCCCATCGACCTCCCGCTGTGAGGATGGTGCTGAAACTTGGCGTAAGCTATGTCGAGTCCAGCTACATTATTTAGGTAACTGGAATTGTGTACCTTACGCCAACTTTTGGTTGTGCTGTAGACCTGTCCTTAAAACAGCCTATTAAAATCTCCAAGATTGCTTTCACTAGTACCCGGGTGATTGATGCCGATTCTGGGAGACTCCAGGCCAATCCTGGAGGGATGGCAACCCTACTTGTGGGAAATGAATCATGATTTTATCCACAGAGGATGAAATAAACACACAAAAGCACTGCACCACCTAGCGCTCCGCTCCAGACTACCACGATATCTAGCTTTTTATCAATGGCACGAGTCAACTTATGGGTAAAACAGTAAAATATCCAAAATAGCTTTTGTATTATCCATAAGCAAAACCGACAGCACAAACAGCTCTGCAGCTCAACGGATGCTTTTGATGTAGCAACAAAAAACACCTTTTGAATCGACAAAGCCAGAATGCCCCAGAAGCCCCTAAGAACGGGAGCGTTTCATGGCCAGAGAGCATAGGTTGCCAGCCGTGTCGACATTCCACACATACTGTCTGAAGGAAAATCAGAGATGCCGGACTCAAAATACAGTCAACTTGATTTACCCTCCCCACCCGTCTTTGCCTTCAGATCTCAGAGACTTCCCCCTGGGACCACCTTACTTTTAGCCCAAGTAGCTAGTGATTGGCTTAGAAGTCACAATGGCCTTCGTTCTATGGCATAATTCTCCTAACACTCTTCTCCCCATCCCACCCCCATGACCCTCACCAGCTTATGTTGGTTCCCCCAGGGAGCCCAACCCTTACTCTGGAAAGCCCTGTTCTAACCTTTACTGTGGGACTCTATTTATTTTACCTGGTGTAAAACAAAACCAACAAAACCGCATGGGACTATAAAATCTCCTTTACCGCTCTGCCTTCAGCCCTTCCAGCATGCGAAGCTGTCTCTAGCATTCCTAGTTAAACACGGATGTTAACGTTCCCCTAGCAGATTCCAGGCGGTTCTGCAAACACAAGTCTGAAACACGTTATGTTCATTCAGAAAAACAGCCTAAAAGCCACACACAGTTCTCTGGCTCATCCCCTACCAGGCAGCATGCTAAAGTCAAGTTCTACTTTATAGAATCATGGAATCCTAGAACACTAGAGCTGGAAGGGGCCTTGAGAGATCAAATCCAGCCCCCTGCCCTCACAGCAGGACCCAGCACCATCTAGACCAGCCCTGACAGGTGTCTGTCCAACCTGCTCTTAAATATCTCCAGTGATGGAGATTCCACAACCTCCCTGGGTAATTTATTCCAGTATTTGACCACCCTGACAGAAGTTTTTCCTAATGTCCAACCTAAACCTCCCTTGCTGCAGTTCCTGTCCTAGTCGCAGAGGCCAAAGTGAACAATTTTTCCTCCCTCCTCCTTGTAACACCCTTTTAGATACTTGAAAACCACCATCATGTCCCCTCTCAGTCTTTTCTTTTCCAAGCTAAACAAACCCAATTCTTTCAGTCTTCCCTCACAGCTCACGTTCTCTAGACCTTTCATCATTGTGATTGCGCATCTCTGGACCTTCTCCAGTTTCTCCACATCTTTCTTGAGATGCTTGGTACCTTGTCTCCAGTCAGCAGCGCGTGAGTGGATTTCTGGCATGCTAGTCAGAGCTAGTCTCCAGCTTAGATACTTTGGGGGAGGGTTTCAAAAGCCCTCTGTGTTGGCCTAACTTGGAGTCAATAGGAGTTTGAGCACAGAGTTCAACAGGCAGGACTGGAAGCATCCTCTCCGATCAGAAAGCCCAGTGACTTGCCATTCTGGATGGGGCCGAGTGGGAAGCTGCCCAGGGTATGTAACAGCAGCTATTAAAGGGAAGTAATGTCGGGCTGCTGTTTTTAGGGTCCCTGGATTGGGACCAAGAGTGGGCAGGGGGTCCCCACACCGGCCAATGGGAAAACAGCCTGAGCCCTGAAAAGGGGAAAGGATTCTACTAAAAGCCTGAGATGAGGCCAGAAGACCCAGGTGAGGGCCAACCATTTGTTGAACTTTTGGGGGACAATAAGAACCGGTTCAGAGTCTCCAAGTAGCAAGCGTTGGGGGCAGTGCCCTAGAAGAGGGCAGGGCAGGACATAAAGTTAGCCCAGAAGGGGCTAAAAAGGTGCAGAAGAAAAGGCTCCCTCAGGAAGAGGGGCTGAGTCTAGCTTGAGCCAAGGACTGGAAGGCATTTTGGTCTGGGTTTCATTTAGCCTTGAATAGCCCAGAAGGGGTCTGTCCATTGTAGACCACGTGACTTGGCTGGAGGACTGAGCCTCCAAAGACCTACCAAGCAAAGTGAGCAACTGGGAGCAGAAGAGATTGCAGCACCTCCCCTAGCCAACAGGAGGCACTAACGAGAGAGGAGTGTCCCTCACCACAGTTTGGAATGCCAATATTCTCATTAACGACTTGGATAATAGAGAGTCGAGTATGTTCATACGATGTGCAGGTGACGTCAAGCTGGGCGGGGCTGTAAGCACGTTAGAAGACAGGATTAGAATTCAAAACACCTTGACAAATTGGAGAATTGGTCTGAAATCAGCAGACCTTCAGCAAAGACAAAGTTCTACACATGGGAAGGAAAAACATTGAATGCCCAACCACAAAAATGGGGAGAAATTAGCTAGACAGTAGAAGTGCTGAAAACGGATCTCAGGGTTACAGTAGATCACAAAATGAGGGAGCAATGGCGTGATGCAGTTGCTAAGAAGGCTGGTAGTTTGGGGAGATATTAACAGGAGTGTCGGGTGTCAGACATGCAGGTAACTGCCATGGGCGGCGGGTAGAATGGGGGTGGGGGGCCTGGCCCCACCACACTCTGCTTCCAGAAGGCCTACTGTAGGCATACTGGGGATGGAGTATTGCTACCCCCAGGCACCCACCTTCCCTGTGCTCTGGGGACAGTGTGGCTCGGGCCACGTGCCACCCCACTTCCCCATGATGGGGGCGGAGCTTGGGCAGAGGGGGCAGGGCTGAGGTGGGGTTGGGGGCTTAACTCCCCCAGCCCTACCTTCACCCCCTGCCCATGGTAACTGCCCCCCGCTACTCGGTGCTGATGAGAGACCTCAGCTGCAGTGCTGTGCCCAGGTCTGGGCATCGCACTTTAAGACATGAGCAAATCACAGGTCAGTGGAGCACTGCAAAAGTGATAAAAACAAAAAAGGCTTAGAAAAAAAAAAACTTATGAGAAGTTCAACAAGGCGTCGTTGGTCTTGAGGAAAGGCTGGGGGGGGGGGGGAAGGGGAGAGCTGATAGTCCATCATGTATTTGCAGACCTGTTTATAAAAAGGATGAGGACTATATTCTCCACGGCCACGGACAAAGAGTGATCAGTTTAATCTTCAGGAAGGCAGAGTTAGGTGCGATTTCGGGGCGGGGGGGACTTTCTGACTATCCATCTAGTTCAGCATTCCCACCAGTGGAGGTTTTTGAGAACAGGCTAGACAATTCTGGCAGGAATGGGCTATAGATAACTGGTCTTATCTCAGTGCAGGGCGAGGAATTAAATCACCTCTCAGGGTTCCTTACAGAGCCACATTTCTAGGAGGCCAATATTCTCCCTGGGAAGAGACCGGTTAGAAAATTTCCCAGGATCCCCTTGCCAGCAGTAGCCCTCCTTAAGGGAGGGATGATCTCATGTGTCTCCAAAATGAATAACTCCCTCTTCTGTGCACTGAGCCCCTCTGGTTAGCCCCCCCCCCCCCAACCTCTCAATGTCCTCATTGTCATTTGCAAATCAGGGCAAGAGAGAGTTTAGATGATTTACGGTTACAGAAAATGAGAAGTCTAGTAAATGCAGCTGGCTCTGGCCTGCCCTTAAATCTCTAGCTTTGATTATAAGACAGCGTGATCAGAGAGTTTGTGATGAAGCTATAAATTCCTTTGAGGAACTAGCAGATACGGACTTGCAGATACAATGGAGTCAGTAGCATTTATAATCTCTTAGCATCGGCTCCCTTGGCACTGAAAACAGAAGAGGACCTGTTTAGAATTGACCAGACAAAATATCAGTGAAAAACAACCCGGGTTTCAGAGTTGGAATTCACAGCGCTGTGTCGTTTCCAAGCTATTTTCTTTCTGCCCATTTGAGGTAACTTAGATGACTTGATTAGCTTTTAGATTTGCATGGTCTTGCGGGGGAGGAGGGGGAGGGGAACACCCCCCCCCACCCACACACACACACGCACGAATAGCCTAGTTGGGGCCTGTCTTTTCTGTAGTCCACTTCATGTTGCAAGCCATAAAAACACATCTCATTAGTGTAAACTTAAAAAACGACAAATGGTCTGGTAGCACTTTATAGACTAACAAAACATGTAATACTACCAGACTATTTGTCGTCTTTTAAGTTTATCCTGTACAGACTAACTCAACTACCCCCTGAAGCTTCATTAGCGTGTCTGTCATCCTCCCACCTACCCAGCTCAGAGACACGTAAATGACTGGTGAGAAAAGGCGGAGACGCCAAGGCGAGCAGCAAAGCTTGCGGGGCCTTCTGAATCCCAGGTCTTGATGTAATAACATCTCCGGCACACAAACCGGGGCCTTTCCCGGAAGGAAGAATACAAGGTGTCCACCCTGCAAAAGGTACTTCTCCCAGAAGAGGTGAGCATTAGTCAATCGTAAGGGAGTAAGCGAAGCGAACTCCTCGTGGTAAATGCTGAGAGGGTCACATTAAGGTCTGCAGTCAGTGCCCTCAGTGTATTTTCTCCCCCTCCACCAGCTGCTTAGACAAGTTTCTGCATCTGAGAGCTCTTCAGACGCTGGCTACTAGATTAGCTGTCATTAACCGACTACAATAGGGTTAATCAGGATGCTCTGAAGCCTGGTTTCCATGGTTACCCTACAAAACAGATGCACATCTAACAAGTCGGGGAATTAATTTTGCTGTCTGCCTGCCTTCGAGCACAGTTCAGCAGGATGCATTTGCAGCACAGTGCATAATGAGTCAGCCTCGCTTCCTCCCCCCCGCAGGAAAACTTCTTCAATGATTTCCTGAATGGGGTGTGCTGGGGAGAGACCAGATGGGATTATGAGCAGCTATAGATGAAGGTCTGTCTCACCTTGCGCCCATTCAGCCTGACCTGGCAGGAAACAATCCTTTACCTGCAAGTAGACAAGATCTTACTATCTACACAGCATTACGCCCGATCTCTGGGAGGCCCTCTGCAAACGCCACTTGGCTTCTGCTGAACTAGTTATTCACATCAGAGAGAGAAAGAAAAGGAGTGACCTACCCTCTTGCAGGGGGAAAATATATGGTGGGGTGCTTTCTCGTACAGCTGAGCACTGCCCACTGTTCCGGGACACCAAATCGGCCCATAAGAACATAAGAACGGCCGTTCTGGGTCAGACCAAAGGTCCATCTAGCCCAGTATCCTGTCTGCCGACAGTGGCCAGCACCAGGTGCCCCAGAGAGGGTGGACCGAAGACAATGATCAAGCGATTTGTCTCCTGCCATCCCTCTCCAGCCTCTGACAAACAGGCCAAGGACACCATTTTATCCCCTGGCTAATAGCCTTTTATGGACCTAACCTCCATGAATTTATCTAGCTTCTCTTTAAACTCTATTATAGTCCTAGCCTTCACAGCCTCTTCTGGCAAGGAGTTCCACAGGTTAACTACACGATGTGTGAAGAACAACTTTCTTTTATTAGTTTTGAACCTGCTACCCATTAACTTCATTTGGTGTCCTCTAGTTCTTCTATTATGGAAACTAATAAATAACTTTTCTTTATTCGCCCTCTCCACACCACTCATGATTTTATAGACCTATATCATACCCCCCCTTTTCTAAACTGAAAAGTCCCAGCCATTTTAACCTCTCTTCATATGGGACTCATTCCAAACCCCTAATCATTTTAGTTGCCCTTTTCTGAACCCTTTCCAAGGCCAAAATAGCTTTTTTGAGGTGAGGAGACCACACCTGTACACAGTACTCAAGATGTGGGCGTACAATAGTTTTATACAGAGGCAGTAAGATATTCTGGGTCTTATTTTCCATCCCTTTCTTAATTCCATGGTGGGCTGCCGAGGCGGAGGTTTTGCCCAGTCAATCTCGGGTGCAGAAACACTTGTGCTAAGTCAGCATGCAGAGCGCCACAATGCAGTTTCTGCTCCCGTGGGGGAGGCGGGGTTGGGGAGAGTTGCAGGCTGAGCAGCCGTAGATCGATAGGATGAGTGCATTTTAAAAGGCACGGATGTGAGAGTTCGGTTTCAATAGAAGAGGAGGGAAATCCATGCTGAGTCTGCCGAACAGGCAGGCAATAAGGATGGAGGAAGGGCTGTTTCTTGGATTCGATGAATAACATTTAGGAACGGGGCAGAAAGTGGGTTTAAAGGGCTTCCAGATGATGACAACAGCGGAGCCGATGCGATGATTAGAAGAGAAAAGGAGAATCCCTCCCGTGATGGAACAAGACTGCCAAGGAGGCAATAACCATCCGCACAAACAAGCTACGGGGTAGAAACACAGGGGCAGGTGAAAGTGGGTCTCCCAGGGAGGAGAGGTTCTTGCATGTGTCAGCCAATACTTGGCTTATATGAATGGCTCCTGAACTGCGGCACTGTGTTCTACAGAACTTACATGTTGAGAGTCAAGCTGGGGAGAAGGAATGGGAGAGGGATTAGATCAAGGGAGGGCAAAAAGACCTTCATGGGCTGGATTTGGCCCACCAAGTGGGTTGATCCTGTCCGTGGAGGCCCTGCCACTCCTCCACCCCCAGGCCAATCAGACACTTGTGGCGTTGGCTGGATAAAAGCTCTGTCGCTGGAAGGAAATAGCTGCAATATTCTTGGAGTTTAATTTTGCAGGACGCTTCTATTACCAAGCCTGCAGGCCACAGACCAGCTTCCTTCCTAAGCTTCTAGGGCAAACCCAGATCTGTCGAAGGCCGAGATCGCTGCGGGTGCTAGAGTCAGCCCTTGGCGACGCTAGTTTTGCTCCCACACACCACTGCTCCCCAGGGGCGCCCTCTTCAGTTGCACCTCAACCTCCCCGCCTTGCTTGTAGCTGCCTGTCAGTGACAGAGCCACGCCCAGAAGGAGCCGGGGTCTGCCATCGAGGGCCAGGCTGACGGTTCTGGCTAGGGATGCAAGGTGTCCGGTATTGACCCGGACAGTCTGGTATTTTCGCTTCTTGTCCAGTAAAAAAAAGAAGTCAGAAAATACTGGATACCTAAAAAGTCGGGTATTTTCTGGATTCTTCCCCCTGCCAGGAGGTGAAAATACCGGACACCTGGCAACCCTACGACACACTCAGCAACCAGGACCAGCCCCCCGGACCTCCCAGCCCCCCTCCCCCCACTGCCCTGGTTCCACAGGGGCATGTCTGTGGGCAGTTATCGGAGAACCAAAATGGCCACCGGCAAAATAGCCTCTTCTTAAAGGAGCCATGCTGATTTTTTATTTTTTGCTCGATAACTGCTGTGTGTGTGTGTGTGGGTGGGGGGGGGGGGTTCTTTTATTTTGCTCAATAACTTTGGTCTCCCTCTTTCCCCCCCCCCCTCGCAACAGAATTTTTTTTTCCTCAGTGGGATTTTTTTTGGGGGGGGGGAAGGGGGTGTTCGGTATTTTTGGTTAAACCATCTGGCAACCCTAGTTCCGGCCAGGTTTCAACCGAGCTGTCGATACGCATGGCATTCTGCCTGAGTGATAAAGACACTTTACCCTTGATGGGTTTTTTTAGGGCTGGAAAATCCCAGTTAAAACGTTAACCGCAGTGTTAACCAGGATCCCACGGGCAGGCTGGTGCGTCCCCCCCCCACACACCTGCTGCGGGCCCAGCTGGGCTGGAGAAGACCCCACCCATGGCACGGGCAAGGAGCTACTTGAGCCTGGTCGTGCCTACTATGCCGTGGCCTGCTCCGGCTAGGCCGGGCTCAGCCCACTGCACTGCAGGCGAGGGCTGCTTGGCCTGCCTCACCACTCGAGAGGCAGGACGTAGGGTTGCCAGGCGTCTGTTTTTCACCCGGACAGTCCGGTGTTCATGGCCCCTGTCCGGTAAAAGCAAAACAAAACACTGGACATGTTTTTCTTGTACGGAAGGCCGGTGGGTTTGGGGGGGGAAGTGAGGAGCCCCGTGATTTTTAAAGGCACAGCGACTTTTTTTTTTTGCTCAACCTTGGTTGGTTCCCCCCTGCTTTTTTCTTTTTTGCTCTACTGATTTTTCCTGCCCTGTTTGGGATTTTTTGTGAAAGCATCTGGCAACCCTAGCGGGGTGCTGCTCACGCTGGGCCCCCCATGCTGCACCCACCTGGGCCACTGGTTACCCGTTAACCTCCCTAATGAGTTCAGTACCCTTGTTTGCTTAGGACGATGGCTATGCAAATAGGCCGTTTGCATATACGCCTTCAGTCACCACAGAATCTCTTATGACGGACTACAGCAGTTTTCCGACTATAGGAATACTGTTAAACAGCCGCACAAAGAGCCGCTGGCAACCCCTCCCTTGCAGCCTAGCCCTCAAATTTAACAGCTAGGCACACGGCAGCTTTGTGATGGGAAGGAAGCATTTTCAGAAGGGCTTAATTCCCTCAGAGTTCCCAGTGGAAATCCATTCCGCCAGCCTCCTTCACAGCTCTCCTGAGACCGGTCTTTGCCAAAACTAAACCCTACCTCTTTAACACATGCTCTGTGCACGCCGCTTGCTCTAATCCCCCGGTTACCTTCTGTCTGCTGCCCTTCCCCATCCAGCGTCTCATCAATCTAATGGAAACTCCCTGGGGCAGAAAGCGGCTTTGTGTTACATGTTTACCTTGTACCTCACACAATGATGCTCCAACCACCTGTTGAGCCAAACTACCATTTTGTAATTTGTCAAAATGCTTCTCCCCTTGAGTTAGAACAGAAGAACAGCCGGACTGGGTCAGACCAAAGGTCCAGCTAGCCCCGTATCCTGTCTGCTGACAGTGGCCAATACCAGGTGCCCCAGAGGGAGGGAACGCAACAGGTAATCACCACATGATCCCTCTCCTGTCATCCATTTCCAGACAGAGGCTAGGGACACAATTCCTACCCATGCTGGCTAGTAGCCAGGGCTCACCGAACCGCGGCAAGCCCCGCTCGCCAGCCACGCTGTCCGGCGATCTGCGCATGTGCAGATCGCCCGAACCCGGCTCTTCCGGGTTGCAATCTACTCGCCACGGGTGAATAGATTGTATTATTTGTTGAGCCCTGCTAATAGCCATTGATGGACCTAATGTCCATGAATCTACCTAGCTCTTTTTTGAAAGTCCTTGTCTTCACACCATCCTCTGGCAAGGAGTTCCACAGGTTGATTGTGCTGAGTGCAAAAAAAAAAAAAAACCCACCCTTACTTTTGTTTTAAACCTGCTACCTACTGATTTCATTTGGTGACCTCTAGTTCTTATATTGTGGGAATAAGCAAATAATAAGTTCTTGTCTCCTCTGCCAGTTCGGTGCCACAAAACACTAGATATTCTGTGCTTAACCTGCATATGCCAAAGGTATGCAGATGACATGGTAAATTTGCCGCCAGCAGAAAGCAGCGTGTGGCAGCTCACACTTTTTGGAGTGAAGACAAAGAACTTGACGGGTACAAGTACAGATCAGGCCTTAAGGTTTTATTCAGCAAACAAAAAAGTTAGTGGCTCACTGGTGCAGTAAGTCAAAAGCAAAAAGCCAGGGCGGGCTGCCTCTGGGAGGTGGAACTTCTGCCCCCAACTTGAAATGCAGCCACACCGACCCTTCACTTAGTACCTGCTGGTGGCAAATGGGGACGTGGCGTGGTGTAAGAATGAGTGGGAGGGGGCTCAGA
Source organism: Pelodiscus sinensis (assembly GCF_052426305.1). Classification (NCBI taxonomy): domain Eukaryota; kingdom Metazoa; phylum Chordata; order Testudines; family Trionychidae; genus Pelodiscus; species Pelodiscus sinensis. The sequence continues at coordinate 43,833,050 of NC_143065.1, read as the reverse complement.
TTGCAGTCCCGTGGGCCCACGGTATTAGAAGCCAAAGCTACGGACGAGTCTCCCAGTTAGCTCATAGCACCCCCGATCTCCAACCCGTTCTGCAGAGCCATAGAAACCATCCCCCCGCGCAGCGCCTGTTGGTGCCTTTTAGCAGCTAGCAACAGCGAGGCAAGAAGTCTGATCTCTGGCTAGCAGGATTTCCCTGCCCTGCTGCCCCACGTACGCAAGAGCCTCAGCCGCTCTTCGGAGCAAAGGAAAGGTTCGCGCCTCCTCACTTGGAGAAAGGAGGAGCTCTTGGGGGGCAGGGAAGGGAGAATACAAGCACCATCCAGAATCATGGACTGGTAGCCCACACTGCTATCCACACACGCCTCTCAACCAGAAACGTTAGCTTGGCGGCATCCTACGGTCCACGCCAGTCACCTCTCTTACGTCAGTCTCCACAGCCAGCCAGCCCAACAAGTAGACCTAGTATTCCATAACTGGAAGGGACCTCAAGAGGCCATCGAATCCAGTCCCCTGCCCTAACGGCAGGACCCAGAACCATCTAGACCATCCCTGACAGGTGTCTGTCCAACCTGCTCTTCGATATCTCCAGTGATAGAGATATTTATTAGGCAATTTATTCCAGTGTTTAACCCCCCTGACAGTTAGGAAGTTTTCCAACCTAACCCTCCTTTGATGCAATTTAAGATCGTTGCTTCTTGTCCTATCCTCAGAGGCCAAGGAGAACAATTTTTCTCTCTCCTCCTTGCAACCCTTTTAGATACTTGAAAACCCCTATGTCCCCTCTCAGCCTTCTCTTTTCTAAACTAAACAAGCAATTCTTTCCATCTTCACATATAGCTCATGTTCTCTAGACCTTGAATCATTTTTGTTGCTCTTCTCTGGACCCTCTCCAATTTCTCCACATCGTTCCTGAAACGCGGTGCCCGGAACTGGACACAATACTCCAACGGAGGCCTAACCAGCGCAGAGTAGAGCAGAAGAACGACTTCTCATGTCTTGCTCACAACACTCCTCTTCATGCCTCCCAGAATCATGTTTGCCTGTTTTGCAACAGCATCGCACTGTTGACTCATGTTTAGCTTGTGGTCCACTCGGACACCTAGACGCCCTTTCCGCAGGACTCCTTCCTAGACAGCCGCTTCCAATTCTGTGTGTCCTGTGGTACCTTAGAGACTAACAAATATATATATATATAGCATCATGAGCTTTCATGGGCACAACCCACTTCCTCAGATGATGCCATGTATATTTTTGTTAGTGCCACAGGCTCACTCGTTTTTTAAAGTTGCAGACTAACATGGCTACCCCTCGGAGATGTTCTAACGAGAATAGCTCCTGGTCTGGCAGGGTGAGCAGGCCTGCTTGGCCTGCCCAGAGAAAGCGGCAGAAAGCCATGGAGTAGGGATGGAAATGTGATGTTTAACCAGTTATCCGATTAAAGGGGGGGCAGGCGGGAAGGCCTGTGGTGTGCCTGGGCCTGGCGTGGAAAGGGGCAGCAGGTGGGGAGCTGCTCCAGCCCCCACCGGTTAACCGGAACCAGTAAGCATCACCAGATAACCATCTCCCTGAACCGGTAAACCTTTCACATCCCTAGATATGGAGCCTGCTAGGCTGCAAGGTCCCCTGGCTGAGGAAATTCAAGGGAGCATCTTGTGCTTCCTGCCTGTGGGAGAAAGGGGTGTTTTGAAACACCGACGCCCTCAGCCGGAGAGAAGCCGCCCCAGCGGCAGAGACAGGTGAGGGTGCAGTCCGAGCGGGTGCGTGCGTTGCTGTTGTCCCTTTGCGCTCCCCAGGAAGTCCCATGCCGCGTTCTGGGATTTTAAATCTTCCCCCTCCCCCGGCAACCGTTCTCACGAGAGCGAGACTGGAGCGAGGCGCTGGCCTCCTCGGCAGGCGATGGACTGTCAGGAGCAATTATTCCCGCTCGGTCTCACGCTTCGCCCCGCAGGGGTTGTCGGAACCGGTTTCTACTCACACGGTCAGGTGGGACGAGGAACAGCAGGCAAGCGGCCGCCGGGGGCGATGAAGTGTGAGAGCTTTTCCGCCGCTGCGTCCCTGGCAACGGCTTTCCCCACCTGCTCCGGCAGCGCCCCCTCGGTCGCGCTGGCTGCCGGGAGGGATTCGCTCGGCCTGGACGCTGGCTGAGTGTTTGCTGGACAGGGAGCTGCACGGTTTGGCTGCAGCCCCCTTATCCGTCTTTGCGGAGAAGACGGGTTGGGACGGAGATTTTCCACTGATCTGTGGAACAGCACGGCAGGCTTCCCGCTCTTCCTGGAGAGAACCCAGCCTCACAATAGCCCTGAGCTCTCTACGGCCCTTGTCAATGGCATTCGACGTCAAAGCCATGTAGGAATCCCCAACGCCGTGGGGAAGCCGCATGGGGAAGCCGCATGGGGGGGTAGGGCGGCCACCCGTCTTTTATAGAGAATAGTCCTGTTTTCTGCTACTTTGTCCTCTCTTGATAGAGGCCATACTGGGGTCCTATTTTTTCCTCGAGACCTGGAGGTAAAAGGAAGCTGGTGCGCTCCCCCCCCCCCCCCCCCGCAAGAAGAAGCAGGCCAGCAGGGGTACTTGGCTACCGCAGTGAAAGTGCTCAGCTTCAGTCTTCCCTCTTGCTCTGGGCTGCGGAGGGGAGGGCAGAGGGGGACGCAGCCGGCTGTGAACTTTCCCTTTGCTCCCTGAGGAAGAGCCAGCGGAAGAGACAGAAGAGCAGCAGTGACCTGGTACATGCGGCTGCAGCCCCCCTCCCTCACCCTCCTGAAATGGTACCCTTGCCCCTTCCACTCACTCCTACATCCCTCAGCCCTGAACCGCCCCCCCTAGCCCCAGCCCCGACTCCTGAACCCCCACATCCTCCTGCCCTGGGCCCCCTATGCATTAAATGCAACTGGCCTCTATTCTTGAGGCACCTTGGGGCATATCTACATTAGGAAGTTATTTCAAAATAACTAAATTGAAAACAATCACTCCCGACCTAACAAAATTGAGCTAGCGTGTCCCCACTACGGCGGAGCCTCGAAACGAGCCCGAGGCAGGTTCTGTTAACTTAGAGCCCCAGGAAGCACGGGGGAGTAATCAGTCTGAATGACTCCGGCGAGTCGTTATTTCGAAATAGCAGCAGGGGAGCGTCCACACGACTGCTATTCCGATATAACTATTTTGAAATAAGCGCTATTCCCCGAGGAAAGCGGGAGTACCAATTTCGAAATAACCAGCCTGTTACTTCACAACTAGCCAATTAGTCCGTCATAGGACGGGATTTTCAGGTCTCTCCTCCACGTCGGTCTTCTCTCCTGAGCCTCCCGTCTCTCTCTCTCTCTCTCTCCCTCCTACTGCCTTCCCCCCCCCCAGCTCTCCTCCGCCTCCTGCCTCTCTCTCCGTCTCTCTCTTCTCCTCCCCCTCCCTCGGGGGACCGCGGACTCCAAACGGTCACTTGCATCACTTGCTCCCATGCGGCGGCCTGGCTGAGCAGTGCAGAAGTCAGCCGAGCGCCATGGCAGGAGGTGAAGGGGGGCGAGGTGGTGACATACATGGTCAAGGCCCACCCCCTGGGCATGTAAGTCACCGCCCCGCTCCCTTTCCCCTTCTGCCGTGGCTCTCGGCTGACTTCTGCGCCGCTCAGCTGGGCCACCGCGGGGGAGCAAGTGGCGCAAGTAGGCGTTTGGGCCCCGCACTTCCATGCAACACGGGCCCCCCAGAGGGATCAGCCAGCATTTCAGGCAACAGCGCCCCCCAGAGGGAACAGCCAGCATTTCGGCATTACAGACTCTCAGACACTGGGCTACTATATATATGATAACGGGCTTAGCAGTGTGGATGTGCCACCTATTATTTTGAAATAAGGGGGATTATTTCGAAATAATTCCCTAGTGTAGACCAGGGCTTGGTGGCACCCTACCATGGGGTAAGAAGGGCCCCACCACAGTACGGACAGGATTACATAACTGGTACACGAGATGTGCCATAGGGAGTAGCAACAGGGTTAAAAAGGCTCATTTCGGGTTTCACTTTCCCAATGGCGGCCAGGTAGGGTGTTGCATGACGCAGGCCCAGTGTAATATTGAGGTAAGGACCCAGCAGTGAGATCTTAAAGTCTGGGTTCTCTTGGAGACTTCTGTGGAATTTGGGTGGTACCGAATTTTGCCTATTCTGTATGGTCTATGCAGGTCCCGACTGACAGCTAGAAATGGAGGAGGCATCCTTTCTTCTCTGAGCCTGTCTGGTTGTACACCATGGAAAGACAGTCGGGTGACGGACCTGTACCACCTACGCTGTTGCTGCCCAAATGATGCTACCTTGTCTGTATACAGAATCTCAGTAGCCGAGATTTCTATTGGTACTGAAAATATTGTCTACCCCCCCGACTTGGTCTGCAACTAGGTCCAGACCCAGCCAGCAGACTGGATGCAGCTCTGGGTGTCCAGATTCAACACCCCCCCCCCCACACACACAAACCTCCCCGCTGCCGCCTTTCAATGGAGTCTGAAATTTGGTGCTTGTCCTGATGTCCAATGTGTATTTTAATCTTGTGGCCCTCGGGGTCCCGAAAGAGGAGCAGCCAGCCACCTTCGCAAGTCTTGCTCCAACTCAACGGACCCCCAGGCTTTGAGACTCACCTCTCCGTCTGTGCTTCTCCCCGCGAAGAGCTTGCACGAAGACTTCCCCAATTGCAAAGCAAGGTTCTAGAGACAGACTTCTAGCCAGCGATTGAACGTTTTTGTTCCCGCGGATTGAAAGCTGCATTGAAAAAAGCTCTCTCGTGGCTGTGCGAGGAACAAAGGAGTAAAAGATTTCTTGGAACGAAGCTGCCTCCAAGTACATTTCCAGTAAGTGAAAGATCCGATTCACAGATTTGTGGGGGAATGCAGCAGCTGGGTCCATCACGGATATTCTGCCTGCTGCCAGATTTCAGTAATTACACACTGACTAGAAAGATAGGAATCCGTCATTCTATTTCAGACTCTCTAACTGCATAATGAAGGGAGCAATTATTCACTTGGAAACACTGAAATTTAAAAATCCAAACCCTACCCTCTGTTGCATTCCATGTTGTACACATTACAGACCCAGCCTGCTGACAACAAACCTGGAATATTAATGCCTAGGATTCATGCCACCCTCACTCAGAGATAAAACCCATTTTTAGAAAAAAGACAGGCAGGATAGAGTTTGACAAACATTTTGAAACCCCACATTTCCAGGGTTTTGATTAACAGCAATTTCTCAGGGCCTGACCTGGAAAGATTGTGAGTATTTCACAGAAGCAGCAAGAGCAGTGGGTGCCCAAACCCGTTAGGAGAAGGGAGTCTGATTTTTGTATTGCTTTCTCCATTGAAAGACAAGTTCTGATTTTCATCTTGATCATTCAGCTTAGTAAAGAAATCGGATTCCCTCCTTCCTTTGGGAACAACACAGCCCTTCACAGGATCCCAGCAGGACGCATGCCACAAAGCAGCGAGGCAAAAAAAACTAAACCATGCACAGCCGCTGCAGTTTCCAGGATCAACACTCTCAATCCGCTTATGAGCCGAGCCTGGTCAAACAGCAGCCAAAACAATGCGTTCGAGAGCAGTTGCACCCTTCGGCAACACCACCGCACCGCCAAAGGCAGTGCCACAATTCAGGAAACAGAACCAGACAGCACTTACCCACAGAATGGACCCACTCTTAAAACAGAGACTTTGGCTGCGTCTGTAGGAACCTATTTACTGGGAAAGAGGCCTGTTCCGTGCTAGCGAAACCCAATGCCAGCTGGAGTCCTAAGCAGTGGTGTTGAAAACACCTACCCCAAGCAGGGGTGAATGTTTTGCTGGCAAAAATACCAACATCCGTCTGGTTCTCTGTACAGGTTAGTGCTTCCAACAGCAGCTCCAGGCATTGTGAACACCTGTGATCCCGCCTGAGTCCTCTCTTCCACCCGTCAAATAGAGACAAGTAGAGGATTCTCCGCTCCGTTTTGCAAATAGCCGTCACGGTGGGAGCGGACCTGGCGGTTCACTTCATCATAGGTGTGGCTTCTGTCAGCCAAAACAGGGAGCAGAATCTAAGTCAGCTGACACATGTTCCACACTGCACAACTTAGCCACACAAATGTTCGAAGGCGGGGCCAGATGTACTGGCACCTTGGATGCTTGTAGGCCCTAAAATCTCCCCTGGAGCTACTCAGGACTTGGACAGGTGTAAGATGCATTGAAGGCTGGTCTACACCCCGGAGGCGGGGGAAGGAGATCAATCGACGTCAGCAGTTTACAAACTTTTTTTTCCCTCATGACCCAGTTGAAGAAAATTGTTGATGCCGCGACCCAACATGCTTTGACTAGAGTGTGGGCTCCGGGGTGGGGCTGTGGAGGAGCTTTGGGCTGTAGGAAGGGGCTCCGGCTTTGGGGGAGGGGGCAGGGCTGGGGCAGGAGGGGCTTACCTCAAGCAGCTCCCGGTCAGTGGTGCAGCGGGGGTGCTAAGGGAGCTTCCTGCCTCTCCTGGCCCCAACAGGTTCCCAGTCAAAGGGAGTGTGGAGCTAGTGCTCGGGGCAGGGGCCCTGTGCTCTCCCCTCACCCCTAGGACCCGGGCCTATTGGCAGCTGCTTCTGGGGCGCAGCACAGTCTGTGCTGCAGAGATAGAGAGCTGCCTTAGCCCCGCCACTGCTCACCTGATCCCCCTGCGGCAACGAGACCCAGCGCCCGACATCCCATTGCTGGTCGTGACCCGTCGTTTGAAACCCCGGCTCTGAGTTACAATGACAACTTGTTAATAGCAGGAGTGATTTCAGAGGGCGGGGCAATTAATACTAAGCGGACCGTTAATGCTTTCCATAGTTTTCAGACCATTCTGCTTCTCCCTGGAAGTGCCCACACGTTCTCCTCCAACATTCCAGTACATTCTGTTACCACCGTCTCTATTCCAGCCGGGATACATACAGCCGTGGGAGAACATATGGTAAAAATCTACAGCGGGTGTTGCCACCTGCCATCCTATATACACCCTACAACCTGAAGTGTGTCTCGGGCCCTTTGCCACAGCCTGGTGAGGCGGTACATTCGGATACCTTGAAGCTAGAAATACAAAACAACTAGCTGAGGCCGAATTGTTTCCCCAAGGAAGGCAATAGAAAGCGTCTCACCTCTAGCCTCGAATGAAGCTTTCAATGGAAGGAAATCACCCCTGCAGCACAGGGTTTGCTTGACAGAGCTGGAAAAGAAGAATGGCCCCGTTTCCAGCAGTCAGGAAGCACACGCGCAAATCCTAGAGACCTTTCAAAAGTCCACGGACATACCCCTCTGAGTGTTTGGGAAGGGCAATGGAGCAGAAGACCTTACCGGCCAGCCAATAAAGCAACGTATTCCTAGATGTTGGGACGAGTTCCTGATGACACAACTCCATCGGAGGGTCCCTCTGGACACTACAAGTTGAACCTCTCAAATTGAACCTGACCAGTCCTGAATCAGAGAATTTTCCAGACCACGGGAGGTCAATATTGTCTAGCAGCATCACCAACACTGCCTCTGCCAACTGGGCTGTTGGAGGACATTGAGGGGTAACAGAGCTAAAGCACAGCACACTGAAAGCCAGGACCAGGGGCTGTAAACAAACTTTATGGGACTGCAGGAAACATGGCCACATCCATGACAAGAGGACATCTGGCTAACTAACATCATGCTGGACCATGGATGTTGCCGGACCAGAGAGTTCCGGACTAGAGCGGTTCAACCTGTACTGCTATTTCCAAGATCACTTATTCTCCAACTGCTGTATAAAAATCCACCACTCTGAAGAAGAGAGAGCAAAGCCGAAGGGAGGGCGGAGTAGGGAACAGCAGCTCATGCCATAGAAGCTAACCAGTCCTGCTGCAGAAGACGCAAAGAAAAATTGAAACGCCTACGACTCAACTTACAGAAACAGTGAAGGTAACAGAAGGATCGGCCGCTCCAAAGAAGCAGCACTCAACGAAACAGGAGAGATCGCTGAAAAACCAGGAACGCCCCTCAGCGGCTTAGTAAATCGATGGTAACCACCAGGAGCAGAAGTGCACCCCGTGTTTTGAATAGGCTGCTCACTGCACGTTCAGCGCGGGCCGGGGTAGTACCATAAGTGTCAAAGCAGGGGTGCTTCTAGGATTTGTGGCCTGGATATACTTTGGTACTGACAAAATCGGTAGGTTTGTCTCCACACAACTGTACTGGTAGGATAAGACTGTGTTTAGGTTTATGACGAGTCAATCTTCAAAATTGTCTTCTTGTAATTGTAAAGACAGTTTTTTATTCTGGCTAACTTTATTTATTCTGTTGTCAAACCAGACTGAACCTGCTCCCTGTTCTTGCAATAAAGCTGAGTTACAGTGGGTACTTATGTAATCAAAATGTAGCGGGTTATAATTGGTTCTTTCAATTCTTCTTGCAGATAGAGGAGAGTTCCCATTAGACCCATCAGAACATAAGAATGGCCACACTGGGTCAGATCAAAGATCCATCTAGCCCAGTATTCAGTCTTCCAACATTGGCCAATACCAAGTGCCCCAGAGGGAGCGAACAGAACAGGGAATCAAATGATCCCTCTCCTATCATCCATTTCCAGCCTCTGACAAACAGAGACTAGGGACATCATTCCTACCCATCCTAGCTATTGATGGATCTAACCTCCATATATGTATCTAGTTCTTTTTTGAACCCTGTTAAAGTCCTAGCCTTCACAACATCCTCCGGCAAGGAGTTCCACAGGTTGACTGTGCACTGAGTGAAGAAAAGCTTCCTTTGTTTGTTTTAAGCCTGCTGCCTATTCATTTCATTGGGTGCCCCCTGGTTCCCAGTGTTTTCTCTCCACATGAAACTACTTACCCCCTAATCAAGTCCCCTTTTGGGGGCAGGGGATTGATAAGCTAGACTGAATTTCCTCTAGTCCTTGAATCACTGTGGTGACTCTTTTTTGCACCCTCTCCAATTTTTCCAACATCCTTTTAAGATGCATGATGGCAGAAGTTAACTCAGTATTGCAATATCGGTCTTGCCAATGCAGGGACCGTAGGGAAAAAGTCACCTTTCTGCTGCTGTTACCAACTACACCTGTGATAAAAGAAAGCTAAAATACGGAGGGCAACTAGGGAACAATCTGAACCACTGCTAATTCTTAACCAGACAATATAGAGGAGACTCTAACTCTGTTATTACATACAAATGCCACATAGTGCATAATCCAAATACATACACAAACCAAGCCGTATCCAATCTGATCAAACTTGCCGTATGAAGTTATTACTACACAGTCTTTGAATTCAAGTCTTTTAAAAACTTTCCATCACCACAACCCTTCGGTAAGGCTGTCACAAACACCAGGAAAGGGTGTTTTCTTTTTTCTTCCACTATTTGATCTGAGGAAGTGGGTCTGGCCCACGAAAGCTCATCATCTAATAAACCATCTTGTTAGTCTTTAAAGTGCTACATTGTCCTGCATTTTGCTTCAGCTACCCCAGACTAACACGGCTACATTTCTATCACCAGGAAAGGGGAAAGTCTGGTTCGCACAGAAACAGCCCCTGCTCGCGGTTCTCTCTCTTGAGCCTCCCACAGGGAACGAAGACATCCTAGCGGAAGTAAGACAAGCCCTGTTCCCACAGTGAGCGGGGAGCAGGGGACAGGAAGGCAAAGCAGAGGCAGGGTCGCAGGGATAAGCGAACAGGACGTAGGTTAAACAGTGTGATTTGCTTTAATAGAGAGGATTATACTGAAAGTTTTGTTATCCGGCCTTCATGCAGAATGGGGCTTGCCAGTCAATTGAATATGCCAGATAATGAAGCTTACTGCTCTGTCCCTGCCCCTACTGGCAGATCTGGCTCGAGCCAGGCTGAGGGGGAAGGAGGCACCTGCTGAGGACGTCAGTCGGCAGTCAGAAGCCCCACAACAGCTGGCTGGACAGGCGGGAGTCAGGTGTTCACCTGAAGACAGGGTGGTATTGTGGTGGGGGAAGTGCTGGTTAGCAAAGTTTTCCAGTGAACAGATTGCCAGATAACAACGCTTTCACTGTAGATTAAAGTGCTAGGGCTCAGCATTGAAGAATATGCAGTAAATCAGGCTGAGGTACAATACTGGCATGAAAAGAGGAAAAGCAGTAGACAAGGGAGGTCTAAAAAGGCTGTGTAGGATGGGAAATCTGTCCCACACATCTGATTTCAGGAAGGCTACATCTAGATTGCAGGCTTCTTTCGGAAGAAGCTTTTTTTGGAAGAGATCTTCCAAAAAAACAACAAAAACAAAAACAAAAAAAAACCTTCCGAAAGAGAGCGTCCACACAGCAAAAGTGCATTGAAAAAGCGATCTGCTTTTTCGAAAGAGAACGTCCAGACTGAATGGACGCTCTCTCACTTGCAAGCTGTGATTGCTATGGGCGAAGCGGCCACCCGGGCGCCTGTGCTCTTTCCTCTTCTTCCAAAAGGACTCCCTCTTCCCCATCCACACACGCCTTTTTGCGAAAGAGCTCTTTCGCAAAAAGGTTTCCTCCTCATAGAATGAGGATTACCAATGCTGGAAAAACCCCTCTGTTTTTAATTTTCTTGCAGAAGAATGCAATTGCAGTGTGGACATTCCTCAAGTTTTGTTGGAAAAACGGCCATTTTTCTGACAAAATTCTGTTGTGTAGACATAGCCGAAGAGGTCAAGAGGTTTTTAAGTCCTGGTTTGACAAAGCGCTGGCTGGGATGCTTGAGTTGGGGTTGGTTCTGCTTTGGGTAGGGGGTTGGACTCAATGACCTCCTCAGGTCTCTTCCAGCCCTAAGGTTCTATGTACAGCCGCTCCCCGACTTGTGAACGGTCGAGTTACAACCATTTGCACTTATGACCAAAGCTCCCATGGAGTGGTCGTAAAGGCAGTCCCTGAGTTATGAATACGACCCGCGCTTACGAACAGCACAGTCACGTGTAACTCAATGGGGTCCAAGTTATGTACAGTTCGAGTTACGGACCAAGTGTTGGTCCGTAACTTGTTCATATTTCGGAAAGCGTCTGTACTGGAGTCCTGGCATACGGCTGGGGAGATCTTGCTCTTTTTAAGAAAGGCAGAGGCGAGAGCAGACATAGTACCATGGGCGAGTTTATTAACGTCATGACCCCGAACGTAAAGTGGATGAACAATCCACCCAAAAGGAAAAGGGCCTTCCACGCACCAAAAGAGGGTTTTCCTACTAGGATTTATTTACAGGAAACACACTTGAAGAAATGTGGCAAGTTTCTGATGACTTCTTGGACACAGCTACCACCTGACTTATTCAAGCAGTCTAATAGCTCACCATACTTTTGGTTGACAGTCTTTTTAATGTGTCGGCCTGTGACGGGGCGAGGCAGCCCCACACTGAACCTACAGGGCCCAGCCAGGATTACCTGGCTGTAGAGGCCCCTCCCCCACAGACCTACCGAGCATGCCCGGGCTGTATAAAAGCCTGGGGAAGGACTCAGGCAGGGGAGACAGCCGGAGGAGAAGGACCGGTGCAGGGAGCGCCCACTCAGTTGTCGCTGGGGTCTCCAGGAGAGGCCGGAAGGGACGCGGAGGCAAGTTGGTGGAACCCAGGGACTGCCTGCCAAGGGGACGCCAGCACGGAGCTCGCAGCCAGCTGGGCAAGTACTGGGGAAGGAACCTCAGGGAACCAGGTAGGAAGTGGCACAGGGCAGGAGCGGGAGGCGCCTCTCCCGCCCAGAGAACCTCGGTGCGTTTCGGCCGGATTGCCCCGCCGAGGGAGTGACCCGTTACCCGGTCGCTCACAGGGCCCTGGGCTGGGACCCGGTGGAGTAGGGTGGGCCCGGGTCCCCCTACCTGGGGTGCGTCCCCGCTACAACCCTGAACTACATTGTGAACTCAGGCCGGAGGGCCTCTGCCTTGCTTAAAGGGCCAGCTATAAACTGCATTGTGGACTTGAGCCAGGGGCCTTGGACTTAAGATGGTAGGCGGGAGGGACCCGCCACACGGCCCAATTCAGAAATCAGGGGTCCTTGAAAGGATAAACTTCTCACCTTCGCCAATGTATATGCTCCTAAGCAAGGGCACGCTTTTCTTTTTCTTTTCTTTTTTAATGTTTTAGGGATTTAGGAAATGTTAAGGAAGGAGATATTCCTGTTGGGATTTCACAGGGTGGTTAATCCTTTTTTGTACACAGAAGGCCATTTGGGAGGAGCAAACGCATTGTATCTCTTAGAAAATGAAGATCAGGTGGACATGTGACAGGAAACAAAACAGGTGTCAGGAAATAGATGTATACTGCTACTTGTGTATCTTATTCCAGCATTAATAGTGTTTCTAGGACATTGGCTAGTCAGTCCAAACCCCTCCCCCTAGTTTTTGTGTTTATAACTTGGTTTGACCATGTCCTTGCATAGGTTAGATCAGAAGATAGGGACTCAATAGAAAAAAATAGTTAAACAGAGCTTTGTATGATTCTCTTAGAAATCAAGAGCTAGAACAAAATTTCCAGAAACATTTAGAAGAGTCCATAAAAGTGTGCTCTGGGATTATGGCCAGGCCGTAATGAGGGAGAACCTCACAAATAAAGCATCAGGGATTTGATAGCAGCCTTCACCTTCCTGAAGGGAGGTTCCAAAGAGGCTGGAGAGAGGCTGTTCTCAGTAGTGACAGATGGCAGAACAAGGAGCAATGGGCTCAAGTTGTGGTGGGAGAGGTCCAGGTTGGATATTAGGAAAAACTATTTCACTAGGATAGTGAAGCACTGGAATGGGTTACCTAGGTAAGTAAGGGAGTCTCCATCCCTAGAGGTGTTTAAGTCTTGGCTTGACAAAGCCCTGGCTGGGTTGATTTAGTGGGGATTGGTCCTGCCTAGAGCAGGGGGCTGGACTTGATGGCCTTCTAAGGTCTCTTCCAGCTCTATGATTCCATGATCTCGAAAAAAAAGTGAGAACTCCTTGAAGAAGGCAGTTTGGCTAAGAAAGGCTGACCGACCTACGGGATCTAAAAGGGTGCCTAAGAAAATAATGGACATAAGAGGGAAGATTAATTGGTTATAAACATGAAAAGCTGAGCAAGCACTTCACTATATTAAACAAAAATACTGTGGATGGGGCATGAGAGCCAAGAGGCTTGTAGCCAGAAAGTTAAAAGAGAAATAGGATAAGCTAGGCATCACTCTGATTAGAACATTTTTAAAGAGATTTAGTAACTGGCATCAGACAAATCGGTGAAACCTTTGCTAATATTTTCCATACTTTGTAGGCTCAGAAAAATCTCAATCCCAGATTTGTAAATAAATAATTTGAGAAACATGAAACTGCCTCATCCTGAAGAGGTCAGATCTAGAGAGGCAAATTGCTGCCAAGGAAGTTGAAAAGGTAACTAAGAGTTTAAAATCCAATACTAACTCCAGGTCCTTAGGGGTTTCCTATAGAATACTGTAAAATTCTCAAGTGAGTTTTGGTCTCTATTTTAACTCAATTGTTTAGTGGCATACTGCAGGGAATGCAATTTACAATTCAAGGGAAGAGGCAAAACTTGGAAGGGAATTATGAAAGACAAAAAAGCCAACTTCCGAGAGATCCCTCGAGCTACTTATCAACGCTTCAGTAAAGGATTGGCACTTTAAACAGAAAAAAAACAAATAATTTATTTTCCATTGTTATCACCTTCCTAGACTCTGTATTACACAAATTAGAAAAAAAAGACCCCCCTCCTCCCATGGTGCACTAAAATAGGGAGCATTCTTTTAATGGAACAGCTTTCACACCAAATATGTACACAAGAGTTGCACCAAAAAGAAGGTAGGTACTTAGAAACTTGTACCCTTTCTAGCCTACCCAGAGGAGGTGGGTTCCCCAACAAGCAAATCAGAATCTTATTCAGGATTTCTGAATATAAACTGATCCAGAACAAGCAACGTATAATTGATGGTGTTAATGAATGATTGCAACTTTGCCTTAATAAAGAGTTAGACCAAAAAAATCCACTTCCATTTTATGAGGATTCCCCATGGCCAACGACTCTGACCTCTCTGTCAGTTAGCCAGTTTGGGTACATCTATACGATAGCGTTCTTTTGAAATAACATAATAGTGCCCAGCTACACTGCAAACCTTTATTTCGAAATAACGGTGAGCTGAAGGACTTCTTACTCCAACTCCTGGTAATGCTCATTTCACGAGGGGTAAGGAAAGTCGGAGGAAGAGTGCTCTTCCTTCGACTTCCTGCTGTGTAGACAGCGCCAAAAGCCAAATTACGCTGTTTCGACTTCAGCTACGCAATGGACGTAGCTGAAGCTGCGTAGCGTAATTTGACTTTAGCCCTGCTGTGTTGACGCACCCTTTGTGACCTCTTCAGAATGTGCTATAAAAGAAAAGCATTACACACGACCAGTAATCAGAAAGTTGCAGAGCACAGAGTCAAAACATCTTACGGAAGTCTATTCCATCTTTATCAACCAAAGACTGGAATCAGTTTGACAAGACCTACTGTCCATAAAACCAGGCTGACTGGCATTAGTGATGCCTATCCTTTACCTGATTGCTAATGGAATCCTGCATTACCTTTTCCATTACATTTTCCAGAAGACCTGATTCCAGGTCTTTGGTTGATAAAGATGGAATAGACTTTGCCCCGGTCACTCTAGAACTGCATTGAACTAGACTAAAAACTACAGCCCAACTCTTTTTGAGTAGTCACCTACTGTTCCGAACGCTAGAATAACCTCATTGTACCCCAGTTTGTAAGTCGGCTCTGTGGTAATTAGTATTTGATCATATTAAAGTACGGCCGGTTACCCTCTCATGCCTTTTGCCTGGCGTGTTTGACTCCTTTGGGTTAACACAAAGTGAGGAAATACTAAAATAGAACTTGGACTTGATTGTTCTTCCTTCGTAAGCTGGGTCATTAGATTAATAAAGGAAGTTCAGGCAAAGCACAGTGTAATGTGAATAACTCGGATTCGAGCCAAAAAGGACCATTGTGATCTGACCTCCTGCAACGACACAGGACAGGGATCTTCCCTGAATTAATTCCTGTTGGAACAAGAGCATTTTTTTTGAGGTAGGGAGGGGGAAGAGACACACAACTTGCTTACAAGTTCTCCCGTGAAGGAGAATCCACTGCAATCTGTGGTAAATTGTTCCTGTTTCCCTTTAATAATGCAGGTTTTCCTATTCTTTTATCATTCCTGTGGCTCTTCCCTAGGGATGTGACAGAGCGGGTCATTGAATAGTCGTGTAACCACATCACATTTGAGCAGTTACACAACTATCGGATAGTCCCTGGGGGTGGGGCTGGCAGCCAGCGTGCTCCCGGCTCCGCTCCCTGTGGAGCCTCCTGCCACTCCACGCTGTTGCTTCTGTTTAAAAACCAGGTCCCCGTGCAGACCGGTTCCTGCCTGCTGCCCCCCCAAGAACCAGCTCCTGCCTGCCCCCTCACTCACCGCTGCCTCTGTGGGAGACAGCAAGGGGCAAGGAGGTGGCTCTGCGGGAGCCGATCCGTGTGGGGAGACAGCTTCCTGCATGCTGACCCCCCCCCACTGCCTCTCTATCACTGCTGCAGTGGGGGGGAGAGGAGAAGCAGATGGCTCCATAGGATCCGCTGCTTGTGGGGAGCCAGCTTATCATGGGTAGGGTTGCCAGGTGTTTTGTTTTCGTCCAGACAGTTCGGTATTCGGGTCCCCCGTCCGGTTAAACAACAAAAACAGAAAATACCGGACATGTGAAATGTCGGGTATTTCCTCTTTCCCTCCGACGGAAGCCCAGCGGGGACAGTTTTCCCCTGCCGCGTCTGGCGGGGGAGGGAGGAGCACAGGGCCATTTAAAGGTGCAGCACCCTTCCCCCCTCTCTCCCCCCACCTCAACCGAATTTTTCCCCTTTTTTGGAGGGGCAGAGAAGGGGGTGTTCAGTGTTTTAACAAAATATCAGCTCCCCCCCACCTTTGCTGCCTCTGATATAGGGGGGGAAAAATGCATGTCGCTGGCAGGATTAACCAATAAACTCTTCCCTGGTGCATCCTCCCCAATCTCTCACCATCCTTCTTGCATGGCTGGCTCCAGAACTGGACACAGGATTCCAGGAGCAGTCACGTGGGTGGCACAGACAGTGGTAATAGACCCCTCCCTCACCAGTCCTTCAAGAGTCCCTTGTTCATACACCAAAGGTCACGTGAGCCCTTTTCATCCAATTATCTAACATGACCCCTAAGTCTTTACTCAGTATTTTGCTTCCTAGGACAGATTCCCCCACCCTCCGCCCCAGCGCCTATGGCCTACGCTCTTTGACATGGGATTTTACACTTGGCCATATTAAAATGCGTATTGCTTGCCCATGCCTGGACTACCAGCCAAGCCAGCAGCCTTGGCTGCAGAGACTTGTGACCACTTCCCCCCTCCCCATCCAATGGTTTGCTCATCCGCAAGCTTTCTTGGTGGTGATTTCATGCTTTCTTGGTCATTGTTTAAAAATGTGACCAGGGCCAAGAATTGATCCCGGGGGGAGAGATTAGACACATGCCTGGTCAATGATGAGTCTCACTTACAATTCGTTTCTGAGACATACTGGTTGATTCACATTTCAGACATTTAACCTGGGCCATATTAAACCTGTAACGTTCTGATTGCCTAGCTGACATCTACACGGCACGTGAATTTCAAAAGAAGCTATTCTACAACAGGTATTCGGAAATAGCTTACTGCAAAATAGCACGTCTACACAACAGGGAAGCCTCAAAATGAGTCCGAGGCAGGCTCCCCTATGGTAGACGCGCTCTCTCGATTTAGAGCCCCAGGAGGCACTGGGGAGGAATAACTTAGCCCCTCACCAGGGCTATGCCAGTTCGAAATAGCAGCAGTGGAGCTTCTGCACACGCCTTATTTCACAATAGCTATTTCAGAAGAGGCGCGATTCCTCGCAGAACGAGGTTTACAGATTTCAGAATAAGCCGCCCGGTATTTCCCAATTATTTCAAAGTGACGGAATGGCTGTGTAGACGCTCGCATCGTTATTTCAGAACAACGGCAAGAAACAGTCTGGTAGCACTTTATGGACTAACAAAACATGTAGATCAGGGTGGGCAAAAGGGGTGGATCCGGCCCGTGGAGGCCCAATTAGGGCCTGGGGGAACGGGGGACCGTCCGAAGCCTTCTCTGTGTGAAGCTTCCTTCACCTTGCCCCGGCCCTGCAAGGAGCCTGCAGCACTTCAAAGTGCCACATGCTCCTTGCAGAGTGGGAGGAGGCTTCCTACGCTCCCTCGCCCCCATGCCCTGATTGGCTTAGGGGTGGGGGAGCGTATCAAGCCTCTTCCAGGGCATGGGTGCCTAGTGAGAAGGGGGGGTGCAAAGGGGCTACCCCACCCCCAAACCAATCATGGTCTGGGATGGGGGTAGCCCCGCCTCTTCCCATTTAGGCCCCGCCCCTTCCGGGGTGTCCCAGGGCTACTTCAAAAAATTTTGAAGTGGCCCTCAGGCAAAAAATGATTGCCCACTCCCGATGTAGATGGTATCTTGAGCTTTCACGGGCACAGCCCACTTCTTCAGATGATCAAATGTGTAGTCTCCAAGGTAGTCTGACAGGTTCTATTATCCATAAATCCATGTTGATCCATTGATCCCAAATCAATTATTCCATTATTTTGCTTGGCATTCAATGTCAGGCTGACAGGTCTATAGTGACAGTATTAATTGTCCAGAGAGCACCTTGGCAAGCTCTTTTGAGATGCTTGGATACAGACCAAATAAACCCTCTGATTTTTTTTCCAAGTCTAATTTAGCAGCTGCTAAACATCTTCTTGAGTTACTGCCAGAATGGAAAGTATTTCATTATCATCTATGAATACATTAACAGCCTTTCTCCCCCAAATTCAAAAGTTATTAATTGAATGTTTCTCCCTTTTCTGCATTATTGACAGTTCTACAATTTCCATCTAGTAATGGACCAATGCTATATTGGTAGAGTTACCATTGTTCTCCCAACTTCTTCTTACCTTACTTAACTCTTCCAGCTATTCATGGCACCTTGTGTCTTTTTGCTTCCCTTATCAGTTTTCTACAGTTCCTAGCTTATAATTTATATTCATTCTTATCAACTTCTCCTTTTTCTCTATTATATAAAAAGCTGCTCTCACTCCCCCACCCTTGGCTATATTTTTAAACACTATATTTTTCTAAAATAAATAAATAGTGAATTATGGATCATTTAGGAAAAAAAAGAGTTCTTAAACAGTTCCCAGTCATTCACTTTGGCCGTGTCTACACTGGCAAGTTATTCCGGAAAATCAGCCGCTTTTCCGGAAAAACTTGCCAGCTGTCTACACTGGCCACTTGAATTTCTAGAAAAGCACTGATGATCTAATGTAAAATCATCAGTGCTTTTCCGGAAAAACTATGCTGCTCCCGTTTGGGCAAAAGTCTTTTTCCGGAAAACTGTTCCGGAAAAGGGCCAGTGTAGACAGCACAGTAGTGTTTTCCGCAAAAAAGCCCCGATCGTGAAAATGATGATCGGGGCTTTTTTGCGGAAAAGTGCGTCTAGATTGGACACGGATGCTTTTCCGGAAAAAGCACGAAAAAGTGTTTTTCCGGAAAAGCGTCCTGCCAATCTAGACGCGCTTTTCCAAAAATGCTTTTAACGGAAAACTTTTCCATTAAAAGCATTTCCGGAAAATCATGCCAGTGTAGATGTAGCCTTTGTGTATTCAAGTCTTCCTCCCACCTTATTTGGCTCAATTGTTCTCATCTTTGTGAAACTATTAGATTACTGGTCTTGACTTTATTTGTTTCTACACAGCCAATATCATCAAGATCTGCACCTCAGAATCCACTAATTTTTAGTTCCACATCAATTTATCTGTCAAGATAAGGTCCACCATAGATGAGATCCTCAGGATGTATGTAAGTCCACAAGGGTATAAATGCCAGGGGCAGTTCCATTTTTTATACGAAGTTCCACTGTACTATTTTTTCCTAGGGAAAGAGCAGAAAGCTAAAAATTAATGGCGGCTTGACCTACCCCCTGTATTGCAAGGTACTTCCTGAATTAACACAGAGGCCGGCAGTTAGCCAAGACAGCATCTGCGAGCTGGATTTGGCCCGCCTAGACATTTGTTCCGGCCCAGGGCAGCTCTGCCACTCCCCCACCCCCAAGCCAATTGAGACCTGGGGACGGGGGAGCACACGAAGTCTCCTCCCCCAGCCAGGGGTGCACGACACCAGAGGGAACCGCCAGCTGTTCAAAACAGCTGGTAGTTCCCTCTAGGCATCATGTGACCCTGGCAGGGCGGGGGGGGGGGGAGGAGGACTTGGCACGCACCCCTGCCCTCAAGCCCTGATTGGCTGGGGGAGTGTGGCTGGGGGAGTGTGCAACATCTCCTCCGCCAAGGGTGCACAGAGGGAACTGTCAACTGTTTTCAAACAGCTGGTGGTTCTCTCTAGCTGCCGTGGGCCCCTGGTAGGGTGGGGGCAGCCCCCTAGCCTAATGCCTCATCCCTCTCCCAGAGCCAGGCTCTCCCAGCGCCCCCAGAGCCAACTCCCTCCCAGCGCCCTGCGCTGCTGCCTCTGCAACAGGGGGCTTCTCGGGAGTGAGACCGGAGCTCACTGGGTGCCGGCCCCACCCCTGGGGATTACAGAACAGTTGAGTAACCGATAAGAACTCACGAGGTTAATCGACTATTCAATTAACCACTATTGAACATCCCTACCTCATGTTAAAAATTTGTGAACACCCACCGCAACCTCCGAAGTCAGAGGAACGCCACTAACGAGTCTCTCCTCTCGGGGTGCGAGGCAGCGTTGAGCGCGCACCGGGCTGCAGGCACTCATGTTGGAGATCCTACCTCACAACCCTGTGGCCCGCTTCCCACCTGCCAGAGACGCACGATGCCGGCTGACCCCGAGCGAAGGCCTCCAACCGACCAGGGCCGCGCCCCCGCCCATGCTGAACTCCTGACAGAATGAGGGGAACAGGGCTCGGTGCTTACGAACATGTCGGAGTTTCTCTGCAGGATTCCTCCCCTCCCCCCACGCAGCCCACGTGCAGGATTTTCTCAGGAGCCCCGACTCAACTTCAACTTCCAAACACCCTTCCCGAGTCCTCGCAAGACGGCTTCTGTTCTTCCTGGCTCGGTGTGCGGGAAGGGGCTCCCTTGAGACGTAATCAACACTGGAATCAACACAGAGGCTATGCTATGGTGTGAGAACACTCCCTCCTCTCCAGATGTGACTCACACCTGTGCAGGGGTAAGGAAAACAGCTTTTTCCAGGGGGACTAACTCCTGGCAGCTTAGCTCTAAGGGCCTGGCTACACTAGGAAATTATTTCAAAATCATAAACTCCCAAAACGACAAAATCAAAATAGCACGTCCCTCTGACAGGGAACTGTGACATGAGGCTGAGGCAGGCTCCCTTAATGCGGACTACCTCGCTACCTCGACTTAGAGCCCCGGAGTGATTCCTTTGAAGGACTCTGGGGAGAAGTTATTTTGAAGAGCAGCAACGGAGCATCCACCCGAACGCTATTTCGAAACAAGTGTTATTCCTCGTGGAAAGCTGGAGTTATTTAAAAAAAAATAACAGGCTTGGAAGTGTGGATGCTCCACTTGTTATTTGGAAATAAGGGGAGTTATTTGGAAATAAGAACATAACAAGGGCCATACTGGGTTGGACCAACGGTCCATCTAGCCCAGTATTCTCTCTGTCAACAGTGGCTAATACCAGATGCCCAAGAGGCAGTGAACACAACAGGGAATCAACACGTGATCCCTCACGTGTCATCCATTTCCAGACAAACAGAGGCTAGGGACATTATCCCTACCCATCCTGGCTAATAGCCATTGATGGACCTAACCTCCATGGATTTATCTAGTTCTTTCTTGAACCCTATTAAAGTCCTGGCCTTCACCACATCCTCTGGCAAGGAGTTCCACAGGTTGACTGTGCGCTGAGTGAAGAAAAGCTTCCTTTGGTTTGTTTTAAACCTGCTGCCTATTCATTTCATTTAGTGACCCCTAGTTCTTATACCGTGGGAATAAATAAATAACTTTTCCTTATTCACTTTTTCCACACCAGTCATGATTTTAGAGACCTCTATCATAAAATAACTTTTTAGTGCAGACCAGGGCTAGGTGTGGATCCCCTTGGTGAGAAGCCACCTCTCTGCACTCTTCCACATCCCATATCTTTCCTACAAGAAGCATGACCGGATCTATAGGACAGCCTTACAGCAGACGCAGAGGGCATGTGTTTTAATGACAGCTACATGCTTCGTATTTACATTAGAAGGCAACACAGGGGGCTAGGGGAGGAGAGAATGTGAGTTTACAGTGGATTTCCTGTCTGAAATGTTAGCTTGGTCTTTGTGTGTTGCTTTTTTTTTTTTTAATAAAAGAGTGCTTTTGAAAACAAACACTAGAATCGTGATCCTGCATCGTGCCGCGATGCTACATGTTATTTATGGTCTAGCTCAGAGGTGTGCAGACAGTACTGATGCATACTGATCTTAGACTGATGGATTTGGCACACCGCATGGGTAAAATCCAACTACTTGCAAGAGCTGGGCAAATCATTGATTTCTTGTTTTTCAGTTCAATGGCAGTACTGAAAAGAAATGGTTGGGATTGGGAACTGGGTTTTTTTTTTGGCGGGGAGGAAGGGGGAGCAAGCTGAAAAGTCAAAAGATTCATTTTGGGACAAACACTGTTCTGGTTTCGAGCTTTTAAAAAAATTGAAAAGTAGAACTGAAGTTCTGTGTGAAAGTCATTAAAGAGACAAGTTTTGTTTTGAAAAGTGTCAGTACAAAACACTTCATGCTTTTTAGGGTATTTTTTGAACCCCAAAGCAATCGTGACAAAGATCAACACGAAAGGCACAAAATGTTTTGGTCAACCCACATCTGCATATTTGGAGGAAAAAATTTCAACTGAAAAATTTTGCCTAGTTTCTTCTCCAAACACAACTTCTGCGGGTAGATTACTGCCCCTGGATGTGCCTGCTCGTGGAAGCTTCAAGCGCAGAGTTCCTGCCCACCAATCTGCATGGAAAGTTCTAGAACTTAGCAATGGGCTTAAACTGCACCAATGGGAGGTTTAGGTTGGACATTAGGAAGAAGTTCCTACCTGGCAAGGCGGTGAAACACTGGAATAAATTGCCCAGGGAGGTTGTGGAATCCCCATCTCTGGAGATATTGAAGAGCAGGTTAGATAAATGTCTATCAGGGATGATCTAGACAGTACTGGGTCCTGCCATGAGGGCAGGGGACTGGACTTGATGACCTCTCGAGGTCCCTTCCAGTCCTAGTGTTCTATGATTCTATGTGCAGATCTGACAGCAGGTTCAGGGCTGTCGATGGGAATTTTACTGTATTATAGCCCCTGATGTTACAGGGACCCGACATATGGAAAGGGGAGGACAACAACAACAACTCATAGAATAGAATCCTAGAACACTAGACCTGGCAGGACCCTCGAGAGGTCATCAAGTCCCATCCCCTGCCCTCACGGCAGGACCAAGCACTGTCTAGATCATCCTTGATAGATGTTTATTTCCAGTGATGTCGATTTCACAGACTCCCTAGGCAACTTATTCCAGTGTAACCACCCTGTAGGAAGTTTTTCCCAATGTCCAACCTAAACCTCCCTTGCTGCAATTTAAGCCCCTTGCTTCTTGTTTATCCTCAGAGGCCAATGTGAACAATTTTTCTTCCTCCTCCTCCTCACACTCTTTTAGATACCTGAAACCTGCTATCGTGTCCCCTCTCAGGCTACGTCTACACTGCAGGCTTCTTTCCCAAGAAGCTTTTCGCAGAAAATCTCTTCCACAAAGATTTCTTGCAGAAGAGCGCATCCACGCTGCAAAAGCGCAAGAGGGCGTCCAGATTACATGAATGCTCTCTCACAAGAAAGCTCTGATGGCTATTCACAGAATAGGCACCAGAGCACCTGTGGTTTTTTTCGATTAGTGCTTTCTGTGCAAAAAACCCCATTGCCTGTCCACATATACCTTTTTGCACAATCACTCTTGTGCAAAAAGGTGTTATTCCTCCTAGAAAGAGAAATACCTACACCGCAAAAGCCCTCTCATCTGTCGATTCACTGTAAATTTACTTGCGCAAAAATGTGCTTGAGGTGTGGATGCGCTGCAGGTTTTTGCAGCAAAACGGCCAGTTTTGTGTAAAAACCCTGTAGCGTAAACGTAGCCTCAGTCTTCTCATTTCTAAAGTACTTTACTTCTAGTTTACCATTTTTTCCAATAGAAATAAACAAAAGGAGTGCTCCATCTACAGGCCCAAAAGTTTGTTTTCTGTAACTATGAGGAACACGCATACACCAAGGCCTTCCCTCAGCCCAGGTATGATTCAATCTGTTCTGCTAACTGCAAGCAGGCAAAACCATTATCCGAGGCTCCCCAGAAAGAGTCTTTGGCTTATAAATGGTGATATTTTCAGAAATAAGTTTGGAGTTCTTGTTATTTAACTTCTAGGTTCGTCTTTTCAAGCTTTGTTCCACTGCCCTGAGGGCTAGACATGGCTCTTTTTTTTTTTTCCCCCAAATGAAAGCTAAGAACCTCACATATCCATCCAACTCCAGGAACAGACTGTAAGAATCACACTGAGACTCACAAGAAAGTCACGTGAGAGCTGGCAACACTCTGCAAGAGCTTAGAATAGCTGGTTCTCTCAGGCTAGGTCTACACTAGAGTCTTGTATTGGAAAAAGCTACGCAAAGTGCGCTCTGCAATTAGCGTAGCTTTTTCCGATGGATTTTTCGGAAGAGGCTTTTCCACCATTTGGCTCCATTTACAAGGGGCCAAAAGGTGGAAAAGCCTCCTCTTTCGGAGGAGCCTTTATTCCCCGTGAAATGAGAAATACAGGGTTCCCCAAAAGAGCACATCTGCCCTTCCATTTGAAAAAAAAAAAAAAAAAGCAGAAGAACAGACACAATCCCTGAACCCCGTAGTGTAGACATAGCCTCAGCAGATAACTCCCCTGTTACGTATGGGGAAGTGGCTTAGCTCAGTGTTTCTCCACTTTTTTTTTAATATATAAAGTACCCCTTTTTTATATATATATATAAGTACCCCCAGTACCTACAGTTTTCAGATACAACATTTTTTTTCTACCATTGCAACATATTTGTTTAAACATCTTAATCATAGCCGGGCAGGTGATGAAATTTTGGGGTATAAAAAGTACTAAAATAATAAAGTGCTGTAAAACGTAAAACAAAAATTCTTTCTCCAAGTTTCAGTTGTGTTGACATACACCCCCCCCCCCGACTTTTCTTAAGTACCCCTAAAAGTATTCGTACCACTAGTTGAGAAACACTGGCTTAGCCTGTCCAGCGTAATGCACCCAGGCCCGCAGCTGGGCCAGTCTCCAGTTTAGAGTGCAAGCTTTTAGGGACAGGCAAGCTGCATTCCTGCCAAACACCAAGGAGCCCGCACTGAAAGCCAGGCAAGGCTATCACCTGTATAGGAGTCACCCTGCCTCATTCCCATCGCTTCAGTTCCAGCGGCTGGAAAACAGCAGCAGCCTCCAGGAAGCTCGGGTGCTCCCCGGGCCTTCCGTTCATTCAGAGCCACGCTCCACTCACCTGCTTCGCACCGACACAGCAAGGGGTGACCCCGTGGCGTGGCCTCTGACCCCTGCCACACCCCCGCGTGGAGCCAGCTCGTTCCTCCACGGCTGAACCAACGCTGATCTGAACTCTGAGCCTGCTGCTTCCTTCCTCCCTAGAGCCTCTGGCTTCCCGGCAGTTCAGAACTCAAGTTAACGCAGCCTGATGGGGCAGTTACTCCTCACCCCTTAATGCAGCCTGGTCATAAATCCCAGCACACTAGAACTGGAAGGGACCTCGCAAGATCATCCACTCCAGTCCCCTGCCTTCAGGGCAGGACCAAGCACCATCTGGATCATCCCTGACAGATGCCTACGGAGTGGCAGTCTCTACATTCACTGTGTGTCCAGATTTTCCAGTCACCGGGGAACACCCTGAACAGTTCTGCTCTATTGCAGCGTTGTGATTAACGGAGCACAAACCAGCACCGTGGCACAAGACACGCCAGGAAACCGTGCTGTACCATTCCAACCGGCAACGCTCCGTAGAGAAACCGCGTTACCGTGCCGCTTGCTTTCCCGTGTGCTTCCTTCCTCCCCGACTACCAAAGGTCATTCCCCTGGCGTACTTGATACTTCTGGCTTTTGGGTAGTGGCTAAGACTTTTCCCCACCCAGGAGTTCAGGTTCTTTGGCCAGTCGGGCATCCGCACGGCTAACCCGACAGATCAAAGGCGAGGCGCGCCCTGGGCCTTGAAGGGAAGTCGGCCGCCAATCTGGGCAAGGCATGGGAGTTCATTTGTCGAGTCATGGCCGTGGAGGACAGAGCCACCTGGGCTAGCCATGCAAAAGCTGATTTGGCACAAAGCAGCCGCATCGGCGAGATCTTTTCCCTTGAATCCTCCTTCCACACACTCAGGCCTACGGATTTCCTCCCGCCCAGCCCACGGGGGTCGGAGTGGGAAACAAAAGTACTGAGATCGAAGACAGCGCACTTATGTCCCCCACCGATCTGAGGGGTACGCAAGCCAGCCTGGCCCCGTGGGAAACCAGCGACCCCGCTTTCCGGCCAAAGGCAGCTCCGTTCCCTGGATTGCAAAGCACGGGCACTGCAGAAAATTAACCTCCGGCGTGGGGCACGGCCCGGCTTTTCCCCGTGGAAGGGGCTTGCTGTATCCGGGTGCCCTGTGACATCACACAGGGGTTCTGACCCAACAGCCCGTTGCCACGGCCCATTTCCTACTCCCGGCCCTCCCCGGCTTCCCCTCCCACAACCTGGTGGCCACCTGTAGACAACCGCTGAGCCAAGCAAGCCGGCTGGGCCAGGACTGGCGAAGGGGGGAGCCCTGGAGGGAACAGGCAGCACCCCACAACGGGGGGGGGGCATGGCTCTCTCTCCTAGCCACACACAGAAGCATCTCCAGGGACCCCCCCCCCCACTTTAGGAGGCCAGCAGGAGCCTCCAAACTCCCTGCCAGCGCGCCAAGGGTTAAAACTGCAGCATGCACGAGGCGGGGGGGGGGCGTTTCGGGGGGCCCGTGGGAAGCTTCCCCCCACCCCCTGCCAGAGGGGCAGCCCCCCCCCGTGCATCAGCAGCCCCCCCCCCCGGTGCATCAGCAGCCCCCCCCCCCCGGTGCATCAGCAGCCCTGCCCCAGCCGGGCCCCCAGGGGAGAAGCCAGGCAGCGCCCTACCTTGGTGACAGTCATGCAGGCTCCCCGGGGGCGGCGGGGTGCAAGCGGGCAGCGCAGCCGGGCAGCGGCGGCTGCTCTCCAGCGAGGCTGCTGCGGGCTTGGGGGGTTTCCCTCCCCCTGCAGAGCGATCGGCGTCAGTGGTTCCAGGAGGAGCGAGGGACCCACCCACCCTCCGCTGCCTCCTCCTCCTGCAAGCGGATCGCGCTGCCCGGCCGGCGGCTGCAGTGATGTCAGCCCGCGCATCTCCAATGGATGAGCCTCGCTCTGCAGGCGGCAGGAGGGGAGCAGCCAAGGGGACTGGAGTGGGGGGCAGCCCAGGAGGGAACTGGCTGCCAGGCCGCCGGGAGGAGAAAGGGCCATTTCTCTCCCCTGGGGGAGCACAGACTCCCCCCGACAGGAGAGAGCAGCACACCTGCTGAGTCTATGAAAGGGCGGAGCCCCCCCAGGCCCACGCCGGGGTCTCTAGGAGGGGACACGCCGCAGGAATAGCCCGTGGAAGGGGGATGCAGGCCCACGCCGCAGGAATAGCCCGTGGAAGGGGGATGCAGGCCCACGCCGCAGGAATAGCCCGTGGAAGGGGGATGCAGGCCCACGCCGCAGGAATAGCCCGTGGAAGGGGGATGCAGGCCCACGCCGCAGGAATAGCCCGTGGAAGGGGGATGCAGGCCCACGCCGCAGGAATAGCCCGTGGAGGGGGGATGCAGGCCCACGCCGCAGGAATAGCCCGTGGAAGGGGGATGCAGGCCCACGCCGCAGGAATAGCCCGTGGAAGGGGGATGCAGGCCCACGCCGCAGGAATAGCCCGTGGAAGGGGGATGCAGGCCCACGCCGCAGGAATAGCCCATGGAGGGGGGATGCAGGCCCACGCCGCAGGAATAGCCCGTGGAAGGGGGATGCAGGCCCACGCCGCAGGAATAGCCCGTGGAAGGGGGATGCAGGCCCACGCCGCAGGAATAGCCCGTGGAAGGGGGATGCAGGCCCACGCCGCAGGAATAGCCCGTGGAAGGGGGATGCAGGCCCACGCCGCAGGAATAGCCCGTGGAAGGGGGATGCAGGCCCACGCCGCAGGAATAGCCCGTGGAAGGGGGATGCAGGCCCACGCCGCAGACAGGCGACGTGGAGTCGCAGAAAGTCAGGGCACTGTCATGCTATCTGTTGCCCAGGGGGTTGTATTGGGAGGGTCTGTGCGCAGGCTGGGAAGGATTGCGTTGGTACCGGGTGAAGGTCGCTCGCCCCTCGCTAAGGAATATGGCCACGGGGTTCCTAACCAGAGCCGGATTAAGGCATGGGCTAGCTGGGCAGCTGCCCGGGGCACCAACCTATGGGGGGAGCTTGATGGCAGCTGTAAGGGGTGCACAGCGCCCGCCTCCCGGATTGTGGGCTGCAGCAGCTCCCAGTGGCCACCCTGCAGCGGCCACCCGGGGCGGGGGCCACGTTAACCCCTCCAGCGCCGGCCAGCAGCTCCCTTCCCCCCACGGCTGCGTGGCCCTGCACGGCCATGCTCGGCCCGCCTCAGGCAGCCCCAGGCTGCGTGCCAGCAGCAGTAGCCAGGCTGGACCGGGCCAGGCACGTGCATCCTGCTGCCGCAAGCTCCGCGCGCCCTTCCCCCAATCTGAGATGCAATTAAACTGTCTGTCCAGGGCGCCGGCCTAATCTACTATCATTAAACCCCTCCCCCCCACAAGCAGCCCTGTGGCACTTTAAGAGACTAGCTAATAAGCCACCTGTGCAAACCACAGAAGCAGGTGAGAAAGTGATTGCAGGGCAGGAGGAGGAAGGGGGACTAAATAGCTCAGGATAAAAACCCACCTGGCTAACGATCCATGTGCATTTCTGATTCAGCTCAGGCCTGGGGTAATCTTGAGTGTAGAGTGGTCTAGTAAGAGGAGCAGATGTGTTAGCAGGCCTGTTAGTGAAAGGAATTAGGCGGGTGATCTGTGAGGAAGGTTAAACGTGGGGGCTGATATCTGTTTGTTTAAAAGGCATTTGTGTTGGTGTTTGCTCTGCTCCAGCAATGGACTGTGGGTATTTCAGTAGCCAGAGCCTGGCCTGTTCCCAATACAGTCTCATGTGTGATACCCTCTGGAACAGCTTTGTAAAATTGTAAGTGCGTCAGGATTGTAAAACCTGCACCGAAAAGCCTGGTGTGACATTGGGGCCATTCCCTTTTCCCCACCACTGCGGGGTTGTATATTTATGCCGTATATTCTGTTGTGTTTTCTCCAAGCTGATCTTAAATGCCTCCGCCAGTAGAAACCCAAACTCCAGAGTTTGGTAAAAATCAATTTTTTCATAATGCCACTGTGAGCCCAGTGCAAAGGTACAACAAAAGCAAACAGGGTTTGTTTGAAGATGGAATTATGATGTCTCGCTATTAGCTTCGGAAGGAGGGCTGTCTTGAACAGTGCCCTGTGCTTAAGTAGGGAGAGTCCCCATTTATATCCCTTTTTTCTAAAAATAATCTTCCACTTCAGTCCTGTCCTCTAGTTTCTCTCATGTTTCCAACAGAACCGGAGACTTTTCTTCAGAACACGGTGTGTATGGTTTTATAAGAAATTATGGTTGCCCTGCAAGGTGCCCTATAATGTTTCCATTTCTGTGTGGAATAAATTTTGTTACATGCACCCAGAGATGGGCACCACCAGTAGAAACACCTGCTGCTGTGAGTGCTTTGCTAATCAGCAGAGCAGCATTTGAATTTCTCCTGGGAGGCTGCCCAAGCACTCAGCTTCCATGCTATCCCTCCTTATTCATTCAGATTCCCCCTTTGATTCCTGGCTTGCATTGGGGTTATTCATGTGAGCAAGAACTCGCCGGATCGAGTTCTGTATGTGGCTTCGTGACTCCTAGGAGGGCTCTTCCCTCAAATTCTAGATGGCAGGCACAGCCCTTACCAATGGCAGCAAACAGGACCTTACTGATGTCTGACTTCTCTGAGGAAGGATTGTCTTGGGGAAAAGGCTTAGGAGGATCAGTGTCTGTAAGAAGAATTCAATTGCCCCTTCCCCTCGGCAGGGAAAAAGCTCTGATCCCAGTCTTGTGAGGAGATGCTAAGCAGAGTGTCTTCTCGTTTCCCTCCTGTTCACTTCCTCTGTATCGGCCGCTGTTGGCAGACAAGATACCGGGCTAGATGGACCTTTGGTCTGACCCAGCCTGGCCGCTCTTATGTTCACCAACATCAACCATGTGACCCTGTGCAAACAGCATCGGCGTGACATGGAGGGGAATGGGGCTAGCTTCCACCTTTGCTTCAGCTGCTAGAACTCACAGGTCAATTTGGCTGAAGTTTATCAGAGTCTCACCTTTTTTTAAAAAAAAAATCCAAGTCATTTGCTCAGAGAAACTCCCCACCCCTCCAAGAAGGCACAGGACTGTAAAGACTGCCACAGCAAACTTTGAAAAAGGAGGCAAAGTCCTGTGTATAATTACATAACATTAACACTAAGCAAAACAGGCAGGGTTTTTGCTCTGGGCATGTTGACAACTGTGTCTGGACTGGACTGGCATACCCACCCTAGCGAGGAACATAAACACCACACTCTGATTTAGCTAATGCAGCTCAACACATTTTTAATTTGGCACATCTGTAGTCACACCAGAGGGTAAAACTTCAGTGACCACTTTCATGCCAAAAGGAATAAATCTGAGGAAATCCAGAGTCTGATCATAGCTTGATACTTGTCTGTGCAAAACAATGATTTAGGATGATTATCCCATTTTACAGATGAGTAAATTGTGACACAAGGGTACAGAAGAAGACCCAGGAATATAATTCATGTAATTTATATTAGGAATCATTACAAAGGGATAGAGATTAAGACAGACACTATCTTATTGCCTCTATATAAATCTATGGTACGCCCACATCTTGAATACTGCATACGGATGTGGTCACCTCATCTCAGAAAAGATATATTGGCATTGGAAAAGGTTCAGAAAAGAGCAACAAAAATGTGTAGGAGTCTGGAATGGGTGCCATATGATGAGAGATTAAAAAGACTGGGACTTTTCAGTTTAGAAAAGAGGAGACTAAGGGGGGATAGGATAAAGATCTATAAAATCATGACAGGTATGCAGAAAGTGAATAAGGAAAAGTTATTTACTTGGTCCCATAACATAAGAACTAGGGGTCACCAAATGAAATTAATAGGTAGCAAATTTAAAACAAACAAAAGGAAGTTTTTCTTCATGCAGCACACAGTCAACCTGTGGAACTCCTTGCCAGAGGATGGTATGAAGACCAGGACTTTACCAGGGTTCAAAAAAGAGCTAGATAAGTT
This sequence comes from Pelodiscus sinensis, assembly GCF_052426305.1. Taxonomy (NCBI): domain Eukaryota; kingdom Metazoa; phylum Chordata; order Testudines; family Trionychidae; genus Pelodiscus; species Pelodiscus sinensis. The sequence goes on along the minus strand of NC_143065.1, from coordinate 43,802,597 downwards.
CATGGAGGTTAGGTCCATCACTGGCTACTAGCCAGGATGGGTAGGAATAATGTCAGAGGCTGGGAACGGGCTACACAGGAGGGATCACGTGATGATTACTGTTCTGTTCACTCCATCTGGGGCACCTGGCATTGGCCACTGTCGGCAGAGAGGATACTGAACTAGATAGACCTTTGGTCTGACCCAGTCTGGCCGTTCTTATGTTCTTAACCTTAATCCCCTCATTGAACCACTATACATATTACCTCTTCTAAGGTGTCTGAATGAATGTAGAGTTTTTCGGTCAAATATTTCAAGGGCTACTCTGAATTGGAAGAGGTAGTAATTGGAAACACTGTTTCCTTGCTAATGACAGGAATGCGGAGTCTGGCATGGCTCCCGCTCAGAAGGATCCAGTCACTACACTAGACCCTAGACCACATTATTTTATTGCTACTGAATTAAAAACACTTCGGGCAACGAAGGAGCATTTCCACCTCCTCTTAAGAAAAGCAGCCTGCCAGGAAACAAAGGCTTTCCTTTGTCTAAGGAGATCAGGCAACGAACAACCGGATGAACAAAGCACAGCTATCTTCCAGGTGCTGGCATTGCCCCTAATTATTATTGGCTCTGAGAAGGTGAGCGCCAAGGGAATCCGACAAAAATGTCCATCCTCTGGCACGTTTCGAAAAGCGACGCCGTTTGCAAAGCTAACCCAAGTTCTGCGAGCTGCATAGGAAATCAGGAGAGGGGTGAATGTTTTAAGGTACAGTTAATTGCATTAGCCACTAGAACCAGCGCCCTTTAATGTCTCCACTATCTGCAAGTGATCCCTTTAAAACAAATTCCCCCGTTCCTCCCCGTCAGCCGGCAAGCGAAACGCAAGGATCGTTGCAAACCAAGATTAAAACGAAAAAACACATTTGGTTAACTGAACAAGACAGGGGAATTAGGCGGCTTAATAGCCAGGCAGGGATAAAACAGCCTCTTACAGTATCTTATAAGAACCGGGGAGTTCTTAATTAACCAAACAATAAAACACGCCTCAGTCTGTGTGGGAGGGGAAACGCCTGAGAGGGAAACAGGGCAAGTGCCACAGAGAAGTAGTGGCCCGGATGACATGAGCAAGGGCAATTAACCTGTGTCGGGCCCGATTCTGAGGGAGGGGTTGGATCTGCGGCTTTCTGTCAGGCAAGTGCTGTGAAAGAGCTGGTGTAGGCAGCGTGACCCAGAGGACAGAAGGTGGTTTGGGCCCATCGCCCTCCACACATAAACTCCAGGCTGTGTCCAAACGTGGCGAGTTCATGCTGCTGACTGAGCCCAGCCCCTGTTAGCTGAGCAGCGTAGGCCGCCCCGATGGGACTCTTGGGACGCGGTCCCTGCAGGGACATGGGACTATGCAGGCCGCCTTGCAGGCGGAGGAACCGAGGGAGCGGCTTCCTTCCCTGCTCTCTTGAAACGTCTGGCCTGCAACGGCAAAGCAGGAGAAAGCGCTAGAGGAGAGGCGCCCTCCTGCCTCCGCACCCTGCCCTCGGCTGGCCAGGCTCTCTGATGGAGACACCGCGGCTGGCCAGGTTTGGTGGGATGTCTTGGTGGAGGTCTCGCTGCGCGCCGTCACCTGTCGTTCCTGGAGACGCCAGGACAGTCCTGGAGGGGGGACGACCCTCACCTTGTCTTTTGCTCAGTGCTGGCCAGGCGGACGCTGGTAACACTGCCTCAGGAGCTGGGAAGCAAGAAGCAGAGAGGGTGGGGACAGGCAGCAATGCCTAGAAAGAACCTGGAGAAAAGCCACTTTTCACCCCTTTGGGAAGGACACACAGAGGGTCTTTGCCTGCTCTGAACTAGCTACTCCATGGGTGAGAATAAACCCGGAGAGCTGGCATCTGTGCCAGAGTGAGAATCGCTTTGCTTGGCCTCTCTGAGCCCCCGGGGATCCCGGCACAGAGAACCAAAGCAGGAGCTGCTCTGTTTGCTCAGGAGGCCTCCTCAGCCGCCAGGAATGTCCCTTCCACTGCCTGCCCCAGAGCACGAGGGTGGGGCCCTCTATAAAACCATTTCTGGTAGCCCTGTACAAGGCCCTTGTTAGCTGCCACAAAGAAGCTGGAGCAGCTGCCAGGATCCCAGGCAAGGTCTGTCCTGGAGAGCTCATGGTCTAAACTGGCTGGCCGGCCGGTATACACCAGACAACCCGGTGGGAGGGAGCTGTGAGACACAGCTGGGTGGCAAGGGTGAAAGCCGGGGGCTGGAGGGGCAGCTGACGGCGAGTTGTTAACTGGGTGCTGGAGGGGTGGGCTTGGAGTTGCAGACATTCCGCTAATTGGTCCGACTGGCCTGAAAAGTCTCAGAACGTTGAGTCCAGCTGCTCTACAGCTTGCCCAAGGCGGATCGGCTCCTCTGTTGTTTGCTCCATCGCTCTGAGCTCTTCTTCGGCTTTCCTAGGGATCTACCCCCCACAACCTCCTGCCGCCCTGGGGTCTGCTGCAGAGTCCCTGGGGCTGCCCATCTGGCCACCTTCCCTGCCGCCCGCTGCTGGCATACATCTGGGATTGCGGGCTCTCCGAATGTTCTTCTCAGCTGCTCCCCGGGTGCCTTCCCGATCGATCTGCTGGAATTAATTAGTACCAATTAACCGGTGAGAACAACCCAGCTCCTTCCTCTTGGTGCAGTGACTAGAGGCGGCGGGCACCGGCCGGAGGGCAGCAAACGGGCGTCAGGAAATCAGCCCCTTCCAAAATCGCTTCCACCCCGCAGCATCCCACCAGTCTCCTCAGCCCTGCTTCATCGCCCCGGGGTGGATGGAGGAAGCGGGTGTGGGGGAAAAAGCCCTCCCCCCGTGTAATTAGTCCACGTTGCACAGCTCGCCGCAGGCGCTAATTGCTATTGTCTGGTGTGTGCCTGAGACCTTCCCAGCTCGGAGCCATGCGGAGAATTATTAATAGAACACAGAGGTTCCGTGCAGACAGCAGCGCCAGAGACAACGAAGGCCTTGTAAACAGGAAGCCTGATGGAGGCTCGTGGGGAGCCCCTGCTCTGGTGTGCAGCCCCCTCTGGACACAATGCCCCCCGTTGTGTGGCACCCGCGTCGGGCCCAATTAGGCCTGTCTCTCGCTTTCCCTGGCAGGCGGCACAAAGCATGTGGCTCGTTCTGATGCTGGCCCAAGAAGCAGCCCGGGCCGTGAGCTCCATCAGGCAGTGACTCTTCCCGGCCTCTTGTGAACGGCACGCGGCCTGCAAAATGACCCCCTGCAAAGGCCAGGCATGTGTGAAAACCTCTGGGCATCGCTGCGTGTTTGGACAGGGCCTGCTGCTTGGGGGGGGGGGGGCACCTCGCCAGACCGATCCTTGCAGTCACAGCCTAGGGCTGAGCTTTAACATTCAGGCTGGGGGGAAATCCTCCTCTTTGGAGACCCACAGCGACCTCCAGTAATAGTTGCTCATTTCATGGGGTGCAAATGCAGCAGCTTCCGGTCTCAGCTGTGCACACCCAGCCAGGACCCTTGTAGGGACCCTGGTATTATCTGAATTGTTGAAACCCCTGGGAGACCCACGCATCCGCTTGCTCCCCCTGCAGCCAGGGCAGTACTAACACAGCACAGAAAGACCCCAGCCCATTTTTAGGGGGATTCGGGTGGGAGCAATTCCCCCACCGAGAGCTGCAGAACTTTATGCGGGTTTTGCTTTGGGGGAAGGGGCAGTGATTCTGTGTGTAATGTCGACAGGTGGAATCAAACCTGGGACCTCTGTGGGTCAGCAGCTCCCTGCACCCACAAAAGGTTCCCCACCCCTGCAACACTCATTCTCTCTATAAGTGATCTCCATGTCACTATATGGGATAGTGCACCGTGCCCAGCAGGTGTGTGGGTTACAGGTGGATTTCAGGCAACACCCACACAGAGACTGTAACCAAGGGCTGCCGACCCAACCCAAGAGAGATTGGCCTGGATTTGCACAGACCTTGGAGAAATGACCTAGCAGAGTCCCACCTGCTCCCAGTGATATATGAGGTGGCCTTTCCAGACACGTGGGGGTACAGTATTCAACCCCCTCGTGGGCACTGTGGAAATCTAAAAACATAAACAGCAGGAGTCAAATTTAAGGATGTTAAGGACTGGTTGACTATGTGATTAGCATATGCTTATTGGATAGTCAGTCGACTAGTCGACCCCCCCCCCAGCTGCCTCTATCAGATAGAGGCAGAAAAGGGGGGGGAAGAGAGGGTACTTCAAAGTGGCAGCACTCATACCTGGGCTCCATGCAGCGCTGCCCCTTTGAAATGCCTCCTCGGCCTTTCAACTAGTCGAGTACTCAATGGAAATTCCATTGACTACTCGACTAGTCAATTATTCGTTAGTTAACATCCCTAGTCAAACTACCGGCCGTGGTCCCATTCTGAGTCACAGCCTGGTCTCTCTCCTCTCCTGGAGTAGCTCCAGAGGAGCGCTGCTGACTGCGGTGGAGACACTCCCCGTTTAACCAGTGAAATGAGGGTAGGATTTGGCCTCAAGAAGTGGGAACGCTGCAGCAGGCAGAACACTGCACCCCCGGAGCTCCGGGGGAATGTTGTCATTGCAAACGTTGTGCGAGCGTTGTTTTGTGGCGATGTGGCTGGTTGAGGGGGATACGACTGGCTTTGGATCTGTCTTGGGATCTCCCATAGCACCATGGGAACTACGCCCTCGTTTTTTGCACCTCATCCTTGATCGCAAAGACCGGATCAGCCGGCACAGAACTGGGTTTCCTGGGAAGATTTTTTAGGTTGTGAGTCCTGAACTGCACTCGTGAGCGCCGTTGCTGGGCGGGATCCTATTCCTGGCCTCTGCGGCCGGTCTCCCGGGGCACGCAGCGAGCCGTGCCGAAGCAGAAATCTGCAATGACACAGAAATCTCCTCAGACTGGGTTGTGCTGCATAATCACTCTGGGCTTGTGGAGCGAGAGGGTGCTGTCATGTTTCTGGAATGAAGCAGCCGTTGCGTTGAACAGGGCGCCCTCTCCTGGCCTTCTTCGGGGCTTGTTTCCGAGAGCCACACGGAGACGCCAGCCTGAGATCCGAGGTGGCCTGGCTCTTTCCTGGAGACATGGCAAAGGAAGATGGTGGGCTAGGCGGCAAGGCTGCAATTCGGGCTGTCGTAATCGGAAGATTTCCAACGCAAGAAGCCCGCAGTGAAATGGGGACAGGTCTCCCCAGGAAACCTAGGATCGGTGTCTCTTGTGTCCTTAACGCTTGGCCTTATTTACCGCACCTTGTGGAGTGCTCGGAGCTGTACCAATGTAGGAGTGTACAAATTGCAATAGATACAGGCAGGTCTCTTCAGACCGGCAATGCATAGGCAGAGGGGCGAAGGTGCAGGCGGTACAGGGTTATTTGGGGGGCCTAGGCCGCTCATGCTATGGTTCCCAGAAGAAGGCAGTTTTAAGCCGGGGTTAATGCCGGGGGAGCACCACAGAGCACCCTGTGAGGAGACCTTTTGATCTTACGTGGGTGTCCTGGCTCGTTCACAACCTCTGCAGTCCTGCTTGGCTTCAATACGCGAGAGAGGCCTGTGAGCCAGGCTGTGGGATCAGGCATCTGCGAGGTGAGAATGTGTTTGCGCTGCCTGCTTCCCTCCCTGGCTCTCTAAGACAGGGATGACACCCCCCTGTCTCCCCCTCTCACCCGTTCCAGGGGCTATGCAAGGCTGAAGCAGCCAATAGGTTTGCAGGTGGCTTTTGCACCAGGGTCAGTCCTGCACAGCGCTGGGGGGGAGCCCCAGGTGCACGTAGGGGTCAGTAGGACAGACAGCGCAGGTAAGGTGACCCTGGAGTCCTGCTGCTGACTGACGCATGCCCCTTGGCCCATATCCTGCCTCGCAGTGGAAGACCAGCTGACAAAGGGCAAGCACAGGTCAGGGCATAGGTGGTGGGCGAAGGGACGGCTGGGGGAGGCAAGACCCCAGCCCCGCCCCTTCTATCCAGGCTCCTCCCCCTGGGAACCAAGCACCACCCCTTCACCTGGTGGGTGGTCCCAGCCTCCCTGGACCCGGAGCATGCAGAAGGTGGGTGCTTGAGGGCAGCAACACTCCACCCCCGTGGGTCTACAGAAGGCATTTTGGGATGGAGTCTGGGTGGGGCCCGGCTGGCGGTTTGGGAACATGTGCCTCCCCCTGCCACACACACCTGCCACCCACGGGTAAGGCTAACTTAGCACCCTGCGCATCCCACCCAAGCCTGTCTCCCCTCAGGCATGCCCGTTCTGCACCGGTTCCCTCCTCCGTGGCCGTAGATTCATGGGATTTCTCTGGTCCGCTCCTTATCACAGCCTGTGCCTCATGCTTAGCCTGGCGCACGGACGGGGATCACCTCAGTTTGCGACGGTGCGCCCTGCCATGACCACCAGGGGCAACGCTTGCGAGCACAGGCGGGGAATTTCACTTCCCAAAGCTCAGGAAGCTCAATTCATTTGTCATGCGGAATCTTCCGGGGCCCCTCCAGGTACTCAGCGTTGTGCGCACAGGCGACAAAAAGAGGGTCCCTGGCCCAAAGTCGAACATGGTTCCTCACAACACAGGAAGCAGGGCTCTGCCCGTTAACCACAAAAGCTGGGCAAATAATGGATTTTTTGATGGACTAGCAATTCGGGGTGCAGGGGGGGGATGGAGGGGGAAATCTTTCAAGTTACAGTGAAAACAGGTTTTTGGTGGTTTTTTGTTTGTTTGTTTCAAAATATTGGGAGGGTGGAAAAGTTGAGGCCGGGGGGGAAATAGGGTCAGGTAGGATGGAACAAAATGTTTTCTCTCTGCCAGAAACGTTGTGTTGCAATTTCAGGCATTTTGACACAGGCAATGGCAGAGCAGACTCGCAAAATGTCCGGAGAGAACGAGACAGGGCCTCATGGATCTGCTGTAACCCACTGGGCAAGGAGCTCGCCTGGGAGGTGAGGTTTAATTCCCCATTCCTGGTGTGGGAAAGCATTGGAACTCCATTCTCTTGCCTGGCCAGGGAATGCCCTAGACACTGGGCGATTCTGCCAGGAGTCTCCAGTCTCTCCTCTCAGAGCTGTTCTGTGGTCTAGAAACAGCAGGGACTTGAATCTCCCAAATCTTGGGCCAGGGTCCTAACCACTAGGTGATACAGCCATTCCCTGACCCAAGGCCATTCATTGCTCTCATGAATACCTGTGACTCCTCACTCTGCATGACAATGGATAGCCAGTGGGCCAGGAAAAGGCAGCATTCCCCTGCCTCCAGGTGTGGATTTTCTATCACCCTGGAGCTGTGGCTTTCTGTCCACGTTTTGCTGTGGGACGTGTTGGTGACATTCACCGTCTCTTTAGCGAACTCAGAAAGACGGCTCATCCCCGTCCCCTCCAAACCATGCGCTTTGCCAAGTCAAGTAACTAATCATTTCCGCAGGGGCTCCGGGGCTGGATGCGTGGATGGTGACAGCCTCCTTCCTGGAATTCTGACCCATGCGCGTTGTGGGCCAGGGAGCTTTGAAAAGCCGGGGGTGTTACCAGTAAATGAGCTTGGAAGAGCTGGGCTGAGAGATCTTCCTCTGAATTCCAGGAATTCCAGGGCTCTGCAAAGGAATCCAGGAGCTTGCAGCTTTCTCTCCTCGCTGGTGGCTCACGCAGGCCTATACTGTCTGATAGAGAATTCAAGCTTCTAGGAAAGGCCATTTCTTGCCCTTTTCCTCACAGAGATCAAATGAAAGGGGGGTGGGGCGCCTCCTCCCGTGGATGGCCCCCAGCTTTCTACACCCACACTTCTGCCTCAAGTGTTTGTGGCTCCAATTCAGCAAATCCCCTAAACGCATGCCCAGAGTCCACCAGATGACACAGGGCTTAAGCGTGCTCCTGAGGGCTGTGGTGAATCGGGGCCTTCATCCCCAAGAATCGCCTGCCTGACCTGACCCTCCCCAAACACGGCACGTGGCGGGCCAACACTTCACAGGCCAGCCCCAACGTGCTCAGCCCGGCTTTGTTCTCAAAGTGTTCCGCTGGGACTGTAACAATATGGTTTTTCTGTAGCCATTTTGGAAGGCCTGAACCAAAGCCTTCTTCTGCAGCCAGAATGGAGAGCGACAGCCATTAGCTGTAAGTACGGTTGCCAGGTGTCCGGTTTTGAACCGGACAGTCCAGTATTTGAGCTTTCTGTTCGGGAAACAAATTGAGAAAATAAAAATGAGAAAATAGAAATGTCCGGTATTTTCTAAATAAGACGTAATGTAGGTTGTGATGTCATGTCAAGTGTATCCAGTATTTTTGTTGAAACCATCTGGCAACCCTACCTGAAAGTCCCTCCGGAACACATCTGCAGCTTGGACAGGCCATTCAGTCCTTTTCTCAGAGATTTTTTTGTAGAAAGGTTACTCCAGAGGTAAGAAGCAGGACTGAAGACAAGATGGAGAAGATGCGGCTGCCTTTTATATTCCTTTTTCCATGTGGCTTGTATTTCCTGTGTCCCAAACACAAGCCACCCAGCACATGACCTGCAAGCCGGCCGGTCCGTAGGCATGTCCCTGAATGCTTTCTCTCAATGGGTCAGTTGTATGACTGATGGTCCTTGAAAGTAGGCTAGACAATGCTGACGCCATACTATGTAGGGGGTCTCACCACGAAGCATAGCACAAGTTATGTAATACAGAATTACAGGCATATCTATAACCCAAAATACAATGGTGATACAAACACCTGAATGAGATTATCCTGCTTGACAAATTATAACCTTTTTGTGGCTACCTTACATGGCATATCTGGTACAACCCATTGGCCTTTTACAACATTGGTGTCCATAATATCCTAAAGTATCCCCCACATTTCCTACCATGTCACAGGCTGTTCCTGTTCATATTGCCTGAGCTATGAAAACATGCAGAAACAATTCTTGCCTGTATGACACATTTATTTGTGTGTTGCCGTGTCTTTATTTTTTTGTGTTAAAATAGGGACTCAATAAGTTTCTCCTATTATTCAGTTCCTTGCCCTATCCAAGGCAGATCCTAGTCCCCAAGGGAAGATGCATCGTTGCTAGACTGATTCCACACCCGATCTTTGTCAAAAGGCCAGCACTTCATACAATCCACTTTAGTCCGCTTTTATGGCTTTAAGTCACATTGAAATATATAACGCTCGGAGTCTAAGGTATGTGGCCACACAAAGACTAGCCTCTAAACAGCTGCAGCTGTGAATTGGAACCAAGTTAGTTGTTTCAGTTCCTGTTAGGGTGTAGACAAGCCCGGAACATGGCTGCCACCTTCGTTTCTGAGGGTTTCTGCCAAATAGCTATTGTCTCCTTGAGGAAGCTTGATGCTTGTAATTGCCCTGAAAACCAACCAAACAACCAAACCCTTCTGCTTGAAAGCAAGATGTTTCCATTTTCAAATGGTGTTATGAAGAATGAACATCTCCCTCTAGCTAACTCATATAACCCATCTCTCTGTTGTCATCTGGTTCAAATTAGACCTGGATAATACCCAGGGAGCTAGGAGAACTTGGAGCTGTTTTGACTCGTTCCAAGTATGAGCTGAATGCACTGTGCAAATTCCAGAATGCTCAGGAAATCACAGAGACTTCAGAGCCTGTCTGTAAACAACAATTTCTTCAAGCACAGTGAGGTTTAGAGTTAGAAGGCACAGTAGATCAACTGGTGGGATTTTAGCTCTATCTCTAAACACAACCTAGGACAACACAACCTGACAGTCACTCAATAACGGTCATAACACACTGACACATAGACCTTTGCTGACACACAATTAAGGGTATTAGGTGGTATTTTGTCCCCTTCCAGAACACTGAGGGTACGTCTAGACTACAGGGTTTTGTCGACAGAAGTTTTGTCGACAGATACTGTCGACATAGAGCGTCTAGACACATTCAGTTCTGTCGACAAAGCAAGCTGCTTTGTCAACAAAACCCTGTAGTCTAGACGCAACCCTACAGGCAATAACACCTTCTGTCAACAGAACTCTGTCGACAGAAGGTGTTATGCCTCGTAAAATGAGGTTTACCAGCATCGACAAAACTGCTGAGTTCTGTCGACATTATGTCGACAGAACTCAGCGGTAGTGTAGACGCAGGTATAGTTTTGTCGACAAAAGTCCACTTTTGTTGACAAAACTCAGTAGTCTAGACACACCCTGAGTTAATCAAAACCAGGCTATGAACCATTAGGGCAAATGGCAACATAACCTTAACTCTGCCCACTGCAGCCGGCATTAGACCCTGAGAATTATCTGCCAGCCCTCAAGTTGCATTCACTGTATTCAGTGTAGCTTTTTTTAGGGCTAGCTTATAGAATGTGTGGCCCCCTGCATTATGGAAATTGCAAGCCTCACAGCTTTCCTTCTGGGATCTGAGAAATTAAATCCCTCACAGAAGACTACATTTCGGTGAGGTTGGTTAGGCATGGCCATTTACGAGGGCCACCCAAGGAGGCCCCACTGTCTTGGGCAGCAAACCCGAGCAGCACTGCAAGCCAGTGTGTGAGGCTGCAACACTGCACAGTGAATTTTGGCCTGCCTGCCCCCCGCCACAATTCATTGATTCACGATGCGGGGAGGGGAAGAGGGTGGCAGCCAGGCCAAATGGGATACAGCCTGAATAGGATTGCCTCCTCTGAGAGGCAGGAAAACTGGCTCCTCCCCCACACCCTTTTCTTCTCCCTCAGCTCCCCTGCCACCAACCTAGCACACCCACCCCTTTCCAGGAGCCTTCTCCCATGGAGTCCCCTTCCTGTCCCCTCCCAGGAGCCCTGCCTGCCCTTCCCTGGACCCTACTCCTTCCCCTCCCTGCTGGTGAGCCTTAGGGCCATGCAATGTCCCGGCACTGAGAGGAGCAGGAGCTGGGACCTGGAGCTGCTCCAGCAGGGCTCCCTGCTACCATGCGACGTGCCTGCGGTAACGGAAGTGGCCATAGCAGTGCCCGTGCATGGCCCGCAGTGACGGCCGCTGATTGCTGGGCTTTCTATGTGTCGTGGGCAAACGTGACTCCTGGAAAACCACCCCCAGGACATTGCAGCCAACGGCGCAAGAGGGAAACCAGCCCATGGAAAAAACGGCTCCTGTGGCCACAGTCGACCCAACACTGAGATCGGGGGCCCCATGCAAGCTCATCGAGTGCACCCAGGTTAAGCCAGGCCCGCAGTGTGGAGGGGTCGGGTGGCAGAGCTGTGACTGTGATCTGAGGCGATCGGGAAGGCCCTGCCTCCGACGGGGTGGGGCGAGCCCCCTTCCGCCCCTCCCCCCACGCGTGTGCGGCCGGAGGATGGGCGTGCAGAGAGGCGCGGCATGCTTTGTAGCGGGGCTGAGGCCTGCGGGGGCTCAGCCGCAGTTCCCGGGCCTGCCAGCAGCAAGGCGTGGTGGCGAACGGCAAGCCTGCTGTCCGACAGCCCCCCTGTGTAAGGGGGAGGGGCTGTAAGATCCCGGTTCCTGTGGAGCAGGGGTGTTTGCGCACAGGGCAGCCCCACAGCGCAGCTCCCCCAGGCACAAGCTGGGCGGTAGCGAAGAGGCGACATTCGCCAGGATGCCACTCTCCTAGAGTGCCCAGCGTATCTGCAAAGGCGCCTTTTGGGTGTGGGAGGGGCATCACACAAGGAGGGCGGAGCTAGTGTGCACCTTTGCTCTGTCTTTCCCGGCCTCTCGTGTCCTGGAACCAGATCTCCCCGGGCAGCTTCATCTCTGTTCCAACAAAGGAGGGGAGGTGGCTTATGGACAGTTTGCCTGCAAGCATAGCCGCCCCGTCCACAGGATGGTTTGGGAGGCCGCCCCAGCACTTTTGTGGGCCCTGAGGCAGCTGCCTCAACCCTCCTATGGATGGGAAGGAGCAGGGGATTACAGGGGCCTGGCATGGCAATAGCGGGGTCCCCCCCCCACTCACCACAGTGGCGGGAGCCGAAACGGCCCGGTAGCCTGCCCCACTCCAATTTGCGTAGCTTTTTCTGATAAAAGGCTACAGTTTAGACCAGTGTTTCTCAACCTTTTTTATAAAGTACCACTTTAAAAAAAAAAGTACCCCAAGTATCTACAGTTTTCAGACACGCCATTTTTTCCCCTACCATTGCAACACATTTGTTTAAACAACTTAATCGAAGCTGGGAGGGCGATGAAATTTTGGGGCATAAAAATTACAGAAATAATAAAGCACTGTAAAACTTAAAACAAAAATTCAGTGTTCTCCAAATTTCAGCTCTGTTGACGTACCCCCCCAGATGTCTCTCGAGTACCCTTAAGGGTATTCATACCCCTGGTTGAGAAACACTGGTCTAGACATAGCTTTAGTCTCCTACCTCAGGCTAAGTCTACACTACAAAGAAAAGTCAGAAAAAGATACGCAAATTGCAAACCACACTTTGCGTATCTTTTTCTGCTTTTTTTTCTAAAGAGCCTTTTCTGAAATTTGGTGCGTTTACACGGCACCAAATTTCAGAAAAACCTCCTCTTTCGAGCCACCCTTTCTTCCTCGTAAAACGAGGTTTACAGGAATGGTGAAAGAACGCGTCCACTTTTCAGAATTTTTTTTTTCAGAAAAGTGGACGCATTTCTTGGACGTGGCATAACTTTTCCAGGATACCTCTAGTATCCCGGAAAAGAGCTGCAGAGTAGACATTGCCTCAAGGATTGAGTAAAAGATAACACTAAACCTGTGGTCATGGAAAGAACATCATGTGGCCAGATCTTCCCTGTGCCTTCCCTGAACAGATATTGGTGGCAGACATGTGTGGGCTCAGTGTCTCTGAAAATGAAGCTTGCTAGGGCTTGTCTACATGAGGAGTTATTCCTGACTAACTCTGTGTGGGCACTCTACAGGCAGGTCTACAGTAGGGAGCAATATCAACCTAAGATATGCAACTCCAGCAACATGAATAACATAGCTGGAGCTGATATACCTTAGGTCAAGTTGCCACACGGTCTCAACTGTGGGGGATTGACAGGAGAAACTCTCCCGTCAACTTCCCTTATGCTCCTCGTTCCTATGGAATGCTAGAGTCAGCAAGACAGCGATCAGTGGTTGATTTATCGGGTCTTTACTAGACCCCCTAAATCAACCCCCAGAGGATCGATCGCCACAGTGCTGATCTCCCTATAAGAGTAGGTCTGCCCTTTGCTATACATGAGCCCTTATTTTGGAATAAATCAGGAACAGTTTAATCTGCTTTAAAACCCAACTCTATATTATTCCAGATTAACTTTCATGTGTAGACAACCTGTTTTTTAGATGCCTAAGCATGGATTTGGGTGCCATTTGAAACTGTTGGGCTATATAGGGATTCGGGATTGAGGAAGAAGATGATGCCCAGTCCCCCTGTTCCCATTGAGTTCCCCAAGCAGGAAGTTAGGGATTCCATTTCCCCTGCCCTTTACTCTAGTGGTGTGGCTGGGGATGGACACACCTCCAGAGGCCCTGGAGCAGGGGTCTATTTCACACCCTGGTTCTGCTTCTGTCCTTTTCTTTGGCAAACATCTCCGGATGTGGCAGATTCCAGCTTCTCTGCATTCCACATGCACCGGCTGAGCCAGCAACACTCAGTGATCCGTATTCCTCATTCTACTGCTTCTCTTTGGCGCCTCCCAAAGCCATTGTATGTTCATTGGCGAAGGGGAGCAGCATCGCCCCTTCGTTTTCCGAGCCCGTCTGGATGGATGGCCTCCCTGGCAGAATCTGTGCTGGCAAGCAGTGCACGACTGGCATTAATCAGTCTCTGTCTTACGCGCTGAGCTGTTGGCATGGCAGTTAGCTGTCAATCGACTTTCCTGCCAAATCCCTGCTAAAATCCTGCTCGGTATGGAACGCTGGGTCTCTCCAATGCCGTATCACATGACTCACCCGTTCTGAATTATGTGATTGCTTGAATCACAGAAACAGACTGAGGGTACATCTAGACTGCAGTGCTATTTTGGGATACCAGAGCTACCCCCCATCCACGGAACACATCCGCTATTTCTAAATAATTTTTGAAATAACGGACGTGCTATTTCGGCATCCCTGTAAACCTCCTTCCACGAGGAATAAGTGATGTCTCAAAATAGTGCTTTACTTAGAAATTTGGCACTGTGTAGATGCGCCAAATTTCAAAATAGCTTCTTTCGAAATAAAATCGAAATAAGATGCGCAATTTGCCTGCCACTTCTCCATGGATGTGGAGTTTACCCTTGCAGAATTGTTCATAAATTGCACACAGTGATTTGAGCAGCTAAAAACTTCTGCAGAGGCAGCACATCTGGATAGTGGTATTTATAGATTTGGGGGGGGGGCTCATTGGATGATAACAGTTCTTAGAATGCCTTTCCTGATGTGCCAGGTCTCTTGGCCAGGCCTGGTCCAGCCCTGTTTATACCTTAGTAGCAGCTGGAGATCAGGCCACATAAAGGAAAAGATTATATAAACTCTGATACATTTACTCTGGTGCCTGGGTTGCCATGCAAGGACTGGTCCAAAAACAGCTGCGCCCGTGCCCATGACCGCCCCATTACCGCACCTCATTAGAGTCACAAGTTGGCAGCTCAAAAAATACTTCAGTGTTGGAGGAAAGTGCAAAGACCTCAAACTGCTCAAGGGTGGTTAATGTCCAGCGTCTATCCTCATATAGACGGAATAACATCACACTCCAGAGGAATTGCATGCTGGGTTTCCACCCACTTCAGTCCTCTCGTAGCTTCGGTGCTCTGCAACCCTGCCTTGGGTTTGAGGAGAAGCCAGAGGGATACCCCCATTAGCAAGTCTTCTGACTACACAGGAGAATTCCAAGTATGCTGAACATAGCTGTACTTTTCTTTTTAAACAGTGATCCCTGCATTTTGCTTGAAAAGAACCCCCTCCCACCCTCCCCCCACTTTTGCTAAACCAAAGAGTGTACAGCTATTGCTTCAGGCCATGTCTCCACTTGCCAGAGCATTGATGCTTTGGTGATTGATCTTCCAGGATTTGATTTAGCAGGTCTAGGAACGATCCAATAAATCAAAGGCTGAGGGCGCGCGGCTCCTCCCCCCCGACTTGGCACCAGTACTCCTCATTGTTGAAAAGAGTAAGGGAAGTCAACAGAGGCCTTTCTCCCATTGACCTCGCACTGTGGAGATGGTTCCAAGCTTGGCTTGGTCAACAGGTGTGTTGTGAACAAGACACGAGAAGTCATTCTTCCGCTCTACTCTGCGCTGGTTAGGCCTCAGTTGGAGTATTGTGTTCAGTTCTGGGCACCGCATTTCCAGAAAGACGTGAAGAAATTGGAGAGAGTCCAGAGAAGAGCAACAAGAGTGATTAAAGGTCTAGAGAACATGAGCTATGGAGGAAGGCTGAAAGAACTGGGTTTGTTTAGTTTGGAAAAGAGAAGATTGAGGGGGAACATGATATCAGTTTTCAGGTATCTAAAAGGGTGTCATAAGGAGGAGGGAGAAAACTTGTTCATCTTGGCCTCTGAGGATAGAACAAGAAGCAATGGGCTTAAACTGCAGCAAGGGAGGTTTAGGTTGGACATTAGGAAAAAGTTCCTAACTGTCAGGGTAGTGAAACACTGGAATAAATTGCCCAGGGAGGTTGTGGACTCTCCATCTCTGGAGCATCATTCAAGAGCAGGTTAGAAAAATGTCTATCAGGGATGGTCTAGCCAGTATTTGGTCCTGCCATGAGGGCAGGGGACTGGACTCGATGACCTCTCGAGGTCCCTTCCAGTCCTAGTGTTCTATGATTCTATGAACTCCATCTATGTTATGTGTGTCACTGGAGTTACGTCATTTAAGCCAATCTTCCTGGTGTAGTGCAGACTTGGCCTCAGTCTGTTAAATTCTTCTGCCCCAATTTTACATAAAGGTCAGTGTCCCAGGATCTGTTCCCTCCTGACAGGGATTTAGACAATCAGGGGAGCAGAGGTCATGTAGCTTTTGAGCGACTTGGTGTTGCAATGCTAGCAAAAGGTGCGTATTGATCACTCTGTCGTGATGCTGAATGTGAGTGATTCAAGGACCATGTATTGGGGCAGAGCCATGTGTGACCATGGGCAGTGCCATCTGTGGGCAGATGAGGGTAACTTCTTGGGTGCATTCAGTCCTGCCCCTCTTGGCTAAGCCTGCTATGAAAAGTGCCACACCTAGCTGGTGTCCAGACTCAGCGCCGAGGATGGTCTCCTGCCAGGACAGGGTGTGAACCTCTCTCAGTAACGGAGCGAGAGCTGCAGTCTCCTTGACATGGGGCTAAACTGGTGAGCTGCTCTGCAATGCCAGGAGAACGTGGAAAGTAGCAGAGCAGCTGAGCCCTGGCAGGCCTCCTGGATTTGGTTTGAGGTGGGGCTGGCGTGTAGGATTTAAGAAGTGTTTTCCATCCCTCGCTGTAGGTTAGTCTCTGAATGTCTGGCAGCACGGCCCCATCCACCCGCTAAAGGGAAACTTGAAACTCCCTTCCCACCACCCTCTGAGAGACGAGCGCTCTCCATTCTTGCTGAGGTCAACGGGGGCTCTGACAACGAGCCATGTTTTCACCGCGTCTCGCACTAGAGGAGGGTCTCGTGACCAGAGTGACCTAGGTCACATTCGCCTCCTCGGACACGTTCATGCTCACCGGCAGGATGGCGGCTACAGCTCATGGACACAGCCCTGCCTCTCGGGAAAACGGTGCTGATCAAGTAACAGTAGCCAGGATGGGGAGCTGTGGGAAAGTTGCAGTAAAAGAAGATGTGACTGGAAGAGCTTGGTAGCTGTACGGAGTGGTGTTTCTATAGACTACAAGCTAGAAGATTTACCCAGCATTACACGGGTCCTTAGCTCAAAGAAGATTTATTTTTCTTCTGCAACCCTTCTGCCAGATGACGCCGGCCACAGCCAGGAGGGGTTCAATATCTAAGGCTGTGTCTAGACTACATGGCTCCATCGACGGAGCCATGTAGATTAGGGCTGTAGGCAAAGGGAAATGAAGCGGCGGTATAAATAATTTAAATTTAAATGGCTGCCACGCTGAGCCGACAAACAGCTGACCAGCTGTTTGTCGGCTCCGTGCTAGTCTGGACGCTCCGCTGTCGACATCAAAGCCCTTTGTCAACCACTCCGTTATTCCCCGTGGGATGAGGTTTACCGGGGCAGTCGACAAAGGGCTTTGATGTCGACCGTGGAGCGTCCAGACTAGCGCGCTGAGCCGACAAACAGCTGATTAGCTGTTTGTCAGCTCAGCGCAGCAGCTATTTAAATTTAAATGAAGCGGCGATTATTTAAATCGACGCTTCATTTCCCTTTGCCCAATAAACAAATCTACATGGCTCCATCGACGGAGAAATGTAGTGTAGACGTACCCTAAGGGTTCTTCTCCATCCATCCAATGCAGAACTGGCTTGAGCCGCTCACCCAGTAACCGTGGAAATTCACCCCCCACTCCCAGGTGCCTCTGGGATTCAATGCTCCCCCACGCGCCAGCACAGAGTCTGAGCGAAGGAAAAGAAACTTTCAAGAAAAGGGGGGAAGTAACGTGGTGTTAATTTGGGGAAACCCCAAAGGCCGAGTTCATAACCCAACCCACGAGCCAACGTCCCAGCTCAAGTAGGTTGGGCAGTGTCCTTTTCCTCTCGGGTTCGGAAGTTCAGCACCATAAATGTCCCTTCCCATGCCCAGCCCTCCCTGCACTCCACTCACAGTTGCTGCCCTCGGTCAGGGCAGAGCCAGAGTTCAGAGGGGCAAATATTTGATTTGTCCATAGGGCTTTTCCCAAGCCCTCATCACGAGCGCTCCAGTTCCTTCAGTGCAGTGTGGAATGTCTCGGGCCCCGCCGCCCCAGCCTTCTCCCCGAGGGCAGGCAGCTGGGAGGGGGGCGCGGGGAACCTACCAAGCTGTTGTGAGGAAGAGTATGAAAGAGCCAGTGTCCTATGGGGAACTCATGTGACTGAGCGGTAGCGGGGGGAACCCAGCCCTGCTCTTGGAGCCAAGCGGCTGTTTGCATCACTGGTCACAAGCTGCCTCCTGCCGTTGTCGGTGGACGCCCTGAGGCGGTGGGTTGGCCCTGGCCTCCGGATCAGCTCTGCTCTGTCTCGGCACGTCCCATGTTCCCACGAACTCCACTGGCGGCCCCTCACTGCCTAGGCACAACGCTTGCAAGACTGGCTTCTAGTGACTGAATCACGGAGGACGACTTTAAAAAAATGAGCGGTCCCACGGCGCCTTAGAGGCTCACACCAATATATAGAGCAGCCTGAGCTTCCGTGGGCACAACCCACGGCCGTTGATGAGATGCGCTTGAGAGGAGACACCCCCTAGGGGGCATGCTGGGCTGAGCCCCACGTGGGGTGGAAAACCACACGCAGGCCCCATCGTTTCTGGGGTCTCTTGCATCACTGTCTCAGTCCAGTAACAGGGGAACTCCCCCCGTCTCCATGGTGATGGCTGGGGCAGGAGGAACTCTGGGAATGGATTTGAGGCCTTTCATAGGGATGCTCAAGGGTCTTTGCCAGACCCATTCGGGCGACTTGCGTAAAAGCACTTGCTACAGAAGCAGGCCACCGCTGCGTTAGCCAATCATTTGCAACCCGATCCCCATTTGCTAACACCTGGGAACTTTTACCAACTAGCCGGAGTCCTGTCCGGCTTCGGGAGCACTTGTGAGATGTTCACAGCAGCTCGTTATCAGTCCCGCGGGGCGGTGGCCAGACAATGTGTCTGCTCCCCCGATGGAGACCTGGAATTCTTGTCCCTCGGGCAAAACACAAAGTGTTGGCCTGCCTGAACGCCAGAGTGGCTCCATGCTCTGCCTGGAATTGACATAATGTCCACCGTACCTCCCCAGGTCCCTCCGTACTGAAAACTGGAGGCCGGTGCGTGTGTGAGGGACATTTGTGACCAGTCGTAGGGCTGTCGAGGCTTCCTACCTGGGTTTCATCACGCTGCATATTCAGCACTTGCTCTGTCTGTCTCTGGGGCTCTGACGTGCCCTCCCGCCCTCCCGAAAGCCACCTCTGTCATGGCCTGACCCTTTGTCTGGGGACAAACTGACTTCTGCCTGGCCCTGCGCTGTCCTTCAGTGTTTGGAAAGCTGAGGAGGGCCTCTAGTGCCCAACTAACGGTAGTGCGATGGGACTGGGTTCTTCCATTAAAGCACCAAACTCCCTCAGCTTCTAGACAACACTTCACTGCTCCGACAGCCCAGCAGGCCAGACACGGCCTGGACACCCCACAGCGGGGCCTTTGCGCCGTCATGCCTAGATGGACGCATAAAATTACACGCTAGCTCTTTCATCAACGCCCGCCCCCAGCACGGCGTCGCCTTGCCTGGCACAGGGTGGCTGAGCTCTGCTTCTAGATGCTGTTCTTCATGAGCAGGCGGGGACACACAATTGGCCTGCAGCAGCCATTGAAGCATAAGGGAATTCGTGCCCTCAAATCTGAGAGCAGAATTTGGACTTAATTATTCTTCTAATACCATTTTCTTCTGATGTCTGGCAATGAAAATGCAGGCTCCGAGAACCCAGCCAATAAAGTCTCCCAATACAACTTAGGCAAGGCCTCACTTTCCCCTAAGCAGCAGGGCTTAATATAAAACCCTAATCTCCAGAATACAACTAACCGCATCTCCGACGAGCACAATGCAAGAACCTAGACCCCCTTGGCCTCCCCTAATTTTCTCTCAAGGACCTCACAGTTCACCTTGAAAGCCAACAGATGTTGTGCATGGGGCAGGACACTACAGTAGCCATGTAGCTAAAATGTAGCATTCCAGTGTTTGTACAAAAATAAGACAAGCCTAATGCAATGCAATGTGCCTCAGTGTACCCTGCCAGCCTCTCTTTCCGGCTAGCAGGAAGGAGCGGCCTTGGGGCTGTCGGTAAAGTGTCTGGCATTAGCGCCAGGGCAGGAACAGACCAGAAGAGTCCTAGTGACTGATTATGGTCACAATGGCTACGTCTACACTGGCATGAATTTCCGAAAATGCTTTTAATGGAAAAGTGTTCCGTTAAAAGCATTTTCGGAAAAGCGTGTCTAGATTGGCAGGACGCTTTTCCGGAAAAGCACTTTTTCCAGAAAAGCGTCTGTGGCCAATCTAGACACGCTTTTCCGCAAAAAAGCCCCGATCGTCATTTTCGCGATCGGGGCTTTTTTGCGGAAAACACTACTGTGCTGTCTACACTGGCCCTTTTCCGGAACAGTTTTCCAGAAAAAGACTTTTGCCCGAACGGGAGCAGCATAGTTTTTCCTGAAAAGCACTGATGATTTTACATTAGATCGTCAGTGCTTTTCCGGAAATTCAAGCGGCCAGTGTAGACAGCTGGCAAGTTTTTCCAGAAAAGCGGCTGATTTTCCGGAATAACTTGCCAGTGTAGACACAGCCCAAGTGTGATAGGGTTTGTTGATGTAAGCGAGGGATGTTACAGAACTCTGCGATTTGTCACGACAAAGAGTTCTGTGCTTTGTAGTGACGGTGTTTGGGTATGAGTGAAGAACGTGTGTGTTAATTCGATACGTTTGAAGGTCATTTTTAGGCTCAGATGTACTAAAAGGGGGGGAGGGGAATCTCGGAGGCACCGGAAGGTCACATAAATTACCCCTATCAGGATGGGAGCAGATTGATGACCCAAGAGGTGAAGCCAGCACCTGCTTCTGAAACGCTCCCTGAAAGCACACACGTTCAAAGAACAGCAAAGCAACTTGAAGATTAACCCTTGTGCCAATATGAAGGGTTGCCACACAACTCTGCAATGGGAGCAGAGGACTACTAAGAGCGAGTGGGCTGCTTTTACAACGGCCCTCTGAGTTTGTCCTGCCAAGCTGCAACCTCGGAGCATCAGCATCGCGACTGACAGAACCCATCTCGCCCACTTGGGTCTGATCTAATTGGCCATTAGATTGGTCCAAGCCACAGATGGGTAATTATAACAATATTGGCAGGACTGGTGTGTGTGTGTGAAGGACGGTCTATGCTTCTACATTGTAGTCTCAGTAAACCTGGCCTGTTGCCTTTTCCCCGCGTGCTTCTGATAACACTGGAAATAGACCCTCTCTTCCGTAGTCAACAAGTTGGCCTTTATCTTCCAGTAGGAACGTTCCATTTGAGCATTGGGGGTGCTTGGCTTGGGTCTGTACACACAAGTGAAGGTGTTCAGCCAAAATGTGCTGCCTGTGCACTCTGGTGTCCAAATGCTGGGACCCAGCTGCCTGAGGTGGTGCCATGTAGCTACAGGACCTTGGCGTTAGCCACCCCCTCGTTAGAACTTGGGCTCTTCCCTCTGGACCTTCCCCAGGATGTGCATGGTACGGCCAGCTAACATGGAGCAGCCATGGAAACCATTCCTGCCCTGTTCTGCCCATTCCCTCTGAAGCATCTGGCACGCCCCATTGTCAGAGACAAGATGCTGGGCTGGATGGGCCATTGGCAGCCAGGAGGCATAATGGGGCATCCCCCCAGGAAACCGCTGTGACGGGGAGAGTTGCTAGCTCGGAGGAGCTGGCCTGCTCCAGCCCAGGTCATGGGTCAGAGAGCCAGAGATAAAATAACTAGCAGACACGTGTGTACGCAGCATGGCTGGGGAGCCCGTGTGTGCAGTGGAGACGTCAGAGGGGAACCAACTCAAACAGTGGGCTGTGGGCAGAGTCAACCGTGTAGCTCCTTGAATCCAAGTGGCCAAGCACAACAGAGCAACTGCATCTGGGATGAGGCTAAAGGATCCATGACTTCACCAGATCCATTCAAATACACTATGGCTGTGTCTAGACTGGCATGATTTTCCGGAAATGCTTTTAACGGAAACGTTTTCTGTTAAAAGCATTTGCGGAAAAGAGCGTCTAGATTGGCACGGATGCTTTTCCGCAAAAAAGCCCCAATCGCCATTTTCGCGATCGGGGCTTTTTTGCGGAAAACAAATCTGAGCTGTCTACACTGGCCCTTTTGCACAAAAGGACTTTTGCCCGAACGGGAGCAGCATAGTATTTCCGCAAGAAGCACTGATTTCTTACAGTAGGAAGTCAGTGCTTTTGCGGAAATTCAAGCGGCCAGTGTAGACAGCTGGCACGTTTTTCCCGAAAAGTGGCTGATTTTCTGGAAAAACTGGCCAGTCTAGATACAGCCCTTATGTAACCCCCCCACCCCACTGCATAGTGGTGTTCTAGTTCTGGCTTGCAGCTTAAATTCTAATCACCCCACTGTTAATTGAATGCTAATGAGCTTGCTAGCAGGGGGCAGTTTAATGTGAAGTCACTCTGGCTATGTCTAGACTGCAGGCTTCTTTCCGAAGAAGCTTTTCTGGAAGAGATCTTCCAGAAAAACTTCTTTCGAAAGAGAGTGTCCACACAGCAAAAGCGCAATGAAAAAGCAATGTGCTTTTTTGAAAGATAGCGTCCACACTGAATGGATGCGATCTCGCATTTCAGTTGTGATTACTGTGGACGGAGTGGCCACCAGGACACCTGTGCTTTTTCCTGGAGGCCTCTTCTTTCGATAAAACACTCTCTTCCGCGTCCACACACGCCTTTTTCCGAAAAAGGCTTCTACCTTGTAGAATGAGGATTACCGCTGTTGGAAAACTCCCTCCAGTCTTTCGACTTTCCGTTGAAAGAACGCAATAGCAGTGTGGAGGTAAGTATTGTTTTTCTGGAAAAATGGCCATTTGTCTGGAAAAACTCTGCAGTGTAGACATCCTCAGCTCTTCAGCAAGTTGTCTGGATTCATCTGGAGCTGCAGCTGCTGAATCGTCACCAGCCCCCTCCGAACAGAAGCCCGGTCTCGTACGTCCTCTCCCTGCATCGTTTCCGTCAGGCTTTGATCTGCAAACTCCAGTGAGTTTCCTCGACGCACTAGAAGGGGCTTTGCGTGAGTGGAGTTGGCAGTTCCTAAAGCCCCAGACCAGACTGGGGAAACTCGGCTTTGGGATTTTCTGTTCAAGAGATTAGCTGACGTCGATCGGTGCGGCTGGCCAGGGCCCTGGGTCCCAGGGCTGTGTTGCTAATGGAAAGCACACGCCGCGAGTCGTTTATCTTTCCCAGTCAGAGCCTGGTTCCTCCAAGGGACGCTGAGAGAGGAATTTTCCTTAACATGCTGTGCTGGGAGGGCCGAGCGCCAGGCCGGTTTCCATGCGGCTCGGCTCAATGCCCTCCTGCCCCACATCTGAAGATGGGGGATGACTCTATTTCCAGCTCTTGGAGTGACAGGTGCTGCAACAAGCCCCCACTTTGTGCTAAAGGCGTCTGTGGGGCTGCGAGGCTCAGACCCCGCCGTGGGGCTTTCACAGGGTTTGAAAAAGAGGTAAATAGATTCCTGGAGGTTGGGTCTATCGATGGCTACTAGCCAGGCTGGGTAGGAATGGTGTCCCTGGCCCCTGTTTGTCTGGAGGTGGGTGACAGGGCAGGGATCACGGGAGGTTTGCCTCTTGTGTCCCTTCCCTCTGGGCATTTGGTATTGGCCAATGTCGGCTGGATGGACCTTGGGTCTGACCCAACCTGGCCGCTCTGATGTTCTCCCTTTGGTCAGCTGTGGTGCGCGACGTGTCCTTGTTTTTTTCCTGAGGAGACTCAGGCCCATGCCAGACCCGATGGAGATGTCTGGGCCCTCTGTCCAGCATGGAGACTAAACCCAGGTGCAGGGGATGCTGTACCCTCCTCCGGGCTGCAGAAAGCCAGGTCAGGAGAGGAAGGATGGTTCAGCGTTGAGGACACTGGCCTGGGATCTGAGACGCAGGCTCCATTCCCTGCTCTACCACACGGTTCCAGTGGGACCTTGGGGAAGTCCTTAAGTCTCCACAGGCCTCAGGCCTGTATAACGGAGAGCACGCCTTTTCCTCACAGGGGTGTGGTGAGACGAGCGAACGAGGCACTCCACGGCTGCAGTAATGGACGCTGGAGATGTGGGTGGAGAGACGTCTCCTTCTCCATCTCCTGCCCCCTGCTGTGCCCTCCTCCTTCCTCTGCTAACACAACTTCCAAACTACCTCACTGCCCACGAGGCCTTGACTGCTCAAGCCCAGGGCCAGACGGAGGCATGGGTGAGCCAGCCAGCTGCCCAGGGTGCCAACTCATGGGGGAGCCTGATGGTAGCTGTAAGGGGCACGCGGCATCCCTTACAGCTGCCATCAGGTGCTGTGCGCCCGGATCCCACAGCACCGGCCCTGCGGCACCAGCCAGCAGCGCCCTTCCCCCCATGGCTTTGGGGCCCTGCATGGCCCGGTGTGGCCGGGCCGGGCTGGGCAGCACATGCACCGTGTGCCCCAGGGGCGGTCCCATGTGTGGTGCTGGAAGCCGAGCCCAGGAAGCAACAGGAGTCTAGACAGCCCTGACTTGCAAAGTTTGCACCCAGACTAGCCAAAGGCTCCCAGCAGCGGGGCGATTAACAGATGAGGCTCAGCTCTCCACCTACCTGTATCCGCCAGAGCTCTGTGTCAGGCTCCCTAGATCTGCCCGCGAACCAGAGGTGATGTGGGGAACTCTGGACTGAGTTTTAGTCGCCTGTTTCTTCCTTTCCCGGTCTCCTCAAATGCTCCCCGGGGAGGCAGAACCACCCAAGGGACAGATAGTTATTGGTGAGGCAAATAGGAGACTGGCTGCGTTCAGAAAACTGTGCTTGTTTTGGCAAATTGGAAGTGGCTTGAACTCTTTCCAAACGGTATTTCTGCACTTCAGAATGTTTGAATTTTTCCTTCTTTCCTGGCTTTTTGCCACCACACGTAACCATTGGAATTATACTGTAATGCCAATGATCGGGTTTAATCTATACAGGAATCTGAGTTACCCGAATCCGCAGTGTGCCCTCTCGGTAGCCCCATGTGAGTTAATGCCAAGTCTATTTATCCTAATGCCCGGTTAGCCAAAACTTCTGCAGGCTCCCCCGTCCGCTTTGAAAAATGGAAGAAGTGCGTTACATAGACCGAGGGGTGTTCCACTTTTTTTCTGTTTGGTGCTGTGGAACTTTTTGCAAAGTTGGAGAAATCTTAAGGTGGCAAAAAGAAATCAAAGGAGGCAAGAGGGGGAGATGCATTTACTGCATCTACGGAAGGGAAAGAGGGTCAAACTCAGATGTGTGGGCTTTGACAACCTTTGCTTAAAGAAACCTCACTTAGTGTTTCAAAGGAATAATTTCAACACTCCCCAGCGAGCTATTTTCAACCCTAACCCTAATGTGAGGCCCTGTGTCTCAAATGCAGGCATTGATCCAGCTCTGAACTATCGGCCATAGTGACCCCTGATCCCATCTGGACGGTATTGCAACCTCTGTATGATCGAAAGCTACATGCCAGGACATGGCATGTCCTATTCTGGTACCCGTTAGCTCCTGACATGCCGCTGACATTCTGGGGTCAGGGGGCACCTTTGAATCCGACATATGATTTCTCTCCACACTCAGAAGTGTTTCCAACCACCCACTTTTTCTCCTGTGTGTGTGGATCGTGTGAGCTGCTGGTGCCCCAGATCTTTGTGTCGTGCTGTGCTCGACACTGCATTGTGTTGGTGATATTGAAAAGTGAATGAAAAAGAGCCCAGAAGGGAGACGATGCATACACGCTACTGGCAATTATGGCTAGGATCAGCCACATGCACACACATGGATATACAGACAGACACACTAGACACAACAGGACTGCTGCGCTCAACAAGGGAACAAACCCTACATCTCAGACAGCGGTTCCAAAAAAAGACCTGAGGCACTGCCACCGTGTGGCACTTTGGAGGGATAGCTCAGAAATAACACTGTGGATGAGCTGGTGGTAGTGGGGGAGATTGGAATTAGCCCAAATGTTGCCATGTGCAGCTCAGCTGAGTTTGATGAGGATGCAGGGTGTAAAGCTGGGTTGAATGTGGCCCTTTGAATTAACGAAGCAATTTATACCTGCAAAGCGTTGTACAAATGTGATCCAAATTGAGCATTCTCCCCTGCTGCCTATGGAATAAGGGGAAAAGACCTCAAGAACAGATTGTATTTGCACGTCAGCAGACAAACCAGCTTTGCCAAAGGGATTGATTTTGGCTGTTTGGGGGGGGAGGGCTAAAATTCACTCTGGTCTCAGGTGCTGGTATAATTAAGTGTTGTTCTTATTGCATGATTAATGGGCAGCAGAACTGAACTTAATCCACCTTTCTTCCCGCCTCCAGGGGCGGCCCGTGACTATAGGCCGACTTGGCCGTCGCCTAGGGCGCCGCCTTCAAAGGGGCGCTCAGGGCGCCTGATGATGATGTCATTCCATTGACGGCTGTGCAGGTGGGGCACGGATTGCGTGTTCCGCCTGGGGCACCAGCTGCCGCAGCCCGTTTCAGGCCACTCTTGCCCGCCTCCCACCATGACGGTGTACCATCTATAACCTCAAAAACAACGAGTGATCCTGTGACACCTTAGGGTGCATCTACACAGCACCCTTAGCTCGAAATAAGCTACACAATTTGCACTACACAAATTGCATAGCTTATTTTGAGTGTATTTCAAAATAACTCACTATTCCGTAATACCCCTTAACCCTCGTGGAACAAGGGTCACCGGGACATCGGGATAAGCTTCCCGTTATTTCAAAATCTATTTTGAAAGAACGGGCTGCTTCAATAGATGCAGAATAGCTATTTTGGGATACTTGCGGCATCCCAAAATAGCTCTGCAATGTAGACATACCCTTAGGGTATGTCTACACTGCCACCCTAGTTCGAACTAGGATGGCTAATGTAGGCATTCGAACTTGCAAATGAAGCCCGGGATTTAAATATCCTGGGCTTTATTTGCATGTTCCTAGGCGCTGCCATTTTTAAATGCCCCGTAGTTCGAACTACCTACCCGCAGCTACATGCGGCACGGACTAGGTAGTTCGAATTAAAGCTCCTAATTCGAACTACCATTACTCCTCCTGCAATGAGTTCGAATTAGGGTGGCAGAGTAGACATACTTAGAGACCAACCAAAATATAGAGAATCATGAGCTTTCGTAAGCAAAACCCATTTCATCAGATGAACTGGAGTGGAAATAACAGAAACCAAGAGAGCTATATAACAGCAGAAGAAGTGCCTGTCAATTGTAGGAGCCTTGTTAATGAGGCAAATTAAGTGGGCTGGATGTGTCCTATACAAGGCTTTGGATGTGCAGGTGCAGTTAATGGCAGGAGAAATTGGCTTTCTAATGCACCAACCAGTTAGTGTCTTTATTTAGGCCTAGGGTAACGGTGTGAAATCTACAGATAAATTCTAGTTCTGTCTCTCTAATTGATTAGTGAAATTCCTTTGTACAAGAATGGTTACTTTTAAATCCTTGATTGAGTGACCTGGGCATGTCTACACTATTTCGAAATGACTTGTATCCAGGGCTCGACAAATCATTGAATCTACTCGCCCGTGGTGAGTAGATTTCAGCCGGTCGCCCCGTTTACCGGCGGCGCGTGCATGTGCAATGCGGGTCTTGAACATGCACAATGCAGTGCTGGCGAGCGGATTTCACTGCCGTTTGTCAAGCCCTGCTTATATTGACTTAACTCCCAATTTAACAAAATCGAAATAGTGTGTCTCCAGCACAGGGAACCCTCAAAATTAGTCTGAGGAAGGCTCCATTAATGTAGATTTGCTACCTCGACTTAGAGCCCCAGGAAGTACTGGGGAGCAATTACTTTGAATGACTCTGGGAAGTCGTTAATTCGAAATAGCGGTACCAGAGGAGCCACACTCTCGCTATTTCGAAATAACTATTTTGAAATTAGTGTTATTCCTGGAGAAAAGCAGGAGGACAGATTTCTAAATAAGCAGCCGATTATTTCAAAATAACAGGCTGGGTTGGGTGGATGTTCCGCTTATTAATTCAAGCTAAGGCGGGTTATGTCGAAATAAAGTGCTAGTGTAAACCAGGGCACCAGGAAAGTTAAAATGTTCTCCTACTGGTTTCTGTGTGTTCCCATTTCTGGTGTCTGATTTGTGCCCATCTATCCTCTGCCGTAGAGACTGTCTGGCTTGGCCACTATTACTAAGCAATGCCAAATCCAAGTGAAGTCCGGGGGAAGGGCAGGAGATCCTGGGTACTGGGGTGTTTGTTTCAAGGGCCGTAGGTGCCATTTGACCCACCCTCTCCAGTGCTTCAAGACAGAGCTGATTAGACTCGTGTGAGAGTTCTTGTTTCTCCTCAATCATCGCGAGAGCTGAAATCCCTGGGCTGGGCTGGGGGGCCGAGCCTTGGCCCTCGCCGGTGAAAGAGACAGCAGAGGAGATGGCAGCAAGCAGAAGGTTCACTCCCACCCAACGAAAACACTGCGCTGCCGCTCAAGGGCAGCGAGCAGAGGCTGCGACCTCGCTTCTCCGGCTGTCCTGGAGCGGGATGGGCGGTGAACCCCCCAGAACACACCCAAGACTTTGCTGACATCAGACCACAAACCGTGAGCGGGGCCCAGCAGAGACAGTGGGGAGGGGCAGGGCAAGGGTGTGAAAGGGACATGGAGCCGTTGGATTTTTCACCCTTCTGCCCAAGATACTGGGGGGTGATTATTGTTGGCATAATTTTGAATCACGGTGGGAGTTTTCCCAAATCAATGCTGTTCTCTCTTCGCTCACTGAAGGTTGTCTTTGGTAATACTACAGGGACTCCATGCTTGCAGGTGGCTTCCCTGGCGTCAGGGTGGCTGTTTGGGCCCATCTGAAACAAACCAAAGGAAGTAGGGCTGTTTTTTTTTAATGCGAGAGAGAACCCCTAGCTATTAAACCCGAGCACCGATGCTTCCTCCACCACCAGGCAGCGGAGTTCCATAAATATCAATACCCTGACTAAATCAGGAACCTAGTTTAGCCCAGACCAGCTCCTGAAGCAAGATGAATTGTGGAGAGGCAGGTAATTTAAAGATGGATTTGCCAGTTTCTCAGCAGATCAGACAGGTTCACACCTGCAGATGGGAAACGGCTCCGGGTGCCCAGAACAGAGACGACAGAGATCTAATTTTTGGTCTTCTGTTCCTGGCTTTGCCATTCACTTCTCTGTGCTGCAGCGTATCCACGTGTGTAATGGAAAATACTTTCCTCTCAGTGGTGCTGTGAGGCTAGTCGCCGGGCGTGTGTGACGCTCGTTGGAGGAATGGCAGCGCATGCGATTATGAGCATGGGCTAGATTTGTCGGCAGGTGAAGTTGGCGAACAAATCTTTTGCTCATCCAGAAGTCAAGCCAGAGATCTGGTCCAGCCAAGCGCAGGTCCGTCTGAGACGTAGACAGTCTGTGAGTGCAACTGATCGGGTGAAAAAAACGGGATTGAAAAGCCCAGCTGCACGCTAATGGGGAAAACAGAATTCTCTGGGAGGAGAAATGAACAGGTTGGAGATACTGCAGCCAAACAGCGCACGCTTAATTTAGATAGAAATACAGCATGCTGTCCAGCAGTGTAACTGGAAACTACCAAACGGGCTTTCCCTCAGCAGAGGAGGAAAGGCTGCATTTGACGTGAGAACTGTTTTCTCCATTCCCTCTATACATTCTCACTGTGTAGATTTTGCTCCAATTCTGCCTCTTGGCATCAAGGTAGTACTGCCCTTTGGTTTATGTGGTTGTCCCATACAGAGAGTTGATGGACATCAATTATTAGGTGACTTCTGTGCTCTACTGCCAAATAGCTGGTGGCAAGAGTCGCTTCCGTGTCCCCCAAAGCCTGCACGCTAGTGGATTGGTGAGGCATGATTTCCCTTTACAGAAGTCATGGTGGTGGTGACTTTTCCCCACCAAATTATGTTCATCTATGGGTGTGTCCAGACTGGCAAGATTTTGCGCAAAAGCACATGCTTTTGCGCAAAATCTTGCCGCCTGTCTACACTGGCCGTGAGTATTTGCACAAGAACACTGACTTTGTCCTATACAAAATCAGTGGTTCTTGCGCAAATACTTTGACGCTCCCGCTCAGGGATAAGTATTCTTGCGCAAGAGGGCCAGTGTAGACAGCAACATTAATTTCTTGTGCAAGAAAGCCTGATGGCTAAAATGGCCATCGGAGCTTTCTTGCACAAGAGAGCTTCTACACTGGCATAGATGCTTTTGCGCAAAAGATGTCTTTTGCGCAAAAGCATCCGTGCCAGTGTAGATGCTCTCTTGCACAAATACTTTTAACGGAAAAGCTTTTCCGTTAAAAGTATTTGCGCAAAATCATGCCAGTCTAGACGCAGCCTACGTGTCTGACAATTCTGTTCTTTACTACAGTTTCAATCAGCTTTCCTGGTATTGAACTTGTAATTGCTGAGATCACCTCTAGAGTCCTTCTTAAAAAATACCATCCCATTATCTATGCATCATTTGGTACAGAAGATGACTCAAAGGATAGGTTACAAACCCACAATTTCACATTTGAGTTCTTCCAGAACTCTTCGGTGAATGCCAGCTAGTCCTGCTGACTTATCACTGCTTAGTTTATCAAGTTGTTCTGAAACTTCCTCTAAGTACACCCCAACTGGAGTCAGTTCCTCAGATTTTCACTTAAAAAGAATGACTCAGGTTTGGGAATCTCCCACGTGCCCTCTTGTGAGGACCAATGCCAGGAATTCATTTCCTTTCTCTGCAATGGCTTTATCATCTTTGAGTGCTCCTTTAGCATCTCGATCCTCTGGTTGGCATCTCTGGTTGTTCAGCAGGCTTCCTGCTTCTGATGTGCTCACAATACATTTGCTATTACTTAGGTGTTCTTCAAATTCCTTTTTGGCCTTCCTAATTATATTTTTACCCTTCATTTCACTGAGTTTATGCTCCAATTTTCTTCACTCAGATTTAACTTCCACTTTTTTAAATGACGCTTTTTATCTCATACTGCTTCTTTTACTTGGTTCTTAAGCCACGGTAGCATTTTTTTTATTCTCTCACTATGTTTTTTAAGTTGGGGTATACATTTAAGTTGAGCCTCTATTATGGTGTCTTTGAAAAATCTCCATGCAGCTTGCGTGGATTTCACTTTTGGCCCTGTACCTTTTCATTTCTGTTTAACTAACTTCCTCAAGTTTTGTGTCGTGTCATTTCCTCCTGGGGTGCGTCTACACAGCACCCTAATCTCAAAATAAGATACGCAATTTGCGCTATACAAATTGCGTATCTTGTTTTGATTCTGTTTCAAAATAGCTTATTTTGAAATATGGCGTATCTACACGGTACCAAATCTCAAAATAACACACTATTTCAAGACATCCCTTAACCCTTGTGGAATGAGGATTCCAGGGATGCTGAATTAGCCCACCTGTTATTTCAAAAAATATTTCGAAATAACGGGCAGCTTGTTAAGATGCGGGGTAATAGTTGTGTAATGTAGATATAGCCCTGCTCATAACATAATCTCCCGTCAGCCTAGCTACCCCCTTTGTGGATTTCTTACAGCAATGGAGAACCTGAAGTGCTGCAGTGGCAAGACTGCTGTATTTTAAGTGCAGGCAAGCCCTAGGCCAAATTTCGAAAGGGGCCTTTACCTGGCCTCTGATTTTGCACCAGTAACTGTGCTGCTGCAGTAGATCGTTGGTGCAAGTGACGATATTGGCACATCCAGCATGAGGCTGCAGTTGGGGAATCAGATGTCTGAATTCTGTCGCTTCTTCCGGGGGTCAAGAGTCGGTACAAAAACGTGGAGTGCAAAACTGGAGGCTATTCATTGAAAGCGGATGCTTCTTATTTTTAAGTAGCTGCCTGTCTCTTTAATGTGTTAGTGGCAAAGCAATTAAGTCCAGTCCTGCACGCTAGGAATGTCGGACATGCAATTCCCAAGCCACACAGACCCTCGTCAAACCTCTGGGGGATTGCAATGCCATCTGTTATGGTGACATGTCTGATATCAGACTGGGATAATCCACATCCCTTGGTGATGACTCACATTCTAAGCACATCCTTATGTCCTGGCAGTCTCTGCCAAGAACTTCTGAGGAAAGCACTGGACGTTGTCATTTTTTTTCTCTTCTATTTTACTTTCAACATTTAAACAGCAGAATTCAGATGGGAAGAATTGTCACCCACGTGCAAACTTGTCAGCTCCCCCTCCGGGGCGCCATTGCAGGAGGATAGGAGGGGGCAGCAGCCGTGCGCTCCGGGCTGTGGCTTGCTTTTCATCCCGTTCCCCAGAAACTAAGGCGCTACGTCTAGACTGGCATGATTTTCCGGAAATGCTTTTAATGGAAAAGTTTTCCGTTAAAAGCATTTTCGGAAAAGAGCGTCTAGATTGGCAGGACGCTTTTCCGCAAAAGCACTTTTGCGGAAAAGCATCCGTGGCCAATCTAGACGTGGTTTTCCGCAAAAAAGCCCCGATTGCCATTTTCGCGATCGGGACTTTTTTTGCGGAAAACAAATCTGAGCTGTCTACACTGGCCCTTTTGTGCAGAAGTTTTTCGGAAAAAGACTTTTGCCTGAACGGGAGCAGCATAGTATTTCTGCAAAAACACTGACAATCTTACATGAGATCGTCAGTGCTTTTGAGGAAATTCAAGCGGCCAGTGTAGACAGCTGGCAAGTTTTTCCGGAAAAGCAGCTGCTTTTCTGGAAAAAGTGGCCAGTCTAGACACAGCCAGGAAGTGAGGGGGAAAGTGCTTGCATCCCATGCGTGTCTCCGTTCACCAGCCAGGTGTGAGAGGCGTGCCCCCTACCCTCCCGAAATGGGGCCCGGCCTCCCCCCTCCTCACCTGCAAACAATGGTGAGCAATTAAACAATAAGCTGTCCTTCTTTCTAATCACTCTCCTGTTTTATCTTCGGCTCTTATCTGGCACCCGTGGCTCCCCCCATGCCAAACAAACTAAAGCCAAAAGAGCTCTCCTAGCAGATTAAATCCCTCCCTATTTTCTAGCAGGTTTTTGTCGTAACTTCATGAGGCGAATTCGTGAGATCGCCATTTGATTTCATCCAGGAATCACTTGTGCAAATTTCCATGCCCTGGCTCATAATCTCTCAGCGTCCACAAGAAATTACTCAGGTAACCAAGCCAGGTAGAGTCCAGCCTCGGGCCGTCTCGCAGAGAGGAGCCGACAAGCACGGTTCATAACAGGCCTAGCCCTGTGTGTTTTAGCTCATCCAAAGCTCCAGTCGACTTGAGCGGACATTTTGGAAAGCCTGTGAAGGAGGCACACTAAAATGGTGGCTATGCCGTGCTCCAGTGGCCGACTTATTGGCCTGTGCGCAGCTGGGGTGGGAATGGGGTGACCCCATGGTCGTGCCCTTTCACCAAATTCCTCTCTCGAGCACCCACTGATGCTACAAGAGCAGGGCTGATCTGGCTGTGAAACGGGCACCTGAGGTGGGTGAGGTACTGTCCTTGTATTGGGCCAACTTCTGTAGGGGAGAGAGCAGCCCTGCCCAAAAGGGGCCAAATGCCCCGTTGATTCAAAAGGGCCGGGGATCCCTGGCTGCCGCTGCCCCAGAGCCTCAGGCCTTTTACAGAGCTCCCCGCTGTGTGCTCTGGGTGGCTCTGAGGGCGGGCTGGGGGGACGGGGCGGAGGCACAGT
This sequence comes from Pelodiscus sinensis, assembly GCF_052426305.1. Taxonomy (NCBI): domain Eukaryota; kingdom Metazoa; phylum Chordata; order Testudines; family Trionychidae; genus Pelodiscus; species Pelodiscus sinensis. Next base: position 43,769,311 of record NC_143065.1, on the reverse strand, counting down.
GCGCCCCGGGAGGTGTATAGGGCTGGCTGCATGATGCCAGCCCCCCTCACACCGTGTCCGGGCCCGGCCGTCCTGTCAGCCCTGCTTTTGAGCTCTCCCTCGGGTCTGGGCCGGGCACTCAGAGCATCCCAGCGAAATGACGGCGGAGCCGATTCAGCACATAGTCTGAGGAGCTGGAACGGGTCTCGCCTGGGGGGCTGGCTGGGAAGTGTGGCCCAGTGAGGATCACGACCCATGACTGGCGGGGGGGGGGTGTTGCTACGGGAGCCCGGGCCTTCTCTCTTCACTAGGCTCCAACCTAGGGCCCTTTGGGGCTACCAATGATCTGCCAGCCAACGGGGTTTAAGGCTGCCCTATCTGGGCCAATCCCATTTCTCCCCCCCCCCCCGAACCCCTCAGCCAGCTCAGTCCAAGACTCCCCTGTTGGGGGAGTCCAAACCAACAACGTAAGACGGGCTCCCACATGTGGAGGTAGGGAGGTAGGGGGATACTCTCTCTGATTATTTCTAGGGTGGATCTTCTCTTGCCTCAGGGAGGGCCCTTTGGGGCCGTTATAGCTGAGATTTTCCCTCTCTGTGCTGCTGGAGCCGGGGTTGCTGGTCTTTGAAGAGAGATTAAAAAGACTTGGACTTTTCAGTTTAGAAAAGAGGAGACTAAGGGGAGGGGGATGATAGAGGGCTATAAAATCATGAGCAGTATGGAGAAAGTGAATACGGAAAAGTTATTTACTCGTTCCCATAGCACAAGAATTCGGAGTTACTACTTGTAATTAATAGGTAGCTAAATTAAAACAAACAAAAGGAAGTTTTTCTTCACTCCGCGCACAGTCAACCTGTGGAACTCCTTGCCAGAGGATGTGGTGAAGGCTAGGACTTTAACAGAGTTCAAAAAAAGAGCTAGATAGATTCATGGAGGTTAGCCAGGATGAACAGGAATGGTGTCCCCAGCCTCTGTTTGTCTGGAAATGGGTGACAGGAGAGGAATCACGTGATGATTCCCTGTTGTGTTCCCTCCCTCTGCGGCATCGGACATTGGCCACTGTGGGCAGACAGGACACCGGGCTGGATGGACCTTTGGTCTGACCCAGTCTGGCCGTTCTTATGTTCCTATGTTCCTATGGCTGCTTTCTTTCAGATCTGTCCCCAAAACGAGCTGTTTTCTGACTTTTCATTCCTCCACCAGATGGAGCCTTTGCTGCAGGTGGGGGTTTGCACAGCTCATCACAAGGACCTTTGGAGGCTGTGGCCTATTAACACTTCTGCAGTCACAGGACAAAATTGGGGTTTCTGGGGTGCAGATTGTGGCACTACACTGTGAGGCCAGAGTCTCCGTTCAGTCCAGATTCACAGGCTACGTCTACACTGGCATGGTTTTCTGAAAATGCTTTGAACGGAAAAGTTTTCCGTTCAAAGCATTTTCGGAAAAGCACGTCTAGATCGGCAGGATGCTTTTCCACAAAAGCACTTTTTGCGGAAAAGCGTCCGTGGCCAATCTAGACACGGTTTTCCGCAAAAATGCCCCGATCGCCATTTTCGCCCTCAGGCCTTTTTTGCGGAAAACAGTACTGTGCTGTCTACACTAGCCCTTTTGCGCAAAAATATTTCGGAAAAAGACTTTTGCCCGAACGGGAGCAGCACAGTATTTCCGGAAAAACACTGACGATCTTACATGAGCTCGTCAGTGCTTTTCCGGAAATTCAAGCGGCCAGTGTAGACAGCTGGCAAGTTTTTCCGCAAAAGCAGATGATTTTGCGGAAAAACTTGCCAGTCTAGACACAGCCTTAGTGTCTAGCAGAGTTATGAACGGTTTCCTTGAGGGTGAGGGGTTCTCTTATTTTGTTGTGTGAGTTCATTCGAGAGCGTACTGGTTGTCTAGTTTCACACACCCCATTGTTGTGGGGCACTTAGCAGGCTGGCTGAGGTACTCCCCATGTTGTGACAGGCATGTGCAGGACCCAGGGGTCGTAACGGGCGTCTTTGGTCAGTGGAGACACGTCTGCAGGTTCTGATCTGTTGTTGTGGCAGGGCCTAGTGTGGCTTGGAGTTGGTATCCTGGTCTCTGGGGAGCGCTCTTCTGATGAGCATGGAGCGTTGGGGGTTGTCTGAAAGCCCAAAAGATGAAGTCAGACAAAATTTTCTTTCAGGATGGGGCCCCCAGAGAGTATGGCTTGTGGTGGCTTGATACCCACACCAGAGCCCTTCTGGTTCTAGGTGACAACGAGGGCTGTGTGGCTGGAGTGGGTTTGATTTCTGTATTGAAGCCCGTTCTTTTGGGATAGGTGGATGGCCCGTTCCATGACGCGATCTACTTCCAGGCATGGCCTCGCCCACAGAACACCTGCTGTCGGCGTTCCAGGGGCGGAGTGTTGCTGCCCCCAGCACCTGCCCTCCCCAGGCACCAAGTCTGGGGAGGCGGGGGCCATGCACTGCACTCTCTCCCCGTGCTCCATGCGGGGCTGTGTGCTCTCCTCCCTCCCCCAATGTGTCAGCGCTCCAGGACTGGGGCTGCCCAGTGCGCTCTCCTCCCTCTCCCAGTGCCCTGGGGCAGGGGAGGCTGGGGTGAGTACATGCCTGCTCATCTACCCTCCCCATCGTTGGGAGGGGGCAGGAAGGGGCAGGGTCTCAGCAGAAGGGGTGGGGAGGGAGGTGAGGCTGGGGGCTAGCCTCCTCCCGCTCTACCTTCACCAGCCGCCCATGTCCATGAAGGTAGCTGTGGTGGTCTGTAGGTTTCTGACATATGGCTGCCTCGGGGCTCCATCGGTGAAGCTGAGGAATGGCATTTGTCTCGGAGGGAGATGCATTTCCCGAAATACAGCCAGGCCGTGCAAACCGTCCAGCGGGGAAAGGGTGCCTCCGGTGCCTCCTGCTGGTCCTTGTTCCTGTGATTCTTTTGGGGGCCATGTCTCACTGGTGGTCCCATGGTCGCCTAGCAGAGCGGCGTGTATCGCTTGTCGGGGATAGCCACCGAGGCCCAAGCTAATCTCCCCCTTAACGCCTTCCTTTTCCCTCTGAGATGAAAGGAAATCTGAAAGGAGCGAGAGAATTGCCCAGGGAAGGGGGGTCCCATGGATCAATTTCCAGGGAAATATCTTCCTCAGTTGGAGATGTTTAGCCCCTCGAACTCCCCCTTCCAGATGCCAGGGACTCAGACCGCACCCACCTATCTGCGAGGGTGATGGGCTCTCAAACTCTGCCACAGTAGAGACCACCCTGCAACGTTCTCCTCCAGCCCTCTGGAAATGGCAGCTACTGACGTCCTGTCCGGAGAGCACTTTGCCATGTTTCGACAGCCGGCGAAGAGGAGGCGCATGTGTTACCCCCTGCAACCAGCCAGTTAGGGCCTTGTGATGGGGCAAACAAGCCCCACACTAAAGGGCTGAGAGTAGCCCAGGCCCAGCTGGCTGAAAGGGCCCCGCCCTTACAGCCCTGCTGGGCATGCTCCCAGCCGGGCCAGTATATAAAGCAGGCCATGGCCCAGCAGAGGGGAGAGCAGCTAGAGGTCAGGAGGAGCCAGGCTGCAAATCCAGTGTTCCTGCGGCATCTCGGACTCAACTGAAGACTGGCGTGGGACCCCGGGAGTGAAGCCGACCCCAACCCCGCGGAGTAACGGGCACGCCTACCCTGCCAACTCCAGCCCTGGTAAGGAGCGCCGCACAGACGGACAGGCTAGGAGAGGGGGGTGCCCGGGTCCCCCTACCACCCCTTGTCGCACCTGGGGAGTCACTTGGGCCAGGAGAGGCTTTTTCCCCAGAACTAGGCCTGGGTACCATATATGCCCTGAGAGAAAGGCTGTGACTTTTGGGATTTTGGGTACCGTATATGCCCTGAGAGAAGGGCTATGACTTTTGGGATTTTGGGTACTGTATATGCCCTGAGAGAAGGGCCTGGGCCAAGACACAGGCCAGTAGAAGGGGGCCGCAACCCCCGTCAGGGGCGTCCCCCCGACTGGCCTCCTTGCAGATACTCTGGTGCCATTTGCACCCCCGCCAGACGCCATTAACAGCAAACGGATGGATTAAACATCTCCCAGCCAGGACGACGCTCCCCCCCGGCAAGAAGACCCTGTGGACATCCCTGACATTGCTCTGTGCAGAAAAGGCATCTAGAGAGGTTTGCTGGGCTGTTGTCGGTTTCAGGGAAAGTCTCTGCATTTGGGCTCATGTCTCAGATCAGAGAAGCACTTCATGGCAAAACCAAGCCACTCAGGGATGTGTGGGGCCTAGTTGTTCCATCGCTGGCCAAGCGTTTGCCGGGAGCCAGCTTTCTGGCGGAGGAAGGCTGAATTTTCTAAGCCACGTGGCAGCACTTTTTATAGATTTCCATCCAGCCGTTGAGTCGACGCTCTGAGCAAGCTGGTGGGATCCGTTGAGTTTGTCTAGCCTGGGTATTAGGATGCTGCCCTGAAGAGCACAGGGGTCCCTTCTGGCCTGCAAATCCTCTGACTCATTTGCAATTGTGTAATGCCGACAGATCCCGGTCATCTGTGGGTGGAAGTGAACCTATGGAGCTTAGCGCATGAGCCTCTCTCGACTGAGCTAAAAGCCAGCTAAGGCTGTGGAGCAGACTCATTATTCTCTCTGTAAATGGTCTCAGTGCCACTAGATAAGACAGCACGTGGGTCACAATTGTTCCTGTGAAACCTCCCGTAGCATGGAAATACATAGTCCGTAGAACCGTAACCTTCCAATTCCATCTGCTAATACAGATTGCAATGAAAGCATCTTTCCAAAATGGCAGTGCTGCGGCATGCGGGCAAACCTTGGAAAGATTCGATTTTTTTTTTTTAGCAGTCAGGGTTGACTTTTACCACACATACAAGTCAACCGACAATGTTTCCGTCGTTAGTCATCAAAACGTACAGACCGGCAACGTAGGAAACACGATGCTTGCGAACTTCAGAGTGGGATGTAAGATGAATAACTTTCTGTATTTTGAGGGTGATGGTGATTTGCGAGGGAACGGTCAAAAAGCATTCACGTTCTGATTCTCAGTCCCTGGCCTCGTGAAATTGTCTGTCCCTCCCTCTTTCCCATCACTGTGAAAACTGAAAATTGAAAAAATCCTTAAAATAATCAAGATCTGTCGAAATTATGAAAGTATTAAAAAATGGAGTTCTGCTAAGATACACGTTCACTAGGCTCTGCCCCAGGCTCCGCCCCCACTCCATTCCTTCCCCCAAGGCCCCACCTCTTCCCGCTCTAACCCACCTTTCTGACCCCTCCTCTGAGCACGCCCCATCAGGAAGCAGCTGTTACCCAGCGTGTAGGAGGCACTGGGAGGAAGGGGAGGCATTCACCAGCAGGTCCAGTTGAACTTCTGGAGAATCCACAGTCCCCAATGTGAGAAATGCTGATTTAGAACATTTTAGTTAAAGTCTCCTCATGGCATCAGGCGATGAAAGGAGGGCTGGAGGGGTGTCGGGGGGGGGGGAGCAGTGTGTGTTTTATACCTCCGATCCCTCTCCTGAAATTCCTCCTGGGTGCAGAAAGAGAATTAGCTAAGTTCCTTGATGATAGGCCTGTTAACGACTTTTTGTTAACACAGATGGCAGCTCCGTTGACTGCTAGGATTGGGGGTTGGACCACAGGGGTGATTACTCAGTAATTGGCCTATCCCATGACACTAGCCACCGTCAGGAGATTAGATACGGGGCTAGAAGAACCATTGGCCTGATCCACTATGGTCATTCTCATGTTCTCCTCAGACACCGCTCCAGTCTGCTAGCCACTTGGGTTATTTCCAAGTAGCTCAGTGAATCACTGCACTTGAGCAAAAAATAAAAACCATACTTCTATTGTTTTGCTTTTTCACCACAGAAATCTTGGAGCTTTCATCGGCTCTGGAAAATATTCTTTCCTCTTCGCATTGCTACATTTCTCTAAAACGTTGAGTTGCGATGAGTGGGCGGGTGACTGGTGTTAAAAGGTGAAGAATAAAGTTCCCTAAAAAGAAGCAAGACTTGCTGGCACTAGCCCTACTCTCTAGAAGAAAATCCTTCAGCGTGCTCTACTCCTGGGATTCAGGAAGATGAGAGTTCTTCAAAGTCTCCTTTTAAGAACCTCCCAAAAGGGGAAATGGGGTGGAAAGTGACTTGCCTATTTCGTCTCCTCACTATGTCCTTCACCTGTTAAACCCACTTGCATAAGGCCAAACTTGGCATCGGTAACTTCGTTCCCACGTTTTCTTATTCAGTCCAGCCTCAGCGCCGGCCTCTGAGCCATATCAATTAGGTTATTTTTGTTTGGACTAATTCAATTTGTCTGTCTGGTTCTTTTGCCCATGTTTGTAATGTTTATTGCTGGAAAAACAACGTGACCTACTTTTAGTCATCTGTTCCCAAACAGGCCAAAACTCTAGGCTCAATTGTCACAGCACTATTCAGCACCTCTGAATAGCCGGTCCGACATCGTGAGCATTATGGAACCCTCCCATCGGTTTGCTGAGCTTGGTCCCAGATGGCTCCTTCGTACTTCCTGAACGCCTGCACTCTCAGGGTACGTCTACACTACATGGCTCCGTCGACGGAGCCATGTAGATTTGTTTATTGGGCAAAGGGAAATGAAGCGGCGATTTAAATAATCGCCGCTTCATTTAAATTTAAATGGCTGCCACGCTGAGCCGACAAACAGCTGATCAGCTGTTTGTCGGCTCAGCGCACTAGTCTGGACGCTCCCCCTGTCGACATCAAAGCCCTTTGTCGGCAGCCCCAGTAAACCTCATCCCACGAGGAATAACGGGGCTGCCGACAAAGGGCTTTGATGTCGGCAGGGGAGCGTCCAGACTAGCGCGCTGAGCGGACAAACAACTGATCAGCTGTTTGTCGGCTCAGCGCGGCAGCCATTTAAATTTAAATGAAGCGGCGATTATTTAAATTGCCACTTCATTTCTCTTTGCCTATAACCCTAATCTACATTGCTCCGTCGATGGAGCCATGTAGTCTAGACACAGCCTCACAGTACAAAGCAGAATTTGGCACCTAAGACGCTCAAGCTTGGACAGCTAATGATCAATAGGGAGGTAAAGTCACAACTCCTCCAGCTCTCTCATAGAAATGTATGAAGTCTCAAGAGAAGATGGAATATTTAAGGACAACATGGACTTTGGAGCCTGTTTGCAATTTACTTATCTCTGTATTGGAATATAAGAATTGCCATGAGTCAACAGTGTGACACTGTTGCAAAAAAAAAGCAAACATCACTCTTGGAGGCATTAACAGGAGTGTTGTGAGCAAGACACGAGAAGTCATTCTTCCGCTCTGCTCTGCGTCGGTTAGGCCTCAATTGGAGTGTTGTGTCCAGTTCTGGGCCCCACGTTTCAAGAAAGATGTGGAGAAATTGGAGAAGGTCCAGAGAAGAGCAACAAGAATGATGAAAGGTTTAGAAAACATGAGCTGTGAGGGAAGACTGAAAGAAGTGGGCTTGTTTAGTTGGAAAAGAGAAGACCGAGAGGGGACATGATAGCGGTTTTCAAGTATCTGAAAGGGTGTTTCAAGAGAAGGGAGAAAAATTGTTCCTGACCTCTGAGGACAGGACAAGAAGCAATGGGCTTAAGTTGCAGCAAGGGAGGTTTAGGTTGGACATCAGGAAAAAGTTCCTAACTGTCAGGGTGGTTAAACACTGGAATAAATTGCCTAGTTGTGGAATCTCCATCTCTGGAGATATTTAAGAGCAGGTTGGACAGACGCCTGTCAGGGATGGTCTAGAGGGTGCTTGGTCCTGCCAAGAGGGCAAAGGGCTGAACTCGATGACCCCTCATGGTCCCTTGCAGTTCTAGTGTTCTATGATTCTCTGTTGGGTCAGAAGCATGGCCTGTCTACTCCAGCGGCTTGTTCTCTGACAATAGCCAGTCTGTGCCGAAAGCGGAACTCCGCCACTGGCAGATGCGAGCTAGTTTGCCCCCCTCTTGGGTCTCGTTCTGGATCATAGTTCAAGACTGATGTGAAGTGCAATGGGTTGTGGATCCAGTGATCATCCTGGGCATGGAGGCCTGTCTCCACAGAGTGGGCAGCAGCAGGAACTCAGGGTTGCTTCTTTCTGCCCTCCCACAGCATCCTCTAAAGGGAATCGTCTCTGCTGTGTCCACCCCGTCCCGGCTTTGATCTGTGCTGACACTTGCAACCAAAAATACCACCCTGCAATTCTTTGGATTTATTGTAAACCCGTAACAAAGTGTCACATGCCACTGAGCAGTTGAGTGATCATGACACTGACTGGCTGTGTCTAGGCTGGCCAGTTTTTCCGGGAAATCAGCCACTTTTCCGGAAAAATTTGCCAGTTGTCTACACTGGCCGCTTGAATTTCCGCAAGAACACTGACGATCTCATGTAGGATTGTCAGTGTTCTTGCGGAAATACTATGCTGCTCCCATTCGGGCAAAAGCCCTCTTGCGCAAATCTAGACGCTCTTTTCCGAAAATGCTTTTAACAGAAAACTTTTCCATTAAAAGCATTTTCGGAAAATCATGCCAGTCTAGACGTAGCCACAGTGCCCATTCAAATGGGCTACCTTGCCCAGTTCGGCACTAGCCGGTTGCAGTGAAAGTCCTGTAGGCCCAAAGCTGTCACCACTACCCCACACCCACCCAAGCACATCTCCACATGCTGCAGTTGTGGGCGGTTCCTTGCCTGCTTTGCCTGGCTGCTAGGCTCAAAGCTAACTGGGCAGAAATGGGACTTCTCTTTTTAAAAAGGGACAACACTTCTCAATGCCAAAAAATGCCCATACTCCCCTGTCATGGGGGGACCCTGCCCCTTTAAGAGGGAAGACGCTAGTGCACCTGTTCCTGGGTAGCGGAACCCCCGTTTGGCTTAAGCAAGGACACCTGGACTTTAGAGGGGAGAAGACTAGGAGGAAGCAGACGGGAAGCAGCGGGGAAGCAGACAGGAAGCAGCAAGGAAGCAGATGGGAAGCAGGTGGGAAGCAGATATGAAATAGACAGGAAGCAGACAGGAAAGCAGCAAGGAAGCAGGTGGGAAGCAGCGGGGAAATAGACAGGAAGCAGATAGGAAGCAGACAGGCAGCAGCAAGGAAGCAGACGGGAAGCAGGTGGGAAGTCAACAGGAAGCAGGTGGGAAGCAGCGGGGAAGCAGGTGGGAAGCAGGTGGGAAGCAGCGGGGAAGTAGACAGGAAGCAGGTGGGAAGCAGCGGGGAAGCAGACAGGAAGCAGGTGGGAAGCAGCGGGGAAGCAGACAGGAAGCAGGTGGGAAGCAGCGGGGAAGTAGACAGGAAGCAGGTGGGAAGCAGCGGGGAAGTAGACAGGAAGCAGGTGGGAAGCAGCGGGGAAGTAGACAGGAAGCAGGTGGGAAGCAGCGGGGAAGCAGACAGGAAGCAGGTGGGAAGCAGCGGGGAAGCAGACAGGAAGCAGGTGGGAAGCAGCGGGGAAGTAGACAGGAAGCAGCGGGGAAGCAGACAGGAAAGCAGCAAGGAATTGCTGTAGTTGCTTAGGGGAGCATCTCAGGAAAGCCAGGAGAGAGCTGAGTGGGGATGAGAACTGGAACAGAGCCCTTGGTAGGACTGTGCAAATCTGGGAGCCGCTGACAAGCAGGAGGCTGGGGCAGCAGCAACCCTTAGGGGCAGGGGAGGATCTAGCCTGGTTGGGGAAATCCGAGCCTGGAAGCAAGGCGGGTTGCTGCAGGAGGATAGATCCCCCTGAACAGGGTAGGACTTGAGCAGGCAGGTGTAGGGAGTGGAACCCATAGGGAGCTCTCGGAGCAAAGGGCTGCAGGCAGACTGGTTTCTCTCAGGCAGGGGATATGGAGACTGGGACCCAAGATTGAACAGAACTGGTCCCAAATCAGACCTCTGTGAAGCCCCACTTGTTATGCCCTTCCAGCAGGATTGTGAACCATTAATAACTACTCTCTGAGGGTATGTCTACACTACCCCGCTAGTTCGAACTAGCGGGGGTAATGTAGTCATCCGCAGTTGCAAATGAAGCCCGGGATTTGAATTTCCCGGGCTTCATTTGCATGAAGCCGGCCGGCGCCATTTTTAAATGCCGGCTAGTTCGAACCCCGTGCCGCGCGGCTACACGCGACACGGACTAGCTAGTTCGGATTAGGCTTCTAAACCTCGTTCCATGAGGTGTACAGATAGTTCGGATTAGAAGCCTTACAATTATGAGAGTGCCTAGGGCCTACAAGGACTTTAAACTGGCCCTGCATTGCAGGTCAAGAAAACTTTTACACTTCGCCCGACACAAAGACATCCATGTAGCTTCATCCTGAGTCCATTCTATTGTAGACTAAGGGAAGCAAGAAAGTGAAAATGAATAAAAGTGAAAGCTTCACAATAGCATGGTGAAATGCTGCCTCCAGGGAGCCTCAAACTGTCAGGTGCCCCTGCAGAGAGCCAGGTGCCCCGTTCCTGTGGGCTTTCAGTGGAAGGTGACTCAGGCAAAGTGCCGCAAACAAATCCTAGTTGTTCAAAAGGAAAAGACTGAGGCAAAGAACATAAGAACGGCCAGCCTGGGTCAGACCAAGGGTCCATCTAGTCCAGTGTCCTGTCTGCTGACAGTGGCCAATGCCGGGTTCCCCAGAGGGAGGGAACACAACAGAGAATCCTCATGCGGTCCCTCTCCTGTCACCCATTTCCAGACAAACAGAGGCTAGGGACACTGTCCCTACCCATTCTGGCTAATAGCCATTGATGGACCCAACCTCCATGCATGTATCTGGCTCTTTTTTGAACTCTGTTAAAGTCCTAGTCTTCACACCATCCTCTGGCAAGGAGTTCCACAGGTTGACTGAGAGCTACATGAAGAAAACCTTCCTTTTGTTTTGAAACCAGCTCTGACCTGAATTCGACTCGCCTTTCCTCTCGAACCAAAATGTGCACTCGGCAAAAGGAAACGTCCCTGCTCGTGCCTGCCATGGGCCATGAGGCGTTGGTTTTCTGCAAGCCTCTGTGTTTTGATTGAAAACACTTTTTCTGTAATCATATCAAGATGCTCCAGATGCTCGTGCCAGCGGAACAGTCCGCATCCATCCCCACATCATTCCCAAATTCACGTCCCACCCGGCCCTGCTGCCCTGGATCATGGGGCTGCAGTCCTTCCAACGCATCAGGGAGGACAACGGCGTGGGGCAGCATTGACTAATGCTGGGAATTCACCATTCCTAACACATGAGCAAAAGGCCCGGCCCTGATCCGCTGGCACTTGCCTGAACTTTCCCAGCTGTGCAAAGGATGTTGCTGAGGGCTTGTGCGCGCTCACTCCGCTCCGACAGGGTAGCTTGTGGGTGTGTGACTTAGTGGCACTTTGGCTGTAGGACCCGTTGAGTGTGGCAGGCTGGCTGTTGCAGGGACTCGTTTTCTCTTCTGGTCACAGTGATCGTTAACCTCTTGTTGATGTCACTGCTGGTTGCTGCGAACACCTGGCTCGTTTACAACTCGAGCAACGAGTATGAGTCAACAAGGTGCCCTTGTAGCCAAGAAGGCTAACGGCGTATTGGAGTGCGTTAGGAGGAGCATTGCCAGCAGATCGAGGGAGGTGATTGTTCCCCTTTATTTGGCTCTGGTGAGGCCACATCTGGAATATTGCATCCAGTTCTTGGCCCCCCACTACAGAAAGGCTGTGGATGCATTGGAGGGGGTCCAGCGGCGGGCAACCAAAATGACTTACGAGGAGAGACTGAGGGATTTGGGCTTAGTTAGTCTACAGAAGAGGGAGGGGGGATTTGACAGCAGCCTTCAGCTCCCTGAAGAGGGTTCCAGAGAGGAGGGAGAGAGGCTGTTCTCAGGGGTGGCAGATGGCAGAAGGAGGAGCAATGGGCTCAAGTTGCAGTGGGGAAGATATAGGTTGCATATTAGAACAAACTATTTCCCTGGGGTGGGGGTGGGGTGAAGCACTGGAATGGGTTCCCTAGGGAGGGGGTGGAATCTCCATCACTAGAGGTTAAGTCCTAGTTTGACAAAGCCCTGGCTGGGTTGATTGAGTTGGGGTTGGTCCTGCTTTGGGCAGGGGGCTGGACGCGATGACTCCTGAGGTCTCTGCCTGCCCTGGGATTCTCTGATTCGATGAACGTAGAAGTTACCAGCCCGTAGGGCTGCCTGTCTCCAAAATGGAGCTCAAACTGTGCTGAGAGCTGGCCAGGATCAGTGACTGTCCAGGGTGTCTCAGGGCTACAGAACTCAATAGCCAGGGCGGGAGCTGCTGAGTCAGTCTGCTTTATGAGAGCACATCTCCGCGCACTCCCTATCTCATCCTTGGCGCTGCTACGGGGTGAGAAATCTGAGCCACGTTTTACAGGCGGGGAAACTGAGGCAGACAGCTGCCAAGGGGACAGAGGGCGCCAGTGTCAGAGGCAGGATTAGAATGGAGGTGTTTCAGCCTGTCCTCTGCTCAAGCCACTGACTCTTTCTCAAAATGTAGCGGCCAAGAATGTCTCCCTAGCGTGGCGGTCTGCACGACCCAGTTCCTCTCTGAATCAGTCCCCACTGGCTCCCCATCCATGTGATAACTAGGCCCCGAAGGCCCCGCATAACACTGCCCTTTCCTCCTTATCCGGGGTTGTGGCTTTTGAGTTGCTCCACTGTCCCCCCCATAATGCCACCCACAATCAGCTGTTTTCCCCGGGCCACGCCTCATGCAGGGAACAAACACTGTCTTTCAACTGGCCAATCAGGCTGCTCCTCTCTCCTCCCCCAAACACCACCTGATGCCCCACCTCTGTTGCACCAGCTACAATAAAGCAGCCAGCGAACCAGGGCCGGGCTGTGGCGGAACTCCCATGGATTAGTATGATCATTTATTTAAGAGCATTTCACCCAATCAAGTGGTGTACAGAGCTGGCCTATAATGACGTGGCCTTACATAGATGCTGGCTTGGGCTTCCCAAATGTTCCAGAAAGTTTGCCCCTTTCCAAAGAGTTCACTGTCTATGGTTTTCTCCCCTCCTGCTCCAGCCTCCATGGGTTAGCCTCACCTCACTGGGGCTACTCCTTCACAGTGGTGCACGTGGCAGAATCCGCTTTAGGATGTTGCTGACAGTGCATCAATTCTACACAACGAGGGTTTTTGTTTTGCAAGGCTTATTCCTTTATTTATTGTTAAGAATATTTGAGATGGATGTAGCTGTCCAAAAATCCAAATGTCATGGGCTTTCTCCTCTACATTACTCATTACAGCAGGCTGTCTACTGTATATTTTAAACACTTTATCTGTGTGTCTGTCTGTCAGTGGGTCTGTTTGTTCAAGAACTCCTCCTAAACAGTAAGAGCTAACACCACCAAATTTGGGATGCAGCTTCCACTTATCATAACGTCAAGCAAGGGCAAGATTTGGTTGTGTCAGGACAATGGGATGTGCCTGGAATTTGATTATTTCACATAAAATGCAAAGGAGGGGTCTGATAGGAGGGACGGTTATACTGTAGAATGACCACAGGGGGCAGCAAGGGGCCAGAGATGCGGACTGGGACAGCTATAATGCATTGGGCCAGCAAGGGGCAGGGGTGGAGAAAGGGACAGCTAGCTACTCTATATTTCAAAGAGTTTGTCTGTTTGTGTGTCATTTGTCCCCCAGCCGGGAGACATGCACCTCTCCCCTGGCTGTGCCTGCTGCAGCTGCAGCAGCCATGGAGAGGTTCTTCTCATCTGGCCCCAAGCTGCTGCGCTGAGAGAGAGCTGGGGTTGTCCTCTCTCCCCAAGGCAGCCTGTCCTGAACCCCTCATCCCCAGCCCCACCCCCAAGCAACGATTCCAATGAAGAAAAACAAAATGTGTTTGAGTTAAGGACCCGAGCAACACTGGGTGGATCTTCTAGTCTGCTAAAAAACAACCTCTTAGTAATAGTCCCTTGTGCACTTTCACTTCGTACTGTTTCAAATAGCACCATGTTTAACGTGCACTAGGGATCGTTTAGTGCACAGCGGCAGAGTCTGCATGGACCAATTCATGTGCCACACTTCTGTGTGCTTTAGAAATAACATCTCTAGAGTCCACATTCCTGCTCTGAGCAGACAAGCCTGTAAAGCCAAGCCGGAGGGTTTTCCCGGGGTTGATTGGCTAAGCACCAGTTTCACTTTTCTTTTGAACCCCGAGGGATGCTTTGTTGGTGTGTGCTTGTTTAAAACCAAGAATCCGAAGCCCTACCCAGAATCAAAGATGTGTCCAATGTGGTGGACACAGTATGTCTTTGGGCATACATGCACATTGCTCAAGTCACCTTCCCCTCCGTGTCTTACGTGCAAATGATTAGCTCGCTGCTGTGCGGATCAGTCATTGGTGCCTTAGCATTTCGGGGAATGGCTGCTCCCCCACCCCAAAAAAATTTCTTGCTATGTGCCACTCCCCCATCTTGGTCAGCATGACCACATAGAGGCGAACACTGCCGGCTTCAGGCTTGTGGGAAAGGTCAGCAAGAGGAGGCTTTGGGACACAGCCCAAACCTCACTGTCACTGGGTCTCCTTGGGAAAATGTCAACAAAATATGTCGTCGGAATTTCCAGATTAGTCGAAATCAAACCGGCCAGGCTGATTGTGATGAAATGCCACCAGAAGCGGCACCGACATCCCATGGAACCGGGTCTGCCTGGCTTCAGGCTGCGATGCCTCATAGATGTCTGGGTTTCTTGTTTCCCAGATACTCAACAAGCCGCCCAGGAGCCAGGTCTTCCAAGACCTGTATCTCCAGGACAGCCTGCCTCAAAGCCAGAGACGGTAGCTCCATTTTATGGCAAATTCTGAAAATCTTGGGGTTTGTTCCGAATCGGAAACCAAATTTCAAAATCAAGAAATTCTCCGGGGGAAGAGATAGACAGCGGCTTTGGTCCTAGGAAAAGTTGAGTTCCTTTTGCATTTCTCCATTTCCTTTCAACCCGGAATGCTCCGGCCGTGGGCAAATAAGCACCGGGCTGGTACGGGGAGGACATGACCGGTTGTAATTAGAGGCAGGCCCAAGACAGACCCGATGGGATGGGAGGGATTCAACTGCCCAGGGCTCCCATTTGCCACCTCCACTACCGCAGTAGCAGTGGTGGCTGGAACCCCAGAACCTTTAAATTGCCACCCAGAGCCTCTGCGTGGCGCGCTCCAGGCAGCACTAAGGCCTGGCTTGGGGAAGCTAGCACAAGCCCCGCCCCTTCTGCCAAGGCCCCACCTCTCCTGGGGCATGGAGCTGGCCTCCCTGACCTAGCCCAGGGGCCAGGTGAGGCTGGTGGCCCCACTGGTTCTCTGGACTGGGTGGCTCTAATTACAATGCATGGGAAACCCCCTTCCCCCCGCCGTTCAGTGATTTAGTGTGAACGTCTGGTATCGGACCCAGCCACTGCCTCAGTTTCCCCCTTTGGAGTGGCTCAATATCAGCGCCTTGGCTCTGAAGCAAATCAGATCATGCCTCTTCTTGAGGCACTACCACCGTTCAAATGGCAAGTGAAAACCAAACAGGGCTTTCTCCCTCTCCACAGTCTTCTTCAGCCCTTTGTGGCTCAAACGCTCTTCCTCTCTCCTCTTCCCCCGTGCCCAAGCCGGGTTCTGCTGCCTGACGTTCCCACACATCTCTTCCTTAAGAGTTTTGCGCCAGGCCTTTCCCTGAGGGAGGCATGGAGCGCTCCTTCCTTTCTGGCCCGAGTGTCTCCTCAGAGCCTCTCCGCTGAGGCCTTACCTCACGTATCCTTGTGCTGGGCCTTGAGGCTCCATGATCTGCCTCAGCTTCCTGACTGGGTTCACCCCACAACTCTGGGCATCTCTGGAGACCCCTCCTCATGGCTCTCTTCGACCCCGAAAGCCTCCTGTCTGACAGAGCAGGTGCCCTTCTCTAGGAGACCCTGCTCCAGGGGCCATCGCATGCTGCCAGTTTACTCGGCCCAAACCCGACAGCTGCGGCCTGAGGAAAACACACGGGTGGTTTGAGGCCAAAGCCCCTAAAGGGCCAGCCCATGAGGCCAGTGGGATACAGTGAAAGTCCATTCACAGCAAGCCGTTCTGTAGAGAGCGCTGCTTTCATAGCGTCATCGAACCCTAGGGCTGGAAGAGACTCAGGAGCCAAGTGCAGCCCCCTGCCCAAAGCAGGACCAACCCCAACGCCATCATCCCAGCCAGGGCTGTGTCAAGCCGGGAATTAAACTCCTCTAGGGATGGAGATTCCACCCCTCCCTAGAGAACCCATCCCAGTGCTTCACCCTCACCCCCAGGGAAGAAATCCCTAAAAGAGGGTTGAGTTCACGCACAAGGCATGTGGAGAAAATAGCAGGAAATTCCTTTTTTCACACACCTGCCTGTAGCCTTCTCTCACTGTGTTCTGTGGGAACGTAGCTACTTCTCGGCTGTTTCCATGGCTGGGGATTTCTTTATCGCAGAAGCTCGCCCGTTGTCCCTGCCTTTAAGCTCTGGGTTCCCAGGTAGCTCTACACAGCAGTGGCCTCCTTTTCAAAAAGTGCCGCGCTCCCATGAACACTTGCGCCTGCCGCTGAATCTTACGGGAGCTGTGGCCACTCACCAGCTTTGGAAATCAAGCCAACGCAATCCCTTCCAGGCCAGCGTAGGTATTTGTACCTATTTCCTGGTGCACCTTACCCCTTGGGAATATGAGACCATGTATTTACCCTGGTCTCTAGTCTACACCGTTTCCAGCCCCCATCCCATCTAGGAACTCCGCCCCAAAATCCTTAGCCTCTCTGACCAACACGCTGCTTGTTCACAATCCTGGAATTCTCCCTGATGGAACAGGAAGCGCAACAGATAGCAAAGGCTTGGGTTCAGAAAACCCCCACTCTTGACCGTAACTGCCATTTGGAAAGTTGCTGTTCCCAAACAATCACGTCCTTATTTAATTGCCGTTGTGTGATGTCGCAGCTGGTGAGTGTAAAGTCCTTTTATACATTTCTGTCTTTCATTAGCAAGACAGAACTCATCCGCATGGAAGGGGGCGGTCCCATGCAATTTGTGATAGGCTGTTGGCTGCAGGCAGTGTCTGACTTGGAGTTGAACGATGTATGAAACGGACGTTACAACAAAAGGCGTCAGCCCACAATGAAAATTAGAGCTTGCATCCAACTCCTTATTAAAGGTGCAGGCTCTTTGGGATCTGTTGCCATTTCCTTAGATTTTCATTCTCAGCACTGATATTCATAAGATCAGAAAGAGCTGAGGTGCTGCAAATTTTACCATTTCAATGAGACACAAAATCTGCTTTGAATTTGCCATTGGCAGACGGGCAGAAAGCGAGAACTGTCCTTTCCTCCAGCAGCCGTTGTACCGGTGATCTATCAAGCTCTGGGTAATGCTGCCAGCATTGCTGCGAAATTCAACCTGACCAGAAATACGCATGTTAGTCCCGTAAATCTGCCATGCTCTGCAAGCAACGGCCTCCACACCAGTGAGCCAAGCCCTCAGGATGCTACAAAGCTCTGCAAATGCATTTCCTGTTTCTTTTGCGAAAAAGAGGAAACTGAAAAGACTCCATCCTGGAATGAAATCCATGACAGCAAGACATGACTTGTTTTCCTAGGCGGCCTTTTTGTTATAGGTCAGTGACATATGGAGAAAATAGACTCTTCTTTTAGCCACGTATTGGAAATATTCATTAGAATTATCTAATATCAATGTGGCACCTGTCGGGAGAATAGCTCCATTGGGAATGGGAAGTGACTGTCTAGGAAGGAGTCCTGCTGAAAGATATCTAGGGGTCATAGTGGACTACAAGATAAATATGAGTCCACAATGTTGCAAAAAAACCAAATCTGATTCTGGGCTGCATTAACAGGAGTGTTGTGAGCAAGACATGACAAGTCATACTTCCACGCTACTCTGCGCTGATTAGGCCTCAGTTGGAGTATTGTGTCCAGTTCTGGGCATCACATTTCTAGAAAGATGTGGAGAAATTGGAGAAGGTCCAGAGAAGAGCAACAAAAATGAGTAAAGATCTAGAAAACATGGGCTGTGAGGGAAGACTGAAAGAGTTGGGCTTGTTTAGTTTGGAAAAGAGAAGACTGAGAGGGGACATGATAGCACTTTTCAGGTACCTAAAAGAGTGTTACAAGGAGGAAGAAGAAAAATTCTTCTTCTTGGCCTCTGAGGACAGGACAAGAAGCAATGGGCTTAAATTGCAGCAAGGGAGGTTTAGGTTGGACATTAGGAAAAACTTCTTACCTGTCAGGGTGGTTAAACACTGGAATAAATTGCCCAGGGAGGTTGTGGAATCCCCATCACTGGAGAGATTTAAGAGCAGGTTGGACAGACACCTGTCAGGGGTGGTCTAGATGGTGCTTGGTCCTGCCATGAGGGCAGGGGACTGGACTCGATGACCACTTATGGTCCCTTTCAGTTCTAGGATTCTGTGATTGTCTGTTTTCTTGAATTCTGTGGCAATATATCCAACCCACATTGAAAGGAACACACTCAACAGTTTTTGGGGGGGAGGGGCTCAAGTATTAGACTTTGCATTGCAGTGCCCATGTCTCATTTTCAAAAGTGACGTATGCAGTTAGGGAGCCTAACTCCTGCTGATTGTCAATGAGAATGGTTCCTGAATCCCTAAGTCCCTTTTGCAAAGGAGACTTGGGCTCCCGAGACTAGCAATGCCAAAATGCCTTAAAAAAAGCTGGGCTTTAAGCATCCACCTGATGTGCAAGATTGTTCATGATAGGAGCTAAATGAGAGTCTGGCTGTTAGTCGTAGCGGTAGTAATGTATCTCACTGTCAGGAAGAAATCATTCGTTGGCATCGTCGGGGCCCAGAAGAAAGGTGAATAAAGCTCCAAAGTATCATGAGATCTCAATCCAACAGTGTTCCTGGGTCTTTCATACAACCACGTCCTTATTTAACGGGTGCCGTGCGATATTGGAGATTGTGCATGCAACGTCCTTTTATACATTCCCACCTTTCAGTAGCAAGACAGTGCTCATTCAGATTGCCGGTGGGAGGGGTGGTCCCATGCCATTGGTGATAGGCTGTTGGCTGCAGACTGTGTCTGATCTGGACTTGAATGATGTATGGAAAGGACGTTTCAACAAAAGACGTCAGCCCACAATGGAAATTACAGCTTGTACCCAACTCCTTATTAAGGTGAAGGCCCCTTTGGGTCTGCTGCCGGTTCTTTCTTTTGATCTTTATTCACAGCACCGATATTCGTAAGATCAGAAAGAGCCACGGTCCTGTGAATTTTACCATTTCGATTAGACACAACAAAATCTGCTTCGAATTTGCCGTTGGCAGAGGGGTAGCACTTTGAGCACAGAGTGAGAACAAAAGAGGTGACTGCAAAAGTCATTCCGACCGAATGGCTTCAGTAGTGAAACAATCTGCCAGGTCTGTGCTTTGAGTCGTAATCTAGGAATGCTCCGAAAAAGGCTCCTTTGCATAAGAATAAATTTCACCCCGAAGATGTCACCAATGTGGACACACAGCCTGGTTACCACTGGAGATGTCGTCAGTGTTTTGTCTTCTAGATCAGTGTTTTCTCAAGCTTTTTTTTTTATAAAGGACCCCTTTTAAAAAAAAAAAAAAATTATAAGTACCCCCAGTTTTCAGACACACACAATCTTTTCCCACTATTGCAATACATTTGTTTAAACAACTTAATCGTAGCTGGGCGGGCGATTATTATTTTTGTACTTTTTACACCCAAAAATTTCAAGTGCTGCGAAACTTAAAACAAAACTTCAGTTTTCTCTAAATTTCAGTTGTGTTGACGTACCCGCAGACTTCTCTCGAGTACCCCTAAGGGTACTCATACCACTGCTGGAGAAACACTGCGCTAGATCATGATAGCTGTCTTTAGCTGTCTCAGAACACTAACCGAACATCCTTTCTCTAGCTACATGGATAAAGTGTGTGTTATGTCTCAGCGAAGAAACCCTTTATTCTGAAAAGGCAGGGCCGTAACAGGGGCAGGGCAGTTCCACAGTGTCTGTGAGAGCCTGCCCCTGCTTCCAGCCACGAGGCCGACTCCTTTACCTCTAGGGTTGCCAGATGGTTTCAACAAAAATACCGGACACACTTGACATGACATCACAATCCACATTCCATCTTAGTTAGAAAATACCGGACGCTTCTATTTTCTCAATCTGATTCCCGAACAGAAGCTCAAATAGTGGACTGTCCGGTTCAAAACTGGACACCTGGCAGCCCTATTTACCTCCCCTGACAGAGTCTGATGCCGTTAGTACCACAGACCCGAGGCTCCAACACAGTAGTTCGGCCTAGCTTAGGTCAGATATAAACTAGGCCCCAACGTGGAGCATGGACTCTGCCAGGCCTTGTGTTGGGCCGAGTTCCCTCGGGTGGGGGAAGGATGGATCCAGAGGAGGAGGGAGTATGTGGGGGTCTGTGTCCTGTTCCAGGGCCTGGTCCATACAAGAGGTTGTGAGTCTGCCTGGCGTAAACCGAAGAGCGGGTCAGTGGGGCTCCGGTCCTGCAGCCTCCCCTTACCCCGGTGCCACCAATTCGTGTGACTTTTGTCCAGAGTGACGTGGCGGTGGTGTCTGTGGGAGCCGGGCACGTCCTGACCGAAGTTCTGGCCTTTCACGCGCGTGTAGCCCTGTCCCTGGGCAACCCTCGCTCCCACCCGCACTGAGAGGAGTTCAGGGCTGGGGAAGACAGAGAAGGGAGCCCAGGTTGCCTTGTGTCCTCCTCCCCCATCCCGGCCTAGGACCAGTGAGTCTGTCTGTTCCTCCCTTCCCCCTCCCTGCAAGACGAGGACTGGGAATGGGGACGGGGCGCGGGTCCCCTGGGGCTGTTCCCAAGCCCTGGGAGGGGGGAGATGGGGCCTTGCAGCAGCAGCCCCTGGCCTGGGAGAAGGGAGGCAACGAGCCGCGGGAGGAGCTGGGGAGGTGCAGAATTAATTGCTGGGTGGGGGGAGGGGAGCACAACACTAATTGGGTTCCTGGGGCTTAGCGGGAGGCTCCGCACCGCGAGCAGGGAGAGGCCAAACTCACCTCAGGCTGAAGAGGATGCGGGAGCTGGTGCCTCGCTCTTCACAGACCAAGCCACACCCCACTATCTTTTTTAAACCTCCTGATGGTGGCACCAATCCCCTGACTTGGGGGGGTCTGCCTGCTGCTTTCTGAGGTGGGCAGCACGGTTGCGTGCCCAGCCACCTGGTGGTTGTGCTCGCTGGCCCAGCGCTGCTCTGTCTGAACGAGGGTCCCCGTCCCTTTGCCATTGTGCGTCTGCCTGGGTCCTCAGCTAGCTCCTGGGCCAGGCCCTGGCAGGACAACTTGAGGTGAAAAGATGAATAATTGTGACCCTCCAAACAGCGTGCTGTGTGATTGTGCTCTGCAGTGCCAGGCACAGCACTTCAGAGCCCAGCTTGCCCCATCTGCCTCACGCTAAAAAGTGGATGGCTTTTTCGATCTGCTTAGTGCAGTCTAGACGCCTTTTTTTGAAAGAAGTGTGGAGTCTAGGCGTAGCCTCAGTGCTCCCGGTGACTACTGCTGGTTTGACGAAAAGCATTCATGACAATCATCGCCCGAGCGAGCACGTCGTTGCTACGTTTGCTCATAAAACAAACCTACAGCTGCTGAGCTTCAAAGCTTGCGATAATAAAAGCACCGCTAGGAATCCTGTTTTATAGATTAATTTACACTCCAAGTTTTGGCATGTGGCATGGATTTAATCTGGCATTCAGCAAAGATTTCATGTGGGCCCTGACAGACTGGAACGAACTTTAGTGAATGCCCACTGAAGGTCTGGAAGCAGTAGAGGTTGAACCTCTCTAGTCCGGCATCTTCAGGATCTCACAGGTGTCAAACCAGAGAATTTGCTGGACCATGGGAAGTCAATCTTGTCTAGCAGATTTACCGACACTACCACTGCTTATTGGGCTCTTAGAAGACATTGAGGGGTATATTAGAGCTATATAGCAACTCAGAACACAGAGCCAGGACTGGTGGCTGTGAACAAACTTTATGGGACCGTGGGACACCCATGGTAAGTGGACAGCCGGCTAGTTAAAATCATGCCGGACCATAGAAGTTTCCGGACCAGAGAGTGCCGGACTAGAGAGGTTCAACCTGCATAAATGATCACGTTGTAACATGGAGGATTTCACACCCAGGACAGCTCTGTGACATGTGATCAAGTGGAAATAGGATTTTGCTCACAGCTATTCTGAAGGGTTGATCTAGATGCATTCCAAAACTGCTCATTTCTCTCAACTTAGCTTGCCTCTGTTGAAATTCTGTATTTTACACAACCTGTTATTTTTTGCTTGGAAAATATATTTGACATTTTGGTTGGGAGAGCAGAGAAGAAGAATTCAACAAGCCAACTGTAAATCCCATCAACCACTGAAAAAATGGATGGAATGGGACTAGGAAAAAAATGTATCAGGGAGAAATATCAGTGCTGAGAAACTATAGCCTATAAAATACAGTTTCTTCAGGCAGAAGCTTAAATATATTGTGAAGATGGTTTTCCTGCCTTGAATCAGTCAGAAAAATCTTGGCCTGTTTCTGCATATTTTGATTCTCAAAAACATTCTTTGAAGAGAAATGTACCAGTCAGGATATTGTGAGTCTACCATGTGCCGGTAGTTGCTGCCATATTAAATAAAAAAGGAACGGAGGTTATTAATAACTGAGCAAGAGACAAAGAGTAAGAGAAACTTAATCACTTCCAGTCACACTGGAACCTTCTGCAAAGACAATACCTTCTTTCCAGAACAGTCCAAAATAGCTTGGAAATTTCAATTGGAAGCATAACCAAAATAAACACCTAGGAAATGATACTTGATTTAAAATGTCCATCATGCAAAGAATTTGACACGGCTGTGCAAACAGCATGATCCACCGATTAGCCACGTCAGGAGTTGGGTGTCAGCATGGCCAAAGTCAGCCTCCTTCCTTTGCCAGTGAGTAGCAAGATTTATTTTCATTTCCACGTAGAGAGATTGCTTCCTGGCACCTCTCTGCAATACCATGCCCATTACGCAGTGTTTGAGTTGCACAGGCAAACTCACGCATACGAATCAAATCTGCCATCAGTGTGACTCCAGTATCGTTAGTGGATTTAGAGCAGGGGTGATGCTGGCCCATTGTCTACACAAAAAGATGCACAGTTTAGTGTTAAAACCAATGAGTGGTCCTGTGGCACCGTAGGCCATGTCTACACTAGGAGATTATTTCAAATGTACTCAGTTCGACTTCTGGGCACCCGATTTTGCAAAGTCAAAGTTCCGTGTCCCCCTCCGGAGAAGAGTTAAATTTGCTCCGAGGTAACATGTCCACATTCATGGAGCCTGCCTCAGATTCAGAGCCCCAGGAAACATCTGGGGAGCTATGGGAGGCCTCCTGGATGCCAATTAGTTCGAATTAGCAGCACCGGAGCATCCATATGAACATTATTTTGGACTTACAAGTTCAGGAATAACGTTACTCCTCACAGAAAGCAGGATTACAGAGTTTTAATTCCATGGCCCCTTATTCTGGAATAACGGGCTTCGTAGTGTGGAAGCATCGCTTAAATAATCGATGTTGGGGGGCTAATTTTGGACTAAGGTCCTCGTGTAGACCAGGCCTTAGAGACTAACCACAGCATATAGAATCATGAGCTTTTGTGGGCAAAATCCACTTCATCCGATGAATTAAAGTGGAAATAACAGAAACAAAGAAGTATATATAAGAGCAGATAAATCTGCAGATAAATTTTACACTATTACCATTAACTGGATGGCACATTATAAAGCCAATTTCTCCTGCTATTAACATCTACATTTCCACATCAAAAGCTGTGAATGGAACATGAGTTCTACGACTGACAGGTACTTCTGCTATTATATAGATCTTTTGGTTTCTGTTATTACTACTACAGCTCATCTGAAGAAGTGGGTTTTGTCCACAAAAGCTCCTGATTCTATATATTTTGGTTAGTCTCTAAGGTGTCACAGGTCTACTTGTTTTTAAAGTTACAGACTAACATGGTTCCCCCTCTGAGTTTAGTATTAACAGCATGTTCAAAGAATTGGCCTATTTATTTTGAGCATTTTTGTTGAAACTGCCTCAATTTCCTTTCCCCTCAGCTCTGACCATGTCTCCCATTTGCCTACATCTCTGAAGCGGTTTCCTCTTTTCTGTATACATTTCAACCTTCTCCTTCACCGGCCGTATGCACCTTTGCCTGTGTCTCCTTCTACACTCCTTCTTCCCCCCCACAGGCTCTGCTTCATCCTCAGTGCGGGATGAGTTGAGCATGTATACGGTCTCCCACATTATTCTTGCCAGCAAGTTAAGGGAATGTGGATTGGATAAATGGACAGTAAGATGGCTAGAAAGCCGGGCCCAGCGGGTAGTGATCAATGGCTCGATGTCAGGATGGCGGTCGGTTTCTAGCGGAGTGCCCCAAGGTTCGGTTCTAGGACCGGTTTTGTTCAATATCTTTATTAATGACCTGGATGAGGGGATGGATTGCACCCTCAGCAAGTTTGCGGATGATACTAAGCTAGGGGGAGAGGTAGATACGCTTGAGGGCAGAGATAGGGTCCAGAGTGACTTAGACAAATTGGAGGATTGGGCCACAAGAAATCTGATGAGGTTCAACAAGGACAAGTGCAGAGTCCTGCACTTGGGACAGAAGAATCCCAAGCATTGTTACAGGCTGGGGACCAACCAGTTAAGTAGTAGTTCTGCAGAAAAGGACCTGGGGGGTTACAGTGGATGAGAAGCTGGATATGAGTCAACAGTGTGCCCCTGTAGCCAAGAAGGCTGATGGCACATTAGGTTGCATTAAGAGGAGCATTGCCATCATATCCAGAGATGTCATCATTCCCCTTTATTCGGCTCTGGTGAGGCCACATCTGGAGTACTGTGTCCAGTTCTGGGCCCCCCACTACAAGATGGATGTAGATGCATTGGAGACGGTCCAGCGGCGGGCAACCAAAATGATTAGGGGGCTGGAGCGCATGACTTATGAGGAGAGGCTGAAGGAGTTGGGTCTGTTTAGTCTGCAGAAGCAAAGAGTGAGGGGGGATTTGATAGCAGCCTTCAACTTCCTGAAGGGAGGTTCCAAAGAGGATGGAGAGAGGCTGTTCTCAGTAGTGACAGATGGCAGAACAAGGAGCAATGGTCTCAAATTGAGGTGGGAGAGGTCCAGGTTGGATATTAGGAAAAACTATTTCACTAGGAGGGTGGTGAAGCACTGGAATGGGTTCCCTAGGGAAGTAGTGGAGTCTCCATCTCTAGAGGTGTTTAAGTCTCGGCTTGACAAAGCCCTGGCCGGGTTGATTTAGTTGGGACTGGTCCTGCCTAGAGCAGGGGGCTGGACTTGATGACCTTTTGAGGTTTCTTCCAGTTCTATGGTTCTATGATTCTATGTAGAAAGAGACATTCTGTGCCCCAAAAGTTCAGTCAAACCAGAGGATGTTAACCCTGCAGAGTGACTAAGCTGCTGCATTGCTGCAGGGCTTGTTTGATTTTGCAGCATGCTTTTCAAGTTTGAATTTAGGCCTCTGTGCTGTTTTTCTCAGGGCTTCAACAGGACACGCAAATATATGTGGCTTTTGTGGCATTCATATCTCTGGAATAATGTCTGCCCTAGGAGGAGCACCAGCAACTTCACAACTCACCTCTGCCACGGAAAAACCTTCCCAAGCTGCCCTGAGTCTCATTCCCATCGACAAAAGCTGGAGATCTAAGGCGGTGTGGAACGCACCAAGTCCCGAAGGGTCTGGAATCCCTGGGAAAGATATTCCAATTGGAAGGCTGCTGCCGCATGCTTTGCTCACCAATCAAGACGGTTTTAAGAGATGGCCTTCGGGATGGATGGAGATCGCTTTGATTCTAGTGGTTTTCAAGAATTTGGAAACGCTCTCAGACTGACACAGTCATCTCAGCTGCTAGCCAAAGAACTCCGCATCCAACTGCATTCCTAAGACTCTCATACAAATAGTGGAGTAGCGGTAAAACTGACCAGGCCAGTTCAGAGGCCAGTTCATTGGTCCCTGGATGCATGTCACTCTCATTAGAGAGAAAGAGAGAGATGGATGGGGGAGGAGGTCATGATAAATGGAGAGTAGGGACTTAACTTACAATTATGTGGTGTCAAAAGAGAAGGCGTGAAGCTTGTTCCACATAATTTCAATCCTAGAACACCAGAACTGGAAGGTACCTCAAGAGGTCATCAAGTCTAGTCCCCTGCCCTCACAGCAGGACCAAGCACCATCTAGCTCATCCTTGACAGATGCTCTAAATTATGGTGGCCAGCATTTGTCAATATGTTCTTGTTTAGGTCGGAAATTACACTGGGAGAAGCCTACGGCCAGAGTCTCACCTGCAGGAAATCTGGATAATTCCACTGTCGTCAACGGAACAGGGCCAGCTTACACCAGCTGAGCATCTGGGACTCTGGGTGGCCCGTGTTGATATTTATGAGACTAGCTTGAGCAACCTGTAGCATCAAGTCCTTGCCTCGCTCTCACCAGTGCTGGCCGAGCAGCCGCGAGCCTGAACTGGAGCTGCAGGTGCTCAGCCCCTTGGAAATCAGTCTGAGGAGGAAAGCCGCTGCTGGATTTTTGTACGATGCTTGGGGAGCTGGATTCTTGAGCTCTGTAGCCTTATGTCTGCTGCCCTCAATTGCTGGGTTTGTGTTTTCTAGATACTCTTCCTCCTAGTCAATGGGGCAAATCGGAAGTGGTGAGGAAGACAAAAGGGAGGTGGGTGTAGACATGGGATCTTGCCTGTTTGGACTGAATCCATCTTAGAAAAAGGCATGAACATGGGACCATCTGGGGATGGCTGGATGGGCATCAGTTTTCACAGCAGACAAGTGTCTACAAGACAAAACACCATCCCTTTTGGTACTAATGGGCGACCTGGTTGGTAGCTTCAGCAGAGAACCTGTAGACTTGATGGGCAGAAGGTCTCGCCCCCTCAGTGCTACCTGCTGGTCATGGCTGAGGTAATTGGGACGACAACAGTTCCACAAAACAGAGAAAACAAAACCTGTCCAAAACCTTTGCACAGAGGTGCACGAAATAAATACATACAGGAACTGGACTGAGCTCTCTTCATTTTCTTGTGTCGCTTTCAATTTCCACTTCTCTCTAGAATTAGAAGTAGCTCTCGCCAAATCAAAATCTATTGCTGTCTAGTTGCACTCTTAACCCACGTCCATCACCATGGCATCTGGGAATCCTGCAAGGATCCTCACAGGCAAACACCAGCAATATTAAAAAGTCTGAGAGGTCCGAAACTTTAAAAACAGCTAATAGTCCTGTGGCATCTGTGGGCCCGTGTACCCTAGGAAACTATTTCGAAATTACTAAAATTGACTAATAACTCCCAATTTAACAAGAACGAAATAGCGTGTCCTCTTTATGGGGAAGCTTCAGAATGAGTTGAGGCAGGTTCTGCTATTGTGGATGTGCTACCTTGACTTGGAGCCCAAGGAAGCACTGGGGAGTAATTAGTTCAAATGACTCTGGGGAGTCATTATTTCGAAATAACAGCAGTGGAGCATCCACACGACCACTCTTTCGAAATCCCTATTTCTAAATTAGCGTTATTCCTCAAGGAAAGCAGGAGTACAGATTTCAAAATAATTGGCTTGGTAGTGTGGATGGTCTGCTTATTAATTTGACGTAAGGGGGCTATTTCAAAATAAAGTCCTAGAGTAGACCAGGGCTTAGAGACTAACAAAAATATATAGAATCGTGAGCTTTCATGGCTAAACCCCACTTCATCACCATTTCTACTCATGGACGCTCACGATTCTATATAATATAGTCTCTAAAATGCCTCAATCGAAAATGCTAGTGAACCCACAAAAGGGTTTCTTTCTCAGAAGACCTCCTGCCTCACATCAGAGTTTTTCCATTATGGATGCTAGAGGTCGGCATGTCTGAGCTGTAAGATGCAGAACTGGAATTTTAATCATAGAATCATAGAATAATAGGACTGGAAGGGACATCAAGAGGTCATCGAGTCCAGCCCCCCGCCCTCAAGGCAGGATCAAGCTCCGTCTACACCATCCCTGACAGATGTCTATCTAACCTCCCTTGGCAATTAATCCTTTGACAAAACTCACAGGTGCTTGTATGTAGGGTTTTAATTTAGTCTATTGTACCCATCCAGCCCAAATTGGGTTCCGAGTCCTGATGGGGCCTGTCTTGAAGAGAATTTGCATCCAGTATGTTGGTACAGGCTCATCTTTAACATAAAATATGGTAATAAAGAAGGGCTTACAGGATATGTTGTGAATAGGCTATAAAAGATTCCTCTCCTACAAAATCATCCAGATTAAATGCGAGTCTGAAATAGACTGCCAAATGCTACAGAAGAGAAACCAATATACTTGGTTTGGATTGATTTTTATAACAGACCTAAGTCCAGGCTGCAACAAAGCAATATTTTAGATCTTGTGTAAATGGCTTTCAGGTGTGAGTCAGGAATGTAACACAAAATATAATACTGAGTGACTTTGCTTGCTTTGATGGATTAAGAATACATCAGCTTTCAATGCAGTATATACTTCAGTCCAAAAAATGTTCCAAACATACTCATCAAGCTCTTTGCCTTTAAATATATATAGGCTAGGAGCATGGAAAGAATCTCGATGAAGTAATTTTATCTTTGGGAGGTGTTTAGGTATGGGTTTAACAGAGTTTCTGAACTGGAGAACGCAGGGTCGCTCAAGGCATAGAACTTACAGGAATCATTGGCATCTTATGCTCGCAGGGTACGTCTAGACTACAGGGTTTTGTCGACAGAAGTTTTGTCGACAGATACTGTCGACAAAGCTTCTGTCGACAAAGAGCGTCTAGACGACATCCAGTTCTGTCGACAATGCAAGCCGCTTTGTCGACATAACAGTGTGGACGCAAAGGACAGTGTAGATGCAATAACGCCTTCTATCGACAGAACTGTGTCGATAAAAGGCGTTATTCCTCATAGAATGAGGTTGACATACGTCGACAAAACTGCTGAGTTCTGTCGACGTTATGTCGACATAACTCAAAGGCAGTGTGGACGCAGGTATAGTTTTGCCGACAAAAGTCCACTTTTGTCGACAAAACCCTGTAGTCTAGACACACCCACAATGCAAGGAGCACCTCCAAAAAGTGCCCTTAAGGTTGCCACTGAACTGGCAATGTGTTGGTATGTCTAAAGGCATGAGAGCCAAGAGACCTGCTGTATTGGTGGTGGCCGTCTCCCCAAGACCTAGCGAGGCCAGACTGGCCTGTCGGTAAAGTAGTTTAGGGCAGAACAGCAGCTTTTCTCTCTGATTTCCACAGAGTGCCCCTGGATAGGGGGTTTGGGCAGGGGCGGGGGACTCCGCATTTTGCAAGAAGAGCTATCGCGAAAAGATTTCACACTTGAGCTTGCAAGGCAGTGTTTGCTGGAGGTCCCACTCAGGGCTCATCTAGACTACAGGGAACAGTTGAAAGAAGATATGCAAATTCCGTGGGAAATTGCATATCTTCCTCTGATCGCGCTTTCGAAAGCAGAGCTTTTGAAAGTGAAAGCAATTAAGACGCAGGGTTTTTCGGCGAACCCCGCCCCCCATTGTCAAAAAGCCACGTAAACCTCCTTTTCTGAGGAAGAGCGGCTTTTCGACGAAGGGCGTGGTTCACCGAAAAAGCTGCGTCTTAATTACTTTCACTTTTGAAAGCTCTCTGTGTGTGTGTGTGTGTGTGTGGCTATGTCTACACTACAGGGTTTTTGCACAAAACCAGCCATTTTTACGTAAAAACCCGGAGAGTGTCACACCTCAAGCGCATTTTTGCGCAAGAAAATGTACAGTAAAACAGCAGAACAGAGACCTTTTTGCAGTGTAGGTATACCTCTTTCTACGAGGAATAACTCCTTTTTGTGCAAGAGTTCTTGCGCAAAAAGATGTGTGTGGACTCTCCACAGCGGTTTCTTGCGCCAAAAGAGCCTATCACAAAAAGCACAGGTGCTCTGATGGCCGTTCTGTGAATGGCAATCGGAACTTTCTAGAGTGTCCATGCAGTGTGGACGCTCTCTTGCGCAAAAGCACATCGCTTTTGTGACGCGCTTTTGAGGTGAGGACGCGCTTTTGTGGAAGACGTTTTTGCAGAAGATCTCTTCCGCAAAAAGCTTCTTGCGCAAAAATCCTGGGCTGTGTCTAGACTGGCATGATTTTCCAGAAATGCTTTTAACGGAAAAGTTTTCCGTTAAAAGCATTTTCGGAAAAGCGTGTCTAGATTGGCACGGACGCTTTTCCGCAAAAAAGCCCCGATCACCATTTTCGCGATCGGGGCTTTTTTGCGGAAAACAAATCTGAGCTGTCTACACTGGCCCTTTTGCGCAAAAGATTTGCGCAAAAGGACTTTTGCCTGAATGGGAGCACCATAGTATTTCCGCAAGAGGCACTGATTTCTTACAGTAGGAAGTCAGTGCTTTTGCAGAAATTCAAGCAGCCAGTGTAGACAGCTGGCAAGTTTTTCTGGAAAAGTGGCTGATTTTCCGGAAAAACTGGCCAGTCTAGACACAGCCCTTCAGTGTAGACAAAGCCTCTGTGTGCCTGTGTATAAGTGAGAGAGAGAGAGAGAGAGAGAGACAGATATGAGGACAGACTTGCTCAAGTACCAGAGCAAAGGTGCTGGGAAGGATCGTTTGGGGAAGTAGTTCAGGGAAGTAGTTGCCGGACTGGGAGTAGAACAGTCTGTTGCCGCTGCCTTAGGGTTCCTGGGCTGGAACCCGACGTAGTGGGAGGGCCCAGGTCCCCCCCCCCAACCTCCCCACACCACTACAGAGTCTGCCTCTGAGAAGGGAGACCAGGACTGTGGACGGGTTTCACCCCATACTGTGAACTAGCCTGTGATGAGGATGGCTCAGAGGCTGTGGCCCTGGCCTCTAGGAAAAGAGGAGGCTGTGTGGAGAGTCACAGCGAGTCTCTGAGGCAAACACCGTCCTTCAGACGCAGGGGTGGCCCGTGAGCCTAGGCGGACTAGGTGGTCGCCTAGGGCACTGCTGGCCCGGGAGCCCGATGATGATGTCACGGCCGTGCAGGCGGGGGCACCGATCGCGCCTTCCGCCTGAGGTACCAGCTGCTACAGCCGGCCTCGGACTGCTCCTGTTCAGAAGCGTGGGGCCTGGCCGGAGCTTTGCCACATACTCCTTACATTAACATCAGAGCTCTGACCCGCTAGAGGTGTTGGTATTCATTATACCGGGCACCAGGATGAGCAACATAAATGAGTCGCACTTCAACAGCATCCGTCGAATGTTTTGAGGTTTGTTTGTTGGTTTGTTTTGAAATCGCAAACAACGAAATATGCCACTGGGAAGCGCAGCCTCATGTACCCTAGTTGGGAGATTTACTGAATCCAATGAAACACATGTTTTCCCAGGAGTCTGGCCTGGAGGAAACCAAAAATTGTCTATAAAAGACGTATTCTTCTTATAACAGCTTTGCAAAACCTTGTTTTTGTAAAGTGCTAAAAATCTTGCCAGAGAAGGGGATTGAGAAGATCCTGCCAAGTTAAGGTCTAATGAAGGAATTTCACATGCAGTGCAGGAGAAATTAGATGCCCTACTACAAACACGACACGTTCGCAGCGACAAAGCTTCAGGTAGATCGGCACCCACATGCTGTTCTCTTGTTCCCACATACGCGTAGAGGCAGCCGAGAGGAAAATAGAATGTTTTATGTAAACATGAAGGGGAGATAGATATTTATTTTTAAATGATTAAACCAGACATTGAAACCACATTTTCTTGGAGTATACTTTTTTCAGTGACGCGCCATATCTTCCCCTACAAAAGGCTGTCAAGGCATGCTGGGATGCGTCAGCCCACGGCATTTGAAAAGACTTGGCTTAAAAATAAAGCTTAAAAAAGCTGTCATGGGAATGGGTTTCAAAGTCTTTACAATGCCTTTTCCCAGCACGCTTACAGGTAACTACACTGAATTCAAAAGCAGAGGAATTGGGCTAACTATGGCCCACGGGCCAGACCCGGCCCATGGGCCAGACCCAGTCCACAGGCCAGCAGGAGCCTGGGGCAGGCTTCCTGTGCGTCTCTGAACACTGGGAGCATGGGGGGAGGCGGGGAGAGGGCTCTGGCCAATGGGAGCTACCCCTCCCCTGGCTGCCCATGGGCTCAGAGCCTTCAGAGTAGCACGTGGCCCCTGCCGATGGCTGCTCTGCCTGAGGGACCTGCTGGGCTGCTGGCCAGGAACCTTCCAGGTAAGTGCCTCCCAGCCAGAGCCTGCCTCTGGCACCCAGCTCCTCCCTCCCCCAACCCTCTGTGCCGCTACCCCATGGAACCCAAACCCTTTGCACCCATATCCCCTCCCAGACCCCGCATCCCAGTCCCTAGCCCCAGGTCACAACCCAAGCCCCTGCACTCCCTCCTGCACCCCTCCTCCAGGTCACAGCCCCCTCCCAGATCCTGCACCCCTCCTCCAGGTCACAATTCCCTCAGACTCCGCACCCCTCCTCCAGGTCACAACCCCCTCCCAGATCCTGCACCCCTCCTGCAGGTCACAATCCCCTCCCAGATCCTGCACCCCTCCTCCAGGTCACAGCCCCCTCCCAAATCCTGCACCCCTCCTCCAGGTCACAGCCCCCTCCCAAATCCTGCACCCCTCCTCCAGGTCACAGCCCCCTCCCAAATCCTGCACCCCTCCTCCAGGTCACAGCCCCCTCCCAAATCCTGCACCCCTCCTCCAGGTCACAACCCCCTCAGACTCCGCACCCCTCCTCCAGGTCACAATCCCCTCCCAGATCCTGCACCCCTCCTCCAGGTCACAGCCCCCTCCCAAATCCTGCACCCCTCCTCCAGGTCACAGCCCCCTCCCAAATCCTGCACCCCTCCTCCAGGTCACAACCCCCTCCCAGATCCTGCATCCCTCCTCCAGGTCACAATCCTCTCCTACACCCATTTCCCTTCCTGCCCCCTGCCCTCCCACACACCTCAGTCCCCTATCCCAGGTCACAACTCTCTCCTTCATATAAACTCCCTCCCAGACCCCACACCCGCTCCGGCACCCTAATCTCCTATCCCAAGCTCCCTTTTCCATCCTGCCTCCATCCCAGACCCCGCACCTCCTCCATTCAGATCATGGAAGAGCGCGGCCTTTGACCACTTACCAAATTCTTGGAGTGTCCCTCCCCATGCTAAACACCTCATTGATACTAAGCATCGCATCGCGCGCACACCATGCTTTATAGATACTTGAGTGCTGCTTTTTAATTATAACATAACATCAGTGAGATGGGAGTTGCCTTTGGACCGCGTCCTCATGAAAAAAAAAATCGGATTCGGGCTTGAAAACCGAAGACAACTTTGTCAACTGTAGGCAGAAATATTGATCCATGTTCCCAAGGTAGGAAGGGCTTTGTAATTAGAGTGTGTGACACTCTGCTAAGCACGATAGCTACAATAATAATAAACCCTAACGAGTTGGCTGTTAGTACTGTCCAAATGCTGTGCCTCGCCACAGATCCTGTGCACAAATGGATGCAAAACATCCTACTTTCCTTTCCCTGCTTGTCTAGGGAAAGAAAGAGAGGCCTTCCCACAATGCTTCCTGTCTGATTTATGTCATCTATGGAAGCACTCAACTGTGGACATGCACGCAGCATAAATACCTGCAGAGAATAGCATCACACTTCACCTGGGCTACGTCTACACTGGCATGATTTTCCGGAAATGCTTATAACGGAAAAGTTTTCCGTTAAAAGTATTTTTGGAAAAAGTGCGTCTAGATTGGCAGGATGCTTTTCTGGAAAACCACTTTTTGCGGAAAAGTGTCCATGGCCAATCTAGACGTGCTTTTCCACAAAAAAGCCCCGATCGTCATTTTCGCGATTGGGGCTTTTTTGCGGAAAAAAAATCTGGGCTGTCTACACTGGCCCTTTTCTGGAACAGTTTTCCGGAAAAGGACTTTTGCCCGAACGGGAGCAGCATAGGTTTTCCGGAAAAGCACTGATGATTTTATATTACATCGTCAGTGCTTTTCCGGAAATTCAAGGGGCCAGTGTAGACAGCTGGCAAGTTATTCCGGAAAAGCGGCTGATTTTCCGGAATAAGTGGCCAGGGTAGACACAACCCTGCAGTATAACATGAATGGTATTAAGTTGACTGTCGGGTTTGGATACATGAACCTTTGATGATAGTATTTGATCTTCATCTTGTCTAACCAGTGCCCGAGAGGTAACGACTGTCTGCCAGCACCCCAGAAGGAACGGAATTGAGAGTCATGGCATAGAACCGAGCAAAGACGATTTAGGGGAAATAGCAAGCAATGTTTTCAAAGGCTGAGAGCTACTGGGATGAGGCACAGCCTGTCGAGGAGAACAGGCCCAGACTAGGTTTGGCAAAATGCTGGATGATGTTGTAGGCACCTATCCGCCATGGACCCAGAGGGTACGTCTGCCCTAGGGACGTTAAATATAGGTTCACTGAATAGCCGATTAACCTCATGAATGCAGTGGTCCCCAACCTTTTGGGGCTGCCAGGCACCCGGGGCAGCGCCGCACATGCGCTGTGTGCCCACGGGCAGGGCTGCTCATGTGCCACGCGCCCGGGGACGGCACTGTGCATGTGCCACTCGCCCAGGGCAGGGGCCGTGCATGTGCCGTGCACCCAGGGTGCAAGAATGGCTTGGGCCAGCCCTGGTCACTCGGCGGGCACACATAAATGCCCCGGTGGGTGCCATGGCACCCATGGGCACCATGTTGGGGACCACTGGCGTTAGTTGACTTTTTGATAGTTCCCAGGTGTGGGGCCGGCAGCTAGTGCGCTCTGGCCCCACCTCCAAGGAGCTCCCTGCTACTCCGCACTGCTGCCTCTGTATCAGAGGCAGCAGCATGGGGTGCCAGGCGGGAGCTGGTCCATGGGGGGAGCCAGTTTAAAAACCAGCTCCCCTTTCATACCAGCTGCCTGTCGCCCCATGCTGCTGCCTCTGATAAAGAAGCAGCAATGCAGGCTGGCAGCAGCCTCTGTTTGAGGGGGTGGGGCGGTCGGACCTCCTGGACCCAGCACAAGCCAGAACTGAGCCGGGCTGCCTGCCCACCCAGCTCCTAACACACTTGAAATGCAGAGCCGCAGCAGGGGCAGGTCCTGGACTCAGTGTGAGCCAGGACCGAGCTGGGCTGCTGGCCAGCCTGCTAAAAATGGTCCTGGTCCGTCATAGAGTTTAAGGCCAGAAGGGCCCACCAGACAATAGAGTCTGCTTCCTGTATCTGGCAGATCATCAACACCACTCCTCATCCACCCACTAGACCCGACAACTGAAATTAGGCCCAAGTCTCACAGCCCACAGGAGATGAAACCATGATGTGCCGTGGGCCTGGAACAGGAGGGAATGAAATGCAGCGGTGTCTGGTGCCCTGGTAAGGGCAGGGAACTGATTGAGATGGTAGCCAGATAATCCTGGCATGCAACCCACCCCCACGTGCTGCAAAAGGCGGCAAAATCACCCCACAGTCACACGGCAGGGAACCGGGCTGCGCTCC
Organism: Pelodiscus sinensis; assembly: GCF_052426305.1. Lineage (NCBI taxonomy): Eukaryota > Metazoa > Chordata > Testudines > Trionychidae > Pelodiscus > Pelodiscus sinensis. The sequence continues at coordinate 43,733,952 of NC_143065.1, read as the reverse complement.
GAGTGTGAAACCATGAACGAGACAACGTTGCGCTTCCATTACACCATTCCGTTGTGCAATGGGATGAGCAGAGCCAGTGTGGGTGGGTGGGCCCCGGGGACGTTCCAGGAGATAGGCCAGTGTTTCCGGGATGAGGCTAACTACGCCGTTCCCACCTCCTGTCAGCACAACGCACCTTCCCCAGATGTTGACTTGCCCATAGTGTTGTAACAACCCGGTCGTTGGGGTTACATCACACATCTGTTCCTGGCTGTTCGGTAACAGTCGGTGGGCGTTCCAAGCTTTGGTTGCTAAGCAGACGCTCGGGTGACTCACAGCCGATTTGTTTATCATACCGAGATGCTCGTGGCATTAGGACTTTGAAAGGAATGTATTCAAGGCGGCAAGGTCGCCGGTCCCCGACTCAGAACACTGTACTCTATGGACATGAACTGACTCACTTGTGTCCAGGCTAAAAATAGCTCTGGTGGCTGGATGGGTAATTCTCTTCCTTCAGCTGGGTTTTTCCTCCCTAGGCAAGGGTGGGTAGCTCAGGCAAGGGAAGGCATTGCCTTCTCAAATTGCCTCAACTGGCCCCGCCCACCGGACTCCCCCAGGCTCCTCCCACAGCCTGCTGTTCCGGTGCCACAGGGGCTGGGCCGGCAGGCTAGGGGCCATGCCAGCTGCGGCTGGAGCTTGGCTGTGGAGGGAGGGGCTTGTCAGTTAGGGGTGTGTCCAGCAGGCACAGCCTAGGGAAGCTGGGGTCCCACCTCCTCACTCTCCTCTCTGGTGCTCCAGGGCCGAGGGAGGCTGGGTTCACGCTATCCAAGGCTGGGAGTGCTACCCTGGGGTAGGAGCAAGGGCCACCAGCCACACTGGGAGGTAGGCGGGGGTTTGGCAGGGGCCAGCAGTGGCCACCAGGGGTGCTGAGCTCTGGTGGGCATGGAAAGAGCAGGAATGGGAGAGGGTTTTGCTCCCCACGCCAGGGGGTCACCCGCCGCCTGTATCCATGGCAAATGCTTACATGAGATGATATGTGAGAACTGCAGGTCTCTCTGCTGTTTGTTTTCTATAGGGTGCCCTGCGGGAGGCAGAAGAGAGAAAAAATCTGGCAGGCGTGGTAGTCTAATTAAACATGTGGAGGGGATGGAACCTGTTGGGAATTCTGAGGCAGATACCGCAGCAAGTTGCTCTCAATCAGCATGTGGGGATTGGGGTTTGAGGGGAGTTTTTGGTCTACTGCCCTGGAGAATTTGTCTGGCTTTTGGTTGTGTTTCCTGGTCTTGGATGATACTGTGTCTTGGCGGGGGAGAGGGAGGGGGCAGAAAGTGGGAATTTGTGTGGGAAATGATGGGTTTCTGGTGGAAAAAAATGAAAACCAAGCAAAAACGGAAAACATGTCAGACATTCAGCTTCTTGACCAAAAAAAAAAAAAAAATCAGAGTTCTGTGGAAAACAGGCCTCTTTCGTGAAAAAAAAATTGCTTATTCAAAAACCCAATTTTCCGTCAAACAGTTTAATTGGAAAATGCTCCATTAGCCATAGTTTCAGACTGATGAGCAATTCCTATGCTGAGAACAATTGTCTTGGTCAATACCAAAATAGGTTCTCTTTGTATGCGGTTCATTGTCAGCGTGGTTCATGTGTGTTTCTCTCCCTTCCCACCGCCATGAACCAAGACGTGTGTATAATTCCCCCTGCAATGTCCCAAACTTGCACATCGTCCGTGATCTTACAGCTTAAAGGCGCGTCATGTTTCAGCGCGTCCTGTGCATCCTAACATTAAAAAGCAATAGAACCATCAGTGGGGCTTGTCTTTTTCCTTTTAAACAAATATCAGTCATCCGCTGCATTATCGAAACACTTTCATCCAATAAGAAGAACTCATCCGTTTCTTTAGCAGCATGGACATCCGCGAGAACATACAGACGCACGTGGGGGGAGGGGGGAGAAGAGACAGAAGTCGATGGGGATCAATGACTGTGAGATGAGAACCAGTTTTCTCTTCTCAGACATGCACCTGCCATAGGAAAGATGTTGTTGTTCTAAAAAAAGAAACCAAGAGCGATCTGAAGTAAATTCCCTTACCTCACACTTACAAGTGTATTCCCAAAGAGCAGAAAGGTGGGGGTTTTTAAATCCATAAAAAGCAGCGTATGGAATATACATAAACCCACTCTGTTCTGGAATTTGAAAGCTATGAACACGAAGCAGAGCATGGTTTCCTCAGCATGTGGCAAAAATGCTCATTGTTAGCCTCCTTGCCAGACAGACCACTGCCAGCTCATGTGGGTAATTCAGTCCACATTTTCGGGCATATCGTCTGAGCCAAAAGAGAAGTCTGGTCTTCGGGGGAAAGGGTGGAGCTTTCAAGAACATCTACATGATTTAGGAACGTAAGTCCCATTGAAAGTCTTTGGGACTTAGGCTCCTAAATCACATAGGGTCTTTCGAAAAGCCCAAGGAGGAAGGAAATCAACGTTCTGCTCCAGCATGACCATGGGTGAGTCACCAAGGATACTATGTTCAGGAGCGCCTACTCATTTTGGATGCTGCTTTTGGGGGTGTCCAATTTAATGCCACGGGTCGGGCAGCCAAGCAGCTTGGCACATGCAGTCTTGGTAAGTTTGGGTGACATTGTGAGATGTGAATGATGTTTGTAATGGAGGGAATGGAGGCAGCACCTAACCTCCCCACCTAAACACCCCCTGGATTTTGGAGTAGATGGAATCTGCATCTAAATTGTGAAGTGGGCTCATCATTCTTGTGGGTTGACCCAAAACCCGAGCTCCAAATGCCCCCTGAACTCAGAGATGGGATCTGAATCGGCCCATCTTTGGTGTGGAAAGCTCCTTCCGATGCGTTGTCCACTGTACCGTGGCAGAACAAAATGTTTCTACTCCGACGCCGAGCCCTCAGAATTCTCAGTGCGCTTCGTGTTTTACAGAGGACGTTGCCTGGAGAAATGACCACAGGGTATCTGGTTCCTAAGCTGCCTCTGGAAGAGTCAGAATTCTCGGTCAACGTAAAAAGTGGGTTTCGATTCCACGTTTAGCATGCCCGCCTGCCACTCGCTTGGAATCTAGTAGAACAAAGTTGGGGAGAAAGTCTGAGTGACTCATGCTTTAATATTGGGTTTTTTTGGGGGGGAGTTTAAAAATTTTAGTCATTGACCATATGATGCGTCAAATCATATTTCCCTTGTTATTTTCTTAAGGCTTCAAATGCACTGCCATAGCAACGGCTGTGCCCGCCTTGAAGCTGTCATTAAGCCATTACGTTGCTTTCCTTTGGGAAAGAAAAATTGCTTGCTGGGCTCAATGCAAAGAGTGCATATGTATTTTTTTAACCTTTCATAGAGCTCTGCTCAGCAAAAATTCCTAACTCCGCGGCTCTGGCAGGGCCCTGGAATCCACCGTTCAGCCCTTTCCCCGGCCAGAGGCCGTTAGCGATTTCTCCTGCACTCAGCACTTGTGACTGTGCCCTGTGCGTTAGCTCACAGACGGCAACGAGAAGAGGAGACCCTTTTCTCCACGGTGTGCAACGTGCCAGGCGTGAGCATACCTTCCATGCCTGGGCTGCTCCTTCCCTGCTTGACGCTAATGAAGAACAAAGTCGGTATTCCGGAGGGAAAATGGGAACCGTACCTAAGAATGTGTTCCATCGATCCTCGGTTTTGTAGGACCAGTAACACTCGTGGCTGGGAGTTGCAAAGGGCTTTCTCTGGGTAGTGCTTTACCTCAGTTCCCCTCCAGATGGGAACAAAAGTCCTTCTCTAGTTTGCAATGAGAGACATTCCTGGGTGAATATGAAGTGCTGGCCACCCACATGGCTCTGAGACAGGCCACATCTCCGGCCCTTGCCTTCAAGGGTTGTGGTGTGGTTGTCCCCGGTTACTGGCTGTTGCCAATGTCCAGGCAACACTGCTCACACAGCATCAAGACCAAGCCACTCTGGGGCATGAAGGGGTTGGTTACATTAATTGTCACAAATCACTTCTACTGTGCATTAGCAGGGAGTCTAGAATTGGGGGAAATTGCAAAGAGGCCTGTCTTGTGATAAGGGATCTACAGGAAAAAGATTTGAGAGGCATTGCTCTAACACGCGCATTTTTGCTAATCAAGCTAGTAGACATCTGGAAAGGACCTCGGTCCTAAGGCCAAAAGGGCCATAGAGAAGTCCTCCAGGAAGCTAGAGTGACTAGGAGGAAACCAGCCAATCAGGAGCCAGGAGGGACTATATAAGAGGAGCTGCAGGCCTACACGCAGATCAGGTGCAGCCCAGACCTGGAAGGAAGAAGGTCGGGGCTGGCTGCCTGCCTGAACCCAGGAAAACTCAGAGTGGGGAGCAGTGTAGGACATTGTTTCCAGGAGGAGAAGCCCAGAAGGCACCTCTCTCTCCTGAGAGGGGAAACAGACTGAGAGACTGGACCCGACTCAGAGACACTCTGAGGAGGCCGTGCTTGGGGTGAGGTGAGTGCCAAGCTCATTACAGCATCTTAAGACCATAGTTCATGGGCAACTTGATTGTCCTATCTTCTGATCATTGTTGGGCCTTGGCGATGGGCTACATGTGTTCTCCGTATAGGTATGGGTGAGGTGGCATTCCGGATCAAAGTGTGCAGCTTCCCTGTTGCTCTTCTTTGAAGGACAACCGATACCAAGCCCAGCTGACCCTGCGTCCCCGGCACTCTCAGGTCCAGCAACCTCCATGCTCTGGCATGTCCACTTATCATGGGTGTGGCCAAGTTTCCCACGGTCCCATAAAGTTTGTTCACGACCACCAGTCCTGGCTCTGTGTTCTGTGCTGTGATTTAGTTCTAATTTACCCCTCAACATCCCCTAACAGCCCAGCAAGCAGGGGTAATGCTGCTAGACAATATGGACTTCCCATGCGCTGACGAATTCTCTGGTTCAGAACCAGTCAGGTACCAAGGGTGCAGGACTAGAGAAGTTCAACCTATAGTGGTTCTGATGCCCTGCAGATAGGCATACCCTGCCTGATTCTCCCACTGGTGTAAATCAAGTGTAACGCTAAATGAAGTCAATGGCTGGAGTGAGACCAGAATGAAGTCAGTTGAGCTGAAAGTATGCTAATGTGATTTCCACTCACTTATGTGTTTCTGGGGAAAGTTCCAGTCCGAGTTAAAACAGTACCACAGGAGAGCAGCGCTTCCGAGGAATCGTCTAGAGGGTCCAGAGCACTCATGTCATGTTTCTTTTGAACAGGTTTCAACTTTTTTGTCAGACAGAATGGAAAGTGATTTGAAACATTTCTCATCCCGCTCCTTGCCAATAATTTTGTGGACTAAGCTACTTTACTGTCACATTTTTCCCTTCCAATACGTTCAGCCGGGTATGAATCAGTCTCTCCTTTTATGTTCTGTGATTTTTTTTATGAACTGCCAACAGCACAAAGCCAGTTTGGCATCGTCTCCTACAAATCCAGCTTTAAATGGCTTTCCCATTTGGATGTGGGACTTCACTACGCATGTGGCTTTGGTAGAATTACACTGGAGGAAAAGAAAAAAAGAATTTGTATTTCTATTATACAGGAAAAGTCTCTATGCTGGAAGTCATTTCTCCAAGCAAACAAATGCCCGTAACAAAAACGTACAGCTGTGAATTGCTGTGGAGCAAGAGAGAAAATAATAGTCAGAAATGCAATGTGCATTTTTCCTACAATGGAAAACTGTCCGTGGGGATAGATTTTGGTTTTATGGGTGTTGGGCTTAATTTCTTTTTTGTACATGAAATGCTTTTGAGCAGCTCTAGAGAGCATAACGATTTCCGTGGTCAATACTTAGTGGTAATGGTAATAGTGTTACATTTCAGGCAAAACTGCCCTCACAGTGGAAGGAGGAGAAATCTGGCTTTCGTGTGCAGGCACTTCTGGTGCTCCTGCCTACCTCAGCAGTGACTAGTGCTCAGAATGGCAGGGATTAAGGGCTGAAAATGTTTTGGTGCCTTTCGAGGGAGGTGAAACTTCTGCGGCCCTCATTGTATTCAGCAGCCCGGACTTCATGGGCCCAGCGAACGCATGAGCCTGGGAGATGGAAGATGAAAGTATCGGTCCCGTCTTTGCCACAGACGAATGGCTGGGTGACCCTGAGCAGGTCATAGGGAGGGTTCTTTCCAAAGGGCCTTTTCTGGGTGCTCAGGAGGGGATCTAGCTGTCCAGGGGGGCCTGGAATCCTGAGCCCCCAAAGCACCATTGTGATGGGACGTCTGCCCCAAGGAGGGTTAAGTCTGGCCCTAGGAGAGGGCTGAGATGGTGGACACAGCCAATTAGGGCCCAGCTGGGGCTGGATAAATACGGGCTCCTGGAGGGATGAGACACTCACTTTTGCTCCAGCTGGGGAGCAGGAGGGACCCGGCTGCCAGGGGAGCTGGAGGCTTCCTGAGTCAGGGCAGTGCTGGGGGAGCTCTGGCCAAGCAAGCTCCCAGGCTGCAGGGCCTGACTCAAGGCCTGAGAGTACCAGGGCTGCAGGGAAGCAGCCAGGGCAGGAAAAGGCAGCAAGTCCCCAGCCCCTTACCTATGTTGAGTGGCCATGTCAGGCTGCAGCCTGCCCCTGAGGTAAGGCGCTAGCGCAGTGATCCTCAAATGTTTTGGTCCATGGATCACCTGGCTCAATGTAACGCTTTCCGAGGACCACTAGTTGCTAATGGAAACTCACCATTAATTACATAATTACGCCCGAGCCATTTTGCTTGTGTTGCTGCTAGGGAGAATGGTTTCATTTAAATGATTAAACAGAGTAAGCGTTTTAACTTTCTCATGTTAGTTTATCAAACTTCATTTTAAATAAACCAAAATATGAACTGATGTCCAACACAAAAGGTTTCAATGTTTTCTTTATTTATGGCAGGGGTGGGCAACCTTTTTTGGGCCAGGGCCACTGACCCACAGAACAATCAGTTGGGGATCACACAAGTGAGAAGCAAAAGAACTCCTCCCAAACCCCCAACCCTCACTGACGTGGTCCCCAAGTGAGACACCTCACTCCTCTGGTGCTCCAGCCCCACGGGGCGAGGGGAAGTGACAGGGAGGTCTGAGGTTCAGGGCTTCCCATAGGCCAGATTTATGTTTCCAGGGTTTCAGAGTTAGTGGATTTTATGGACCCTCTTAGGCTGTAGGGTGGGGACAAAAAAAGAGGGGTTCAGTGTGTGAGACAGAGCTGCCAGTGATGGGGTGCCAACTAATTATTTCCTAATAATAACCCTAACCCGCTCATTCCCTGCTTATCTGCTGATTGTCTCCATTTCAAGCATGCAGTAGGCAGCATTTAGTAGCTGTTCACAGAGGCCCGTCCCGCCGATCAGCTGAGCTCCCTGCCTGCGTGGGAGCTTTGAACTGCTGCACGAGGCTCAGAACAGAGCTGTATGGCCACTCAGCCACGCAGCTTAGAGGGAACTTTGGTGCAAAGCCCCAAAGGGCCCCGACTTCCCACTTGCTTCCTGCATGTGCAGGATCCTGAGTCCCAGCATTGCCCCCTCTCACCGCTGCTGGCCTGCACAGCCCAACCTGCTGCCGGAGAGGTGGGCGGGTGCTGGCCACTCGCATACCACGAGAGTCCACCACACCCAGCCGAGCCCCGCGCAGCCTAACCTGCTGCCTGCCCTACGGGACCAGCTGAGGGACGTGCCACTCTTCCATGTGTAGCTCTGGCGCCCGTGTGCAGGAGATGGGGTGAGTTTGCTTCCTTCACTTTCCCACTGCTGGCTGGAACTGGTACTGCAGCCTCGTGGCTGTGGCAGCAGCGTGGGCTCCCTGCTGCATGGGAGAGGGGGGTGAGCTCCCACCGTGGACCACCTGGGAGGTGGCAGACCGTTCTTTGAGACCCACTGAGCTAGAGGACTGGCAGTGGATCACTGAGGAAAGGTGGGTGGAGGAACTTGGGGGTTCCCCAGGAGGAAGGACCCCTGAGTGTGGGGGTGCTGCAGCAGGGCAGTACCCTGAAGGCAGGACGCTGCCATCTGGGAGGGACCTGGGTCCTGACACAAGGCAAAAGAGCCAATAATAGGTAACAGGGGGCAAGACACTGGCTGGAAGGGGAACACTGCAGGGCTGAAGAGCAGATTCGCAGGGTGGCCAGTAGGGGGCACTGTGCTGGTGAGTTACACCATGATGCACCCATGCAGAAAAGAGAGGCGGCTTGTTCTGGGAAAAATATTAAATTCCTCTCCTGCGGTCCCACTGTGGTAGAGACGTGAGTGGGTGTTCACACGCGTGCTGAACTGACCTCCATGCTGCGTGGCTGACGGTTAATACCTCCTGACCAAGAACTGACATGAACCTCTGCAGGCCCTGATATGGAATTTCTATTTGAGTAACTCAGAAATAGCCCTTCCCGAGGGGAGGTTTAATAAGCTGTTTATTCGCAACACAGCGCAAATGACGTTCTCAAAGGAAGAAAGAAACAAGCAGAGACTAAATAAATAAGAAAAAATGCTAGCTATGTAAACAAGTGAAGTTCTTCGGTAGCAAACCCTTATTTTAAGGCTCACAATGTAAACACAGCATTTAAAAGATGCTTTCATAATGAGGCAATCCCCTGTCTGATATCAAAGGAAGTACAAAAATCCCTGGACTTTATGGATCAGTAGCAGTTTCATGCTCTGGACCAAGCATGAGCCAAGCAAGTGCATTAAATATAACTTTCTACCAATGCGAACAGTTGAGGTTGGGACCAAATTGCAAAGCTGAGATTTGGAATCTGAATTCAAATATCCACAAAGCCCAGAAGGTTTGGATCCAGGGGGCTACTAGTTAATAGGTGGCCTTGAAGTTTAGTCTTACTGTGTTTAGTCTTAACACTGCAGTTAAAAACCTATCACTGGCCCAGGCTAGCAAGTGTCAAACTGAGAGGCTGTTGGGCTCCAGGACCCCGCGATGGGAGAAGGTCCCAGAATTTGGCTCCAGCCTGAGCAGGAATGTCTAACTGCATTTAAACAGCTCCTTAACCTGAGCCCAATGAGTCAGCCAGCCCAGGCCAGTGGTCGATGTAATTGTAGTATAGACAGGCCCTTAATGAAAACAACAGTGGGGTTCCAATCAATGTTCCCTCTAATTTTCCCATCCATGTGCGGAATAATTTTAGGTGCACCAAAGCATGTGTGAATGCGCACCACCAATAGAAACAAAAAACCTAGCAGTGGGTGCTCTGCTAATCAGCTGGGCACCATTGGGATCTCTTCTCAGTGGCCGCACAAATGCCCCATCCTTTTTAAGGTGTCGCTTAACAATAAACCTGGCCGGGTGCCTTCGATCCTTATGATTTGTGGCCTTTGGGGGCTCTCTCAGGATCTGCTATGTCGACTAATTGCACAAGTCAACACAGCACACATCGTCAAGCACACATGCCTTCTGGTTATCATCACTGACGGAGCAGGAGACCTATCAGGACACCACGCCAGTAAATCCTGACCTATTACATCAGTGACCTTGCTACGCTGATGATCCTGACTTCTGATCCGGTAAGCAAGCAAGCTGTCCTTTGTAGGAATTATGATCTAATACAGTGTTTCTTAAACTGTGTTCCGCAGCACACCAGTGTGCCGCAAGGCAGTCGGCGGTGTGCCGAGGAGAACAACAGAATTCAAAATGGTCACCCTTAAAGGGGCAGGTGACTTTTTTTTTTTTTTTTTGCTCAATAACTTTCCCCCAACCTTTTTTTTCTCAATAAATTCCTTAGTGTTCCTCATAAAAAAAATTGTTTGGTGACTAAGGTCTTAAAAAGTTTAAGAAACACTGATCTAACATGACAGAAAGCTACGAGCTAGGGAACCCCTTTTTCCCCTCCCTAAAAGTCCTCCCAATGTATAATAAGGCATGGATGTTCAGGGTTGCTAGCCAAAAAGGTCCATATGAATTTAAAATCTGTAGAGGAGCAGAAACATGTCATGTAAATTTGCAGGGCCAGAGCAGAGACTATAGCCTTGAAACAAAGAATACTGCAAAGCGTAACTATGGCTGGTGAATGGTTAAGACAACACGCCAGAAAACTGGAGGGGCAAGAAACGGAAACAAAGAAAGAGATAAAAGCAGCAAGAGACATAACACAGTCCTGGAATGCTTCTGCTCCCTTCTCAGGGCAGTGAGCAATCCAGAGACAGCAGTCACAGTAACAGAATAAAACAGTAGAAACTCCCATAAGAAACCTACAAAATAGACAGGTGCCGTACCCTGTAATGGTGGTCAAGAGCAGGCTTCAGGTAGCTCCCTGGTGCCTGAAAGAATGAGGCCAGAAATCAAAAAAGGTGGCCTTGACAATATTAAAAAATGAGACGGGGTCTACTGTGTTTCAACCACAATCCTCTGCTAAAAGCCAGGCTCCAGTTAAACTAGAACCCAGACTGGCACCTGTCAGAATGGGACAAGTGCGTCCCATTTACTGTCCCAGGACTGGTCAATGAGATGAAGGGGAAAATGGAACAGGTCACAGAGCATATTAGAAGACTGGTGCAGGCTCTCAATCGTAGGGGAGTGAATGAAAAAGCACCTGAAAGTGAAAAGCCAAGACTGAGCGGGTTCACACTTAGAATTGATATATGGACACATGCAGTTGCTCCAAACCTGTTAACTGCAGCAGGTAAGGGCCTGCCTGCAATCCATGCGGCATGCAGACACAAGCCACAGACACTGGGGGGAAACACATTTGGTTGTTACAAGAGCAGGTATTTACCCCCACTCTCCTCTCAGAGCCAGGATAAAAGCTTGGGGTGCAGATTCCCAACTGTTTTGATCCACCGAACCATGCTCCATACTTAGCTAAATATATATATATATATTCTTCTTTCTCAAATACTTTTGCATACCGGTATGTTCTCTTATATTTTTGTTCCATTTGCTAAATTTACTGCTGCCGCCAGTGCCTTAAAATAACTTTGAAAGTTTCTCTCTCGTAGTTGGGGTCTCAATACCTTCCTTATTTGCTCTTCCTTCCTCTTCCCCCACCTCTTCTCATTTGGATTCTCTTTCTGTGGTAAGCGTTAAAAGTTATGGTTTTTACAGAAACCTCCAAAAGTTAAAGCAATTGAAAACAAAACAGATTAAAAAGCGAAAACAAGGTACAAATTTTAAATAAATCCAGTAAATTAATTATTAGAACTATTTAGGAATGTAACAGCTGGAATTAATCCTAACTTTCTTGAAGATATGGTTGCTAAGCAACAGACATACACCCTCTGCTTCTACCCCTAACCATTGGCTGATATTTGTTTTTTTTTTAATTTTGATATAGAAGAGTTTTTTTAAAATAAAGTTTAATATAAAGTAATGAAAAACACCTTAAGTTACTAAATTAATACAACAAATTTGGCAAATATTGGTATACATTTGTATCATTTTTATTTAAAGCTTTAAGGTAATTGAAATGTTTAACCCTTTTGTTCTTTTTTCTTCATATTGTTTGCCTGAGTTTGTATAGTTCTCTGTCACATGACTACTTTTTAATTCTTTCTATTTTGTGGCAACAAAAGTCAATTTTTTTACCCTTTAAAAAAAAAAGTGGTACCACGCTATTTTACTATCATGTTTGGTCTATGGTTATATTATTAACACCAAAATTTTTTGGCAAAATTCGAAAAGGTCTCAGTTACAAACCTATGTACATAGATTTTGCTTCAACAAATAATGCAATTGCAAAGAAAAGGAATCAAAATACAGGACTATGTAGCACTTTAAAGACTAACAAGATGGTTTATTAGGTGATGAGCTTTCGTGGGCCAGACCCACTTCCTCAGATCAAATAGTGGAAGAAAATAGTCACAACCATATATACCAAAGGATACAATTAAAAAAAATGAACACACATGAAAAGGACAAATCACATTTCAGAACAGAAGGGGAATGCGGGGGGAAGATAAATGTCTGTGAGCTAATGGTATTAGAGGTGCTAATTGGGGAAGCTATCGTTGTAATGGATGAGATAGCTAGAGTCTTTGTTGAGCCCCCCTCCTCCCCAGTAGAGTGTCGAATTTTAGCATGAATTACAGTTCAGAGGATTCCCTTTCTAGTGCAGATTTAAAAGGCTTCTGAAAAAGAATGTTCTTATTATGCGCAGGGTCTGAACGACTGCTTGCAATGCAGCCAGCTGAAGGGGAGAGCAGCCCTGCATGTGGTCATGCTCACTCAGTTGTTTAGCCCTGAAAGACAATTAACTGTTGATACGTAAATACAGCTCATGCTGGGGGTGTGGTTATGTAAATCCAGTTCAGCCAGTGCTAGAGGCCTGACGGATGGTCAGTTGTTGGAATGGAATGTTGTGTGTTATAACTAATTTTGCTGTAGTAGGGTCACAAACCATGTTAACCCTAAATGTAGGATTGTAAAATATGACACTAGTGCTTTCAGGAGAGACACTATAATAATGGAGATTGCCTATTTCCTAGAGCTGGAAGGGACCTTGAAGTCATCAAGTCCAGTCCTCCACCTTTGCAGCAGGACCAAGTACTATCCCTGACAAATTTTTGCCCTAAATGGCCTCCACAAGGATTGAACTCATAACTCTAGGTTTAGTAAGCCAATGCTCAAAGCACTGAGTTATCTCTCTTTACTGTAAGTGTGAAGAATCTCAGATGGACAAGCCCCACCCCCTTCCAGATTCCAGTGGACTGAGTTGGGGGGAAGGGGCTAGAACCAACCATCTACATGCCCTCCAGGTGTGAGCTGTAAAACTGGTTCAACCTGTCTCCTTTCCCCCTTGTGCTAAGGATAGACCTAAAACAGACTTCATAAGGAGTCTCCTTGTTATTCCAGTGGAAGATGGAATCTTTTGGCCAGCCTAGGTGGTGGCTAAGAGCTGAAGCCACTAGTCTGGCCTAAAACCAGACCATTGTGACGGGACGGGGGCCGGTAGGAGAAGCGGCAGGCGGCCAGCAGGCCGGCTGGTGGGAGTGGCAGGCGGCTGGTGGGAGCAGCGGCAGGCGGCCAGCAGGCCACTTCTTCAGATGAATGGAGTATTAAAAGTCCAGTTCCGAAATAAATAAGGGATGGGGGTGGGAAGAAGAAAGGGAAAAACAGTGCATTAGAGTGTTCATGTTACCTGAAGCTGATAGAGAAGGTGCAAATTGTTCTTAAGTGCCCATCGTTTGGTTGGTTAAGTCATTAGGATGTGGACAGAGGTGTGCTAGCCAGGTGATGTCTTTATTCATACCTTTGTGATGGGTCCTAAACCTGTAAATGACGTTACGTTCCAAGGCTTCCCTGTGGAGTTGGCTTGTGGGATTGGCCTGAAACTAGACAGTGACTTGGAGATCCATTAATGAAAGCCTGGGCAGGTTAAAGTGTTCGCCAACAGGTTTCTGTGCATTGCCTTTTCCGATATCTGATTTGTGCCCGTTAATTCTTTCCCGTAGAGACTGTCCAGTTTGGCTAATATCCGTGGCCGAGGGGCTTTGCTGGCAGAGATCACATTAGTGGATGTGCAGTTAAATGAGGGATGTGGTGGGTGATGTGGTTGGGTCCAGCGATGAAATCGCTCATGTAGATGTGTGGACGGAGTTGGCACCAGGGCAGATTGCAGGGATGGGTTCCTGGATGATGATGGAGCTGGCCGCGTGGTTACCGGAAAGAATTTGTTTGAGGTTAGAGGGGTGTCTGTAGGTGAGGACTGGCCTGTCCCCATGGCCTGTGAGAGTGGGGGGTGATTTTCCAGGATAGGTTGTAGATTGTGGATAATGTGCAGGATGGGTTTTAGTTGTGGGCTGTAGGTGATGGCCAATGGAATACTGTACATATGTGTGTTAGTCCCTGGGCCCTAGTCTACACTAGGGATTGACTTCAAAACAACCCCCCTCGTTTCAAATTCATAAGCAGAGTGTCCACACGACCAAGCCTGTTATTTCGAAATAGCGGGCCGCTTCTATCAAAATCTGCACTCCTGCTTTCCTCGGGGAGGAACGCTTCTTTCGAAATAGCAGGAGAGTGGATGCTCCGGTGCTGCTATTTCGAAATAATGACTCCCTAGAGACATCCAGACTAATTACTCCCCAGGGCTTCCTGGGGCGCTCAGTCGAGGTAGCGCGGCCACACTAAGGGAGCCTGCCTTGGACTCTTTTTGAGGCTCCCCCGTAGGGGGACAGGCTAGTTCGATTGTGTTTTTATTTCAAATGTAGTTGCTTCAAAACAATTTCCTAGTGTAAACAGGCCGTAGGGTGCTGCAGGGCCGCTCCTGGTGTTTTAAGTGACAGACTAACACGGCTCCCCTTCAGACGTCTTCAGCAGAGAGGACCTTGAGTCTGATGTTCTCACAGTGGGGAGCCGCGGGAAGCAGAACTATTCTCATCTCCGCAGGGGGCAGAGAACAAATACCGGGATGGGCAGCAGGTAGGGATCCCCCATCACAGGCTGTGCAGGTGAGCGCCTCCCCCTCCTTGAGCCACCTGAACTGCCCCAGGGGAGGGGATGGTCCATTGGCTGGGCACAGAGCGGGAAGCACAGGGACTGGGTCACGCAGGGAGCGTGGGAGAGCTGAGGCTTGAGGCCAGATCTTGGCCCGGCGAGTGCCCCGGCAGGCGTCCCAGGAACAGCGGATGCGTGTGGGCAGAGACGGGTGTTGTTCTGTTTGTCGGTGCCCGCCCTGCCGGGGCCCCGATCCTCTGGCCCGACTGTGACAAGTGCACCAGCTGCAATTCAGCCTCGCTCCCGTTTGCACCTCGATGAGATCTGACCGGACTCGGCACCGCCAGCCGCTCTGGGGGTAACAGAGATCCATCCCCAGCTGCACCGACACCTGGATTGCAAGCCCTGCCGGCAGGGGTCAGTCCCCGGGAACAAGGGTGCAGCCGGGGGTCAGTGCTGTCCAACACCAGCAGCAGGCACGATTGCAACCCCACCAGCGGCCTGCCTCAGCCTCAGGCTGCCAGCAAGGAGCAGGCCGAGGGCTTGGGTACCACTCCAATGTTACAGGAGAAGGCTCTGGCCAGCTCCCAAGGCAGCACATTGAGAAAGAGCCTCAGGTGTCACCGCCCTGCCCGCCGTAGCCACCAGGGAATTTGCGATACCAGCAGCCACTGAATCCAGACGCTTGGCTGCAAAAATCCCAGGGGTCTTCCCCATGTGCTAAAGGAGACTCTCCAGTGGTTGGTGGCAGTGTGAGGTCTAGAACATGGGTTCCCAACCTGGGGAGCATGCCCCTCTGGGGAGGAGGGTGAAGAAATTCCGGCACAAGAACCCCCCTGTGTAGACAGAGCACCCGTCTTGGAGGGTCTGGCCTGTGCCCCACCCACTAAGCCAGGGGTCAGCAGCCTATGGCTCTCAAGCCAAATATGGCTCAGTATGGAAGCAAATGTGGCTCTTTTGTCATTCCCGAACTACAGGCAGCTTTTGAAATTAAAAAGAAAAATTCACCATTTGAAAAGCGCGGAATTACTTGTGTCAAGACGGCCTGGCTTTGCCAGAGGTAAGAACCGGCCACACTGCGGCAAGAGCTGGCCGAGGGCACGCCGCAGGGGACGCACGCGCATTCCCAGCCAGGAGAGCGAGAGAGGCTGGCGGGGCCATCCGGGCACGTGGCTCCAGCGCCCATCGGTATGTCCCGCCATTGCTGCAACAGCCTGACTGGGCTTCCAGACGTAGCCACCTGGCCAACAAGGCCACAGTCGGGGCCCAGCCCCCATCTGGCCACAGCGTCCTAACCCATAGCCCCATGGTCCAGGCCCCTCCTGCTGCAGGAAGGGCTGAAGGGGAGGCCATGATCTGGCTGTGGTGATCCTGGCCCGGCCCTTCATCCACCACTGCTGCTGGGATGGACAGATAGGCTAATCCAGCCCCAGGGCTCCCCCACATATTATACTTCCCACCAGGCTGGGGCACGTGGCCAGAGCTCTTAGCCCTGGGGAAGCTGGAGGGGACTGCCTGGGGCTGCCCATGGCTGGGGCAAGCAGAGATGTGGCCTGGGCAGTGCTAAGGACTCAGCCCTGCCTCTTCTGGGGGTGTGGAGCCACCCTCATCCCCACCCTGGGGTGGCTGGTAGCCTGCTGGGTGCAGAGGTGGTCTGCCCCGGGGCTGGCTGGGGTGCTCCAGCCTCCGGGGTGGGTGAGGGGACTCCTATAAAGTTGCCAGATGGTTTAACCAAAAATAGCAAATACCCCGCCCTCCCCCCCCAAAAAAAACACCGGGGAAAAAATTCTGTTGAGGGGGAAAAAAAGGGGGGGGAGACCAAAGCTGTAGAGAAAAAAAAAATTTAAAAAACAGCATTAAAACAGCATGGCCCCTTTAAGTGCATGCAGAGTCAGAATAGGGCTAGGAAAAGGGGAGAGGTTGAGCACTAAGACCCAGGGAAGGCATTGCTTCCCCTTGCTTCAAGTCTTTAGGCTTTTTGCCGGCGGCCATCTTGTTTTCTTGATCGAGCCAGAATGCAGCTTCCCTGTGGAACCAGGTAAGCACATGGTCTGAGGGCGAGGGGCCGGGAATCTGGGGGAGGGGGCTGGGCCCAGTTGCTGAGTATGTTGTAGGGTTGCCAGGTGTCTGGTATTTTTGCCTCCTGGCAGGGCAAAAAAACCAGAAAATATCGGACATTTTAGGTGTCCAGTATTTTCTGCATTTTTTTTTTACCGGACAGGAGGCAAAAATACTGGACTGTCAGGGTCAATACCGGACACCTGGCAACCCTCCCTCCTGCACTGCTGACTGGGAGCCACTCAAGGAAAGCCCCTTCTGCCCTAGCCCTGCCCTTCCAAAGCCGGAGCCCCCTCCAACAACCCAAAGCTCCATCCTCAGCCCCGCCCTAGAGCCAACACTCCAGTCACATTATGTTGGGTCGTGGCATCAGCAATTTTCTTCCACTAGGTCATGAGGAAAAAAAAGGTTGAAAGCTGCCGCTTTAATAGACCCCACATTAGACTTAAAATGCAGAATAGCCATGCCACTGGTCATCTGTCAGATGTGCTGAAACGTGTAAGCTCATCCACTGTATAGCACGGCAAACTAGGAACTATGAAACAAAATAGGCAGAAATGGTTCCCCCTTCGAATGAATGTTTCTGAGGATTCAAAAATGTTTTCTGTCTAGAATGGGGATGAGACGTCAGTTTCCAAATTTTTCACGAGCCAAAAGTTTCTTTTTTCCAGTTTTGGTCAAAATGTTTTATTTCTATAACTATGACGTGTTTTATTTGGATTTTCATTTTTTTCTTACCTCTTTTTCAGGCCAATTAGTGGAAGTGTCTAAACAAATGTCATTTTGAACTGGGAAGCTGGCCTATTTTTGTTTCAGCAATGTAAAAGCCGAAACTTTTTGACAATTCGAATACATTTTTGAGTCGGGAGAGTTATCAAACCCAACCCTATTTCACAAACATTTTCTGATTCAATTAATTGGCACTTTTAAACAACAACAAATACCTTGTGCTGAAAAATTCCTGACTATGATAAGGGGATGGTTGGATGAAATAACATGATCTTGGTAACTAATTGACCATTCATTTCCAGTTGGAAATAGGTCAATGGAGGGATGATAGGAGTTGCTATAGGGAACTTTCTGGGTGTCTGGCTGGTGAGTCTTGCCCACATGCTCAGGGTTTAGCTGATCGCCATATTTGGGGTCAGGAAGGAATTTTCCTCCAGGGTAGATTGGCAGAGGCCCTGGAGGTTTTTCGCCTTCCTCTGTAGCATTGGGCACAGATCACAGCTGAAGGACTCTCTGCATGTTGGGGCCTTCAAAGTATTGGAAGGCTTCAATATCTGAGACATAGGTGAGAGGATTATTCTAAGAGGGGTGGGCGAGATTCTGTGGCCTGCACGGTGCAGGGGGTCAGACTAGATGATCATAATGGTCCCTTCTGACCTTAAAGTCTATGAGTCTATGAGCTCTAGTTAGAGTAGGAGTTAGTGCCCTCTGCTGATTATAGCATCAGACAATAACTTTGATTCTATTGCCATCTCTGCCACTGCCTCACATTTTGACCTTGGGCAAATTTCATAACTTCTCTATGCCTCACTTGACCTATCTGTAAAATGGGCATAATAGTAATGCCTAAGACTCGTGAAAAAGGAAAAGACGTATTCAGTCATCTAGTCAATTTTCTAACCAGTGCAGGCTTATTTTAGACTGGACAGATCCTTATGGAAGAGTTTTAGTAAATCATGTTGTAATAACCTTTTTAAGATCCCTGAAGAAAAGTTGCTTTTCTGAGTGCTAAGTAATTTAATCTGCAGTGGACGTTCGTGTCTAGTGATTAGGGCTGCCTTTATTGCCAAGGCAGTTCAAATTCTGCTAGAAAGTCTCTCAAAACTGTTGGAACTTTGTTTTAGAGCTTATGGAAGCACATTCTTTTGTTATCTTCAGGGACTTCCTGGCTTTGGACCATGTGAATTGGCCTTCAGAAACAGGGAAGTCACATGCCCGTGGATTGATCCTGCCGATGCTTTCCTA
The DNA here is from genome assembly GCF_052426305.1 of Pelodiscus sinensis. NCBI lineage: Eukaryota > Metazoa > Chordata > Testudines > Trionychidae > Pelodiscus > Pelodiscus sinensis. The sequence continues at coordinate 43,715,598 of NC_143065.1, read as the reverse complement.
CCTGTTGCAAAAAGCTTTCGGCCATAGAGTTAGGGACTGTTCCAATCTGATGCAAAACCAGAGAGCTTCCTGTTTGGAGGAAAGCATTTTGGAGAAGAGACTAATAAATAAAAGTGACGTTCAGTGAGTGCCCAGAGTCCCGCGCCAGAGGAATTCCAAAGGGAATGCGTTCCAACGCGCCGCATGCTTGAGGTTAAGCAATTTTGCTCTTTTTAAGAAAGACTGAGAAAGCAAATCGGCCAGAGCAGCTCTGCGACATCGAAAGAGTTTTCTCTTTCTTCCTCCTCAGTCCCTCCGGCACGTACGTGGAGCGTGTGGTCTGCCAGCCAGGCCGGCTTCTGGAACAGGGCACTGGTGGTGAGCACAGCGCGGAGATTTCCAGGCCCAAAACTTCTCGCCGAATGAGCAGCCCGTTCTCGGGGAGGAGGCAGCTTTTACCACAGGAGCTCTGTGATAGCTCAGCGGTAGAGTCGGTGCCGCACCCAGCCACAACACCAGCCATGGGAGGGCCTGCTCGATCATCGTTAAAGCCATGTGCCCCTACAGCAGTGGTTCCTGACCTTTTTTATACCGTGGACTGGCAAACCCATTCACAAACTTTTGGTGGACTGGTACCATTTTATTTGCATAGTCATCATGCAAATAATGAATATGCAAATAAAATGTTAATAGTCCGCCAAAGTATGTAACTCAGCCCTGGCCCCCAGAACCGCTGCAAACAGCTCCTGCAGCCGCCAGCCACACACCCAGGATATACCCCAGCCCCATGGGTGTGGCCTAGCAATGTGCCACGGCGCAGCAGCCAGCGGTGAGTGGCCTGGCACCGGTCCACAGACCAGTGGCTGGGAACCGCTGCTCGACAGCATGAGCTAAAAGCTCTGAGCTAAGGCTGTAATGCAGGCCTCACTCCTTTCTCGCTGGTCTCAGTGCCTCTGGCGTACCCAGAATGTGCACGTCAGGCCTGGAGATGACTCAGTGAGATCACATGGTATTGGTTTTGCTCCCTGATTGGATGATCTCATCTTTATAAATGGCTGCCATAAAGTACTTTCACTTAGTCACACCGCACGGCTGTCTCTTGACTAAGCAAATGCATTCTGTGTACGAAATGCCAACAAAGCCATTAACTGGATGTCATGTTATAAAGCCACTTTTCCATGTATTTAACACCTCGTTGACATCAAAAACTAAGTACAGGGGTACTTCCAGGCCACTCAATTAACCTCATTAGCACTGGCACTACTAATGACAGGTAATTAGTTCCTCCCTTCCTTTTCTGTTTTAAATTCTGGTTTCCTTTTATTTCCACTCCAGCCAGGCATTTCCCTACAGCCCCCCCCATGGGGTGTATACCCCCCCTGAATTTCCCCAACCCTCCCCCCCAGTTTTGTGAACTAGTTACATGCCAATTTAGTGATCGTTTGGAAATTTGAATTGAAATTGAACCATTAATACACACTTTAAAAGCATATACTGTGTATGATAAGCTATGTGGATCTGAAAAAGTATAATAGATTTGAAAAGTACGAACATAGACTAGTTTCCTTTTACAGCTGTTGTTTTATGACAATGTCAGTGCATTCATTTTGGTGATGTTGGCCAACCTAATAATTTCAAATTTTGACTTGTAAGCAAAGTCAAAATGAGCTCTCTGACAGCTAGGGATGAACTGGGGGTTGGGGAGAAAGGCTTCAGGACCAGATTGTATTTACATTCACACCTAATCTACCTATCCAGCAAACAGCTGTGTTGCCCAAGTGATAGATTTTGGCTGGGGGTTGGGTTACAAATCACTTGAATGAGGCGGGTGGGGGAGATGAAAAGTTGTTGTTCTTATTGTATGAGTAAAGGGCAGTAGAACTGTACTTAACCTATACTGATTGAGGGCATGGAAAGAGGGTGGGGACCTGTGTTTTGCTTGATGATCTGTCTGAGTCACAAGTACTATTTGACCTGCCCCTCTCCACTGTTTAAAGACAGAGCTGATTAGATGCCATATCTAGTCTTTTGTTTTGTTAAGTGACCACTACAGCTGAAATCACTGATAATCAGGTCTAAGTGCTTAGTCCTGCTGTGGGGACGGTGTTTTTGTGTAAGACACAGCCCAGCCTGCACTAGCAACAAGGTTCCCCCACTGAGAGCTCAGCTGAAATCACTGAGCGCTGGGTGGAACCTCACAGTGGCAGGTGATAGCAGAAGGTGACGGCGCAGGAGTGAACAGAGCGATGGAGTGAACGGTGGCGCAACAAACAACAGCGGCCAGAGTGAACAGTGAGCAGCGGGAGGAATAAGCAAGGTGCCGCCTTGCCCCACACCTGGGAGGTGTACTCACATGAAAGCACCTCTGAACTCTGAGTCTCCACTGACCAAGGACAACAGTGGTGAGTGGGGTGAGGTGGAGGGGAAAATGAGGGGCATGTTAAATAAACATTTGTTTGTTGGACTATAGTTTAGTGACTTTGCTCCAGAATGCTGGATTTGTGACTCGGAATGGAAACTTATATAAATGTGTTTTCTAGTAGGCCAACATTTTTAAAATGCATTATTTGCCAAAGTTGTTACCTCACATCGTTGCTATCTTGAGAGGTCATTATGTTGGGGAGTTTCTGTACTAAACATTTGTATGATTATAATTAATTTTTTACATATGAAAAATGTAATCTTGGTCATACTGGGTCAGACCAGTGGTCCATATAGCCCAGTATCCTGTCTTCTGACAGTTTTTACTATGGTACCATACAGCCCACCTTCACCCTCATGGTCTCACCCCTCATCGGCCTTGACACGCCCCCCCTCCCCTAAATTCGAACATCCCCCTAATTTCAAACACTGACTACAGCTCATCTAAGGAAGAGGGTTTTGCCACAGGACTGCTCGTTGTTTTTAAAGTTATGGACTAACACCCCCATAAACCCCCAAATCATTCTGTTTACGTTCAGCTCGGTGAAGTGTCACAAAAATGGGTATTTATGACGTGAAAAGGGTCTGGATGCTGCCAAGACCAAAATATTATTCAGGATGACCAAACCTGCTTGCGGCCACTTTCCTGCATGCTTCACCTCCATTTTCTGCCACTGGGCCATGTGCAGCAGTAAAACATCACCCAGAGCATGGCTGGAATCCTATTTCCATTCTACCTGGGCCGTAGGAGGTTTTCCAATGCTGCAGCCTTTCTGCATGGCCCTGTCGAGCCAACCATAACCAGAGGCACCCCTAGAGCAGGGGTGGGGAACCTGACCCCCGTATTGCCTGGATCCAGCCCCTGAGACTCAGGGCTTCCACACCAGCATTGGGGAGCCTGCTCTGGTGCTCCAGGCCCCTTGCCACCTGTGACAGGCATCTGCCCCGCTCCGGCCCTTTAAAGGTAAAAGCCCAGGGAGAGGGCTGAGAGCCCGCAGCTGAGGCAGAGACAGCCAATCAGGGCCCAGCTGGGGGTTGTATAAATAAGGCCTCCCAGCGAGAGGAGAGACTGACTCTTGCTCTAGCTGTGGGGCAGGTGGGATCTGGTTGCCAGGGGGAGCTGGAGGCTGCCTCGGATAGCGCAGGGCTGGGGGGCTCTGGCCTCACCTCACGCCCAGGCTGCAGGGTCATAGCCAGAGACAGGAGGAAGGCAGCAGGTCCACCCCCTTGCCAGTGCTGAGTGGCCATGGCAGACCGCCTCTGAGGCGGGGGCTAGATGAAGCCTGGCAGTGGGTCGCTGAGGCAAGGTGGGTCCAGGGCAACTGGGGGTTCCCTGGGAGGGGAGAACCCCAGAGTGCAGAGACTGGTACACACACACACACACACACAGAAGGGGGGCTGAGAGACAGTTGTAGAGGGCACTGCCGGAGGGCTGTCTCCTGAAGAAGGCACCGTGGTCTGGGTGTGCTGTGGGCCCGGACCTGAAACCGAGCGGGGTGACGGGGGAGACACCAGCCCGCGGGAGGCGCCCTGCTGACGAGCCAATTCCCAGTGCTACCGGCAGGTGTTGTCATGACGGTGAGTCTGCCCCATGACACTGCCCCCCCCCCCCCCAGGGCTGGAGCGCACAAAATCTTCTAGCCTGCCCCCCCACCCCAGGCTCTGGTGTGTGAGGGGAAAGTGGGGAGGGTCTTTCTGCTTCTCACTCGGGGGCAACGTCAGTGAGGGGAGGGGTTGGCTTGCTTCTCACTTGTGCGTGCCCCTTGACTGATTTTCCCCCCCCCCCCCCCGAGGGTCAGTGGCCCGTGACCCAAAAAAGGTTCCCCACCCCTGCCTTAGACAGTAAACACCGTCCTTAACAATACAAAGCAGAGCCAGTCGGAGTTTTTCCAGTCATTTGGACAAACTAGTCTCCACCCTGGGGGGTCCCTTGTTTGCATTGGAAAACACCACGACCGTGATCTGAAAGCTGATGCCCCTCAGCAAACTCCCCCCGCCCCCCGCATGTTGGGCAGTGTCCTTTGCCTCTGTTTCCCGCCTTGCGATGTGAGAGTCTGACGAGCGAATGTCCCCCTAAAAATACGTCTCTCCCTTCTCACGTGGCCGGGCCCCACTCCTAGGTGGTCAGAGACACGCTCATGTGGGTTCACCTCCTCTCCCTCAAAAAAAGGGCGGGGTGCCTGTTGAGCAAGGCCACTCCGGCTGCTGCCACTGGGAACTTGCTGCTGCCACACTGTCTCGACCACCACTGAGAACTTGCTGCTGGCGGCATCTCTGCTGCCCTTCGACTCTGCCACGCACTGCCCCTTCTGCAGGGCCACGTTCCGAGGGTCTGGCAGGAAGCCCAGCCACTGGTGGCAAAGGTCTTCCTCCTTGTCAAGGCAACGCAGCCTGCCTACGAGGCCCAGTGCTCGGCCCGTTGCCCTGCTCTCGGAACAGCTGAGCACAAACGAGGACTCGAGAGAGGCAGGTCAGCTTTGGGAAGGCCAAAGAGCAGCTGGGACTCCTTGGGCAGAGTCCAGCCCTTCAAGTCAGCACACCCACTCTCATTTTCACTGTGCTTTGGCATCCCTCATCCCGGTGTAGCAAGTGAGGTTCAGGTTAGGGTGAGCCCTCAACGTGGGCATGCTAAGCACAGTTTGACTACCTAGTGCTTAGCAACCATCTTTCATTCCTCCTGGGTTCGATGCTAAAGTGACTTGTGACCCAAAGAGCAGCCACTTGAGTAATGCAGCTCTGTGTGTTGAACCCCTTAGCAGAATAGGTGTCTATGCAAACGAGGTCTGCTCTGGGGGGCTTTTCCCTCAATCTCCCACTAGGGAGTGGGTGGGGCTCAGCCAGACCCTGCTTCGAGAAACGTTACCAAGGGTTCCGTTCCGCCGCATCTCCGTCTTCACTCTTATTCGAACGAGCGCCAGTCGCGCGGCCGCATTCAACGGATCAGCTGGATTACAACTGCGTTCGTTGGGTAGAATAGACCTAAGGGTGAGGTGAGCCAGGGGCCTTGGGTTCAGAGTATTCATGCGACAGGCTGTCGCGAGGCACAGCCCCCCACGCGGAGATGAACTGCAGGAGACCATTGCGCGGGATGTATTTTGGACGCTCTTTCCTCTCCTGCTCCCAGGCATTCCTCAGGGATTATCCTGTGGCCAATTGCTGAATTGCATTCAGTGCTAATAACCTCCGGGATTTGCTGAGAGAGTGAATGTTCTATATGAGGGATGCAAAATCCCGATTAATCAGCGAACCCCACACTAGGGGGGCACCAATTTAGTCCCCCTCCGCTCCCCATCATCCCTCAGCTCGCCTGCTCCTTCTCTGCCCACCGCCTCCAGCTGTGTGCATCCCCTTCCCAACCCTCCTCCATCTCTGCCGGAAGGTTAGTGAGTGCAGAGGCCTGGCCCCAAAGTGGAGGGGGCGGGGAAAGACACAGTACAAGCTTCCCCTCTCCTCCCAGGGTCGGGTTTTGCTGTGCACCAGGTTCGGGGCTCCACTGCATGACTGTGGCAGGGGGAGGCACACATTTTGTCTGCGCCCCCGGGCGCGTAACACCCTCATTACACCTCTGGTCCTGCGTGGGGCTGGCTGCCGGCTCCCAGCCCCACGCTGGGGTAGTCCTCTACCCGGGGCAGGATGCAGGCTTCTCCTGGGCACTTGTTAACTGTTCACATCCCTGTTCTGCATTGTCTAGCCATTTGGATAATTGTACTCGAATCGCCGTTGATGCTAATCCCCTGAGACACATCTACGTGGTAACCTGAATCGTTGATCTCCCATTGCCTTCTGATTGCTATGTCACTAGATTGTCATTTTATGAAAACAACCCCCGAGGCCATATGTTTCTGGTGCAGCTGATGGTTAAAATACCCCCATGGAACAGCCCCATCCACAATAAATTCCAGTTTTTCTGACATCTGTGTTAATTTACAGACACATTTTTGTTCTCGTTCCCAGACTTTCTCCCTTTACATTCCCCCATCCTAGATTAACCCTTCCAAACCCCAAAGAACACAAGCATCCAGCACATTACACAGTGATAAAAAGTGCAATGATTTGGGTGGTGCTGGGTCCTTCTGTGAGGGCAGAGAACAGGATTCAATGACCCCTGGAGATCCCTACCCTTTCTAGGGGTCTGTGATTCTGTGGCCGTTGACTCATTTCTGAGTACCTTAAGAGGAAGGGAAAATAAGGTCACACAGAGCAGTGAAGTAGGTAGAATCAGGCTTCCTTCTGACTTGAGCTGGTGGGGGGGCGGGGGTGGAGCTAATATTCAGGGCAGAGGCACTGTATAGAAGTCAAAGTTGGGGCTTCAAATTAGTCATTTATTTACCGAGGGTGTTTGAAGTCTATTTCCATTTGGTAAACTGTATGTCATGGTGCTGAGTCATTCATATTTCTAGTAATTCTATATTGAGAGCCTATTTCTCCTCCAATGGGAGTATTCAGGATTAAGGACCTCCACACTTACTCCTTCGGGACTCAATTACATAAACCAACTTCTGCCCTGTTACGCTGGTGAGTCTGGAGTCTTTGAACTTACTCCAGCGTTGTGTCTGTGGAATGGAGTGCAGAATTCTTCCCCGGGTCCTTTAACACAGTCACTGTTGCACGCTACTTAATTCCGAGAAATTAACTATTCGTTCCCTTGCCGAAAAACAATTCTGCCTCCTTCCGCAATGCAGATTTACCATATGTTGCTGACCATTTCTTGCAGAATGTAAAAGAATGTTTCCTAAAACCATTTATCATGGCCTAATAATTCATTTGAGCAGCCCAACAGAGCAAAGACCTTGAGATCCAGCTTTCAGGGTTGGATGTAGCTTTGGCATCACTGAAATCTCATGAGTTCTCTCCTACTGTGGAAAAACCTCTGAAGTCAACGGCTGTTGTCACAATTTCTGTATTCTTTCCGGTGGGATCTGGTTCCCTGTTCTGGCCTGGGATTGAAACCTTACTTTTGGATTCTGGGAATTTCTTTAGCTTTATATTTCATGGATGAGCAGCGCGACTCCCCAAACCAGAAGGAAGGGTGGATAAAACTAATAAGATGGTCATATTCATGTATCTGCTCCCTCCATGCTTTTTGGCTGCTCACCATGGATTTTTTTTCTTAAGGCTCTTATATTCCTAGTGCAGTAAGTAGGCAGGGCCTGACATAAAATTTGGATTCAGATGTTGAACACCAAGGAATTTGGGGTCTTTTTTTTTTTTTTAGCCTGTTAAAGAGAAAAAAGCCAGCTAAATTTAGGGAGCACATCCTAAACACTTCCACAGTTCAGTGGAAAGGTTGGCTGAACTTTTCATCAAATCTTTTTCCAATTGAAAATTTTGGGGGGGAAATTTGGGGGGGGGGGTGACAATTTTTTTTAACTGTTGGCTTTCTGCAGAAAATTTTGATTTTTTTTTTTTTCAAGACCAAAATCTTCATCTTCTGCCAAGAAGTTTGTGTTCGACTGAAAAATATCAGGTCTGGTTAAAAACAAGAAAATGACCTAAAAATCCAACCAAAAACAAGTTAAATTTCCTGCAAGGAGGGGAAAAACCGTTTTCCAGCCAACTCTGTTTGGAGGTGTTCAGAGCCACGATTTTATTTCTGGCTGGTCATTGGTGGACGTTAAGGCAACGCCTCCGACACAGTGGGGCTAAAGCCGAAATATGCAACTCAAGCTACATCAATTGCGTAACTGAAGTAAAAATGGCTTATTTTGGCGTTTGGCGCTGTCTACACAGCACGAAGGCCCTGAAAGTACTCTTCCTCCGTACAATGAGGGTTACAGGAGTCCGAGTAAGCAGTCCTCCAGCTCGGTGGTATTTTGACATTATGTTGAAATAACTGCTTGTAGCACAGACACGGACTATGGTATTTCAGAATATTCTGAAATATTCTGAAATTATTATTCAGTTATTCCCAAATAATGCGGCACTGTAGACAATGCCCAAGGGAATATGCCCATTTCCTGGGCCCAGGATTAACGGGGGAATGATTCCACATGCCGCCTGCAATGTGCAGAGAGCCTCGCCTTGTCAGCTGGGAACCCGCTGAGAACCAGGAGTGGGCACCCCCCGAAGGGCTGCTCAGAACAAAAGGCGTGAGAGGAGAGAGTGCAGGAGGGGAGAGCAAGTTAACATCTCTACTGCAAAGGGAGGAGAAGGAAGCATTGACAGAAGCTCAGATACTTTGGTCAAGAGGCCGTCAGTGGGCATTGCATGCTGGGAACGGATGGAGCTGCGGCGGCAGAATGACAGTACAGGTAGTTGCAGTACCGTAGTACCTAGTAACCTTAGTCAAGGATTCCATTGTGCTAGGCGCTGTACAAACATACAACAAAGACTGCCCCCTGGTGTCTGCAAGGCTCTACTCCCAACAGAGAGGGGCGTGGTCCTGCCGCACCCAGTGCTCTGTGCCAATAGCTCCTCCCAGCGCTGTCGCTGTACTGCCGATAGTTCCACCACCAGCCATGCCATCTCCTGTCTGGGGTCATGGAGCCCTGTGGGCGGTAGAGCTGGGGGTGGTGCAGATGCACAGCTGGGAGGAGCTGCCAGCACAGGGTACGGATATCCGTATCCACAGGTAAACATTTGCCTCTGCGCCGTGCTCTACTGATAGTCCAATAAGAGACACACTCTGGATACAAGCAGTTGTACGTCCGGCTGATTTCGTTCAGAGTACAAGTTTGGCAGCGTAGCAGCAGAATAAATCAGAAGCATCATCTCTTTTTCACATCTGAAAATCTCTACCAGATGCGGCAGTGCAGGATGGAAGGAAAGAAATCTACACAAGGTTCACCAAAAGTATATGACAGTACATTTGTATTCCAATAGCACTGGCTTTTGTTAAAGACGAACTCCCCCTCCCCCGCCATCTTTTTATCTTGCTTGTAAAATAAATGAATTGCGCTATCACTGTAATGGGTTTTACAAAGCCTCCCCCTCTTTCTACCCTCCAAAAAAGTGGCAAAGTTTTTCCTAGTCTAGTTCCAAACATCTGATTTTTGTGTTTGTGTTTGTTTCTTCCCACCATCTGCGGTGGGAGATTTTTATACTCCTGATATCTCTTCATTTTACTATCAGCTCACAAGTTGCTCCAAAATGTATACAAATGTTGAGAGACTCTAGCGTTGCCTCCGCTGTTTTCACGGAGAATCGTAATCGACTGCTCTGATTTTCAAAATAAAGATCAACTCTTTCTATTTAAGTGAGAAACTTTGGCAGAGAGATGGGTGCATCCTCTTCTTGCGCTTATACAAACAGGCAGAAGACTAAACCCAGTCACCAGGGAGATGCATTGAGCTCAAATTTGGCTGGATTGGAGTGAAAAAATTTTGGAATCTGGTCTGGATTAAATAGAGCACAGAGTAGAACAATGATCCAAATTGGCATTGGAAAAGGTTCAGAAAAGGGTAACAAAAATGATTAGGGTTTGGAACGGGTCCCATATGACGAGAGAGAAAAAAGACTGGGGTTTTTCAGCTTAGAAAAGAGGGCACTAAACGGGGGTATGACAGAACTATAAAATCATGACTGGTGTGGAAAAAGTGAATAAGGTAAAATTATTTGCTTATTCCCACAATAAAAGATCCCACTAGGGATCACCAAATGAAATTATAGGCAACAGGTTTAACACAAACAAAAGGACATTTTTCTTCAGGTAGCGCATAGTCCACCTGTGGAACTCCTTGCCAGAGGATGCTGTAAAGACTAGGACTTTAACAGGGCTCCAAAAGGAGCTAGGTAGATTCATAGAGGTTAGATCCATCAATGTCTATTAGCCAGGATGGGTAGGAATTGTTTCCCTAGCCTCTGTTTGTCTGGAATTGGATGACAGGAGAGGGATCACACGAGGATTACCTGTTCTGTTCCCTCCCTCTGGGGCACCTGGCACTGGCCACTGTCAGCAGACAGGACACTGGGCTAGATGGACCTTTGGTCTGACCCAGTCTTATGTTCAAATATAAAAAGGGAAGCTGGTTCTTAATTTGCACCGACTCTTTTCTCCTCCGGGGTTAATCACATCTGATGAACAGCAATGAAAATCTTCCTTTACGGGTTTTTTAACCCAGGATAACCGATGCTGTTTTCTTTTCCAGCAGAGCGTAGCGAAACGTCCCTATGGCAGGTCAGATGATTTTTAAGCAATTTCATTTCCAGGTCCCGCCCTTCTCATTTATTTCCTTCCCTCATTTCCCCATAGATCATCTCCGTTAACAGCTGTTTACATTTTGAAAGTATTACATCAATATTATCACAGTGCAGCTTTATTTTCCTTTGAACGTCTGGCATTTCTAGCTCATGCAAAGAAGATCAGTAACATTAAGATGTCTGAACATGATCTCTAACACCGAAACCCCCCCAACCTCACAATAATACAGCCATACGTACTGTTGTAGAAGGTGAGGTATGCAAACACTGATGCATCTGACAAAGTGGGTCTTTGCCCACGAAAGCGTGTGCTCCAACACTTCAGTTAGTCTATAAGGTGCCACAGGACTTCTCACCGCTTTTGCAGATTCAGACTAACATGGCTACCCCTTTGATATGCAAACACTGGCTCTTAACCTACCAAAGAAGACTACATCCTGCATTCATCGATGAATAAGTCTGAATAGTGAATAAACCTGAGTAATTGGCAAGCTTCTTACAAAAAGCAACCTCCCCTGTGAGCTGAACTTCCTTGACTTGAGTGGAAGTGCAAATACCATATGATCTGGCGTGATGAGCAATTCTTCAAGCCTTTCCTCTTATCCTGGAGACTATTTCAACATCTGAAGAGGTCACATTACCTCAGGTTTACCCCAATAATAGGGAAAGGATGGGGGAGGATTCTGTTGATCCTCATAGCTTTTGATGGCAAAAAGAATGTTTCTCAAAGGCTACATCTAGACTGGCATGATTTTCTGCCAATGCTTTTAGCGGAAAAGTTTTCCGTTAAAAGCATTTGCGGAAAAGAGCGTCTAGATTGGCCACGGACGCTTTTCCGCAAAAAGTGCTTTGGTGGAAAAGCGTCCGTGCCAATCTAGATGCTCTTTTCCGCAAAAAAGCCCCGATCGCCATTTTCGCGATTGGGGCTTTTTTGTGCAAAACAAATCTGAGCTGTCTACACTGGCCCTTTTGCGCAGAAGCTTTGCACAAAAGGGATTTTTGTCCGAACGGGAGCAGCATAGTATTTGCACAAGAAGCACTGATTTCAGACAGTAGGAAGTCAGTGTTCTTGTGGAAAGTCAAGCGGCCAGTGTAGACAGCTGACAAGTTTTTCCGCAAAAGCAGCTGCCTTTGCGGAAAAACTTGCCAGTCTAGACGCAGCCAAATGGTTTAGCTAGAGCTGGGTAAAGAACATGCTGTGAATTATTGAATGGTTTGGATATTGGTGTGGGGATCAATACAATGAATAATGTCAACAGGAAGTGGGGTTCTTTTTTTCCCCACTTTTTCCAACTTTCCTCACCTCACAAAGTTCTAGGGGGATTTTGTTCCCCTCCCATCATTCTTTTCCCGAGATGTCACTTTTCCCACGATGGAGAAGTCTTATTAAAGTACAGAATATCTTGCTCAGAGGGAATGCAGGTTCCCTTACAGGGTTGAGGAACCTCAGGCCCCATGGCCGGATGTGGCCCTCGGCTTGCCTGGATCCAGCCCCTGAGGCTCAGGGCCCCCCTGCCAGCACTGGAGAGCCTGCACTAGTGTTCCAGACTCCCTGGTGCCCTCTTAAGGGCTGGAGTGCACTAAATCTACCAGGCTCTCCCCCCACCCCACCCAGGCTCTGGTGTGCAAGGGGAAAGTGGGGAGTGTCTGTCTCCTTCTCAGTTGGGGGCCACCGTGAGGGTTGTTTTTCCACTTCTCACTTGTGTGCAGCCCCCAACTGATTTTTCTGTGGGTCAGTGGCCCCCGACCCAAAAAAGGTTCCTTAAGAGAAGACTCGGGGGAGAGTTTCTACCAGATAGGAGCTCTTTGACCATCTGTCAATCTAAAGCCCAGTTAGTATAATTGGTGAAACTGTGACTCTTATGAGTTAGGGATTGCCACACCAAGGCCAGGTCTACACTGGTGAGGGAAATCGATGCAAGATACGCAACTCCATCTACATACATTGCATAGCTGGAGTCAATGTACCATGCACCGATTTTTCTGGCATGGCTCCTCAGTGGGAGGTCAACGGGAGAAATGCTTGTGACAGCAAGTAGTACCAGCGCCAACAGGGGCACCTTCAGCGTTCGATTTAGCAGGTCCTTACTAGACCTGCTAAATTGAACCCCGGAGGATTGATCATCAAAGTGTTGATCCTTCAGCAAGTGGAAACGTGACCTGAAGCATTTATACTGGGCAGAAGCAGAACATTTTTTTAGCCCCTTTACTTAGCTATTCTCTTCTGGGAATTTCCTGTGACTGTACCACTCTAAACAATGGTAAACACTGGACATTTCTGTGTCCACTGATCACTTTCTAGGGGCAATTTTCTCAAGGCTTAGCTATTTGAGTTTTCTGTAGTGTTCCAACATTGGCTGTGTCTAAACTACATGGCTCCATCGATGAAGCCATGTAGATGAGGGTTGTAGGCAAAGGGAAATGAAGCTGCGATTTAAATAATCGCGGCTTCATTTAAATTTACATGGCTGCCGCGCTGAGCGGACAAACAGCTGATCAGCTGTTTGTCCGCTCAGCGCGCTAGTCTGGACGCTCCCGCACCGACCTGAAAGCCCTTTACTGACATCCCCATTATGCCTCGTAGGATGAGGTTTACCGGGGATGTCGATTAAAGGCTTTCATTTCGACAGAGGAGCGTCCAGACTAGCGCGCTGAGCCGACAAACAGCTGATCAGCTGTTTGTCAGCTCAGCGCGGCAGCCATGTAAATTTAAATGAATCCGCGATGATTTAAATCGCGGCTTCATTTCCCTTTGCCAAAAAAACAAATCTACATGGCTCCGTTGACGGAGCCATGTAGTTTAGACGTACCCATTGAATATGATGTAAATTTTGGGACAGTGCTGGATTTTTTTCCTCTGTCCTGGAAGCAAGGAGTGCTGGGCCGTTGGCACCAATGGACGGCTAAGCGAACTCTGGGAACTGGCATGTGGTCCGTTCCATTAAAAGGCCAATCATGTGGAAGGCCAGGTATAGAATTACCAATGATGTGGCCACATTTTCAGTGTTACGTCATGTTGTGATGTATTTCTTGAACTCTTAGGGTATGTCTACACTACCCTCCTAGTTCGAACTAGCGGGGTAATGTAGGCATACCGCACTTGCAAATGAAGCCCGGGATTTGAATTTCCCGAGCTTCATTTGCATAAGCCGGGTGCCGCCATTTTTAAATCCCGGCTCGTTCGAACCCCGTGCCGCGCGGCTACACGCGGCACGGACTAGGTAGTTTGGACTAGGTTTCCTAGTCTGAACTACCGTTACTCCTCGTGGAATGAGGAGGTATTGTCATCTTTGTTTGAGAGGTTCCAGAAATACAGAGGCTGTTTAGTACTCTTGGCAACTTTTACACACTAAGATACAGGGCAAATGTTATATTGATTATTGCTCTTTCTTCCCCCCTCACTGGAAATGATTCACTGCAAACAAGTAGCTGGAGAAATCGGCACTTTCTGCAGAAGTTCATTAAGAGAAAACAAAGTGGTTAGCGGAGTCCGACCAAGATTGCTTTGCAAACTGACAATGGGATTCATATTTCTCGGTGAGGTCTGGTAAAGTATTTGTAATGGAATCATAGAAATGTAGGCCTGGAAAAGATGTTGGGAGTTCATCAAGTCCAGTCCCTTGTTGCACTGAGGCAGGGCCAAGTCAAGCTCTGAAAGTTTCCAAGATTGTCCTTCCATGTTTCACATTAGACAATGTTGTCATGAGAGTTTTTCTGGCCAGAACTCACATTAATATGCCTGATTTTTACTAGGGGGAGGGGGTACGTCTCTGTTGCACAAACAGATGGGCTAGTCAGAGCAGTGCTAGCATAGGTCATGGTTACTTTCTGGAGACTTTAGTAAGATGGAATCTCTCCTTTTGAACGAATCGTATTGGCCTCTGTCGGAAACGGTCCCCGGAGCAGCAATATCTTATCATGAAAACCCTTCCCAATAACGTCTTGGATGCCAGTTGCAGTCCGCATGTGGACCTGCCCCTCAGCTAAAAACACACTTTGTGTAAACAGCTCACAGTTATCGTTTCTGGAGAAAGGACTCCAGGGAACATTCCTAGCTTTGTCATGTTTGGCTGCCGGGTAGCAATCAGACTCACCATGCGAGAGGCCGGTTGGGTGGAGCTGGTGGTCCCCCTTTTCTGGAGAATTTAGATGATGACAACAATTAATGGTTCCTCCTCTCAAAGCCAGTTGACAGCAAGAAAATTGCAGCCTCGTTTATCCAGTAACTGGAAGCAAATTCTGGATTTCTCTGTCCATGTCTCAGAAGACCTAACTTTGGAGGGAGGTGGAGAAATGCTGGACAGTCCGTTCTGCAGAATGCCTGGCTAGCTGGGTAGCCTGGAAGAGTTCAGAACTAAGCATGGTGTAGCCGGGAGTGCAGGTAAAATGGGTCCAGTTAAAGGGCGGTGTAGGGGAAAACCAGGGTGGTTCTTGGAGGTTAGTGCCCTCTCTGAGATAGGGCCAGATTCTGCCACCCTTGCAGTGAGAACTAGCCTATTTGGCTACGTTCTGGGCCAGCCCTTCTTGGCACAGTGATTCTGGCCAATGGGAACTGTGGGGACAATGCCTGCCTACAAGTGGTTGTTGGCCATGTGGAGACACCTGTTCCCCACCACCATCAAACCTCAGCCCCCTTCTGCACCGTAACTCTGACCCTACCCCTGCACCTCCAACCCTCTCCTGCATCCTAACTCCCTCCAGGACCCCACCCCCCAACCCCGAGTCTCCTCTCAACCCAATGTCCTGCCCCAAGCCCCCTCCCACACTCCAATCCCTTGACTGCAGCCTGGGACCCCCTGCCTCTCAAACGCCTCATACCCAGCTGAACCCCACAGCCCACACTTGCAGTCAGAGCCCTCACCCCCACCCCATATCCCCCTTCCAGCTTCAACCCCAAACCCCTCTTCCACATACTGATCCCACAAATTGAATATGAGTCAGCAGTGTGATGCTGTTGCAAAGAAAGCAAACACGATTCTGGGCTGCATTAACAGGTGTGTTGTGAGCCAGACTCGAGAAGTCATTCTTGTGCTCTACTCTGCGCTGCTTAGGCCTCAGTTGGAGTATTGTGTCCAGTTCTGGGCACCACATTTCAAGACAGATGTGGAGAAATTGGAGAGGGTCCAGAGAAGAGCAACAAGAATGATTAAAGGTCTAGAGAACATGGCTTATGAGGGAAGACTGAAGGATTTGGGTTTGTTTAGTTTAGAAAAGAGAAGATTGAGGGGGGGACATGATAGCCATTTTCAGGTATCTAAAAGGGTTTCATAAGGAGGAGGGAGAAAACTTGTTCATCTTTGCTTCTTGTTCTATCCCCATGGGCTTAAACTGCAGAAAGGGAGGTTTAGGTTGGACATTAGGAAAAAATTCCTACCTGTTAGGGTGGTTAAACACTGGAATAAATTACCCAGGGAACTTGTGGAATCTCTATCTCTGGAGATATTTAAGAGTAGGTTAGATGAATGTCTATCAGGGATGGTCTAGACAGTATTTGGTCCTGCCATGAGTGCAGGGGACTGGACTCGATGACCTCTCGAGGTCCCTTCCAGTCCTAGTATTCTATGAATTTTGGCATTTGTCCTTATTGATTTTCATCTGATTTACCTCAGACCATATTTCTAGTTTGTCCAGATCATATTGAATTATGACCCTCTCCTCCAAACCACTTGCAACCCATCCCAGCTTGGTGTCCTCTGCAAATTTTATAAGTGTATTCTTTATGCCATTATCTAAATTGTTGATGAAGATATTGAACAGAACCAGTCCCCAAACTGATCTCTGCAGAATCCCACTCATCATGTCATTGCAGCACAACTATGAACTGTGTGTAACTACTCTCTGGGAATGGTTAGCTAACCAGTTATGTGCCCACCTTATCGTAGCTCCGTCTAGGTTCTGTTTCCCTTGTTAATTGATAAGAAGGTCATGTGAGACTCTATCAGATGCTTTATTAAAGTCTAGGTATACCACATCTACCGCTTCCCCCTTAACCACAAGGCTTGTTATCCTATCAAAGAATGCAAAGTAGAGAGACAGGCTGGGTGAAGTAATAGTTTTTATTGGACTAACTTCTGTTGGGAAGAGAGACGCTTCAAGCCATGTGGAGTTCTTCATCAGGTCCCTTTTGGCTCAAAAGCTTTTCTCTGTCTCTAACAGAAGTCCAATAAAAGCTATTACCTCACCTACTTTTTCTCTCTAATATTCTGAGACCAACCTGGTGAGTGAGATAGTAAGATATTATTTGTGGCTTTTCCCATACAACTGAATAAATGCATAGATTTGCTGGTTGATAACACTGAAGTTCCCAGGGGGGCTTTTCTTGCTGATCAGCAGCAACCAGAAGTCCTTCTCTGAGCACCTTGTTCAGTAAAATAGAAACATCCTTAGATGTATGCACATACTTTACTTCTTGTGTGTAATCTTGCTACCCTCACAACATGTAAAGATAAGCAAGCATGTAAGTCCTTGAAAAACCGTGGATTTACTATGGAACATTTTACCAGACTGCGTCAAATACACATGCCTCTAAACCACAAAGTCTGCTGTTCTTTGATCCTTAACGGGATCATGGATTGCTATGTTGCATTTTTTGTTCAAATTGAATAGTTCTAATCTGCTTCATTTATCAGTACTTCAGCTAGACTGTGGTTAAATTTCCTGCGTCCTTGTGTATAATTATATATTTTCATACTTTCCTCTGTTTTGTGACTCCCCAAAAATAATTATTTAAAAATCCTATACTCTAAAAAAGAAAAACAGTGTTTCCCCTCCGCTGTTGATCTCCTTTGAAATTCTGATTTTTGTCTAGATCTGATCAGGGGAGAGGCAGGTGGGACATTCAGGAAGCAAACGGAAAATGTTTAATTTTATCAAAAAGCATGTCGTGTCTGGACAGAACCAGATGCAAGCAAATCTGAAGAGCGTGCACACAGTTGAAATGTGTTGGGTTTTGCTGCTGCTTTGATCTCCGATCAAGGCATTCCTTCTCTCCAATCAGGAGTCCCCAAATGTACATTTTCTGCTGGAAAAAGTGGAAAGAAACTGTCCCAAATGTTCTGCATCAGCCAAGCGTCTAGAGCAAATCTTGGCTCCTTTCTTCAGACCCTGAACCCGGCTTGAACAGTATCCAGTAGCCTGAGATAAGAGTCCGACATCTGAGCTAATTTCAAAAGGTTGTGGATTGATATGAAGTGGGGTGGGAGGAAGGAATTAAGGCTTTATCGTCTCCATCTGCAGCTTATAAGGACTGGTTTGCTATAGATGGAACAACCCTTTCAGAATCTCATTTATCAGAAACCCAACCCTTTTTTGCTGCCTGTCATTGTCATTTACCAGAGGCCTGGGGAATACTAAGGGAGAAAGTTGACCTAAGATACACAGCTCCAGCTACAAAAATAGCATCGCTGCAGTCGACATACCTTAGGTTGAATTTACACTGCAGGAGGTCAATGGGAGAAACTCTCATAAGGACATAAGAATGGCCAGACTGGGTCAGATCCAAGGTCCATCTAGCCCAGTGTCCTGTCTGCCGACAGTGACCAATGCCAGATGCCCCAGAGGGAGTGAACAGAAAAGGGAATCATCCCTCTCCTGTCATCCATTTCCAGCCCCTGACAAACAGAGGTTAGGGACGACATCATCCCTGCTCATCTTGTCTAGTAAGTATTGATGGACCTAACCTCCATGAATGTATCTAATTATTTTTGGAACCCTGTTTAAAGTCCTGGTCTTCCCAACATCCTCTGGCAAGGAGTTCCACGGGTTGACTCTGTGCTGCGTGAAGAAAAACGTCCTTTTGTTTGTTTTTAAACCTGCTACCTATTAATTTCATTTGGTGACCCCTACTTCTCTCCCAGCAACTTCCATTCCTCTTTGCACCTCGGTGGAGTACCAGAATCGACAGGGGCATCATCATCAGTCGATTTAGCAGGTCCTTATTAGACCCACTAAATCAAACCCCAGGAGATCGACCTCTGAGTAACAGGAGACAATGCCAAAGATCCAGCCATGCAAATGGTAAATCTGGTAGCGAGATTGGTTCTTCAGGGCTTCTTTTTGCAGATCAAGCATTGGCCTCTGGGATCCAATCCAGCTGAAAAATGAACGTATGTATTTATACAGGAGGGGGGGAAGTGTACAGCAGCCGTGCACATGATCTTATAGCTCAGATGCTGCTCAGACCCCACTGATTTGCATTCACATCAGGGCCGGATTAAGAGGGGGACTAGCCAGGCAGCTGCCTCTTAGAGCTGCCATTAGGCGTTGTGCGCCCAAGCGCTTCACGCCCCATCGCTGTTGTACGGTGTGCAGTGCACCGGGGGGCCAGCCTAGCCCAGCACAGACTCCGCCCCCAGAATGCCTATTGTAGGCCTACTGGGGGCAGAGTGTTTCTGCCCTGAGCACCTGCCCTCCTTGTGCTCTGGGCCAGGGAGGCTGGGGCAGCACGCCGTCTCCCTCTCTGTGGTGCTGGGGGGGCACCTTGGCTCCCATGATGGCAGAGCCTGGACAGAAGGGGCAGGGTTGGGGGTGGGGGTTGGGGCTTACCTTCCCCAGCCCTACTTTCACCCACTGCCCGTGCCTCCGAGAACGCCTCACGAGATTCGCGCTTGACAGACGGTAAAGGCAAAGGCTCGGACCGAGGCCTGGTGTAACTCTCCGGTGGCCAGCAGGCCCGTCGCCGCCGCGGCTCTCGACATCAGCTCTTTCCTCTTGCCATCCGAAAAGATTCTTCACTGTGGGGAGAAATCCTCTCTCCTTGGCCGTGCCCGGACAGTGACTCCTGCCATTGCTGCCCAGGCTGGGGCATCTGAACGTGAAGCCTGAGGGGGGAGAGGCCCCAGCAGGCCGGGCTGCCAGAGTCGATGCTCTGCACAACGTTGCCCTCTCTCCAGTCGTCTCAGGCTGTACCTCCTACAAGTTGAGCTTGTCCCTCCCACTCCTTCCCAATGAGCGGCTTCTGGCAGGGAGCGGGGAAAGGCTGGGGAGAAGTGGACGCTTTTTTCAGAGGAAGGCTACCACTCTGGCTCAGTGCCTCAAGCGGATGGTAGGGGTAGGGTACCACAAGCCTCTACCACTCACATGGACTTCTACAGAGGGCTCTTTGTAGCCTGGGCGCTCAGCCTCCTACCAGGTAAGCTCCCTCTCCCCTCTCCCAGCTGCTGGACTCTGGGAAGCGTCTCTCAGGGCTGACGGCAGCTTTTAAAAGGGGGGGAACTGCTTTTTGCTTATGTTGGCAACTGAAGGGCAAACACCCTGAGAGAACCACCCTGTAAAAGGGCTACAGTAAACAAGGAGGGGTCGAGGAGGGGACTTTTCCTCCAGCATCGGAAGGGGATAAAATCTTTCGGCTCCCGAGGGCTGACTGGAAAGGAAGGCGAGAGAACTCTCTTTCGGTAAAGCTGTCGCCGCTCCTCATCTGGGTTGCAGTCGCATGTGGGATTCGTTTACTTTTTTTTTCTTCCGTGAGGAGAAAATGCTCTAAAATGAAAAGGCAGCCTCGCCGGCAGTGCTAAGTTTGGGCTGTGGTTGGCCGTGGATTTGTCGGCAGCACCAAAGGGGGCCGGGCACGGGGAAAGCATTGGGGCGAAATAACCATGGGGGGGGGGGCCGAGTGTGGAGGTGCTCGTTTCATTTTAAGATGTGAGTTTGCAGCCTTCCTATCTGGCTCCGTGCGTGGCTGCATGAGCCGTATTGGGTTACAAGGATGGGGCGGGGGGGGGGGGGGAGATCTGTGTTGGCCCCTTGCCTGCGAGGTTTAAGTTCAGTTGTTAACAGAAAGCAAGTCTCCACAGTAGCCAGTTTTGCTGCAATTAGCCAGCTTTGCATCCACAGCCCTACCTCAGAAGCCAACGGGTCTGCGGCTCGGCTTTGCACTGTAAAACAAAAGGAAACCTTTCTCCCAGCTTTTTTACGGCTAATGAAATGCTGCACCTCGCTACGATGCTATGAGCCACGCCGGGCTCGCTGGTGCCGCTGTAAGCACTTCTAAACATCCTGTGAGGGGGGCGGTGTATCTACTTCTGCTAATTGCCCTATTGCTTGATAATCTCAGGGCAGCCACCATGAAGCTGCCTTTCTTTGCCTAATAGAGAACATGTGTCTACGCCGTGCCCAGGGACAAAACGCGGTGCGCTTTGCACAGCGCTCAAAGTGAGAGCCGAGAGGTTTGCACTTTGGACAGCATTCTGTGGTTACTTGCTGCATTGTGGAGAGATTATTTCTTGTCGTTCTTTTCAGCAAACGGTGGACTTGCCTTTGAAAATAGGTGGATCAAGTTGCCCTGATGCTTGGATGCGAGGGACTGTACTTAAAACTGTGCTTACGTGTGCTTTGCAGACTGCAGCGTGAACGCCTTAGGGAGATCACGTTATAGACTTGGGTTGATTCTATATTTTTAGACAGCACTTATGAAACACTGTAAACTTTTTTGGATCTTGGCCTGCAGGCCACACACAAACTTGAACCTGGCTATTCCGCTCCACGTGTTCTCCCCGTGCCATAGTGACATCTGCTGGTGAGGACGGAACTCCATTAGTACAGACCTCTGCGCTAAACCGTTTGGGTGTGTCTGCATGGCACCCTTGACTCGAGATAAGATACGTGATTTGCACTGCACATCTTATCTCATTTGCATATCTTATCTCGAATCTCTTTTTTGAAATGGCTTCTTTTGAAATGTGGCGCATCTACACAGCGCCAAATTTCAAACTAACGTGCTATTTCAAGACATCCCTGAATCCTCGTGGAAAGAGGGTTACTGGGATGCTGAAATAGCACGTCCATTATTTTGAAAAATATTTCGAAATAACGGGCAGCTTGTGTAGATGCGGGGTAGGTATTTTGAGATATCTCTGGTAACCCGAAATAGCCATGCAGTGTAGATGTGTACCCTTTAATGTTTGTGCAAACGGGCAACAACAACAAGAATTGAAATGGCCAAGGTCAATATTTAACACTTACAGCGTCTGATGGTGGCTTCATCCGGTACTCTTATGTCTTGTCTTCCAGCCAACCAAAGGATTGGAAACTAAAGATGGCATTTTGATCTTTTTGTATGAAGGGACATTTGACTTTGTGCATCAAGCACACACAACCATGACCAAACTTCAGTCACACCTGTGGAGTAGGGGCAACAGGCTGGGGGTGAAGCTATAGGTGGAACCAAATCAAAGTATGCATCTGTGGAAATAATCCTTCTAGCCCCATAGCCGGTTGTCCCAGGCTCACAACAGGAGAGTTGCGTCATGACCGATGTCCTAGTGTGTGAATGACTTGATGTGGTGCCTTCCTAGGACCGAAAGAAAGTTGCCGTATCAGACCTACTTTGTCCCGTCCCCCTATTAAAGAGACTGTTTTCAGGCATAGCTGGTGTGTGTAAATTCTAAGATTTATGATCTTGTAAAGAATTCCACACAACATACAACAGGTTGAACCTCTCTAGTCCAGCACTTTCTGGTCTGGCAACATCCATAGTCCGGCATTATTTTAATTAGCTGGATGTCCACTTATCCATTTCCCGGAGTCCCATAAAGTTTGTTTACAGCCACCAGTCCTGGCGCTCAGTGTTCTGTGCTGTTGTTTAGCTCTGATTTACCACTCAATGTCCTCTAACAGCTCAGTAAGCCATGGAAGTGTTGGTGATGCTGCTAGACAACATTAACTTCCCATGGTCTGGCAAATCCGCTGGTTTGACACGGGTCAGGTCCCATGGGTGCTAGACTAGAGATGTTCAATCTGTATCTTGTGCACAAGCAAACTGAGTTTGGTGAACTGTGATAACCCATCATGAACCATTACTTCTTATCTGGATCCATGGAGAGCTAGTCTTAGAGCGCACAAACAATGACACCTCCTTCTCAGATGTTTAGATGTTCCTAATTACTTCAGTGGGACAAGGATCGGGTCCTTATGGTTACTAACTTTGTGGGTAAAGTGTTGCAAATGGTTTCATAGAAATGGCTTATTAAAGGACCTGTTGGTCTCAGTGGAGTCAGGGTGTTTGGAGTCAACGGATCATGTGGTGGATCACTTACAATGCGACTTGCTGCAAGAGGAGGAAGTTGTGTGAATTGGCAACACCTCCAGCTCCGAAACAAAGCCCCGTTTGAAGAAAACCAAGGGTGCCTTTCCCTTGTGACAGAGTGTAGAAAATACCCTCAGAGCTGTCACCGCTCCATCTAGCATGCTGGCATCTGGCTGGTTGGATCTGTATGGAGCATCACTGGACTAGTAGTAGGTTGGGGAGAAGCCTGAAGCTAGATGGTAACCTTTGGCAGCACGGTGGTAGCACTGCTGATAAACCCTGTCCTGTTACGGGCTGGTTTTGTCGTGTAGCCAGATGTTCATGGGAGAATAGGATGAAACCCCCAAACTCATTTTGCCTTGTGTCCTAAGCTGAGTTCACCTAGGACATTAAGGGGGTTAGGTCGCTAGGCAGACAAAACAGTCTAATATGTTGCACCACCCAGTCCCCATGCTGAGTTATTTCACGATGAAAGATTTAGTCAAACTTTATTTTTTGATTTTCCACTTCTCCCTTTACCTCAATTTTCTATTAATCCGGGTGGTTAGAATGCCAAGGGAGGTGGTGGAATCTCCATCACTGGAATATTTAAGAGCAGGTTGGACAGACATCGCTCAGGGATCGTCTAGCCGGTGCTTGGTCCTGCCGAGAGGGCAGGGGACTGGAGTCGTCGACCTCATGAGATCCCTTTCAGTTCTAGGCTTCTGTGCCAGGAAGGCTCCGTCTCCACTGACGTGGGAACTGTGCTCTGTGTGACTGTGTCAAAACATCATTGTCCTATTGAGGTTCCAGATCATTTCCCCGAAGTTTGCTCCAGCGTAGCTGGGGGCTTGTCTCCATTACATCACCCCGCTGGGCTTGCAGAAGATGTTGAGATCTGTTAGCTGATAGGACGCTGACCCCAAAGTTGTGGTCAGGACAGATCCTACTCCCCACATTAGCCTGTGGCATGTTCTGAAACGTTTAACCAGCCATGATGGTGAACATGGTTCTCTTTGGTCTACCTCACCCACAAGATCATGGTGAGTCATGTCATTTAACGCAACTGTCCCCAGTGGGGATCAAACACACTGAGAGTACATCTACACTGCCCGGCTATTTCGGGATACCAGAGGTATCCCGAAATAGCTATCCAGCAGCTACACAAACCGCCCATTATTTCAAAATATTTTTCAAAATAATGGGCATGCTGTTTCGGCATCCCGGTAACCCTTGTTCCACAAGGGGTAAGGGATGTCTCGAAATAGCACGTTATTTTGAAATTTGGTGCTGTGTATATGCCAAATTTCAAAACCAACCATTTTGAAATAAAATGCGCAATTTACCTAGCACAAATGATGTCTTATTTCAAGTTTCGGCTGCAGTGGAGACGCACCCTAAGGTTGTTCGTGCTGATGAGGCTTGGGGAATTAGTCTGTTCTTTGGCGTGGGTGGCACGGGGAACCTGCTAGGGACAGAAATGTTGCTGAGTTGGTGTTGGACCCCAAATGCTATAGGAGACCTTGTGTGTTCTTCTGTCTCTGCTAGTGCAGCTAGCGCTCACTGAAGAGGGAGAATTTCTATTGTTCATGAATATGCAATCCCTGTGCTATCAGGAATGACATTCTCTTGGCTCAGCCTAAAATACAGCAACTTCTCTTCTGCTGCTTTTTGAAGGCCTAACTGGAAGGTGCTCCTAGAGTCAACGACCTGTGACTGCTTCCTGCCCATTTTGTGGGGTATCCATGAATGCTACAGAGCATGAATTTGTAGTTAGAGATCTTGTGCCTAGCCTTGCTGTCCTGTTTTCAGTCAGACCCAGGTGAGCCTGTACAAGGAAAACTCACTTTGTTTCCTAATCCTACATTAGCTCAGTGGTTTGAGCATTGGCTTGCTATACTTTGGGTTGTGAGTTTGAGCCTTGCAGAGACCATTTGAAGCAAAAATTTATCAGGGATGTAACTTGGTCCTGCTGTAAAGGCAGTGGACTGGACTTGATCATAGAATAATAGGACTGGAAGGGACCTCAAGAGGTCATTGAGTCCATCCCCCTGCCCTCAAGGCAGGACCAAGCTCCGTCTACACCATCCCTGACAGATGTCTGTCTAACCTGTTCTTAAATATCTCCAGAGAGGGAGATTCCACCACCTCCCTTGGCAATTTATTCCAATATTTGACCACCCTGACAGTTAGGAATTTTTTCCTAATGTCCAATCTAAACCTCCCCTGCTGCACTTTAAGCCCATTACTCCTTGTCCTGTCCTCAGAAACCAAGAGGAACAAATTTTCTCCTTCCTCCTTGTGACACCCTTTTAGATATTTGAAAACCGCTATCATGTCCCCCCTTAATCTTCTTTTTTCCAAACTAAACAAGCCCAGTTCATGAAGCCTGGCTTCATAGGTCATGTTCTCTAAACCTTTAATCATTCTTGTCGCTCTTCTCTGGACCCTTTCCAATTTCTCCACATCTTTCTTGAAATGTGGTGCCCAGAACTGGACACAGTACTCCAGCTGAGGCCTAACTAGTGCAGAGTAGAGCGGCAGAATGACTTCACGAGTTTTGCTTGATGATCCTTCAAGGTCCCCTTCCAGTTCTAGAAGATAGGCAATCTTTATTTATTTATGATGGACAATCTTGTTGAAGAGTTAGAGCAGGGCTACTCAACATGCGGCCTGTGGGCCCGTTTGTTTGCGGCTCTCGGAGCAGTTTGGGTTTACGCAGGGCTCAACACGCAGCCCGCAGGTAGAATCCTTTGAATGTGGCCTCTACTGGGAACATGCTCCACAACAGCGAATCAGTATAATGATCTTCTGTTGAGATGTGTTTAGAGGTGTAGCGAGGTTGTTATGCACCCGGAGGCAACTTCCCCCCGGCCTTTCCTCTCTATGCCTCTGTATGGCTACGTCTACACTGGCAGCTTCTTGCGCAAGAACTCTTTTGCGGAAGAGATCTTGTGCAAAAACTCTTTGACAAGAGGGCGTCTACACTGGCATGTGTTTTTGCGCAAGAGATGTGCTTTTGTGCATGAGCATCCATAGCAGTGTAGACACTGCCTTCCACAAGAAAGCTCCGATGGCCATTTTAACCATAGGGGCTTCTTGCGCAAGAAATTCATGTTGCTTGTCTACACTGCCCTCTTCTGGAAGAGCTTTTGCGCAAGAGGGCTTATTCCTCATGGGGAGAGGAATAACTCTTCCGGAAGAAGCCCTGTTTTACAATGCTATACTATAAATTTACTTCTGGAAGATCGCTCGTGCAGTGTAGACAGCCGGCAAGTTTTTGCGGAAGAAAGGCTGTTCTTCAGCAAGAAGATGCCAGGGTAGACATAGCCTATGTTTTAGTAGTTACATTCCTCGACTGTCATTGCTCACTAAAAGTGCTGTCATTATGGGTGGAAATTGGGTAAATGTTGCATTTTATTATCAGCAGAACTGACTTAAATGGGGCCTGCATGTTGTGTAGTCTTGCCTTAATCTTTGTATTCATGCCTGTCAGTGTGAAAGAAGCAGTTTTCATCGATATTTGCATATATACACAACCACACTTAAGTTGCGGCCCTCAGCATGTGCTGTGAATATCATTGGCTGTGTCTAAACTACATGGCTCCATTGACGGAGCCTGTAGATTAGGGTTGTAGGCAAAGGGAAATGAAGCGGAGATTTAAATAATCGCGGCTTCATTTAAATTTAAATGGCTGCCGTGCTGTGCCGATAAACAGCTGATCAGCTGTTTGTCGGCTCAGCGTGCTAGTCTGGATGCTCTGCAGTCGACATCAAACCCTTTTTCAACCACCCCATTATTCCTCGTGGGATGAGGTTTACCAGGGCAGTTGACAAAGAGCTTTGATGTCGGCAGGGGAGCGTCCAGACTAGCGTGCTGAGCGTCCAGACTAGCGCGCTGAGCTGACAAACAGCTGATCAGCTGTTTGTCGGCTCAGCACATCAGCCATTTAAATTTAAATGAAGCGGCGATTATTTAAATCTCCGCTTCATTTCCCTTTGCCCAATAAACAAATCTACGTGGCTCCGTTGACGGAGCCATGGAGTGTAGACATACCCATTGTGGCCTCCAGGGCTTCCAAAATTGAATAGCCCTGAGCTAGAGTTTGGGAGCTTCAGCCTTTTCGGCCTGTAGATTTGCAAGTTGTGCAGGAGCTTGTTTCACTTTCGGCTGGCAAAACTCATGGGTGAATTTCATACGTTCAAGGTTTTATTTCACCTGGGGGCTGAAATGGCTGGGTTTGCTGCAAGGTGATAAATTCTAGCCCTGTAATTTCTAGATGTCACGATAGTCATTGTTGGGGGATTCACGGTCGTGGGTTTCTAAGTTTTCTCCCAAGGTTAGGATTTAGTAGCATCGACCACACATACGTATTGTCATCAGAGAGATGCCGCCCCTCAAATGTGGGCTTTAATGAGTGGGTAGGACCCAGAAGTGAAAATAGTCCATGCGGTGGAGAATCCCAGGCCAGGACATTTGACCTCAGAATGCACCAGGTTTTGGTGCAAATGGGAACTCCCTGGCTGCCACATGCACAGCCCTCGTCTCCACGGTGCAGGGAAGTCCCCTGGATCCGTGGGAGCCAAGCTGGCGTCCCGCCCGGCTCACGTGGTTCCAATTCGGATCTTCAGAAGAGCTTCCTTTTGCTCCTTTCAATTTGTCACTGTCCAGAATCCTCCTCCTTGGAATCAGGCTGCATCTGCTGCCACAGCCAACGTGGGGGACCCTCTCCTAGGGAAAAATCCACAGTAGGGCCCTGGGGGAAGAAAACGCCAGCAGGGTCCCCAGTTACTATCAGAAGTCCTCACTCCCACCCCGAGTGGGCAATTATGCAATCTCCTCCCCCCAATGGGATGTCTGCGTGAAGCAACAGCCCTTGTGTCCTCTCGCCCTGGCATCGGAGATATTTCAGGCGCCGCAGGGGCAACCCTTCCTACTGGCTATCCCCTGGCTGTGACGGGGGGGTGTTGCTAATGGGGGGTAGGGAGACCGTGTATCCCCGCTTTCACACCACAACCGTTCTGCTAGTAACCTCCTTGCTGAGCAAACCCCGCAGGCTTTGCGGGTGGTACAGGGATCGTTAGCTGCCATGGGGCAGCCCCTAAAACTGACCCAATCTTGCCTTCCTGGTCTGTGAGCCACTGAAAAGTAAGCTGAGACTTCCTGGTTTCCTACCACCCCTAGGCAAAGGTAGGATAGTGTAGTGGAGAGAGTGATAGATGGGGACATGGAAGAGAGAGATTTAATTCCCTGCAGTGCCACTGACTTCCCATGTGTCCTTGGGCAAGTCACTTAGTCTCTGCATGCCTCCATCTGCATAATGGGAGTAACAGCACTTCCCTCCCACCGTAGAAGGCTTTGGTGAGAACAAATGTATTAAAGGATTGTGAGGTGCTCAGATACTATAGTAAAGAGGGTCACGTAAGCACTTGAGAGAGAGATTCGAATTGCATGTCTCCTCTCTTGGTCTGTTCTATTAGGAATTCTGCTCTGTGAAGCTCTCAGACACAGGGGGTGTGCCTACACAGCACCCTGACCTCGAAATAAGGGACACAATTTTCACTGTGCAAATTGCATAGCTTGTTTTGAGAATTTCAAAATAGCTTATTTAGAAATTTGGCACTGTCTACACAATGCCCAATTTTGAAATAAAGCGCTATTCCAACAAACCCTGCACCCTCGTGGAATGAGAGTTACAGGGATGCCAGAATAGCACACCTGTTATTTTGAAATCTATTTTGAAATAACAGGCGTGTTTAAAGATGTAGAATTGCTATTTGGGGATCCTTCCAGGGTCCAGACGTAGCCCTGCTGTCTAGATATAGCAGGGGGAATAGACCTAGAGCAGACAGAACCATTTCAGCATTGTGTGTTCCTTTCGGGTATGTCTACACCGCAGCGTTATTCCAAAATCACAAAGTGCGCATCTACACAGCAAGCCTTTATTTCGAAATAATGTCGAGCGGGAGGACTTCTTTCTCCGACTTCTGTAACCTTCATTTCATGAGGAGTAAGGGAAGTTGAAGGAAGAGTGCTCTTCCTTCAATTTCCTGCTGTGTAGACAGTGCCAAAAACCGAATTAAGCTGTTTTGACTTCAGCTACGCCATTGATGTAGCTGCAGCCACGCAGCTTAATTCGACTTCTGTCCTGTGTGTAGACATACGCCAAGAAGAAAGTTCCTTCTGCCAGCAAATGCAAAGCTCCAGTAAGAAAGGAATAGAAACAGAGGGAGAACTGAGGGGTTTTGTCAGGAGAGTGCTTTCTTTCCAAGAAAATGATCACTTTCCTCCTCAGTGTAGTTTCCCAAACAATATTTTTCTTTTGCATGCTTGGGCTAAGGAATATCAGGCATTTATACTAAACAAACTCCAGGGCGGACAGGAGATATTTGAGGCTTCCGGTTTTGGCAGCATTGCAAGCTAAACTTGTGGGCTACTTGGTCACTTATTTATGACCGTGATGTCACTTCTGACAAGAAAATAAGACGTGGTTCTTCAGATTAACTGTCTCCTTGACAACCTTTTACAAGGTATGTTTTTGTAATTTAAGCCAGTTTGAACAGTCTCCGATTTTTTTTTTTTGCCTTAAATGCTCTGTTCAACATCTGCCTACATTTTTGAACTGCTTTTCCTCCAGTAGATGACGAATTCCACTAACTTTGCCATCTATTTTCTAAATCTTTCCTCCAAGTCATTTTTTTGGTTTTTTGCCCCAGATGTCTCCTCAGCCGCTCACTAAAACTAGACACATCTATGAACCAGGGATGTAAACGAGTAGTTGACTATACAATTAACCAATAAGTCTAGGCTTACCGGTTAATCTTGTCGACTACTCGCCTTTCCCCTCTCCCCTTGCTGCCTCTGTATCGGAGGCAGCAAGGAGTGGGAGGAAGCAGGAGCAGGTGATGGAGGGGTAGCTGGCTTAAAAACCGGTTTCCCACCAGCACTGGCTCCGTGGTGCTACCTGCCCCGCCCTGCACTGCTGCTTCTGTCGGGGGCGTGGGGTTGGCCCAGAGGAGGCTGCCACAAAGCAGCCTCTGCCCGCGGCAAATCCAGACTTGCTGAAGACAGAAGCTGGTCTGTGGGAGGTGGTTTTTAAACTGGCTGCCCTCATGGAGTGACTTCCTCCTGGCACCCACACTGCTGCCTCTGACAGTGAGGCAGCAGCGCGAGGTGGCAGAGACTCCTCGGGAGTGGGGCCAGATTGCACCCCCGGGGCCGCCAGCCCCACCCCCGGGGACTATAGAATAGTCAAGTAGCCACTAAGAATTCATGTGGTTACTCGACTTTTCAGTGAACCGATATTTGACATCCCTGCTATGAACCTGAGAGGTCCCTGGGCTGGGTTGATAGCAAGTACCATCACTGAAATGCAGCTCCCCCTGTTGGCAGGGAAGACTCAACTAGCCCGACAGAGTTGAGAGGGAACGTATGTTGGCCTGGGGTACTGGGCCACACCCCTTCTCTTACAAAAGTGGGCTCTGAAGTCAATGGGATTTTTGACCTTGACATCAGCGTCCCAAAAAGCCATTCAGGGCCTCTGTCCGGACGCCTGTGGCTGAAAGAAACCTTCACGCAGGGAAAGCCGCCCAGTGCTCGCCTGGGAAAGGGTGAAGAGCTGAGCTGACCCGCTCAGCCAGTGCGGGAATCTGAGACTGCAAGGAACCTAGGCAGGGCTATCCCATGCCTAGGATGGCTCGGGGCACCTGCCCCAGGCCTTGCACTTTGAGGGGGCCGCACAATGGCCGCCTGGACACAACAGTCTCCCGTGTTGCCGTTAGCCGCGTGGCAGTGAGGCCCAGGGTGGCCTGGGGGGTTGAGTGGAGCTGACCGCAAGGGCTGGGCCCTCCCTCACTCCCCACAGCAGCAGGAGCCACAGGAAGTGGGGAGACCCCGCACCCTGCTCCGTCCCACTGCTTTCTCCCAGCCAGGTCACTCCGTTTCGCGGCGGCGGCAGGAAGCAGAGGGCTCTGCCTAGCACCCGCCCGCTCCACTCTGCTCGCCCTAGCGACACTGGGCCCAGGGGATGGCCCTGAACCTTGGCATTCCCAACCAGATGCTCCTGCCTCTAAACATCCCCTGTGGTGTTTGCTCTTGTCTTGCCATTGTCAATGATTCCTCTCAAGCAGAGGAGACTTCCTACCTGCTGCCAATATGTCCTCCCGGTCCCGCCTCATTGTCAGCAATGGTGCGTGGGGTGGAATAAGCAGAGGGGGAGGAATTTGGGGAGTCTTCGGGAAGCAAGAAATACATATTCTTTGACTGAATGAACCGTGTGCCGGTCTTGGGGATAAGAGCTGAAATCACGTCTAATATTCCAGGATTGATCCTGCCTCTCGGAAGTCTATGGGAGTTTGCGTCGACTCATATGGGAACAGAAGCAAGTCCCATATAGGACATCTCCCCTAAACGCTTTCCTACCCGCG
Organism: Pelodiscus sinensis; assembly: GCF_052426305.1. Lineage (NCBI taxonomy): Eukaryota > Metazoa > Chordata > Testudines > Trionychidae > Pelodiscus > Pelodiscus sinensis. The sequence continues at coordinate 43,684,631 of NC_143065.1, read as the reverse complement.
CACACACGCTCTCACCTGAGTTCTGGGAGCGGGGGGTTTAGGCTCTCTAGAGGTTGATTCTACTTTCACTCTGAGTAATTAGGAGACGGGTAAAATCTTTTCAGTGCCCCTAGTCCTCCAATGCCTTCCCACAATTTCCCCCTGTGTGCCCAGGACAGCCAAGTTTACCAACAGTTCCCTGGGAAGAACTCCTAGGATGAGTCTATGCAGAAAGGCTAAACTCAAAATAAGATCTGCAACGTGAGCTACACTAATTGCATTGTTTCAGTCGAAATAGCTTATTTCGAATTTGAGCACATCTGCCCTGCACTCATTTCGAAATAGAGCACTCGTCCCCCGACTTCCCTTCCTCCTCGTACAATGCGGTGTACAGAAATCGGAGACAGAAGCCTGTTATTTCAGATTTATTTCCAAAGAATGGGCTTGCTGTGTGGACGCGCACGACGTTATTTCAGAATAACGTCCATTAGTCCGAAATAACGCTGCTGTGTAGACAGACCCTTAGAATGGTTCTTCTAACCACAGCACAAAGAGCATGAAGGGGATGGAGGGCCAATGTGAGCTCTCCAGTGCTGATGGGGAGCAGGGGGTGGAGCCCAAAGTCCAGAACCCCAGGGGCTGGATCCAGGCAAGCCAGGGACGGCAGGTTACCTGGATCCCCGACCTCGACTTAAGGGCAGGGTTTGGCTGTGCCAGGACAATGGGATGTTCCTGGAATGGGATTGATTCTCTTTTCTGAGAAGCACCAGGCAGGTGAAAGGGGCTGGCTGCGGGTGCCGCCACCCCACACTTGTTAGGGAGAGCGGGGGAGGGGCCGAAGCCATTCCCCCTTTCTCAGGGAGCGAGGGGAAAGTGCAGAGTTTGCTGCATCCTTCACTGGCTGAGGAGCGTGGATGGCTCCTTGACGGGGACTGGAAGGGGAAGAGCAAGCAACCTGGTACAAACTGGGGCAGGGTTTCTCCCCTTCCCCACCTGCCCCCCTGCCCACTCCCTTCCCCAGAGCCCCACCTTACCCCCAACTCTGACTCCTGCACTCCCAGTCCTCTGCCCTGAACCCCTCCTCTCCTGCACCCCCTATAGCCTCAGCACCCTACCCTGAGCCCCTCACAGCCCCAAATCCCTGCCCTGACTCCTGCACCTCCCACTTCCCCACCCCCTGCCTTGGGCCTCCCCACACCCTGACACTCCCCAATCCTCTGTCTTGAGCCCTCTCCACTCCACACTTGTCTTGCAGTAATGTTGTATCACTCCCCCTGCCCCCAATCTCCTGCCCTGACCACGTCTCCCCCCCCCACACACACACACACAGGGGACTGCAATTGACTATCACCCATTTTTGTTAAAACGTAGCAAATGTAAGAGTTTATAGGGATGAAGAAAAAAATACATTTGCTGGTATTCTTGTTTTAAAAAAATACTAGAAACATTTTAACAATCCCTTTAAGAACTCCAAAACAAAGTAACTTCATAAAAATAACACTATTTCTGAAAAATATGATTTAAATGAAGCATGTATACTTCCCTTTTGGTTTCCAAAAAACCCTAAACCCTTAATGGAGTTAAGGACCAAGCAGTGCTGGGTACATCTGCTAGTAATAATATAATTCAGGAAAAAGATTCCATACTATACCAGTCTCCGGGAAGGTGACTCATGCGGCATTATTATATTAGTCTTCCGCAGAATGTGTGTATCCTCAAGTTACACCCTTAATGCCTCCTTTTGATACCCTGCTAGTTTACAAGTAAAAGGTATTGCATAGATCATCTGAAACGAGACTGAACTAGCGAGCATTTTTCTGGCGTCGTGGAATACCCAAAGACGGCATGAAAGAACTTCCTAGCTTTGCACTAAAATACAACCATACGTCTTGTCCCCTTCCTTTGGGCCATTTCAATGCCGGCCCATGTGAGGAATTCCCTTTCTGTTGCTTTGGGAAAGCACTCACTGGTCCTGATCTTAACAACATCCCTGTTTGCTCAAGCCAAAACTTACTTCAGTCAATGCAAAGAGTTATGGGATACTTGGCATAAAGGGAGCAGGGTGATTAAAAACTCATAGGGCAGTTCAAGCTATATCATTGCTAGAATCCTAGAACACTAGAACTGGAATGGACCTCGAGAGGTCATCGAGTCCAGTCCCCTGCTCTCATGGCAGGACCAAGCACCGTCTAGATCATCCTTCATAGATGTTTGTTTAACCTGCTATAATATTGGTGCTCAGTGCTATTGGTGCTTAATGTGTGTCGATAGATAGATAATCCATACAGGTTAAACGCTCTAGTCCGGCAACGTGTGTGGTCTGGCAACGTCTGTGGTCTGGCATGATTTCAGTTAGCTGGATGCCCACTTACCATGAGTGTGGCCAGGTTTCCCGCGGTCCCATAAAGTTTATTTACAACCACCAGTCCTGGCTCCCAGTGTTCTGTGCTGTTATTTAGCTCTAATTTACCCCTCACTGTCTTCTCAGAGCCCAGTTAGCAGTGGAAGTGTCGGTGATGCTGCTAGACAATATTGACCTCCCGTGGTCTGGTAAATTCGCTGGTTCAGCACCAGTCAGGTCCCGAGGGTGCTAGACTAGACAGGTTCATATTATGAATATGAAATGCATAGATGCTACTCAGCATCTATTAGTCAATATTCTGAAGTAAAGACCTACTCTAAATGTCTCCCTAGCACTTTTCCCGTGAGCAAGAAGTTGAACCCAGTGACCCTGGGGCCTGCTTTGTGCCCCTTGAAAACTGCCATTCACCCCAAAAGTTGGTACAGTTCAGTGGCATGAGACCTAGAGCCCCTTTTGTCATGTTACTGGATGTTAGGAAAGCAGCCAGATCACTGCTGTGCCCATGGGGTGGGGTGTTTGCCCCAAAAGTGGTACAAAGGGGGTCATGTGAGGTGCAAATGATTCTGTATATGCTATTCATGTGATTGTATAATGTCTGTATGTGAAGTTATAAGCATGTATTCTCTGTGGATACTGAATATTTCTCTGTATGTGGTTGAGCAATGGGCGAAGAAGCTCAGCCTATGGACATGCTAATGAGCAAGTCTCCATGGAACAATAGCCCTCTATAGGGCAAGGACACACCTCGGCTACGTCTAGACTGGCATGATTTTCCGGAAATGCTTTTAATGGAAAAGTTTTCCGTTCAAAGCATTTTCGGAAAAGCGTGTCTAGATTGGCAGGACACTTTTCCGGAAAAGCGTCCGTGGCCAATCTAGACGCACTTTTCCGCAAAAAAGCCCCGATCACCATTTTCGCGATCTGGGCTTTTTTGCGGAAAACAGTACTGTGCTGTCTACACTGGCCCTTTTGCGCAAAAATCTTTCGGAAAAAGACTTTTGCCCGAACAGGAGCAGCATAGTATTTCCAGAAAAGCACTGATAATCTTACATGAGATCGTCAGTGCTTTTCTGGAAATTCAAGCGGCCAGTGTAGACAGCTGGCAAGTTTTTTCCGAAAAGCTGCTGATTTTGCGGAAAAACTTGCCAGTCTAGACACAGCCCTCAAGAATAATGACTGATACCTAAGGGCTACCAGCAGGGAACACAGGGATAGGCCACTGACCAGGTGACCTGCTGCAACCAAGAAGAGACGAGGAAGGGGGTATATAGGGGCCATGTGGCGTCCTCCATTTGGTGCTCAGCTCAGCTCTTCATCCCAGATGCAGCATTGCAGGGAGCAACAAGCCGGAAAGAACTTTGGACCCATCCTGACATAGGATGTACACCAAGGACTTTTAAGCCAGTAGTTATAATATCTCCGCTGCAAGCCTGCATCGAGAACTGGGAGATGCGATGCATGTAATGTATGAGACTTTAACAACCTTACTCTCATGCTTTTCTTTCTTTCTTTCAGTAATAAACCTTTAGATGGTAGATTCTAAAGGACTGGCTCAACGTGATCTTGTGGGTAAGGTCCAGTGTGTAAATTGACCTGGGATCTGTGGCTGGTTTCTTGGAACCGGACTGAACTTGTCTGGGGATGGTGAGACAGGATTCTAAAACACCTCACCTGTGTATTAGGCCCGGGGCCATCTGGGGTACGGATATTGCTGGGGTGTCAGCGGGGTTTTGCTCGTGAGGCTTTTGGCTGGGCGGGCAGGCAGCTGAAGCGCTCTTTGGGACTGGTTTGTGGCCTATTTGGGAAGGTCTCCAGTCTGGAGGCTAAAGAGAGCCCTGAATTTGAGCAATTGGCCCTGAGTGGACGCCCTTGGCTGTGCCCAGACCCGTCCTGGTCCGTCATAGTGGCGTAGTCGGCAGGATCCACAGATCTTGATCAGTTGAGCTTTGGATCAGGACCCCACGCTGTCTACATTTGATTTTTGGTGTTGGGAGTTTGGTTGGTTAAAGAGCCGCTGCACTGAGCCAGAGACTATATGAGAGTCTGGGCAAAAGGACGTTGAAGGATCTGCGCTCGGGGAGAGGCATTGCCTTTAGCAAGAAAGCCTCTAAACTAGAACTGGAATGGTTGTTAGTAGCCAAAGAAGCTGCAGAAAGAAAGCAGAAGACCGAGGAAGAAATTGCTATAAGAAAGCAGGAGCTGGATTAGGAGCTTGAAAAGAAAAAGGCAGAACATGCGGAGAGCATGGCAGAGAGAGCCAGAGAAGTCAGACAAGCTGAGGAGGAAGCCGCCAGACTTCAGCTTAAGAAAGTGGCAGAATGAATGGCAAGCCTTGAACTTCAGCTTAAGAGAATCAAAGATCAAAAGGGACTGTATCCTCCTGGGAATTCGATGTATAACCATGTGGGTATGTGGGGTGATTATAATCAGGCTGATGTTGTAACACAGTCCCAAAGCATGTATGGGGTCTGTGCGGGGGTGCAGGTGACTCCGGGAAGATTTCTGGGGCTGGTCAGTCTTACTGTAACCAAGGGGAAAGTGTCTCTAAATGGGTGCCTGTGGCAGATGGCTGTGTGTCTGTGCAGGGGGGCAGTGAGCCTGTGAGTGAGGGCCTGTCTCAGTGGTCTCCAACCTTTTTGCATGGCGGGCGCCGCACCGGTGGGTGACGGCATCTTGCTGTGTCGGCCCCATGCCAAGTGCGCCTGCGCCAGTGCCAGACCCCCCACCGCGGCCATTTTGCTGCTCCGGACCGGCCGCCCTGCTTCCACGGCTTCTCCGCCACGTTCCCCGGCAGGGTCTCCAGCCGCTGGTGCTTCCCCAATGCCCCGTCATGACGTGAGTTCAGCCCCGCAGCGCGTGCGGCCCGTCCTCCCTGGGCCATCCCATGTCAGGACTCCAACTAGGCAGGTGCACATAAATGCCCTGGCGGGCGCCATGGCACCCATGGGCACCGCGTTGGGGACCCTTGGCCTGTCTGATGCCTCAGAGGTGAGGCTGGAATCAGAACCAGGGCAGGAAGAGCCCAGAAATCAGGGAAATGTTTCTCTGGGGCACTCTGGAGTGGTTGGCCAGAGTGGAGTTTTAGCTGAGGAAAAAGATAAAGTTCTGGAGGATGAGGAGTTGTTGGCTGGCGAGGTTTGTAAAATTGAACCTGCACAAGCTGAAAATGAGCGGTGTGAAGGGGCAGTGTGCAAGCTGGCAGTTTGGCTGCTGAGAAGAGCAGCGTGTCAGTGAAGGAAGCTGTCTCAATTGCTAGCTGTGAGCCCGAGATGAGCCGGGGTGCTGCGACGGGAGCAACCGTCTCTGATTGTCTGGCTGTGTGTGGGGAAGAGTTTCTTCCGTGCCCCTCCGCCTGTGATGGCTGAAAGCAGGGCTGCTGTCCCAGAGTTGGGTCTGGATACAGCTAAGGCCCAGAAAGGAGGTGGCTCTAGTTTTGTGTCTGCTGGGGAGAATGATGCTTTGACTTGGGTAGATCCAGGCACTGTTTCGCCAGGGTCCCTGAGATCAGACAGGGGTGGCACTGATGTTTCGCCTGATGCTGCTGTGTTGCTGGAAGAGGGGGGAGCGACTCTGTGGCACCAGGCTGACTCCTTCTCCAGGGCACAAGGAGAGAATGAGGGCGAGTTAACAAGGGTACCTACTGACTGTGGGGAAGCTTGCGGCCGGCTGGAAAGTTGCAAAGGGAAGGAAGATGTCTCTGATCTGGTAACTCGTGAGTCTGCAAGAGGATTGTCTGGGAATCCACCTGAGAGGCCAGAGGGGGTACAGGGAGAAAAGGAATCCCAGAAGTCGTGTGGCTCAGCAGAGCGATGCTGCTGCAGAGCCAGAGAAGGGGGAACTGTTGCTTAAGGAAGCTCATAGGGAAGCGAGTCCTCTCAGTGCTTTGAGCAAGCCGTTTGCTGTAACAGAGAGGTGACAGTGCCTTCCTTGGAGAAACAAAAAACAGGACTATGTAGCACTTTAAAGACAAACCATCTTGTTAAATAGGTGATGAGCTTTCGTGAGCCAGACCCACTTCCTCAGATTAAATAGTGGAAGAAGATTGTCACAACCATATATACTAAAGGATACAATTTTTTTAAAAAATGAACACACATGAAAAGGACAAATCAAATTTCAGAACAGAAGGGAGATGGGGGGAGGTAAATGTCTGAGAGCTAATGATATTAGAGGTGATAATTGGGGAAGCTATCTTTGTAATGGGTAAGATAATTAGCATCTTTATTCAAACTTAGGTGTAAAGTGTTGAATGTAATTTCTATCACTATTCTACTTGCTTAGAGAAGACATTCAGGAGAACGCTTCGCCTGTAAAAGGCAGCAGCTGGGCGTGTGAGGCACTTGTTTCTGTGTCTGACGGAGTTGTTCTGTTAACCGGGACTCCACTTTGATGCCTCTTCACAATCATCCACAGAAAAATCCAATGTGGATGATTGTGAAGAGGCATCAAAGGGACTGAGGATTGTTCCAAATGAGGCAGGAACAGCCAGAGAAGTGGAACAATCTGGTACCCAAGAGACTGTATGTGACCAGGTTACTGGGAAGTCAGGGTGTGGGGGACAGGAGTGTTCCCAGGTGGATGTTGAGAGTGGCCAGTGTGTGTCTCAGATTCATAGGAAGAAGGACCATGGAGCCAAGAATGCAGGGCAGAACAGCTGTGTGTTACTCTCTCTAGAATGCAGGAGATGGCAGTTCAGCTCCCATCTCTGGACACTGTGGATACTTGTAAATCGATCAGGGAAGTTGATAGCTGGTTCCATGTGGCAGCAGGGCCGGCCCGAGCCATTTTGGTGCCCGAGGCGTGCAGCGCTGCCCCCAGGGCGCACAGCCCCGCCTCTGGGCGCACGACACATGTGTGGGCCTGTCACTGGGGCGTGTGGGCGGACGCACGGCGCATACGCTGCCCAGTCGGCCTAGCCACTGCCGATGGCGCACAGCCCAGGGCCGCCCGGGGCAGGCTGCGCCTGGCCATGCAGGGTCCTGCGGCCACGGGGGGAAGGGTGCTGCTGGCCAGTGCTGTGCGGGAGAACACGGCTCCTGCCCCGGGTGGCTGCTGCAGCCTGCCAGGAGTCAGGTGCCCCCCATAGGTTGGCGCCCTGGATAGCTGCCCGCCTATCCCACCCCTTAGTCCGGCCCTCTGTGGAAGCAGAGATTGAAGCTGGAAGCAGAATTTCAGAAGGGGGTCTGGGTTGCTTATCGTTGTTACCCTACTGAGTGTGTGTGGGGGGAGAGTTCCATGGCCACTGTGATCGAGGAAGACACACCCAGCCAGTCGTATGTCTCTGCTAGGCCGGGTTTTGAGCCCACAGGAGAAGGGGGATGGACAGAGCTTGCTTTGGCAAAGGAGACTTGCACTTTAAACCTGAAAGCCCAAAACTGCAATGGTGTGGAGCCAAAGAGGTGCCATAAAAGAATGTGCTGTCACTATCCACTGGCTATGGATTGTTCCTATTACTGATGTGAGCTCTTGTAACCAATGTACTGTTGTTGCAGAGAACTGGACAGGTATCCAATGTGCATGATCTTATGGAAATACCAGGTAATCTGTCAGGAAAGGGACCAAAGGACAGGCTGTGTGTCAAAGGACATTGTGATGTTGCTATTTGAAGGAAACATCCCTTGTGACCCACCAGCGCTTGCTGCCCCGTTGAGACGTTCCCCTGGCAGTGTATGTACCCGTTGGCAAGGTGATCCGGAGCCAAGAGAGGGACGTGCTTTCTGTCTATCGCCCCACCACAGTTAGGGAACCGCATCCTGGCAAAACCCTTCACTATCCCCTGCACGTTTCCCAGAGTCACGATCTTCCTAGTAGAAGGGTATTGACTGCCATGGCTACTTGGATCACAGCAACCCCCACTGTCGATTCGCCTGCTCTGAACTGATTCCCAGCTGATCTGGTATTTCTAGCGTCCGCAGTGCCCCCGGGAAGTAGGGCACTGAAGTTAGGAAACCAGAAAGAATCATTTTGATGGTTAATTGCCGTCTCTTCCTCCCCGCTCCCCAATTTCTAAGATATCTGGAGAGGAGGCTTTGGAAGTTGGCGAGGAGGGCAGATGGGTTATCAGTGGGAGAAGGGGGTTCTCTGCTCTCTAGCTGCCTTTCCTACATCTCTAACAGGTGCCTCATCAGGTCTGTTTGCTCCCCCAAAAGCCTCAACATCTCATCCGGCGTGTTATGCTCATGTTCTCATGCGCTCACAGCAACAAAAATGATGAGGGGTTTGGAACGGGTGCCCTATGAAGAGAGATTAAAAAGACTGGGACTGTTCAGTTTAGAAAAGAGAAGACTAAGGGGATGGGATATGATAGAAGTCTATAAAATCATGGAGAAAGAGAATAAGGAAAAGTTATTTACTTGTTCCCATAACGTAAGAACTAGAGGTCTCCAAATGAAACGAACAGGTGGCAGATTTAAAACCAACCAAGGAAGTATTTCTTCATGCAGTGCATAGTCAACCTGTGGAACTCCTTGCCAGAGGATGTTGTGAAGACCAGGACTTTACCAGGGTTCAAAAAAGAACCCCGCTTCATTGACTATGTTGAGTAAACTACTTTACATGGCCCTGTTGACGGAGCCATGTAGTCTAGACACACCCTGTGCAATTTGGGCACATGGATACCAGCGTTTCTTCTGTGGGTTCAGAGTTCTACCTGCACAGATTCTCCTCCGACAACCGCAATCAGGTCCAGGATCTCCTCCATGCTCCCTGCTGGAGCTTGTTTGCAACCCTGGGCACTCCTGGTTGGGTGTGCTGCTGGGCTCGCCGGGCTCACCACACTTACCAAACAGGAAATGAAATTCAGAAGTTCCTTGGGGCTTTTGCTGTGTGCCCAGGAGGGCAGCAGAGTTGAAAGTGCTGGGCAGAGCAGTCACATTCGGGCACTATGGCTCACATTGTGTGTGTGTGTGTGTGTGTGTGTGTGTGTGTGTGTGTGAGAGAGAGAGAGAGAGAGAGAGAAAACAGAGCAAATGGTAACAGTTCATGAGGTGAAGAAATAAAATACAGTTGATGGAATTCCCATTTTAAAAAAATGAACTGGAAATATGGTAACGATCCCTTCTTTTAAAGAAATCTAAACTAAAAATGAACTTCCTAAAAACAACACTATTTTTTGAAAACTACAATCACTCCCACACAGCATGGACACCTCCCTTTGATTTTTCAAAGCCCCACAACCCTCAGTGGAGTTAAAGACCCAAGCAGAGCCCAGAGGCCAAGCCATGGAACTGAACGGCGCTGTGTCTACACGATCCCAAATTCAACCCAGGGAGGTTGAATTTAGCGTGACACCTCTCATCTGTCTGCAGCGCAGCAGTCGATTTTAAAAGCCCTTACAGGCAGCAGAAGGGGCTTTGCTTGGTGGGGAAGGTACATTCGTTATCAAATTAGACTAACACAGCTAACTTTGACCTCTCCTCAGAGAGCAGACCAGGCCTTGGGGTGAGATGAGGCGAGGCTGCAGCAGCCCACACGCCTCTTCCAGCCTCCTGTCCTCCTGGCCCTGAATACAGTTTCATTTGAAGACTAATTGCAGACGCAGCGCCGCCGACGTCAGGGGCTGAGCGGGGCTTAGTGTGTGTGTCACGGAGAACAAAAAACAGGACGAGGTAGCACTTTATAGACTAACAAGATGGTTTATTAGATGATGAGCTTTCGTGGGCCAGACCCACTTCCTCAGATCAAATAGTGGAAGAAAATTGGCACGACCATATATACCAAAGGGAGACAATCAAAAAATGAACATGTATGAAAAGGACAAATCAGATTTCGGAACAGAAGGGGGATGAGGGGGAGGTAAATGTCTTTTGATCTGAGGAAGTGGGTCTGACCCACGTTTGGAGGAAGTGCGTCTGGCCCACGAAAGCTAATCACCTAGGCTACGTCTAGACTGCAAGCCTCTTTCGAAAAAGAGCGTCTAGACTGCAAGCAGTACTTTCGAAAAAGCAAGCCGCTTTTTCGAAAGAGAGCACCCAGGCAGTCTGGATGCTCTCTTTCGAAAAAGCCCTGTTTGCATTCAAGAACGCCTTTTTTCGAAAGAGCACTTTAGAAAAAAGGCGTTCTTCCTCGTGAAATGAGGAGTACCGCCATCGAAAGAAAAGCCGCGTTCTTTCGATTTAATTTCGAAAGAACGCGGCTGTCGTCTGGATGCATGTGAAGTTTTTTTTGAAAAAAGGCTACTTTTTTATGAAAAAACCCTGCAGTCTAAACACAGCCCTAATAAACCATCTTGTTAGTCTTTAAAGTGCTACATGGTCCTGTTTTTTGTTTCAGCTACACCAGACTAACACGGCTACATCTCTATTACTGTGTCATGGAGAGTTGGCCTTGCAGGTTTCCTCACTGGAGTAGCCACCTCACATGGATTTTTTATCATGAGCTTTCCAATATTTTTGGTTTTTCTTCAGCTTCAAATCCTGGGGGTTACGTGAGAATCTCAGCTTTCAGGTAAAAAAAAAAACAAAAAAAACCTTCATTCGCGGCGTGGAGAAAAGCTTGAAAACGTGACCCCCTCAAAACTCAGGCCTCAGAACAGCAATAAAAAGACCCACCCCCCTTCACTCTTAAAATTAGGATTCTGAGGCGGCGGGGGTGGGGCGGCTGGCAACGGCGCATCTCGCACAGGATTTTCCAAGAGCTCGTTTCCAACGTGAGGCGTTTTCCCCCAGCGCCATTAGTAAAAAGGAACCAAATCGATCCGTTTCCAAGCTGGTCTCCTTGATTATCATTTGTGCCCGTCTTTTGGGGGCCTGTCTGGCTCCTGCCCATTTATTTTACCGAGGAAAGAGCCACGCCAGCGCATGCTTTTTCATAGTTTGCACATGTGTGTGAAATGGCTCGTTTTACACGCCTCTCTAAAAAGGGTTGATTTATACACTTTCCTGCTAGTGAGTTCTTTTACTTACTTCTAAATTCCTTTGTATGGCTGATCCCAGCAGAGCACCTTTTAACTGCCGCATTTCTTGGAGGGGGTATGCAAGCGGTGATTGGGAGCAGGCCGGGGCCATGTATTAGGTCATGATGGGTAGGTCTATACTGGAATACAGGCCTGCGGCGGGGTTGGGTCGGCTGCCTTGGGCTGGTAGCACTGAAATTGCTGTATAGATGTGGGGGCTTGAGACCCTTCTCCTCACACAGTCCCACGGCCCAGGCTCCAGGCCGGAGGTGGGCAATCATTTCTGATGGGGGGTGGGGCTCTCCAAGATTTTGGTAAGTGCTCCAGGCCTGCACTTTATGGCGGGAGTGTGGGGTCTAGGAAGGAGGTTGGGTGCAGAAGGGAGCTCAAGGTAGGGTTTTGGGGTGCAGGAGGGAGGGTGGGGTCTGGGAGAGAGTTTGTGCAAAGAAGGGGGTTGTGACCTGGGGTAGGGGGAGAGGAAGGGGCAGAGGGTTTGGGCAGTGACCAGAGGAAGGGATATAGGAGGAGGCGCAGGGTCCAGGAGGGGGTATGGGTGCAGGAGAGGATTCTGACCTGGGAAAGGGATGTAGGAGGGGTTGTGACCAGGGGTAGGATGTAGTAGGGAGTGCAGAGGGTTTGGGTTGTGACCAGGGATAGGGTGTAGGAGGGTTGTGACTAGCAATAGGGTGTAGGAGGGTTGTGACCAGGGGTAGGGATGTAGGAGGGGTTGTGACCAGGGGTAGGGTGTAGGAGGGGGTGCAGAGGGTTTGGGTTGTGACCAGGGGTAGGGTGTAGGAGGGTTGTGACTAGCAATAGGGTGTAGGAGGGTTGTGACTAGTGATAGGGTGTAGGAGGGGTTATGACCAGGAGTAGGGTGTAGGAGGGGGTGCAGAGGCTTTGGGTTGTGACCAGGGGTAGGGTGTAGGAGGGTTGTGACTAGCAATAGGGTGTAGGAGGGGTTGTGACCAGGGGTAGGGTGTAGGAGGGGGTGCAGAGGCTTTGGGTTGTGACCAGGGGTAGGGTGTAGGAGGGGGTAAAGAGGGTTTGGGTTGCGACCTGGGGCAAGGAATCAGGGTGCAGGAAGGGGGGAGGTGCCAGGGACAGGCTGGAAGGCTCTCACCTGGGCCGTTTCCAGCCAGCAGCCCGGCAGGACCTTCGGGCAGACTCCCCGCCTGCAGCGCTCCACACTCCTCTCAAAGCAGCCGGCTGCCGTGCACCTCTGGGCCGTGTGCCACAGCAGAGGTTCTGGGAGCTGCTCAGGCTCACGTCACTGCCCAGGTAGCGCCCATTGGCCGGTTGCCAGCCACTGGGAGCTGCGAGGAGTGTGGGGCAGCGTGGGGAGCCTCCTCCCCCCAAGAGGTGCGCACTGTGCTGAGACGCACGCTCCGTCTCTTCGAGCAGCGGGCAGGGGCGGGGCGGGCAGGGAGCCTATCCGCGGGTCCCACAGGACTGTGGGACACTAGCGAACCAGAGGATTACGGCAAGTCTGATCTGAAGCTTTGGCGGAGCGGATGCGGATTTTGCCTACCCTGACGGTGGATGTCGCCACAGCAGCTAGACAACTCCCTAGCCTGAGCTCTGTCAACCTGAGTCAACCAATTCACACCAGCCATGGTGTTTAGCTGCACTATAAACACACCCCTACGTGCTAAGGGGTTTCTTTCGTTTTTCTTCGCGTAACAGAAAGCAGCTACGTAAGAGCATTCTGCTGCGGTGGGGATGCAGGGGCAGACTTCGTGCCCAATTCTCTGCAAGGTTTAACGGTCCTACACAATTGGATGATTAAGTCCTAACACACGCAAAGAGGGTGCTGCCCTCTGTCTATGTTGTGAAAAACCCAAATCAGAAAAAATAGAGACCCAAGACCCCAGCATGGCAGATTTAGAAAGACAAAACTTCCATCTCTCTACAATGAGGTTGTTATCTGTGTACGAGTTTTGCAGGGGGAAAATTAGAGAAACTTTGCAGAGTCCAGCATCTGACCTGTGCACCATCGAAAGGAGCTCAGTTGTGTGTCACGACCTCTCTTGCACTTACTCTGATGGCTACAGAAATACAGTAGCTTGGGTAACTGATCTTGAAAACGCACATTAGTTACGGGCACGTGCGTATGTGCAGGGAGCTCTTGCTATCTTGCATGTTTGAAACTAGCAAGGGCTGAGAATTTTCCATCGACGCCAATGGTGCTCAAACGTTTTGGCCTGCGGTGACACCGCTCAATGCAAACCTTTCTGCAGACCCCCGGGAACCAGCCGTGGAGATAAAATGGGTTCAGGAGGGGGTGGGGGGTGAGGTCTGGGTGGGAGGGAGGTGCAGGAGCAGGCGGGGGGGGGGGAAGTCTGGGCAGGATGGAGCATGCAGGAGAGGGCTGAGGATGCAAGGTCTGAGTGGAAGGGGGGTGTGTGAGGAGGGTCTGGACATGAGGGGGATGCCTGCCATTGCCAGGCACCGCCCCCTTGCTCTCATTGGCTGGGATTCCATGTGGAGCCACTTCCTCACCCTGCAAACTGGATCTGGCCCACGAGACTCGTTTCTTCCCCCTTCCCTCCCCCGCTCCTCATAGCAGGAAGCCAGCACTGGTGCTCCAACCTCATGGGTGTGTATGTTGGGGACAAAACACCCACACAAACACCCCACTGCGCGGACAGGGACACCCCCAGCCTGTGGCCCACCTGCAATACGACCACAGATCACTCTTTCGAGAACCACTGATCTAAGCTGCTTGCCCGTTTCACATTCTGAGTTTTCATTTACAAAGACAGAAATTTTTTTGGCTGGAAAAGCTGCAGACTTTTGGGGTTGGGGCTGAAAATTCTTGAGTTTTGGTGTTTTGCCGGAAAGCTCAAATTCTCCCCCGGTGAACAACTCCATTTCCCGATCGGCTCTTGTTTAAACCTTACCCGTTAACACTGGGCCTGGTTCGCACAGACGTCAGCCAGCAGAGTACGTGCTGCCTGATCCTGCTTGTGTTGAGTAAGTAAGAATGAAAAAAAGAAGAATCAAAATAAGCTTTGGGGGAGGGGAGGGGTTAAAAAGCACCCATGCAAACAAACTCTTAAAGGAGAAGCTACATTAAAAAGTAACATCTATGATGAAAAAAAGAGCAAGACAGAAGGCTTTAACTGGAAACTGTGCAGCCAATGGACTTCCACCGCTATAAACCAGAGAGAGGAAAATGTCGCATTAACCGAGACTCTTAAAGCAGCCCGGGAGAGTTGGTTGCCCATTGCCATTTAAATACCCTAGACGGCTTTAAAAATCCTAATCTTTGCTCCTGTTACTTTTCGACAGAGTTCTCAGTTATCCGAACGGGAGCTGATTCTTCTCTAGTTACACCTCTGTAACTAAGGAGTAAGTTACACTCATGTAAATGGCTCCGAAACCTGCCCGCAGGCCTAGATCTTCCATCTTGTGTTTTCTTCATGCTAACTTTTGAGAGCATTACCCTTGGAAATGTTGCCTGGACTGCACACAGCAGGTATCGAGTAAACTGGATACGGGTTTTAGCATTTAAAAAAAAGATCAGGCTAGCCACAGAATCTTGGATACGATCTCTGAGTCTTAGCCTGTTTGCTTTCTAGAATTTCTCCATACAGGTTTTTAAAGGTTCTTTACTCCGTTTTCTTTGGCTAGATTCCGGAGGTCTTCGCGCTCACGAAGCCAGCAGTGCAGATCGGTTACTATGCTTACAAAGAAGCTGATTTAAGCCCAACATTGGTGCCTGTAGAAATCTTTTCCATCCTGCCTTTTCATCTCAAACTCCAGCCTCAATGTCTTAACAAGCCTTATTTTCCATTTAAAAAAAAAAAGACTGATTCCCCAGAACATCCTATTGCCAAGTGGTCACCATTAAAATAGTTATTTACCAACCATTACCACGTCATAGAATATGACACCCTGCAGTTATTTCCTGCCTTAGGAGGAACAGAAATGTTGTGGTATTCTTGATACCTCACTGAAGTAATGTTCACTTCTTTTAATGGTGCCTGTTATGCATTCTTTTCCGATGCAGTTCTCATATCCTATGGCTACGTCTAGACTGGCATGATTTTCCGCAAATGCTTTTAACGGAAAAGCTTTTCTGTTAAAAGTATTTGTGGAAAAGAGCATCTAGATTGGCACGGATGCTTTTGCAGAAAAGCATCCGTGGCCAATCTAGACGCGCTTTTGCGCAAAAAAGCCCCGATCGCCATTTTCGCGATCGGGGCTTTTTTGCGCAAAATAAATCTGAGTTGTCTACACTGGCCCTTTTGCGCAAAAGCTTTTGTGCAAAGGGACTTTTTCCCGAATGGGAGCAGCACAGTATTTCCACAAGAAGCACTGATTTCTTACATGAGATCGTCAGTGTTCTTGCGGAAATTCAAGTGGCCAGTGTAGACAGCGGGCAAGTTTTTCCGCAAAAGCAGGTGCTTTTGCGGAAAAACTTGCCAGTTTAGACACAGCTTCCGTGTCTAATGTAAAGAGCTGTGGGGTCTCTTTTCAGGTGTTTGGGAGTCTACAAAGCCTACAGAGAGAGGCTTTTCAGCAGTAAAGAGTTCCACAGAGAAACAGGTTTCAGAATTTTCAGAGGGGTAGCCGTGTTAGTCTGTAACTGAAAAAAAAAAACGTAAAAAATAGCAAAGAGTCTTGCCATACCATAGAGACACAGAAACCTGTAGGGGAACATTTTAACTCACTCGGCCGCTCATTAGTGGATCTCAATGTTATGATATTGTTACAAACCAATTTCAAGAACCAGCTTGAATGGGAAGCTGCAGAGCTTAATTTCATGTACAAGTTTGAGACCTACACTAGGGTTACATCTAGACTACAGGCTTTTGTCGACAGAGGCTATGTCGACAGATACGGTCAACAAAGCTTGACAGATACTGTCAACAAAGACCTACACTAGGGGTACATCTAGACTACAGGCTTTTGTCGACAGAGGCTATGTCAACAGATACAGTCAACAAAGCTTCTGTCGACAAAGAGCGTCTAGACTACATCCAGTTCTGTTGACAAAGCAAGCTACTTTGTCGACATGAGAGTGTAGATGCAAAGGAAAGTGTAGATGCAATAATGCCTTCTGGTGACAGAACTCTGTTGAGAAAAGGCGTTATTCCTCATAGAATGAGGTTTACCGCCATCGACAAAACTGCTGAGTTCTGTCGACATTATGTCGATAGAACTCAGTGGTAATGTAGACGCAGGTATAGTTTTGTGGACAAAAGTCCACTTCTGTCGACAAAACCTTGCAGTCTAGACACTCCCTAGAGGTTTAAACAAAGATCTTAACTGGATGGCCCACTATATTCCACATCCTAATGACAGAAAACCACTCATGATTTTATATACCTCTATCATATCCCCCCACAGTCTCCTTTTTTCTAAACTGAAAAGTCCCAGTCTCTTTAGCCTCTCCTCATATGGGACCTGTTCCAAACCCCTCATCATTTTAATTGCCCTTTTCTGAACCTTTTCTAATGCCAAAATATCTTTTTTGAGGTGAGGAGACCACATCTGTACACAGTATTCAAAATGTGGACGTACCCACATATATAGGGGCAGTAATCTTATTTTCTATCCCTTTTTTTAATAATGCCTAACATCCTATTTGCTTGTTTGACTGCCGCTGCACACTGCACGGTTGTTTTCATATCAGACAGGAAACAATCACATATAAAACAATCTAATACATCAGGGAAGGGCAGACAAAATGAACAGTGGCAATTTTTTTAAAGTGCTTCTACACAAATGCTAGAAGTCTAACTAATAAGATGGGAGAACTAGAATACTTCGTATTAAAGAAGGAAATTGACATAATAGGCATCACAGAAACCTGGTGGAATGAGGACAATCGGTGGGACACAATCATACCGGGATATAAACTATATTGGAAGGACAGAACCCCTTAGAATCATAGAACACTAGAACTGGCAGGGACCTCGAGAGTCATCGAGTCCAGTCCCCTGCCCCCATGGCAGGACCAAATACTGTCTAGACCATTTATCTAACCTACTCTTAAATATCTCCAGAGATGGGGATTCCACAATCTCCCTGGGCAATTTATTCCAGTGTTTGACCACCCTGACAGTTAGGAACTTTTTCCTAATGTCCAACCTAAACCTCCCTTGCTGCAGTTTAAGCCCATTGCTTCTTGTTCTATCCTCAGAGGCCAAGATGAACAAGTTTTCTCCCTCCTCCTTATGACACCCTTTTAGATACCTGAAAACGGCTCTCATGTCTCCCCCCCCAATCTTCTCTTTTCTAAATTAAACCCAGTTCTTTCAGCCTTCCTTCATAGTTCATGTTCGCTAGGCCTTTAATCATTCTCATTGCTCTTCTCTGGACCTTTTCCAATTTCTCCACATCCTTCTTGAAATGCGGTGCCCAGAACTCCATTCATCTGAAGAAGTGGGTTGTGCCCGCGAAAGCTCATGAGACCATCCACATGTTTTGTTAGTCTCTACGGCCCTGCAGGATTATTTGTTGTTTTTTAGGTTTTTTCAGGTTTCAGGATGATGGCGTTGGACGGAAGTCCTAGTCTGTGATGCTGTGGCTGACAGTCTGAAAGCCATGACTTTGGTGGTAGAGAGGATGCATGCAAGGGACCTACTGAAGATAGGATGTTAGGAGAAGGCAGTAGGAAAACAGAGATTCTGTGGCCTGCACTGTGCAGGGGGTCAGACTAGATGATCATAATGGTCCCTTCTGACCTTAAAGTCTATGAGTCTATGAAACGGGATGGATTGTATCAGAGAAGATGAGACGCAGGTGGACCTCAGTGCAGAGAAAGACGGGAGAAAGACGGGAGATGCTTGCGATAAGGCGAAGAAGAAGTAGAGAGACGAGGATTATATTTTAAACAAAATCTCCTCTCGAGGTGGTCAGTTTGCGTACACGGTGTCATTGAGTGCATACGCAGGTCAGGGTGTATATGCATTTGAATAAAGAGCTATAGCAAAATTCTCTTAGCAGCAGGGCAAGGAATAACCAGCGGAGTGGCAGCCATATCAGGGAGGAACCTCAATCCCAAACCTTCAGATTGACGTTGCTAAGAGTCTCGCGCGTGCACCAAGTGAGAGGACCAGAGGAGAGTTCCCACCAAGAAGAATTGCTAAGCACAATACTGAGGGAGAGGGATGACAAGACATAGGAATAAATCCGTTTGTGAACAGCCCTGCCCAATCCTCCCAAGCTTCACAAACAGGTCAGCAGCATCTTCTGATTTGATTATCATGGGCAACAAATAGCTCTGATCATATGAGCATGGAGACTTGACTTTTCCGTCCATTGCTAGAAGGTCATCAGGCCTCCGCACCCATGCAAGCAGAAAATCATAGAACCTTAGAACTGGCAGGGACCTCGAGAGGTCACCAAGTCCTGTCCCCTGCCCTCACGGCAGGACCAAGCATCGTCTAGACCATGTTCCGGGCTGGATGACCAAACACGTTGGGTTAAATATTCTAGGCAGACTACATGGACCCCACCCAACTCCATAGTTGGACAAGGAGATTGGAGGGAATACTGTGAGCATTGCCTTTGCAGAGGGGATCTTAAGGGAGAAACAGGAATGATTAGATCTGTGGTGTCCAGCACACTAGACATTAGCCACATGTGGCTATTTGGCCGGTTGAGTGTGGCTCGGCCCCTACTGCTTCAGAACTGATTGGACACCCCGGGATTAGAGAGTCAAGTTTCATGAACATAAGCATAGCCAGTGCCCTGCTAAGCGATGGTGTTGCCAATCTGCATGGACCAGAACCTCCTTCCTGGCTTTCGCAAGAGACCACGTAAACCTGAAGCAAAAGTTGTGGCCCAAAGTTCTCCCCCCCCTCCCCCATCCCTCCCATAACCCAAAGAATTCCCCTGGCCAAAGCTCAAATGATGAGGAAGCCTTGGCCCTTTCAAAGCCATCGCCCCAACTCTAAGGACATAGGTGGATCTGCAAACTCTCAAATAGAGGGACTCCGATGAACTAACAAGGACACGTCGCCACTACTGACCCCGCTGTCGATCCTACTGATTGCGACTTGGCAGCAAGAGCATGGCACTCGCAGGAGTATCCAGTCAGATTTTAGTGAGGCATGCAAAGAATCACAGAATCATAGAATCCTAGAACTGGAAGAGACCTCGAGAGGTCATGAAATCCAGTCCCCTGCCCTCACCAAGCACTGTCTAGACCATCCCTGATTGATGTCTGTCCAACCTGCTCTTAAATATCTCCAGGAATGGAGATTCCATAACCCCCATAGTCAATTTATTCCAGTGTTTAGACAGGAAGTTTTTCCTAATGTCTAACCTAAATCTCCTTTGCTACAATTTAAGCCCGTTGCTTCCTGTCCTACCCTCAGAGGCCAAGGAAAACAATTTTTCTCCCGCTTCCTTGTGACACCCTTTTAGATATTTGAAAACTGCTTTCACCTTAGTTTTCTCTTTTCCAAACTAAATAAGCCCAGTCCTTTCAGTCTTCCCTCGTAGGTCATGTTCTCTAGACCTTTAATCATTCTTGTTGCTCTTCTCTGGACCCTCTCCAATTTCTCCACATCTTTCTTGAAATGCAGTGCCCAGAACTGGACACAATACTCCAGCTGAGGCCTAACCAGCACAGAGTAGAGCGGAAGAATGACTTGTGTCTTGCTCACAACACTCCTGTTAATACGTCCCAGAATCAAGTTTGCTTGTTTTGCAACGGTGTCACACTGTTGACTCATATTTAGCTTGTGGTCCACTCTGACCCCTAGATCCCTTTCTACAGGACTCCTTCCTAGACAGTCGCTTCCCATTCTCTGTGTGTGAAACTGTTCCTATGTGGAGTCCTTTGCATTTGTCTTTATTAAACTTCATCCTGTTTACCTCAGACCATTTCTCTAGTTTGTCCAGATCATTTTGAATGTTGACCCTATCCTCCAAAGCACTTGTAACCCTTCCCAGCTTGGTATCATCTTCAAACTTAATAATCATACTCTCTATACCATCATCTAAATCAATGATGAAGATATTGAACAGAACCGGTCCCAAAACAGACCCTTGCAGAACCCCACTTGTTATGCCCTTCCAGCAGGATTGTGAACCGTTAATAAATACTCTCTGAGAACGGTTATCCAGCCAGTTCTGCACCCACCTTACAGTAGCCCCATCTAGGTTGTATTTGCCTAGTTTATTGATAAGAAGGTCATGTGAGACTGTGTCAAATGCCTTACTAAAGTCTAGGTATACCGCCTCCACCACTTCTCCCTATCCACAAGGCTTGATATCCTGTCAAAGAAATCTCTCAGATTGGTTTGACATGATTTGTTCTGCTGGCTGTTCCCTAGCTCCTTATTATCTTCCAGATTTTTGCAGATGGATTCCTTAATTAATTGCTCTTCTCTTAATTCCATTATCTTCCCAGGCACAGAAGTTAAACTAACTGGTCTGTAGTTTTCTGGGGTAAAGCTTCAACTTTATATGGGGGCAGCCCTGGGGCCGGGTGGGTGATGTTGGAATACTCCGCATAGGCCAATGATCTTTGCCAATCCAGCCTTCTGAAAGAGAGGTGCTGGTGAAACCTATTGCTCGGCCTTCGAACTTTTCAAACTTGGCTCTTCTTTCTTTTCATTCTTTTGGAAGCTCTGGTTGTGCTCCTGGTCCACCCACCGGCAGAGCGCCGAGGAAGAGCACACATAGAGAGGAAAAGGAAAGATCTGATCTGTCACACCTTCTGCCCGACTGTTAATGCTGTCCCTGCGGCCCCTCCTCTGATGGTGTGTCTCTATACAGGGTTAGAGTCATTAGGGAAGTCCTATGGGACTAGCTGACAGTGGTCAGAAAGGTAAACATGTATCTTCTCCAAAACCCCCATGCTCGCTTGTAGTTAAACACTGATGATGCAAATATGTCTTTACAAATGACAAAACCAAGATTTTTTTTTTTTTAAACAGGCTTCAGATCCCAGGGGGAAATGATGGATGTATGCAGCTGAGAGAGAGTCGGGAAATGTCAGGAATTGGATTTAGCTTCACTCTTTGCACATGCCACTATGGATTTGCACCGAAAAGCAGTGGCCATTTCTGTTTATAGCCAGGCCTGGCCCTGAGTTCCTTTTTGACAATTTTCCTCCCTCCTCCTTGTGACACCCTTTCAAGTATCTAAAAGGGTGTTAACAAGGAAGAGGGAGAAAAATTATTCTTCTTAGCCTCTGAGGATTGGACAGGAACTGCAGCAAGGGAGGTTTAGGTTAGACACTAGGAAAAACTTCTGTCAGGGTGGTTAAACACTGGAATAAATTGCGTAGGGAGGTTGTAGAATCTCTATCCCTGGAGATATTTAAGAGCAAGTTCGACAGACACCTGTCAGGAATGGTCTAGACAGTGCTTGGTCTTGCTGTGAGGGCGGAGGACTGGACTCAATGACCTCTCGAGGTCCCTTCCAGTCCTAGTGTTCTATGATTCTATGACAAGAAATGCCCCTTTATTTAGCAGTGCGAGCCACAAATATACCAGTCACACTTTCCGCACGGAGGAAAACACTGTGCACAAATCAAAACCAACGCCTGCATTTCATTTAGAGCAATGCAAATTCTTGACGAGGATCAAGATGTCTTTCATCATTCCTTTTCTCAGCCTCGACACTGTCCGAGAGAGAAAATGTTCACGTCCCATTGGCAGTCTGTTTTCTTTCTGTTTACATTCCTGCTCTCTCGTGAGCTCCCATACAGCAATAAAAGATGTCCCTAAAGAAAACCGTATCGCACACAAAGAATTCAGTGTTTTGGTTTATCTGAGTGGCCACAAAGTCCCACCCAGAGAAAAATGTGTGAGCTGCCCTATTTCACCCTGCCTTTCTTTGACTGTCGGAGTTCTGCTGGTGAATTTGGCTACGATTACAAACTCTGTGGTCGAGTTAGTTCCCAACTTAGTGAGACGTCTGCAATGTGCCATGGTAGTTCTTTGCCATGTTAACACTGGGTTAGGTGGGGGCTTAGACCTATGCAGGGGAGTAAGCGGGAGGACGCAATTATCTTACTCCTAGGTTGGCTTCCCAGCTCCAGGGTCTGCGAGCAAAGGAGCATAGGACCATGGTGCACCTACGGACCAGCTTTCCCTGTCCGGTGACTGGGAGGGGAGCGAGAGACTTGTGTGAGCTGCAAATCCTGAACTTCTCCACCGCCGAGGCGGTTTGGTTCCAGGCCACCTCTACTGCGGAAGGGCAGCGTCTCGGTGAAGGCGGGCGGTTTCATGCAGGTTGCCGTGTGTATTCAGGAGACGTCCTTTTTAATCCAAGGCTTGAGCCTAGAGATCACAGCGTTTCCGTGCTGCCGGCCTCTGTGGGAGACACCTCCCTGTAGCGTCCTCCAAGACTCGGCCGCAGAGCTCACTAAACACGGGCCTCCTTCCCCCGGAGCTACAATAGCCTTGGGTAAGCGCATTCAGCCCACCGCCCCGCCTCTTTCGACAAAGCATCAAAGCGCCGCTGAGCCTTCTGGAAGGGCTGTCGAGGGGAGACCGCGCAGGTTGGGGATTCAGGAGATGACCATTCAGTGCCTGCCTCAGCAGAGCTGGTCTTAGGGGCGGGAGAGCTGGGCGGTTGCCCGTGGCTGCCATTTTCAGGGCCGACAGAGCCAGTTAGGGGCGGGGCGCGGCGTGACTGCATTTCGGCTCAACCGCCTGAATCCTCCCTCCAGGTGTCTCTGGTTACTCCCCAATCTCCCCTCCTCCCCCACTTTTTTTTTTTTTGTTTGACAAATTTTTTTTTTTCTTTTGACAAATTTTTGTGTGATATTTTTTTAAACCATCTGGCAACCTTACGGGCGAGCTGGGAAGTTGCCTGGGACTGCCAATCGGTTAGGACCAGCCCTGTGCCTCAGCCACAAACTACTTATATGGCCTTGAGCAACTCCCTTAATCCATCCCATCTCTGTTCCCTAGCGAGCCAATGGGGCTAGTATTTCTCTACCTGACAGGGGCACTGTGAGGATAAATCCCATTAATGACTCTGCAGCACTCAGACATTACTGAGGACCACCTAAACCCCCAGAGAGATGGGAACTCAGTCTGTCAGCACAGTGCCCAGTGTCCGGGGGGTGGTATTTGAGGGGATGGATGTGCAAGCACGTGCCAGGATCTTTCTTTTGTTGCGCCGCATCTCTCTCTTGTCAGCCGTGGTTTTCCAAGGTGACTCGCTCTTGCAGGGCCGAGGATAAAAACTATGACGCTCTTTCCCGCCCTTGCTTAGTGGGGACAGACAGTGGCTGACCCTGCAGCTAAGGAATTCCCTTACAAGGCTTCTGCACTCCCGGAAGGGCTGGAGAGCAGAAACAGGCGTCTTCCTTCAGACTTCTGCAGCCGTGACCTCTAAACCCTAAACAACGGTGGTTAAAAATACTCCCGCCCCAGGCCGGCCAGCAGTCTGTTGACACGCCACCCCGCTGGGGAGTCAGGGGGAAGACTTGAACTCAGGCCCTTGCGCCTCACACAGGCTGAGGTCAGGCATTTGTCCTTCTGCATCCAGGGAGTTTGCGCGTGGCCAGGAGCTGAGCTGTAAATGCTCTGGCAATGCAACGTGCCCTCGTCTGTCGCTCACTGCGGAGGGAGCGAGCGTGCTTAGACTCGCCCTGGATCAGGCTCTGGGAGCGGGGCTCCATGTCCGTCCCTGAGGTACGATTCGGGAGATGCCGGTGTTCCCAGCCAGCTGCCGGTCTCCTATATTCAATGCGAGGAAGTGTGTGAAATTCCATGGACGTTGGTATAGAACATTCCTGCAGCAGGCAAGGGGGCAGAACAGGGTCGTGTCGAGTAGAAATAACGCTCCGCAGATGGCTAAGAACATAAGAATGGCCACACTGGGTGAGACCAAAGGTCCATCTAGCCCAGTGTCCTGTCTGCCCACAATGGCCAGTGCCAGGGTCCCCAAGGGAATGAACAGAACAGGGAATTATCAAGTGATCCCTCTCCTGTCACTCATTCCCAGCTTCTGACAAACAGCGGCCAGGGACACCATCTCTGCCCATCCTGGCTAATAAATATTGATGGACCTATCATGAATTTATCTAGCTCTTTTTTGACCCCTGTTAATGTCCTGGTCTTCACAACATCTTATGGCAAGGAGTTCCACAGGTTGACTATGCATTGTATGATGAACTACTTCCTTTTTTTTTTTAAGTGTAATGCCTGGGGTCAGGGGTGTAAAGTCTCCTTCCCAATATCACCTCACTCCCTATATCCAATGTCCTCCTAGAGGTCAACAGCTTGGCAACCCAAGGCACGTCAGCCAGTAGTCAGCGGGGCGTCTGGGGAAGCCCTGACATGGGTTGGGGTAGACAGCTGACAAAATGACTTCTGAGCTGTGTGCTGCACAGGTGGTATCATAAAACCCCCAAGCGGGTTTCCTGGCTGGGTTCTTCACTCGGAAGACAAAAGAGAAGGTGCCGGCTCACAGTAGCTTCCCCCGAGAATAAGATTTTTCCTTTCACGCAGAATAAGGAGTAACGTGCCTGAATTGTATGAAAGAATTCCTCCTCCCCCTTCCCCCACCCATGACCCGAACTGATCAGATCGACTTTTTTTCCCCCCACCGCAGGATTCTGTGACACCTTCAACATCGACACCAAAAGGCCGCGCATCATCCCGGGCTCTAAGGACGCCTACTTTGGCTACACCGTGCAGCAGCATGACATCGCTGGGAAGAAATGGTAAGGGAGCCCCGCGGGTCTCGGTGGTCTGTCGCGGGGAAGAGTGGTCGGTCCCTGACACCACTCTGTGCAAATCGCCAAACGTGCCCCGCCTCTCGCCCAAGGCGCCTCCTCCGAGAAGGCATCTCTGTGGCCTTCTGCGGGGAAGGAAACCCCGAGGTGAATTCCGCTCAGGCAGGCTGGTGTAAAGCCACTGCTGACCGCGGAGCACCTCCTGATGTGCACGGCCGGCTCCGGATACTGATGGATTTAGGCGTACGTAGGAGAGAAGGGCTCTGAGTTGGAGGAGCTGCTCCTAGCTTTGCACGCTCCTGCTCTATGTCATCCCTGATCTCCTCCGAGCTATAGTTCCCCCCTGGGCAAAATGGGATGGAAAATAAGAATGTCCCTCCCGCCCCCATGAGGTTGGGCTGCTCTTTGATGCTTGGGGAGATCTTTGACTTTCCATAGCACCTCCCCTCTGAGGTGCTGCAAGCATGATCCCCGCAAGAGGCTCTGTCAGACAGAGGACTTGTTTCCCTGATGGGTGTTCCGTGGAAGCTGATGGGAAGCTTTTTCTTCACTCAGTGCAGAGTTTACCTGTGGAACTCCTTGCCAGAGGATGTGGTGAAAGCTAGAACTTTAACAGGGTTCTAAAAAGAGCTAGATAGCCATTGATGGACTTAACCTCCATGAATCTATGAGCCAGGATGGGTAGAAATGGTGTCCCTGGCCTCTGTTTCTCTGGAGGTGAGTGACAGGGGAGGGATCATGTGATGATTATCTGCTGTGTTCCCTCCCTCTCAGGCACCTGGTATTGGCCACTGTGGGCAGACAGGACACTGGGCTGGATGGACCTTTGGTCTGACCCAGTCTGGCCGCTCTTATGTTCTTATGTTCCCGGTCCTGGCTCTGATCGTAGGGCTGCACAGCACATGGCTCGTTCCATTCTCATGGACATTAACTATGGTCTCACTTCAGTTCCGTTCATGACTCCGGGGCAGGCCCCCGGAGGGGGGGGCCAAGGGGGCAACTTGGCAAGAGCGGGCCATTTCCATCGCTGCTGGAGCACCGTGCGGCTTGCTCCAGGTGGGTCTGAGGACTAGCTGGGGCAGGGCACAGCATGGTCTCACCGGTGCTGAGAGCTGGCTGGCCCCAACCCTACCCCTTTTCCCTAGGCACCGTCTCTTCCATCCTGAGCCCGGCCCCTTCCAGGAGCAGGGAGCTCCCTCCCCATCTCCGACTTTCTCCAGTGCCCAGTGAGGCTGTCGGCTCCCCTGCTCCTGGGTTCTCTTTGAGTTTCGGTGTCCAGGACTCGGAGCAGAGCAGCCTGGCTTTTGGTCAGAGCCGTTGTGTTTTACCTGCTCTCCTCGTAGGCTGGGTTACTTGGGGGCCAGCAATGAAAGTTGAAACGTGGATGAATTTTATCTGGTTTCGGTTTCCTGAGGAAAGTGTCCCTCCTAGCCAGTCGCTTACGCAAGGCTGGAGTGTGCGAGCCTGCCTGGGGCAATATGATGATTCACCCGATGTTAAAAATGTCTGGGTGCTGCTAGAAGGAGTGCAGATATTTCCCTTAATCCCTTTCCCTGCTGCTCATCCATATTTACCCCCTCCCCTCCCCACAGCCCCAAGGGCCCTTCCCCTCCCCATCTCTGCTCCCTTCCAAATGCCACAACTAGCTGCAAAACCCAACACGTTCCCCCCCATTCTCTGACACCCCCGCTTCTCCCCAGTCCCTTGGTTTGGACCGGAAAGTTAGACCACTCTGAACATGTTAGGAATGGCTCATGTTGGTAGGGTGGGGAGAGACGGTCTGTCTGCCCAGTGTCTTGCCTCCCTTTGATCTTACCATCCCATTGTTCGTGAAACGTGACTGCATTCTTCTAGCTCTTTACTAGCACTTTTCTGCTGACCTCTGTTCAGACCAGTGTTAATATCCTGGACAAGGCTTCTGAAGTAACAGAAGTCTGTGTGGATTTTAAAATATCACTGTGATTGTGTGTCACCCGGATACTGTGACATTAGACTGCCTGGATATTCTCGCATGACGTTCTCATAAACAAACTAGGGGAAAACAACCTGATGGCATGCCATGGCTCCTTCCCCACTCTGGCATGATAAATGCAGAAGTGGGGGCCAGCAAGTGTACTCCAAAGCCTTATCTACCAGGCTTTGGTATAAAACTTCCCTCAAAATCTTAAAATCCTAGATCTTGGGAATAAAACTTCTGCTGCCACCACCCAAATATTGATAAAGAAATCAGGGGAAAGATCATTTGGGAAATCTCACCCCTATTATAAAAATCAGGACACACAAGTAACCAATGCCAGGTTAATAAAAATAAAAAAGAAGACTTTTATTATTACAACAATATTCCTGTTGCAGACATAATGGCTACGTCTATACTGGCATCCCTTCCGGAAAAGGGATGCTAATGTAGCACGTCGGAATTGCAAGTAGGAATAAGAAATCCTCCGGAAAAGGCTTTATTTTCCGGAGAATAACGTCTAGACTGGCGCTTTTCTCCGGCTTTTCCCCAAGCTGGAAAAAAGCGGCAGCCATGTAAATGTAAATCCCGCGGGGGATATTTAAATCCCCCGCGGAATTTGCAATTCCGACGTGCTACATTAGCATCCCTTTTCCGGAAGGGATGCCAGTGTAGACCCAGCCAATGACTAGATGGGAATGTAACAAAATATACTCATGGAGAAACTCCATGGACCTAGAACTTAGTTACAAAGAAAAGCCAAACATCTTTTAAGCAGTGCCAGACATCAGATCCCATACCCAACCCTTAAAACAATAAAGCCTAACGAAACTTCCTAAACTTTACCCTACTTACAGAAAATGAGGAATGGTGTCTTTGGGGGGGGAGGGGAGAGCGAGAGAGAGAGAGAGAGAGAGAGATGCTTGTCCCCCTCTGTAGCTGCAGAGAACACACCTAGGCTGTGTCTAGACTGCAGGCTTCTTTCGAAAGAGGCTCTTTCGAAAGCATCTTTCGAAAGCGCCTCTTTCGAAAGATCGCGTCTAGACTGCAGGCGGATCTTTCGATAGAGGAAATCCGCTTTTTCGAAAGAGAGCACCCAGCGAGTCTGGATGCTCTCTTTCGAAGACGGCCTCTTTACATTGAAGAACGCCTTCCTTCGAAAGAGGAACTTTCGAAGGAAGGCGTTCTTCCTCGTGAAACGAGGTTTACCGCCATCGAAAGAAAAGCCGCGTTCTTTCGAAATAATTTCGAAAGAACGCGGCTTGGGTCTGGATGCAGGGGAAGTTCTTTCGAAAAAAGGGTACTTTTTTCGAAAGAACCCCTGAGTGTGGACACGGCCCTAGAGAGACAAAAGGGAGAAAGGAAAAAAACCAAATTCCTTTGTCCCAGTTTGAAAGTCCCACCTACATTCCTACTGGTCACTCCACCTGGCTAGGTGTAGTTAACCCCTTAATCCCCAGGCTGCTGGTTAACCCTCATAATCATGACAGGAGCTACTGTCAGGTAGATTCATAACTGGTTGGGAAACCATTCCCAAATGGTAGTTCTCAATGGTCAAGCTGGAAGGGCAGAACGGGTGGGGATCTAGTTCTGTTCAGCATCTTCATCAGTGATTTAGATGCTGGCATTGAGAGTTTGTGGAGGATACCGAGCTGGGAGGGGTGGCAAGTGCATTGGAGGAGAGAGTCATAATTCAAAATGATCTGGACAAACTGGAGAAATGGTCTGAGGTAAATAGGATGAAGCTGAATAAGGACAAATACAAAGTCCTCCACTTAGGAAGGAACAATCAAGGTACGTCTACACTGCATGGTTATTTCAGCATATCGGAGGTAGTGGACCGGAGGTATCCTGAAATAGCTACTCCGGGTCTACACAAGCTGCCTGATATTTTGAAATATTTTTTGAAATAACGGGTGTGCTATTTCGTCATCCTGGTAAACCTCATTGCACGAGGGATAAGGGATCGCATGAAACAGCGTGTTATTTCAAAATATGGCGCTGTGTAGACGTGCCAAATTTCAAAAGAGCCTATTTTGAAATAGATTTGAAATAAGATATGCAATTTGCGTAGCACAGATTGTGTATCTTATTTCGAGGTTGGGGGCTGTGTAGACGCACCCTCAGTTTCACATATACAGCATGGGAAGCGACTGTTTAGGAAGGAGTACGGCAGAAAGAGATCTAGGGGGTCATAGTGGACCACAAGCTAACTGGAGTATTGTGCCCAATTCTGGGTGCCACATTTCAGGGAATATGTAGAGAAATTGGACAATGTCCAGAGAAAAGCAATAAACATTATTAAAAAAAACCATGACCTATGAGGGAAGATTTGAAGGGGGGAAAAAAAAGTTTGTTTAGTCTGGAGAAGAGAAGACTGAGAGGGGACATGATAACAGTTTTCAAGTGCCTAAAAAGTTGCGTCAAGGAGGAGGCTAGAGAAAACATGTTCTTTTTCACCTCTGATGCCAGGACAAGAAGCAATGGGCTTAAACTGCAGCAAGGGAGCTTTAGGTTGGACACTAGGAAAAACTTTCTGTCAAGATGGTTAAACACTGGAATAAATTGCCTTGTGGAATCTCCATCACTGGAGATATTTAAGAGCAGGTTGTTGGACACACACCCATCAGGGATGGTCAAGATAATACTGAGTCCCTTCCAGTCCTATGGTTGTTGTTTGAACAGAGGTCTATTTTTCTGCATATGCACATCTTACTCTTTCAGGCATTTCACTGTGGTCCATGCCAACAGCAAGTTACACACGTACCCAGAGTCACTTTTTCAACGCACCGGAAAGGGACTGTGCGCTGGCTGTGAGCGGTTTGGGGAGGTTCAGAGCCAACACGTGTGCCTCTGGTGTATGCACAGAACCTAAAACTGCTAAAAGAAAGCGGCCGATTCTATGATTCGCTGTGTGACAGTGGCTTTGTGCATGCTTCTGCCACGTTAATCAGAGAATGCTAGAACTGGAAGGTGCCATGGCCTGCACCCCATCCGCTGCCAGATGTGACTCAGCCAGCAAGTAGAACAGATTTATTGGTTCCCAGGGACACAGTGTAGCTCAGACTTGTTGTTACTGGAACCAGGAGCATTCAGTACAATCCATCTTGGAAATAGGGGGACCCATAGCCTGGCCCCCCAGGCAAGCCAGCTAGACTCCCTTCTCCCTAAGCCTGCTGAAAAAACTCACTCACACGAACTGGCCCATGAAAACTCATCACCTATTCTTGTTATTCATCTTGTTATTCTTTAAAGTGCTGCACAGTCCTGGTTTTTGTTTCAGCCGCACCAGACTAACATGGCAACATTTCTACCACTACACCCACTACCTGGTCCCAGCCCCCTAGGCAGCTCCCCTCCCCCTTCTTTGAGCAGATTCTCGGGCAAGGTGTTATCTGCTGGCACCCGGTCCTCAGGTCATGAGAGATGGAACATGCTTCCACAGTGAGTCATGCCCCGCCTTCCCCGCCTCATCCAAATAGTGTTGCAGTGCCCAGGGAAACTGAGGCACGCACACACACCGAGAGTTATCACAGGACAGTAGAATCACATACGACACAACAAAGCAGGCAGAGTGAATACCAAAGCTGAGTGAATACAGTGACTACAATAGTGGATACAATCCCCACTGTGTCACAGAAGGGACCTTGAAAGGTCACCAGGTCCAGTCCCCTGCCCTCATGATAGGACCAAGCACCATATAGACCATCCCTGACAGGTGTCTGTCCACCCTGCTCTTAGATATCTCCAGAGATGGAGATTCCGCAACCTCCCCAGGTAATTTATTCCAGTGTTTCACCACCCTGGCAGCTCAGAAGTTTTTCCTAATGTCCAATCTAAACCTCCCTTGTTGCAGTTTAAGCCCATTGCTTCTTGTTCTATCCTCAGAGGCCAAGGGGAACAATTTTTCTCCCTCCTCCCTTGTAACAACCTTCTAGGTACTTGAAAACAGCTCTCATGTCCCCTCTCGGTCTTCTCTTTCCCAAACTAAACAAGCCCTGTTCTTTCAGTCTTCCCTCATAGGTCATGTTCTCTAGATCTTTAATCATTCTTGTTGCTCTTCTCTGGACCCTCTCCAATTTCCCCACATCTTTCTTGGAATGTGGTGCCCAGAACTGGAAACAATACTCCAGTGGAGGACTTAACTTAATGTTAAGTTTTGCTGCTTTAGTTTGGGAGGTTTGATTATAAATGTGTGAAAACTCCTGAAATCAGCCATCAGAAAAGTCCATCATAAGAACATAAAAACGGCCACGGTCCATCTAGCCTGGTATCCTGTCTTCCGACAGTGGCCAATGCCAGATGCCCCAGAGGGAGGGAACACAACAGGGAATCCTCATGTGATCCCTCCCCGGTTACCCATTTCTAGACAAACAGAGGCTAGGGACACCATTCCTACTCAGCCTGGCTAATAAGAATTGATGGACCTAACTTCCATGAATCTATCTAGATTTTTTTTTAACCCTATTAAAGTCCTAGTCTTCACAACATCCTCTAGCAAGGAGTTCCACAGGTCGACTGGGTGCTGCATGAAGAAAAAATCCTAGGAGAATTATCCGTTTAATATAATTAGAGGCACACATTCCCCTGGCAGTGTGGCCTCCCATGACATAGCGATGGCATAGTGGCTTTTATGCCTCCCCCACAGCTAATTGTATGTTCTCCCATCCCGTCGCTCTCCTGAAATATGTCCTGGTGGCTTTTTACTTGTGCCTTAATGAGAGGTTCTGATTTAACCTTGGATCCCCCCAGCTTTTGTCATCGCAGCCTTCACATATTTAGCTGCAAGTTTCGTTTCTGTTTAATGTAAGGTTAGTGATCTGCCCAGACAGGCTGTCCCATGCGGAATGACGAGTCTCTGGCTGGACTGAGGCCCTGAATTGCCTGAAAGCCAAAGGGATGGCGTGTTTTTTCCCAAATCAAATCATAGACCAGACTGAAGTTCTGGGGAGTGCAGCCTTGTTAGAAACTGCCATGGGCATGCTCCGAGACAGCAGCTCAGCGCCGTGAGGTGTCTGCTGGGAACTAAAGCATTGGGGTTTCTACTCTCTGGCCTCTGGCTTCCTGCCTGCCGGAGGGGACTGGATCCAGGGAGCCCTGGAATGCAGACTGCCAGGCAAGTGTGGGGCGGCCCTGTCTGGGAAGGAGAACGGCAGCACTGATAGGTCACTCACCAATTGAAAAGCAACGTGCGGGGTTTTAAAGGTGCTCCCTCAACTGAAGACGCTTGGCCGCGTCTTTCAAAACCGGGCGCCTGTAATTAACACTGAGGCCTTTTCCTCCTGCGGCCATGTTCCCCGCATCCCAACTGGCCCTACGTTTTCCAAAACGACTCGGGGGGGGGGGGGGAGAGGAGGGGGTGTGTCCCTCTGCACGCATCCATCTTGAGACTCCTCATAACCATGGTTTTCAGAGGAAGGGTACTCAACACATTCTGAAAACCAGGCCCCTTTAAGGCAAAGTCACTTCTGCAAAAGTAAGCACCAAGTCCTGACTGGGACAGCCGCAGGGTCAGAAGTGCTGTGTATCCCAGCTCCCCCGGGCATTATCTGGAGTGGCAGGTGTTGAGCAATGTTCCCTCGACTCTATTCCATCCATGTGCGGATTTTTTCCGTCTGTCGAGAGGCACCTTGCCCATCTGCCGGTGAGGGCAGCGATGGACCCTCTGTGGCTCCTCAAACTTTGTTTCAGGGTAGGGTAGCCTAGGGACTAGTTAACCTCTTTGGGGCCAGGGCAGGGTTGATTCATCCCATCACACCATTCCTGTGTGGAATAAATTTTTTCTATGTGCGCCGAGGCATGTGTAATTGTGCACCACCAGTAGAAACACAAACCTAGCTGAGGGCACTGGAGTTTCTCCTGATCTGCTGCACAAGTGGCCAGTTACAGAGAGCACTGGTGTTGAGTCCCTCTCATGATAAGCGCCTGTGTCCTTTCCATGAGGTTCGTCCGCTTCTTTCTCCTTCCTTTGGCCACTTCCTTGATCTATTTTGGAAAGACCGAGGAAATTCTCTGACAGCAGGGGACCAATGTGTGGAGAGGGGTGGTTTCCATCTGAGCTAGATGCTTCGATGGCAGGATTTTGGTGGCTGACATTTCAAGTGCCACATTTAAACAGCTCATCCACCGCATCTGTCCGCCAGCAAAAGCCAGTGCAAACAAAGGAACAAAGAAACGAGAGTTTCCAGCTATTTCTGTTGACTAAGAATTAACACTTCACTCATCAAACTCCTTGTGGCTCAGGGAAGAATGCAGCTACAGAGCCTGCTAAATCAGCACCAGCTGCTGCTCCGCACATCTGTTCTAGAACACTCATACAATAATTGAACTGGATGGGACCTGGAGAGGTCATAAGTTCCAGTGCCTGCCCTCATGGAAGGACCCAGAACTATCTAGACCAGTGGTCCCCAAGCTTTTGGGGCTGCCAGGCGCCCAGGGCTGGGACCGCTCACGGGTCGCACACGCAGGGGTGGGGCGGAGCTGCGCATGCATCACGTGCCTGGGGGTGGGGTCGTGCGTGCACCATGCGCAGGGCCGGATTAAGGTGGGGGCTAGCCAGGCAGCTGTCCAGTGCACCAACCTATGGGGGGCGCCTGATGGCAGTTGTAAGGCGCGCTGTGCGCCCGGCCGCACAGCGCCCCTTAGAGCTGCCATCAGGCACCGTGCGCCCGATTGCAGCTGTAAGGTGCACAGTGCGCCGGGGGGCGGGGCTGCATATGTGCCGTGCGCCCAGGGTGCAGGAATGGCTCCATGACGCCCACGGGCACCGCGTTGGGGACCACTGATCTAGACCATCCTCAACAGGTGTCTGTCTAACCTGCTCTTAAATATCTCCAGAGATGGGGATTCCACATCCCCCCCCCCTGGGCAATTTATTCCAGTGTTTGACCACCCTGACAGTTCGGAAGCTCTTCCTAATGTCCAGCCTAAACCTCCCTTGCTGCAATTGCCCGTTGCTTCTTGTCCTAGCCTCAGAGGTTATGGAGAATAATTTTTCTCCCTCCTTGTAACACCTCTTTTGATACTTCAGAGCTGCTGTCATGTCCCCCCTCATTCTAAACTAAACAAATCCAATTCGTTCAGTCTTCCCTCCCCAGGTCATGTTTTCTAGCCCTTTCATCAGTTTGGTTGCCCTTCTCTCCAGTTTCTCCATATCATGTAGCCCCCAGAACTGGGCACAATACCCCAGCTGAAGCCTCAACAGCATGGAGTAGACTAGAACAGTGTTTCTCAACCTTTTTTCATAAAGTATCCTCTTTTAAAAAATATATATATAAATATCCCCAGTACCTACAATTTTCAAGACACACAACATTTTTTCTACCATTGCAACACGTGTATTTAAACAACTTCATCATAGCCGGGCGGGCAGTGAAATTTTTCGGTGTAAAAGTGCAAAAATAATAAAGCGTTGTAAAACTTCAAACAAAAATTCAGTTTTCTCCAAATTTCAGTTGTGTTGACGTACCCCCCAGACTTCTCTCGAGTACCCCCTAAGGGTACTTGTACCACTGGTTGAGAAGCACCAGACTAGAGGAGTTACTACTTGTGTCTCGTTTACAACACTCCTGCTAGTGAACAGAACTGGCCGTGTTCTGGTAACATTCTCTTTGCACAGCACTTTCGGTAGAATCCTAGAACATTAGGACTGGAAGGGACCTCGCGAGGTCGAGTCCTGTCCCCTGCCCTCATGGCAGGACCAAGCACCATCTTAGATCATCCCTGCTAGAACTTTGGGTCAACATGTGACTAGCTTCTTTTCTTCCTTGATTCACAGAGCCATCAGCATTTGCATGTGTGTTAGATAAGACAGCCTTGAGTGTGGCTTGGATCAAAACTTCCTGATAATGGGAGTGTCCAAAATCCAAATCTTTCTCCTCCTAGCCAAAGCAGAGTATGAATCACAGTGTGTGGTACATTTATCCCATCTCATCTCCTGCTGTAGGTGATCCAGCAATTCTAATAAAACTTCTTACCGTCGTCAATCTCTGGCAGTCATTTCCGCCTGCAGATGCTGTATAATTCTGGCAATGCTGATCCTTAATCATGATTAAAGTCTTCAGTTCTGATTTATATCCATATGCTACACTGCTAGCAATTGCAACTCCGACCGCTCCTGGCTGCAGCACTCAGCCACTGTTGCGTGTTGCACGAATACCTT
This sequence comes from Pelodiscus sinensis, assembly GCF_052426305.1. Classification (NCBI taxonomy): domain Eukaryota; kingdom Metazoa; phylum Chordata; order Testudines; family Trionychidae; genus Pelodiscus; species Pelodiscus sinensis. The sequence continues at coordinate 43,649,619 of NC_143065.1, read as the reverse complement.
TGCAACAGATGAATCAGGCGCTTTTGTACATAAAACAGACCATCGGGTTCTCATGACCTGAAGTAAGATACGTTTGAACCGGAGTCGCTATGAAAACATCCACTCAATGTACAGCGGCAGTCAAAAAAGAAAAACAGAATGTCAGGAATCATTAAGAAAGGGATAGAGAATAAGACAGAGACTATCTTATTGCCTCTATATAAAACTATGGTACGCCCACATCTTGAATACTGCGTACAGATGTGGTTGCCTCATTTCAAAAAAGATATATTGGCATTGAAAAAGGTTCAGAAAAGGGCAACAAAAATATGTAGGGGCTTGGAATGGCTGCCATATGAAGAGAGATTAAAAAGACTGGGACTTTTCAGCTTAGAAAAGAGGAGACTAAGGGGGGGGATATGATAAAGGTCTATAAAATCATGACTGGTGTGGAGAAAGTGAATAAGGCAAAGCTATTTTTCTTGTTCCCGTAACAAGAACTAGGGGTCACCAAAAGAAATTAATAGGTGGCAGGTTTAAAACAAACAAAAGGAAGTCACTCAGCACACAGTTAACTTGTGGAACTCCTTGCCAGAGGATGGTGTGAAGATCAGGACTTTGACAGAGTTCAAAAAAACCCCAACACCCTAGATAAATTCATGGAGGTTAGGTCCATCACTGGCTATTAGCCAGGATGAGTCGAAATGGTGTCCCTAGCCTCTGTTTGTCAGAGTCTGGAAAAGAATGACAGGAGAGGGTTCACATGATGATTCCCTGTTTTGTTCACTCCCTCTGGGGCATTTGGCATGGAAGACATGACCCTGGGCTAGATGGACCTTTGGTCTGACCCAGTACGGCCGTTCTTATGTTCTTATGTTCTACCTAGGCGAAGTCGTGCCAGACACTTTGTGGGCTACGTGGTGGACCAGAGCGAGGGTGACGTATCTGTTTTCTATATCAAGTTCGTCCTCAGTGGAGATAGTCACCTAGTCTTCCTAGTATCAGAGGGGTCGCCGTGTTAGTCTGAATCTGCAAAAGCGGTGAGGAGTCCTGTGGGACCTTACAGACTAACTGAAGTGTTGGAGCATGCATGCATCTGACGAAGTGGGTCTTTGCCCACAAAAGCTTATGCTCCAACACTTCTGTTAGGGTATGTCTACACTAGCCCCCTAGTTCGATCTAGGGAGGCTAATGAGGGCGACCGAAATTGCAAACGAAGCCCGGGATTTAAATATCCCGCGCTTCATTAGCATGTTCCTGGCAGTCGCCATTTTAGAAATTGACTAGTCCGAAGTAACGGCCCGCGTCTACACGTAGCAGTGAAACGGGATTCCGAATTAAAGCCCTAACTCGAATTAGCTGTTATTCCTCCTGCAATGAGGTTTACCAGCTAATTCAAGTTAGGGCTTTAATTCAGAATCCTGTTTCACTGCCGCGTGTAGACGCGGGGAGTTACTTCGGGCTAGTCAATTTCTAAAATGGCTACCGGCCGGGAACATGCTAATGATGCACAGGATATTTAAATCCAGCACTTCATTTGCAATTTCAGTCGCCCTCATTAGCCTCCCTAGATCGAACTAGGGGGCTAGTGTAGACATACCCTTAGTCTATAAGGTGCCACAGGACTCCTCACCTCTTTTGTAGTCTTCCGAATTTGTAGTCTTCCTAGGTTTTCTTTTTAAGGCCAAGAAGGGACCACTGTAATCTTCTAGGTCTGACCTCCTGCCACAAGACTTCACTCCCTAGCTGTGTTTGAGCCTGCTGGAGTGTCGCGTGTTAGAAGCATGTCCAGTCTCTATTGAAGATTTCAAGGGACGGAGACTCCATGGTGTTGCTGGGGATGTTCCTGGACCATTTCACCAGCCAAGTCACGCTGTTGTACCCCTCACCCAAAGAGGATGTAGCCAGATGAACCACAAGTAGGACCGGGCCTGTCCCTTGCTGGGCTCAACGAGAAGTGTCTGCCATGTTCATCTGTTCCGGACGTAAGAGCTGCTGCTTGGCATGTTCTCTTCAGTGCCCCTAAGCCCTGCCATAGCCCTTCAATGCCAGGTGCTGCCTCTGTTTCCCTGCCCTCCAGCCCTGTCCCGTCAGCCTCAAAAGGCCAGGTTTGGCCCTGGGGTTTGCCTGTGTGTGGGTGCCCTTTGCTGAGCGAAGTTCAATGCGCAATGCAAGCCGCTCTCCCTGGCAGAAATGACGTGGTGTCGTGTGGCTTCTACAGTGACGCACAAGGAGGAGATAATTGCACGGGGCTTTGCACAGGGGTCCTGGAAACCCTCGCCATTCCCGGTGGATGCGTTCCCGGCAGCACCGCGAATGGCGAAATCCGCGGAGAGTGCCGGCCGTGGCTCCCAGTCCCTGTGGTGAGTTCTCCGTGGCTCCTAGTACCCGGTGCTCCTCCAGACCGGGATGGGAGAGACCCACAAATCGCAAGGATCTGTTGTCCATCTTTAAACCCTGGGGACTCTGCCGCTGGTGCAGAACACAGCCGCTTGCTTATGGAGTAGAACACAGCATGAAGAGCAGGAGTTCCTGGCATCTGCACTGGCAGCTTCTTGGCCTTTGGGTGGAGTTTAAGGTCTTGGTTATGATCTGGGGCTAGCTTACCTGAAGGATGCCTCCCTTCGTGGGTCATACGGCTGCGGTGCACAGGAGCACTCAAGCCGGATCCCCATACAAGAAAGGAACAATAACCCAAGAGGCATATACTGCCCATTGATATGTATTTTTTCTTATGCTTCCGGGCCATCACCGATAGCATCACAAAGGCATTTTCACCCCATGTATCTGATGGTTCAGTAAAGCGACTCTGTGTTCAAGCCAACATCTAGTTTATGCTTTTTTCCGCATCTTTGCATGAATATAAATGGATATCCTGAGGCAAGATAAATAGCCTGAGGTATTTTTATAAAAAAACCAAACCCACCATGAGTCACTCTGGTTAAAATATAAATCACGGGCCAAACAAAATGGCTCTGGTATAAAAGCGACAGACATCCACTGCCAAGGAGCTCGATTGTGTGATTGATGATAACGGTGGAGAACCTCATCCCGCGTCACTGGACGAGGAACTGGCAGGAGGTAGATAAAATGGAAACGATAAAACGAAACCACAGCTTGCGGGCGAGGCGGAAGCCAGCCCTTCGACCCTGAACAACGGCCTCCAAAGGGTTCCATGAGATCGGCTGAAAGGCACAGGCGCGCCAGGAAAGAAAAGGACAAGCCCAGGACTGCAAGACTATCTAGGAGGAATTACTACAACAACACTAGAGAAATTCTGTAGCCAAATGCCAAAAATATGGAATCTGAGTAGTTTGGCACCTAGGCTGGTTTCTAAATATTTTAATGCTGCTTTTGGCAAGTTTGATGACTGTTAGGAGAATTTTAGACATTATTATATACCCAGATGTGTGTACGTACATACACACACACACACATACATATCTGGGTATATATAATATCTGAAATTCTCCTAACAGTCATCTAACTTGCCGAAAGCAGCATTAAAATATTTAGAAATGCCTATTGATGTGTTAGTGTAAATAGGTACTTGGTATATTTTTGGACAGGATCATTTTCTTAGAGCCATGAGGCAGATATTACACGCTTTTTGGCTGCGTCTAGACTGGCAAGTTTTTCCGCAAAATTTGCGGAAAAACTTGCCAGCTGTCTACACTGGCTGCTTGAATTTCCGCAAGAACACTGACGATCTCATGTAAGATTGTCAGTGTTCTTGCGCAAATACTATGCTGCTCCCGTTCGGGCAAAAGCCCTGTTACGCAAAATACTTTTGCACAAGAGGGCTAGTGTAGACAACGTGGTATTGTTTTGCACAAAAAAGCCCTGATGGCGAAAATGGCGATCGGGGCTTTCTTGAGCAAAACCGCATCTAGATTGGCACGGACGCTTTTCCGCAAAAAGTGCTTTGCGGAAAAGCGTCTGTGCCAATCTAGACGCTCTTTTCCGCAAATGCTTTGAACGGAAAACTTTTCTGTTAAAAGCATTTGCGGAAAATATGCCAGTCTAGACGTAGCCTTTGGGTTTTAAACCTTCCATAATGAAAAGATTGCACAGAACGGCTCCGGAATGCTAAAGTCTTGGGAGAGGGGGAAGAAATACAGATTGAACCTCTCTGGTCCGGCAACACCTGTGGTCCGGCAGGATTTTATTTCGCCAGATGTTCATGTATCATGGGTGTGGCCAAGTTTCCCGCAATCCCATAAAGAATCTAATTTTGCACCCTAGCCGCAGGGGAACGATCACACCCCTGCGGAAGGTTCTTGCTGCTGCATCAGAAATACCCAGGAACAGACCCCAGCGGGGCCTCGCCGGCAGTTAGGAAACAGCGCTGGAGTCAAGGGGGGTGCCTGGGTGGAGCGAGGGGCAGAGCCCAGCTCTGTGAGGTCTTCTCACTTGGTGTGAAGTCACCTAATGTCGTTTTCAGTCGAAAGCAGCAGAACTCCATGAAGGCGGCGTTGAGAAGGGCAGGTAGAGCGACGCCGTGCTCCCCTGGGCCATAGGTTTGGTGGTGGGTCATTCTGTGGAGGTGGATTGCACCTCACGGGACAGGTTCTCCGCTGGTGAGAGTCACTGTAGCTTTTCCAGGGGGAGCCGACGGCAGGTGCCAGCAAAGGGTGCAGTAAAGTCCCTTCGCTAGGTGTGGACGCATCTGCTTGGGTAAAGTCAGAAGTGTACCCCTCCTCCACCCCTAACGCACTTACAGACACGCCCCTCCCCATCTATGTACCCCTCTCCTGCCCCATCACACATGGGCTTACTTCTCCACATGCACACATAGATATGCCCACCCTTCCCCCGCACCCCTCCCCTAGAGACATCCCTCTCCCCACACAGCCAATGCATACAGAGATTCAGAGGCCTCCCTCTGCCCTTAGCATGCACAGACACACACCTCTCCCTCCTACACACCTCAAGCACACACAGAGATGCATACCTCTGTGTACACACACACACACACACACACACACACACACGGAGATACCTATCTCTGTACCCTGTGAAGCACACACAGGCTATGTCTACACTCGCGGCTTCTGACACAAGAAATATGCAAATGAGGCTAAGCGTGGACTATCACCGAGCCTCATTTGCATACCTAATGAGCCGCCATTTTTGCAGAAGAGGCTCTTGCGCTAGAAGGAGCTGTCTACACTGCCCCTTCTTGTGCCAAAAAAACCCCCTCTTGCGCAATGCCGCTACACCGATTCTTTTCAGGAATAATGGCATTGCGCAAGAGGGTTTTTCGGCCATTTTGAAATCCAGAAAAAAAAAAGTTCTTAAAGGCCCCCCTCAAAGGGAAAGAAAAAAGGGGCCTTCTTGTCAAGCCATAGCTCTGCTCTGAAGCCAGCGGGCGCACGGTGAAGTACAAAGACCAGACTCTCTTGTAGAAATCCCACGTCTTCACTGGGGTTACCCCTGATTTAGACAAGCAGGAATCTAGTCCCGCAGGTGAAATGCAGTCTTAGCATGAGCCCACTCATAAGCGAGACTCCACTTCAACACCCTCCCCCCTGTTCTTGAAGGCTTAGGTGGGAGTCTGCACTGTGGGATGAACCGCTCCTAATCTGCTTTGAAATGTTCAGTGAATCAGGAAGAAAAAATACAATTGTCGCGGGCTGAAGGAAATGTTTCGTGGATGCCAAAAGGAGAAACACTGACTTCGATTTTCAAGTCTTTGGTTCCATTAAATTTTGTATATGAAATTAAAGGGAAAGTTTGAAATGAAATTTGGTTGGAATTTAACCGTTTCCTTTGGAAAATGTCACTATGAAACGCTGATTTTTTTTGTTTGTTTTTTTGTTTAGGGGTTTTTTCCCTCTATACCAAATCAATTTGGCAAAGTCTGTATCTATTAGTGAACGGTTTTGGTGTTGCTGAATCTGCATCTTTCATCCAAAAGTTCAAATTGGAAAATTTCCCTTCTAGGCCCTACCGCACTTAGAGCATTATTGGCCCTGGTGCTGTACATGGATTTTTCTCTGGCCGAGACTAGGGATGTAATAGTGTAGTCGATTAACTGACTAACCAATAAGTAAAAGCGTATGGGTTAATGCTACAGACTACACGCATTTCCTCTTCCCCTCCTCCTCCACTGGTCAACAGCCCGGCTCAGTCCTGTATCCGGGACCTACCCCTGCTGTGGTTCTGTATTTAAAGTGTATTAGGAGCCGGGTGGGCAGGCAGCCTGGCTCAGTTCTGGCTTGGGCCGGGTCCAGAAGCTCAGCCCCTCCTCTGGACAGGGGCTGCTGCCATCCTGTGCTGCTGCCTCTGAATCAGAGGCAGCAGTGCGGAGCGACAGGCAGCCGGTCTGAGAGGGGAGCTGGTTTTTAAACTGGCTTCCCTCAAGGACCAGCTCCCTCCTGGCACCCCGTGCTGCTGCCTCTGATACAGAGGCAGCAGCGCGGAGTGGCAGGGGCTCCTCGGGAGTGGGGCCGGAGCGCACTGGCTTCCGACTCCACCTCCGGGGACTATAGAATAGTCAAGTAACAGATAAGAATTCACAAAGTTAATCGACTTTTCAATTCACCGATATTTAACATCCCTCGCCCAGACCTACAAGGGTGAGGAAGGGAGAGAGGCACAAGGAAGCAAAATGGCAACCCCCTCTCCGAGAGGAGGGCAGGCTGGGATCAGCGCTCAGGTCTGCGGAGGCCTAGTGCTGGGTCTTCTCCAGTTTACCTCGCTCCATATTCTCGCCCTCTTCCTGCTGCTCAGAGTCCCTCAGAGTGAGCAGGTCTGCTGCAGCGAATGGATTCACTGGCTTATTTCCTTCCTTCCTGTCTGTCTTCTCTTCCTCTCCCACGTTCCTTCAGGTTTCTTCCCAGTTCAGCTTCTCTCCATCTTCCCAGAGGCGGCAGAGGAGAGACACTGTCCGGGCTCGTCGTCCGCCATCTTTCCTGGGCGCCCCTCTAATGCCCTCCTGTCCCGGGGGTGTGTTCTCCAGGCTGAGCAAGGGATTCGATGGAATTGCCCCCACCCCCACAAAACCCATCACCGGAGGCTTTGCGGTCAAATGTTTCTGATTCACCCATTTGCCTTCCCCGGCTCCTCTCGGGAAATGACATCTCCCGGCATTGGCAGAGGAGCCTCGGGCAAGCAAAGCCGCCTGTGAGCCGGGCCGGCGAGATGGCGGAGGGCTCTTGCGTCCATGTGTGTCCTTCATTTACGGCGAGCCAGGGCCGATTCCGTTAGCAGCGCTTCGACGAGGGACGGCCGGACAGAACTTTCCACTCCCGCACCCCCCCGTCCAAACCAACAGGCAGGTGTCTCCCCCAGCCCCCACACTCTCTGTTTCAACCTGATGCGTGTGCCTAGATGGGTGTTTCAGGTTCTTTGTGCTGCCTGGCAAGCGGGTAAAATAACTGGCGAGGGTTGGCTGTTGTCGGCTTTACACCATCCATGCAGTGTAGGAGGGTGTTTCTGTCCATGACTGGCGGATGGGCAAAGCATGCTGCCTTCCAGCCGTACTTTGCCAGCAAAGCAGCCCCTTGCGGACTTTTTTAGCGGGTGAAACCGAGTGCAGCCCTAAAGAAGCTGAAGTTATATCGGGGTCGGTTCAGCCTTGTGCCAACTCCAGGAACAGGGGAGGGGAAAATGTCTCAGCTCTGCCCAGGGCCTGTGCAGAGCACAGCTTGGCAGGAACACCCTAGGGAACTTTCCACCCAGAGCCAGTGAGGGATGCCTTCAAGCCTGCAGCTTCCTATGGAGACAGTCCCGTTGCTAACTGCCACGAATTGTTGGCACTGCCTTCTTCCCAAAAGTCAATTTTCCCCAGCTGCTTTTCAATGAAAATGGGCAGAATCAGAGTGTTTTTGAAAGTCTACTGACATTTAACATTTTTCACTAGTGCAGTTGGAACTGCTTCTAGGCAGATTCAAACCTAGGACCTCCGGAGCTTAGTATAGGAGCTGCTACTGCTCTATGAAGCCAGCTGGCTCTTAGCCTTGGCTGTAGAACTCCCTTGTTCTTATCTTTGGCTGTACGTGGTCTAGCTGCCACTGCATGGGACCGTGAACCACACGAGGTGTGTGGGTTACACAAAACCAAAATTCGATCAAATCTTGGGGGTGGGAGAGCAGATCAACAGCCCCATGGGGATAAGCCTCAATCGCCATTGGCAGGAGCTGTACTGATGAGGGACCCTGGCAAGCTGGCATGGCTTACGATCCAACCTAGAGCAGGAGTTGAGTTGATCAGTTACAGCCAGCTTTTCAGTGCCTGCTAGCAATTAGCGAACAGAACTGCTTTAGCAATCCCATTGCTTGCCCCAAACCCAAGCCCCGATTCCTTGCTATACACTTCCCTGCTTGTGGGGCCAGGTGCCACCCAACCTTTGCACTGATCCCCCCCTCGTTCCAACTGAATGGAAGCCGGCATGGCTACATCTGTAACACCAGCAGACTAGGTTGAATCAAACTTGGGACCTCAAGGCAGGAGCCTTTACAGCTTGCGCTAGGAGCCAGCTGGTTCTCCGCTAAGGCTGTTGAGCACACTCATTCTCGTTCTGTAAGTGGTCTCAGGCTGTGTCTACACCAAAAGGAAGATTGCCGCTGCCGTGATCGATCTTCCGGAGTTTGATTGAGCAAGTCTAGTTAAGACTCGCTACATTGAACTCCGAGGGCACCCCTGCTGGAATCTGGTACGCCTGCTTCCGCGAGGAGTAAGGGAAGCTGACGGGAGCGTTTGCCCCCATTGGCCTTCCGCTGTGAGGATGTCGTCAAACTCAGCTTATGATAAGCCGACTCCGGGTACACATTCTACGTAGCTGCTTAGGCCGAGCTGCTGGGTCTGGTGCAGACCTGGCCGAAGTGCCACTGCGTTGGACAATGGACCACACCCAGTAGATGTGAGACTCTCTTGGGCCAGGGCCTCAGTTAAAATCCCTGCAGGTTCCTGACTGCTCCTCTCTAGGGCCCATCTCCTGACCCTCTTTGCACCAGCCAGAAGAGGAAGGGATGGAGCCGCAGGGACATTCCCCTACAGTGCTGGAGAGCGGGGACTGAGCCTCCCTTAGAACGGGAGTGACATGCCGCTGCCCTGGGAGCCAGCCTCTTCCTGGCCCTGAGTGTGTGTAGGGGGGGAGATGTGTGGGAGGGTGGGAAGTGGTGTGTGTGGGGGTGGGGTGTGTGTGAGCCTGTGTCTGCGTAGGGGGTGGGGGAGTTGTGTGGGAGGGTGGAGGTGGTGTGTGTGGGGGGGGTGAGTGTGTGTGGGGGAGAAGGTGTGGGGGGTGGGGTAGGTAGGGAGCATGTGGGTGTGGGGGAGTATGTGTCTGGGAGTGTGGGGGAGGGTGGGAGGTGGTGTGTGTGTGTGTGTGTGCGCGCGCACGCGCTTCTCGTTGACTCTAACAAACGAGGTGAAGCTGGCGACCCCGCTGATCCCTGGCGGCCGTTCCAGGAGCAGACGTTACGTTTTCAGTCTGGCTGTAACCAAAAAGGAGGGGTGGAGGGTGGGGGGGAGAAGAGAGCAAATCTGCTCCGAAGATTTAAAGCCCTAATTGTGCTGATCTGGAAAACAGCTAGCAGGCTCCCGTTCCCGGCTGCTGCGAGGGGCCGTCTTGGCCGCCGGCCTCCTGTGGTCTGGCGAGTTCCTGCGCGCTGACTCTTCGACTCTTCGGGTGAACGGGACCGTGACGCTTCGGGGCCTTTTCCATGGGGGTAACATCTGCCCTCAGCGGGACCCGCCGCAGGCTCTGTCCACCAGCCTGGAGCCGCAGGGCAGAATCACGCCAGTCCCGTCTTTCCACGTCTGGTTTTTCTCTCTCTCACCTTTAGCCAATCAGACTCGTCTCTCCTGACGGGTGTATCGGGTCGTTTTCAGCAGCAGAGGGGACACCCGCTGCTGCTCTCAATGACAGCGTCTCTTCCCCTTACCGGGCCGGTCTCCCTGCACTTGAACTGACAGCTGTCGGGGATACCCATTCCATGCCGCGCCTCATGCAGGAAAACGCGGCCCTCAGCTTCCTCCCGATGGATTCACCGTCTCTCCTCGGCTGAGCATTCAGCACAACACACACTCTACACACAGTCTGTTGACTTTGGAATCCGATCCCAGCCTGCCGCTCAGATAAGGATTTGGGCTGAAATTGCAGCAAGGGAGGTTTAGGTTGGACATTAGGAAAAAGTTCCTAACTGTCAGGGTGGTTAAACACTGGAATAAATTGCCCAGGGAGGTTGTGGAATCCCCATCCCTGGAGATATTTAAGAGCAGGTTAGACAGACAGCTGTCAGGGATGGTCTAGACAGTGCTTGGTCCTGCCGGGAGGGCAGGAGACTGGACTTGATGACCAGGACCTGCCAGATACAAAATTTGCATCACATCTGTATCTGCAAACATGAGCTGCGGATATCTGCACTGACAGCCACGGATGTGGCTCTCTCCAGAAATAAGGTGGATCTCTGCAATTTTGCAGAGTTCTAGATACAACATGGATATCCGCATCCACGTCTGCAAAAATGAGCTGCACATATCCACATGCACATGCGGGGAGGGAGATCCCTTCCGATACAAAGCAGACATCCGCAGATAGGCAGGGCTCTATTGATGACCTCTCGAGGTCCCCTCCATTTCTCGTATTGTATGAGGTCGGTTAGCACCGACCTCAAGTCTCGGCTTGACAAAGCCCTGGCTGGGTGGATTTAGTTGGGATTGGTCCTGCCTGGGGTAGGATGCTGGATTTGATGACTCCTGAGGTCTCTTCTAGCTCTAGGATTCTAGGATTCCCAGGATCTGCCTGTGACGTGCTGCGTCGACGCCAAACCAATGGAACTTCATCGCAACCAATGAATCCTTGACGACCATGAGGTCCGGCCCTCTATTGCTACGCAGGATGTAAGTCTTTCAGGAGATCTCTTCAGGAAGGCGGGTGTGGTCTCAGGAGACTCCGCGCTGCGAGATGGGGGCAACGTGTACACACACAGAACCCGCCAGCTTCCAAAGGAGCCCCGTTTATCTTCACCCCTCGTTCCGGGGGGTCTGAGTCTCCCCTCTCTACCCTCCCGGTTTTATAGCAGGAGAACCCCACTGAGTTCTGTGGGGTCACGCCTGACTCCCACCCGTCTCCGTGAGCGGAGAAGCAGAGGGCTCTCGCCGGCGTGGCAGAGCGACTGACTACAGCCGGGCTTAGTCACCCTCGCATCCCCCAGAGAATGACAAGTAAATGCCTGAGGGGCTCTGCCGTGTGACGTTCTCGCTCCCAGGCATACTCATCGGATAAGGAGGATGCTGGCTAATGGGGGGAGGATGAGCAAACTGCATCTGTCCCCACGTCCCACAGCTGTCTCTGTGCCACTGCAAATATCCCCCATCAATGAATTCTTTGAGCTTCTGCGCGAACTGTCAGGGACCGTTGACCTCGAGCAAAGCAACCCCTCCCTCGCTGCCCACGCCTCCCTAAATCCTCTGTGGACTAGAGCACCAGACGCCTGCGGGAGAAAAATGATTTCGGAAATTGTAAGCGTCCTGCAAACGGAAATGTGGGTTCTGGATTCTTCCCTAGCGAAACTGACAGAGGCTCGTGTGCAAATGGGCATACAGAACATAACTGACTTCCTGGAATTAGGGTTGTATGATGATGTCACCAAAAATACCGCACCCCCCTCCCTCCGAAAAACAAGTGCCAGGAACATTTTGTTGAGGAAAAAAAAGGTGCCAGGCTGAAATGCAGTCGTGGCCCCTTTAATTGCCGAGCCACTCCCCTGTCGCTCCCACTCCCCCATGTGTCCATTGCATGCCGAGCCGGGAAAAACAGAAAATACCGGACATTTTATATGTCCAGTATTTTCTCAAATCCTTTACCGGACAGAAGGCGCAAATACCGGACTGTCCGGTTCAGTACCAGACACCTGGCAACCCTACCTGGAATCATAGAATACGAGAGCTGGAAGAGACCTCGCAAGGTCATGATTCGAGCCCTGCCCATCCGCCGATATTGGTGTTGTATCCATGGGGATCCACCTCCCCAGATGTGCATGGGGCTATTCCCAGCTCATTTTTTCCCATATGGACGTGGATATGAATTTTATCTCGAGAATCCCGCAAAAGTGCAGACATCCCCTTTATCTCCGGAGAGAACTGCACCGGCGGCTGTCAGTGTGGCTGCCCGCGGCTCGTGTTTGCAAATACACATGTGATACAAATTTTGTATCTGCGCAGGGCTCCAGCCATCAAGTCCAGTCCCCTGCCCTCGCAGCAGGGCCAAGCACCTGGCTCTTGGCCTTTCCTTTGATCTTCTGCATTTGCTGTTGGATCTACAGTATTTGCCTGGCACGTCCGTTTCCTCAGCTGGCTCCGCCCTCCATGACTGTATGTCAGTTTCAGGCTGTGGGATCGCGTGTCCCGAGGTCAAATCAGCATGAGCAGCCCAATGCAGCTGAATCTGTGTTTGGCAGGTCTGCAGCCGCTCCTGCAACACGAGACGGTTCACTCCGCTTTCAGCTCCTCAAACGAAACCGTGTTTTCCCAGCAAGGTGCTAAGTTAGCATTTCGGGACTCAAGTTATTCACTCTCCTGCTGATGTACGGGGAAGATGTGTCCTGTCGCCTCAAATTGCATTCGACTTGGATGAGGGAAGCCCCAGATGGAGCATCATCTCTGGCTCCTAGTGTCCGTGGGTTCTGAGACCACGTTCCCCAGGGTCAGGCCAGTCCTTGCGCGTACACGGATGTTGCTGAGTTTCTGTTTCCTTCCAGTGCTAAGGCTCCAGCATCAGCAGCAGAACATCCACCAGATACGCTAAAGACATCCCCCAGTCTGACAGCTGTGAGGTTGCTCGTTGAAAGGGCCAGGGTTTCTAAGGCAAGCCTGGTGGCCGTTGCAGACCGGTTTAAAAGTCTCAGAGGGGTCGCTGTGTTAGTCTGAAATTTAAAAAACTTTAGAAACAACAATGATCTTGTAGCATCTTAGGGTGTGTCTAGACTACATGCCTCCGTCGACGGAGGCATGTAGATTAGACAGATCGGCAGAGGGAAATGAAGCCGCGATTAAAATAATCGCGGCTTCATTTAAATTTAAATGGCTGCCCCGCTCTGCCGATCAGCTGTTTGTCGGCAGATCGGGGCAGTCTGGACGCGCCGCGTCGACAAAGAAGCCTTTCTTGATTGGCACAGGTATGCCTCGTGAAACCAGGTTTACCTGTGCCGATCAAGAAAGGCTTCTTTGTCGACGCGGCGCGTCCAGACTGCCCCGATCTGCCGACAAACAGCTGATCGGCAGAGCGGGGCAGCCATTTAAATTTAAATGAAGCCGCGATTATTTTAATTGCGGCTTCATTTCCCTCTGCCGATCTGTCTAATCTACATGCCTCCGTCGACAGAGGCATGTAGTTTAGACGTACCCTTAGAGACTAACAAAAATATATCGATAGTATCATGAGCTTTCGTTGGCACCACCCACTTCGTCAGAGGACAACTACGGAGCAAGAGGCACAGAGGTTGAATTAATTGACCAGTTTTTTAATGTATAGGGTTTTTTTCCCTTTCTCTCTCCTCTCCCTCTTTTTCTGCTTTATAATTCAACCTCTGGGCCCTCTTCCTCTGTAGCTGTTCTCTGACGAAGTGGGTGGTGCCCACCGAAGCTCATGATACTATATGTATTTTTTTGTTAGCCTCTAAGGTGCCACAGGACCATTGCTGGTTTTTTATTCCAGACCCGGGCCTGTAAATTAGGGAGTTGAACCGTGTGTAAGGGCCTGGGTGGGGGCCCAGAGTTTTGGGAGTGCCCTCGGAGCACGGCCCTTTGCAAACCGGACATCCGCCAGGCTGCAGAAAGGCTTGTTCTCAGCAGCGATGGCTCTAAACCTCCTTAGGAACCCTGCTCCCGTGGCACCGTGGCAGGCTGGACAGCAGGAATGTGCTGCTGCTGCAGGAACACCATCGCCCGCCCCCACCTTTCACGCCTGCCAAACCCATGGGGTCCAGACGCATTTCCGTGGTAGGGAAGGAGGCTCCAGTCCCTGCCAGCACTTGCATAGGTTAGCGGCGGGAAGCCCATTATGGGCTCATGAGACTCCCATCTGGCTCCCTTCGTGCCAGGGGGCCGGGGCCGTGAATCTGACACCCCGCACTTGGAACGGGCGGAGGTAGCTTGGGTGAAATGCTGAAGGAGGGGAGATTCGAGGATCAGATGGTTCCCTTCTGGCCTTCGAAACGTGTGAATCTGCGAGACCAGCACGGGCCACGGAGCGCAAATAATGCGGAAAACCGGGAGGCGGCCGCTGGAGAGGCGCTGGAATGGGAACACGAGGAGTCGTTTCAGATCCCGAAAGGAAGTCGTGCTTAGTATCCAGTCGGAAGTCTCGGGAACTGTGTGAGACCTGCCCCCCTGGGGCCACCAGAAAACAGGGGGGTGATAAGCACTCCTGACGGCCCAGCACCTTTGAACTCACTCGATTGCCAACGCCTCTTTGTTAGACTCTGCTTAACGAGAAGGGGGAACGACACCGGAGAGTTTGGACAGGAGAATGACTGAGGGCTCCGCTGTTCAGACAACTCCTGCGGCGTGTTTTTCAACCTGCCTTTCATGCTACTTTAGAGCTCACTCCGGTTCTCTGTTTACTCTAGGATCAGCTGAATCCTGGCTGTAAAACATGTGGCTTGTTGGAAAGAGAGCTCTGCTCTCAGGCTGCCTGCCTAATCCCCAGACCAAAGCGGCTCAGCTAAGCTTTTCGGTAGCCTCCGCACCAAATCTCTGAACTTTTAGGGCTCTGATCTGTACAGGGCTCAGCACTTAGTGGCTGTTCCGTGCAACGTTGCCCTTTACGAGCATTGTAGTCGGGATTTCCCTTGCTGTGCTCATCGGCACTTTGTCATTTTATACATCGCACCCCGCCAGCGAAACAGGACAGCCTTGGTGCGTGCAGCGAAGAGACTGTCAGTCAGACTGGCTGGGTTCTGTTCTCAGATTTGCCACTGGCAACAACATGTCGCTGAAGGTTTTGGCATCTGTAAAAGGGGCATAATCATTCGTTCCTACTTTCCAGACTCAGGATGTGCCTGACAAGTCTGTGCAAAGGGAGAGTGAAATACTATCAGGTACAAATGACCACCCCGGAGATCAAAAGAAACCACCAATGCCTTGTCTACACTAGGGCACCTACCAGTACCTATCCTTGTGTTATTCAGCCAGTCATACAAGCAATGAGGTTCATGTGCGTTTAATTCCTTCATGTAGACATGACCCTCAATTCAGTAGACCTCATTCTGTTATCACTGGCAGCATTTTAGGTGGGAACTAACTCTTTTGGGCCATGTCTACACTACACAGACGATCGAAGATGCCGCAGTTGATCTTGCAGGGTTTGATTTAGGGGGCCTAGCATAGACCCGCTCAATCAAACTCAGAGGATGCCCTCTTCGGCACTGGTACTCCTGCTCCACACAAGGAGTAAGGGAAGCTGACGGGAGCATTTGCTCTTGTTGACCTCCCGCTGTGTGGACGGTAATTTAAGATACGTCGACTCCAGCTGGAGTTGCGTTTCTTAACTTGACCTTCTGCTCTAGTGTAGACCAGACCTTGTAGTCAAGAGAGTTAAACTGGTGTAAGGCAACTGGTATAACCATTCACTGCTGTTTTCAGAGCTCCCATCACCTGAATATATTGTATCTTAACCCAGTGGTTCCCAACCGCCGGTCCATGGCCCAGTGGCGGGTCGTGAACCCCTGCCTGCTGCGCCATGGCACATTGCCAGGCCATAGCCCCGGCTTTTAATCAGCCCCACCCCCTGTGGCTCCCCATAAGGGAATTCCCTTCCTGCCCACTTTCCCATGCAGCAGTAGGGTGAGTGGGGCAGCTGGCAGCTGGGTGTGCTCCAGGAGGAGCCAGGGCCTTGGTGAGGCCAACCCTACCGGGGCAGATTCACCATGGGCCCGCTTGCAGCTCTGGTGACCACATGAGCTGTGTCTAGACTACATGCCTCTGTCGTCAGAGGTATGTAGATTAGACACATAGGCAAAGGCAAATGAAGCCGCGATTTAAATGATCGCGGCTTCATTTAAATTTACATGGCTGCCGCGCTGAGCCGACAAACAGCTGATCAGCTGTTTGTCCGCTCAGGGCGCTAGTCTGGACGCTCCCCTGCCGACATCAAAGCCCTTTGTCGGCAGCCCCGTTATTCCTCATGGGATGAGGTTTACCGGAGCTGCCGACAAAGGGCTTTGATGTCGGCAGGGGAGCGTCCAGACTAGCGCGCTGAGCTGACAAACAGCTGATCAGCTGTTTGTCGGCTCAGCGCAGCAGCCATTTAAATTTAAATGAAGCCGCGATCATTTAAATCGCGGCTTCATTTGCCTTTGCCAAAACAACAAATCTACATGGCTCCGTCGACAGAGCCATGTAGTTTAGATGTACCCATGGAGAGCAGCTGTGAGGTTGGGGGAGCAGCTGAAGCCGCGTGGTGGGCAGCCGGCACCTGCTGCATGGCGGGGAGCCAGGGCCTGCTGTGGTGGGGAGGGGCGGGACCTGCCGCATGGTATGGCTGGGTGGCCGGGACCTGCTGTGGCCGTGTGGCGGGAGGGACGGGGCCTACTCCAGTGGCCAAGGCCTCCCAGCGGCCGGCTGCTCTGGTGCCTAGTGCTGAATTACATAATATAAGCGGGTGCAGACGTCAGGGTTGAAGTGTATAAGGGGCCTGAGGCAAGGGGCTGGGGTACATATTTTGGTGAACCAGTATCATTTTATTTGCATATTCATTATCCACCAAAAGTTTGTGCATGGGTTTGCTGGTCTGCGGTATAAAAAAAAGTTGGGAACCACTGTCTTAACCCATTACCGGTGGCTCCATTTTTATAATATCTGACATTTCCCGTGTGTGTGTGTGTGAGAGAGAAGGAGAGAGAGAGGGGTGTGTGTGTGTGTGTGTGTGTGTGTGTGTGTGTGTGTGTGAGACAGAGAGGTGTGTGTGTGTGTGTGACAGAGGTGTGTGTATGTGTGTGTGACAGAGAGGTGTGTGTGTGTGACAGAGAGGTGTGTGTGTGTGACAGAGAGAGAGACAGAGAGGGGTGTGTGTGAGAGAGAGAGAGAGGGTGTGTGTGTGTGTGTGTGTGTGTGTGTGTGTGTGTGTGAGAGAGAGAGAGAGAGACAGACAGAGAGAGAGCGTGGGTGGGTGCACTTAAAAACTTTAAAAAAGAGGTGGGTGAAAGGGCTTGCTAACCCAAGCCTGCATTCCCACAGTCTGAATTCGGAGCTGTGTTGCAGGACCATACTGTGTAATTACAGCTCTCCATTCCCGTCTCCAACCCACTGACACTAAGAACATCTGTCTGAATTACAATCACGTGTCTAGTTCATTTTGGGATGAGAGGGTTTGTTATAAAACAGGAACAACTCTGATCATTGCTCAGGAAAACAAACCTCAGCTGCCCTGTGGCTGTAAAAGATGAAAGGCAAGATTTCTGTGGGCGTCTTCCATGAAAACGACAACCCTCTCGCACCAGGGCTCATGGGTTTGCCCAAGGAACAAGACTTGCTCTTTGGGAAGGTAATGGGAGACTGTGGCAGGACGCAGGGAGCAGGCCAGACATGGTCCGGCTGCAATTCCCAGGACCTGAGCTCTCCTGAGTTGCTGACCTGTCCAGACAGGCTGATCCACAGACGCCAGTGTGTGTATGTTGTGTAGGATGCAATGGAAGAGAATTAAGACCAAGCTATCGACATGAGACGTGACATCTCAGGACAGAATTGTTGCACATGCATGGCCCCATTTTCAGCTGCCCTCCAATGGGCCTCCAGCTTTATGCACCCGCTTTACCCCGCACAACTTCTGCGTGGTCCGCCGAAGTAGGTGGGCAGCCATAGGACAGGTGCCCTGCCGCTGCCCGGTCTGCACACTTGGCTGGGGCAGAAAAGAGTCCCTCATTCCTCCTGCTTGCCTTCCAAATTCCCCCTTCCTCCAGGCTGCATGGAGCTGCGGTAGAGGTGCAGAAGGATATGGGGTGATATGTTTAAAGAAACATGTGTAATTGCCACTGGCTTGACCGGGAGTGACACGCAAGCTGTAAGGGGAATTTGTGGACCCAGGTTTCGATTTTTCTGGGCTGGATTCATCCTACGACCCCTACGGGATAGGGGAATGAAGGTTCGCTAGTCTGTGCTTTTTGCTGTGCTCTGCGGTGCTTTTCTGAAGCTCCTCTCCCTAAATATCGGCCATTAACATGATTCCAGCCACGGGTAATGCATCCAGCCGGGTTTAGCATAGTCCTGGAAGTTTGCCAGCCTTCAATTATGGGAGCCACAAAAATAGTGTTGGTGGGGAAGCCAAGACACTGTGCTCTTCAGCTCCGCACAAGCTGGATTGCTGCTGTCTAGCTGCCGGCGTCCCTCCCTCGACAGACCGCTCTGTGCCAGAGGGTTTCCCTCTTGTTCTGTGTTTCTGACACGAGCACTGGGTGTAGGTTTCAGATGGACACGCTCCCTTGGACGGCTGGTTTTTCCGATGGTCCCTGCGAGGCTAGCTGGTAAAGTGTTTAGCTGGGATTGTGTAGCTGCTGTGATCCACGCTCCAGGGTGTCTGTCTTTCACGCTAAGCACTTCCCATATGCTCTCTGGGAGCCGTTTGCATTGCTAAGAAGTAACCCCTTGAGTGCTTGACTAGAGGCAGCGTTGTGTGAAATTCCACAATCACAGCAGCTGTCTCAGCCAAGCGAATGCTTCGGGTCAAAGGTGAACCCATCCCAAACAGCGGCAGGCATATGGGGAGCAGACTCCCACCCCATGGGAGGATGCTTCATGTCACCGTGTCTTGAGTCCATGCTAGAACACACGGCTGTGGGGCGTGCTAGGGTGCACTTCCCAGGTGCACCCTCGCCCACAGTCAGTACTCCCTGTAAGCCGTGTGCTTGTGCGGCTGTGCAGGAGAAATGCCAAGGCTGCCCAGCTGCTTAGCAGAGCGCCCCCAGCTGGCTCTTGTTTTTCGACTGGTGGTGCACATGCCTTTGTGCACATAAAATTATTCCTCACATGGATGGAAAAAAATTCTGTACTTGGATGGAAAAGGTTAGAGGGAACATTGCTCACCGTGTGCACGGTTGCTGTAAGGTCCCAGGATTCCCTGAGCTGCTGGACTGTACCAACTGAAAATGTGTTCAGGGGAGGTCCTAGCCGTACACAGAGGGGAAGGGGCTACGCAGTGAACTGTAAGTGTCACAAACTGTTCACAGCTGCCTGCGGTGCTGGGGTGAGCCCTCCTGCTTGGGAAGCTGGGTCATAGGGTCTCAAGCTGCGCCCCATCACACCGGCCTGTGTTGTGCAGGTGGCCAGACTAGATGGTCACAATGGTCCCTTCCCGCCTCTGAAGGGCTGACGAGCACCCCGGGGTGGCAGAGCCTGTCGAATGGGGCCCCTGTGGAGACCGAGGCAGGTCAGTGCTAGGTGTGGGGTTCAAATCTGACTCAAGCTGAGTGAGACCACATAGCTGGGGGGTGGCCTCCCTGCACCATCAGGCCGATTGACACGTACGAACATCTGCACCATCGGCACGGCCTTTGGTACCCGCAGCGCAGGCTCCGACAAATGCCCGACCCTGACTGGGCCAAAGCACAGATGCCAGGCATCAAAAAGCTGCTCCTGCTGCTGTCTGTTCCCTACAGAGACAACTGCCGCTTCCTGGCGTGTCTGTCCGGCACCTTTCCGAGTCCTAAATCCACTCGCACGGCTCCCCAGCATCCCATGAAAATACTCCCGGTGTCCTGCCCTCCTGGCCGCCTCTTGGAACCTGCAACCTTACCCCTCCTGCTTCCATGAGGAGAGCCTGATGGAGTCTGCTCTGCCAACCTCTCTGCCCTGAGTCGAAGAAACTGGAGAGCAGGGCTACTCAACCCGTGGCCCGCCGTCTGCATGCAGCCCGTGGCCAGTTTGTTTGCGGCCTGTGGTGCGGTTTGGGTTTACGTGGGGCTCAACATGCGGCCCGTGGGTGGGATCTTTGAACGTGGCCTCCACTGGGAACACGCTCCACGACGGCGAGTCAATATAACAGTCTTCTGTTGAAATGCGTTTTACTAGTACATTCCGGGACTCTCCTTGCACGTTAAAAGTGCTGTTGTGTGGGTGGAAATCGAGGAAATGTTGCGCTTTGTCAATATCAGCAGAACTGACTTACATGGGGCCTGCGTGTTGTGTAGTCTTGCCTTGATCTTTGTACTCATGCCTGTCAATGTGAAAGAAGCGATTTGCATATATATTTGCATATATTTGCATGTATATGCAACCACACTTAAATTGCGGCCCTTGGCATGTGCTAGGAGTATCATTGTGGCCTCTGGAGCTTTCAAAGTGGAGTAGCCCTGCTGTAAAGAGTAATTCTCCTGCTCCCAGTGCTTCAGGCTGGAGATATGTGGCTACTTTTATGGAGTAATGCCTGCATGGGGTGTCTGGCTCGTGTTTCCAAGCTCTGTGACAGCGTATTGACTCTCAGGGACTATATCTCCCCTAGGGAGTCTGTCTGTCTGTCTGTGTTCAAGAGCTCCTCCTAAACGCTAAGAGCTAGGACCACCAGATATGGTACACAGCTTCCTCTGATCATAACGTAAAACAGGGTCAGGGTGAGGCTCTGCCAGGCCAACGGGATGTGCTTAGAATGGGATTGAGTCTCGTAAAACCATACAAAAGAGACAGAATCAGCAGGCCGGTGAGAAGGGCTGCCTGGGAGTGTAACCACTCCCCTCCCCCCAATTGTCTGCCCCAGCCCCGAGCCTCCTATCCCCTCCAAGCACCTGCCCTCAATTCATACGGCAGCATTGCAGGCTGCTCCGCTTTGCCAGGGAGTGAGGGGAAAGTGCACAGTTTTCTGCATTCCTTCTGCACCTCTACCGCAGCTCCATGCTGGGGAGTGCAGGGGCAGACAATCCTGGACCTGTCCCAGACAGGGGACATGCACCCCTCCCCTGGCTGTGCCCACCGCAGCAGCAGCGACCATGGAGAGGTGTTTCTCACCTGGCTGCTGTGCTGAGAGAGGGCTGGGGTTATTCTCTCTCCCTGGGGCAGCCTGCAAACTGAGCCCCTCCTCCCCACCCCCACCCCAGAGCAATGCTTGAAATGAAGCCTGGACATTTCCACTTTATTTTCCAAAAAAACCCCAAAAATCAGTTGAGTGAAGGACCTGAGCCCCGCTGGGTCAATCTGCTAGATGTATATGTCCACAGCAAGCTTCCGAATGGGAAAGCGAACGTCACCTGTTCCCAAGCGTGAGGCCAAACATCTCCCCGCCCCGGACTCAAGGAGGAAATGCACTGGAAGTTGGTTGCAAATGCAACTCAAGGAGGAAATGCACTGGAAGCAAAGCCCCGGCGATGGCGAGGTTCTCAAGCAACGTACTGTTCACTGTGTGAAAGTGTGACGGGGTGTCTGCCCCGCCCTGGCTAAAGAAGGGTTAAGTCTGGCCTTGGGAGCCGGCTAGGGCTGTGGAGCCCATATATGAGGCAGATCCAGCCAATTAGGGCCTAGAGTTGCCTGATGATTTACTCAAAAATACCCAACTTCCCCCCCCCCCCCCAAAAAAAAACACTGAGGTAAAAATTCTGTTGAGGGGAGAAAAAGAGGGAGACCAAAGTTGTTGAGCAAAAAACCAAAAAAGGTCTCCCCTTTCATTGCGTGTAGAGTCAGAATAGAGATAGGAACAGGGGAGCGGTTGAGCACTAAGACCCTGGGAAGGCATTGCTTCCCCTTGGTCTTTGGGCTTTTTGGTGGCAGCCATTTTGTTTTCTTGATCAAGCCAGAACCGCAGCTTCCCTGTGGAACCAGGTAAGCAGGGGATATGTGTGGGGGCGGGGGGAAACCCAGGGGCTGGGCCCAGTTGCCGAGTGTGTCGTAGGGTTGCCAGGTGTCTGGTATTTTCACCTCTTGGCAGGGAAAAAAACCCAGAAAATACGGGACATTTTAGGTGTCCAGTATTTTCTTAATTTTTTTTTACCAGACAGGAGGCGAAAATACCGGATTATCCAGGTCAATACCGGACACCTGGCAATCTTAATTAGGGCCCATCTGGGGCTGTATAAATACAGGCTTCTGGAGGGGGAGGAGAGAGGCACTCTTGCTCTTGAGGCTCCCTGGCGCAGAGCAGGGCTGGAGAGCTCTGGCTGGGCAAACTCCCAGGCCGAAGCCACCTCTCTGTCGCACCCTGGGAACGAGAGTTTTGTCTGAGGGACTTGAGCTCTTGCTCCTTCCCTGCTGCTGTGAAGGAACCTGCCAAGCACAGCGGGGAGCTATGCCAGGGTAGAGCCAAGTCTACTGTCCCCCCACCCATCACCCCCACCCCCATTGGAATGGGGTCTGTGCCTCAGTTTCCCTGTGTGAAAAATAGGGCTCAAGATACTGACCTCCTTAGTAAAGTGCTCTGAAAGCAAGGTGCTTTTTCATGTAAAATCTCTTACCCTAACTTTGCGAAGTAGGGATGAAAATCAAACTGCTTTTAAAAAGTTAGCTTTTCCCACTAGTTACTAGGCAATGACACACCCATTTCTCCAAGTGACCAGGCGGACTGGCCAGGTGGCAGAAGGAGGGACCGTTTGTGAATGTGTGGTACCTGAGTGTAGTTAAGATTCACACTGCTCGCTGCACTTCATCCTCACTAAATGCAGTGAGGCCGACAATGTAGCAGTCCTTAGAGGGATTAAAAAAATCTCAGAGGCGGAGTTCTGCTAAGGCTGTAACTTTAAACACAACGAGCAGTCCTGTGACACCCTAGAAACTAACCAAAATATGTAGAGTCATGAGCTTTTGTGGGAAAACCCCACTTCTTCAGATGAATTGGAGTGGAAATAATAGAAACCAAGTACCTGTCAATTGTAGGATCCATGTTAATGAAGATAATTGAGTGGGCCAGATGTGTCCCTTTCGTAGCTTTTGATGTGGAAATGCAGATGTTAAAGGCAGGAGAAACTGGCTTTGTAATGCGCCAACCAGTTAATGTCTTTGTTCAAGCCCAGGGTAACGGTGTCAAATCTGTAGCTGAATTCCAGTTCTGCAGATTCTCTATAACTGGCTTCTGAAATTCCGGCTTCTGAAAAACGGCTACTTTTAAATGCATACCTGAGTGCCCAGGCAGGTTAAAACGTTCCCCTCCAGCTTAGGCATCCAGTATCCAATGCAGGGGAGGGCTTTGCCTTCCCAAACTGCCAGGCATGGCCCCGCCCACACTCTGCCCCCAGAATGCCGGCTGTCAGTGTTCTGGGGACGGAGTGTTGCTGCCCCCAGGGCCTGCCCTTCCTGTGCTCCGGGGCTGGGGAGGCTGGGGCCGTGTGGCCTCCTCCCGTCTCTTCCCCTCCCCATGGTGGGGGTGGCGTGCATGCTCTGCGCACTGCCCCGCCTCCTTCTCTCCTTGTGGTGAGGTGGCAGGGCCTCAACAGAGGGGGTCGGGCTGTAGGTGGGGCTGGGGGCACCAACCACCCATGCCCTACAGGTTTCTGTGTGTTCCCATTTCTGATGTCCACTTTGGGTCCATTTATTGATATTGTCCAGTTTGGCC
The DNA here is from genome assembly GCF_052426305.1 of Pelodiscus sinensis. Classification (NCBI taxonomy): domain Eukaryota; kingdom Metazoa; phylum Chordata; order Testudines; family Trionychidae; genus Pelodiscus; species Pelodiscus sinensis. The sequence goes on along the minus strand of NC_143065.1, from coordinate 43,626,170 downwards.
AATACCCAGGGCAGAGGGGCACTGCTGGCACTTGATGGCACAGATCACACTAGAGGATGTACAGGTGGATGAGCCTCTGGTGTTGTGGCTGGTGTAGTTGGGTCCTGTGATGGTGTAGCTTGTGGGGACGTGTGGACAGACCTGGCAAGGGGGTTTGTTACAGGGGTAGGTTCCTGGCTGAGTGTATCTTGAAGTAGAATCATAGAATACTAGGACTGGAAGGGACCTTGAGAGGTCATCGAGTCCAGTCCCCTGCCCTCATGGCAGGACCAAATACTGTCTAGACCATCCCTGATAGACATTTATCTAACCTAGGGTATGTCTACACTACCCCGCTATTTCGAAATAGCGGGGTAATGTAGGCATACCGCAATTGCAAATGAAGCCCGGGATTTGAATTTCCCGGGCTTCATTTGCATAAGCGGGGCGCCGCCATTTTTAAATCCCCGCTGGTTCGAACCCCGTGCCGCGCGGCTACAGGCGGCACAAACTAGGTAGTTCGAACTAGGCTTCCTAGTTCGAACTACCATTACTCCTCATTCCACGAGGAGTAACGGTAGTTCGAACTAAGAAGCCTAGTTCGAACTACCTAGTTCGTGCCGCGTGTAGCCGCGCGGCACGGGGTTCGAACCAGCGGGGATTTAAAAATGGCGACGCCCCGCTTATGCAAATGAAGCCTGGGAAATTCAAACTTCCGCTGCCACCACCCAAATATTGATAAAGAAATCAGGGGAAAGATCATTTGGGAAATCTCACCCCTATTATAAAATCAGGACACACAAGTAACCAATGCCAGGTTAATAAAAATAAAAGAGAAGACTTTTATTATTACAACAATATTCCTGTTGCAGACATAATGGCTACGTCTACACTGGCATCCCTTCCGGAAAAGGGATGCTAATGTAGCACGTCGGAATTGCAAGTAGGAATAAGAAATCCTCCGGAAAAGGCTTTATTTTCCAGAGAATAACGGCTAGACTGGCGCTTTTCTCCAGCTTTTCCCCAAGCCGGAAAAAAGCGGCAGCCATGTAAATGCAAATCCCGCGGGGGATATTTAAATCCCCCGCGGAATTTGCAATTCCGACGTGCTACATTAGCATCCCTTTTCCGGAAGGGATGCCAGTGTAGACACAGCCAATGACTAGATGGGAATGTAACAAAATATACTCATGGAGAAACTCCATGGGCCTAGAACTTAGTTACAAAGAAAAGCCAAAACATCTTTTAAGCAGTGCCAGACATCAGATCCCATACCCAACCCTTAAAACAATAAAGCCTAATGAAACTACCTAATTCCCAAGATCTAGGATTTTAAGATTTTGGGGGAAGTTTTATACCAAAGCCTGGTAGATAAGGCTTTGGAGTACACTTGCTGGCCCCCACTTCTGCATTTATCATGCCAGAGTGGGGAAGGAGCCATGGCATGCCATCAGGTTGTTTTCCCCTAGTTTGTTTATGAGAACGTCATGCGAGAATATCCAGGCAGTCTAATGTCACAGTATCCGGGTGACACACAATCACAGTGATATTTTAAAATCCACACAGACTTCTGTTACTTCAGAAGCCTTGTCCAGGATATTAACACTGGTCTGAACAGAGGTCAGCAGGAAAGCGCTAGTAAAGAGCTAGAAGAATGCAGTCACGTTTCACGAACAATGGGATGGTAAGATCAAAGGGAGGCAAGACACTGGGCAGACAGACCGTCTCTCCCCACCCTACCAACATGAGCCATTCCTAACATGTTCAGAGTGGTCTAACTTTCCGGTCCAAACCAAGGGACTGGGGAGAAGCGGGGGTGTCAGAGAATGGGGGGGAACGTGTTGGGTTTTGCAGCTAGTTGTGGCATTTGGAAGGGAGCAGAGATGGGGAGGGGAAGGGACCTTGGGGCTGTGGGGAGGGGAGGGGGTAAATATGGACGAGCGGCAGGGAAAGGGATTAAGGGAAATATCTGCACTCCTTCTAGCAGCACCCAGACATTTTTAACATCGGGTGAATCATCATATTGCCCCAGGCAGGCTCGCGCGCTCCAGCCTTGCGTAAGCGACTGACTAGTAGGGACACTTTCCTCAGGAAACCGAAACCAGATAAAAATTCATCCATGTTTCAACGTTCATTGCTGGCCCCCAGTAACCCAGCCTACGAGGAGAGCAGGTAAAACACAACGGCTCTGACCAGAAGCCAGAACTGGAGCACACAAATCTACTCGCCTGGGCCCCCTTAGGCTTTGGTGTATGAGAGTGTCTTTCTTCTTCTTCTCAGTCAGGGGCTTTTTTTGTTTGGGGGGGAGGTTGTTTCTCATTTATGTGTGACCCTCAGCTGATTTTTCTGTGGGTCAATGGTCCCCAGCCCAACAAAGATTCCCCACCCTTGTACTCTACATGATTGCCACATCCTAATAACTGCTCCTGGGAATATAAGCCCACATTTATACGTCTCCTGTAACTAAAACTCCATCCACTTTTTAAATAGCTGGGGAAGCGTTCCTTGAGCTACCAACTTGCCATGACATTTGGGGTACGTCTACACTGCGGCACTATTTTGGGATACGTCTGGTATCCCGAAATAGCTATTCCGCGTTGTTGAGGGGCGCGTTCCCCCCTCGACTGTACAAGTGACATTGGCACCTATTGTAAAGCCCCCTTTCTCTGGGGCAAACCCAGTCTGCAGGGTGATTTATACTCAATGCCCCTCTACCAGGGAATATACGGCCCCTGACGCCAAGTCCAAAAGTATCTTCCCTTCTACTGGGGTATTTACGGCCCTGCAGCCTAGTTCAAAGTACATGCCCCTCTCCTGGGGTGACTACGGTCCTGAGGCTTAGACTCGAATATATTGCCCTTTCGCAGGGCATGGGCAGGTGAACTCCGCTGTCTGCTCGGCGGAGATTCCTACCGATACGCACCGAGCCCCCAGGGTATGATCCTCCACCTTGGGCCGCTTCCTACCGCAAGGAGAGTTCTGTTCCGTCCCGTCTTACCGCTCGGCAGGCCAGTCCTGGTCCGAGGGCCTCCTGGTCCAGTGCTGTCGCTGATGCTGCGGCTGAGGCGGCGGCTGGCGCAGCTGCTCAGGAGCTCCTCCCTGAGCTCCTTCCCCTCTGGGACCTCCCCCCGAGTGGCTGGCTCCCCGGGCTTTTATCCCTGGCCTCTCTTTTGAGCATGCCCAGCGGGGTTGTGGGGGTGGGGCCCACTCAGCCAGTTGAGCTAGGGAAACTCCCTGTGTCTCAGTGCAGGGTAGCCCTGTCCCATCACACACATTTTTTAAACATGCCCGTTATTTCGAAATAGCTTTCAAAATCACTGGCTCGCTATTCCGACGTCCGTGTAAACCTTGTTCCATGAGGGGTAAGGGACGTTTTGGAATAGCGCTGTTTTGAAATTTGGCACTGTGTAGAAATTTTGAAATCATCTATTTCGAAATGCACTCGAAATAAGCTACGTAATTTGCATAGCTCAAATTGAGTAGCTTATTTCAAGCTACCGGTGCAGTGTAGATGCACCCTTGATGACCACAGCTCAGAAACCATTTAAAATTGCTGTGATCCAAAGTGGAAACCCGTGCCTTGTATTTCAGGGACAAAATGTTATTTTCGTTCGCTTCAGATTTTCTTTATTGTGTCTGTAAATATGTTTGGTTTCCCTGTAGCTTCAGGCTGTGAAAATGACTCAGAGGTGCGTGGAATGGATTGCTTTAGACCCATGATATTGTTGTGTTCCTGTGAGAGACATTTCATTGAGACCTGATAATCGTGTCTGTTGATAGGTGTTAGTTTAGCTGAGCCTTGGCGTGAAAGATCTCTCCCATAGGAAAGTGTCTGAGGAAGTTAGGAGTGGTCTGCTTCAGGAGCTGGTTTTCTTTGGTGTGACTGTTGCTTTAGGAGAATGAATTTGTGTCGGTGATGAACTCTGACAGCTTGTTAATGAACTGTGTAACTACCGACGGATGAGTGCCTTCATTTTATATGTCGAAGCGAAAGAATCTCTAAAGTCTCCAAGCTCTGATGCACTCTAGAGAACTTACGTTTTGTTTCTTCTTGGGAAGCCAAAAGCTCTAAAATGAAAATAGCGGCCCTTGTTTGTTGGCAATCAATTGGACTGTGATTCAAAACTGTTTCTGAATCTCTTTTGTAGGCAAGACCCTACCCATCTTTCCCTTCTTTTGAGGTTCATCTCTTTGATTTCTTTCACCCCCAATGTCATGGCTTCTTTGTCCAGGGCCCTTCTCTGGCTAGCCAGAATAGCAATGGTACCTGGCGATTTCCACTCCTGGTGGTGTGTGGGGAGTTATCAAGATTTCATTCAACGTCTGAAAAGTGTGGTTTGGGTTGAGTCAGAAGCCGGGTCTACACTACAAAATTTGGCAAGCATAGCAGTACTGCTCAGGGGTGTGAAAAATCACACCCACCTGCTGATGGAGCTACACCAGCAAAAAATCCAGAATAGAGGCAACTAATGAAATTCAGGGCAGCGGTTCTACGATGCTGACAAAACTATAATTGGCATAAGTTGTGTCTGTAGTAGGAGACTGCCGGTTCCACTATTCTAGCAAAGTAGAATATTGCTAGTGGGACTGGATAGGTATTGTTTTCTCCCAATTAGTTTCCTTCTTAGCAAAGTGGCGTAACAAGGAAAGTTTCAATTAACCCCCCCAAATGCTAATTAGACTGTGGGAGTGTTTGCTTTGCTGAGCAACCCTGTTTTACTGGAGGGGGATTAAAGAATTAGTTATTAATGCCTGTTTGGGACCAGTGCTGTTAGAAAAGGATAATCATTCCTAGCATAACACACACCAGCTGTGCCGAGGCCGGTTGTTTTTCCAGCTGTTGTACAGCACCATGCAGAACAAAAGAGTGTCTGTTCATTTACCGAGCCGGACGGAGAGACAAGCAGGCGCATATTTAAGCGTGTTACTGCCGCTAGCTGAAACCACCTATAGAGTCTGCAAGCTAAAGCTCTCCTCGTTTGCAGAGTCAGGACTTGATGGTGGTGGTTTATTTAGGGTTTCCAAGTTGGGATTGAAAGGTGCAAGCAGGGGATTGGTCCTGCTATTGTGGGGAACTTTCCTGGCTGATCCACTACCCAGTGACATGGGCTAGCAAAAGAATCTGATTCCTCGGTCCCACTTTGTCAAGTCTGTTCCCCGCTCTGGCACTCCGAGAGCAGAAGGTAGGGTCCTGCAAGAGAGCTCCAAACCCTTGCCTCTATAGGCACTGGTTATCAAAACTTCCCAGAGTCACAAACTCCCTGGCTCTGAGAAACAAACAAGCAAACAAACAAGCTGCCACCATCAAGTGATTTTGTGCCAGGGGTGAACGCTTGAACCCACCCCAGGGGTACCCCAAGTTCTTTTGCCCCAAAAGAGCTTGAAAAAAGAAAGGAGAAAACCAGCTGCAGTCTCTGGTCGCTGACCCCTCAGTCAGAGGCCTGCAGACACACACAGACAGACCTGCCAGGACACAAGAATCAAATCAGCACCTTTAAAAGAAGTGATTTTTATTACAAAACAAGGGATCAACTTGATAAAGCGTACTTGGTTGCGAGATGTTACAGCGCAACTAGGGAAAACAAATTAAAACACAGAGAAACGTCTCTGGGCACAGTCCTAGATGGTAAATGGGGAGGGAAGGCAGAGATTCACACAGAGCACTTCAAACCAAACTGCAAAATAAAGAAAAATTACCCTGAATGCGACTGGCTTCTCTTTTCCTTTTACTTACTTCCAATTTTCTCTTTGTTCAATCCACTCCCACGCCCCAAATTCCTTGGAGACATTGTAGTCCTGCCTGGGTTTAAATCATTCTGTGTCTCTCCACTCCTGGTTTATTTCTCCCACACAAAGAAAGCAGGCAAGGAATCTAGATCCAATTCAGATTTCAACCCTCTATGTCGATTGGCTCTCTCGGGCCCCTGGTCAACACCCTTGCTAGCTTCCTGAGTGTAACCCCTTAGTCACCAGATGCTGGTCAGCACTCCACCTGTCCATTACACACTTCTTTTACCCCACGGCCTGTCTGACCACGAGGGCTCCCCTTCCACTCTCAGTAAGGCTGGGTCCCGGATTCCGGAGGGGCTTGATCCCCCTCCAGCTTGCAGTGTTGTCATGACCGTGCAGACAAGAAGTAAGGTGTCCCCATTCAGGGACGCTCTCTGCATGCTGGATGTTTCCCTGAACTACTGATATAGTTCAAAGCAAACGCTATTGATTAAACAGCAACACATTTATAAAAGGGAAAACAATGGAAAAGACGGTTTCTCAGATTTGTCCCCTACAAAGAATGGCTCGGGTTTTGGAACCTCCCTCACATCCTGTGACGGGGCAGAGGCGCCCCGCACTCCAGTCCCGCTGGCGGCCGCTTATCTGGCAGCTCTCGGGGCAGGGGGCGAGGTAGCAGCGTCAGGTGCGCTGTGTGACGCGGGCCGAGCGGTGCAGGGGCCGGCCTACCGGCTGTGTGGCAGCTGTTCCCGGGCGGCTGTCCTGGCGGGACGCCCACGCACCTCCTGGAGGCCGGGCGCTGACATGGGGAGAGTGACGTCGGACCACGGCCCCGCCAACGGACCGGATGTAGGGCCACGCCGGAAGGGGTGGGATCCCACGGTCCGCGAGTCTGAGCGGGGATTTAAACCCCAGGAGATGCCGCAGAGAGGGGAGATCTGAGGAAGCGGCCTCTCACCAAGGCCCAGCAGCGGATGGAACTCAAGGCGATGAGGTGAGCCCGGAGGCAAGGGGATATCTGACCGCGGAGAGAGGAAGTAGCCCAGGGCGGGTAAAAGGAGCCTGTGGGCTGGCGAGTTACGGCTGACGCCCCACCAGCCGGACCGGACAGTAGAAGCGTCCGTGTCCTTAGGGCCCTGGGCTGGGGTCAGTGAGAGGGTGCAGGCCCGGACTCCCCTCTCTCCGTGGTCAGTGCGAGACCGGTCCCTGCTTAGGGGTCAGCAAAATCCCAGGCAAGTGAGGGCCCGGCGAGCCTTGGACAAAACAGATTCGAACGCCGAAGGGTGCTCAAAAGGGTAAAGGAAACACGGGGGAAGGGAAGTGGTACCAGGTGAAAATGGGGCGCATGGCCCAACTCGTTTACACATCCCCAGCTGCGAAGACTGATGCAAAGAATTCATTTTGTTTCTCCACAGTGACCTTATTGTCCTTGAGTGCTCCTTTAGCATCTCGATTGCCCAGTGGCCCGACTGGGTATTTAGCCAGCTTTTAGCTTCTGATGGATTTTTTAAAAGCTTGCTCTTACTTTTAGAGAGTTTGGCTAGCTGATCTTCAAATTCATCCTTTTTAAGTGTGCACCTCCATCTCTTGTAGCTCTTCATTCCAATCCAAAAGTATTTGTGTTTAATAGTCTATGTCGACACTACACCGAAGATGGCCGCTGCCACAATTGATCTTTCGGAATTTGATTTAGTGAGTCTAGTTAAGACTCACTAAATAGAACTTAGAGGGCATCCCGGCCGGTGTTTGGTACGCCTGCTCTTGCCAGGGATATGGGAAGCTGATGGAAGTATTTGCTCCTGCCAGCCTCCCATTGTAGGAGACACTGCCAAGCTTGGCTTAAGGTAAGCCAACTCCAGTTGTGTACTCTCCATAGCTTTAGCTTACCTTTTGCTGAGCTGCCTGGTCTAGTGTAGACCTGGACTAATACTTGATTGTTCCCTGCTGTTGTACAGATGTTAGGTCAAATTATTTGTTTAGGTACTTGGTTGGATACATGAAATGACCACATCTAAACAACCAGAGGGGAGAACTTCCCCTGACATGCCATAAAAGCATAGGAATTATTAAGTGGGCGTGAGTTGTTATTTTTTCCCCCAGGGTTATTAGCCTACCAGGTTGTCTGGCTGCTTGAAGAACACACTTTCGGCTGGAGTCCCATGATATAAAATCCTACAGGATTCGGGAGCTAATGCTCAATTGACAAGTGCCGGGAACTGAGCATCTGTGGGCGTTAGGCAGCTTTGGAAATTGCTGCCTCAATGCATACTCATCAAGTCAATTCTAGCCTCACTTATATCGATCGGCTTCATGTCTGGAGGTGACCCGTGGATTCCTGTGTACATCGGGGGGATTTGTGTCCATTGAAACTTTTTTTTTTTCACTTAACTAAAAGTATTTCATTTCAGGCCAGCTTTAATTGTGTCAATCGTAGGGATGTGTCCTTCAAACAAATACCGAACATGTTTCTTTTCCATCTGTGTTAATTCACTAGCACTGGTTTTTTGAGATGCTACTCATTTTAACCATGCCTGGGGGGGTCTCTCTGATGTGGCAGCTCAGGGTTTGTTGCTTGTGATGGGGCTTTGGGGTTCACCCCGATCCTGCACCCTTGTAGCAGCCAGAACAGACTCTACCAGCCAGTAGAATAGGGAGGGCTTATTGCTTCTCTAGGACACAGCACAGACGTGATGTAATTACAGAAGTCAGGGCCAGGATGCCTCAGACCCCTTGGGTTAGGGGGTCCATCGCCCCCTCCACCCTCAGCACTCAGCTTAGTCTGTTCCCTTCATGTTCCCAGCCAGAAATTGACCCTTCCCCCAACACTTACTGCCTTTGTTCAGTCCCTGCCCTCAGCAGGTAAGAACTGGTTCGGTCATTGTCTAAGTGACCTTAGGTGACCCCCCTGCTGTGCGGTGCTTACAGATACAGGCCAGTAGGGGTCACCCACAGCCCAAACACAGTGTACGGCCTGCCCACAACATCACAGTGCTGAAATATACATTATTCACAAACGTGTGCTCGTGTCGTGACCGAACTTTCCTTTTTGCAGGCTGGTGGTGGGAGCGCCCTATGAGACCAATGGACAGCTGAAGACTGGAGACGTCTACAAGTGTCCAGTGAATGGCGAGACCAACTGCACCAAACTCAACCTAGGTACCGCATGCTCTGCTACTTACATACTGCAGCTAGCCCGGGGGCACATAAATCAGCAGATAAAAACCTTGTGATTTTAAAGTCATATATGGGTTGAACCTCTCTAGTCTGGCACTCTCTGGTCTGGCAACACCCTGTGGTCCGGCATGATTTTAGTTAGCCGCATGTCCACTTAGCCTGGGTGGAGCCAAGTTTCCCATAGTTCCATAAAGTTTCTTTACAGCCACCAGTCCTGGCTCTCACTGTTTTGTGCTGTTATTTAGCTCTAATTTACCCCTCAATGTCCTCTTACAGCCCAGCAAGCAGTGGCAGTGTTGGTGATGCTGCTAGACAGTATTGATCTCCTGTGATCAGGAAAATTCTCTGGTTCAGCACCAGTCAGGTCCCGAGGGTGCCGGAATTGAGAGATTCAACCTGTATAACATTGTGTGTCTGTGTGTGTTTCTTTTCATGTATCTTCTGTCGTTTTGAGCTGTAAAGGTGCACTCCGGTCATGTTTTCTCCTGATCTTCCCATTCATTGCTCAGTTTTTTACTCAGGCCAGGTCTACACTAGGGGGTAATGTCGAACTAAGATATGCGACTTCAGCAATGTGAATAGCGTAGCTGGAGTCAACGTAGCATAGCTCAAGTTACCACGGCATCTCTGCTGCGAGGGGTCAACAGGAGACCCCTTAACATTTCTTGATCTGGTGAAGGACCAGAGTTGATGACAGAGCAATCAGCAGTCGATTTAGTGGATCTTTACTAGACCTGCTAAATCAACCTTGGCAGCACTGATCTCCCGGTAAGCGTAGACAAGGCCTCAGTTCCCACCGTCAGGAAGAGTGGCCAAGGTGGTAAAAACCCTCCCATATAACACTGCCTTCCAACTTCTCTGGTGCTCTGGTTGAACTGAAGTAGCTCCAACATGCATTCCAACAAAGCCCCGCCCATGTGACCAAGAGATGTAAAGTATAATCACGTGAGAACTGGACATTATCAGACCACCATCTGGGTGGATTAGTTTGTGAAACCCTGCTAACCACATGCCGGAGGCTTGAAGAGATTAAAGTGTTTCTTTTGCTGAACCTAAATGCTATTCACATTAACAGGTTGACAGCATTGCATTGTGGGCCACTCTCCATTTTAAGAAAGGGAATCAATTTGCAAGTATACTTCTGCCACTGTGTGTGTTTCATACCTGCAAGGAAATTACTTGCTAGAACAGTTCCAAGATTTTTTCTAAGGGTTTTTGTTAGTTCAGCCCATCAAGGGATGGTCGTAGATATTGACTGGATGGCAGTTACGTCTATGGAGCTAAACTACAGGCTCAGCAATATAAACAAGACCAAGATGTCTTGCAACTGGCTCTATTCTTACACTTGAATGTCTATCAGGGATGGTCTAGACAGTGCTGGGTCTTGCCATGGGGGCAGGAGACTGGACTCGATGACCTCTCGAGGTCCCTTCCAGTCCTAGTGTTCTATGATTCTATACTCACAATGGCACAATAGAAAAGTGGGTTTCCTGGTTAGGGTACAGTTCTTCTGGTCTCTTGTGGTCTGCTGAGGTGCTTCCTTCCTACGGGGAAAGCCTCGGTCGGATTCTCCAAGGTGTGACACATTTCGGAAGCTTCTGGATGTGACGCATCTTGCTGAGTGATACAACGTGGCTAACTCTGGGCTTCTTTCTCAAGGAAGAGTAACGCTCTCCAACGTGTCAGAGCGCAAAGATAACATGCGTCTGGGCCTGAGTCTGACCACCAACCCCAAGGACAAAAGCTTTCTGGTAAGAAATGAGATTCTGTCTATAAAGGATCGGCTCCTAATATGCACGCGGACTGGCGCTTTTTTGGTATCGTGAGTTTCTCAAGGGATCTCGGTAGCAGTGTTCCTCTAGCGATTTGTCTGTCGTTTGTTTAAGAACTTAAGAATGACCATACTGAGTCAGACCAAAGGTCCACCTAGCCCAGAATCCAACAGTGGCCAATGCCAGGTGCCCCAGAGGGAGTGAACAGAACAGGGAATCATCAAGTAATTCCTCCTTTGTTACCCATTCCCAGCTTCTGGCAAAGAGAGGCTGGGGACACCCTCCCTACTCCTCCTGGCTAATAGCTCTTGATTAATTAACAGAACCGCAGCAGGGCTGTTTTATCCAGTTTTGAATATAAATGCGAGGCTCACGAGAGGTCACTTTATTCGGGTCTGGTGAGGCCACATCTGGAGTACTGTGTCCAGTTCTGGGTCCCCCGCTATAGAAAGGATGTGGACGCATTGGAGATGGTCCAGCGGAGGGCAACCAAAATGAAATTAATGGGTAGCTGGTTTAAAACTAATAAAAGAAAGTTCTTCTTCATACAGCATGAAGTCAACCTGTGGAACTCCTTGCCAGAGGAGGCTGTGAAGGCTAGGACTATAAGGGTACGTCTAAACTATGTGGCTCCGTCGACGGAGCCATGTAGATTTGTTTGTTTGGCAAAGGGAAATGAAGCCACGATTTAAATAATCGCGGCTTCATTTAAATTTACATGGCTGCCGTGCTGAGCTGACAAACAGCTGATCAGCTGTTTGTTGGCTCAGCGCGCTAGTCTGGACACTCCCCTGTCGAAATGAAAGCCTTTTATCGACATCCCCGGTAAACCTCATCCTACGAGGCATAACGGGGATGTCGATAAAAGGCTTTCAGGTCGGCGCGGAGCGTTCAGACTAGCGCGCTGAGCCGACAAACAGCTGATCAGCTGTTTGTTGGCTCAGCTGATCAGCTGTTTGTCGGCTCAGCGCGGCAGCCATGTAAATTTAAATGAAGCCGCGATTATTTAAATTGCGGCTTCATTTCCCTTTGCCGATCTGTCTAATCTACATGCCTTCATCGACAGAGGCATGTAGTCTAGACACACCCTAATAGAGTTTAAAGAGAAGCTAGATAATTTCATGGAGGTTAGGTCCATAAAAGGCTATTAGCCAGGGGATAAAATGGTGTCCTTGGCCTCTGTTTGTCACAGGCTGGAGAGGGATGGCAGGAGACAAATCGCTTGATCATTGTCTTCGGTCCACCCTCTCTGGGGTACCTGGTGCTGGCCACTGTCGGCAAACAGGACACTGAGCTAGATGGACCTTTGGTCTGACCCAGTACGGCCATTCTTATGTTCTTATGATGAGGGGACAGGAGCACATGACCTACGAGGAGAGGCTGAGGGATTTGGGTTTGTTTAGTCTGCAGAGAGAAGAGTGAGGGGGGATTTGATAGCAGCCTGCAACTTCCTGAAGGGAGGTTCCAAAGAGGATGGAGAGAGGCTGTTCACAGTAGTGATGGATGCAGAACAAGGAGCAATGGTCTCAAGTTACAGTGGGGCAGGTCCAGGTTGGATATTAGGAAAAACTCTTTCCCTAGGAGGGTGGGGAAGCACTGGGATGGGTTCCCTAGGGAGGGGGTGGAATCTCCATCCCAAGAGGTTTTTAAATCTTAGCTTGACAAAGCCCTGGCTGGGTTGGTTTGGTTGGGATTGGTCCTGCCTTGGGGAGGGGGCTGGATTTGGTGGCCTCCTGAGGTCTCTTCCAGCTCTATGGTTCTATGAGTCTATGTGAGAGCTCTGCCAGCCTGCCAAAGTAAAGGGCATTTTCCAAACCCGTGCAACCAATGTTGCAAGTCAATGTTCTGTTGAATTCCTGGATCACGTTTTCAGCGGCCTGCCTGCAGAGAATAGCGGAGCCTTTGTTAGTCGGCACTGTGGGACTCATAGGGCGACAACGTCTATACCACTCACTGTGCACTCAGCGTTGTGCTCAATCTCCCTTTCCGTCACACAAAATCAGTTTGACTCCGATCAGCAAGCACAATGGACCCAGGCCCTAGGATGCGGCTAGGGCAGATCCCAAGTTCTTCTGTGACTTAGGTCCAGCCCTGTCACTTTGTAGGCCATGTCTTCACTAAATGAAAGATTGGTGCTGCTGCGATCGATCTTCTGGTGTTTGATTTAGCAGGTCTAGTTAAGACTCACTAAATCAAACTCAGAGGGCACCGCCATCGGCATCCAGCTCTCCTGCTCCAGTGAGGAAGAAGGGAAGCTGACAGCATTTGCTCCTGTTGGCCTCCCGTTGTGGGGATGGCAGGGAAACTCGAAACAAGATACGCCGCCTCCCGCTACGTAATTAACGTTGCTGGAAGTTGTGTATCTTGATTCAACCTTCCTCTTTAGTGGAGACCTGGCTGCAGCGTGGACATGGTTCAAACCACAGGCCTCCCCCAGCGTTTGGACGTGTCAGCATGGCTGTGCAAGCCCAGGCCAGCAATCTCAGGCTCAGGCTGGCAAACCTCAAGCGCTGGTTTGGAAATGTCAAGTCCCAAACAGCTGACTGTGCAATGTGGCGCTGTGTTCCTTAGAGACGGCGCGTGCACACTTGCCCCGCGCATGCTTGCCTTGTGGCTACTGCCGCTATCTCTGCACTGTCTGCTGGTGCTGCCAATGCACACGGCTCAAGATGAGAACGTCTCTCAATCCAGCCCCTAGGCCGGCAAGGAACTCCCCCTCATAAGATATGGGGACAGGAGAAACCGCTGGCACAGCCCCGCCGGGAGCCAGCGTCAGACGTCGACTCCGCCTGTGCATAACCCACAAGTGTCCAACCGTGCCAAGAGTTCCCATCTGGTAGAAAGGAAAACCTGGACCCTCTGCGTTAACTGTGGGAACCCCCTGCAGGGTCTGCCTTCTCCACAGGCGCACCGTGTTCTTAGCGGCTGTAGACTCCTCCTTTGCTCTAGGCAGAGGCAGGGAACCTTTTTGGGGGCGGGCACAGAAAAATGTGTCAGGGGTCGCACACAATGAGAAGCAAACACCAGCCACACGCGCATTCCTCACTGGCGTGGCCGCTGAGGGCGCCTCTAGACTGCTTTCCTCTCTCGAAAGAGGACTGTAAAGGAAGGAAATCGAAAATGAAGGAAATCGAAAATGCAACTGAAGCGCAGATTTACACATCACCAGGCATGTGAAAGGGGCTGGTTAGGGGTGCCCCCCAGCTGAGTCTGCACCATCCCCGAGCCTCCCACCCCCGAGGCATCTTTTGGGAAGGAAGCTCCGCCCTCCCCCTGATTCATACGGGGCCATGGCTGGATGTTCCCCTTCGTCAGAGAGTGCAGGGAAAGTGCAGAGTTTGCTGCATTCCTCACTCTGGCTGGGGAGCACAGGGGAGCTGCAGCAGCCGTGGAGAGGCGCTTCTCACCTGGCCTCATGCTGCTGTGGTGAGAGAGGGCTGGGGTTGTCCTCTCTCCCGGGGCAGCTTGCATCCTGAACCCCTCCTCTCCTGCCCCACCCCACAGCAACCATTGAAATGAAGCCGTGGCATTTCCTTTTTATTTTCCACAAACCAAACATGCAGCTATGGACCCAAGCAAAGCCCAGCAGACCAGCTAGCAGCCTAGAAAACGGCGGCTAAGGAAGAGGCCACTTTTAACCCCCTCACTGAGGTTTTCTTTTTCCCAATTCTCTTTCCAGGCTTGCAGCCCTCTCTGGTCCCATGAGTGTGGAAGTTCTTACTTTACCACAGGAATGTGCTCCCGGGTGAACTCCAACTTCAGATTCTCGAAGACCATCGCTCCTGCCCTCCAGAGTACGAGCAGCAATCTGTTCCCTAGCCTCCCGCATGCTCCCTGCTTCGGAAGTTCAGCCCAAGTTTTGTTCTTTACTCACGTCCGTGCCCGTGAGAAAACAAAGGGCGCGTCTACACTGCACCGTCGCTCGAAACAAGATGGCTACGTCTACACTGGCATGTTTTCCGGAAATGCTTATAACGGAAAACTTTTCCGTTATAAGCATTTTCGGAAAAAGCGCGTTTACATTGGCAGGATGCTTTTCCGGAAAAGCACTTTTTCTGGAAAAGCGTCCGTGGCCAATCTAGACGTGCTTTTCCGCAAAAAAGACCCGATCATCATTTTCGCGATCGGGGCTTTTTTGCGGAAAACACCTCTGTGCTGTCTACACTGGCCCTTTTCCGGAACAGTTTTCTGGAGAAAGACTTTTGCCCGAACGGGAGCAGCATAGTATTTCCGGAAAAGCACTGATGATTTTACATTAGATCGTCAGTGCTTTTCCGGAAATTCAAGCGGCCAGTGTAGACAGCTGGCAAGTTATTCCAGAAAAGCGGCTGATTTTCCGGAATAAGTGGCCAGTGTAGACACAGCCAATATGTCATTGGAGCTACGCAAATGGCGTATCCTATTTCGAAATGTCTCGCCGTTCCGAAACGTCCCTTACTCCTTGTGGAATGAGGTTTACAGAGACGTCCGACTAGTGAGCCTGAACTAAGGGGCTTGCTGTGAAGACGCAGGGTAGCTGTTTTGGGATACTCCGGTATCCCGAAATAGTGTTGTAGCGTAGACGTAGCCAAAGTGAAGTCCATAGTTAAAACAAGGCAAGGGAGCAAAGGAAACTATTCGAGAAGGGCGTCCCAAAGGAGGTGACGGGCACAGACGTCTGGCAAACATTTTGCTTTGGAGTGACGTCAAGAAAACAAAACAACTTCTTCCAAAACCGGGAATAAGTGTCCAGCAAATTTGATTGCCCCCCTACAGTGTACTGGGAAGAGGGCAGAGGGAAAGAATTCAGGCCGGGGCTACCCAAAACAGGTTGCTTCTCTACAGTATGATCTAGATCAGTGTTTCTCAACCACTGGCACGAGTACCCTTAGGGATACTCGAGAGAAGTCGGGGGGTACGTCAACACAACTGAAATCTGGAGAAAACTGAATGTTTGTTTTAAGTTTTACAGCGCTTTAGTATTTTTGTACTTTTTACACCCAAAAATGTCATCGCCCACCCAGCTACGATTAAGCTGTTTAAACAAATGTGTTGCAATGTAGAAAAAAAATGTTGTGTGTCTGAAAACTGTAGGTACTGGGGGGAATTATGATTTTTTTAAAAGGGGTACTTTATTAAAAAAAAAAGTTGAGAAACACTGATCTAGATGGTGCTTGGTCCTGCCGTGAGGGCAGGGGACTGGACTTGATGACCTCTCGAGGTCCCTTCCAGTTCTAGGACGCAAGTGTTCTATGACTATTATTCTTAGGAAGTTCTGCAGCTCTCTCCTGCCAGAATGAACCATAAATTCCCACTTTGCGGTTGTTGCTGCAGTGTTTCACTAATACGGCTGCGTATTTTCTACAGGGTGCCAAACGTACATGGACATAATCATTGTTCTGGATGGATCGAACAGCATCTATCCCTGGGTGGAAGTGCAACATTTCCTGATAAACATCCTGAAAAAGTTTTACATTGGGCCCGGACAAATACAGGTACGCCCGGCCCTGCGTCTTCCGTCCATTGACGTATGCAATTCCTCTGGCCTGTTTCTGATGAGAAATGTCTCTGCTGCAGCCTGGCAAGGCAGGTGCCCAGAATAAACCTGCAGAGTGTGTATTGGAAGGCCGAGCCAATGGAGATGCGGTTTACGTTAATGTTCCTCGCTGAGGATGTTAATGCTCTTGCCAGAAGATGGTGTGAAGAGCAGGACTTTAGCAGAGTTCAAAAGAGAGCTGGATAAATTCACAGAGGTTGGGTCCATCACTGGCTAGTGGCCAGGATGGGCAGGGATGGTGCGCCTGGCCTTTGTTTGTCAGAGACTGGGAATGGGCAACAGGGGAGGGATCACGTGACGATTCCCTGTTCTGTTCACTCCCTCTGGGGCACCTGGGATTGGCCACAGTGGGCAGACAGGACCCTGGGCTGTTTGGACCTTTGGTCTGACCCAGTGTGGCCGCTCTTAGGAAGAAAGGAGCAGCCCGCACGATGCAATGGAAGGAGGAGGCTGGCCAAGCCTCGTGACGCTTACCCCAACAGCGCCGCGTGTTGATGCAGTTTGCAGCCGGGGGAATACGCCTGCATTTTCTTTTGAACCCTATTGGCTATCTCGACACAGCAAAGAAACCCCCCTGGCTGGCCCAGGCCGGCCAGCTCGGGCTGTGGGGCAGCTTCATTGCTGAGGAGACTTCTTAGACTCTCCCACCTCGCAGGGTCCGAGAGCCCGAGTCTGACCATCTACCCAGCAGTGAAACAGTCCCTCCGCCCAAGCCCTCAGAGCCTGAGTCGGCTGGTGTGGGCCAGCCCGGGGTATCTAGTTGCTTTCTAGACAGCCCCCTTGTGGCGGATGTTGGTACCTAGCTTTGGGACCTTCGCCAGCAAGCGAAGGGGGGAATAGGACAGAAGCCGTGTGCCCTGTACGCTGGGCGCTTTTGCGACCACTCAGGAGAAATTCAGATGCTGCCCAGCTGATTAGCAGAGCGCCCCCCACTAGGTTTTGTGTTTCTGTGGGTGGTGCACATTCACACATGTCTCAGTGCGCATATAACATTATTCCACACACACACACACAGATAGAAAAATCCACACATGGATGGAAAAGATTGGAGAAGACATTGGACAGTAAGATTTCAGCCAATTCTGAATCCTCAACATTGCATCGAGAGCTACCCAGTATGTCCTCCAAAAGACAAGACATGGGTCGGCATTAGGGGGCACAGCGTCACTCGGCTCCCAATCGCAGCACTGCCCCTTTGCAGTTTTCTCCTGCTGCTGAGGCAGACGGCTTGAGTAGGGGTGGGAGCAGGCCAGAATCCGGACCCATGGTGAATGCAGGCGTTTTGTTGTCAACTGTCATCGGAGGGAGGGGGGAGGAATGGAGAACACATTGCAACAGAGTCTCCTCTGCCAGCCACACAGAAGGCCTCCAGTGGTCCCCCTTAGAAAGGAGGGTTTGAGTCGCTGAGCTGCTGAAAGGGGCTGATCTAATCCATGCCCTTTTTTAATGGCTTACAATTAATGTCCACACTCGTCTTGGCTGCTACCTCCAACCCTTCTTGGAGTCACTCATGGTGTCAATGCCAAACCTCGAGCAGTATTCAAAGAGCAACAGCTTCCTGTGTCCTGCTGGACTGCATTGTGCTCTGAGCTCTGAAACGGCTGGGCTGGTGGGTTTGCAGAAGGAGGAGACATTTGCAGCTAGTTCTGGGACCATGCAATGGACGTGCCTGCAACAACGGCTTCTGTCCTTCATGTTCTCTTCGAATTGTAAGGTTCCCGGGTGCACTTTTTTTGTGTGAAGGTCACTAAATAAACATATGTTCTTATCATGGAGAAAAATTGTTCTTGGCCTCTGGGGATAGGACAAGATGGGCTTAAATTGCAGCAAGGGAGGTTTGGGTTGGACTTTAGGAAAAAGTTCTTAACTGTCAGGGTGGTTAAACACTGGAATAAATTGCCTGGGGAGGTTGTGGAATCTCCATCACTGGAGATATCTAAGAGCAGGTTGGACAGACACCTCTTAGGGATGATCTAGATGGTGCTTGGTCCTGCCGTGAGGGCAGAGGACTGGACCTGATGATCTCTCTAGGTCCCTTCCAGTTCAGCTGTGGACATACCTATTAGCCCCATTACATGTCGCACAGAAGCAAATCAAATATGGGAAAAACTGGTTTCATTACAGATGCCCTATTCACTACACACCCATATGCCTAATTGTCGCATTTTAAGTAAACCACACAGCAGTCCGTTGTATCTATCTGTATACTGCATATTGACTGACATTATAGTTGCTCACTAAAGCAGGGTCTTTGTTTCTCAGATGGATGCTCTCATGTGTGGAATTTGCATCCTTTGTAATGCTCCTTTAATTCCTAGGTTGGAGTTGTTCAGTATGGAGAAGATGTTGTGCATGAATTTCATTTAAATGACTACAGGTCTGTAAAAGATGTGGTGGAAGCTGCTAGTCACATAGAGCAGAGAGGAGGGACAGAAACGAGGACGGCGTATGGGATAGAATTTGCTCGGTAAATCACAAATACGGACTCACGTTTATTTGCACGACAAGTCTCGAGTTCTTTCTTTCTTTCTTTCTTTCTTTCTTTCTTTCTTTCTTTCTTTCTTTCTTTCTTTCTTTCTTTCTTTCTTTCTTTCTTTCTTTCTTTCTTTCTTTCTTTCTTTCTTTCTTTCCAGTGTTTTGAAAAGTGAACAATAGTCCCAGCACTAGGGAATATTTCCAGGCAAAGCTGCAAAGATACTTTCTAACAGAATATATCCTGCTCAATTCTCCACTTGCAGCTGAACCCAACAGCAGGGAGTCCAGGGTCGCTGTCTGTCGGCATGACATCCTTGGCTCTTGGAACTGGCTGGGATAGTTTCACACCATGCAGTGGTCCTCTTCCACCACTCAAGAATTACCATCCCTAACACACTTCTATCCCATGGCTGGCTGAAGGGGGTGATAGTGGTTTTACACTGGATCAGGGAAGCCCCCAGCCTGTTGCTTAGGTGGGTTTTCTGCATGCTTTGTGCTGCGGAGGAAAGGATTTGGGCCCATTTATTTCAAGGTACCTCTTTTTTAACCTATCCTGGGTTGCACTGTTCAGATCCACAGTCAAACCAGAAATCTGAGCTAACCCAGTGGCTGGAGGAGTTCTGATCTGAGGGCGTGTCTCCTCTTACCGGGAGGTTGATCTCTCAGAGTTCTATTTAGTGGGTCTAGTAAAGGCCCGCTAAATCAACCACTGATGGCACCCCCGTTGATGCCAATATTCCACTGGATCATGAGGAGTGAGGGAAGTTGATGGAAGAGTTTCACCTGTCCACCCCCCACCGTGGGGATGCTGCAGAAATTTTACTTAAGGTTGTCGACTCCAGCTACGCTATTCACGTCACTGAAGTTATGTATCTCAGGTTGACTTTTTCTTTCTCTTGTTTTTTCCTGACCTTGTCTCTCCCTCTTTTGTTGCAGATTTGTAAGTGGCGTGAGATGAATAGGAATGTTGAACACTAAGCCCCAGCACTATCGCTCTTAATTTAAATCGAATGTATGGGCCCTTTTTAATACAAAGACTGAGTCTGATTCTGATCCGTTACCCTGGTGTAAACGGGATTTAATGGAATTATTCCACGGGGAGATTACAAGTGGGATCACTGGGAGGAAATATCACTCGATAACAGCCATATTTTGTTGGAGTTCCTTTTTAAGAATTAGCAGCCCACGAAAAGCACACCTTGTGGCTTGTGAATCGGCCCCAGTCACGTCCCGTGGACCTGAATGGAATGAGACTCTTGGGATTGGTTGAGGTGAAGCCGGAGTTCAGACAGGAGAGGGGGTTTGCGGTGGAAATGGCCCATGACGTGTGACACACACGCACACGTGGCAACGTCTGTTACGGTAGGTCCTGGTATTTCCTTTTCATTTCAGCTCGGAAGCCTTTCAGAAAGGTGGGCGGAAAGGTGCGAAGAAGGTGATGATTGTCATAACCGACGGGGAGTCCCACGACAGCCCGGACCTGGAGAAGGTGATTGAAGACAGCGAGAAGGACAATGTCACCAGATATGCTGTGGCAGTAAGTCACTCTCCTATTTAACAAGACGCGGTCGCTCCTCTCGGCGTCAGCCCGAGCTTCCTCAGTGGTGAACTGGGTACAGACCAGTAGCCGGGCATTCTCCTTCTTTGCCTTGTCCCATCAGTCCGGGTTAGCTGCTCTTCTTCTCCATCTCCAAGCATCTTGGCACGTGCTCCTTCCAAGCTGGCCCCTTCAGTATCTCCAACCACCTTTTGCTCCGTCTTCATGGTCTTTGTTCATGACCAGCCCTTGTACCCTTTGGCCAACCTATCCCCCGTCTCACGTGGCCCAGACACTTCTGTCGATGTTCCTTCAGCCTTCCCAGGATGAGGCGACTGGCCTCATGGCTCATATCATTTCATTGTGTAGCCCCTCGGGAGGCAGAGCCCGAGGTGAAGTGCTCTAACTGCTAGGCCGCCTATCCCCGTGTGTTTCTCACTTCCCGGCTTCTGCCTGCAGTGGAATTGCAAGTGTCCACTCTGTGGGAAATTTGCCAGACTTATTTTTGGTTTTTGCCTCCAGGTTCTGGGTTACTATAATCGACGGGGAATCAACCCCGAGGCCTTTTTGAATGAAATAAAATTCATCGCGAGTGACCCAGACGACAAGCATTTCTTTAATGTCACGGACGAAGCGGCGCTGAAGGATATTGTGGATGCGCTGGGAGAGAGGATATTTAGTCTGGAAGGTGAGTGCATGTCTAACGTCTGCACGTTCCTGCCGGCCATCTTCCATCTCCTGCCACTTGGGGCACGGAGAACTGCTTTCGTTCTCGGTAAACCTGCCACTTTCGTTGTGAGCCACCCCAAACATTGGACCTTCTCACTGGGCATTTTCCCAACATTATTAGCATCATACTTTGTAAACTAAAATAACTGCAGTTGTCTAAGAATCAAGGGCAAGGAACCTTTTTTGGGTCAGGGAGCCGCTGACCCACAGAAAAATGAATTCAGGGGAGTGAGAAGCAAAACAAACCGACCAAGAAAACCCCTCGCTGACGTAGCCCCCGACTGAGGAGAAAGACCCTCCCATGTTCCCCTCACACACCAGAGCCGGGGGGGGGCCTAGACTCAGTAGATTTTGTGTGCTCCAGCCCCGCAGTAGAGGGGCTGGAGTGCCAGTTTGGATTCCCCAATGCTGCGGGGTGGGCCCTAGGCCTCAGGGGCTGGATCCAGGCAAGCCAGGGGCCATGTTTGGCCCCTGGACCTTAGGTTCCCCACCCCTGGTCTAATGTGTGTGCGGAAAGACTTTCAGCACATCGAACGTCTTGTGCTCCTCTGTCAGATGGGGAGTAGCCGTGGCCCCCAAGAGCAACGTTGCCTAACGTTTTCCATTATAAAAACATTCTTTGCCAGTTTTCTTCAAAGATCTTGAATGCTTCCAGCAGGCCTTTGAAATTTGGCCTGGGCTTCGACTGGGAGTCACTTGGGTGCTTTTTAGGGACCCCATGAAAATCCGTTCCGACTGGCCATGTCAAAAGTCACCATATTTGGGGGGGGCATAGCTGGTATTTGCAATGGGCAAGCATCTACGCCTGGATTACTCTGTAGCAGTGTGGCCCCCTCAGAGAAAACGAGGCAATTCTCCATAGGCAGACCCTGCCACGTGTATTCCCGGGCCTAGGTTTGCAGCTGCTGTGAATTGGTGTCATTCTCTTCACTCCAATGAAGTGACCCCAATTTACACCAGCGGAAGCATTGGCCTTTCATGTCCTGAAGTGCCATGGGGAGGTCATAGCCCACTGTGCCTAATTCCTTTCGGTAACTGGCTGTCTCGCCTATCGCAGCTCTTTCGTTTAAACGCCTCTTTTTTTTTATTCCAGGTACCAACAAAAATGAAATCTCCTTTGGACTTGAAATGTCCCAGACCGGATTTTCATCACACGTTGTGGAAGTAAGAGAACAGATTTGTTTTTCTCTCCCATTTAAGGGGAGAGGGGGCTGCAGGCAATTGTCCTAGGGGCCTGGATGGCAGGTGAAGGTCCAGCTGGGGAAGGCAAGCTGAAGTCCCACCCCTTCCTCCCAAAGTCTCGCCCCTTCTTCCCAAAGTCCCGCCCCTTCCTCCCAAAGTCCCGCCCCTTCCTCCCAAAGTCCCACTTCTTACCCCAAGACCATGCCCCTTCAACAACCTCCCCCCCAGCCAAGCCCTGCCCAACCCTGTCCTTCCCCAGTCTCCAGGGCCCCACATAGTGTAGCTCCAGCCCCTTCTGAGTGGCTGGGCAGTGTAGGCAGTTTTGGGAAGGCAATGCCTTCCCTTGCCTACATTACCCGATGCCCATGCCTAGAGACAGATGTAGGTAACTCTCCCAGGGTACATCTACACTAGCTCGTTAGTTCGAGCTAGGTAGGGTAATTAGGGCAAGTGGAGTTGCAAATGAAGCCTGGGATTTAAATATTCCGGGCTTCGTTTGCATGTTCCCGGGTGCTGCCTTAGTCCGAACTCTGTGCCCGCGGCTACACGCTGCACGGAGTAGGTAGTTCGAATTAAAGATCGTAATTCGAACTGCCGTTACTCCTCGTGGGGGAGAGGGCGGAGCAGGGGCGGGGCCTCAGAGAAGGGGCAGTAGATCTTCTGTGCCATTTAAATTGAAAAAGTGATCTTGTGGTTAGAAAGGTTGGAGCCCCCTGCCCTAGGCTCTCGTGGGAGGGGAGTGTGGGGAGGGTCTTTCTCCTTCTCACTTGGGGGTCACATCGGTGAGGAGGTTTGGGGGTTTCTTCACTTGTGCGCAGCCCCCGAGTGATTTTTTTTTCTGTGGGTCAGCGGCCCCCGACAGGTTTGTTTAGTAGCCCGGCCGGAGTGGAAGAGCTTCCAGGTGTTGGCACCAGGGCCGGCCTGAGCCATTTTGGCTCCTCAGCCCCCGGGCGGGCGGCGCCGCCCCGGGTGCATGGCGCACGCGTGGGCCCGCCCCTGGGCACACAGCGCATGTGCAAACCTGCCCCCAGGGAGCGCAGGCGGGTACGCGGCACGTGTACTGCCCAGCCACCGCTGCTGGTGCACAACCCAGGGCCACCTGGGTGGGCCATGCCTGGCCGTGGGTGGCCGCGGGGGGAAGGGCACTGCGGGGGTTAACGCGTCCTCCGCCCCAGGCGGCCACTGCAGCCCACTGGGAGCACGCACCGCGCGCCCCTTACAGCTGCCATCAGGTGCCCCCCATCGGTTGGCGCCCCGGGGAGCTGCCCAGCTGTAAAATGTAGAGTCTCTTCTAAACACATCCAGCTCACGACTGAAATGCAGCATGGCCAGGAGCGACGGACAATGCCGCTAGGATCGGTTGGACTCTTGGCAGTGAAATGGTCCTTGATAAGACAGGGCTTGATTGGAAATATCAGTGCAGTGGTTTGTAGCACAGACCCGTCTAGGACTGCTTTGGAGCATTGCTGCCCTGAAGCTTTACTGGCTACCTCCATCTGTCTTTCTGCAAAGGACTGGTGTGACGTGTAGGCATCACGCTGGGGTTTCACCTAGAGCGAGTCATCAAGCCAAATCAATACACTGACTAGGAATTTAAATGGCAGGGAAGCTTTTTTTAAAAAGGGCTGGTCAATTTCCTACAGGCAAACATTCTCCTTGAGATTCTCAACATCTGGCTTTGATCAGGATTTGCCCATATCGCCACGTGAGGGGGATACTTGTCTGTATGTAGAAACTAGTATTTTAAACAGGGCTCAAAAGTTTACCCTGACTCCACCTCACCTCTCCTTTCTGAACGTGTGCACAGCAGAGCTGAGAGAGTCCGATTTCAGTCCCCTGATCTGAATCATAGAATCATCAAATATTAGAACTGGAAGGGACCTCGACAGGCCACTGAGTCCAGTCACCTGCTCTCACGGCAGGAGCAAGTGCCACCTAGACCATCCCTGACAGGTGTCTGTCCAACCTGCTCTTAAGTATCTCCAGTGATGGAGATTCCACGACCCTCCTAGGCAATTTATTCCAGTGTGTAACCACCCTGACAGGTGGGACGTTTTTCCTAATGTGCAACCTAAACCTCCCTTGCTGCAATTTAAGCCCATTGCTTCTTGTCCTGTCCTCAGAGGCCAAGGGGAACCATTTGTCTCCCTCCTCCTTGTAACACCCTTTTAGATACCTGAAAGCTGCTCTCATGTCCCCTTTACCTACTGCTTGTATGCGCAACGCTGCACTGGTGCTATGCAGAGTCAGGCTTTATGTGCAACTCCGTCTTCTCTTTTCCAAACTAAACAAGCCCGGTTCTTTCAGCCTTCCCTCGTAGCTCATGTTCTCTAGACCTTTAATCATTCTCGTTGCTCTTCTCTGGACCCTTCTCCAATTTCTCCACATCTTTCCTGAAACGCGGGGCCCAGAACTGGACACAAGACTCCAACTGAGGCCTAACCAGTGCAGAGTAGAGCAGAAGAATGACTTTTTGTGTCTTGCTCACAACACTCCTGTTAATGCCTCCCAGAATCATGTTGGCTTTTTTTGCAGCAGTGTCAGACTGTTGACTCATATTTAGCCTGTGGTCCACTATGACCCCTAGATCCCTTTCTGCCGTACTCCTTCCTAAACAGCCGCTTCCCATTCTGTATGTGTGAGACTGATTGTTCCTTCCTAAGTGGAGGCCTTTGCATTTGTCCTTATGTTTATAATGGGGGTGCTGACTGCTGTTGTACCAAGCTGGAAACCCTGTGTATAATAGAAACCCTTCAGGACAGGGGATGCCGCAGCCTCTCTCTCTCCCCCCTCCCTCACCCCGCACTCCTAGTTCCAGCTCCTATGCGGGTGTGGCTTAGTGGTCCAATCCCATTGGCTCTCAAAAGACATGCTGCCGAGTCATTGGCTCTTGAACGTTCCATGGGGGTGTTAACCGTAGCGTTGTGCCCTGTCTAATCTCCATATGGTGCTGTCCTGAGCCGGTGTCTCCCCTACTCGCTGCTGGGCCCCTTATGAGGGGAACATGTGAGTGACCCAGAGCTGCGCCCACTAGCCTGTGCCACCCTCTCCTAGAGGGGCGCCGTGGTGCCAGCAGCAGAACGTTTGAGTCCCAAAGTGCCATCTGCTGTGCAGTGAAATTGTCTTGACGGGCTGCATTGAGTTCCTATTTTTAGCTCTGGATCCGGATGCTCTGAGTCACACTGGTTTTCGCCAGACTTGTGATTAAACTTCTGCCGGGCGGACGGCGGGCCAGCTGTAGCAGCCTGTTACATAATGATTGGGCCTGGAGGGCCACTACCTGGGTTGTTGGGGTCCTGTCAATAACGGGCCAGATTCCCAGATCCTGCGATGCTGCGTGGGGCATAGGACCCAAAGAGGAAACAGGGAAAGTTGCTTTAAATCTCCATTGGGCTTCCCCATGCCTGGAAGCTGGCTGGGGCCAGTCAGAGTCCGAGGGTGACTCAGAGCAGCCCCTGGCACAACCCAAAGGGACCCAAAGCCAGGGACTTCAGGGCTGGTTTCTGACTGCTAGAGCAACGCCAGGCTCAGAGCCGTGGTCTGTGCTGTCTCAGCAGCGGGATGAGGACGCTTGAGGAGGGAGGGGTAACAAAGGTGATGCGCTGTGATCCAGCAGGACCTTGTGGGGGGTTCAGCGTGATGAGTTACACTGCTGCACGCCAGCCGGCAGGGGCAGAGACAACATGCAGGCCCCGGCAGTGTGACGCCCTGGGCGTCCTCCCTGAGCAGACACAAAGCTAAAGCCCCCGGTACCGCCGGTGCCTTATGCTCAGGTGCACTGGCTCTCAATGGGGTGGATCTATGTGAAGAACAGGCACACCTGAGCGGACTTAGCCCTGAGTTAGAATCCCAGGGCGGGCAGAGACCTCAGGAAGCCATCAAGTCCAGCCCCCGACCAAAGCAGGATCAACCCAACTCAATCATCCCAGCCAGGGCTTTGTGAAGCTAGGACTTAAACACCTCTAGGGACGGAGATTCCACCCCCTCCCTAGGGAACCCAGCCCAGCGCTTCCCCACCCGCCTAGTTTTTCCTAATATCCAACCTAGACCTCCCCCACTGTAACTTGAGCCCATTGCTCCTCATTCTGCCATCTGTCACCACTCAGAGCAGCCTCTCTCCAGCCTCTTTGGAACCTCCCTTCAGGGAGTGGGAGGCTGCTCTCAAATCCCCCCTCACTCTTCTCTTCTGCAGACTAAACAAGCCCAAATCGCTCAGCCTCTCCTCGTAGGTCATGCGCTCCAGCCCCTAATCATTTTGGTTGCCCTGTGCTGGACCCTCTCCAATGCGTCCGCATCCTTTCTCTAACAGGGGCCCCGGAACTGGATGCAATACTCCAGAGGTGGCCTCACCAGAGCCGAATAAACGTGAACAATCACTTCTCTGGATCTGCTGGCAATGCTCCTATTGCAGCCCAATTTGCCGTTAGCCTTCTTGGCTACAAGGGCGCACAGGTCGGGCAAGCAGTGACACTCCCTGCTGTGGCCAGCAGCTGCCACTGGGAAGGAATAAGCTGGCCACCTGGCAGACGTTCTCACTGATTCCGGGTGGGATGCCCTTGTGCACCCAGACAGGGTCTTTCCCTAGCAGTGGTCCTCACAACACCTCATCGGTGCCATGCGGGGTCGGGCTGTACGTGCGGCGTCAAAGCGAGCCCACACGGGCGTTCGCCTCTGCCGGGGGCTTTCCCCGCTCCGTGGGTTTCCGTCTGGCGCACACGCCGTTTGTCTGGATTGGCGCGGCGTGCGGTATGTGCGTCGAAGCCACATCCAGCCGCCGCTGGCCCCGGTGCCGAGAGGCTCTAACGACTTTGTGTCCACGGCAGGATGGGATTCTGCTCGGGGCCGTGGGGGCGTATGACTGGAACGGAGCGGTGCTCAAGGAAACCAGCAGTGGGAAAGTCATTCCTCATAGGGAATCCTACCTCCAAGAGTTCCCGGAGGAGCTGAAGAACCATGGGGCATACCTAGGTAAGGAGGTTGCGCAGAACGGGTCTAGAGTCATGCTTTTGCCATTTTTAGATCATTTCGGCCAGGTGGAAAGTGCAGAGTCTTTCGCAGCAGACCCGGTTTGCCGGGGCTCACAGAAACACCCAGCCACAATACATTAGGTGCCTAGCTGTGCTCATGAGAGAGAGAGAGAGAGATACTATCCCTAGCTCGCCAATAAAACCATCTGTGTATCGAACGAGCGGCGGAGCCAGTGGAAAGCCAAGGCCCATAGGAATAGAGATGTCGTGGGGCTGCTGCCCCACTGTGGCAAGGAAGGGGTTAAAACCAGGCCGCAGGGAGCCTGTGCAAGCCCCACCAATCAGAGAGAGGCTCATAGGGAGCCAGTCAAAGGGCGTCTTGTTGGGGCAGCCCCTGTTATAAGGCGCTGCTTAGCAGAGCAGAGGGCAGTTGGGTCCTGACTGGCGAAGCGGAAGGACTGGTTCCCTGGGAGAAGCACCTGAGGAGGAGCCATGCGGGGCAGGCTCAGGGGAGCTGGGGAGAAGCCCCAACAATTAAGAAGAAACCACACAATGGGGGACATGCCGGCCAGAAGGTGGCGCACGCCAACAAACTGAGCTAATTCCCAGTGTGACCAGCAGGAGGCGACGCAGTGGTGAGTCGAACCCGCTACAGTCTACTCTATGTTTGAGAGAGTGAGTCTGTCTGTCGGACTGTCTGTCGGTCTGTTCAAGGACACCTAAACAGTAAGAGCTAGGACCACCGAATTCGGCACACAGCTTCCTCTTCTCATAACGTAAGGCAGGGGCAGGGTTTGGCTGTGCCCGGACAATGGGGGGTGCCTGGAATGGGATTGCTGCTCAGAAAACCATATAGAAAGGAGACAGAATCAGCAGGCTGTCTGGGGCTATCCCCTTCCCCCCCACCCCCTGCATCCAGAACTGCCTCTTACTCCCCAGGTACCTATTAGGGAGAATCATAGAATCATAGAGCTGGAAGAGACCTCAGGAGTCACCAAGTCCAGCCCCCTACCCAAGGCAGGACCAATCCCAACTCAATCAACCCAACCAGGGCTGTGTCAAGCTGAGACTTAAACACCTCTAGGGATGGAGATTTCACCACTTCCCTAGGGACCCCATCCCAGCGCTTCCCCACCTGCCCAATGAAATAGTTTTTCCTAATATCCAACCTAGACCTCCCCCACTGTAACTTGAGACCATTGCTCCTCGTTCTGCATCTGTCACTACTGAGAACAGTAACAGAGATGTAGCCGTGTTAGTCTGGTGTAGCTGAAACAAAAAACAGGACGATGCAGCACTTTAAAGTCTAACAAGATGGTTTATTAGGTGATGAGCTTTCGTGGGCCAGACTTTTCTCCATCCTCTTTGGCACCTCCCTTCAGGAAGTTGAAGGCTGCTATCAAATCCCCCCTCGCTCTTCTCTTCTGCAGGCTAAACAAACCCAAATCCCTCAGCCTCTCCTCATAGCTCAAGCGCTCCAGCCCCCTTATCATTTTGGGCGCCCTCTGCTGGACCCTCTCAAATGCTCCCACGTCCTTTCTATAGCGGGGGGCCCAGAACTGGACACAATACTCCAGATGTGGCCTCACCAGAGCTGAATAAAGGGGAATAATCACTTCTCTGGATCTGCTGGCAATGCTCCTCCTAGGGTGCAGTAGGAGGGTGAAGGAGGTTGAAGTTCCCTTCCCTCCATAATTTGTATGGGAATGTTCCTGGCTGTTCCCCTTTGTCAGGGAGCGAGGGGAAGTGCCCAGTTTGCTGCATTCTACTCTGGCTGGGGAATACAGGGGGCAGACAAACCTGGACCTGCCCCAGCCAGGGGACGTGCACCCTTCACCCGGCTGTGCCTGCTGGAGCTGCAGCGGACACGGGGAGGCACTTCTCCCCTAGCTGTTGTGCTGAGATGGGGCTGGGGTTGTCCTCTCTCCCCAGGGCAACTTGCATCCTGAACCCTTCCTCCCCAGCCCAGAGCAATGATTGAAATGAAGTTTGGGCATTTTATTTTCCAAAACCCCACCAACATTAATTGAGTTAAGGACCCCAGCCCCGTCGGGTCAGCCTTCCAGTTTAATATAATGTGTGATCAGTTTCATTCGCAAAATCTCACCCTCCCGTTCACACAGTAGATTAGCCTAGAACCAGGACTACCGATTCCGGGGCTAAAGTAAACCCAGTCCCTGGGATTCAGATGGCTTATTCAGGGGAGCATAACTCAACAGCTTTGCATGGACTCATGTTCTCTGTCTGCATACAGGACACATCTGTATTCAACAATAGGCCTCCTCGAGATATCCGTGTATAGGGTTATTCACTAGAGTGTCGGGGCTTTTTATAGCTCCCATCGTGGCATCATATGGGGTGTGTGGCATCCCGCATCACAGTTTTGCATCCAAACACAGTGTTACAGGCGGGAGAACAGTTCCTCCGCCGTGCAGGAAGGTAGCAACCGGACACTGCAAGAGGCCTTCCCTGCGATTGCGAAATTCTTCTGCGTTTGATTTGCTAGCAGCACCAACCTTTGCATGTTCCTTCTTGTAATTCTGGACACTCCAGGAATGAGGGGCCGGGGCAATACATTTCCGGCACTTCAAAACCAAAGGTCGGAGCTGCCGGCTTGGCTTGCATGACTATCTTTGGAGAAATCTTGGTCCCCGGCTTGCTGATCTGGCAGGCCGCCGGAGCTGCGGGAGCAGCCTGCAACTAATCAACCCCAGATTGTCAGCCACCAGTGTTGCAATGAAGGAAGAGACTCGAGGAACGGAGTGAGCGGTGAAATTAGAAGCACTGATGCGGGCCGATTCAGGCTAGAGATAAGGCCGAATTTTTCCGAGTGAGAATAATTAACCACTGGAACCATTTTACCCAGGGGCCATGGTGAATTCTCCATCACTGGCCAGTTTAAAATCCAGCTTGGAGGTTTGTCTACAAGATCAGCCCCAGGCGCTGTTTGAGGGTTGCTTCCTGGATGAGGCTGTACAAGCGGTCAGGCGACATGATCACAGGAGGGATGTAAAATCTTGGTTTACCGGTTACGTCTTCGGTTTAACTGATTAAGCAGGGTCTCGATCCCACCTCATCTCCCCCATGTGCAGGGTTATGTCTACCTCCCCCTACACAAGGTCTGCTCCCAGCTGCCCTGTGCGTGGGGGGCGACTCCTGGAGCAGCCATGGGTGGGGGGCTGCTCCCGGGTACCGGTTAAGTGATACCCCGTATGCATCATCCAGTAAGGGTCACCTGGTTACATCCCTAGGTCACCTGGTTACATCCCTAGGTTCTCTTCTGGCCATTTATTTTCTGGCTGGAAATCACAACATGCAATTGATTTAGCAGCTTTCGGGTCCCCAAATTTGCCTGTGTCCTTTGCTACATGTGCTCACCTTGTGTTTCCATGTCTCCTAGGTTACACTGTCACCTCCGTGATGTCACCCAAGCATGGAAGAATTTATGTGGCCGGAGCTCCGAGGTTCAACCACACGGGGAAAGCCATTATTTTTACAATGCACAGCAACAGAAACCTAACCATTCACCAGTCTCTGAAAGGAGAACAGGTAAACCATCGGGGGATGCATCGTACCTGTCTATGGAGCAGACATCAGACATAGGCTTCGTTGGCTGCGCTTCTGTATATGGCTGTTAAAAATTAGGCCTCGGTCCCCATTTACAAGTTCTCATTGAGCTGGCAAAAGGTTAGAGCTTCATCTGATGTACATGGATGATCCTGACTTCAGTGGAGTCAGCTGACTGTGAACGCTGGGACCTTCCCTCCTCTCAGGGTCCTGGAACGGAGGGTTCAGCCTGAGCCTGAATTTCTAGACAGCAGATTTTCAGGCGTGTAGACCAAGTCCTGAGCCCTGGGCCAGCAATGGGGGGTTATTTCTGTGTGCACACAGGGACATAGACTCACAGCCGCCTTCTTCTCCAGATAACCTTCATCTTTTCTCTTACGCTGCTGCCTCCGCTTTTCTTAATCCCCTCTGCACTTGTGCCATGTACAACGCCACCACTTCGGCTCTGCCTCTCCCGCCGCTGTACCATGCTAAAAGCAGCACGCTTGTATAACTCAGCGGCCCCTTCTGTTGCCTGTCTGTCCTCTTCTTCCAACAGAGGGCCTGAAATTCATCCGACCCCTCCATTGTTCCCTCCCCAGCCTCCAGCCCCTTGGCCGGCGAGGTGAAATTCACTGCTCTGTCGGGGTATGTCTGCACTACAAGGGTATTTCGAAATAAGCTATTTCAGAATAATAACTCCCAAAATAGCTTATTTCAAAATAGCACGTCCACGCTGCAGAGAAGCCTCGAAACCAGTCTGAGGCAGGCTTCCCTAATGTGGACGCACTACCTCGATTTAGAGCCCCAAGAGGCACCGGGGAGGAATTTCTTTGTTATAGTTCTAGCCTTCACAGCCTCCTGCAGCAAGGAGTTCCACAAGTTGACTATTTGCTTTGTGAAGAAGAACTTTCTGTTACTAGTTTGAAGCCTGCTATCCATTCATTTCATCTGGTGTCCTCCAGTCCTTCTATTATGGGAACTAATGAAGAACTTTTCTTTATGCACCCTCTACACACCACTAATGCTTTTATAGACCTCTATCCTATCCCCCCTCAGTCTCCTCTTCTCTAAGCTGAGAAGTCCCAGTCTCTTTAGCCTCTCTTCATATGGGACCCGTTCCCAACCCCTGATCATTTTAGTTGCCCTCCCCTCTCCCACCCTCTCTCTTCCCCTCTCCCACCTCCTTTTCCCAGTCTCCCCAAGTTTTGTTCAATAAAGAGAGTTTCTATTTTTGAACACACGTGTCCTTTATTTTGTACATTAGGAAGGGGGGCTAGAGAGGGGTAAGTGGAAGGAGGTGAGGGAGGAATGGGGTATGAGCCCCCGATGGAGAGTACTGCGGTGGCTCTGCGGGCTCCTCGGGGTGGAAGCTCTCCTGCAGCCCCCCGATTGACCCCCCTCCCCGGATGGCAGCCTGCGGCAAGTACAGCCGGGCTGATGGCCGAGTGCTGTGATGTGCCGAGTGTGGGCACTCAGGGCACTCCAAGCCAGGACTGCTTTGCTGTCCCTCATCGAGTTAGACAAGCAAGAGGGGAACCCCTGAGAACTGTCTGTCCGGGGTGGGGGTCGGGTCCCTTTAAGCACAGCCCTCGGCTAGCCTGAGACATTCCTGAGTCCTAATCTGATGCCCTGCCGGCACTGCTTCCGGCCATCCTTAAGCCCAGTTCAGGGTCCACTCAGTGTGGACATGCTAGTTCGAATTAGCAAAATGCTAATTTAAACTAGTTTTTAGGTCTAGATGCTCTAGTTTGAATTAGCTTAGTTCGAATTAACTAATTCGAATTAAGTTAGTTCGAATTAGTGCTGTAGTGTAGACATACCCTTATAGGGCTGGCAAGATGCAGCCCCAGGGCCGGATCCGGCCCGCCACACACTTCGATCTGGCCCGCGGGCTGCATCTGGCCACTTTCTATTTATATCCTGCTGCCCGTGCCACCAGATTTCCAAGAGGTGGCTCAGGCACCAGCATCCTATTTCATTGGCTCACGGCTGCCAGTCGTGGTGCTGTCCTGGCAGAGGCCAGAGCTGTGAGCCCTCGAAATAACCGCAGCAACCATGGGCAGCTGCTAGGCAACGCGGTAGCAGCTGAGCCGGAGCCGGGAGCCCTTTGCTGTGTTTTTAATTTGAAGCCTCCAGCCCCAGACAACTCTGGGGGGAAACTAGTCCCTAGCCCCGCCCCTTCTGCCCCAGACCCCTCCCCTTCTGGGGGTGCAGCCGGTCTGTGACCACTTACCAAAATTAAGTGGCGCCCTCTTAAACATTGCCCACCCTTGGTCTAGTAGAACTAGGGCAATAGCTCCGCACGTACCGTCTGCACCGGGAGCGAATCCTGAATGGTTATCGATTTGGAGAAGGTCATTCTGCTTAAATGCACCGAAGTGATCGGATGCTGCCATCTCTCCTTCAAAACCTCCTTCAGCAGGGAAACGTGACCCTCGGAGAATGCCACAAAGCCCGAGCAGAGAAGAGTCGTGAATCTTTCCGCATTAGCACTCTTTTCCTGGAGCCCTCGCTAGACAGTGTGTTTAAAACGTCTCCATTTCGAAGGCTGAAAATGCCACCGGTGCCAAGGGTGTTGTCTGCGAGGTGCTCGGTTCCTTAGAGATACAGGCCGGTAAACGTGGCGTTCTCGTTTCCCGTTCCAACCGTTTCCTCCTTTCTGGCTCTTTCAGATTGGCTCCTACTACGGAAGTGAAATAAACTCCATCGACGTTAACGGCGATGGGATCACCGACATTCTGCTGGTCGGCGCCCCCATGTACTTCAGCGAAGGCCGAGAGCGGGGGAAGGTGTACATCTACAGCCTAAAAGAGGTAACTGCGCCAGTTTGTTGGATCTTTGCTCTTTCCCCAGAAGAGGCTGTGGAATAGCCGGTGTTCCAATCCCCCGTCCTCAAACGTGGCTGTCCTCGGATATGTTGCCCAGCCCTGGGCCCATTGCGGGGGGTCTGAGTATGGACAGCATCCGGCACCTTCCTGAGGATAACGCAGCCGCGCCTGTGAGAGAATGTAAGCGTGCTGGCGAGGGGAACACCCCCCTCAAAACACAGAGGTTACGTCTACACTGGCACGATTTTCCGGAAATCCTTAAAACAGAACAGTTTTCCGTTATAAGTATTTCCGGAAAAAGCGCGTCTACATTGGCAGGATGCTTTTCCGGAAAAGCACTTTTTCCATAAATCGTCCGTGCCAATCTAGACGTGCTTTTCCGCAAAAAAGCCCCGATCGTCATTTTCGCGATCGGGGCTTTTTTGCGGAAAAGAAATCTGGGCTGTCTACACTGGCCCTTTTCTGGAACAGTTTTCCGGAAAAGGACTTTTGCCCGAACGGGAGCAGCATAGTTTTCCCGGAAAAGCACTGATGATTTTACATTAGATCGTCAGTGCTTTTCCGGAAATTCAAGGGGCCAGTGTAGACAGCTGGCAAGTTATTCCGGAAAAGCGGCTGATTTTCCGGAATAAGTGGCCAGTGTAGACACAGCCAGATAGAAGAAGGTGCGTGAGAGCACGCAGAGGAGCATAGACAGAGCCAGACAACCTGTTTCTGAGGAGAGATGTATGCCCCGGCTGGAGGCCTTCACTGTGCTCAGGCAGAAAGCGCCCAATCTCCTGGGTTGGCGAGGCTGGCGGACAGGGATGGCCTCTCTGCTTGGACAAGACAGATCCATATGAGGGGTGATGTCCAGCTCAGGTCGAGACACGTGCCCTAGCTTGGGTGACGTTAGCCTGATCAAACTAGCGTCATAATCATGGCAGCATGGCCGGTGGGCTGGGCTGGCCACCCGAGTATCTGCCTGGAAGCTCAGATGGGACTGTAGCTCGGTGGCTCGCCCATGCGCCGTGACTATACTGCTCCTCTGGAGTGCGCTAGTCCGATCAGACCTAGCCTGGATATGTGCATCTGAGCGGTTTCCCCAAGCGCTGCGTCCATTTACCCTAGACGGACCCTCAGGCCGGCCAAGGGGTCTGTCTGCTCAGCAGGACAGACAGAGTTTTTTCCATTTCAAGAGACAGACAGACAGACGGGGAGCAGCTCTGCTTGGCCCGATGAACAGTGGCGCGCTCCACTCTACTCAGGGGGATGGATGGAGAGGGGCGGCACTCGGCTGGAGCAGGCAGCGTGGGTAGCGGCTGGTCCCGCTGCTGTGCTGATAACAGGAGCCAAAGTTCTCACCGCTGATAATGGTCAGGGCATCAAGGGATATCACTGGGCCTCGGAGGTTCCAGGAGAAAGCACCAGGTGGGGATCTCAGGCCAGACGCAGGGCCGTGGCGCGCACACACGTGGCTTGTCCAGAAGGGCAGCCACGTTGCCTTCACGTCCCAGCCAGCATCGTTTGTCCCAATCCAGAGACGCAGAATCTAGGCCACTGACACAAAGCTGCACCGCCCCAGGCTGCCTGTTCGCCGCTCTCCCCTGCAGACCAAAAATGGATTCCCCTTCCCTTGGGGAGAACATGGCTCTGGCTACTGGCCCCTTCCTCCAGCTCCCACTCTGGAGATGGCTGCTGAGCCCTCATCGAAATCCCACTTCCATCCAGGGAAGGTTTCCCATTTCTTCTGCGGGTTTTGTATCAGGTGCCTGGGGCACCAGGGTCTTCTGGCCAGACCATCTCCTGCTCCCAGTGCCTCACCGATGGTCCCATGGGACGCAGGCAGGCCCGGCCTTTGGGCAAGGTGAGTGAAGTGATTACCTTGGGCCCCGCACATTCAGGTCCCTGCACCCCACCCACCCGGCCACTCACTCGCAGCCCTGACTGGGACCCGCGTGGCCGTGCGGTTCAGCCTTGCTGCCTTGGGCCCTGCAAACTCTTTGGCCAGGCCCGGACACTGGCAACATTTCTTCTGCCTGCTCGGCATTTTCCCCTTCCCAGAATCCCGGTGCCTTTTGCAGGAGGCTGCCCCATGCAATCACGAATGAAACGTTTTCTTTTCCGTTTTTAAAAAAATCATCCGATCGATGCTAACAGAGAGTGATGCGCCCGCAGTGGACGCCCTAGAGTTGTTCCGGTGATAACGGGCTCCAACCCGCTAGAGCAACCTTTTCGACAATTCAGGAAGACTTGGTGACCCAGGGCAATTCAAAAAATGTGTGAATGGCTCCTTCAGACACACCTGGGGAGACACCTGGCGACCCTTTTGAAATGCAATGGCGACCCATATTTGGGTCCGGACCCATAGTCTGGGGAACCCAGGGCTAGAGGAAGGACCATGTTCTGTACAGGTTGGGGTTTCTAGATTTAAATCCCAGGTTGTTTCTCTAGAGCCTGTGTGACGTAGTGGGGGTACTTGCTGGGCTGTGGTGACCTCTGCTGTCTGGAACAAGACCGGGCAGGGAAAACCTCATTATGCAAAGGTGAGGCCAAACCTGTTGAACCAGACACCCCCCATGGAGAGGAACGAAGGAAGGGGGAATGCTGCCCTGGCTGGGGGGCAGGGCTGGAAGAGAGTTAGTTAGTGGCTGGCTGTCTGGGAGCATGGAGGAGACAGCCTAGGGAAAGGGGCTGGAGTTTAGGGGCCCAGTCTCCCCCATCTCAAGGGGGCCTGAGGCATCCTAGCCCAGCTCTGTGACCAGATTACATCTGTGCTGTGCTGTATCCTGGAGAGGCAATAAACTTCCTCTATTCCACCGGCTGGTGCAGTCTGTTTGTGCCATTTCGGGGTGCAGGAGATGGGGGACCCCCAACGCGCCATCACAGCCTGTTGAAATGTTGTGGGACTTCCCAGCAGATCCTGTTCGGGCTCAGCCTGAGTCTGTAAAGTGCGGAGCAGCCTCGAAGATTACTCTGTTGGGGCTAGGGGCGGGGACTGGCAGCCTTCTCGTCATCGTTAATGAGGAAGCGGTAGGTCCGGGCGTTAGGGCTCTGGTAGCGCTTGGTTCTAGGCGCCTGAGAGGAAAATACAAATACCCCAGTGCTGGGGAAAAAGCCTTCACGGTGGCATTTGCTGGTTCCGTGTCGATTTGTTGTGGGAAAGGCTCTTCCGATAACATTTTGGAATCATGTTCACGTCCTCATTTGGGAAAGCGCTTGCAAATCGCGCTGCTTCCGTTACGATTTCCTCTCGGATCCCAGCCAGGCTCTCTGGGGTCATGACCAAAAAAAGTCGCCACAGAAAGGAAGAGCTGTTCCTCCTGCTTCTTCTTGGACATCTTTGTAGCATGCACAAGATTGAAAATCTTGGCCAGGCTGAAAAAAAGCCGTAAGCTCCATCTGGGGATTAGTGACAAGGCCAGGGTAAAATTAGATCTCCCACGCTGGCTCTGCACGCTGTCGTGAGTGCCGTAACCAGAGACACGCTGTTAAGGATTCAAACCTTTTAGCGTGAAAGCGGCTGAGGTCTGTTCAGACACCCAGTAGCAAGTGTTGCATCATTCCCACGAACCCAAATTAGAAGGAGCAAGAAGTGGCGTGTGTGCGTGGTAACTTTCTGTAACCACCCAGAGGAAAGTCACACTGGAAAACAACACCCCAAAACCTTTTGCTCTCTGGTTGTTTTTGCTGTGTGAAGTAGGGAAGCCGGTAAATAATTGGTTGGGATTTTGCAACCCATGCCATCGCCTCCCGAAAAAACACGTTGGGCACTTCTGGGGCAGGGAAAATGATAACCAGAGGCACTGTCCCTGGATTGTAAGGAAATAGCTCCCTCTTACTCGCCAACACATGCCTGATGCAGCTGGCTTTCAAGACCCTGAGATGGTCCCGTTAGGGCCCCGCGTTTGCCAGGCTGTGGTTTGAGCTGTGATCCATTGAGCAAATTGATGAAGGTTTGCTCAGTGTGGCCAGTTGATTTCCTTTGTTGAATACGAACCGTGCACTGAGCGGCCACAGCCGTCGCTCATGACACTGAGATCATCGAAACAAGGCCGAGTCAAGCAGCAGAATGAAACTGACGCGGGTGAAATTGCAGGGGCGCTGTCAGCTGACGCAATTGTCTTGACTGTCTTTGTGCTCTTTTTTTTTTTTTCTCGTTGGGGGGAACGGCACTGAAATGAGCGATGTGGCAGCGCCGCTTGGTTTCTCAGCGCAAATTTTTCCTCAAAATAGGCTCTGCCACGGGCTCATCCCAGCACCTGTTTTGAATTTGCAATGAAAATGCAAAAAACGTGTCCGAGCTGGAGCCGGAGCCGGCCTGTACTGACACATTCCGCCCCAGCCTCGCGGGTTGCAGTGCCCAGCGATCGGCCCCGCTGCAGCGTTCTCTGCCCCACCCTGTCCCCCAAAACCAAAGGCCACCGGGCGCAAATGAACCCTACGTACTGTGAGGGAGCATCCGAAAGCCTGCGTCCCTCCTACAGTCGAACAGGAGGGAACGTTTGCCTCCCAGATGAACAGATCTCAGAGCCATCTCTGTGCAGAATAATATGTGTATGTGCCAAAACCCTTCCAGCTACAGAGCTCAATGCATCTGACAAATATTAATGAATTAAGCTTTACAACACCCCGATGAGGAGGTAAGGGCCTGTCTACCCAGCAGGGCAAAACTCAAACTAAGCTACACGACGTCAGGTCTGTCAATTGCGTAGCTGAAGTCAAAATAGCGTAACTCAGCTTTTGGCTACATAGCAGGAAGTCAAAGGAAGAACATTCTTCCTCCGACTTCCCTTACTCCTGTGAAATGAGTCACAGGAGTCGGGGTAAGAAGTCCTCCAACTCGACGACATTTTGAAATAACGGCTGGCTGTGTAGGCACGCTCTTTGTTAGTACGGAATAGCGTTAGTAATTCCGAAATAATGCTGCTGTGTAAACATACCCTAAGAGATCTTGCCCCGATTTTACAGATCAGTCAACTGAGGTAGAAATACTCTAAGGCTACGTCTAGACTGAATCCCTGTCAGCAGAGGGATGCAAATTAAGCACATCAAAATTACTAATGAAGCAGGGATTTAAATATCCTGCACTTCATTAGCATAAACATGGTCACCGCTTTTTTCCAGAACGGAGCGTTTTCGAAAAAAACCTGGCAGTCTAGACATGGATCTATCGAAAATAAACCCTTTTGCAAAAGATCCTGTATTCCTCAAAAAATGAGGTTTATAGGATCTGTCGAAAAAGGGTTTATTTTCGACAGATCTGCATCCAGACTGCCAGGGTTTTTTCTCGAAAAAGCTCCGTTTTTGGAAAAAAGCAGCGGTCATGTTTATGCTAATGAAGCATGGGATATTTAAATCTCTGCTTCATTAGTAATTTCGATGTGCCTAATTTACATCTCTCTGTCGACAGAGAGGTGTAGTCTAGATACACCTCTGTAGTTTCTGTCTCTTTCTCTCTTTCCGTCTGTCTTTTTGTCTGTCTGTCTGTCTGTCTATCTGAGCCCCTCACAATCTCTCAGGCTGTGTCAACACTACAAAGAAAAGCTGGTAAAAGATACGCAAATTGCGAAGTGCAATTTGCGTATCTTTTTCTGCTTTTCTTCCGAAAGAGGCTTTTCCGACATTTGGCCCATCTGCACGAGGCCAAATGTCAGAAAAGAACCCTCTTTCAGAACATCTCTTCTTCCTCATACAACAAGGTTTACAAGGATGCCAAAAAAATGCGTCTGCTTTTCCGAAATTTTTGTTTTTGGGAAAAGCAGATACATTCCTTGGACACAGAAGAGCTTTTCCAGGATACCTCTAGGCACTGCAGTCTAGACCCATCCCCTCATGTCCTTTCACCTCACAACACTCCTGAGGTGATCTCCATGTTACAGCTCGGGGACAAAGGCACGGATTGACTATCTAAGGTCACACAGAAAGGCTTGGGGGCGGGGGGTTTTCTGTGGGCTTTTAGGGAGTTGGTTGATTGATTGTCTCCTGCTTTGGGGATTTTTAATTCCTCCATCTTTATTGCTGTTTCCCCTTTGAAGGACCAATTTGTTTCCAATGGATCTCTGAAAGATTTGCAGAGCTACCAGAATTCCAGGTTCGGCTCTTGCATTGCCTCCGTCCCCGATTTGAATCAAGACTCCTACAATGATGTCATCATTGGGGCTCCTTTGGAAGATGACCACCAAGGAGCCATATATATCTTCCATGGCTTCGAAGAAAACCTCCAGAAGATGTATAAACAGGTATAGCTTCCCTTGTCCCTCGCTTATTTATTAGGTGATGGGGAAACAAAATGGTGAATGAATGTTAATGTTGTTAAATACGAAGTAATGCACATCGGAAAAAATAATCCCAACTATACATACAATATGATGGGGACGACTGTAGCTACAACTACTCAAGAGAGATCTCTTGGAGTCATTGTGGATAGATTAAAGAGACTAGGACTTTTCAGCTTGGAAAAGACGAGAATAATATCCTAGGCCGTGTCCAGACTCAGGGTTTTTTTCGGGAAAAGTAGCCTTTTCCCGAAAAAACTTCCCCTGTGTCCAGACTCAAGCCGCGTTCTTTCGAAATTATTTCGAAAGAACGCGGCTTTTCTTTCGATGGCGGTAAACCTCAATTTACGAGGAAGAATGCCTTCTTTCGAAAGTTCCTCTTTCGAAAGAAGGCGTTCTTCAATGAAAGAGGCCATCTTCGAAAGAGAGCATCCAGACTCGCTGGGTGCTCTCTTTCGAAAAAGCGGATTTCTCTTTCGAAAGATCCGCCTGCAGTCTAGACACGATCTTTCGAAAGAAGCTCTTTCGAAAGATGCTTTCGAAAGAGCCTCTTTCGAAAGAAGTCTGCAGTCTAGACATAGCCCTAGAGATCTATAAAATCGTGAGTGGTGTGGAGAAAGGGAATAAGGAAAAGTTATTTACTTGTTCCCATAATATAAGAACTAGGGGCCACCAAATGAAATTAATGGGCAGCAGGTTTAAAACAAATAAAAGGAAGTTCTTCACTCAGCACACAGTCAACCTGTGGAACTCCTTGCCTGAGGAGGTTGTGAAGGCTAGGACTGTAACAGGGTTTAAAAGAAAACTAGATAAATTCATGGAGGTTATGTCCATTATTGGCTATTAGCCAGGATGGGGAAGGAATGGTGTCCCTA
The DNA here is from genome assembly GCF_052426305.1 of Pelodiscus sinensis. Classification (NCBI taxonomy): domain Eukaryota; kingdom Metazoa; phylum Chordata; order Testudines; family Trionychidae; genus Pelodiscus; species Pelodiscus sinensis. The sequence continues at coordinate 43,585,580 of NC_143065.1, read as the reverse complement.
GCCTCTGTTTGTCAGAGGGTGGAGATGGATGGCAGGAGAGAGATTGCTTGATCATTACCTGTTCGGTTCACTCCCTCTGGGGCACCTGGTATTGGCCACTGTGGGAAGACAGGGTACTGGGCTGGATGGACCTTTGGTCTGACCCAGTATGGCCGTTCTTATGTTCTTATTTTCTCCAGAAACATCCACTCACTGTGCAGCGGCAGTCAAAAAACAAACTGAATGTTAGGAATCATTTAGGAGACTAAGGCTACATCCAGACCTCAGGCTTCTTTTGAAAGAAGCTTTTTCGGAAGAGATCTTCCGAAAATACTTCCTCTGAAAGAGAGCATCCACGCTGCAGAAGCGCATCGAAAAAACCATCTGCTTTTTCAAAAGAGAGCGTCCACTCTCTTTGGATGGGGTCTCACATGTAAGCTGTGATTACTATGGGCGGAATGGCCACCAGGTCACCTGTGCTTTTTCTTGGAGGCCTCTTCTTTCGAAAAAATTCCCTCTTCTGCATCCACACACGCCTTTTTCTGAAAGAGTTCTTTTGGAAAAGGCATTCTTCCTCATAGAATGAGGTTTAGCAATGTTGGGAAAACACCTGCGTTCTTTTGATTTTCTTTAGAAAGAACGGGATTGCAATGTGGACGTAGGAGAAGTGTTTTCGGAAAAACGGCCGTTTTTCTAAAAAACCCTGTGGTCTAGACACACCCTAAGTCAGGGTATGTCTACACTACCACCCTAGTTCGAACGAGGGTGGTTAATGTAGTCATACGAACTTGCAAATGAAGCCCGGGATTTGAATTTCCCGGGCTTCATTTGCATGTTGCCGGGCGCCGCCATTTTTAAATGTCCGCTAGTGCGGACTCCGTGCCCGCGGCTACACGCAGCACGAACTAGATAGTTCGGACTAGGCTTCCTATTCCTATCTGGAACGAGGTGTACAGATAGTTCGGAATAGGAAGCCTAGTCCGAACTATCTAGTTCGTGCCGCGTGTAGCCGCGGGCACGGAGTCCGCACTAGCGGACATTTAAAAATGGCGGCGCCCGGCAACATGCAAATGAAGCCCGGGAAATTCAAATCCCGGGCTTCATTTGCAAGTTCGTATGACTACATTAACCACCCTCGTTCGAACTAGGGTGGTAGTGTAGACATACCCACAGAGAATATCTTATAGCCTCTGTATAAATCCATGATGCTGCGTACAGATGTGGTCGCCTCATCTCAAAGAAGATATATTGGCATTGGGAAAGGGTCAGAAAAGGGCAACAAAAATGATGAAGGGTTTGAAACGCGTCCTATGTAAAGAGAGATTAAAAAGACTGGGACTTTTCAGCTCAGAAAAGAAGAGACTAAGGAGTGATATCATAGAGGTCCTATAAAATCATGACTGGTGTGGAGAAAGTGAATAAAGAAAAGGTATTTACTTAAGATGCTCCAGCACCCCCCCATGACTACTCGTCCGTCCCCCCCACCACCTCTGTCTGACACCTCTCAAAATCAAATGGCTTATTTATTTCTTTTCCATCCGCCCTTTGAAAGTGGCTTTCTCCTCCCATAGCTCTGGATACGCTGAAATCCACAGTTAGTTTGGTGTTCTCGGCAGAATAGAACATCGGCGCTTGATTGCGCCCCCAGATCCCACTTTCATTCCACGATCCCTTGACGTGCTCCAAGGGAAAAGCAGGCAGAGCGGTTTGTAGCACCGTGACCTCTGTGTGTCGAAAATGAAGGCCTGGCTGATGTGGGCACAGGCATGTGAACTTACATGCATTCATACCGGTGAAGGCACAGGTCCATGCCCCGATACCCACACCCATGCACCCACCCACACACATGCACTTGCGTGTTCCCACGTGCAAACACACACACACATTTGCACATATGGTTTCAGACACGGGGCCATGCTCACAAACACTGTGGTCCCTTTCCTTGCTGTCGTTCGTGCTAGGTGCCCAAAAAATGAGTCTGAATGAGTCTTGTCAGACGGTCTGATGTTGGTGCCCCCGTCGACAAGAGATTGCATCACTGGAAACAAAAGATGCAAATAGCTAAAACCCGACTAGACTAGGGGATAAAATGCAAGAACCATGTAGGACCCTGGGAACCGGAGTCAAGCAGTCAGAGCAATGGCTCGTTGAATATCAGTATTCTTGGGGTGAGCGAACTGAGAAGTACTGGGTGCAGAAGGATCCATTCGTAGGGTATTTTACCACTCAGATCAGGAAACGTATCCCGTTCCATCAGAAATACCAGGGAAGACCACTTGGTCTCCACGGGTGGGACAAAGTAACCAATGCTGACATGCTACAAAGGACTGAGCAGAGGTGATGACTCATAAAAGAAGACTGAAGTGGTCTGCGTATGTTGTATGGATGTCAACACATGTGGCATTAGACAGAGATCGAAACACTGGCTTGTGTCGTAGGTCACACGGCACACAACCATAAAATAATCATAGGACAGGTTGAACCTCTGTAGTCCGACACCTGACCGGTGAGAAACCAGAGAATTTGCCAACTCATGGGAGGTCAATATTGTCTAGCAGCATTACCAGCACTTCCACTGCTGACTGGGCTATGAGAAGACATTTAGGGATAAATTAGAGCTAAATAACAGCACAGAACACTGAGAGCCAGGACTGGTGGCTGTAAACAAACTTTATGGGACGCGGGAAACTTGGCCACACCCAGGATAAGTGGACATCTGGCTAACTAACATCATGCCGGAGTACGGAGGTTGCTGGACCAGGGAATGCCGAATTAGAGAGGTTCAACCTGTAGTAGACTACTCTTGCTAAAAATGCACATAGTTTTCTTTTTGTGCTTTTCAGAGAATAGCAGCGGCAGACCTTGGTCTGGGCCTGAAGTATTTTGGATGCAGTATCCACGGACAACTAGATCTCAACGAAGATGGCCTCATTGACCTAGCAGTTGGTTCACTTGGGCATGCTGTGCTCTTGTGGTAGGTTATACTTCCTGGTTTTGTTACTGCCCTCTCACTAATGTTCATTGAAATATGTTGTCATTTAAGGGAAACATCGATTTTACAAAAATCTGACCAATTTTATACTCTTATTCCGCGGTCTTAATCCTATCCACTTAGGCCTGGTCTACACTAAAGGAGAAAGTCAACTTAAGATACGCAACTCCAACTACGCTAATTATGCAGCTGGAGTCGAAGTATCTTAAATCACATTTTGGCACCATCCACATAGTGGGAAGTCGACGGGAGTGTACGCTCCCATCAATTTCCCTTGCTACTTGTAGGAGAAGAACTACTGGCACTGCTGGGCGCACACGCTCCATCTAGCATTACCGTGTCTTCACTAGATCCGCTAATTCAAACAGTGGAAGATTGACTGCGGCAGCTTCAATTTTATCATTAGTGTAGACAAGCCCTTAGACTTTAGGAACTTGATTTTGATTTGTGTGTGTGTGTGATTTGAACAGATATCAATGTTTTGTATTTTTATCAATTCAGATTTTCAGTTTAGCAAAATTATGGGTTGTCAGACCTTTTCTAATTTTATCCACTGAAACTTTCGCAGTTGTGGAAAATTATAGGGGGTCAGACAATCATTTAGTAATGACAGTGGTAATTAGGATTCAGAAAGTTAAAGCTTTATAATAATTAAAACCCAAATTATCGATAGCACATGTCAAAATATACAATGTAATTATACTTCCATCAGATTCTAGTTAGTTCTCAAGCAGCAATGTCCTTTTGTTGCCTATCTATAAATTTCAGTCATTATGGATGGAAAGGTTTTGTTGTTGGCTTATGTGTAGAGTGAAATCGATATTTACCACCATTTTCCAATAAAGATCAAATTCTTCCAAGCCTAGATATACTGAGGAAGCAGCAGGGTTCTGGACTATTACTGTAGGATGGTATTGGAAAGGCAACTGTGCATGAAAAGATGCTAAAACATCACTGAATTTCATAATTCCCTAATGCCACAGGACTCCTCGCCGCTTTTGCATAATTCCCTGGAGTTTCAGACAAAAAACAAAATTAATGTTGTTTCCCAAAGAGCTCTTGGTTTTATTTAGTTAATAAAGTAGAAGACTTACTCAGTGCTGCTCGGGTTCGGCCCGGGTTGGGGATGATTCTGTGCACTCTGGCGGCTGGCTTTTCCCTGGGTCGGCCTGGGGCAGGGGGGGGGGGTTATGCTGGCACTTCCCAAGCACATCCTAGGGGAAGGAGGAGGCTGTGCATGTCTCCTACCAGTGCACCCCAGTCTCAACCCCAGGGGAAGGGAGGGCCACGCATGCCTCCTGCCAGCGCTTCCCAGAACTGTCCAAGGTGTCAGGAGCTGTAGCTTCCTGCCGGGGCTCTTGCTGCCCCCCTGTGGCCATTCCACAATATAACTCCCTCCTACAAGACCCCTCCCTTATTTGTTGAGAAACAATCTCATTCTGGGCACATCCCATTGTCCTGGCACAACCCAACCCTGACCTTGTTTTAAGTTAGGAGAAGAGGAAGCGGCATCCCAAATTTGGTCGTTCTAGCTCTTCTCGTTTAGGAGTTGTTGAACAAACAGACAGAGGCACATTTCTAAAACAGATCGATAGATGACTATATCAACGCCTTAATTAGTTTTTGGAAAGCACCTTGCGGGCAGGCGGACAGACTGTCAGCGGATGTCAATTAGCACAGTAAGGGGGCTACAGCCATTTTATACCACGTGAGGGTTGGTTCTGAAAAACTCTCCGTGTTTGCAGAGAACCAAATTCCTCTCTCCGTTCTGAGCATGGCCATTCCGGAGAAGCCAATGGGATTGCAGAGGAGAACCTGGCTCCACGTTCAGGAGTGTTCTCCATCGCCCACCAGTCTGCAGTTATTTCCCCAGTTGGAGACGGATCGTTGAGCAACAGGGGCCTGCGGTCTGTGCAGGCCATGTTATCACCTGGGGTCATGCTTAGTCAGATGTCCCGCAAGCACATGGAACCCATGTCACATAGCCCCATGTAGCACTCTCCTTCCTCATTGTTCTCCCGGTCGGGTTTCATCCTCTCCCGGTCTTAGTTCATCACTAGATCCACTTCACCGGCCTGAATTTACTCCCCGGCCGGTGCCTGCTCCGCCGTCACCTCCTGGGAACACCTGTGTTAAGGAGAGGTGCTTTGAAAGGGGGGTGCTGCAGCCATGTAGGAGGAGGAAGCTGGTCTGGTACAGGCTCTGCAGGGGTGTGAAGAAGTTGGTTGAGATGCTCCACACTGGGTGGATGTCCAAAGACGAGCCCCCCCCCCCCCGCGCCAGGGAATAACTCGTGTGCCCGGTTCCCCCCTCTAGGTCCCGCAGCGTGGTCCAGATCAATGCCAGCATTCGATTCGAGCCCTCCAAAATCAACATCTTCAACAAGGACTGCAAGCGCAATGGGAAGGACGCCGCCTGCATGTCTGCCTTCATCTGCTTCATGCCGCTCTTCCTCTCGGCCCATTTCCAGACAGCGAGTGTGGGTAAGTGACTTACCCTTGCTCTTTCGTTCGGGTTTCCCCGGCCCGCGCTGGTGAGCGCTCTGCCAAGCCACTCCTGTCTACTAGCCGGAGCAGAGACAGAGACAAAAAGGAGCTGAGAGCCTGTTCTAGGGGGAGGAGAGCATTAAACCCATGTGCTTGGTCTTATCGGACATACCCATTCTCCACCCCGCCCGGCTCCTTTTCAACCAGCACTCTTACTCCCGGATGGGCCAGGCCTTTTGATCAGCCATGGGCAGTGGGTGAAGGTAGGGCTGAGGGAGGCAAGCCTCCACCCTAGCCCCGCCCCTTCTTCTGAGGCCCCGCCTCCCACGGGACCCAAGCTTCCTCCCCGCCCCCTCAGCACAGGGAGCGGGGAAGGCGCATGGCTCCAACCTCCCTGGCCCCGGTGCTCAGGAGCAGCAACACTCCCCCTCCAATACGCCTACAGCAGGCATTCTGGGGGCGGAGTCTGGGCGGGGCCAGGCTGGCGGTTCGGGAAGACAACGCCTCCCCCTGCCTCGCACACCTGCCACCCATGACCACTGCCCCGTGCAGGGGGTTACGGCTAGCACACAACCCAGTTAGCCTCTGTGTGACCCCTGCTCCCCCAGTCTGCGTTCATAAAAACGAGTCGAAAGTCCTCGGGGAGATGAGCTCAGGCAGCTCTCGCTGTCAGGCAGAAAAGATGGAGCAACAATTAATCGCTAGGCAAGTTTTATTAAAGAAAATCACCCTAGATTGGAACATGCACTGAGGTCCTAGGCTGGATCGGGAGCGGTGAGATCTCCGACTCCCGGAAAGGAGATTTTCCAGCCGATCCGCATCCAGCGCTGCCTACTCAGCGTTTGCTCTGAGCGCCGATGAATTCTGCTGCTCCGAGCTCTTTGCAAAGATCCAGGAAACAAGGCCAAATAGGTGGCAGTGATAAGTCTCTCACCCTGGCTCCCGCTCAGTTCGGGGCCCCTCTGGCTTACAAAGGGAGCCCTCCCGAACCTGTGCTGTGGGGGCTGACGCCACGCTCTGTGTGGGAGTCGGCAGCGTTGGGTCTTGCATCTGCAGGCTGCATCTGGGGGCCATCTGCCTCGGGACTTGGCTCATCTCACAGAGCCTCTGTGAGCCGAGCAGCGGGGGTTGGCTTTCAAACACCGTGCGACGCTATGCCCGGGATGGCAGTGATTCAGCACGAGCCAGCAGGAAACAAAAGTGGCGTGGCCTCCAAGGACGCCTCCGCCACGTTCAGTAAAGTGCCATGACCACATGTGAGGAGCAAAATCACGGCTCCCGTGAAGGCAACGGCAAATTTCCCACTGATTTCACTAGGGTTTCCCTCTAGAATGGCCCCAGCTGATTCTGTTTCTAACTCGCCCGGTCACGTTCAAGCTTGCAGAAGAAGGCGTCACAGAGCTATGTTGGAGGTCAGAGGAGACGCGGCGGGTTATATCCCAGGGTATGTCTAGACTACATGCCTCTGCCGACTGGCATGTAAATTAGACATACCGACATAGTCAACAAGCGGGGATTTAAATATCCCCCGCTTCGTTAGAATAAAAATGGCTGCTGCGTTGTGCCGGCTCAGCTGTTTGTCCGCACAAAGCGGCAGTCAAAACGGGGATCGGTCGGCAAGGAAAGCCTTTGTCAACCGATCCTCTAAACCTCATTTCATGAGGCATAAGGCATCGGTCGACAAAGGCTTTCCTTGCCATCTGATCCACATCTTGACTGCCGCTTTGTGCCGACAATCAGCTGAGCCGGCACAGCGCGGCGGCCATTTTTATTCTAATGAAGTGGGGGATATTTAACTCCCCGCTTCATTGAGCTCCCTGGGCGCGCTTGAGCTGTCCCCCTGCGGGTGTGCTCCACGGCTTTGCTCCCCGTCTCCCTGGTCTGCAGGGAGACGCGGAGCACGCCCGCAGCGGGACAGCCCAGGCGCGCCGCAGCTGTCCCACTGCGGGCGTGCTCCGCGGCTTTGCTCCTGTCCCCCTGGTCTGCTGGGGGGGTCCAGCAAAGCCGCTGGACCCCCCCAGCAAACCAGGGAGACCAGGAGAAGCTTTTCTCACCCCGGAGGACACGGGTGGCGACCTGCCGCCCGTGAGCTCCAGGGCGAGAAAAGCCCCATTCATAAGTGTGGATCTGACATAAGTCAGATCCGCGTAAGTCGGGGACTGCCTGTATTTAAAAAGAAAAATGCTCTCGCGACGCACGGAAGGGAGGAAATGCAGAACAGAAAGAGCACTTTCAGAACCAGTACAGAGCTTCATGAGTGGACACCAGACACATGTTTTAACAGCCCGGGCATCAGTACTCAGAGGCCTGAAATGACCCATTTATGTGGTGTAGTGTGGAAACAGGAATGGAAATACATTTAAAATGTCTGTGAGAGAGCCCAACATGGCTCCTGAATGCTAAATGCCTGACTACTGGGCAATGTCCCACGCATTTTTTCATCCATGTGTGGAATAAATTTTGTTCGATGCACCGAGGCCTGTGCTGATGTGCACCACCAGAACAAGCACTAACTGTGGGCACTCTGCTAATTAGTTGGGTGGCACCTGAATCTCTCTGGGAACGCTGGCCCTGGGTTCTCAGGTATTGCAGGTGTCCACTTTGCCTTCTGTGTTTGGCCAGAAAGGTATGACCTTTGTCCTCTGACCTCACCACAGTTGCCCTACCTGTGTAAGCTACAGATCTGGTCACTGAAGTGTGCACACCAGGGAGCCCCTCTTAGGCATCATCCGGTGCAGAATCCAGCTGCTGCTCTTCTTGGGATATTTGTCGTGTGGAACGTAGTAGCCATGGAGCCTGCCCAGCTCTCCAGGGCTTGTCATGGGATTAGCTTTGATGTGTGAAACCCTTTGCACCCTAGCCTGGCTCTAGCCTGCCTTCGACACTACCTCTCTTCCCAACACTTCTGCTAACAGCCCCGTGACAGGGCGTTTGCCTTGCACTGGCCTTTGAGGGGCAAACCCCAGCCCTGAGCAAGGGCTGAGAGCAGAGCCCCAGCTGAGGCAGCTCTGCTAATGAGGACCCAGCTGGGGGCCATATAAAGAAGGGCTCCTGGTGGGAGGGGGAGAACTGACTGATGCTCTGGAGAGAGAGCAGGTGGGACCTGACTGCCAGGGAAGGAGGAGGCTTCCTGAAGGTAGAGCAGAGCTGGGGAAGGCAGGCTGAGCTGGCATTGGAATTAGAGTTCATCCGCAAATTCAATTCACATGCTAATGGTCTCAACTGTAATGAAAGTTAGTTGGGACACTACCATTCAAGGTGCCAACAGCTCTTTGTGTAGACTCTTACGTCAGGAAGGATCCTATCTATTGACTTTCAATCTTATCTGCTTCCTTTTAACTACCCAGTCTTCAGGTGAAACAAAAAACAGGACTGTGTAGCACTTAAAAGACTAACAAGATGGTTTATTAGGTGATGAGCTTTCGTGGGCCAGACCCACTTCCTCAGATCAAATAGTGGAAGAAAATTGTCACAACCATATATACCAAAGGATGCAATTAAAAAAAAGTGAACACATATGAAAAGGACAAACCAAATTTCAGAACAGAAGGGGGATGGGGGAGGGGAGGTAAATGTCTGTGAGCTAATGATCTAAGAGGTGATAATTGGGGAAGCTCTCTTTGTAATGGGTAAGATAATTAGCGTCTTTATTCAAATTTGCATGTAAAGTGTCAAATTTAAGCATGAATGACAGTTCAGAGGATTCTCTTTGAAGTGAAGTCTTAAAAGGCCTTTGAAGCAGGATGCAGGTAATCAAGTCGTTGAGACAGTGTCCTTTCTGGTTGAAATGGCAAGAAACTGTTTTTTCTTTGTGATCTTGTCTAATATCTGTTTTGTGGGCATTGATCCTTTGGCGAAGTGTCTGAGACGTTTGTCCAATGTACATAGCAGACGGACACTTTCGGCACATGATAGCATAAATTATATTTCTGGATGCGCAGGAATATGTGTTCTTGATCTTCTAACTCACTTGGTTAGGTCCAATAATTGTCTGGCCCACGAAAGCTCATCACCTATTAAACCCATCTTGTTAGTCTTTAAAGTGCTACACAGTCCTGTTTTATGTTTCAGCTGCACCCTCCCCTTCCCCTCTCCTATTTATTTTGAGTGTGCACATCCTAAACTCATAACTCCGGTCATCTGAAGAAGTGGGCTGTGCCCACAAAAGCTCATGATACAATCTACCTGTTTTGTTAGTCTATACGGTGCTACCAGACCATTTGTTGTTGTTTTTCTGTAAAGGTATGTATACACTTGCCCGTAGTTCGAACTAGGGAGGCAGATGAAGCATACTGAAGTTGCTAATGAAGCGCGGGATTTAAATATCCTGCGCTTGATTAGCATATTCGCGGCCGGTCACCATTTTAAAAAGCCGGGTTCCCGGAGGAGTAACAGTTAATTCGAGGGAAGGGTTTTGTATCAGACTACCGCGTCTACATGCGGCAAGTTAATTCAGGCTACTGGCTTTTAAAAATGGCAACCGGCCGCGAATATGCTAATCAAGCGTGGGATATTTAAATCCCGCACATCATTAGCAACTTAAGTATGCGTCATTTGCCTCCCTAGTTCGAACTAGGGGGCGAGTGTAGACATACCCTAGCAGACTAACTCAGCTACCCCCTGAATATTCTGGAATAGTTATTCCAAAATAGCACGTTTACACTGCAGGGAAGCCTCAGAATGAGTCCGAGGCAGGCTTCCCTAATGTAGACGTGCTATCTCGATTTAGAGCCCCAGGAGGCACTGGGGAGGAATAACGTAGAACGGCCCTGGTGAGGGGCTAGTTCGAAATAGCAGCAGTGGAGCATCCACACACACCTTCTTTTGAAATAGCTATTTCGGAAGAGGCGTTATCCCTTGTAGAATGAGGTTTACACACTTCAGAATAAGTCACCCATTATTTTGAAATAACGGAACGGCTGTGTAGACGCTCGCATTATTTCGAAATAACGGTAGTTATCTCAAAATAATGGTGCAGTCTAGACACACCCTCCGTGGTCTCAGTGCTACTCCACAGGACAATGCCCCATACCCAAGGTGTGGGGATTCCATAGACACAGGACAATGTGAGGGCTGTCTCGTTATACCGTACATGACCTGCAATTCAGCCAGCTTCTTACCAGGGCACCGTGGTGCCCACCAAGAGTCGCCTTCCGTCCTCTGAATTAGACTCTTGTTTGAAAGAGGGTACGCTCTGCTGGTGACATTTTGACTCCCATGCACTAACCGGTCAAAGCTGTTCATTTTATTCTGGTAGGAGAATGTTGAAAGCTCTGGGAGAAAACGGGATGGAGCTGGGGCTTTGCCACGTGAACACGTAAGGCGAGGAAGAAATCAGACTCACGTATTTCCCTCCCCAGGGTTAAAATACAACGCCACCATCGACGAGCGACGGTACACGCCTCGGGCTCATCTGGATGAAAACAGCGACCGGCACACTCAGAAGCTGGTCACGTTGTCGGCCGGAGAAGAACACTGTGACAAGCTACATTTTCACGTCCTGGTAAGTAGAAATGGGACCAAACTTGGAGATTCCCTTGGTAGTCAGTGGAGAGTTAGATCCAGCCAGGTAGAAGACTTCTGCTTGGCAAGGATCTTCATGCAAAACAGAAACACATCAGGAAGCAAGCAAAGAGGCAAAGCGGATGTGCCTGGAGTGCATCACATGGCTGGAAATCAGGCGAGGGTTTATTTCTACGTCCGGATTTATTATGGCTGGGTTTGATGTGGTTAAGGATGAAATCCTCTCCCAGGGAGCTGCTGAAATTTTATAGCTGCTCAGGCTGCTATGCGAGCCAGCATGGGGTCTGAACGCCTTCCGATCCCTGGTTTATTCTTTTTTCTAAAAGCCTTTTATCATGTCAGCACTGTCGTGTTTGGAATTCATACCTGGTAGCACTGATCTCTTTTGAGGACGCCTTTGACAAGGTCCCTCACCAAATGCACTTAAGCAAAGTAACCAGTTGTGAGAGAAGAGGGAAGGTCCTTTCACGGATCAGTGACTAGTTAAAAGATAGATAACAAAGGGTAGAAATAAATTGTAGTGTCTCCTACTGATCTATATAGGACCAGCACTGGTCAACATCTTCATACAGGACCTTGGAAAAGGTGTGAATAGCAAGGTAACAACATTTGAGGTATGTCTAGACTACACCTCTCTGTCTACAGAGAGATGTAGATTAGGCACGTCGAAATTGCTAAGAAAGCAGGGATTTAAATATCCCGCGCTTCATTAGCATAAACATGACCACCTATTTTTTCGACATGGAGCTTTTTCGGGAAAAAAACGGCAGTCTAGACGGGGATCTGTCGAAAAATAAACACTTTTTTGACAGATCCTGTAAATCTCATTTTGAATACAGGATCTGTCGAAAAAGAGTTTATTTTTCGACAGATCCCTGTCTAGATTGCCATTTTTTTTTTTTTCGAAAAAGCTGTTGGGGAAAAAAAGGTGGCCATGTTTATGCTAATATTTAAATCCCTGCTTCCTTAGCAATTTCGACGTGCCTAATCTACAGCTCTCTGTCTACAGAGAGGTGTAGTCTAGTCATAGCCTTGCAGATGATTCACTATTACTCTAACTAGATAAGTTTAAAACTATTTGTCAAGCGTTACAAAAGGATCTCACTACAATGAGCAGATGGGACGCAAAGTGGCAGATGAAACTGAGTATTCATCAATGCCAAAGAACGTACATTGGAAAAAATAATTCCAACTATCCACACAAAATGGCAGAGTCTAAATTACTGTTACCTCTCAAGAAAGAGATTTTGAAGTCACTGGGGGTAGCTCCCCAAAATCATCACGCCAATGTGTGGTGGCAATAAAAAAAAAAGCGAACACAATGGTGAGGACTATTAAGAAAGGGATAGATGATAAAACAGAAAGTCTCATGCTGCCACTATATAAAGCCATGATATACACCACACCTGGAATAATGTGTGCATTTCTGGTGGCCCCATCTCAAAAAGATATACAGGTTGAACCTCTCTAATCTGGCACCAACAGGATCTGAACCAGAGAATTTGCCAGACCACAGGACCTCCATATTGTCTAGCAGCGTTACCAACACTTCAACTGCTTACTGGCCTCTGAGAAGACATGGAGGGGTAAATTAGAGCTAAATCACAACACAGAACACAGAGCCAGGACTGGGGGCTGTAAACAAACCTTATGGGACTGTGGGAAACTTGGCCACACCATGATAAGTGGACGTCTGGCAAACTAGAATCCTGCTGGACCACAGATGTGGCTGAATCAGAGTGCGGGAATAGAAAGGTTCAACCTGTAAGAGAACTGGAAATGATGCTGATAAGGAGAATGAAAATGATTAGAGATGTGGAACAGCTTCTGTATGAGGAGAGATTTAAAAGACTGGGACTGTTCGTTTTAGAGAAGAGATGAATCTGAGGACTAGAATAAAGATCTACAAAATCATGACTGGTGTGAAGAAAGTGAATAAGGAAGGGTTATTTAGCATGGGTCATAATAGGGGGCTCAGCCAATGAAGTTAATAGATGGCGGGTTTACAACAAACCCTGAGGAAGTACATCTGCACACAATGCAGTCGGCCTGTGGAACTCCTTGCCAGGGGATGTTGTGAAGGGTAAGTGCCATCAATGGCTCTCAGCCAAGTCGGTCAGGGAGACAACTACATACTCAAGAGCTGAGTCTACATTGGCGCGATCCTGTGCAAAAGCGGCCGCTTTAGTGCCAAAACTTGCTGCCTGTCTACACTGGCCGCGTGCTCTTGCGCAAGAGCGCTGATGTTCTAATGTATGAAATCAGGGCTTCTTGCTCCAGAACGCTGATGCTCCCGCTCAGGAATAAGCCCTTTTGCACGACTGTTCTTGCGCAAGAGGCCAGTGTAGACAGGCAACATGACTTTCTTGCGCAAGAGAGCGTCTACACTGGCATGGAGGCTCTTGCGTAAAAGCACATGCCAGTGTAGGCGCTCTCTTCTGGAAGAGTTCTTGTGCAAGAAGCTGCCGGTGTAGACATAGCCAAGGTGCCCTAAATATGTTCTTACATTCTCTGCCTCTAGGACACAGCAGACTATGTGAAGCCCGTGACGTTTTCAGTCGAATACGGGCTGGCGAGCCCCGACCATGGTCCCATGCTGGATGACGGCTGGCCAACTGCGCTGAAAGTCTCCGTACGTAACGGTCGCTGTGCACTAGTTACCAAGAGCACCTTTCACCCCCGGGTCTCGGAGCGCTTTGTGGGGGTGGCTAAGGCTTATTCTCACCGTTGTATAGCTGAGGAAACTGAGGCACAGAGCAGCTCCATGAGGGTGGGTAATAATTTTTGATGGGAGGGGGCCACTCCAAGAATTTGGTAAGGGGTCAAGGGCCACACTCTGGGATAAGGGGTCTGGGATGGAGGTGGAGCAGGTTTGCTTTGTGCCAGCTGTGCCCCCAGGGACTATCCCTGGGAGATCCCCCTGGTGTGAGGAGGATTAATATAAAGCCAGCAGGAATAACTCCCATCACCCCCCATGCCAGATACCAGCTCCCGGCATAAGGGAGGGGGGGGACACGACCACAAAGGGGGCACGGGATGGACATTCTCAAGTCCCCCAGGGGGCTTTGGGGCATACGTTAAAACTGCCCCCTGGGGCCAGGAATGCTCCACGGGGAATAGAAAATCAACTCCGAAGGATGCAATACCCTGAACCAACGTTACGCTCCCCTCTTCTGGATCCAGTGTGATCGGAGCAGGGCTCTTGTCTTCCCCTAGGGAGATAGAATTCTAGCTTTCCTGCAGGTAGCAAAGACTTATGGGTCAGGAGTTTCCCGTACATGTGCCTTGCATCTCACCCTAGCTGTGTTTGCAAGAGGAGCAGGGCTAACCCTACATTCTAACTGAAGTGCTTACCCAAGAGCCTCTAGTCACTTCATTTGGGTACAGTAGCCTTCACTTCCTGTCCTAAACTGTTGCATTACATGGCTGCATTTTGCCAAACCGTCAGCATGCTATGCCGTGAAGCCTGCTTCTGTGGGATTAGAGAGGTTCATCCTGTATTATCATTTTCTCTAAACACTTTGGGCTAGATCCTCACCCCGTGTAAATTAGCAGGGATGGAGCTACACTGATTTACACCCGCGGAGTATCTGGCTCTGCCCTGGAGTTTTAAAAATCACAGCAGCCGTGTCTTAATTAAAGTAAACAAAAGAGAAAGCAAAGAAGGCAGCTGCTAATGGAGTGTGTATTCCCGGTGTGATTAGACATCAAGCGTGACGTCTCTGCCGGCTGGATGTTCGATTTGTTCTGATGCTTGGAAGATTTGCACTCCAGGTTGCAATTGAAAAAAAGCAAAACCAAAGCCATTGGAAAGCTAAGATTGCTCCTCTACTGTATCCCTTAACGCAATACTGTTGCGCCTTTACCTTCCCATTGGGCAGACGATCAAGAATGGCTCTTGGATTGTCTATTTGCGGTGTGAATTTTGGGTGTGTGTGTTGTTTTTTAAGCATTTAGTGTGTGGGTTCACAGTATGTGACAATTCCTCTCCCCGTGTGCAGTGCACATCAAAACTCCATGTGGATTTCGTGTGTTCTCCCTTTTCAGGTGCCTTTCTGGAACGGATGCAATGAGGACGAACACTGTGTCCCTGACCTGGTCCTGGATGCTAAAAACGATATTCCAACCACCACGTGAGTAGATAATCCAGACTGAATCCTCCAGGAAGTCACGTCGTAAAAGGCAGAGGATTTCTGAAATCGGATCATAGGTTTAACTCACCTCGTTACAGAGGATTTTGTCCTGAATTGTTTTCCTCTTTCCCTGAGTGTGTCTACACTGCATCGTAATGCGAAATAAGATAAGCAATCTGAGCTACACACATTGCGTATCTTATATTGTTGCAATTTCAAAAGAGCTTATTTCGTCATTTGGCACTGTCTACACAGAGCCCAATTTCGAAATAAAGCGCTATTCTGAAACGTCCCTTATCCTGGTAGAATGAGGTTTACCGGGACGTCAGAATAGCGAGCCCAAAATAACGGGCTTGCTGTGAAGCCGCAGGATAGCTACTTCAGGATATCCCAAAATAGCGTTGCAGTGTCGACATACCTTCTCTGTTTTGGCTTTTGCACTGAAATTAACCATCTGTGGTTCACGTCCCATACACATGCACCCATGTTAACAAATAAGGAAATCCATCGCCATCAAGAGATGCATGCAGGAGATGAATCACGCAGCCCTAATTATTTTTTGTTTGGTTTGGGGAAGGGGTGGTTTTTATGGAGTTTTTGTTGTGGTTTCCAACAGGCTTATCAAATTATAATGAGTCTTTGTTTGATGTGGCTGGGCTGGTTTGCCCTCGGCAACGGATTTCAGAGGCATTTTCATCACGTTTTTCCATTTTTAGTCCCAAAATGAGGCTCTTGTTTGGATTCCCCCCCTGTAACTCTAACCACATTGCCACGGGCTTGCCTGTGCCCAAAGGCAGAGTAGCAAGCTGCCTGAAGAGGCTGGCGTCTGACTGACAGCATTAGCGGAAGGAGTTAAACCTGCCTGGTTCTGAAAGTTATTCACCAAGCAGCCCCCCACGATTGCTGAGTCTGACCCTAACTTTGCCCCATTCTGTGTTCCATGGGAACAAAGCCACTGTCCCGACAGAGCCCAGGACAGCTCGTCCGGCGTCATGTCTCTGACTGGTCAGTGGAAGGTGTCAAGACCCCGCAGTGGAATAATCACATCTTAGGTCTCATGCTGATCTCTGATCCGGGGCAACTGGCTTCAGCCCGGCAGTCGAATGTCTGTTATGGTCGTGCTGTCTGGGGGGACACGGGAGCGAGGGACCTGATTCCGGAACCCCCGCTGGCTGTGAATTCTTTGTTGTTTTCACCAACTCCGCCACAAATGGAAACCCCAGAGCCACCATAAGCCAGATCAAGGGATCACGGCCAGTCCCTCCGACTCTCTGGTCCCCAGGCCACGAGGGGCTGTGCTAGATGGAAGCTTTACTCCGACTCTCACATAGGTGCCCGGTCACCCCCAGCCCTGAGCGGTGAGTTAGGGGCCCGGCTCCACCCAAACTTGCCCCCGGCTGCCTCCTGCGCTCGCTGTCCCAGGACGCTGCTCTAACGTGCTGCGCTGTCGGTGGGACTCCCCCAGAGCATTTTAACTCACCCAGCAGCAGCAGGCGGGGCCAGGGAAAGTACGGCGTGGGGGGGGCGCAGGCAGCAGTGTCCAGAGACCCGTCCGGGAGCCACTGCCAGAATGGGGTGCCCCCAGGTAAGTGTGGCACCTCCACTCATCCCCCCAACATCCATCCCTTTATGCACCCCACTCCCTCCAGCACCTGCACCCTCTCCCTCCACCTGCCATCCTGCCCCCAAATGCCTCCCTATCTCCTAAGTCCCCAAATTCCCTCCCCGAGTCTGCACCCCGGACTCCGAGCTCCTGCCCAGGATCAGAGCCTGCACCCCACACCTACACCCAAACTCCCTCCCACAGCATGCCCTCCAATCGCCTGCTCCACCCCCGAGCCGGCACCCAACACCCGAACTCCCTCCCAGCGCCCGCATTCCTCCCCCACCTAAAGTCCCTCCTAGAGCCTTAGGGGTGGGGGGGAGGGAGTGTAGTCCATGGTCATTTTGGGCACCACCAACATTTCTGCAAACCTGTCCCCCCTCCACCCCCCCCCCCGAGGCCCCGGTCCCAAGAGTCACCCAAGTGTAGTTGCATCTTACATCTCAAGGCAAAGGCAAGGCTGACAGCCAGTTCTGTAATAAACAGGCCCAGGTGTATTAGCTAGGGAAAAGAGATGAGTGGCAATGGGAGTACCTAATGACTGGAAGGTAGCTAACGTGACACCAATATTTAAAAAGGGCTGTAGAGGCGATCCTGGCAATTACAGACCGGTAAGTCTAACTTCAGTACCGGGCAAATTAGTCGAAACAATAGTAAAGAATAAAATTGTGAAGCATGTAGAAGAACATAATTTGTTGGACAAAAGTCAACATGGTTTCTGTAAAGGGAAATCCTGTCTTACTAATCTATTAGAGTTCTTTGAAGGGGTTAACAAACATGCGGACAAGGGGGATCCAGTAGATATAGTATACTTGGATTTTCAGAAAGCCTTTGACAAGGTCCCTCACCAAAGGCTCTTGTGTAAATTACATGGCCATGGGACAAGAGGGAAGCTCCTTTCTTGGATTGAGAACTGGTTAAAAGACAGGAAACAAAGGGTAGGAATAAATGGTAAATTTTCAGATTGGAGAGGGGTAACTAGTGGTGTCCCCCAAGGGTCAGTCCTGGGACCAATCCTGTTCAACTTATTCATAAATGATCTGGAGAAAGGGGTAAGCAGTGAGGTAGTAAAGTTTGCAGATGATACCAAACTGTTTAGGATAGTCAAGACAGAAGCAGACTGTGAGGGACTCCAAGAGGATCTCACCAAACTGAGTGATTGGGCAACAACATGGCAAATGAAATGTAATGTGGATAAGTGTAAAGTAATGCACATCGGGAAAAATAACCCCGACTATACGTACAGTATGACGGGGGCTAATTTGGCTACGACAAATCAGGAAAGAGATCTTGGAGTTATCGTGGACAGTTCTCTGAAAACTTCCACACAGTGTGCAGCGGCCGTCAAAAAGGCAAATAGGATGCTAGGAATTATTTAGAAAGGGATAGAAAATAAGACCCAGAATATCTTACTGCCCCTGTATAAAACTATGGTACGCCCACATCTTGAATACTGTGTACAGATGTGGTCTCCTCACCTCAAAAAAGATATTTTGGCCTTGGAAAGGGTTCAGAAAAAGGCAACTAAAATGATTAGGGGTTTGGAACGGGTCCCATATGAGGAGAGGTTAAAGTGACTGGGACTTTTCAGTTTAGAAAAGAGGAGACTGAGGGGGGATATGATAGAGGTATATAAAAGGATGGGTGGTGTGGAGAGGGCGAATAAAGAAAAGTTATTTATTAGTTCCCATAATAAAAGAACTAGAGGACACCAAATGAAGTTAATGGGTATCAGGTTTAAAACTAATAAAAGAAAGTTCTTCTTCACACAGCGTATAGTCAACCTGTGGAACTCCTTGCCAGAGGAGGCTGTGAAGGCTAGGACTGTAACAGAGTTTAAAGAGAAGCTAGATAATTTCATGGTGGTTAGGTCCATTTCTATCCCCTAGCTAATAGCCATTTATGGACCTAACCGCCATGAAATTATCTGTTTGTCAGAGGCTGGAGAAGGATGGCAGGAGACAAATCGCTAGATCATTGCCTTCGGTCCACCTTCTCTGGGGCACCTGGTGTTGGCCGCTGTCGGTAGACAGGCTACTGGGCTAGATGGACCTTTGGTCTGACCCAGTATGGCTGTTCTTATGAGTTCTTTTGGAAGAAGAGGAAAGAGGAAAAAGCACAGGTGCCCAATAAGCCGTCCATTCCGTGTGGACACTATCTTTCCAAAATGCAGATTGCTTTCTTTATGCCTTTTTGCAGTGTAGACGCTTTCTTTCGGAAGAAGTTTCTTCAGAAGATCTCTTCCGGAAAAGCTGCTTCCGAAAGAAGCCTGCAGTCTAGACACAGCCTTAGTGAAACAGATTTTCCTAATATCCAACCTAGAACTCCCCATGGCCACTTTAGCCCATTGCTCCTCATTCTGCCATCTGTCCCCACTGAAACCAGCTTCTCTCCATCCTCTTTGGAACCCCCCTTCAGGGAGTTGAAGGCTGCTCTCAAATCCCCTCTCACTCTTCCCTTCTGCAGACTAAACAAACCCAAATCCCTCAGCCTCTCCTCATAGGTCATATGCTCCAGCCCCCTAATCATTTTGGTCGCCCTCCACTGGACCCTCTCCAATTCATCCACATCCTTTCTGTAATGGGGGGCCCAGAATTGGATGCAATACTCCAGGGCTGTGTCTAGACTGCATCCTTTTCCGGAAAAGGGATGCAGATTAGACACATCGCAATTGCAAATGAAGTGGGGATTTAAATCCCCCACTTCATTTGCATAAACATGGCTGCTGCTTTTTTCCGGCTCGGAGCTTTGCTGGCAAAAAGCGTCAGCCTAGACGGGATCTTTCAGAAAATAAAGCCTTTTCCGAAAGATCCCTTATTCCTTATTTTAAGAGGAATAAGGGATCGTTCGGAAAAGGGTTTATTTTCTGAAAGATCCGCATCTAGACTGGCACTTTTTTCCGGCAAAGCTCCGTGCCGGAAAAAAGCGGCAGCCTTGTTTATGCAAATGAAGTGGGGGGGGGGGATTTAAATCCCCGCTTCATTTGCAATTGCGATGTGTCTAATTTGCATCCCTTTTACGGAAAAGGGATGCAGTCTAGACACAGCCCAGATGCCGAATAAAGGGGACTGATCACCTCTCTAGATCTGCTGGAAATGCTCCTCCTAATTTCCCTTCAAGGTAACCAGTATAATGACCTCAAACCCACCTTCCCCTGAAAGGATGAATGAAAACCCTGAATCCAAGCAGTCCTCAGTCAAAACCCCAATCCAAATTTTGTGGTCCTTACTCATTGATTCGTCTTTTGGCCCTGATTTAGCAAGATATTTAAGCACCTGCCTAACACTACATATGTAAGCCGTGGCAGCCCGTCAATACAAGCAAACTAGGCGGTCCCGTAGGGCGCCAAGATAAACAGCCATTGAGGGCTTTGGAGGCGGGGGTGCCGATTGCGCGTTTCGCCTAGGGCGCCAGTTGCCAGCAGCTCGTCTAGGGCCACTCCTGTATGTAAGTCTCCCCTTGGCTTCAGTGGAGCTGTTCAGATGCCTGATGTTTGCTGAATAGGGGCCTTCGTGTTTCATCTGAAACTGTACGTGTGCCACTATTTCTGAACGCCGTCTACAGCTCCCACGGCAAACGATCGTGGCCGGGCGCAGTTTTTTTTATGGTTTGCTCTTCTGCATCAAGTTTCCAATCCAACTTCCGCTGACGTCAGGGGAGTTTTCCCGTTGGCAGGGCCCTGCCAAATCCATGGTCCATTGATGTCAATGTCACGGTCGTGACATTTTCAGAATCTCGCATGTCACCGGTTCAGAGCTTGAAAGCTTGCACTTCCCAGCATCGGAACACAGCAGGAAGATGTACTTAAAAATCACAAAATATAAACCTGCAAAGCCCCTAAGAGTCCGTGGTTCTCCCACTGGAGGGCCTGACCGAAAAGGGGGCCATAAATGCAAAGCTATTCGAGCGGAACTGCAGAATTGCCACCCTTATTGCTTCCGCGCTGGGGAGTGGCAGTTGCTGCCCAGGCACCTGCCAGCAGCAGTCTAGAAGTGAGGGTGGCATTGGTGCTGTTACTTCTGTGCTGTTGCTGGCGGCAGTGCTGTCTTTAGAGCTGGGGGTCTAGCCAGCAGCTGCTGTCCTCCAGATGCCCAGCTCTGAAGGAGAGGGTAAAAGTGCACCAAAGGCCAGATTTCACCGGGGAGACCAGATTCCATGATCCGTGTTTTTGGTGGAGCTCTACCCATTGACTTCGAAGGCTGTCAGATCAGGTCCCCAAAGAGACAAAAATCTAGGGGTCATTTCTGCTGAGAAGAACTGTCCGCTTTTCTGGAATAACTTGCCAGCTGTCTACACTGGCCCCTTGAATTTCCGGAAAAGCACTGACGATCTAATGTAAAATCGTCAGTGTTTCTCCGGAAAAACTATGCTGCTCCCATTCGGGCAAAAGTCCTTTTCCGGAAAACTGTTCCAAAAAGCGGCCAGTGTAGACAGCCCAGTAGTCTTTTCCGCAAAAAAGCCCCGATCACGAAAACGGCGATCGGGGCTTTTTTGCGGAAAAGCGCATCTACATTGGCATGGACGCTTTTCTGCAAAAAGTGCTTTTCCGGAAAAGCATCTTGCCAATGTAGACGCGCTTTTTCCGAAAATGCTTATAACGGAAAACTTTTCCGTTATAAGCATTTCCGGAAAAGGGTGCCAGTGTAGACGTAGCCATATGGATTAAACACTGTTGCACAGAGAGTCTTGCATTCACTATAATAGCTGAAGGCAAATTCCTCATTTCCAGCGGGCTTATATACAAACTGATCAGTACTTTTATTTAACCAGCTGACATGCAGTAAAAATAAATCCTCATTTGCCCAATTGGAATCGCTCAGCGCTCAACTTACTGCGTGTCGATGCATAACAATCACGTCAGCTGCATCCTCTATCCGCAGATAAACTCTCTAGAGTATGAAGCCCCTGATTCTAGTCGATCTTAGGTCCTACGTGTCTTCCAGAGCTTTACAGATGAAGTCCTCTAAGCACAACGCCAAGATGGCCGCTGCTTTAATGCTCTGCTTTTCCTGCAGGGAGTATTGCAGGAGAGTCTTGAGGAAGTCGCCGTCGGATTGCGCCGCCTACACGCTGTCTTTTGATACGCCCATTTTTATCATCGAGAGCACACGGAGAAGGGTGGCGGTGGAAGCGATCCTGGAGAACAAAGGCGAAAACGCCTACAGCGCTGTCCTGAACATTTCCTTCTCCAGGAATCTGCAGTTTGCTAGCTTGATTCAGAAGGTAAGAGCCCTGAGGGGTCGCTCCATACGTTTGCACTGGTGCCGGGAGCAATTCATTGCCAGTAAGGCAAAAAAATGACCATCAGTCACTGACCGGCCCTGCCCCGGTGAAGGTTTTGCCGCTGACTTTAGCGGAAACGAAATTGGGCCAATAAAGAGGCGTTGTTGATGCTAAGGAGGCGGGATTGGCAAAGTCGTGTGTTTTAGTCCACGCAGTTTACTCCGCACTATCACTGTTCTGTTGCATTTCCCTTGCCCCTTCCATGGTCGTAAAAAGAGTCCTTTGGCCTTGTGATAGACCAGGCCGGATCTGGGCACGGCTGAGGGTGTCCATTCATGGCGAATTGCTCAAATCCAAGCCTGAGCAATGTACGGCCTGCAAGCCACACGCGGCCCACAGGGGCTCACTGTGCGGCCCATGATGACTACGGGTGGCACGGCCCCATCCGATCTGCCGGCCCGGCAGAGGAGCAGAGCACCACCGAGGAGGGGCGATTCTCACGGCCGGGTTGCCTGCGTGCAGCTCCTGCGTGAGGAGGCAGGGCGTGAGCCAGAGGGAGGGACGTGGCGTTGTGACGTCATGGCCAGCAACTGCCGGATTCAGAAAGTCTCCGGCAACCCCGCAACCTAGAAGGCAGAAGCCAGGTAGGGGAGGGGAAGGGGCTTGTGCTGAGGGGAGGGGGGCAGGTCAGGAAAGGGGAAGGCACCAAGGAACAAGGTGCAAGAGAAACAAATGCCAGGGGGCCAAGTGGAGACAATGAGGGGAGGTGTCGGTGGGAGGGGGCACAGGGTGATGCTGGGAGAGGAGAGGCTAAGGGCATTGGGAGCCGTATGTGGTGCAGGCCTGATTTAACTGAAAAATTCTTAATAAAGTATCACCCACCCCCACCCCCCCAACATACCCTTGTGGCTAGGGTTGCCAGATGTCCAGTTTTCTAACGGACAGTCTGGTATTTGCGCTCTCTGCCCGGGAAAAAATTTCAGAAAATATTGGACATGTGCAATGCCCGGTATTTTCTGAATTTCCGGCTGGGCACTGAACGGAAGCTTCAGGGTGTGGAGGTGGGGGAGATGCGTGGAGCTTCCTTCACCTGCCACGGCCCTGCAAGGAGGCCTCCCCCCACCCGTCGATGGAGCCATGTAGATTAGGCTGAAATGAGGGAAATGAAGCCGCGATTTAAATAATCGCGGCTTCATTTAAATTTAAATGGCTGCCGCACTCTGCCGACCAGCTGATGATCAGCTGTTTGTTGGCAGATCTGGGCAGTCTGGACGCGCCGCTGTCGACAAGCCTTTGTTGACCGGCGCAGGTAAACCTCGTTTCATAAGGCATACCTGCGCCGGTCAACAAAGGCTTCCTTGTCGACATTGGCGTGTCCAGACTGCCCCATCTGCCGACAAACAGCTGATCATCAGCTGGGCGGCAGAGTGCGGCAGCCATTTAAATTTAAATGAAGCCGCGATTATTTAAATCGCGGCTTCATTTCCCTCATTTCAGCCTAATCTACATGGCTCCATCGACGGGTGGGGGGAGGCCTCCTTGCAGGGCCGTGGCAGGTGAAGGAAGCTCCACGCATCTCCCCCACCTCCACACCCTGACTGGCCTGGGGGCAGGGGAGTGCGCGAAGCCTCCTCCGCTCTGCCCCCACCCTGTGAGCAGCGCGGGCGCCTAACTGGCCTGGGGGCGGGGGCGTGGCAGGACCTCCACGGGCCGGATCCACCTGGCAGAGGCTCTTTTTCCTCCATCGCTGCCGCTCACGCCCCAGAGGAGGGCTGGCCAGCGGCTTTCAGAGCAGCCTGCGATGGTTTTAGCAGAACCGCCGGGGAAGCACGTCGGGCCGTCGGCGACCGTCGTTTTGGAGCGTCGGCTGTGCCGTCCTGAGAGATGGGCGGTGGCTCGCGCTGCCGTTTGTGGTAACGGGACCCTCTTGTGTTCCCTGGCAGGACGAGTCCGATGTCAATATTGAGTGCGTGAACGAAGAAAAGCGGCCCAACAAGAAGGTGTGCAATGTCAGCTACCCCTTCTTCCGCGCCAAAGCGAAGGTAAAGGCCGTTTCCGTTATTTCACCCGTCAAGCCCGAATGAAACACCCAGGCGTGGACCAGGGCTGGGGTCAGGATCGGGCCCAACAAGGCTGGGCCAAATTTGCTGTCCTTTCTGTGTCAGAAAGCGGGGACAATCGGTCAGCAAGGAGGTTTCAGCAGCATAAAAGCGGCATTGAATCCTAGCGGATCGTCGGCAGCCGAATTGAAGCCAGTCACGAATCTGACGTTAATCTTTCGGCATGGCTTAACGTGGGCTCACTGCTAGTAACTTATCACCAGCGTCCCTGCCTTACAAAATGAGTCCCCTGTTCCTGCATAGGTAGAACAAGCTAAATTCTTCTTTCTTTCTTTCCAACCGGACCCTCTGCCCCTCACTCACCATGCTGGAGATCCTGAGCCCTTCACGCGAATGTGCGCACAAACAAAAGGGAGAGTGCGACAGAGGGAAAGAAACCTCCCTCGTAGTAGAGCGGGGAAGTGTGTGTCGTGCCTAAAGGCATTTTCACTGGGAGTAATTCCAGAGAAACTCCTCGGTATCGTGCTTTTTATCCCTGTGAATTCATGTTCGTGATGTACCGGCTAATATCTAGGAAACCCTGCTCCGATACGGGAATGAATTGAGTTGAAAGCCGGTTGGTTATAGGTGGGCTCACAGACACACCTCGCTTGTTCTTCAAATCACAGTCAGGCTGAAAGGGTCCACTGAGATCAGAGCGCCTTGCACATGCCGTGGGACAGCCCAAGACACACCGGGTGGGAGAAAGGCATAAAATACCTTGTGTGTGACAGATGAGGCCAGGAGTGGCAGACGGTCCCGAAAAGTGTGAGGCCATGTACAGCCCCTTTCCCTCTGGGTCTCCCCTCCTCCCCCCGGCACCGCCTTTCTTCCTGAGCCCACATCCTCGTGCCACCCATCCCCCCCAAAGCCCTGCCCCTGCAACACCCGTCTCCTGAGGCCCCACCCTCACACTGCCTGGTCTCCTGAGGCCCCGCCCCCTCACCACCCGGTCTCCTGAGGCCCCGCCCCCACACCTCCCATTCTCCTGAGACCCTGTCCCCACACCTCCCTGTCTCCTGTGGCCCCGCCCCCTCACCACCCGGTCTCCTGAAGGCCCCGCCCCCACACCTTCCATTCTCCTGAGACCCTGTCCCCACACCGCCCTGTCTCCTGAGGCCCCGCCCCCGCACCACCAGGTCTCCTGAAGGCTCTGCCCCCCACTTCCCATTCTCCTGAGGCCCCGTCCCCACACTGCCCTGTCTCCTGAGGCCCTACCCCCACACCGTCCATTTTCCTGAGGCCCTGCCCCTATACAGCCCCCTTCCCTCTGGAGACCCCTTTGCTCTACCCCTTTTCCTCTCACCCTCATGCTGCCCATTCCCAAGACCCTATCCCCATACAGACCCTTCCCCCAATGCCCCATTCTCACATCATTTCTTCCCCCCAATATCCTGCCCCCTGCTTACTCCTGTCCATCTGCTCCCGCTGCCTGTCCCTCTCTGTCCCAGCGCCCCTGGATGGGGAACTGAGGCACAGCAAGATTAAGTCACTTGCCCAAGGACACCTAGCCAGCCTGCAGCAGACTCGGGAATTGAACCCAGATCTCCTCCCCGCGTTCCATTCTGGCAATGGAGCACCCCTGGATGTGGAGGTTTTCGCAAGCCAAATCGAAAGCCCGGTTTCAGTGTTGCATTTGAGCTGAAGGAAAATCGTGGGCATGATTTTGCCTCTGCCTTCAAATTTCACATCTCTGGTGTTTCTGGCAGCTTTTACTCACACGGGTTTTTTTCTTCTTCTAAGCCAGAAAACAAAAGTGATTGGTAGTTTATTAAACTGCCAACTCCCAGCTCTATTCCAGAATAGAGTTAGCAGCTCTCTCCATCCCCTGGATGGTGTGAGAGAAGCCACTGGGGTGACAGGCAGACACGTTGGAAAATAAAGAAGCAGGTTGTCATAGAAGCCTTTCCAGACTCAACACAATCTATTCGTCTGAAACCTTTGCCTGACTGAAGCGCGAAAATAATGGAAGGGCGAATTTCAGCCGTGCAATCACGCACTCGTATGTGCTGGTGGCCATAAAATAAGACAGAGCAGGCCAAGTCCACATGACCTACAGGGGCTAAGAATGCATCGGCGTGGCATCGGGTAGTCCAGATCCTGCCAAAACAAAGACAAGCTGGAAAGGCAAATTTGGCCCTGGGAGCAGGAGCAGAATTGTAATATTCTAATCAGCTGTGCAGTCCCAGACAGTTTGAGGTCATTGCCACAGGGGTTTTTTTCAGACCTGCCTTTAATGACATTTTATTGTTGTTGGACCAGCTCTTTGGCGCGTCTGATCGCCATCGGTGGAAACGGTGCCTCAGATGTGAGTTAATCGTGACACACAGCGAGCCTGGCCGGCCTTTGAAACAAAGGATTTTTGTGCTCTCCTCGAAATAATCACAATTTTAAAACACAAACCACCAAGTCAGGAGCTCCTTTCCCTGGAAAGATAGGACTCAGCTTGAAGCCTGCCAGCCTCTCTTGTTATGTGTCATCCACAATCGTTCCCCCACACACTGTGTGAGTGGCTGGAAAGTTGTGCCATGTTGCAATAGGGGTAAGGGGAAAAGATGGTGGCCAAGGAAAAGCCCGTGTCTGCGACAGCTGGATAAGTTTGTGTTTTTAATGCCTTTTTTCCCAATCTGTTTTTAATCTCTGCAGGTGGCTTTTCGCCTGGATTTCGAATTCAGCAAGTCTATTTTTCTTCAAAGCATGGAGATCTATCTGACTGCCAACAGGTTAATGACTGCATCGTTGTTCTTTTCCCTGTGCACATATGTACTGCCTTTATTGTCTTGTCTGCACAGATCCCATTGTAGAACGCCTGTTGCAGCCTCACTGTGGATAGTTTTCACCTCTCCCCTTCCCCCCCTGCTCCTCCATGCAACGGCAGCTGGGACCTTTAATTAGAGTGTGTTTGCAGGGTGCAGATACTCCACAGCTGTATTCATGGTTGGCAAGAGCCCGCATTTCGATCTTCAATGTCTATTAGCATCGTTCAGCAAAGCTGGCAACCTCTGCTCCGGAGGCACCCAGGGCCTAGCATATGGAAATTAAATTACCTTTGGCTGTTAGAAAATATGCAGTATTGTATTTGTCAGTCATGGCGCACTCTCCCTCTGTTTATCTGATGTGCGTCAGCTGCCAGCAACCTTCTAGGGCATGTGGAGGAATAGAAGGTGGCGCTTGCCAATGGTTTTCCGTTTTCCCAAACACAAACGCTCCCAGTAAAAATGCCTCATGCTTGCAAAGTTCGGCTCACCCTGTTGCCCGGCACGAGTAAATATTTTTGACAAGCAAGTAAAACCTGAGTAGGGTTTTGTGGCTTGTTTGTCTCCCATCCCACCCCCCATCCGTCATTGCACGGCAGCTGTGTGGTGTGAGGAGACTTTTGGCTACCCAAATGCACGGCCTTATGGCCTCGACTTGGGAAAAGTTACGGAGGGAAATCTGTTTGCCTGCTTGTTCGCCGGTAACATTTTTCTATGGCTTCTGCACACACTTGCGAGGCATCTTCCACAAGAGGGCAAATCCTGACTCATCCACAATTGGCCTCCAAGGGTATGTCCACACTGCATTGTAAACTTGGGCCTGAGGGAGCCTGGCTCCTGGCCTCAGTGTTTCCTAACCCATCAGCGTCTACACTGCTCTGGGTTTACGAGTGGTTGGATCTGGGTCTCTCAGCCACGTGGACACGTCCATTCTGCACTGCCCACATCTTGTGCCGGGGGCCTGCAGCTTGAGCTGTGTCCACAGAGCCATCCCAGCCCTAGGATGGTTCGGGGTGGCTGCCCAGGGCCCCGCGTTTTGGGGGGCCCTGCAGCAGCCACCTCACCCTTCCCACAGACAGGACCTTGGGGGTGCTCCACTTCCTGCTGCCGCAGAGAAGCGGAGTGCAGTGGGCCGGGAGAGGGTGGCAGGGCGGGGCGGGGCGGGGCAGAGCGGATAGGGCTGCCGGGCCATTCCAGCTGCTGCCACCGCAGTAAGTGTGAGGGAGGGGAGTGACCCCTGCTGCCTCCGGTAATCCCTCGCCTGGTGTCGCAGGGGGCAATGGGGTGGAGTAAGGGCAGGAAGGGGTGTGACGAGGCAGAGCACAGGCAGCTGGGGTGGGGTGGGGGTAGAGAAGAGGTGGGGGAGGTGCCTTTGGATGGGGGGCGTCCCAGCCCCCGTGCCTGGGGGGTTGCCCCAGGCCTTGTGTTCCCACACTGCAAAACGTCAGGGCTTAGAGCTGAGTTGCAGTAGGACTCTGGTTCTGATACGTTCCGTTGGCAGGATCCGAGAACCACGTCCTCCCTTTCCATTGGATGAGAAACAATCCCATTCCAGGCCCATCCCATTGTCCTGGCCCAGCCAAACCCTGCCCTTGCTTTAAGTTAGGATCAGAGGATGCTGCCTCCCGT
The DNA here is from genome assembly GCF_052426305.1 of Pelodiscus sinensis. NCBI lineage: Eukaryota > Metazoa > Chordata > Testudines > Trionychidae > Pelodiscus > Pelodiscus sinensis. Next base: position 43,557,157 of record NC_143065.1, on the reverse strand, counting down.
ATGTGGTGGTCCTCGCTCTCACCATTTAGTTCTTGGACAGACAGACTCTCTCAAATACACAGTAGGTATATAAAACATGAAACAGTGAATTCCCACCACTGGGGTCTTCGGGGAAATGTCATTTACTAATTTGACTCCTGACACTCTGAGGTCGGAGTATCACTGCACTAGAATTTAGGGGGAGGGTTCATTCTTTGCAGAGTTTGTGAATCATGCCGTACCAACGATCAAATCCCTTTTTATCGGTTCCGGTCCCTGCAGCCTTAGCTCTGAGGTGAAAGGGCTCCTGTCTGCCTCCAAAACAGACCCAAGGAACTGCAGGATGTGGTTACAGTCCTTCCCCTGCCTTCCTAGAAATTCACTGCACAACACCAGAGCTTCTCCCTCTGGTTTTTAACTCTGACAGTTCATACTTGAAAGGGGCAGGCCCTGAAAAGGCCACGTTGGCCCATAAGGGCCGATGTCCCAGGCCTCCTGGAGAATCCATAGTCCCTCACGGCGGGGTGGGCCGTTTCCCTCGCAGTGCGGCGAGTCCTAACTGCTGTTATGTTTTGCTTGGCTTCCAGTGACAGCGAAGAACACGAAAGTACCAAAGAGGACAACTCCGCTCTCCTGAATTTTCACCTGAAATACGAAGCGGACCTCCTTTTCACCAGGTGCGTGGGCCTTGTGGCCGGCGGGTAAGGAATCGCGGCACCAAACTGGCCCCTTGCTCTGCCAGGTGACCCATTGCTCCCAGGGCCCCATGCGTCCCTGCCTGAGGGGAGGTCACTCAGCTCGTGGCTTGCCTGGAGTTGCCTGACAGGCCAGGAGCTCGGCTCCTTACACTCGTGTCCCTGTGGAGCTTTCTTGGCTCTGCCCTGCTCTCCACACGGGCCCAGTGCCTCTGCCCCACAACATGCCGCAGGGGGCTGAATGTGGGGAGCTGAGCAGCAGGGAGAGGGAAGGCTGGCTAGCAGGCTTGAGGGGAGAGAATCTGACAGGGGGTGGCCAGTTTATGGACAGTGGCCTCCTTTGTTGGATGGAAATCAAGGGAAACCACATGAGAAACAAGAGACAGGCTTTTAATTAAGGGGCTTTTTAGGGAAATACCAGGTGGTCCCCCCTCAGACTGGGGTGGGACAGGTCCGGCCCGTGGGCCAGATCCAGCCCTCCAAGTCTCTCTATCCCACCTGTGGCCCATCCTGCCGGGACCTTTAGGCCAGGAGCAGCCGCCAGCTGCTTTAAGCAGCTGGCTGCTCCATGGGCCTCTCTGCGCTGTGGGGGGGGGAGGGGCTTCCCACGCTGCCCTGCCCCCAGCACAATCTCTCAGCTTCCACTGGCCACTTCCCCGAGGCGGAGGAAAAGAGGGGAGCATGCCACAGAGGGGTGAAGGATCCGCGGGTGCAGCCTCCACTCTGCGCCTGGAGAGGCACGTTTGCCCTGTGTTAGAGCAGCAAGGTTCATGGCTGCCCCGGCAAGGAGAAAGAAGTTAGTTGCGAGGAATGACTCCTGGGTAACCCCGGCTGAGCTGTCTCGCCGGCGGCTCTGCGGTGCGGGAGCAATCCCGCGGCACAGCAGAACAAGCTCCCGCGGCAGGCTAGGAGGCAGGAACGGCCGATGGCTACCGATGCTGAGAAAACGGAGGCTGCCGGGAGTCAAACCAGAACGACAGCGGCTTTGGATGCCTGCTCCCCTGTCCACGGCCGCCCTCTCCCACCAGCCCCGGCCTGCAGCCGCTGACCGTAGCACATGCAACCACAGAGACTGCACTGTCCCCGTGGCACACGAGCCACCGGTGTCCCATTTCCGGGCACAGAGAGAGAGGGCGGATTGTCGCGCCGATGAAATGTTCCAGCTGGATTGGACTGGACCAGAGAGCCCTTACAAACAACAAACCTCCCCCTACAACGTGGCGCTGCTGGGCGATCCTGGTGCAAGTCGTTGGAAGAGTCGGCAACGAACCTTCCAGCGTGGAACTTGAACTCTCAGTAGCCCGCTGAAAAGCTTCCCTGTTAGGAGCCAGGTTGTGGCTAGTGGGTCGTACCATTTGCCAGGTCTGTTGGGAGTCCCCCAAGGAGACATGGTGTGAAGAAGCAGAGCCCACAGCACAGAGGGGGGAGAGATCCTGCATTATATATCAACTGAGCCTTTGGGGAGCCACCCAGGAGATAGTCAAATGCCGCCCAATTGATTGGCAGAGTGCCACAGCCACTCACAGCCAGCAGCATGTGTTTCTACTGGTGGTGCACATCTGCACATGTCTTGGTGCACAGAACAAAATTTATTCCACACATGTATGGACAAATTAGCAGGAATACGGTATGGACATGATGATGATTCATAGGCCTGGCAACCGGCCAGGATGGGGAACAACAGGAAGAACCTTAGGACATTCGTCCTGCCATCTCAGGTCCTGGCAGGGCTGCAGAGTGCAGACAATGTCGGGCTTGGTGTTGGAAAAGTCCTACTCCATGGCAAACTGGAGCGCCAGCAGGGACCCTGCTGAGGCCTGAGAGGCCTGGAGGAGAGTGGGCGGGGAGTCAAGAATGTCGGGATTTTAATCCTTGCCACCAGATTAGCTGCTTGGCCTTGGGCGAGCCTCTGCCCCCTCTGGGTGTCCGCTTCCCCCCCTGGAAAATGAAGATGGCAACATTTACTTGGCCTGCCTGGAGGAACAATTAGCTGGTGGTTAGGCTAGCGTCCTGCACAGGGACATCCCTTTTCACCAGCCAGTGCCAACAACAGCTAAGGAGTTCTGTCTCCTTATCTCCGTTTGACAGAGGGGGAAACTGAGGCACGGGGCATGAGGCGACTTGCCCGAGGGGGCCCAGCCAGCCGGTGGGAAAGCCACAAATAGAGCTAAGGTCTGCTGAGGGCCAGGCCAGTGCTACGCCTGCTAGGCCCCACTGTCTTCGCTGCCTAAGTGCTCCGTGTGACTGTTGTAGCCAAAGCCTAGTGGGCCAGCTTACCTGGCCGTGGTTCAACTTGCAGGGGAGCCCTGAGATGGGGCGGAATAAGTGACAGAGAGCTCGGGGTACCTGCGGTTCGCCTGCACTTTGCAGCTGAGGTGCTTCCAGGCCTCTGGGGGAACCAATTGCTAGGGAGCCCGAGGCAGAGAAAGCCAGGATCGGCCAGGCCCTGCTGTCAGCGTGCCGCCTTGAGCCCCATAAACACTTTGTCTGGGCCTGCATCATGGTAAACAGAATGTTTCTCCCGTGAGTAAATTCACAGTTCAAGGAGAAAAGCGAGTGAAAGTTCAGAGGACAATTTATTTATAGTTATAGAAATGCAGCGTCTATATGCGTATCCCATGGCTGCCCCCCATCCGGGCTGTAATTTCTACCAGATTTTGGAATCTTTCTGTGATTCCTTCTACGCCAGCCTGTGGGGCCCAGCAAACAGAGTCACTTTAGCGCTTCTGATTTATGGGACTGTTTCTCTTCACTTCAACCAGAGCACAACTGCCAGAACCACCCCCCGGGCACAGAGAATGCAAACATTACAGTGCGGTCACGCTGAAAAACGGAGGCAACTTTTCAGCTCCATTGTCAGTGATTTGGGGACCCTGCGTACCAGCGCGTTACGCAAGGCACAGCTGCATGTATGAACTGAGCCGTCGGCCGACCGGTCTCATCTTTTATGACACCGCGGGAGAGTGACTAAGCCAATCCTCGATCAGTAAATCCGATTACAGATATCACATAAAACTCCTCCATTTGCTGGCCCTGTGCTCTCTTTTCGGCTCCTACGCTTTTCTTGTAGGCTACGTCTACACTGGCATGATTTTCCGGAAATGCTTAAAACGGAACAGTTTTCCTTTTTCCGGAAAAAGCGCATCTACATTGGCAGGATGCTTTTCCGGAAAAGCACTTTTTCCGGAAAAGCGTCCGTGCCAATGTTGTGGGTGAAAGTAAGGACCAGCACACCGAGGGGCCAAGGGAGCCCGCCCCCACACCCCTGTCGAGGTGCCTTCTTCTGACCCGGCAGCTGTCCCCTGCCAGCCCCTGAGCATTTCCCACCATTCAACCCGACATTACTGCAGTGCGGGGCGGGTGCCAGGGTTCTCTTGTTTCTGATTGGTTGTTTTGGATTGCTGAGACGTGACAGGCTCCCATTCCCCGACAGGAGTTCAAGCCTGGACTATTACGAAATCAAGCCAAGCAGCTCCCCGGAGAGGTACGACAGCATCGGCCCTCCCTTTAATTGCACGTTTAAGGTAAGGCGGCATCTTCCGGTGACGGGTGAAAATACGTCCCTTTTGTCTGCCCAGGGATTAATCAGAGGCTCTCCAGTTAGTCAGGGCGTGAGGGGGGCTGGCCGGGCGTGCACCCCATCACAGGATCAGGAAAGCCCTGGCTGAGCTTTGTGCCACCTCAGCCTGCTCAGCCTACCTCCGCCTCTGTGTGCACAGCTGGCCTCTCCAGCTAGAAGTCTCCAAGGGGGAGCCGTGTTAGTTTGTAACTTTAACAAACGAGCAGTCCTGTAGCTTCTTAGAGACTAACAAGTTTCATGGGTAAACACCGCTCCAACTCATCTGATAGAATCATAGAACACTAGGACTGGAAGGGACCTCGAGAGGTCATCGGGTCCAGTCCCCTGCCCTCATGGCAGGACCCAATACTGTCTAGACCATCTCTGATAGACATTTATCTAACCTGCTCTTAAATATCTCCAGAGATGGGGATTCCACAACCTCCCTGGGCAATTTATTCCAGTGTTTGACCACCCTGACAGTTAGGAACTTTTTCCTAATGTCCAACCTAAACCTCCCCTGCTGCACTTTAAGCCCATTGCTTCTTGTCCTAGCCTCAGAGACCAAGATGAACAAGTTTTCTCCCTCCTCCTTATGACACCCTTTTAGATACCTGAAAACTGCTATCATGTCCCCCCCTCAGTCTTCTCTTTTCCAAACTAAACAAACCCAATTCCTTCAGCCTTCCCTCATAGGTCATGTTCTCTAGACCTTTCATCGTTCTTGATTAAAGAATGAAGTGGGCTTTACCCACAAAAGCTAATAAATGTGTTAGACTCTGAAATGCCACAGGACTGCTCGGTGTTTTTTCCAGCTAGAGAGGGTCCATTAACGGTCCCAGACATTGTGATCATGGAGGCCGGAGAAGGCCCTAAAAGAGAAATGATAGATTTTACTCCCAACACATCCCCAGTAAAATAACTGGTTGCATCACCTGATGTAAAAACAAACACCGTGTCCCACTTCAGGTCCACCTCACCACAAAAAGCCACCTGTTATCCTCAAGCAACGAGCTTGCTCTTAACGTGTTCTTCCTCATCTAGTGCAGAACGATCATGCTCTTTGAAGGCCAGCTCCCCGCGTGAAAACAATTATCTTTCCTTGTTGCAGCTGCACAATCTGGGGTTCTTTCCCGTCGATGGCGTGACCATCAAAATTACAATCCCCGTGGCCACGAGAGGAGGGAATCGCCTTTTGCTGCTGACTGATTTCCTTGTGGATCAGGTAGGCGTTTTGACGACTTTGACTTTTGGAGTCTTACAGGGGCTGCCGTGTTCATCTGTAACTTGAAAAACGAGGAGTCCTGTGGCACCTTAGTGACTAATACATTTATGGTGCCAATGGTTCTTGACATCTGTGTAGAATCTGGTGTGGTCATCTTCCTTTCCAAGTGCAAACTAATGGTTCTTATCAGCCTCTTGTAACTATTTCATCTTTAAGGTGCTCTTAGACTATTTGTTGTTTTTTAAGTTTTTCCTGTAAGGCTGTGTCTAGACTGCAGGGTTTTTTCAAAAAAAAAGTGGCCTTTTTTCGAAAAAACTTCACCTGCGTCTAGACTACAGCCGCGTTCTTTCGAAATTAAATCGAAAGGAACCGGCTTTTCTTTCGACGGCGGTACTCCTCATTTCACGAGGAAGAACGCATTTTTTCGAAAGTGCTCTTTCGAAAAAAGACGTTCCTCAATGCAAACAGGGCTTTTTCGAAAGAGAGCATCCAGACTGCCCGGGTGCTCTCTTTCGAAAAAGCGTCACGCTTTTTCGAAAGAAGAGATTGCAGTCTAGATGCTCTTTTTCGAAAGAAGCTTTTTCGAAAGTATCTTTCAAAAAAGCCTCTTTCGAAAGAGGCTTGCAGTCTAGACGTAGCCTTACAGACTAACTCGGCCACCCCTCTCGGCCACCCCTCTTATCTGCTCACTGTCTCTTTTTTCTTCCCCCCCGCCCCCTTCCCTTATTTAATCTTTGATCTGAACTTCCAGTCATCTGAAGAAGTGGGCTGTGGCCACGAAAGCTCATGATACCATCGACATGTTTTGTTAGTTTTTAAGGTGTTACTAAACTATGTGTTGTTTTTTACGTTTTTCCTGTTACAGAGGAACTCGGTCACCCCTCTGAAAATGTATAATAGTGTCATGAGCTGTTGTGGGCAAAACCCACTTCCTCAGATGAGCTGGAGTGGAAAAAAAACTTTGGGAATGATTCAAGGTGCTGCCATTTGAAATATTTCCTTTATCACGTCTCTCCTCAGGGCTGCCCAGCCCTTCCCTAATGCTTAACCATCTCCACTCAGGAGGGAGGACTCACACCAGGCAGCAAGATGAGGCTATAGATCTCATCCCATAGAACAAGGGTGAGGAACCTCAGGCCCAGGGGTCAGATGCGGCACCTGACTTGCCTAGATCTGGCCCCCGAGGCTCAGGGCTTCCCCCCAGCATTGGGGAGCCCACACTGGCTCTCCAGCCTCCCCACCCCACTGCCCCACCGTGGAGCTGGAGCACACAAAATCTATTAGCCTGGGCCCCCCAGGCTCTGGTGTGCGAGGGGAATGCGGCTAGAGTTTGTCTTCTCCGTCGGGGGCCACGTCAGTGAGGGAGGATGATTGGGTTTGGGGTTTTTTGTTGGGTTTTGCTTCTCCCTTGTGTGCAGCTCCTGACTGATTTTTCTGGGGGTCAGTGGCCCCTGACCCAGAAAAGGTTCCTCACCCCTGCCATAGAACTGGGGACATACTTTCCTGTGCTGCAGGAAGTTGGTAAATGCTGTTATTTTGTTATCCTGATAGTGAGTAATTATTTTCCTTGGTCAATTCACCTTGAGTGTTACTATTCATCTTCAAAAGCGGTGAGGAGTCCTGTGGCACCTTATAGAATGAGACTGTGTCTACACTGGGCCACTTACTCTAGAAAAGCAGCTGCTTTTCCGGAATAATTGCCAGCTGTCTACACTGGCCGCTTGCTTTTCCGGAAAAGCACTGACGATCTACTGTAAAATTGTCAGTGTTTTTCCGGAAAAACTATGCTGCTCCTGTTCGGGCAAAAGTCCTTTTCCGGAAAAACTATTCCGGAAAAGGGCCAGTGTAGACAGCTGTGACGACGCGTTGGGGTTCCCCCGACTCCTGCACCCCCATAATGGCACGAACAGACTCCACCAGCCGGTAGAATAGAGGGAGTTTATTGCTTCTCCAGGATATAGCACAGCACAGATGTAATTTGGTTACAGGGCAGGCCTAGGATGCCTCAGCCCCCCTTGATATGGGGGATACTGGGCCCCTAAATTCCAGCCCCTTTCCTAGGCTGTCTCCTCCATGATCCCAGACCGAAAACTAACTCTCTTCCAGCTCTGCCCCCCAGCCAGGGGTGGAATTCCACCTTCCTTTGTTTCTCCCCATGGGGGGTAGCTGGTCAGACAGGTTTGGAACCCCCTTTGCATAATGACTCACCCTTTCCCTGCTGGGTCTGGCTACAGACTGCAGAGGTCACCACAGCCCTAGCAAGTTACCCCCACTACGTCACAACAGCACAATAGTCTTTTCCACAAAAAAGCCCTGATCGCGAAAATGGCGATCGGGGCTTTTTTCCGGAAAAGCGCATCTACATTGACCACGGACGCTTTTCCAGAAAAAGTGCTTTTCCAGAAAAGCATCCTGCCAATGTAGACGCGCTTTTTCCGGAAATACTTATAACGGAAAACTGTTCCATTTTAAGCATTTCCAGAAAAGGGTGCCAGTCTAGACGTAGCCTAACTGAAGTGTTGGAACATAAGCTTTCGTGGGCAAAGACCCACTTCATGCATCTGACGTAGTGGAAATTTCCAGAGGCAGGTATAAATGTGCAGGCCAGAATCAGGCTGTAGATGATGAGGTGGATCCCATCAGGGAGGATGAGGCCCACTTCTAGTAGCTGATCTGGAGGTGTGAATTCCAAGAGAGGAGAAGCTGCTTTTGTAGCTAGCGAGCCATTCACAGTCGTTGTTTAATCCAGAGCTGATTGTGTCAAACTTGCAGATGAACTGTAGCTCAGCAGTTTCTCTTTGAAGTCTGGTCCTGAAGTTTTTTTGCTGCAGGATGGCTACCTTTAGATCTGCAATTGTGTGTCCAGGAAGATGGAAGTGTTCCCCTACAGGTTTTTGTATGTTGCCATTCCTAATATCAGATTTGTGTCCCTTGATTTTTTTACCTAGGGACTGTCCTGTTTGGCCGATGTATATAGCAGTGGGGCATTGTTGGCACATGATGGTGTATATTACGTTGGTAGATGTGCAGGAGAATGAACCAGTGACAGTATGGCTGATCTGGTTAGTCTGTAAGGTCCCACAGGACTCCTCGCCGCTTTGCAGATTCAGACTAACACGGCGACCCCTCTGATACTATTCATCTTCTCTCTTACATGACCCCAATTCTTCAACTCTTTGGCTCTGATGGACACTCATGGACTTCAGCAGGGTTGCCCACCACAGGTTTAACAACCCCCCTCGCCCCCCCCACACACACACTCGCATTTAATGACTTCTTGTGGGTCTTGAAATAATTATGCTTGGATTGGGATATCGGCTGGAACCTGAACGACCACAAAACAGAGTTTGGAGGGGCCAATTCTTGGCAACCTTGTGGATATTTCCCAGGCTATCTAAGAAAAGACAGCCTCGTCTCAGAGACGGTGTGTCAGTGGATATCGCCTCGTCCCTGTTTCTGTAGCCTCCGCCCTGGCGTGCTTCCCCATCCCCTGTGCCTCACACACGCCCGCACACATGGACGGAGGTCTGAAGATGACCCAGTCTGCGGGATGTGTCACTGATACAGAACACCCATCCGAGGCAGGACACAAATTAATCATCCACAGTGGGACTATGCCCACCGCCCCCAATCCCGGGATGAAACTCTGTTCCCTGATCCTCGACAAACCTGGGAAATTGAATCCCAGAGCACTTGTGAACTGCGCTTTCGCAGAGGGTTAGCTCATAGACTCCTAGAACCGGAAGGGACCTTGAGAGGCCATCAAGTCCAGTCCCCTGCCCTCATGGTAGGACAAAGCACCGTCTAGATTGTTTCTCAACCAGTGATATGAGTACCCTTAGGGGTACCCGAGAGAAGTCTGGGGGTCCGTCAACACAACTGAAATTTGGAGAAAACTGAATGTTTGTTTTAAGTTTTACAGCACTTTATTATTTGTGTACTTTTTACACCCCAAAATTTCATCACCCACCCGGTTAAGTTGTTTAAACAAATGCATTGCAATGGTAGAAAAAACGTTTGTGTGTCTGAAAACTGTAGGTACTTGGGGTACTTGAGAAACACTAGTCTAGATCATCCCTGATAGATGTCTGTCCAACCTGCTCTTAAATATCTCTAGCGATGGAGATTCCACAACCTCCCTAGGCAATTTATTCCAGTGTTTAACCACCCTGACATCTAGGAAGTTTTTCCTAATGTCCAACCTAAACCTCCCTTGCTGCAATTTAAGCCCATTGCTTCTTGTCCTACCATCAGAGGCTAAGGAGAACCATTTTTCTCCTTCCTCTTTGTAACACCCTTTTAGGTCCTTGAAAACAGGCTCATTTCAGGGAGACTGACTCCAACCAGAGAAAAGCTCCTGGCAATAACTCTCCTCTGTTGGAACTAAACAGGGTTGAGGAGAGCTGTTAACTTTTTCATTAAAAATACATTAAACGTGTTCATTAAAAATGAATTGCGAGGAGCAAAAGCCACCTGCTGTCCATTTCAGCCTGGCTTTCGGCCCCTCCTTCTTAACTTCTGATTTCAGGGCTAAACTTTCCATGCCTGAAGGTCTGTAACATTTGGGCACCTAATGTGCTCAAATGTTTGATCCGTGACCCCCACTGGCCATGTTTGGTGGTTATCCAAGTAGCTGTAGTTAGAGAACACGTTTGCGTGCCGGTTCAAATGAGAATGGATCGCATGCATCGAGAGAGACCTTCTCCATGCTTTGGGGTGCTACACGCATTCGATTAGGATGGACTTTCTAGAAGAGAGAGTCTAGATAGAGAACCCAGTCTTTTGTGATGCTCATCGCAGATCATTCATGGGCTCTGCATGGTGGAAGACCAAAGGTAAAACTGGCCTGAATTTAGAAAGCCGGGGGTGGGGAGGGTGTTTAGCTCCTGTGGGTCTGTTTGAACATGAATTGCTCTATGTTTAACTGGATATCTTTTGCCCACTGAAGGAAAACACAACGTGTAATATCTGGGGAAACAACACTGATTACAGAAGGGCACCTACGGAGGAGGACCTTTTGCGGAACCTACACCTGGTATGCCTTTTGCCTCCGCTTTTCCCTCCTGTCTGGGCCCTGTCTCCAAAGCACTCCAGCTCTTTCTGTGCGATCGATACATGCCCCAAAGCTAGCACGGCCTCAGGGCTACATGCAGGGAGACAGCTATCCTGGATCTAGGAAGGGCCCCCAGGCTGTGAGCGCTGGGTGTTGTGTAATTAGCCAGAGTCAACGTCCCGTCCACCCTCAGACCTTAGCTCTCCCCTTCGGCGGCATGTGCCCAGAGCATCACACAGCTGATCTCGGGCTGCGGGCTCCGTGCCGCTCATCAAAGCCGTTTGGATAATGTGTGGGGCTGATTTTGGGTAGAGATGGGCTTCAGCTGAAAGCGCCAATCCAGATTCCAACCCGTCCACATGGCCTGGAGGCTTTGGTGCAGCCCATTGTGCAAATAGGAACCGTCTACCGGCTCCCTCCGGCCTTCCCCATTCCCTCCTCCTTCCAGACCCTGCTCAGCTCTGCTCTAGCCTACAGTTCTGCCCCCAACATTCTCCTCCCTCCACCAGCACTGCCTCCCTGTTCATGCCCTTTTGGATCACGGCTCCGCTCCAGGTCACCATGGTGAAATTCTGGACTAGAAAGGTTCAACCTGTACATCGAGTAAAATAATAATAATGAGACAGCAAAATTCGGAATCTGGGTTGGATTTTACCCCTTTCTCCTTTCCCACACACTGAATCTGAGACACTGGCGCAAACTCGTCCCGTGTCTGATTTCAACATCTTGGTTCTTGTTGAGGCTCCAAACAATAGGTCTGCCTCCCTTTTCCTCCCTGAGTGGGACAGGAGCCAATCAGAGTGGGGCTGCGGTGTCTTTTCAATGGCACCAGTATGGGCTGGGTGGAAGGGTTGTTGAATTATACACACCGGCTGTGTCTAGACTGGCGAGATTTTCCTCAAAAGCAGCTGCTTTTGCAGAAAAACTTGCCAGCTGTCTACACTGGCCATTTGAATTTCCGCAAGAACACTGACGATCTCATGTAAGAAATCAGTGCTTCTTGCAGAAATACTGTGCTGCTCCCGTTCGGGCAAAAATCCTTTTGTGTAAAAGCTTTTGCGCAAAAGGGCCAGTGTAGACAGCTCAGATTTGTTTTGCGCAAAAAAGCCCCGATCGTGAAAATGGCGATCGGGGCTTTTTTGCAGAAAAGCGCATCTAGATTGGCACGGATGCTTTTCCACAAAAAGTGCTTTTGCGGAAAAGTGTCCGTACCAATCTAGACGCGCTTTTCCGCAAATGCTTTTAACGGAAAACTTTCCCGTTAAAAGCATTTGCGGAAAATCATGCCAGTCTAGACATAGCCACTTTGGAAATCTGACCACACTGGCCAGGGACATTACTGACATGCCTTCCTCTTCTCCAGAACCACAGTAACTCGGACGTCATCTCCATTGACTGCAACGTCAAATTAGCATCCAATGAAGAAATCAACTTCTGCTTGCGTGGCAATCTGTGGATGGAGTCCCTGAAAGCAGTAAGTGCGGCCGCTGGAGCTGTGCCGAAAACCTGAAAGAGCCTGGAGGTGAAGCTTGACGGGGCAAACCCACCCTGAGCTCTCCGTTGGTCCCAGCAAGTACAGAGCGTTTTGATTCTTGCATTCGCAGCCTGTTTGTTGGGCTGCGATGAACCCTCCATCCTAACCCAGTATCTCCTGAGGATACCCAGTATCCACCATGGAGGATGCAACACGGAGCTTTCCACTGCCCATTTCTTCGTCAACGTGCTTTACTGTGGTTACCGAATGAATCCAACCCCCCTGCGAGGCAGGGAGAGGCTGAAGTCTAGAGCTAACCCTGTGGCTGGTGTGAACTGGTCCAACTCTGACATTACTAGAGACTCCCCTTCCCACCCTAGGGATGAATTTGTCTCATAGAGACTAAGGGGCACAGATGTCAGTAAAGCTCTGCTGAACTTCACCAGTGGGGGATCCAGCCCAGGGCCACATGGACTCTGCTAGCTCAGTCCTTCTGGAAGGTTCTTCCTATCCCTGGCCCATATCTGGGAGAGGTGCTGGGGAGATGCTGAACAGCTAATACTCAGCATGGAAGTGTCAAGAACAAATCATTCAAACCCATCAGGTAGCTTCAAATCCTAGAATCCTAGGGCTGGAAGAGACGTCAGGAGCCATCGAGTCCAGCCCCCTGCTCTAGGCAGGACCAACCCAACTCAATCATCCCAGCCAGGGCTTTGTCAACAGAGAATTAAAAATCTCTAGGGATGGAGATTCCACAACTTCCCTAGGGGAACCCATCCCAGTGCTTCCCACCCTCCTAGGAAAATTGTTTTTCCTAATATCCAACCTAGACTCCCCCACTGCAACTTGAGACCATTGCTCCTTGTTCTGCCATCGGTCACTGCTGAGAACAGCCTCTCTCCATCCTCTTTCGAACCCTCATTCAGAAAGTTGAAGGCTGCTCTCAAACCCCCCTTCACTCTTCTCTTCTGCAGACTAAATAAACCCAAATCCCTCAGCATCGCCTTGTAGGTCTCTTCGTAGCTTTCTTTGGACATGTCTATGCTAGGAAATTATTTCAAAATAACGTATTCCAAAATAATAACGCCCAAAATAGCTATTTTGAACAAGCGTGTCCACAGTATGGGGAAGCCTCAAAATTAGTCCGAGACAGGTTCCCTTAATGTGGCCATGCTACCTCGACTGGGGAGTAATTACTTTGAAATAGCAGCTATTTTGAAATAACTGTTTCGAAGTACGCGTTATTCCTCATGGAAAGCAGGAGTTATTATTTTGAAATAAAAGGCTTAGTAGTGTGGACGCTCTGCTTGTTATAAGGGGAGTTACTTTGAAATAACTCCCCAGTGTAGAACAGGGCTTTGATAGGATAACAAGCCTTGTGGGTGTGGGGGAAGCGGTAGATGTGGTATAGCTTGACTTTGATTAGGGTTTTGATACTGTCTCGCATAGACTTCTCACAAACAAAAGAGGGAAATGCAACCTAGATGGAGCTGCCTTAGGTGGGTGAAAAACTGGTCAGAAAATCGTTCCCAGCGAGTAGTTATCAATGGTTCACAGTCATGCTGAATGGGCGTATTGAGAGGGGATCCACAGGGATTAACTCTTGGTCCAGTTCTCTTCACTATCTTCATCAATGATGTAGATAATGTCACAGAGAGGACGCTTATAAAGTTTGTGGATGATACCAAGCTGGGGGGGGTTGCACGTGCTTTGGAGGGTAGGATTAAAATTCAAACTGATCTGAACAAACTGGAGAAATGGTCTGAGGTGAACAGGATGCAGCTGAATAAGGACAAATGCCAAGTCCTCCACTTAGGGAGGAACAACAGTGGCACCCAGACAGGATGGGACATAGGTGCAGGGAGCAGGGGTGCGGGGAGTACTGCGGCACTCCTCAGTTTTGCACCCAGTGTCCTGACCACTCCACTGCCGGCCCTGAAGGTTCTGCTGCTGGCCCCAGAGTCCTAGCTGCCCTCCCCGTGTGACCCCACTGCCAGCCTGGGGCATTCCTCTCTGCTATTGGCCCTGTGCCCACAGACTCTGCTCCCTGCCCCAAGGACTCTGCTGCTACCCCCAGCTGTAAGGAGAAGTGAGGGGTGCAGACAGGGCTGGGGAGGCAGCTTAGCACCCCCACTCCAAGAATTGTTCCAGCGCCACTGAAACGGGAAGCGACTGTCTAGGAAGGAGTCCTGCTGAAAGGGATCCAGGGGTCATAGTGGACCACAGGCTAAATAGGAGTCAACAGTGAGACACTACTGCAAAACAAACACAATCTGGGAGGCATTGACATCAGTGTTTAGAGCAAGACACGAGAAGTCATTCCTCCGCTCTACTCTGCACTGATTAGGCCTCAGCTGGAGTATTGTGTCCAGTTCTGGGCACCACATTCAAAAAGGATGTGGAGAAATTGGAGAAGGTCCAGAGAAGAGCAACAAGAACGATGAAAGGTCTAGAGAACATGAGCTACGAGGGAAGACTGAAAGAATTGGGCTTGTTTAGTTTGGAAAAGAGAAGACTGAGAGGGGACAGGACAGTAGCTTTCAAGTACCTAAAAGGCTGTTTCAACGAGGTAGGAGAAAATTTGTTCTCCTTGACCTCTGAGGATAGGACAAGAAGCAAGGGGCTTAAATTGCAGCAAGGGAGGTTTAAGTTGGACATTGGGAAAATCTTTCTACCTGCCAGGGTGGTTAAACAGTGGAATAAATTGCCCAGGGAGGTTGTGGAATCTCCATCTCTGGGGATATTTAAAAGCAGGTTAGAGAGACGTCTGTGAGGGATGGTTCTGGGTCCTGCCATGAGCGCGGGGGACCACACTAGATGGCCCCTTGAGGCCCCTTCTAGTCCTACAATGCAGTGAATCCCCATGATGCAGCAGATACATTGAGGTGGCACCAGATCCCATTTGCTTCACCTTCCACCTAGCAGCCGGGCTCATCAGCCAGGGGGACTCAGGCAGCCAGACTGGTACCTCGCCCAACATCACAACCCCTCGCGTGAGCTGGCAGGGTCTGGCCTCACGGGGACGAGCCAGGGGCCTGGGAACCTGCCTCAGGGCTTGTGAACTGAGGCATTTGCTGTTGGCTTCTAGGCAGTGGCCAGGCCATCTGCTGAACACAACTGCCTGCAGCTGGGTTGTGGTGAGCTACAGATCCTGGCCCAGGACAGCTCCTGCCAGGATCCAGCTGGAGCTCCTACCGACTAAAAGCTGTTGCCAGCTGATGGCCGTTCTGTGGCCTGCGTGACATGTTTGGTGGCCTCAGGCCAGTGCCCATGGGCAGGGCCCACCTCACCAGAGCCTCCGTTGCAGGGGTTGCCAATCCCCTGTTAAGACCGAACTAGCTGAGGGGCTCTGCAGCCGGCTCCCCGGGAGCAGGGCCGGCAGTCCCTGTTGGCCCCACTCCTGGGGAGCCAAGGTGTAACCTGTGGCAGGAGTCCAGGCCGACCCACCATGGATAGGGCTTCTCTGGCCGGCCAGCTGGAGCAGTCCCGGCCTGCAGTGGGCCCCGTGGGGCTGAAGCAGCCCCCTGCCTGGGGTGGGAGAGTGTTACGTTCTGGGCTCCCGCTGGGCCTGCTACTGAGTCTCACCACAGCTCTACCTTCGCAGCTGAAGTTCAAGTCACTGAAGCTCACGACGAACGCAGCCCTGCAGCGGCGCTTTCGCAGCCCCTTCATCTTCCGGGAGGAGGACCCCAGCCGCCAGGTGAGGGCCAGTCGCTCTTGGCTGTGTTCCCCAATGAGGGGAGCAGCTGTTTGCGTTAGAACGGGCGCGATGACCAAGGCCCAAAGGGGAGCTGGCCTGCCCCAGGCTGCTGCGCAGGAGAAATCAGAGCACGTCCAGCATTGGCGGTCAGCGCAGGTAGGGCTGGGGGAGTCAAGCCCTCAGCCCCACCTCCAGCCCCGCCCCTTTTACTATGACCCCGCCCTCATAGGAGCCAAGATACCTCCTTGCCCCGCAACCACAGGGAGGAGAGGGGAGCGGGAGTGCGTTCGTGCATCCCACGCTCCCCAGCCCAGGAGGACTAGGATGGCAGGCAACACACTGCCCCAAAACCTGTATAGCAGGTGTTGTGGGGGCGGAGTTTGGCCAGTGCCTTCCCGCCCCCAGCACACCCACCGGCCATGGACAAGTGGGCAGGCCAGCCAGAGAGAGCTGGTGGTTCAGATGAAGGCAGATTCAGGTGCCGTTCTTCCCTACCCCTCGACCTGCACAATACCAGCTTGGAAACCGAGAATGGCCACTGATGCCCCAGTGCCCAAGACTGACTGCCCAGCTTTCCCTCCCTGCAGATGCTGGGGGAGGGGAGAGTCACACACACTCCCATGCACCCTCCCATGCACCCTCCCGCCACTTCCGACACTGGCGAGGACTAAGGTCTGGGATGCTCAGATCCCACAGTGAGGAGCTGGGTCCAAACCAGAGACGTACCGACCTTTGCAGCCTGAGCCGAGCGCTGTGTAACTGCCTGGGTGTATTGAACCTGCGAGCACCGGGGGCGTTTTCAGCATTTTCCTGGCTCCGGTGATTTACGCTCCCGCTGACATTTTTCAGCTGGCTTCATGAAGGGCTTTCGGGAGCAACGCTCACCCGCTCTGTGCTCCGGGCGGGGGCTGGCAGGGCGGGGGGAGCAGACCTCACGTTATTTCGCCCTCACCGTTGGCTTCTCTGAGTTCTTTGGGCCGCCCCACGTTCCCCTAGGACCCAAAGAGACAGGGGTATCTCCCGCACACAGAGCGGCTCTTGGCCCCGAGCGACAGCGCCGAGGCACAAAGCATGTTTAGAAACAGAGACCAACTGGATCAAGGGCCCTACCCCGGAAGACCCAGGGGTCTGGCAGCGGGGAAATGAGCTGCCCGGGCCCAGCAGTGATCAGTTCACGCAGGACAGTGTCTGGCGCCATCTACGCTGCCGTTAGCAAGTCGGCCGTCCCGGCACTCGCTGGCATGGCTAAAAAGAGCAGGAAGGCTCGTTGGCATCTCCACGGGCAGCACAAGGCCGCCTGGGTGCCGGGGGACACCCTTGCCTGGCTGCCTTGTGCTTGCTGCGGGTTGTAAATTAGATTGAGGGTGTGCTGACCACAGCCGCAATCCCCCGGCAGAGTAAACGTAGCCCAGAGCCGGGGCAGGACTCCACATCGTCCAGAGGAGGCCAGCAGACACTGCGGGGATGTGTGGTGTGACCTTAAAGCAATTCAGCCAGGAGTTCACTGGGTCTCTTCCAGCAGGGAGCGCCGCACACACGCACCCTAGGCCCCACCTGGGACAGACAGGCAGGGCCGAGGGCCCAGAGCGATGGGTGGGGGAAGCCAGACAAGGAAGTGAACTCCAGAGAGATTGCTCTGTTCCAACGGGGGCGGTTGGTTCATGCTGTCCGGGCTGCATCTCGGGCTGACTGGCCGGGGAGGGCGGGAATTCCCTGATGACTGGCCACAGGGCCCATCCAGTGCCATCAGTGAGAGCTGGCTCAGCCCCACGGGTCCAGCAGCAGCCGCCAGGCTGCGGAAGGTCTGCCTGGAGCAGGAACGTTGTTGTGCAAGCCGTGTGTGGCCCTGCTCCCGCCAGGCCCAGAGCCAGGGCAGGGCTGGTGGGGAGGCTCCATTGGATTTCACTGGGACTCTCCCAGGATTGGGGGGTTTTCTTAAACCTTCAGCTGCTGGACTCCTGAGAACCTCGGAGACTCTGCAGCATGGGCAGCCGGTCGAGTAGGCACAGCCTTCCCGAAAGTGCCCACGTGCCCGGCTGCCGGGGACCAATGGGGCACTGGCCTGACAGCCCTACTTCCTGGCCACCGCGGAGAGCTGTCCTGGACCGCAGAATGGCAACCCCAGCCCACCAAGTGGCCAGGAAGGATCGGGTTGGGGATGGGTGGGGCTTGGCTCCAGGGGCGGGGCCTCAGCCAGAAGGGGCGGAGCTGGGGTTTGCCTTCCCTAGCTGGACCTTCACCCACCGCCTATGCTCTCCACCTCCAAGGCGGTTTCACGCCCTCGTGGTCGCCAAGGAACGCCGGACAACGTTGCCTGGACAGGTCCTGAAAGGGACGTGGGACTCCAGCCTTTTCAGACCTGCGTGCAGACGTGTGTGAAATTCCCAGCCTGCCGGCCCCTGCTCCCACCAGGCCCCTGCGGTCCCTGCTGGGCTCGGAGAATGGAGCGCTGCTGCCCTCTGCAGGCTGCAGCCCCCATCTTCCAGCCAGCAGCCCTGCCAGCAGAGCTGGGCTGCTACCTGCCCTGCCCACTCGCCCAGGGAGCCCGCAGGTGTCTGTCCATGGCAGGGGAGCCAGCGGTTCGCTGCGCCTCACTGCCAGAGACACCCCCGTGCTAGTCCCAGCCGCCACGTGCCCGCCGGCAAGGCTAGCCCCCTAAGGCAGGTGAAAGAACCGGTTCTATTGCATTGAGCTGCATGTTGTTACCTTCATCCCCTCCAGCAGGGCCCTGGGGAGACCAGGGACAGCCAGACTGTGCCGGGGGCCAGACCTGGGCGACCCGGCTACTTCCCCACAGCCGCCGTGAGAGCGGTGGATTCACATGCCAGGGAGGGTGAATTTGAGAGGGAGCCTCGTGCGCCCTGGGGCATTCCAGCCGGCTGCACCGGTGCAGCCCATGGCATCCGCAGGCAACGCTGCAGTGAGGGGCCCGGGGCACGTTCCGGCGCGTCAGAGCCCCGGGCTGCGGGCTGGCAGCCATGCAGCTGCTCTGCCGGCTGCGATCGGGGCAAGTGCTGGAGCGGAGAAGGCGGAGAGTGGCATGCAGGAGGGCAGAACCGGCGGGGGGCTGCAACCCAAGCCCGTTCGCCTCGCACAGCTCCCCGCCCCCAGGCCATGGCTGGCTCAGCGCTGGTGCGGCTGGAGGATTCTCACCCTCTTCCCATTGCAGGTAACGTTTGAAATCTCCAAACCAGAGGAGTCCCAGATCCCCATCTGGATCATCCTGGGCAGCACACTGGGCGGGCTCCTGCTTCTCGCACTCCTTGTCCTGGCCCTATGGAAGGTAAGGCCGGCCCCCCGGCAGAGCACACCCCTTGCGGTCGAGGGGAGCTCACACCGTGCCCCTGCACAGGAATCACTGACCCAGAGACGTGCAGGCCAGAGGGGACCCTTGTGACCTCTGGCTTGAGGGGCCATAGATCCGCACCCAACGACTCCCGCCGCCGCCTTCTGCCTCCATTCCGTGTCCTTGCGGGAAGCCGCTGTGGCCAGAGCCCTGTGGGGATACGCAACTGGTACCCGCGGTGAAAACACTGGGCCGTGGAGCGCGTGTCGGCGCCGCGGCGATAGAGCGGAAAGCTGCGGGTTTGCAGGGCTCTGGCGGCAGCCCCTGCCGTCTCCCCAGGGTTCGCAGGCTCTGTGCAGCTGCCCGCCCAGCAGGCCTGGGTGTGACAGCTCAGCAAAGCGCCGCCCGCGGGCAGCCGAGGGACGCCTCCAGGAGGGACACGCCTCAGATGCGACTGGAGTGGCCAGTCTGAGCCCAAGCTGGCTGCCAGCCTGGCACCCGCACTGCTCTGGTGGCTTGGAAGTGGGCCGGCCAGTCTTGCTGCCTCACATGGGCGGCCGGTGATGCAGGCAAGAGGAGGCACAGCCTTCCCGAAACTGCCTCCATGCCCCACCGCCAAAGGCTGGGCTGGGGCGCAGCAGCCTGGCTTCCCCCAGCCGTCAGGGAGGGACAGGACAGGACGGGCTGCAGCACGGCAGGCCTGGCCCTCCATGTGCGCAGGAAGGATCAGGTTGGGTGGGCGGGGCTTGGCTCCAGGGGCGGGGCCTCGGGTGAAGGGGGGGGGCAGCGCCTTCCCCCAGCTGGGCATTCATCCGCCGCTCCCTGATGCCCCCTAGGGAGAAGGAGAAGCCGCGCTCCCCCATCACTGTCCTTGTCCTTCCTTCCGGGTTACGGCTGCAGGGGAGAGCGTACGACAGCTGCTCCCATCCCAGCGGGAGTCTCACCTCCCGGCACAGACGGGACTCCTCTCCCCAGCGCGGGTTCGGAGCAGGGCAAGGAAAGCCGGAGCAGCGCGGCTGGTCCCAGAGGGGTCTGGCTGGCAGGGATCGGGTGGCCAAATTCCCAACAATGCACAGACCATTGGCATGGAGTTAGACCGAACCCCCCCGGGAGTCAGGCTCCCCTTCCGAGGGTCAAGGCCCGCTTTGCCCACAGCTGGGCAGAGCCTTCAGGACCCCCGTCCTAGCGAACAGCACAGAGACTCCCTGGCCGCTGGCCGTGGGGGAGAGGCGGCCCCCTCGCCGGGCACACACAGGAAACAGGCCACCTGGGAGACTCCAGGGAAAGGCGCCACAGACCCCAGGTAGCAGGGGCTGTGCCCTGGAAAGGAAGCCCCCTCCTGAGCCCGGGTGTAGCGACGGGGTTCCCCTTCTCCCAGGTCGCAGGGCAGCTTGCAGCTGCTTTTACCTGCAAAGCTGTGATAAACCCACACCGAGTTTTGTCCACAGCTAGGGCATGACTGACTAGATTGCACTTCCCAAGAGGGCCCCTTCTCAGGCAGGTAAGATTGCTGGTGACACAGACGGGGCGGGGGCAGGCAGATGGGGCGGCTCTTTGACAAGCTGGATTGGGAGGTGGGGGCAGGCAGAAATATATCCAGCCAGGGCGCCCCCTGCTGCTCTGTCTGTGCTCCTGCTCCCATTCAAGTCCAGTACTGCAGCTGTTCCTGGCCATGGGAGCAGAATGTGCCCAGTTTGGACAGGCCGGCCGCCAGCGGGGGACAGGGAACAACAGCCGGAGCCCTGGGCCTTTAAATCACCGCTGGAGTGCCACACGGCATGCTCCAGGCAGCACTGAGGGCTGGCTGCCTCTAGCCCCGCCCCTTCCTCCCAAAGCCCCACCCCTTCCAGGAGCACAGGGTGAGAGCACCTTGTCCAGCGGCCCAACAGGGTGGTGGGCCCCCTGCATATGGAACAGGGGTCCTTGGCATTTACAGTTTGCATGTGAACATGTTGAAAGAGCAGATATTTTGCTTTGTGGATTGACGAATATAAGGTATCTGCACCCTGCACCAAACCCCGGGAGCTCTTGCCCTTCAGACACCCACCGAGGGCGTGACTGCTTTGCCTGAAAACCTTTGAGCACGTGCGGTGCTTCGTTTCCGCCCCAGTTACAACCCACGGGGTGACAGCTGCCGTGACGGAAGGGAGAGTCTTTCTAGTTGCAAGCTTCCGAGAACTCCTCCCAGAAAGCCTCACGCTCAAGCAGCAGGACTCAGAGGGTGTGTCTAGACTACAGGGTTTTGTCGACAAAAGTCAACTTTTGTCAACAAAACTATACCTGTGTCTACACTACCACCGAGTTCTGTCGACATAACCTCGACAGAACTCATCAGTTTTGCCGACGGCGGTAAACCTCGTTCTACGAGGAATAACACGTCTTGTCAACAGAGTTCTGTCGACAGAAGACGTTATTGCATCTCCACTGTCCGTTGCGTCTACACTCTCATGTCGACAAAGCGGCTTTCAAGGAGTTTTACAGGATCTGTCGAAACAGGCTTTCTTTCTTGACAGATCCCCTCTAGACCTCCGCTTTTTGCCGACAAAGTGCTGAGTCGGCAAAACGCGGCGGCCATTTTTATGCAAATTAGGCACGGGATACTTAAATCCCTGCCTCATTTGCAATGTCGACCTGCCTAATCGGCATCCTTCTGCCAACAGAGGGATGCAGTCTAGACATACCCAGACTGAGACCGGGGAGCTGCAAACGGCTCTGCTATGTTTCCTGCGGCTCTTTGCTGCGTGTGATATTAAACAGCTGGGGTGGCATTGTTAGCCAATCAGAAGGCGGTTAGTAGGTTATTAACCAAGCGTGAAATACTTGGCCAGTCATTTTGCTGCACGAATCCTCTAGCTTTGATAAATGAAAGAATGTGGCTCTGTGGAGTAATGCCAGTGGCTGCTTTGGCTCCTGACCCACTGAGGTCTGAGGATCACTACAGGAACCAGAACAGTCAGGTTCAACCTCACACTTTATAACAGGCCCAGTTACTGAGCTACTAGCACAGTGTTTCTCAACCTTTTTTTTTTTATATACAGTACCCCCTTTTCCAAAAAAATTATAGAACCCCCTTTTCAAAAAAAAATTCTAAGTACCCCCAGTACCTACAGTTTTCAGACACACACAAAATGTACCTACCATTGCAACACATTTGTTTAAACAACATATTTGTAACCAGGCGGGCAGTGAAATTTTTGGGTGTAAAAAAATACAAAAATATAAAGCGCTGTGACACTTAAAACACAAATTCAGTTGTCTCCAAATTTCAGTTGTGTTGACGGACCCCTAGACTTCTCTCGAGTACCCCTAAGGGGACGCTTGCCACTGGTTGAGAAACACTGTCCTAGCCCGTTCCAACGATGAAACATTTCTCTGCCGTGAGAGAAGGCGGTGGGACCGACAGACTTGCTGGGCCCCCAGGCAAGGCAGGGAGGAGCCAGTTCTGTGCCCCCAAAAAGGGTGGGGCCTCAAGCAGAGGGGGCGGGGCTGGAGCTCGCTTCTCCCAAGCAGCCGCAGCGCCACCTGACAACCTTCAGCGCTGCCCGGTGTGCGTCACGCAGGGCTCCAACGGCAATTTAAAGGGCCCACGG
Source organism: Pelodiscus sinensis (assembly GCF_052426305.1). Lineage (NCBI taxonomy): Eukaryota > Metazoa > Chordata > Testudines > Trionychidae > Pelodiscus > Pelodiscus sinensis. Next base: position 43,534,596 of record NC_143065.1, on the reverse strand, counting down.
CCCCATTGGCATGCCAGAGAGCAGGAGACTAGATGACCTCTTGAGAGCCCTTCTCTTCACCATTGATACTTCTGGCGTTCCCATCGCCGTGGGCAGATGCGTCCGCGTCACGTCCTGTTTTTAAACACCAGCGGGCTTGCATTGAAATGCCAGCCATTTGAAAGGCTTGTCTCTGGATTGTCCTTTAATGTCTAATGCACACGTTTGCCCACCTCAAATTATCCAGACCCTTTTTCTTATCAAACAAATGAAATGCCAATGAATGCAAGGCCTCCCTTGCCTGACCTCCCCTCCCCTTTAAAAGAAACGCATGTCAACCTCAGCAGCTGTAAGTAACGGTGGGTTTTTTGTTTTTTTGGTTTTTTTGTCTTGTCTTTAAATTCCTGCAGCTTGGATTTTTTAAAAGTGCCAATCGCAAGAGAGATACAGCGCCGGAGCACCAGGCGAAAGTGTTAGAATGAGGCTCCCGCAGCTAGGGTCTGCGAATCTCATCTCCCTATCGCCATGTTCATATCCGTGTGCGGCCGGCAGAGGAGATGTTGGTCTTGCTGCCAAAGGAAGTGGGTGTAGGACTCCATTTGCCTCGAGAGGAGAATACACCCCTTTGTGTGAAATTAGCTAAAGAGAACCTATTCCGTGGCCAGCTGCCACCGGAGCACAACCATCAAAAGGTACTTCAAACTGGTTTTAAATAGTTCTGTTCTGCCTCACCCCGGGCAGTTAGTTGTGCATAAGGACAGTAACAAAGCTGGGGTAGTCTCTGTGATGATTGGGTGTTTTTATATCCTGGGGGTTGCAAGTTTAATGCCATGCGCCAAATCGAAGCCACGAGCAAGTCAGATTAAACGCAGCTACGACACAGTATTTTTGAGAGACCTCACTTTTAAGGCTAGCAGCTGGGTTATTCAGACTAAGTGGACTTGTCAATAAAATGCCACAAGTGAATTCTCCAGGTGCACGATTTGCCTGCGAAAATAAGATGAGGAAGGAAGAGACTAAACACCTTGTCCAAAACATGTAAACAGACTGAATGAACAGTTTACACGTCTATTAAATTCCAGTGGTGCACCTAAATGTAAAAATGCAGGCTTAAATGGAGCTCCCCTGGAAGCAAAGTGGAACTGGCCAATATAAAACTTCGGATCCCCACGCGTTTTACATTTTCTGAGTGGAGAAGTTTAATAGAGAGTTTTTAATTTGCTTTCTTTTTAATGCACTGAATACAATTAATAGCAAATTAAAGCACCTTAATACAGAACTTCAGTGTCCAGCTGTATATACTTATTCTGAAAAGATTTACCTGTTTGAACGCCAAAAAAAAAAAATTTAAAAACCAGTTTGAAGTGTTTTCTACAAACTGTGCAATTTCCAAGAGTCTACAGGCAACAGGAATCGGAAACTGTATTATAATTGTACATACTTTGTGTCATGCAGAAATGATCACTGCTGTTCGACAAAAATCTTTTCTTTTGCATAATATAATTATTTATGCTAATATTAACTTTATGATTGAAAGGAAAGAAAGCAGCTGTCCACCCAATGTGTAACAGTCTGTTCAGTACTGTTTTAGTATTTTTTAAGGATTAACCATACAGTATTTTTAAATATTCATCATTTCAACGACCATTCTGTACTAAACCATTTTCCCCAATGATCTATAATTGGATTGAATTGTTCACAGCCCTTTTAGAAGAGAGTGAAAGAGGGACTGTAATATTTTTGACTTTATTTATTGTGACAATAAATGTATTTTCCAGAATGACTTCTTTTAAAGGGACGCTGTCAGGTTTAAAAAATTAAATACTTACACTTGCAACATGAGGATCTTGTTGTGAGCCCATACACATGTTGCAGGGTCAGATCCTTTGGGCCTTGTCTTTGTGTTATGACGTTAGATTTATTTAAACTGAAACACACATCTAATTGATTTTTTTATCTGTTTCTGCTTTTGTTGCATTTCTCATCTTGAGCAAAAAGGAAGTCTAGTCAGTTTCATTGAAGCTAGTCCCAGTTTACTTTCATGTTCTCCTGCAGTAGGTGATGCAACTGCTTCCGGGAGTTGTTTATATGTGTTTGTTTCCGTTTAAATAAAGAATGGGACTAACTGGGTTAGTTTCAGGCTTGAAGGATGATTAGCATGGGGGTGCCTGTTTTGTTGAATGGAGATTTTTGATCTGACATTGACCCTTTCTATTGTATTGGGAGTGGCAAAGGGTTCCCACCACACGGAGGCATGTTCTTATTGAACTCGCTTCATGAAAATATTGGCGAGTGTCCATGGTTTCTTCTTTCCCCTTTAATGAGTGATCAGTTTTCCCAAATGTTGCCAAATAATCTTGTTGAAAGTATTGAAATGGAAGGATTATAAAGAACACTGAATGCATCCTCACAAAACCCTTCCCTTCCTCCAATACCAAACACAACCCCCCAAAAACCTCAAACCCAACAACAAAACACCACGCGCTGTTTAATAACTTGTTCCTTTCCGACGTTGGTGAGGAGAAAATTCACTTTCTTTTTCAAATCCAAACCTTTAGCTTAGCTTTAGCATTCACCCCCTTTTAAATAACTGCCATATAGACAGACTAGAAAATACCTCACCGTCAAAAATCACCGGGGCCTGATTTTGCACCACTGAAATCAACTGATGCTTTGCCACTTCCTTTGGTGGGCACAGACTAAGCCCAATAGGGGATTAGCAGCCGTGTAAACAGAATACCCAGTTTTGCTGTACATTAGGGGCATGTCTAGACTACATGGCTGTGTCTAGACTGGCAAGTTTTTCCGCAAAATCGGATAATTTTGTGGAAAAACTTGCCAGTTGTCTACACTGGCCGCTTGAATTTCCGCAAGAACACTCTCTCATGTAAGATCGTCAGTGTTCTTGCGGAAATACTATGCTGCTCCTGTTCGGGCAAAAGTCTTTTTCCAAAAGACTTTTGCACAAAAGGGCCAGTGTAGACAGCTCAGATTTGTTTTCCGCAAAAAAGCCCCGATCGCGAAAATGGCAATCGGGGCTTTTTTGCGGAAAACTGCGTCTAGATTGGCCACGGACGCTTTTCCGGAAAAGCATCCTGCCAATCTAGACGCGCTTTTCAGAAAAGGCTTTTAACGGAAAACTTTTCCGTTAAAAGCATTTTCGGAAAATCATGCCAGTCTAGACGTAGCCCCTGGCTCTGTTGAAGGAGCCATGTAGATGAGTTTACTAGACATAGGAAAATGAAGCGGCGATTTAAATAATCGTCACTTCATTTACATCACAATGGCCACCACACTGTGCCGATCAGCAGTTTGGCGGCACAGCGGGGCAGTCTGGACGCGCCGCGGTCGACAAGGAAAGCTTTTGGCGACGGTTCCTCATTTCACGAGGCATAACGGAGCGGTGACAAAGGCTTCCCTTGTCGACTGCAGCGCGTCCAGACTGCCCCGCTGTGCTGCCAAACAGCTGATCGGCACATTGTGATGTAAATGAAGTGGCAATTATTTAAATCGCCGCTTCATTTTCCTACGTCTAGTAAACTCCTCTATGTGGCTCCGTCGATGGAGCCATGTAGTCTAGACACGCCCTAGATGTCTTTCCATGGGCAACCAAAGGAAGGAAATGAAGCAACTTTGTGTTACTTCTGATCTTCCAGTGACTTCTTGCTTATACTATAGCGATAATGGACAAACAAAAGTTTACACCACGTATTCCACCTGTCTCAATGCGAACAAAGACAGCGCTACCATCTTCATCGGGATTGCAAGGTGTCCGTCCAGGCAGTGCCTCAGCCTGATGAGATGCACGTGAAGTGCCCATTGCTTGTGTATATAGGAAAATGTCCGCCAGCAAGTGCCAATGGTCAGCACGTCTCCAGTTGGACGTATGTGCTTTGCCAAAACTTGCTGCCTTCGTGTAATAAGCAACCAATGTGCTGGTACGCGGGGTATGTAAATAGGTGGTGAAACGTGCCGCTCTGCGCTGTAATGCTGAACGGCAGGGAAATACAATGTGACGATTTGGGTACGTGGTCTTAATGTGCGGTGTTGCCTGTTTACCTCGGAGTTATTTATTTTTTTTAACCGATTCTTGCGCGATGAGGCCGAAATGAAGTCAGCAGCTATTTGGTTGATCCTGCAAGCGTCACAGAGAGAATGTGGTTCCTCACCACCCCTTTCATTCTCCAGGGGTTTCAGAATCACATGGAACAAACCTGTTAGTGTTCATGGGATGGAGACAAATGAAGAGGCCGTGACAAATGCAGCCACAGCTCCTAACCGTTGCACGCCAAAGCCCCAGCTCTCTGCTGTCTTTGAGCAGGAACACAGGGAGTCTAAAGGGTGTGCTTGGTTTTTGCATTGTCCTCGGGATCCATTACAGCAGCCTTGATGCTGCTCTAACCTATGCTGGACACAGCGGCCCTCAGAGGGGATGTTGCATTAGCTCAGAGTCTCTAGCGCACAATGCGGTTCCCGCAATGCCCCTTGGCCAAGCAAGCCCCTCGCTAACAGAGAGATCTGCTACTTTTATGGCCTCGTGAAGCTATTGGCGCAGCATAAACCGGGTGGAGGGCAAGAACCTCAGTCCGTCGATTTACTTGACGGCGGCTTAGGAAGGTTGGCCAAGACTTGGGGGCCCGAGCCCAAAACGGTCCAGGGTGGGTTGTTGCTTGAGGGTTTGCAACTTTCTGTTTGCAGAAACCGAACAGCCTTGCCTGCCCCCCTCCCCTGAGACCACCCCGCCCCAACCTCACTCCATCCCCCTCCTGTCACTTGCTCCCCTTCCCCCTCCCTCTTTCTCTTTTTCATTGGGCTGGGGCTAGGGCCGGGCCTGGGGTGTGAGAGAAGGTGAGGGAGCCAGCTCAGGGTACAGGTGCTGAGCTGGAGAAGAGAGTTTGGGCTGCAGGGGGGGGACTCGGGTTGGGGTCAAGCGGTTCAATGTGTGGGAGGGAGGCTCCTGGCTGGGGGGGGCTCTAGAATGGGGCTGGAAATGAGGGGTTTAGGCTGCAGGTGGGGCCTCTGGGCTGGGGTAGAGGCTTGGGGGGGCGGGGCTCTCGTGGAGAGAGTCAGAGCAGGAGGGGCTGTGAGCCAGGACAAGGGGTGGGAGTGGGAGGAGCTTTGGGGGCAGGCTCTGGGGGGCAGTTACCACAGGTGGCTGCTGCATCTCCCTCCAGCTCCTAGGACGAGGGGTGGCCATGTGGCTCCACGCACAGGCTCTGTCTGCGGAAGCCCCTCCCCACAGCTCCCATTGGCCCTGGCTCCCAGCCAATGGGAGCTGTGACGCCATCCATCTGGGCAGGGGCAGCACACAGAGCCCCTGTAGCCACCCCTATCCCTAGGAGCCAGAGGGCCACGCGGGCAGCTTCCCTGGAGCCACGAGGAGCGGGGCAGGTAGGGGTCTGTCTTAGCCCCACTGCGCCACTAACTGGGCTTTCAACAGCCCGGTCAGTGAGCTGCCCTGGTCCTTGTTGGACTGGGTCTTCCAGCGGAAAGCATCTGGTCACCCCGCTGCTTCTGCCCAATGGGCTGAGTGGCCCTGTACCCTGTCTTCTGACAGTGTTCAATGCCCCAGCGGGGATGCAAACAGAGGATGCTCAGAGCAGGGGGTTGTGTGGCCATTCACGGGCCCATCCTCCATGAATTTATCTAGCTCTTTTTTGAACTCTGCTACAGTCTTGGCCTTCACGCCTTCCTTTGGCAAGGAGTTCCACAGGTTGACTGCATGTTGTGTGAAGGAGGACTTCCTTTGGTCTGTTTTAAACCTGCTGCCTATTAATTCCATTGGGTGATCCCTGGTGCCTGGGTCATGTGAAGGGGTAGATAACACGTCCCTGTTTACTTTCTCCACACCAGCTGGGTCTCTAAAGGCGCCGCACACCAAGCTCACTGTTAGCTTGCAATGCCAAGCCAGCAGATGGAACGACTCTATCCCCGTCCAAGCCCCAACCCCGTGGTGCACCCAAGGGGCAGTGAGCTTCAGCCCCTGGAAGAGGTGATGTCAGGATTTCCAAGACCCGCCGACTGCCCTGGCTACTGTCCCCACTTTGGCCCTGAGGCTCCAGCGTCTAGCTGGGCATGTGCAGGGCGAGCACAACCTGCCAGTCGCACACTCACAGGCAAGGCAGGCCACCCCCGCCGTCCCTTCTGCACCCCCTACACGGAGCTGGTGTGTCCGGCACCCAGTCTGAGCGCAGCCTCGTGGCTCCGTTAGACGAGGGTTTGCCGCCTACCTCCGGCGTGCACAGACCCTTTGGCTGCTGGCGCTCTCCAGCGGCAGCCGGGCACACGCCCAGGGTGGGAGCAGCATGTCAGGGTCACTGGGGATGGCCAGCCAGCAACTGTCGAGAGCAGGAACCAGAACCCATGCGCCCAGCTCCTGCTCCCGCCAGCCCCAGGACTGCCCCGCATTGCCTGGAAAGGGGAAACGAGGGTGCCAGGAGAGCCCGGAAGAGCCCCGCCGGCCCCCCAAAAAAAGCCACAATTAGGGCATTTGCTGGGCAAGTCCCCATGCCCCGTGGGGTGTGTGGCGATTGGGACTTGAGGCTACCACAGCCTGGGTGCCTACATTTTTGACACCCCTTGTCTGGCTCCTGCCTCCCCCCCATGAAGTCCCCAGGGGGCCTGGGCAGTCAGTAGGGCGCTGTGGTTACCCACGGCAGCCCTGAGTCCGAGCCCCCTTTGCCCGAGCCCAGCAAGTGCCCCACACACGGCGCTGTTCCATTTCACCCCTCCAAGCTGGGGGGGCTCCCTGGAGTCGTCCACAAGGCCCTGCCCCCCCTCCACTGCTCTGCCCCAGCCTCCGATCTCACTCTGCCTCTTCCTGCTCCTCCCCCAAAGCCTCCCCCACCCCACCTCTTCCTGCCCCCCACCCTGGCTCTGCCTCTTCCCCTGCACCCCCCTTCCTACCCCTCCCACCTACCACCAGCAGGTGGCTGGGGGGGGGGGGCCACATCCACTATTTTGTGCCCAGGAGCACCCAGGGAGTCGGTGCCTATGGCCAGGGGCTGCCCCGCCCCCAGCTACGGAGCAGGGCTCCCAGCCACCGGGGCGCTCAGGGCGGGTGGGCTTCAGACACACCTGCTGCCACGGTCAACTAGGTTAGGCCACTGTCGTGCGGGGGGGCAGCCGGCCTGGCTGGCAAGTGGGCGAGGGAAACCCTGTCAGCCCCCCACCCTCGCTCCCCGACAGACGTAACCACACGTACAGGCCACAGCGCCGCTGGTCCCCCTGTAGGCCTAGCACGCCTGTCAGGCACACCCGTGTGTCCTCTGGTGCCTGGACACACACACAGAGATATACACACACACACACACACAGAGCTATATACACACACACAGCTATACACACACACACACACAGAGCTATACATACACAGCTACACACACACACACACATACACACACAGAGCTATACACACACACACACACATACACACACACACACACAGAGCTATACATACACAGCTACACACACACACACACACATACACACACAGAGCTATACACACACACACAGAGCTATACACACACACACTCTTTCTCACAAGTTGCTGCAGCAGCTGTGACCCAGTGGCGTGGGGGGGGGTGGCCGTGTAACACTGTACAGCGCCCTAATGCAAGTGTTATGGGCCTTGACAAAACGAAAACCGCTGGGCGCATGAAATCCTGCAGTGGCAACCGGCAGTGGGCCCAGCACGTCATGGGCGTTCTCACCGCAGTGCAGCCAGCCTGAGCTACGCATGTGGCCCTCTCATCCCCACCAAGCCCAGGCCACCAGCCATCCCACCCCAGCTGTGCCAGCCAGCCCCAGCACTGGCCACCCAGGCTTGCCAGGCATCCAGTTTCTGGGTCCAAATGGAGCTGGCCCCTAAAAGGCCAGTCAGCATTGCCGTGGCGGCAAGGCCGGTTCCCTGCCTGCCTTGGCTCTACGCAGCCGCCATGTCCGGCTGCTAGGGGCTGGGGCAGCCAGGGAGCCGTCGCACGCTGCTCCCACCCCAGTCGCCAGCGCTGCAGCTCCCATTGGTCGGGAACCATGGCCAATGGGCGCTGCGGGGGGGCAGTGCCTGCAGCCATGGGCAAGACGCCGGCCACGTCTGGGAGCCACAGCAGGTGGGCAGCCTGCCTTACCCACGTGCCACCAGCCAGGAGCTGCCTGAGGTAAGCGCCGCCTACACCCTGAATCCCTCCTGCACCCCAATCCCCTGCCCCACTCAGCCCCCTGGTGCACCCTAAACCCCTCAGCCAGAGTCCCACTGCGGCGCCCTCACCCCTCCCAGTCGCCCCACCCGAGGGTGGGGGAGCGAGAGCAGCTGAGAGGGGGCTGGCAAGAGGCAGAGAGCGCCTCGGCGAGCGGGCAGGAACAGGGCGGCAGGGCCTCAGGAAAGGTGGTGGGCGAAGGGTGTTTGTTTTCGTGTGCTTAGACGAGGGCCGCCAGCCTGCGCACCAACCCACTGGCTTCCGGAGGGCAGGGGCTGAGGGGAGGCCTTTTGCTACCTGCCCCGCCTGCACGCAGCGCCGCTTACCACAGCCCAGTGCCTCAGCGCACGCCCCGGCGTGGGGCCTTTTTCGGATTTCGGGTGTTGGCCTGCGGAAGGCGCCATTGCATTTAATCAGCGCCAAGCGCCGACAGGCCAGACGATGACGCAAGGGCTGCGGGTGACTAACGGACAGTTGGCCCAGGGCCTCATTCTCCTCCCCTGCCCGACCTGCCCCTCCCCTCGGGGGCGAGGGCGAGTTTTGTGACCAGACTGGTGCAAGCGTTTCCCATTTTTACCACAGGTTCTTCCTGCATCGCATCACTCGGTGGCTTGGGCGTGGCACAAACCCTCCAGCGAATTAGGGCCTGTCTACACTGCACCCACACCCCCACCGCAGGCCGGTGCCAGGCCGACCGGGGCTCTAGACCGGTTGAGTGTAGGGTAGCCGTTTGCTCGCCTCCTGTGACGTAGTGGGGGTACCTGGCTGGTTTCTATGCTGCTGGCTCTGGGGGAACCCCCACTGGCTGCCGTGGGTAGCACGACCCAGCAAAACAGGATGAGTCACTATGCAAACCAGTATGGCCAGACCCCCCCCCATGGAGAGGAACAAAGGAAGGGGGAATGCTGCCCTGGCTGGGGGGCAGGGCTGGAAGAGTGTTGGTTAGTTGCTGGCTGGAAGCATGGAGGAGACAGCCTAGGGAAAGGGGCTGGAGTTTAGGGGTCCAGTCGCCCCCATCTCAAGGGGGCCTGAGGCATCCTAGCCCAGCTCTGTGACCAGACTACATCTGTGCTGTGCTGTATCCTGGAGAGGCAATAAACTTCCTCTATTCCACCGGCTGGGGCAGTCGGTTTGTGCCATTTCGGGGTGCAGGAGACGGGGGACCCCCAATGCACCGTCACACCTCCCCCCACCCCCGTCTAATGCCTGACTCCAGGCCAAGCCTGACCATCTCCACCCTACGTCAACTGCCCCACGACCCTATATCGGCGGCTGCTGGCCAGCTCTGGGTTTTGCCCTGCAATGTAGCCATAGTACCTGCCTTAGCAGTACTGCACCATGCACCATTGCCATTGGGGCACAGCAGCAGGGCACTGCCTTCCCAAAATTGCCTACGTGCCGGGGAAGGCTGGAACCGCCGACCGGCAGCCTGGCTCTCCACCCACCAGGGAGGGCTGGGGCAGTGGGGTGGCAACCCTGCTCCCTGGCCGCTAGGGAGGCCTGGAGACAGAGCTGGGGACCACAGCACGGCAGCCACAGCCCACTAGGTGGCTAGGAAGGCTTGGGCTAGAGTGGGCGGGGCTTGGCTGCAGGGGCGGGGCCTCAAGCAGAAGAGGCGGGGTTGGGGCATGTCGTCCCCAGCTGGGCCTTCACGCACTGCCCACGCTGGTGCATTACACCCTCGCTCACCTCGCACGCCGGCGCTGTGCACAAGCCCCTTGATCTCCCCGGGGCACTGCCGTGACTGGCTGGGGTGTGCGCTGCAGAGCGGTGGGTGGTTTGTGAATGAATTTGCCCTCTGGGGCGCGGGGGCCAAACAGCTGCAACACACCAGCTTAGCCACCAGCCCCAGCCCTGGTAGGAAGGGGCCAGCTCAGGGGCGGACAATAAACTGGTGGCGGTTCACCAGGGTTAGCCCCCGGTGGGCCACTACGGCTCTATTTACCGGCACCTCCACAGCTCTGGGCGAATGCAGCTCCCATTGGCCAGGAAAGGCGCTTTGCGGCCAATGGGAGTTGTGCTCCCCCATAGCTGCGGTGGCGCAGGTAAATACAGCAGTGCAGGGGCCTGCCAGGGGCTCACCGGGTCCAGCCCATAGGCCAGTATTTGCCCCCCTCTGGGTTGGAGCCAGAAAGCAGCAGCAGCCGGCCCCTCCCAGCAGGCGTCCAGCCTGGAGCAGCTCACGTGCCCGCGTTCCTGCCTCACCAAGCTGCGACGGCCACGCCACACTCTCAGCTTGGTGCCAGTCCGCCACCCAGCCAGCTGCAGTAGGGGCGAGGCAGCCGGGCCTTGCCGTCACCGGTGCGGCTGGGTGGGCTGAGCCAAGCGCTGGCTAGGGACGGCCATAAAAGCATTGCCAGAGGCCGCGGCTCCGTGCATCAGCAGAGGCGCTCAGCTGAGGGGCGGCCGTGGTGCTGAGGGGATAATGGGGGGCTAGTTCTCACTTGATAGCTGGACCCCCCCCTTGTTCAAGGCCAGAACAATGCACTTGCACATTAAATGCATCAGACACTCTGGAGCTTGGGACTTCGGTGGTGTTGCATGGGGCCGGCGATGTGCTGCTTTTCCTGGATCCAGCCGCGTCACAGTCTTTGCTCCCATAGGCCCAGCACATAATCCCCCTCGGGCTTCTCCACCCTGTAACCTGACACGCCAGTGGGTCATTTGGTGCCTCCTTTCTTCTTCAGCCTCTGGGGGGCGCTTTCTCTCCATGGCCCCCTCTCCCAGGGCAATACAGTAGCTGGAGATGGGGCGGTCATGGTTCCATGCTGGGTAGCGGCGAGGCTGACTTGCACCCAGCTTTGTACTTCGTCTCACCCACTACCAGTTGGTAAGGCCTTCTCCATGCGTCCTCCTTGCCCATCTCCCCCGTGCCTCATTCAGCTGCAGCGACTCGTGCCCGCCCTGCTCACAATCACGCATTAGGTGGCGCTGGGGCAAACACCAGGTCACGCTTAGCAGGAGTCTTTGACCGTTTAAATGTAAGCATCTAATAAAATAGCTGATTTGAGTGGGGGGGAGCGGGGCTGGAAACAACCCAGCCCGTGCCCTGCGGTAACACCGGCAATTCAAAGATCCCTGTACTGGGAACTCGAAAGCCGCACTCGCTCAACAAAAGGGAAGCTGGGTGGTGGCCGTTCCCTGGCTAAGTGGCGCAGTGGCCATAGGAAATATGTCTCCAATTTGAAAAGGTTGTTTGAAGCCGTAACTATAACCGGCTTCTGAAACTCTCAGGCTACGGCTACACTGGCAGCTTCTTGCGCAAGAACAGCTTGCCGGGTGTCTACACTGCAGGCGCGTTCGTGCGCAAGTAAATTTACAGTCTAGCATCAGACAACAGGGCTTTTTCCGGAAGAGTTATTCCTCTCCCCACAAGGAATAAGCCCTCTTGTGCAAGAGCTCTTGCACAAGAGGCCAGTGTAGCCAGGCAACATGAGCGTCTTGCTCAAGAAACCCCTATGGCTAAAATGGCCATCAGAGCTTTCTTGTGCAAGAGAGTGTCCACACTGCCATAGACGCTCTTGCGCACAAAAGCACATCTCTTGTGCAAACGCACATGCCCGTGTAGACGCGCTCTTGTGGACGACTTTTTGTACAAGAACTCTTCCGCAAAACAGATCTTGCGCAAGAAGCGGCCAGTGTAGTCGTAGTCCCAGAGGGGAAACCATGTTAGTCTGTACGTTAAAAACAAGTAGCCCTGTGGCACCTTAGAGACTAACAAAATATACACTGTATACTTCTGCAGCTTAGCAGTATTTAGCCTTGTGCGTGGTGTCTTTAGAAATGCACGTTTTTCACAATGCAGTGTTTATTAAGGGGGAATAGTGCCGCATCCTTGTAGCTAATAGCACAAGAGCAAAGCTCTCATGTTTGATGATCACTAGAGGGCGCCTTAGCAGGGCATAATACAACGCCTCTAATTCCTTAATGCTTAGTCATGGCTGTGCCGTTAAGAATGTCAACATTTCTATCCATCATCCAAAGGCGAGCTTTCACTTGCAAGAGATTTCATCCAAGGGACCGGGCTTCACAGCCCTCCTCTGAAACCTGTGGCCTTCTTTATGGACAGAAGGTGCAACAGTTTAGCTGACAGTCGCTTAGTTAGCCCAGGAGAAAACACAAAGCAGACGCCCTTTCGCCGGTTGAAGAATGGTTCGTTGCAGGTTAGCTTCTCCTTGTTCCTAATCAAGAATAGTTTAAAATCTCACTTTTCATTAAGCCTTTTCTGCTTTGTGAGTCGATGTGCCCTACGTTGCAACTACAAGGCAGCTTTACCTGGGAAAGAAAAACAATATGATGGGGTGGGGAAACCTTTCTGGGGTTAGGGGGCCGCTGACCGACGGAAAAAAGCAGTCAGGGGTCACACACACGAGAAACAACCAAACAAAAAACAGACGTGGCCCTCAACTGAGACAGACACTCCTCACATCTCCCTCAGTTACCAGAGCCTAGCGAGGCCCAGGCTAGTAGATTTTGTGTGCTCCAGCCCTGTGCGGTGGAGGTAGCGGGGGGCGGACGGGGGGAGGCAGGGGGCTGGAGCGTCAGCGTGGGCTCACCAATACTGGGGGGGAAGAACCCCGAACCTCAAGGACCAGATCCAGGCAAACTGGGGACTGCATTCAGCCCCTAGGTCTTAGGTTCCCATCCCTGCTATATAAACCAGACCCCAGTTCTATAGTGTGCAGCAGCAGGCAGCTGGCTCCACATGTAGTGCCTTCCTCACGTAATAGCTGGCATCGGGTGGGTGCCTAAGGAGGTGCTTGTGTCAAGGGCACAAGGATCAGCCTCCCTCGGACCGGCTGAAACCATGAGCAGAAACTGTAGAGCGAAAATTTTGCTTCCTTTTCCCCAACAATTGTTTTCCTGAAAATGAACTTAAACCAGAATTTCCTTATGCAGCAGCCCTAGAAATGTAAATTATAATCAAGGACTTGCAATGCGATACAATGAGGCTGCGTCTAGATTGGCATGATTTTCCGGAAATCCTTTTAACGGAAAAGTTTGCCGTTAAAAGTATTTTCGGAACAGAGCGTCTAGCTTGGCACGGATGCTTTTCCGCAAAAGCACTTTTTGGGGAAAAGCGTCCGTGCCAATCTAGACGTGCTTTTCCGCAAAAAAGCCCCGATCGCCATTTTCGCGATCTGGGCTTTTTTGCAGAAAACAAATCTGAGCTGTCTACACTGGCCCTTTTGAGCAAAAGCTTTGCGCAAAAGGGACTTTTGCCTGAACGGGAGCAGCACAGTATTTCCGCAAGAAGCACTGATTTCTTACAGTAGGAAGTCAGTGCTTTTGCGGAAATTCAAGCGGCCAGTGTAGACAGCTGGCAAGTTTTTCCGGAAAAGCGGCTGATTTTCCAGAAAAACTGGCCAATCTAGACGCAGCCTGAGAGTCCCATCACCAGTTGGCCCGTCGCAAGCGGTACTATGTCACAAGCACTGTGAAAAGAAGAGACCAGGCAGCGTTCCCACAAACTCGTCAAACACAGAAAAAAAGGTATAATAATTCCTAACACTATGCCCAATAGCTTGACAGCATCCCTTGAGATTAGCACAATCCTAGTGACTAGCTGGATGGCTGCAACAGAAGCTCTCCCTCCTGCTGGGGATGTTACATTTAGACAAATTGGTCAATTAAATAGTCAATGCAACTTGCATCAACTATTATATTCGTCGATAAGGGCATCTCCACCTTTGTAGCCACCCTGGGGGCTGTGGCTACACTTCAAAGGTGAAAGAGCTGCGGGGAGCATGGAGCCAGCAGGGGACTCAAGCAGTCCGCCACTGATCCCATGCACCCCATGGTGTTTCAAAACGTCAGCGCCGCATGGAGCCTGGGTCAGTGGGGGAGTCCCCAACTGACCCAGGCTCCATGCGGAACTGCCACTTTGAAATGCCATGTGCAACTGGCCACAAGCTACAAGCAGCGTTTCACAGTGGCAGCGCTGTGTGGAGTCCGGGGTCTGGACTTTGTAGCCATCGAGTAGCCTGAGACACAAGTTGGGCACACAGGTTGGGACACTAGCCAACAGATGTTAGGGTGAGCAGCTAAGGACCGCGGGCCTACACTGAGCTGACCCAAAACAAAGAGCCATGGTGGTTGTGAAAGATCAGAGCTGTGGATCTGTCCAGCTCCAATGGCGGCTGTGTGGGGGTGGCAAGGAGTCATCTGTTCCTCTCACACACACACCAATGGAAGTCGTCCCAGGTAGCACCCTGCACGCCAAACCCCTGCCCAGTCCCAAGCCCCTCCTACCATCGTAGCTCCCACCTAAACCCCACACCCCAAGGACTTCCCTCCCCCCACAACCTAACATCAGCCCAGACCACGCACCCCCACCTGCTGCCCTGAGTCCACTCCCATATTCCCTTCTTCTTGGCCCCAGCCTGGAGCCCCCTCCTGCACCCCAAACACCTCATCTCCAGCCCCATCCCAGAGCCTGCACTCCCAGCCAAAGGCCTCATCCCCCAACCCTGAGCCCCCCCCCACACACACACACTCCCAATCCCCACCACAGATCACCCAGGCGCAGAGTGAATTTTGTTATGTGCATCAATAGGAAGCCGACGTGTCACACATCATCTCCCTGTTGGTGCATATAAAATTCATTCCACACCTACACATAAAACATTAGAGGGAACACTGGACTCAGGCCTTAGCTAAGAGCACAAAAATAGGAGCCGGCCGTGGGTGATAGGGCAGGAATCATTTGATTGTCTGCTCTGTTCATTCCCTCTGAAGCACCTGGCATTGGCCACTGGCGGAAGGCAGGACACTGGGACAGAAGGACCATTGGTCTGATCCAGCATGGCCGTTCTTAGAGCAGATTCTCCATGAGGCAAGAGCTGGACTAGTGCTGACAGATTTTGCTCATGTGGGGCTGCAAATTTGTTTTTTTTTTAAACTTCATACAAAGCCAAAACATCAGTTATAGCAAAGCCTCAATGGCAAAACTGGGTAACCCTCTCCATCAAAGGCATCTCCAGCC
Source organism: Pelodiscus sinensis (assembly GCF_052426305.1). Lineage (NCBI taxonomy): Eukaryota > Metazoa > Chordata > Testudines > Trionychidae > Pelodiscus > Pelodiscus sinensis. The sequence goes on along the minus strand of NC_143065.1, from coordinate 43,519,437 downwards.
AGGTCAGCTGCTCTACTGTGAAGTGAAGCGGGCTTGATTCTGCAAGGTGGCGAGAGCTTTCAGATCCCCCTGGAGACTTTAGCTGAAATCAGTTAACACCTCCCATGACCAAGGGCTGCAACCAAAAGGATGGTCTCGTGAACCAAGGAGGACATCAAAAATGAAGAATTCCACTATGGACTTGCTGAGCTAGGCCTTGGCCAAGTCACCGCATGCCCCTTTCCCAAAGCCAGATGATGTCTATCTCATAGAACTGGAAGGGACCTTGACAAATCATGTTGATGAGATACCATGATCTTGGGAACTAATTGACCATTCATTATCAGTGGGAAATAGGTCAATGGAGAGATGATAGGAGTTACTATAGAGAACTTTCTGGGTGTCTGGCTGGTGAGTCTTGCCCACATGCTCAGGGTTTAGCTGATCGCCATATTTGGGGTCGGGAAGGAATTTTCCTCCAGGGTAGATTGGCAGAGGCCCTGGAGGTTTTTCGCCTTCCTCTGTAGCATGGGGTACAGATCACAGCTAGAGGATTCTCTGCATCTTGGGGTCTTCAAAATATTTGAAGGCTTCAATATCTGAGATATAGGTGAGAGGATTATTCTAGGAGGGGTGGGTGAGATTCTGTGGCCTGCACTGTGCAGGGGGTCAGACTAGATGATCATAATGGTCCCTCCTGACCTTAAAGTCTATAAGTCATTGAAAGTCCAGTCCACTGCCCTCACAGCAGGACCAAGTACCATCCCTGATAGATGCCCCAGATTGCTAAATGACCCCCTCAAAGATTGAACTCACAACCCTGAGTTTAGCAGGCCAATGCTCAAACCACTGAGCTACCCTTCCCCAGTTCACTAAATTCAAAGGCTTTTGGCTCAGACCCTTCAGCAGTGCATCAGGTCCCCAATCAGTACATACGGCTAATAAAGCTTACTCGTTTTTACACAGTGCTTGGAGCTATAAACATGCTAAATAGTAGTATTGCTCTCAGATAACGGCGTGTTTGCTCACATACAGACGTCACGGGCGAAGGACTCTAGAAGAGGATGCCATGGACTCCAAAGTGGAAATTAGCAGAACACAATTGGGGAGCGGAGAACACTACCTTTCCGACCAGAACATTTGGGGTAATTGTTTTCCTGTTCAACAGGAGAATGAGCTGCGGAGGAGTTTCCTTTAACTAACAATTTCATCTACAGACATCCCAGGCATGGGTTTGTTCCAAGAATGGCTTTATACAGCTATTTCCCCAGAATACACCATGTGGATTATTTTACACATAAATATCCCATCTTGAAGAAAATAGTGCAGAAGGTGGTCTCTCTCAGTTAACAGTACACAAATTGGAACCACTGACTCATAGAGCAGTCAGCTATTATCTACCACCTAGCTATTTTGTCAGCAGCATCTCTGACTGACACACACACACACACACTTAAAATAGAACCATTGTTCCGTCCTTTTTCTTCCCTAACCACTAGGGTTTCATGAACTCTTTATTCTTACATTAATTATACACATTATAAATGTGTAAAGAGGTACAGCAAAGTGTCCAATAACTTATTTGATGTACATGGCACAGTACAGCAAAACACAGAGGGTTACCCCCCCCCCCCACACACACACACACACACACACTCACAGATTCTGCTTATTTTAGTTGGTATCAAAATATATCAGCCACTGATAATGTTACCACCATACTATAAAGTATCTGGTATTTGTTGGTCACGTTCTCCACCCAGGAAGGTCTTGAGGCTTTATCTAAGCTGGGTGTGATCAAGCAAGGTGCTGAGAAGCCCTTGGCTTCAGAAGCTGGAGGACACTCGTCTCCTCTTGGAATCAATTTCAAACATATTCACTTTCAAAGCAGTCGGCCCTCCGGGAGTTAAAAGCCTCTGTTGGTGTCTAACACCCAAGCTAGAAATCATCTTGATTTTGCTAAGATTTTATTATGGATTGTGTGACACTTCAGATCATGTGCACATTTCAGATAGGCAGAGGAAGACATGCGAAGTACAAAATTACAGGAACACTAACACTTTCCTGCCTATTTTGTGAAAGATTCTGTGATGTGGTATTTGCTTTAAGGTCCTGAGTGACTGAATTTGGCTTTGTCATCTTTCCTGAACAGCTGAATTGCAACAGGTGGTTTTCACACTATCATTGAACTTACATGAAATACAATTTTCAAACAATTCTCATTTGAGGATTCTGTTTTCACGCTGGCAGTCTGAAAAGCTGCAAGTTAAAGATGTGATGGGTCTAACGCTTTTTCCTTTACAAGAGACACACGACAGTCTATATTTCCAGCACCATACAATCTGAGCAACGTTGTTCTGTTTGGCACTAGCCAAAAATCAGAATCACAAACTAATTTCACATTCAGTGTTTATTTTAATACAAATAGAAACGTGGGTGCCCAGATCTTGCCTGAAGTTCTACTCAGATCTTTTAAAAAAATACAGAACATTATTTCGTCATCCAACAGTTAAAAAGTTGTATTTAAAATAAACTGAACTTTCAGCAGCCTGTCAAAACAAGTATCATTGTAATGCTGCAACCTCTGCCAAGGAGAAGTATCTTCTCAAGTAGCAGCTATTATACAATCAGTTACTTCTCATCAGAAAAGAACATTTCACTTCTGATTTTTTTCAAAAGCCGATTTTGCTGTTTTTATAATGAATGGAATAAAACTCATGAAAAAATTTAGACTGATTCAGGGAAACAAATTCCATGCTGATTGGAGAGTTGATTCTGATCATCACACTTGAAGGAAGACACCTGGACAAAGGTGACCCTTTAATACAGGAGTCGGCAGCATCCAGCACCGTGCGGTAAGGGGCTCGCAAGATGATTTCCAGTGGCACACGGGAGGGAGTGGAGAAAGCCCTGAGCCTCGCTGTGCGATCGGGGAAAAAGACGGAGCCACAACTGGCTCCACACATGCATGCGCCCTCCCGCTCCCCCGGCTGGAGGAAAAAGCAGCACACTGGCCCGCTGCCTGCAGGCTTTTCCCGCTGCTCCACTGGCCAGAATCCGGAGACAGAAAGCCTGGGAGCAGCGTGGGGGACAAAAGGAGACCAGGCCGCCACCTTGCCCATGAAGGACCTGCCATCTTGCCCATGAAGGACCCGCCACTTCCATGGCCGTGTCCCCGCTGCTCGATGCGCTGATCCACTCCTGCCTCCTGTGTGCTCGCACCTGCCGGAGAGCCCCATGGGGCTGCTGGAGTCCATTATTCAGGAGCTAGCAGGCTGGATCCCGGCCAGCCTGCCCGGACCCGCCGGCCGGGCTCCCTGCGCTCCTGGCAAGGCGTGGCCTCCATTCCGCATTCAGCCCATGAGCCACTAACTTATTCCGTGTGTGGAACAGCGTCTGTCTGCCACCTGGGAGTGACTGTTACAATAAATAAAGCCTGTTATAGACACTGGGGGGGGGGGGGGGGAGTGAGTGCCGCCCAGACCCTGCACCCCCCACCCCAACTTCCATGCCGAGGCCCTGGACCCCCACCCTGCTCCTGCCCCCACCCCTCTAGCCAAACACCTACCCACACCCTGCTCCTGCCCCCTCCTCCTGGTGAGACACCCTACTCTCAGCCTGCTCCTGCACCTCACCTCCCACCCAGATCCTGCACCCAAGAGAAGGGGGAAACACACACGCAAGCACTGCTCCTCCCCTCCCCACAGGAAAAGCCAGAGCAGAGCCCAGGGCAGGAGACCAAGTGGGGCACGCGGTGGAGAGTGCCCCGTCCCCCTCCCAGGAAAGTGGTGGTACGCCACTTCGGAAACGTTGCCGAGCCCTGTTTTAATGGAAGACTTCTCCGTTAGGAAGATACAGCATTTGAATTCTGGAGTGCAGCGTTAAAAACTGAGTCAAAATGTTGAATGTTATCCACTAACACAACAAAACAATTAAAAGCTATTTGACATGTTAGGGGGCATGAACGAACGAACACACACACACACACACACACACACACACACACACACACACACACACACACACACACACACACACACACACACACACACACACACACACACACACACACACACACACACACTATTTTCTAGGTATCCAGGCATGATATTTATAAATGGTGACTTGCTGCATTAAAAAGAAATTGATTGATTTAGATGCACTTGGACAGATGTTCAAGTTACAAAAAACAGTGTAAATGAAGAACATGATTATTCAACAATTACTACAACAGCACATTCATACAGTTGAATTTAAACCTGTATTTCCTAATAGAGCATGCCCATATTCTTGCAGCTGTCAATAACTGCTGCTTAAATTTAAAAAAAAAATAGATTTAAAAATGTTACTGAGTGTTTCAGTGTTAACTGAAAGGCATAAAAAGATGGTGAGAGAAGAGCCCTGGGTTGCTCTGTATGCTGGGGACTTAGAAACCAAATACAAGATATGTTCAAATTCTTTTTTCTCCTCCCTTTCCTTTCCTCACCCCAAGATTTTATATCTACAAATTTGCTGCAGAGATAATGCAATGTCATGGCCTTTTTAACAACACGTTTGAGAGTGGCTGTTTAAAGCATTCTCCACTGTAACTCATAACACGTGTCTATTTGAAACAATATTTTGTGCTCGTTCTATTTGGTGTTTGTTTTCATTTTGTTTGTTTGTTTGTTTTTTTAAAAAAAGATAATGACGCAATTCATTTTTAATCAAAAAAGAGTCACCAACTTTTCTAGACACCAGACTGTAGTTACCTCCAAGCACTGTGGCTTTTTTCCCCCAAGATTGGTTTGAGGACTGAGGCTGAAGACTGAATGCAAAGAAAACCAAAAGTGGAGAAAACTAATCAATGCACGTGTATTCTATCGTCTGGGACATAAGTCTTTGAGTAGCACCACTTGAAAGATTTGACGTGGCCTAATGAAATTCCACAAACTCTTCCAGAGTTCTGGGGATCTGGTTTTGGTAGCTGATGTTATAGATCCGCACTGCACGGGCAGCCAGGCACTTGAGGGTTAGTTTCATTTGCGTTTTAAGGAGGATTTCAGACACCCCTGTTGTACTTTTATCGAGAGGCGTCTTCTTCTGTTTATTCGTCATGTCTGTATGAGCACCTGCCTCCACCAGACTTATGATAATTGAATGCAAAGTCAAAAAATCACTGATGGGTCTGTTGTACTGGACGATGAGGTGAAGCGCGCTGTTTCCTTCGTTGTCCACAGCATTCACTTCAGCACCACAGTCTAACAGGAGCTTGGTGACAAGGGCATTCGGAAAGCTGCAGACGTCGTTTGTGTGGAAATCATCGACTGGCGTACTGGAGTTGACAGCATGATGCAGCAAGCTAGACCCATCCCGAGTTCTGGGATCGAGATTAATCAAGTTATAAATCTGCTTGTTGATTCGAGACTGCTCCTCTTCGCTGCACTGCGTCTTGGTGGAGATGCATACCAAATACAGGAAGGTAAAAATATTGCATTCGTAGTTGTCCATGGCTGCGTGGATGTCAGTGTCTTGGCTGCTTTTAATCCTGGACATTCCTTGTTCTATTTCCAAGACACTACACCTCAAAACGCTTTCTATGTCCTTGGCTTTAACAGGCTCATTCAAGTGTATCATCTGAGAGAAGACTTGAGCAAACCTCAAGAGATCCTTATGGGTATTCCTATTACCTTTCTGCCTTAAATGCAATGCATGAAGCCACAGTTTGATACACTGCTCAAACTCCATGTTATCTGCATAAACAGCCCCACGATAAATAATAGGATGTGAAACATCTATATTGTCCGAGCCCAAAATTCGTTCACGCACGATAAGGCCTTCCATGTGAAGGGCATCTCTGTCCTGCCTAATAGATTCTAATTCCTGAGGAGTTCTGCATTCAGTTCGGTTTCCATAAGCTTCGATTTGGGGGAGAATCTCTTTCACAATGATGTTCTCGCTGTCTCTATACCTCTCCAGCATTGCTAAATATAAATAGTGGTAAGTCTTCATTATATCATAATTCTCTCTGTCATTTGCAAACGAGGCACCCAAAAGTTCCAGAGCTTCAATTCTACTTTTTCTGTCGCAGTCCGCGTGAGCAAGAAGAAGTTCAACGACATCTGCCTTACAGCTCTCGGCAGCTACTTTTAAAGGAGTCATCCCATGGCCATTCACCATCATTGAAGATTTCCACCTCACCAACTCTCTCACAATCTCTAAATGGCCAGCTTCAGCGGCAAAGTGTAATGCTGTGGCACCGCAATGTGCCTTGGCATTGGGATCGGCATGTTGCTCTAAGAGATACCTCACCACATCTGTGTGGCCCTTGTAGGCTGCGATCATAAGGCAAGTGTTGTCGTACTTGTTGGCAATACTGATGTTAGCATTATTTTCCACCAGGTATTTCACTATGTCCAATCTGCCATCAAAGCATGCAGCCCGCAGGGGAGTTGAATTGGTCACGGTAGTGTGGTTCACATTGGCTCCATGACTGACTAGAAGTTTGACAACTTCAAAGTGGCCGGCTCCTGCTGCACACCAGAGAGCTGTAGCTCCATCAATGACATAACTACAAATGCAAAGACAAAAAACAAGCCATAAAAGTGCTGCTCTTCATAAGAGATGTGAGTAGTCTACAAGAAGCAGGTTACCAATACTCCAAGTTTATAGTCCACCCAAACAGATATTTTACAGCCATCCTATTTTAAAGTGGAAGATATTTATCAGCAGAGCTAAGACATAATAATGCATTTAGCAAGTACACAAATGACCAGCAGAAAAAGAGATTTTTCAAAGCTGTGCCAGGGATTCAACTAGAGGCCTTGCATTAATATTAATGGTATCATTTGTGTTGCTTTGAAAATTTCCCCTCTAATACCCACTCAGGCCCACGAAAAAGAATTAGAAAAAGGAGAATTATTGTCATTTACTCTCATAGTGATAAACCGACATTCAGTAAAGAAAAGAGAATCTACAGATCACAAAGAACAAGGGAAACAAGATTTAGACTTAAAACAAAGAATTCTGATGTAGGAATGTAAAGGTTTAACTGGGTAACTGATAAGCTAACACTTATTGGTTAAACTCTTCATAGAGCTGCCGGGAGCCGCAGCAGCCTCATGACCATGCAGGGCCGGCAGCCCCAGAAGTCCTGGCAGCTCCGACAACAACGTGGGACAGGAACAGCAGCAGCCCCGGGAGCCAAGAAAGGCCACAAGCACTGGGCTCCAGTAGTCCCTCGGAGACGGGAGCCACAGCAATCCCCTGGGAGCCGTAATTAACTATGTAAGAGATAGAAATTCTATCAGTTACACAGTTAATTTTTTTCATCCCTAGTCTGATGTTTTCTCCACTAAGCCACTGGTGTGGCACTGGAATTTGGAAACAGGAGTGTTTATATCGCAGCAACATGGATGCAAACAGTATCTCAGACTTCTCTAAGAAAACCAACCATGGGAAAAGTTCAAACTGAAATAAGAGATTGGTTTGTCGACCTGCTCAGGCATTTTTCCAGAGTTAAAACTATACAATAAAACATGATTTAATAATTATTCTGCATATGGGCAAAAGCAATTTAGTGAGAATACTCATATATATATTTTCACATTCAAGTGCTCAGATGACACCCAACAGAACAAACTCCAGAGTTTTAATCCAAAGACAGTTCTTAGGGCTCGAGTCCGATATCTTTACTCAGCATGAGCAGTTCCTTACTCCACAAACAGCCTCTCTGAAATCAGTGGGGCTACTTTTGTACTAAGATATGAGGAAGGTTTTCATGCCCCAGCCCTATGGCTAAATGTATTGTTCATGAACAGAGAGATGCTTTACAGGTGCTCCGGGAGAGGGGGGAGGGGGACGACACAAAATAAGAAATTAGGGAGTAGACAAGTAGATGCTATGAGCCAATCTTCCTTAATTTGCACCCTGTCAGAAACCAGAAACACCAGCACAAACACCCTAGCACAACTGTGGCAATCAGGCTCACAAGAATGATCAGCGAAACAAGGAGCAGAAAGAGCGAATGTGCCGCACACCTCTACATCCCAGCCCAGATATCCTCATGGAGAGGGGTCGGAGTTCTTCCTTAGCTAACAGACAGGCAGAAAAGGAAATTTAAACAGGTCGTGCGTGCATCAAAATGGCATATCCTTAAACCTTTGCCAGGAAGAAGAGAAAGGGCCCTACCATCCCAAAAACAGAGCGTGATGCTGAGAAGAAGAGACTCCTCCATCCAACCGCAGAGTGGTGATAGCACCCCATCCTAAACAGGAGAAAGAGCCTCCACCTCAAAAACAGGAAAGATCACACAACACACAGTTCCCTCCACCCTCCTCATTCTTGAGGAATTGTTCTTTGGAAAGAATGATTAAAATGAGTGTTCATGGATTCAGCCTCGCACCTTGATGCCACAAGGAGGAATTATTCTTAGTGCCTCTCCTGGGCTGGTAGAGAGACATATAGTAACTACTGGCCATCAGTTGACAGCCAGAAGCAAGTCAGCAGCGGGTACCCACCCATTATGACCTCCCTCTCTCTCTTTCTGTATCTGAAATGAGCTCTTCCTTTCTGTGCAGCTCTTCCTTGCCATAAAGAAAGCAAACCTTTAAAACTTAAGTTTGCTCTTAAGGCAACGTTAGCTTTATTGATATGGTTAAGCAGGAGATTTGGGCCTTTTTTTTATTTTTAAGAGTCATGTACGTATGTAGCCATGTTGGAACATGTAAGAATAACATTGCAAGAAGAAGGTTTAAGAACAAGGGCGATAACAGAGGAGAAGAAAGGATGGCCCACTTAAGAACACAGAACCAAGACATTCAGGAGAGGTACCAGTGATTGATTACACGTGTTATTCCTAACCTAGTAACATTTCGGCAGATAGCATTTGTGCCATACCAAATCAAAATACTTCTATCGATGCTATGGCTCTAAAAGCTAAGGAACTCAGGCTAAGTCTTCACTGGCACTTTACAGCGCAGTAACCTTTCAAGCTCAGGGGTGTGAACACACACACACGCGCACGTGCTGAGCAGAGCAAGTTACAGTGCTGTAAAGCGCCAGTGTAAGACAGGCTACAATACTACGCTATTAGCTGCTCCCTTCACAGAGGTGGCTTAACAGAGCACTAGGAGATCTCTCCCCCAGAGCTTCTGCCATGGCCACACTTTGAAGCACTGCCAGTTTAATGCCTTGGATTCATTTACAAAGAGGCCTCAGGCAACAGCTGTGTCCACACTACACTAAACAAATCCATTTACGATTTAACATACAACTATTAACTGCCTAAACATGTTTAAATAATCCACTAACAATGGTATCATAACAACTACAATGCTTCCTGATGAGCTCTGAAACTCAGGCTTTAGAATCAGGTAAGGTGGATTTCTATAAACTGGGCAGTTTAGCTGCCAAGAATTTTTAGCTTACTGTTGTGAGAAGGCTCTTCTGCACCTGCAGTTTGCAGTACTTAGCTTCCTGGTGTGCTGATGTAAAGTCCATAACTATCCCAGTCTAAGTCACAGGATTACTCTGTACTCCCAGCTAAGGAAGAGTAAAATGGTAAACAAGATCCAGGAATAATTTTGTGAAACTAAAGCCCATTATACACATTGCCCAGAATGCTCCATAGCTCAAAACTAAACTTTTGTGGACACAGCAATCAGAGCTAAAATAACCTTTTAAAAAATGAATACCACCGTCAAGTAAAATCCAAATAAATGCTATCTTCAAATAATGTTCAGATTAGAAGTAAAACTTCATTAAAATGTAGATATCAAGGAGGCAAAAAAAAAACCTCTCACATGCCTTTAAATGGCTAGAGAGTAGACAAGGTAGAAAGGAATTTGCATTATCACTGGAAGTTTTCAAAATACTTTTAAGACATTTAAACCTCACAAAATCCCTATATAATAAGTTTACAACCAAAAAGGTCCTTTTCCAGACAACTAATTGCACTTGGGCTGAGAAGAGAACTATTCTTATTACTGCAGCTATTGCATGTCGTGCTGTGATCCTGTCTCATCTCAAAAGCTAAGCAGGGCCAATCAGTGGCTGATTGTGAGATCGAGCTGCTGCAGGAAGTGATGGTGGTGATTCAATCCAGGCATTTCTCTTTCCCATGACTCTATGCTGGTTCCCCAGTCTTTGACAGAGGGTGCTGAGCTCCTGCGGAGGTGTCTTGCAAGAGAAGGCAAATTGTCCCTTGGTGACCAGAATGATCCTAAAGCACTTCCTGCAAGAACAGAATTATTAACCGCAGCATCATGGCTAAATCCCAGCTCAGATGATTACACTGTCTCTCCCAAAACTCCCTATGACATGTCAGCTGAACAACATACTTCTCTCTCCTTCCTGTCCTAAACTGTTGTGTGCTGTTGAGCATCCCCTTCAAAGAAGGTTGCATTTAGTATTGGAAAAACAAGGAGTCCTGTGAAACCATAAAAACTAACTGATTTATTTGGGCAAAAGTTTTCGTGGGTAAAGTGATGTCTCCTGTATTGTTGATATAATAGTTTGTAAAAGGTTTTGGAATGAAATGTACCATACAAAACAGTAATACTACTTTGCAGTGTAATTTAGAGAGGCAATACTGTTTACCTTATCTAGAACCAGAGGCATTATACATTGTATCTAGAGCACCTGAAAAGAAGGGTGGCTAGACACAAGCATAGCATCCATGTGGCTTTAGCTCTGCAGCCCACACCTACCTCTCAGAGGGAACGTCCTAAAGCTCCACGCGACCCATGGTAGCAGTGATGTCATAGAATAATACATTCTGGTACATCCTGGAATAAACGCTACATGCTCATGAGGAAGCAAAAGCTTTCCCTGGGGAACTGAGAGGTGGGAGCTATGGCTACCCTATTAGATTCTGTATCAGGTAGTTTGAGGATTTTTTTAAACAAAAAATGGCATGCTTTGCTCTTGTGGTTGGGGAAAATAGCCTTTTAAATGTGAACAGAGGGAGTGTACACACAGTACCTGCGGCACTGCTGGTGCTCATAGTTTTCCTAGCCATCAGCAGGGTAGGGGTAAGGTGGAGGACCCTAGTTTGTTTCGCAGCTACTATTCCAAACCGGGCAGGAATTAGGGAGATGCTTACCCAGAAGCTGGGGGGGGGAAGGGGAAAGCTGCACCAGCCGTGTCAGGCTTGCTGTGCTATGGAGTGGAGAGGCCACTCCAGCCCATCCGGCACATCCTCCTGCCTGCAAGATCCCAGTTAACCAGTTAAACTTAACATTTAACCGGTTAACTTTTTCAACGGAATTTTAGTAGGAAGGTGTCCGCATCCCCGATAATCACACAGAGAGGGTACGTCTACACTAGAAAATTCACAGCAGCACAGCTGCGCCATTTGTCGTGTGGATGCTTCCTACAGCGACGGAAAGGGTTCCACTGAGGTGGTAAATCCATCTCTCTGAGAGGCACTAGCTAGGCCAACAGAAGAATTCTTCCATTGATCAGTGTCTACAATGGGCCCGTAGGTCAGCTTAATGACAGCGTGCAATTCTTCACAGACCTCAGGGATGTCGTTCGGACAATCTAGCGTCGCCCTATAGACCAACCCGCGACGCGGTTGGCAAGCGCGTTCGGGAGAGGTTTCGGCTCAGCGGTCATGCCGGCTGTGCCATCCCCCTTTGAACGCGCCAGGGCTCGGGCGGGCGCCCGGCGTACGTACCCGTCGAAGCGGACGGTGCCCGTCTGATGGGTCTGCACCCGGTAATGCTCCAGCAGCAAGCGCACCACCTTGGCGTGGCCGTTGCGGGCAGCGATGATGAGGGGGGTGGAGCGCTGCCCGCCCTGCTGGCTGACGTAGCCCAGCAGGTACCTGATGTCGGTCTCGGAGCGGTTGAGCAGCAGGGCAGCCAGGGTCAGCACGCGCCCCTCGCTGGCCGCCTTGTACACGTAGCCGGCCAGGCTTTCCATGGCCGCCGCCGCCTGCGGGCCCGCCAGCCCCCGGGGAGCCGCCTCCTCCGTCCCGCGCCGGGCCCCGGCGGGGGGCACATGCGGGCAGGCCCCGGCCGGCCCGCCCCAAGGGCAGCCTCAGGGCCCCATGCCCCTCAGAGCGCCACTGCCCCCCCAGGGCCGGGGGGCAAGGAGCCCCCCCCCCGTAAGCCCGGGGGGGCTGGTGGGGGAGGGGAGCAGGGGCAGCGGGCCCTGAGGGAAGGCCGGGGGAGGGTTCCCCCCCCTTGCTACGGGTGCCGGGAGGGGCCTGAGCGGGGCGCCCCTGGCTTCACTCCGCGCGGCCGGAAGGGCCCCGAGTGGCCTCCGAGAGCGCGAGTGACAGGGCCGGGCCCCGCCCCCCTCCAGCTACGGATCCCCGCCGGGGCCAGGCGGCCGTGGCTCCCTCCGCGTGTCCTCGGCTGCTCCCCTCCCCCGCCCGCGCGCCTCCCAGGCCGCCGAGGTGCCGGAAGCAAAGCCGGAAGTGGCCGAGTGCCCTGTGGGATCACGTTCCGACCAGGAAACCGCGACCCGAGCAGAGTCGTTCCGGGAGAGGCGGGGCCCCCCCTCCAGCTGCTCTGCCCCCTAGCCCGCCCAGGGCAGGGCCATAGCACCCAGGCTGTGCCATGCGGGGCTGTCCCAGTGCCCACAGCACTTGACACCCTCGCCCCCCCGAAAGACCATCCGCCCCCCCAGGCTGCTGAGAGCCCCAAGGGATACAAATAGCCCCCCATGGGACTCAGGGGCCTGCCCTTCGCTCCCCCCCCAGCATTGCCAGGCCCCCAGGCCCCCTATTTGCAGGACACCTTAGAGCCCTGCAGACCCACCGTGCATGGTGGATGCCAATTGTGTATCCCCAGCCCTGCACATGTGCAGATCCCTGCTTTCCATCCGCAGGCATCTGGGGAGGTGGGTGTGGAGAGCCACCATTCATTTTGGCGGCTGCGGATACCAATTTTGTATCCGTGCAGGGCGCCACACATTGGGGCTTCGTTTCAGTTACCTTCCATTGGGGGAGCATTTAGGGTTCGGCTGAGGTTGCATTTTCATATGTTGCTCTGCCACCATGAAGGGGTAACAAGCTTTTTGTTTTAAATTAAAACTAAGATTTCCATGTAATCTTTTGCGTGACTGGAGGCGTTGAGGCTTTCGAGGGTAGAGTTGCCAGATGATTTGAACAAAAATACCAGACACACTTGACATAATCTACATTAATCTTATTTAAAAAATACCGAACATTTATATTTTCTCATTTATATGTTCTCAATTTGTTTCCCAAACAGAAAGCTCAAATACTGGACTGTCTGGTTCAAAACTGGACACCTGGCAACCCTATCAAGGAACACCAAACATAGCAGAAGATGGGAACTCTCTTGCACCCCTCATCTAGAGAATCTTCCAGAAATATCAAAATAGACAAGACCTAATTTTTTTAATGTAAAAGTAAATGGGGAATTCTTTTTTTGGTGGGGGGAAGTTTGGGGCCTTATTAATATATCAAAAAAGGGCAAGCGCCTCTTGTGTAAGTCACTTAAAGGTGCCTCCAGGGATCAGGAATACAACAGTGTCCACCAGCAATGAGGTCCCTCCTTCTTGGTTACCATCTGTTGTGGCATTTTTTTCCTATTCTGTGCTACTTGCCATGTGTCACTGTCTGGACCATGTGCTGTGCAGGCTTCTTAGGTGAGTAAAATGCAGAACTAAACAAGGTGCATTAATAATAAAAGGAGAATTAAAGAAATTGTGTGGGGTGATATTCTATAACAAGGCTGAACAGCAAGTACAATATTCCTGCCGGAACAGGGAGATACAGAACCACATTGGCTAGGTTTGTGTGTGGTTTATCATTATCTACTATATTACAGAAGTATGTAGCATTTCCAACTAAGATGAGGGCCCCCTGTCATGGGCACACTAGAATCACAATGGGGTCCAATCTTACAAACTCTTATGAACATGCTTAATTTTACTACCGTTAGTAATGGCACTGAAATCAATGGGCTACACATACATGTTTGCAAGATCAGGGCCATAGAGAGGAGCACTAATCCACAAATGTACCATCAAGATAGACAAGACAAACAGAGATAGAGGGAGACCAGAGACAAAATGACTTGCCAAGGTCACACAGCAGGTAAGTAACAGAACTAGAACTCGCATCTAGGACTCTTACTTCCCAGTCCGTGTCCCAGAATGTCTACAGTAGGGCTGCCTTGCCCTCAGCATCTCACAGGACAATGATTCTCTTCCACAAATGCGATAGGTGTCCAAATGCAGAAATGGAATGATAAACTGGACCTACTTTTGAAACTAAAAATCATGCTGAGCAATCGTAACAGGGCAATCAAGGCCCCATATCTGTGGCCAACAAGAGTCCCATTGACTTGGATAGAGATCTGCCCACACTCATTGCTCAGTGAGGGGTCTGGGTAGGGTTGCCAGATGGTTTTAAAAAAGATACCAGACATACCCCACATCTCACCATCTGGCATCTTTGACTTTGCAATGCAAAGGCCGTGCTCCTCCGGACACGACTACCTCCTCAAACTGGCCTCTTTTGCTACCTTTTGCTCTTTTAAGTAGCTTGACTGCACTACTATCCCAGGTGATCACACTCTTCAACCATACAACTCCCCCACCCGAAAATGTCACAGTCACTTAGCTTCAGTCAGTATAACAGAAAGTGACCAGGAATCAGAACATCTTCTCTTTCCCGACCTCTCACTGGTAGAAAGGTGGAAACATGTCGCTCCTTTTCTGTACTATAAAAACAACTTTAAAAAAAACCAAGTAGTCCTGTGGCACCTTAGGGACAGTATCATGAGCTTTCGTGGGAAGAACCCACTTCCTCAGATGAGATGAGATGATTGCCCACGAAAGCTCATGATACTCTACATATACTCTTGTTAGTTTCCAAGGTGCCACAAGACTACTCCTTTGTTTGGTTTTTAAGCTGTTTTTAAAGTTACAGATTATCACAGCTACCCCTCTGAGATTCTGTACTATAGAGCTTTGTAGCTATGTGTGTTAATCCATTTGTGTTATCCAGGTCCTATACGGCAAGAACTTAGACTCTCTCTTCCTCATGGGCAGTGGGTAATGTAGGCAAGGGAAGGCCTACGCTACCCAATTGCCCGGGAGGGGCTGGGGTCGTGCCGAACGGCAGCCCAGCTTTCCAGCAGCCAGGGAAGGCTGGGGCCATGCCATGTGCCAGCCTAGCTGGAGTTGGGCAGGGCTTGGCTGGGAAATGGGGGGAAAGGTTGTGACGGGGCATGGTTTTGGGGAAGGGGTGGAGCTTTAGCTGCCTTTCCCAGTTGGGCCTTCACCCACCCACCCATGCTCTCCCTGCTTGTTGTGTAAAAAACCAAAAACTTCCCATTCTTTCTGGGATTCTGCCCAGACAAGCCTGGAATTTCTCCAGTTTCGACTTGTATCTCTGTTTATGGGCATAACTGAACTCCCATTAGGATCAGGGGGAATTTGGTTAGTGACTTCAAAATGAGTGAGACTGAGACCCAAGTGTCTGTAGATCTAATTCTGCTCTCCATTACTCCTCATCCACCCACGGCAGCTGCACTAAGGTGGCTTCAATTCAACTAAGGGAAAAACGTAGCCCCCATCTGTTTACTTTTCTTTCACGTACATCTACCAGACTTCCCTACTCTAAAAGCTTTTAAGGGATGTGTCTTCTTGAGACCGGTTATTTGTTATAGCTAGCTGACCCTGGAAGTAAAATGATCTACCAATTGTACCAAGGTCTTCTCTGTGCCATTGTTTTAAGGTGGATACAGTAACGGCAAAATGAATAGTTAATTGAAAGTCATGCAACTAGACCTGCTGCTTTCTGTGGAAACTTCACTACAAGCTGGTCCATCTATTATGTATGGGAGCAATGGCCTAATTCTGCCAACGGCAATTGCCAAAATAGGTACTGAAGATACAACAGCAAAGTGACACAGTGCGTAGTGTTAAGTTGTTCGGTCACCAAGGATCAGCTTTAACAGGCATATAAACTCGTAAGTTACAATACAGTAATGCTGGCTCATGTTACAGTCGTCCATGCAAACTTCTTGTCTCCCATCGCAAGAATTCCCCTCCATTTGGCTTGCCGGACTATTTAGAGTTGTGCATGCAAGGAGAGAGAAATGCCAAGTCAAAAACATAATCTGTTCCAATGACAGAAATGAAAGGATGATTCTGCGAGAAGCTGAGCCTTTGCTACTCACATGTATCTGACGAAGGGGGTCTTTGCCCACGAAAACGTATGCTCCAATAAATCTGTTAGTCTATAAGATGCCACAGGACTTCTCGTTGTTTATGCAGATTCAGACTAACATGGATTCCCCTCTGATACTTAGCAAAATGTATGGGTGGCATCAGACAATCAAGGGATACAGTTGAGTGCATCAGACCACATGGTTCCTTGTAGAGGCAAATCTCCTAAATTATACTTTTATGTTGCTCAGAAGGTCTCAGAGTACTTTACAAAAGAGAATAAGTGTAATTACACACAACTGACAGCTTCACTTCTGAGACAGAAGGTCCAATTCACCGCTGCCCTGCACCCAGCCCAGTGGAGAGTGAGTAGAACACACAACTGTTCTGATCTGAGAGCATTTGACACTGGTGTTAGGACTCCACAGAGTTCAGGACAACAGTGAAATGGCCCAGAATGAATAAAGGTTGGATTTGTGAAGTGATGTAGGTGCTTAAAGATGCAGCTAGTCCCCTAGCAGAGGTTTTGAACAGCACCAAACTCTTCCAGTAGCCTAGGCACTTTTAAAAATGCCACTAGATGCCTTGTTCTCTCTTTCACTGCCTAGATAGCTTTAAACATCTGTCCCACGGGTGATGCCTACACTTGCAAATGTAGGCATTCGCACTAGGATGCAAATGCAGGCATTCAAAATTGCTAATGAAGCGGGGATTTAAATATCCTGCCCTTCATTAGCAAGATCTCGCCGGCGCGCTAGTTCGAATCACAGCTGATTCGAACCAGGAAGTGCGCACCGGGACGCATTTGGTTCGAACCAAACCCCTTGGTTTGAACTAATGTTACTCCTCATTTTTTGAGGAATAACATTTTTTGAGGAGTAACATTAGTTCGAACCAAGGGGTTTGGTTCGAACCAAAAGTGTCCCGGCGCGCACTTCCTGGTTCGAATCAGCTGTGATTCGAACTAGCGCGCCGGCAAGATCTTGCTAATGAAGCGCGGGATATTTAAATCCCTGCTTCATTAGCAATTTCAAATGCCTGCATTTACATCCCTAGTCCAAACTAGGGTGCAAGTGTAGACATATCCTAAGTGACTTGACCATGGCTACAGAGGTCAGTGGCAGAGCTCGGAATACAATCCATCTCTCCTGACTTCTGATCACATGCCCCCTCCACTGAACTACTTCATTGCCTTCATTGACTGATGACCCAGTTTCCTCCCCCTTTCCATCGACTGAATCAGGACCAACATCAGGGGTGGGGTAAATATGTGAAGTGGGGACCGTGGAAAAAACTTAGTGTGCAGATTCAAAGCCTCTGTAAGTGCTCTCAGTCTCGGTCTTCTTTAATCTCTTGCATTTTTGTAGACCCTTACTCCAGAAGGGCTCACAGTGCTTTATGTTTCATAGCTGTCTTGTGAAAGAGTCAAGTATTAATAACCTTGTTCTGCAGAGTATGAACATGAAGTTAAATGATTTGCCCATGGCCACACACAGCAAGTCTGTGTCAGGAAAGGCGACCCGATTGCCTGACTCCCAATCCAGTGCCTTTTTAAAGTAAGGGCTGTTTTTTAAATAATAATTAAAAAGAGGATAAACTGCTCTTTCATGAAAATCCCTGCTTCTCATGCTGTTTTCATAGCTGAAAAATGTCTTCCATCTTTGAATCTGACATAAAAAGAGATGGGGGCATGGACAATTAGTGTTTGGTTCCCAAAAGTGATTCAAGGGTTAAAAGACCGGGCAGGGGGAGCTCCTGTTTTAAAAATAGCAACGATTCTGTGACGGTACTTTGAAAAAGGGCTGTGAATAAACTAAGCTGCCCAGCTTTTCTGCCCGGAACACGGGGAGAGCACACTGATGGAGGAGGGCGTGAACTGAAAGGATTTGCAATGATTTCCTTTCTGCTCTGATAAGCCGAGATCACAGCTTCTCATCTGCAACATTATTGCAGCTCCTGAGTCACCCTGTTCCTCTCTAAGGCCCTGATCCTGCCACAAGCTCCCTGTGGCTGTCAGTCTGGCGTTCACTGCAGGCCCAGGGACGTAGTCAGAGCATGGTCAGTTATAGTATGATAATAAGAGATTACACCCCCAGGAAAGCTAGCTGATACACAAAACAAATTCATAGCAAACGTGTGGTGGGTTGCTCCTGCTAAGGCTCAGGGTTTCTTACCCCTACCCCCATCATAGAATCATCGAATATTCAAACTGGAAGGGACCTTAAGAGGTCATCAAATTCAGTCCCCTGTCCTCATAGCAAGACCCAGCACCGTCTTGACCATCCCAGGTAGATGTCTGTCTAATCTGCTCTTAAATATCTCCAGTGATGGAGATTCCACAGCCTCCCTGGGCAATTTATTCCAGTGTTTAACCACCCTGACAGCAAGTTTTTTCCTAATGTCCAACCTAAACCTCTCTTGCTGCAATTTAAGCCCATTGCTTCTTGTCCTATCCTCAGAGGCCAAGGAGAACAATTTTTCTCCCTCCTCCTTGTAACACCCTTTTAGATACTTGAAAACCGCTGTCATGTCCCCTCTCAGTCTTCTCTTTTCTAAAAAAACCCACATTATGTCAGTCTTCCCTCATAGCTGATGTTTTCTAGACCCGTAATCATTTTTGTTGCTCTTCTCTGGACCTTCTCCAATTTTTTCACATCATTCTTGAAATGTGGTGCCCAGAACTGGACTCAATACTCCACTTGAGGCCTAATTAGTACAGAGTTGAGCGGAAGAGTAACGTCTCATGTTTTCCTCACAACACTGCTGTTAATGCCTCCCAGATTTGATTGTATCCTTTGGCATATATGGTCGTGCCAATTTTCTTCCACTATTTGATCTGAGGAAGTGGGTCTGGCCCACGAAAGCTCATCAGCTAATAAACCATCTTCTTAGTCTTTAAAGTGCAACATAGTCCTGTTTTTTGTTTCAGCTACACCAGACTAACACGGCTACATTTCTATCACTGTCCCAGCTTGTGTTTGCTTGTTTTGCAGCTGTGTCCCACTGTTGACTCATCTTTAGCTTGTGGTCCACTGTGACCCCTAAATCCCTTTCTGCAGGACTCCTTCTTAGACAGTCACTTCTCGTTCTGTATGCGTGACATGGATTGTTCCTTCCTAAGTGGAGTCCTTTGCATTTGTCCTTAAAAATGCAAAAACGTCATCCTATTTACCTCCAAACATTTCTCCAGTTTGTCCAGGTCGTTTTGAATTTTGACCCTATCCTCCAAAGCACTTGCAACCCCTCCCAGCTTGGTATCATGTACAAACTTAATAATCGTACTTTCTATGCCGTCATCTAAATTGGTGATGAAGATATTGAACAGAACCGGCCCCAAAACAGACCCCTGCGGCACCCCACTTCTTGTGCTCTTTAAGTCATGCAATGCTGAGCTGATTTCTCAGCAATCAGCGTTCTGCCTGGCCCGCGGACTGAACTACTTGGCTATAGCTGATGTGTAAAGTCAATAGCGCCATACAGGCGAACTACTGGTAAAGTAATTCTGGCCACAGCCGGAACACACTTTTGGTTTCAGGCAGACGGTTTATTTAAGCCCGTTGGCTACGTCTACACTGCAGGCTTTTGCTGGCAGAGAGTATGCTAATGAAGCACTCGTGAGCATTTGTCACGCTGTCATTTGCATATTCTGCCCAGGGCTTTTTGCACAAGAGGGTTTTGCACAAAAACAAGCAGTGTAGACAGGACCATTTTGCGCAAAAAAAACCCTTTTGCGCTAGATCTGTATACCCCCTTTTTTGAGGCATAAGGATCTTGCACAAAAGCGTTTTTTTGCGCAAAATGGCCCCGTCTACACTGCTTGTTTTTGCGCAAAAACCTCTTGCGCAAAAAGGCTCGGGCAGAGAATATGCAAATGACAGCGCAACAAATGCTAATGAGCGCTTTATTAGTATATTCTCTGCCGGCAAACGCCTGCAGTGTAGACATAACCTACCTTCTCGAATTCTATGTTGAACCTGGTAAAATTTTTGGCTTTCACAACATCCCTCAGCAAGGAGTTCCACAGATTGACTGTGCAGTGTGTGAAGGACTTCCTTGTGTTCGTTTTAAACCTGCTGCCTACTAATGACACCGGGTGACCCCCTAGTTTTTGGGTTATACTAGTACTTCCTTATTCACTTTCTACGCAGCATGCATGATTTTATAGACCTCTATCCTTTTCCCGACCCCTCGTTTTCTTTTCTACTAAGAACAGTCCTAGTTTTCTTAATCTCTCCTCACAGGGAAGCTGGTGCATCCCACCCCAATCATTTTTGTTACCCATCTCTGCATCTTTTCCAGTTCTACTCTCATTCACGCAATCTACATGGACTACTCATTAGAGGCCACCACCCTTTAGTGATTTAGAAGCTAAGATTAGCTAGTTTCAAAGCTCTTTGCCAACTCTTTGAAGTAGGGATAGTAAGGTATATTCCCCTTTTATTGGTCCACAGGGTGGAACTAAACTAATGCACTTCTCTCTAAAATTGCCCACTGTGGTCAACACGGATACAGCCACGCCCGAACCATAACCGTGCAACCTCTAGCATCGATGAGGCGATACACACCAGCTAACAACTCACTGAAGCACTAAACACCTTGGCTGGAGAAACAGTGGCAAAGGGCAGGGAAAAGTCCCAGTGTAGACAGATTCCTCAAATTGGTCACTTCCCCGGCTCGGATCAGAACTCAAGAAGTTTCTTGTTTTCAGACCCCAGCACTTAGTCCTGCACTCTGCATGTGTCTCTACCTTTGTGTTTCTACCTGAGTGTGTTTGTTCCTTTTCCTCTGATGCTTTAGATAATATTAGCCCCCTTGAACTTTTGAGCTTCATGCAGTATTGTTGTAGGTAGTCAGGTGGGTTCCAGGATATTAGGGCAGGTATAAACTATATCCCTCTTTCAAAAGAGGGATGTAAATTAGGCAGATCGAAAGTGCAAATGACGTGGGGATTTAAATATCCCACGCTTCATTTGCATAATCGCATCACAGCATTCTTTCGAAAGTGAAACTGCTGTCTAGACATGGTTCTTTCGGGGGAAAACAAACCCTTTTTTGAAAGATCCTGTACTCCTCAAAAAAAAAATTTTCCGAAAGAAATTGCGATTATACAAATGAAGTGTGGGATATTTAAATCCCTGCTTCATTTGCACTTTTGATCTGCCTAATTTACATCCCTCTTTCGAAAGAGGGGTGTAGTTTAGACATGCTTAGAGAGGCAAGGTGGGTGAAATCTCTCTTACTGGTCCAGCTGTGCACCTGGAAAGCTTGTCTCTCTCACCAGCAGAAGCCTGTCCAATAATTCAGCGTGACTTGTCGTTTTAATCTGAGGCGTGATTAAAATGACCTCACCAAGTTCCCTATTTGGGGGGCTCTCAAAGCCACAGATCTGCTCAATTTACAATTGAAAAAAAATCCACGAATGCTCAGCCCTTTCCAATCCACCTGGGAGCTGAATTTCCAGTGGTGCACCCTCCCATTACAAAGCAGAGGGGAAAGGAAGCAGGGGAGCCCTGGCTTGCAGCTCCAGCAAGAGCTGCGGTGAAAGCCAGCAGGGAGCAATTGAAAGAGCTGGCCGGGCCCACGATGCAATGGGCCAGCACCTGGAATACATTTTAATACCCCCTGAAACCGAAGGACAGGCCCGTTTCTGAGCCATCCTGTCCTGTTCAAACTAGATTTAGCCTGGGGCTAGCCGCCCGGACTCTGAACAGCGGGTCCCAGTGGAGGACTGAGGCTCAGTTGTGGTGTTAGCCCAAGAGCCTCCCCAAGCCTGGGCCAGAAGCGGGTGAGACGGGCAGAGGGACAGTCACCCGGGCCCAGGGTCCAGGGTCAGCCCCAGCAGGCACAGGGGGAGCCGAGCTCAGTCGGGGGGGGGGGGGGGCGCAGCCCTAGAGCATCCTGCCCGCCCCCGCCCCGCTCTCTTTGTCCTCCCCCAGCTCAGCCCCGCCTCCGCCCGTCATCCTGCCTCTCGGGGCGGGCGCAGGGAGGGGCCGGGGCCGAGCGGGGAAGCAGCCGCCGCCGGGCGCACGGAGCCCCTGGCTGCTCGGCGAGCCGGGCCGGACGGGCACATGCAGGGCTCGGCGAGGAGGCGGCAGTTCCCGCCGGCGGCCCCGGGTTCGCAGCAGCCGGGCGGGTCCTTCTACCCGGGCAGGTGAGCGCGTTCCCCGGGCAGCCCGGCCGTGCGCCCTGGAGAGATGGGGGGGGACCGGCCGTGCGCCCTGGAGAGATGGGGGGGGACCGGCCGTGCGCCCTGGAGAGATGGGGGGGACCGGCCGTGCGCCCTGGGGAGATGGGGGGGGGGGGGGACCGGCCGTGCGCCCTGGGGAGATGGGGGGGGGGGGGGGGACCGGCCGTGCGCCCTGGGGAGATGGGGGGGGGGTGAGACCGGCCGTGCGCCCTGGAGAGATGGGGGGGGGACCGGCCGTGCGCCCTGGGGAGATGAGGGGGGGGGGGGACCGGCCGTGCGCCCTGGAGAGATGGGGGGGGGGGGTACCGGCCGTGCGCCCTGGGGAGATGGGGGGGGGGGGGACCGGCCGTGCGCCCTGGAGAGATGAGGGGGTACCGGCCGTGCGCCCTGGAGAGATGGGGGGGGGGGGGGGGGACCGGCCGTGCGCCCTGGGGAGATGTGGGGGGGACCGGCCGTGCGCCCTGGAGAGATGAGGGGGGACCGGCCGTGCGCCCTGGAGAGATGGGGGGGGGGGGGGGGGACCGGCCGTGCGCCCTGGGGAGATGGGGGGGGACCGGCCGTGCGCCCTGGAGAGATGGGGGGAGACCGGCCGTGCACCCCGGAGAGATGGGGGGGGAGACCGGCCGTGCGCCCCGGGGAGATGGGGGGACCGGCCGTGCGCCCAGGGGAGATGGGGGGGGGGACCGGCCGTGTGCCCCGGGGAGATGGGGGGGGGGACCGGCCGTGTGCCCCGGGGAGATGGGGGGGACCGGCCGTGTGCCCCGGGGAGATGGGGGGGGGACCGGCCGTGCGCCCCGGGGAGATGGGGGGGGAGAACCATCTCGTTTGAATAGTGCTATTTGCCTCCTTACGCTCCTGCAGGTGTCCCTTCAGGCTGTGGTGTGGCTCCGTGCCACGGGCTTTGGGCAAAGCTAGGATAAAGCAAGGTCCTGTTCACTCTTGCTCGGCTCCACCCAGTTACGGACTCAGTAGTACTCCCTGTACGGCCCCAGGCCTGACTCATTTCTCCAGTTCTCACAGGTCCCCCCCCAGGCCGGCTGCAGGGACCCCCCCTCCTGTCAGCTGCAGTGGCATCCTCACTGCTGTTGTTCGAGTGTAGACAAGTCCAAGGTCTCACAAGACCACTGGCAACCCCAGGGAAGAGAATGCTTTTGTAATGGTAGCTTTCTTTTCTAAGACCATCATTCGGCCCATAGCGTAGCTTGGTTAGACCATGCCAACACGTCTCCATTGCGAGCGGGCCAGCTGCGGCGGACGCTTCCAACACGAGATAATATTTCAGCATTTGAGCTCTCAAACCCGGCTCCAGGGTAATAGGTTTCACACCAGTGCTCTTACAGTAGGGCTGCTATTTACCTCTCACCGCACAAAGGCATGGTGCAGCTGTCGTAGGCAAGGCGAAGACTCCCATTACGTCACCATGAGGCGGATTGATTGAAATCACCATAAAAAAAAAAAAGTCAGTGATTTAAATTAAATTACCAAAAAAAAAAAAAGAATTATGGCATTCACCTATGAACTGTGGTCATAATGTTCCAAAATAAAAGGCAAGTATTATGTAATATAAAATAAGAAAATAACACTCAGGGGCAACTAGTAACTTTACATTTCTCTTACTGCAGCTTTCTGAACTGAATACTTGGGTGACCAATTCTAAACCCAGTTAACTAATTAAACAAGCCAGAAGGTTTAGCTACATTTAACTTTTTTTTCTAGCAATATCCAGTAGGGATGTAATAGTATAGTCGATTAACCGATTAGCAAAAGCTTATCGATTAATGCTATAGACTACCTGCATTTCCCTCTTGCCAGTAAATTTTTTAGCAGGCTGGCCAGCAGCCTGGCTCAATTCCAGCTTGCCCCCACTGTGGCTCTGCATTTAAAGTCTTTTAGGAGCCAGGCAGGCAGGCAATCCAGCTCAGTTCTGGCTCGCACTGGGGTCCAGGAGCTCAGACAGGGGCTACTGCCACCTTGCGCTGCTGCCTCTCTATCAGAGGCAGCAGCGTGGGGCAACAGGCAGCCGGTCTGAAAGGGGAGCTGGTTTTGAAACTGGCTCCCCTCACGGACCAGCTGCCACCTGGCACCCCACACTGCTGCCTCTGATCCCAGGTAGTCTATAGCGGATACAGAAGCAGCAGCGTGGAATGGCAGGGGGCTCCGTGGGAGTGGGGCTGGAGTGCATTGGCTGCCAGCCCCACCCCGGAGGACTATAGAATAGACAAATAACGTAAGAATTCATGGGGTTAATCGACTAGTCAATTAACCGATATTTAACATCCCTAATATCCAACATAGCAAACAGCTTGGGAATTAATTTGGGGCTCCTGGCATTGGCCACCCTGGGCAGACAGCATTCTGGGCTAGATGGACCTTTGGTCTGACCCAGCCTGGCCGTTCTTGTGTAGTTGTGTAGTTCAACACTTAGAATCAACGTGCCCCACACCCTGCATAGCTGCTTATTTTTAGCCAGCATAATTTTGTTTTACCGGCGCTGCATTGCGTTCGGTGACTAGCGCTTTGCATTTCGCACGGCCTGTCAGCCGAGGGCTTTAACCTTTGCTTGTTCTTTACTCCTCGGAGTGCGGTTCACCACAGCCGTGTTGCTGCACAGTGAAGCGTAAGAGAAGTAGTGGGATGCCGGGGAAAGAGCACCGAAGTCAGGCTCCATAAACCTGGATCCCAGGCTCAGCGTCTCCAGTGATCTGTTGTTTGTTGGGGCAAGAGACACAAAGATATCCAGGTGCTTACGTCGGACAATTGGGCACCACGGCTCAGCTAGGCTACAATCCCTGAGGCACTTAGGTTTCTGTTGGTGGGCATTGCAAAGCCACCTGATCTTCCCCCATCCCGCAAGCTGCTTGGAGCTCTCACTCCTTCGTGGCAGCCAGAACCTCAACTCAGGTGTTGCCCTGCTGTGACAGGCGCGCTCAGAGCACATGGCACAAGACAGACAGACAGGGAGCAAACTGAGCACGCTCAACCATTCCTGGCTTGAGTACCCAATAGGTAGGCTCTTCGCTGGCATATGGGAGATCCACGTTCAAATTCTTGGCCTGCCTACTAGAATCCCAGGGCTGGAAGAGACCTCAGGAGTCATCAAGTCCAGCCCCCTGCCCAAAGCAGGACTGATTCCAACTAAATCAACCCAGCCAGAGCTCTGTCAAGCCGGGAGTTAAACACCTGTAAGGATGGCGATTCCAGCCCCTCCCCAGGGAACCCACCCCAGTGCTTCCCTACCTGCCTAGGGAAATCGTTTTTCCTAATCTCCAACCTAGACCTCCACCACTGCAACTTGAGACCATTGCTCCTTGTTCTGCCATCTGTCACAGCCTCTCTCCATCCTCTTTGGAACCTCCCTTCAGGGCGTTGAACCCCCCCTCACTCTTCTCTTCTGCAGACTAAATAAGCCCAAATCCCTCAGCCTCTCCTCGTAGGTCATGGGCTAGATCTCCCTAAGGGAGAGCCCTGCCCACCAGGTTCTGGGGCCCCCTGGGGTGGGGGTCTCCACCTCCCCACGCGTTGACCGACTTGGCTAGCTCGAATGGGAGCTTTCTGTGCCTACTTCTCCAGATAGAAACACCACAGAGGACACGGTTACAGCGCACCAGGGGCCCTGGCCTGGTCTTCCGCTGCACGTTTGTATCTTCCTAAAAAGGAGCCTGGTTAAAGTGCAGGACCAAAGAGTATTTTCCTCCCATCGCTGTCAAGCGAAAGACCTTCCGGCTGCCCACAGGGCTGAACTGGTCTCTCTCTTCTCATTCACAGGCATGGGTCAGCCAAGGGCGAAGACACCTTGAAGACGTCTCAGTTTCACTTCGACCTGTGGTTCTACTTCACCCTGCAGAACTGGGTGCTGGACTTTGGGCGGCCGATCGCGATGGTGAGTAGGACGGCACGGGCTGGCGAATCAGCGGAGGGCAATGCCGGGGCGGGGCGGATGTAGACGGAAGCGACTTGGAGCCGTACCAGGAGGGGTGGGGGAATCGAGCGGCGCTACATTTGCGAAGCAGAGAACGATCCCTGTGCTCTGGAACCCGAAGGTCTAGATCAGCCGTTCGCAGCCAGGGGTCCGGAGCCCTGTCACGAGCAGGTTTCAGGAGGGCGGCCAAGCAGGGCTATCGTTAGTCTTGCCGGGAGCTGGGGCAGAAAGCAGTAGCCCCTGGGCTGACGCCCCTCCATCCGGGGCTAGAGCAGAAGCATGATCTGTGTAGCTTTGAGGGGACCCTGGGAAATTGCACAGCCAGCTTGCTACCCCCTAATGCCAGCCCTGGCTTTTATCTGCAGGAAACAGGTGGGGGGCGGGAGCAGAAAGAAGGGGGAGGACCCTGCTCTCGAGCCTACTTTTGAACAACTTAATTTGCATCTTCTCTGCTCTCCAGGAGGTACTGCCATCTGCATGCTCCCAGTATTACATAAGAACGGCCATACTGGGTCAGACCAAAGGTCCATCTTGCCCAGTATCCTGTCTGCCGACAGTGGCCAGCACCAGGTGCCCCAGAGAGGGTGGACCGAAGACAATGATCAAGCAATTTGTTTCCTGCCATCCTTCTCCAGCCTCTGACAGACAGAGGCCAGGGACACCATTTTATCCCCTAGCTAATAGCCTTTTATGGACCTAACCTCCATGAAATTATCTAGCTTCTCTTTAAACTCTATTATAGTCCTAGCCTTCACAGCCTCCTCTGGCAAGGAGTTCCACAGGTTGACTACACGATGTGTGAAGAACTTTCTTTTATTAGTTTTAAACCTGCTCCCCATTACTGCAGTTTCAATGACTGGTGTTAGCCCGGCTGCTTTTTTGGCAGAGCACAAACCTCGGAAGGTGGGTTTGGTCTCCCTACCAGCTTCCCTGCCTCCAAATGGAAGAGAGTGGCTGGCAGCATCAGTCACACATATGCAATACACTGTGCTCGCCTCCTGGTGCTGCCTTGTCTTAGAGCAAACAGCCCACGTATGATGGCTGAAGAGTTTCCCATTTCCAACGGTAACGTTTGTTTTTGTGGTCAGGCTACATGATTGAAGGTGACCAAAGTGTCAGATCCAGGAAGCCTGCAGAGTGTATTGAATAAGCAATGGATTTGGAACGAGGTTCTTAGCCAACCGCTCAAATTAACAGCGCTGGCGTTTGGCTCCGTTGCAGGAGCACAAAGATTAGGAGGAGAAAGAGCAGTGTGTTCTCCTCTCACCCGAACGTTCCAGTTTTCTGGAGCCTGCATATAAATCGGAAAAAGTCTCTGGGAAATTGCGTCAACTGGGTTTGTTTTAACAACAGCTCGGCAAAGCCAAGCCAGCTGGTTGGCTAACAGATCTAACCCGAACCACCGGGCCGGGACTGCTGACCAAAACTCATTCTCGTTCTTGCAATCACTAAACATTCAGCCAGTCACTCGGGACTGCAGATGTGCGGATGAGCTATCAGTGCAATGCAATACTCGCGTTGAACTCCGTTGCCGGCTGTGCCTACAGGCGAGGCGTTCGAAGGCCTGCTGATGTTTTGTTTTTTCTTCTCTCCCCAGATTATTCTGCCTTTGGAGTGGTTTCCATTAAACAAACCGAGTGCAGGAGATTATTTCCATATGGCATACAATGTCATCACGCCGTTTCTTCTTTTAAAGGTAACCCTCCAATCACGGCCCTTACGGTTATGAAACGTTAGCCATTTAGCACACTGGGACTCCGGGCAAAGCTCGCAAACACAGCAGGCATTGCTGCAGGAGAACGTGTGTCAATTTCAGACATCCAGTTCTACCCGGGGTAGAGCTATTGCTGGTGTTTGGTCCTGCCGTGAGGGAAGGAGGCTGGACTTGATGACCTCTCGAGGTCCCTTCCAGTTCTAGTGTTTTATGATTCTATTCCAGAAATGCGCATGGGGAGAAAATGGCAGCTTTTAAAGAGCAAGAGGTTAGCTCGGCTGATGGATCTGTAACGTTCCCTTGTCTTCCGACCTGCTGCAGCTTGAAACATTTTTAGCAGATGGGTCAGAAACTTCTTGTCCAAACCCTGGGCC
This sequence comes from Pelodiscus sinensis, assembly GCF_052426305.1. Taxonomy (NCBI): domain Eukaryota; kingdom Metazoa; phylum Chordata; order Testudines; family Trionychidae; genus Pelodiscus; species Pelodiscus sinensis. The sequence goes on along the minus strand of NC_143065.1, from coordinate 43,491,127 downwards.
AATGAGGAGAGATTTGATCATCACTGTGGGGGGAGGGGAGAGGAAGGAATAGTACTTCCCATTCTTATTCATTTCCCTTCCTCGCATGAACTTCAGATTGGTTTCTCCTCCACCTATTCATAGGGATGTACCAAGTGCTGCGCTGGGTCAGATCCATGATCCCACTGAGTTCAGGAACCTGTCACTAGCAGCGATCAAAATCAGAACTTGAGTGGAAGGTTTCATAGATGTAAGGCTAAAAGGGACCATTGGATTAGCTCTAGTCTGTCTTCCTCGTAACACAAGCCCGAGCATTTCAGCCAGCAATTTCTGCACTGGGCCAATAACGTCTGAGTGACAGCAAGGCCTCCCGTCTTGAGTTAAGATTCCAGGGGATGGAGAACCCGCATGCCCAGCAGCTGTGCTCCAGTGGTTAATCTCACAGACGGGGAGAGGTTTGCATCTTAGCTCCAGCCTGAACTTTTCTAACTTTTGCTTCCAGCCACTGGATTGTAGGTCCTCGTCCGTTACAGCAAAGAGCTTCTCTCCGAAACCTTCTCCCATTCAGAACATGCACGAAGTCCTGCAGCGAGCAACTCTGAACATTTCTTGCCTGCTCTTCTTAGTTAGAAATTGAATTCTGTCCTGGCGCGAGGGGTTTATCCCTTTTTTGGGGGGCAGATCCTTACCTTGGATCTATGTGTTATCCACTCCAATGATGCCCTGACACTTTCTGAATCTTGGTAAGCTTATAGACTCATAGACTTTAAGGTCAGAAGGGACCATTATGATCATCTAGTCTGACCCCCTGCACAATGCAGCCCACAGAATCTCACCCACCTCTCCTAGAATAACCCTCTCACCTAGATCTCAGATATTGAAGCCTTCAAATACTTTGAAGACCCCAAGATGCAGAGAATCCTCCAGCTGTGATCTGTACCCCATGCTACAGAGGAAGGCGAAAAACCTCCAGGCCCTCTGCCAATCTACCCTGGAGGAAAATTCCTTCCCGACCCCAAATATGACGATCAGCTGAACCCTGAGCATGTGGGCAAGACTCACCAGCCGGACACCCAGCTGTTGGCTGCCATGGTATCTTGTGGCAGAGAGCAGCTTGAGGTATCAGTACATCAGGTGAAAACCATTTCCTTTCATCAGGTATAGCTTTCTGGCCTTTCAATTTAATTGGATTTCCTTTGGGAATTGTATGAAAGGACGAATAGGAATGCCCAGCCGAAGGGCTGTAGGCCATTCATTATTTAGCGTAGCTTTTACACGTCTTCTCACATTTGTCTTCTACATTACAGCCCCTATCTGTTCCAGATCTCTTCAGACAGAAGAGTTTTTCTTGGCTCCCGTTCGTGTTGCTCATCTCTAAATGCCTCTTTTCCGAGCTTCATAAAGCTGTTGTAAAAATATCAATGGGACGCTAAGCCTTGAAAACAAGACAATCTATTGAAAAACTTCTGCCAAGTCGCTTACTTAGGACAGCCGAGAACAGGGCAGGCAGAAGCGCGTTCTAGCTGATGTTCCAGGTGAGGAAGGAGAACACCGCCAGCCTCATCCGGAGCTGACCAGCTGGGTTTCAGTGTGACACATGCTCGTCAAAGAGCCGAGTCCCTTTTCCAGACTAGGCTTGGGAGTTGACCTTTGTTGGGAGTTTCGCTCTTCCACCAGTACAAGAGAAGCCTACGAGGCTTTCAGGCGGGAGGAGAAATTGTACCCAAAGCCAGTCAGATTTGCAGTCACACCAGTGTTGCCCCTTAGGGCCTTGACTCATCTCCCGACGCATCGCCACTCCCATTCAGCCGGTAGGTCTAGACACCTCCCCTGGTTGTAGAAACCCCTGATGATCAAATTCAGGACTTTGGGGCTGCTTTGACATCTCTGTTCCTGAGTTGTCCTTTTGGGGACGACATTCACCGGTGGGCAGAGGGCTTGTACAAGATGCTAGCAACTGAGTTGTGCTGTAGGGATTGGAGGAAGCTCCGTAAATGATCATGGGCAGATTCCTACACAGAGGAGAATTTCGCCCAGCAAGCTCGTCTTGTCAGCCGGTGGCAAAGGGTTATTGAACACACCAAGCAGTTGGATACGGCACTTTGATTTTACCCTTATGCGAGTGCCGAGCAAACGACACTTCGCCTTCAGAGACAAGAAATAACCTGAAGTACAGAGAAAAATGAACACAGTCCAGCGGACACCTGCACTAATTTAAGGAGGATTTAGAGTAGGGCTACTCAACTTTGGAAGCCCTGGGGGACACAGTGATACTCACAGCACATGGTGAGAGCGGCAACTTAAGCGTGGATGCATATACATGCAAATATAGATGCAAATATATGCAAATAGCTTCTTTCACACTGATGGGCATGACTACGAAGATTAAGGCAAGACGACACAACACGCAAGCCCCATGTAAGTCAGTTCTGCTGATATTAATAAAATGCAACAGCTAACTGATTTCCACCTATACGACAGCACTTTTAATGAGCAATGCCAGTCCAGGAATTTAACTTCTCAAACGCATCTCAACAGAAGACCCTTATGTTGACTCGCCGTTGTGAAGCGTGTTCCCAGTGGAGGCCACGTTCAAAGGATCCCACCCGCGGGCCGCGTGTTGAGCCTTGTGTAAACCCAAACCGCACCGCAGGCTGCACGCGGCCCACGGGCGGCGTATTGAGTAGCCCCGATTTAAGCATCCTGCGGTAACGCAGAGCGCTGCTGGTGGGGCCACTCCCCACTGGAGGGCACAAAGAGACAGAATCAGCATGCTGCTCGGAGCAGGAACCACATTTCCTCCCCCCCCCCCCCCCGAAGGACTCATGCTTTTCATCAGGGCTGATGCATACATCAGCTGCTTTGTGTAATATTTTGGAGCATTGACTGTCACAAGGCGGGTACCGTTAAGGACACATGCTCAGGTTTGAGGCTGAAAATTAGGTGATTTATTTACAATGTTGGTAGGAGGGGGAAAAAAAATCAATACTGCCAGTTTCTTTGGTCCTCTGAGCCGTCTGCATCCCTATGTGGCAGGGGACAGTTTCTCCTTTGGATAGGAGATTCTAGCGTTGCTGAGCAGAAGGCGCAAGGAATGCATGAGGGGGGCATCTGACAGGATACTCAGCTGGACGGTCATAGAATGATAGAGTTGGACGATAGAGTTGGAGTCATCGAGTGCAGCCCCCTGCCCAAAACAGGACCAACCCCAACTCAATCATCCCAGCCAAGGCTGTGTCAAGCTGGGACTTAAACACCTCTAGGGATGGAGATTCCACCCCCTCCCTAGGGAATCCGTCCCAGTGCTTCACCACCCTCCTAGTGAAATAGTTTTTCCTAATATTTAACCTAGACCTCCCCCACTGTAACTTGAGACCATTGCTCCTTGTTCTGTCATTTGCCACCACTGAGAACAGCTTCTCTCCATCCTCTTTGGAACCTCCCCCTGCCCCCCCGCCTTCTGGAAGTTGATGGCTGGTTTCTCAAGGGTCTGTTTTGGGACCCGTACTGTTCAATATCTTCATCAATGATGTAGATATTGGGATAGAGAGTACGCTTATTAAGTTTGCAGATGATACCAAACTGGGTGGGGTTGCAACTTCTTTGGAGGATAGGGACATAATTCAAAATGACCTTAGCTGGAGTACGGTGTCCAGTTCTGGGCGCCACATTTCAAGAAAGATGTGGAGAAATTGGAAAGGGTCCAGAGAAGAGCGACAAGAATGATTAAAGGTTTAGAGAACATGACCTATGAAGCCAGGCTTCATGAACTGGGCTTGTTTAGTTTGGAAAAAAGAAGATTAAGGGGGGACATGATAGCGGTTTTCAAATATCTAAAGGGGTGTCACAAGGAGGAAGGAGAAAATTTGTTCCTCTTGGTTTCTGAGGACAGGACAAGGAGTAATGGGCTTAAAGTGCAGCAGGGGAGGTTTAGATTGGACATTAGGAAAAAATTCCTGTCAGGGTGGTCAAATATTGGAATAAATTGCCAAGGGAGGTGGTGGAATCTCCCTCTCTGGAGATATTTAAGAACAGGTTAGATAGACATCTGTCAGGGATGGTGTAGACGGAGCTTGGTCCTGCCTTGAGGGTGGGGGGCTGGACTCGATGACCTCTCGAGGTCCCTTCCAGTCCTATTATTCTATGATTCTATGATTCTATGAAATCCCCCCTCACTCTTCTCTTCTGCAGACTAAATAAGCCCAAATCCCTCAGCCTCTCCTCATTGGTCCTGCGCTCCAGCCCCCTCATCATTTTTGGCTCTGATCCACTAAGGCGACCTCCAGATTGCAGCACTGCATAGACAACTTGCTTGTTGGGGTTGATTTTTTCGGAGGGAGGCTGGGGAGGGGACCGACAGACAGACATAAAGTTGGCCTTTTACAGTGGCTAGACTCCATTGTGTGTGACCTCCCCTCTGCTTCTACCTCGCCCCTCTTGGTTCCGATGCCATTAACCAGCCCCTTGACTTGCAGCTCATTGAACGATCCCCCAAGACCCTGCCCCGATCAGTCGTCTACGTCAGCATCATCGTGTTCGTCATGGGAGCCAGCATCCATCTGGTGGGCGACTCCGTCAACCACCGCTTGATGTTCAGCGGGTACCAGCACCACCTGTCGGTGAGAGAGAACCCCATCATCAAAAACCTGAAGCCGGAGACGCTGGTAAGGCCGCTGAGGGGTGGCGGCAGCACTGGTTTCCAACGGCCCGTTTCGGGATGCTGCGGCGCCGCCCCGGCACGCCCCGTTAACCCGGCTTCGTCCCGTTGCAGATTGATTCCTTCGAGCTGCTGTACTACTACGACGAATACCTGGGGCACTCCATGTGGTAAGCGACGGGCAGCAAGTCCGGTGGCTGCAGGGAAATCTGTTCTGTTTGCAGCTAGCCGTGCCCACAGAATAAAGCACACGCTTAACGAGTTCCTGGTTAGGGTACATTGCCATAGCAAGTGCCATTCGCACAGGGGTGGGTGCAGGAGGTCCCTTAATGAACGTTGGTATTGGTCGCAGGCCAGCTTCACCACCACAGCCCCTGGAAAAAGTGTGGGCTGGCTTCAACCCCCTCTTCTTCAGAAGGGGCGTGGCCTGAGGTGGGAGGGGCAGGGCCTGAGGTGGAAGGGGCGGGGCCTGAGGACGAAGGGGCGGGGCCTGAGGACGAAGGGGCGGGGCCTGAGGACGAAGGGGCGGGGCCTGAGGACGAAGGGGCGGGGCCTGAGGACTAGGCTCCCGCCAGAGTTGTCTAGGGCTGGAGGCTTTGAAGTAAAAACACAACAAAAGGCCCGTGGCTCCCAGCCACGCCGCTACTGCGTTGCCTAGCAACCGCCCAGGCTATTTAAAGGGCTCGCGGCTCTGGCCCCTGCCAGGGTAGTGCCGCACCTGGGAACCGTGAGCCATTTAAATAGGATCCTGCTGCCTGAGCCACCAGCTGGAAATTCGGTGTCACAGCAGCAGGATATGAATAGAAAGTGGCTCGACACAGTCTGCAGGCCGGATCCGCCCCCCGACCACATCTCGCCCGGCCCTGCGTTAGCATGTCATCGCTGTTGAGAAAGTCCCTGCCATTTTCACTCTCCCGTCTCTGTCCTTCCTCTGCCCGCACGTCCGGACCGCTCGCTGCGACTGCCAGCCGGCGGGCTCTGTTCAGAGCCATGCTGTTATCTAGAAAGGGCGCGCTCTCAGAGGGCTCTTAGATGAGGAGCACAGGCCAGGCTCTGGGTCTCATCTTTTCCCCCTTTTAATGAGCTTCTGCTCAGCGCCTGTCCGTCCGGGGCACGTCTACACAGCAGTCAGAGACCTACGACTGCACTGAGCCAGCTGACTCCAGCTCTCAGGGCTCGGGCCGGTTAATTGCAGTGTAGACATCCGGTAGAGCCCGGCCTTGAGGTGGGAGTGTCTTAGACCAGGTCTACCTTGAAAGGGAAGGTCCAATCAAGATCCACAACTTTAGCTTCATTAAGTAAATAGCTGGAGTTGACGGACCTTGTTTTGGGTTTCCCTGGTGTCCCCACAGCAGGAGGCTGATGGGAGGAAACGCTCCCGTTGGCTTCTCTTACTCCTTGCAGAAGCAGGAGTACCAGTCGCCGGCGGGGGCACCCTCGGAGTTTGATTTAGCGAGTCTTAACTAGACCTGCTAAATCAAACTCTGGAAGATTGATCGCAGCAGCATCGATCTTCCGCTGAGTAAAGACAAGGTCATAGAGCCCAGGCTCAAGTCTGGGTATCTACACAGCAATGAAGCAGCACAATGGGCTGAGCCCCACAAGCCCAAGCCAGCCAGGCAGCATATCCTAATAGCTAGAGTCAATGACGCAGCCCTAGGGTTCAGGGCAACACAGCCTAATGGCTAGAGTAAATGACACAGCCCTAGGGTTCAAGGTGCAGCCTTATGACTAGCGTCTCAGGGATTTGAGGCAGCAATGCCAGAAGGGGGGCCCTGACCCAGGGCCCCATCAGTGGGGGAGTGAGCTGCCACTCGCTCACTTTGCAACACTCTGAACTCTCTCGGTGGGAGATACCATTCGTGCACCCTCCCTGAGTCACTTCCTACCCAATCCGGCATTGCGGTGATCCATGTAGTCCCTGAGACCTCCGGTTCCATAGCACCCATCTCCCCCTGAGCTTCCACCGGCTCCGGAGGCTCAATGTCGTCTCCCGGATCTCCTGCTCCTGTCGTCAGGGTCTCTGATTGGGTTTCTGCAGGAGCTCCTGTAGCAGGTCCTTCCTCTCCGGAGTCCAACCCAGTCTGAGCTGCTCCCTTTTAAACTACCCCAGCCCTTGGAGCATGCCCAGTGCATCTAGGGGGCGGGACTTCCTCCGCCCACAGGACATCAAGCCCTGCTGGTCCAGAACTGGGTAGGGAATCCCCGTCACCGTCTGCGATAAAACCTTCTGCAGCCCCTGAAGGCACAAACCCATCGACATCTGTCCTCCAGCGGGACGCCCCCTGCTGGTCCGTTCATTAGCGAAACCCCCATTTTCCTGAAGCCATTTCCCATCTCTCGTGCCATGTGACACTGCTGTGATCTCTCCCTGGGCGGGCTGGCCCCCAGGCACTCTCCAGTCGGTTGTTTCCGTTCCCATGGGCACAGACCGAAGAGAGGGCTGCAGAGTATCGCTAGGACTAGGCCTGGCATGGGGGGGGACAGGGCTCTTGCTGTCTTCCGAGTGCCATGGCAATGCCACAAAATCCTCCAGGTCACAACACATTGTAGCTGGCTCTGTAGCCGCCATAACCGCTGCAGGTTGAACCTCTCTCGTCCGGGACTCTGGTCCAGTGACATCCATGGTCCAGCAGGACCACAGATGCTGCTAGACCAGAGTGCCCCAGCCACAGACGTTGAGAACGGCTGGGAGTGGACCCGGTCTGGTGGGTGGCAGCCCGCAGGGGCAGAGGGGCGTGGGAGAGCCGCTGCCCCATGGCGGCCAGAGGCAGGGAGCCCCAGGAGCAGCTGCTATCCTGGGGCCAGGCGGCCAGCACCAGCTACTGCCCTGCACGTAGCCAAGAGCAGGGAGCCCCGGGAGCAGCCGCTGCCCCACACAGTGCAAAGTGGCCAGGAGCAGCTGTCATGCCGTGCGGGGGTGGGGGCAGGGAGCAGAGCCCCGGGAGCAGGCTGGGGGCAGCAGAGCCAGGCAGGTGGGCCAGAGGAGGTCAGGCCTCCGAGTTCTCCATATCGGTGACCAAGAGGGGAGCCCAGGAGAACCCAGAGGCCTGACCTCCCCTGGTCCGGCAAATTCCCTTGTTCGGGACCACTCAGGGTGCCGGACTAGGGAGGTCCAACCTGCAGAACCTTCTATTCACCAAGGTTACGTCTACACTGGCAGGATTTTCCACAAATGCTTTTAACGGAAAAGTTTTCCGTTCAAAGCATTTGCGGAAAAGAGCGTCTAGATTGGCACGGACGCTTTTCTGGGGCCATAGTAGCAACATCGGCGGCCCCTTTGAAAGGCCAGGCCCTGGGGCCGTTACTCCCGTTGCCCCCCACCCCGCCGGCAGGCCTGCTGGGGCATCATCCTGAGTCTGGGGCTGAGGTGCCGGAATGGGATTTTCACGGCCTGACCCAACTTTCTCCTCCTGCCACAGGTATATTCCTTTCTTCCTCATCCTATTCATCTATTTCACCGGCTGCTTCACACCCGCGAAAGAGGAGAGCCGAATGCCCTTTGCCGCATGGCTGCTCGTGGGGCCCAGCAGCCTTTATTACTGGTAAGCGAGCAGAGGTGCAGGGAAGGCACAGAAAAGTAGTGGGTGTTTGAATGACGCCGCAACTTACTAGATGGCTCAGGGAATTAAAGGGAACCTGGCTGGTACGGTAACTGGCACTCCAGTAGCGAGAGCTCCCCTGGATGCACCGGGGAACTATTTCCATAAAATCTACTGCCCATCTGCTCCAAAGTCTAAACATAATTTCCGGTCTTCTGCCCGAGTCCCCACACCCCTGTATGGTGCACTAGGGCCCTGGGTGGGACTGGTTGAGTTCCAGACTCACCTGCTCCTGCTTTGCTTTGGGCATTTTTAGCCCACTCCCATCTGCAAAAGAGAGAGATTTCCCCGGGGTATTTATAAAACAGTAGGGTGGGTTAACAGATGATTCACACAAAGGCTGTGTCCAGACTCGGGTTTTTTCGAAAAAACTTCACCTGCGTCTAGACTGCAGCTGCGTTCTTTCGAAATTAAATCGAAAGAATGCGGCTTTTCTTTCGACACTGGTAAACCTAATTCCACGAGGAAGAACGCCTTCTTTCGAAAGTGCTCTTTCGAAAGAAGGCGTTCTTGAAAGCAAACAGGCTTTTTAGAAAGAGAGCATCCAGACTCACTGGGTGCTTTCTTTCGAAAAAGCGGCTTGCTTTTTCGAAAGTTCTGCATGCAGTCTAGACGCGCTCTTTCGAAAGAGGCTTGTAGTCTAGACATAGCCATTCTGAATGCAGACCCAGATTTTGCCACGAAAAGAACAAGACAAATATTGCTTGAATCATGTAAAAAAATACTTTTACCCCTTGTTATAAGAAGAGGAGACTAAGGGGGGTATGATAGAGGTCTATCAAATCATGACTGGTGTGGGAAAAGTGAATAAGGAAAAATTATTTACTTAAATTAAATGAATGGAGATTGCCTATCTCCTAGAACTAGAAGGGTCATGAAGTCTAGTCCCCTGCCTTTACAGCAGGACCAAGCACCCTGACAAATTTTTGCCCCAAATAGCCTCTGCAAGGATTGAACTCACAACCCTGGGTTTGGCAGGCTAATGCTCAAACCACTGAGCTATCCCTGTCCCCTACTTCTTCCCTGCAATAAAAGTACTAGGGGTCACCAAATGAAATTTAATAGGTAGCCGGTTTTAAACAAGCCAAAGGAAGTTTTTCTTCACTCAGCACACAATCTGTGGAACTCCTTGCCAGGGGATGTGGTGAAGGCCAGGACTTTAACAGGTTTCAAAAAAGAGCTAGATAGAGTCACGGAGGTTAGGTCCATCAATGGCTATTAGCCAGGCTGGGTAGGAATGGTGTCCCTGGCCTCTGTTTGTCTGGAGGTGGGTGACAGGGGAGGGATCACATGAGGATTCCCTGTTGTGTTCCCTCCCTCTGGGGCATCTGGTATTGGCCACTGTCGGCAGACAGGACACTGGGCTGCATGGACCTTTGGTCTGACCCCATCTGGCCGTTCTTATGTTCTATCTCTGGCTGAAATTTAAGTATTAAAACCTTTACTTTAAAAAGAAAATCTTGCTTGACGCTGCCGAGATTCAAACGGAGGAGAGATTGAGCATTTTGCCACACATTTTTGCAGTCCAGGGAGGGAGGTCCCCGACAGACAGTCCTGCCCACAATAAAGTACATTTTACTCGCTCCTGCTATCACGGCAGCACAACCTGCAGGGTCCCAGTGCTGCTGTAGCACGACCTGCCCTTCTTAGAGGCCGTTACCTCTGGAACCTAACGATGGCATGTGCGTATCATTTCAGCAAAAGACGTCCACTCCATGTGCTTGTCCACCATTCCAAACCCTCCACTCTTGCCCAGTCCCCAGCTACCAAAACATCCAACTCCTTCCTGACGCTTATGGTGGTGCCGTTACGCCAGCGATAGGCAACCTATGGCCCGAAGGCCGCATACAGCCCATTGGGGTTGTGTGTGTGGCTCACGCCATTTTGTAGACCGTTGCCTACACATGGGGTTGTCAGATTCTGCCTGTTCTCCTCCACGTCGGTTTTTTCCTACCGGTAGAACCAGGGTGACACGCACGTGAAGTCAGGTGCATGCTGATTGGACATTGACCGTGAGAGCCGTGACGCTCCCTCTGCTACCGATCAGTCGGCACAGCCCACACATTCTAGGCCCCCAAGCGCAGCTACTCCGTCCCACGGAGACCACGTCTCAGTCTCGCGGTCCACTGAGATAAAGGGCCACTCCTGCGGCCCACTCACTAGCCTCGGCTGCCCATCACCTGGTTACGTGTTTTCAGGCCAAACTGCTTCACCGTATGGGAAAGGTAGGGGGCAGCCTATAGCAACTGAACCAGCAAGTTCCTCAGCAGTGGAGGTTGTTTTCATCTACCTGGTAGTTCAGTAGGAGCCAGCGTTTTCATGCAACTCGTCTCCGCCTGCTTCAGCACAACCGCACGGCCCAGGAGGTTGTGCTGCCGGCCGTGCAAGGCCCTGCACACAGACACAGCGAGACAGAGCCTCTCGCCCCTACAGCGCAAGCTAGAAGCAGGCTTCTGAGCAAAAGCCATCACCGTGTGTCTGCAATTTGGGGGTCGGGGGGGAACGGGCATCGCGAACACCCAGGAAGCCACCCTTGGTACCGACATTAGGAACCTCCGCGAGGAGGCTGTTGAAGCAAAAAAAAAAAAAAAATGCTCCTCTCTGTTTAGGCAGCTACCAAACAGCTTTATTAATTAATAAAGCACAGCATGAGCCAAACGTGGTCCCAGCAAAGCCGGGCCCAGTAAGGCTGCTAATACAATCAATCCTAGTATCTTTATACCCTTGACCAAACAGCCTGACGTCAGGGCATCCAATTACAGAAGTCATCAATTAAGCTAGGAAAAATAAAGCCTTATCAACAAGATGGCGGACAGGTACGAGGGAGTACCTCTCCTGTCTAAACCAGCCCAATTAACACATTCCAATAGCACATCTGTCTTGGCCTGGCACACGGGGTGATAGAAAGTTCACTCTGGTCTACGTGCTTGAGAGAGAAGCTGAAATGGTTTGTTATGTAGCTAGAAGCCATCTTGTATATGAAAATGGTTTCTACAGCTTCTACAAGGCCAAAGGGACGAATCGACGTGGTGCTGAGGCCGAGAGGTGGCCCAGGGCAGGGCGGGAGGCAGGCTGGCAGGGTTACACAGGGCCTCGGGGAGCCCAGCTTTCTGGTGGGAAAAGCAAACGGAGGGTGTGGTGGAGACAGTCAGATTCTTTCCCTGGGAGAGTTGGCGTTGCTGGCGGGCGGAGCCTAAACAAACGACTCCGCCTCCCCGGCCTGCTTTCTGCAGCAGAGCTTTTGCTCTGCAGCAAGCGGAGGGTCAAATTCTCTCGCCTTCCTACGGGGCAGCTGGTGGCGTCACTTGGGTGTCCTGGAAAGGCAGCCTCACAGCCCAGCGAGGCACACCCATGCCAGCAGAGCCCCCAAGGAGCACGCGAGCCAGGCCATGGCCGTGCCAGCCCAGGCTGGAAAGCCTTTGGGGCATGTAGTAGGCTGGAAAGTCTGAGCACCCGCCCAACTGGGAACATCCACGCCACTGTTTTTAGTGCACTCGCTCATGCCCCTCTCGCACAGATCTGCCCCGGCAGGCTGGGGGACTTGCTCCGGTACCCGGAGACGTGCCCTCTTGCCACCCCCGACTTGTGGCTCAGCCGCCGATTCCAGCCTCCACCATTCGTGGTAAACCTGCCAGGTTGGCATGGAAACCACAGCACCATCTTGCCTCTCTGAGGAGTCGTCAAGCGAGATACTATGCGCTCTCCAGATGGGCGGTGGGTGAAGGTAGGGCTGGGGCAGGCAAGCCCCTAGCCCCGCCCCTTCTGGTCAGGCCCCGCCCCCCAGCATCACAGGGAGGTGGGGCGGTGCACGCCCTGAGTCTCCCCAGCCTGAGAGCACAGGGAGGTGGGGCGCCCCAGTCTCTCCACTCCCAGTAGGCATTCTGGGGGCAGAGTCTGGGCAGGGCCAGGCTGGCTGCTTGGGAAGGTGGGGGCTAGCACCCCCACCCCCATGTCGCTCGCCGTTGGGTGTTCCGCACTGCGGAGAGCCAGGAGCACAGTGCGTTCCGTGCAGCCTCCGGGAATTTTCACCTTTCCCGTGCCAGTCAGTCACCCGGAGGGTACGTTATCTGTAGGACTGGAAAGCCCCCGTGATCAGGCATCTCAGCTTTTTAATAGACGGAAAACCTCCTCCTCTGCGTGCCGCTCTCCTCCCCGGCCTCCTTCGCTTCCCCTGAAGGTCCGAATAACCTCAGGAGAGAGAGCTTATTTATTTCCCATTTTCATTATTCTCTTTCCAAATGCTTTCCCTGATGGCTGCCAAGCAGCTTGTCAGTTGTCTTCAGAGATTATGTTCCCTCTTAGCCACCGCTCTGCCCCCTGCCGAGACTGTTTCATACACTAAATTAATTTTTGATAGTCAAATCAGCTTAATGATTCAGCCAACTCTCAGCAACCCCCATTCTAATTCCCTTTAACCACATCAGCTTGAAGTTACGCAATTCATTTTCGGCTGTGTGTTTAGGAAAGGGAGAGATTTAAAAGCCAGAGGGAGCTTAATTCCTCCGCTTCGCCCTCCTCCTGGTTCCCTTTTTGGTTCAGATCTCTGTAAGCCGTAACCCATTTTATCATTCTGGTTTGTCTCTGGCCTGCCTGTCCCATTGTGATCTATTCATCAATAGCTGTTCTGTAAAGCCTCCAGTTAGTTAGTTTCCCGTTGTCCTGATTCCCTTTGCTGGCATCTCTTAAGTCTCCCCTGGATCATTTTACATAGCAGAGTGCCCGTTCACCCCACGAAACAGGCGTGCCGAGCTAAGAGAGATGCGGCGCAAGATAAATTACAAAAAGAGCGGGATTTAGAGCATGCCCGAAAAGTCCCAGCCACTCATTTTAACACACAAAATTCTCCTTCTGAAGACCCGGGCCTCTCTGGAAGCCCTGTCTCTCTTGGGGACTTTGCACTGATGAGACCCCAGCAGTGCAAACCTCCATGTATACGTGATGCACCAGTGTAAGTCTGGTGCACTTCTATGGTCCGCACTGCCAAACTGCCCTGGAGCGAGATCTGTTTGCATGGGAGCGGCAGATCCATATTAAAGGTCTGCGTTGGAGTGACCGCCTTAGTGTGTAAGCACCGGTGCCTAGGGGAGTAAGAAAGACTGGGACTCTAGAGACCTTCTATGCCCAGCTCTGCTACTGACTGGCTGGGACCTTGGTCAAGTCGTTTTCCAGGGGTATGTCTCCACTTGCACCCTATTTCGAAATACGGATGCAAATGCAGACATTTAAAATTGCAAATGAAGCTGGGATTTAAATATCCCGCGCTTCATTTGCATAATCGCGTGATGGCGCTATTTCGAGTTAGCTGTATTTCAAATGAACAGACGCTGTGTAGACGCGGTTATTTCGAGAGAAAACCCTTCTATCGAAATAACTGTTAAACCTCATTGTACGAGGAATAAGAGTTACTTTGAGAGAAAACCCTTCCCTCGAAGTAACTCTTATTCCTCGTACAATGAGGTTTAACATTTATTTCGAAAGAAGGGTTTTCTCTCGAAATAACTGCGTCTACACAGCGTCTGTTCATTCGAAGTAGCGCCAACGCGAAATAGCGCCATAATGCGATTATGCAAATGAAGCGCGGGATATTTAAATCCCGGCTTCATTTGCAATTTCGAATGTCTGCATTTGCATCCCTATTTCGAAATAGGGTGCAAGTGGAGACATACCCTAGCTCCGTGCCTCAGTTTCCCCACATGTAAAATGGGGTCAGTGGGATCGCCTTTGTAACGCACTTCGATCTACTGACGAAAAACGCTCTGCCTTAGGAGAGGTTATTACAGCAGTTACGCTGGTGCCAGTTTCCTTAGTCCAGACAAGTGCCAGATGGAGAGTGTCCTATGACCCTCCCGGCCAGTCAGCTATGGCCTGGGTATTTCACCCTCATGCATCTGCCATTTTGAAGCTAGAATCCAGCCCGGTGGGACGGTTGATTGCCAGCGTTCAGGTCACATTCTGAACAAGATGGGCGAAGGCATTAGTCTGCAGAAGAGCAGAGTGAGGGGGGGATTTGAGAGCAGCCTTCAACTTCCTGAAAGGGGGTTCCAGAGAGGCTGGAGAGAGGCTGTTCTCAGTAGTGACGGGGGCAGAACAAGGAGCAATGAGCTCAAGTTACAGTGGGGGAGGTCTAGGTTAGCTACAAGGAAAAACTGTTTCCCTAGGCGGGTGGGGAAGCTCTGGGATCAGGGCCGGACGAGCTGGGCAGCTGCCTGGGGTGCCAACTGATGGGGGCGCTTGATGGCAGGTGTAAGGGGCGTGTGGTGTCCCTTATAGCTGCCATCAGGCGCCATGCACCCGGCTCCCACAGCGCCAGCGCCAGCCCCCCCGCATCCCCACGGTGCCGGCCAACAGCGCCCTTCCCCCCACGGCTGCAGAGCCCTGCACGGCCAGGCGCTGTGCGCCAGCAGCAGAGACTGGGCAGCGCATGCGCCGTGCGCCCCGGGGGCGGGGCCTGGGCTGTGCATGCGCACTGGGGGTGGGGCCGGGCTCCCTAGGGGTGGTGGGCCCACACCCCTGGGATAGGTTCCCTAGGGAGGGGCTGGAATCTCCATCCCTAGAGGTGTTCAAGTCCCAGCTTGACACAGCCCTGCTGGGATGGTTGAGTTGGGTTGGTCCTGCTTTGGGCAGGGAGCTGGACTCGATGACTCCTGAGGCCCCTTCCAGCCCAAGGGTTCAAAGGTTGAGTTACTTGTGATGCCCATTAACTGATTTAACATCTAGTTGACATTTTCACACTTGCCTAACGCCAAGACACAGCCCTGCAGCGAAGTTTCACCCTGGCTGGACAAAGACGCCCACGGTAGAGAGAGTTTTCGAACTTCACCTTTGAGTATTACACGTTCGGACTCTCCCTCGCCTCGGCCAATGACAGTCAATGACTCTCAAATTCCTGGCGCTGCAATGGCTGCATGAGGAATGTTGGGTTGAAAACATCTGTTCGTGTATGAAACACATAGGCATAGGCATGAGGCAGTGATCGGAGCACGAGGTGAGGAGCCAGAAATACTGGCTTTCCTCCGGGGGAATCCCTCAGCCCCCGCCTCGGATTCCCCCTCAATAACACCAGTCACTCCCCAGAAGGAGTAGGGTTGGGAAGGGAAAAGTTTCCCAAAGATACGAGACAGGTAGCTGCGCAGGTCCCGCTGTAAGTCCCGAGTGGGGTCTCCCCATAGCCGGAGACGTGCTAAGCATTGTTATTGCTACGTGGTCCCCGAGGCACTAAACCAGTGGCCCCCAACCTTTTGGAGCTGCACGGCGCCCAGGGACAGGGCCGTGCATGTGGCGCGTTCCTGGGGGCGATGACCCCATGCGCTGCGCATCTGGGGGCGGAGCTACCCATTCATCGCACGCCCGGGGCCGGCACCCCCCATAGCCATGCGTCCAGGTGCGTGCGCCCGAGGCCGGCGCTCCCCATGTGCCGTGCGCCCGGGGGCGGGGCCAGCCCCGAGCACTTGGCGGGCGCATGTAAATGCCCTGGCGGGTGCCACAGCCCCCACGGACACTGCCTTGGGGACCACTGCACTAAACAATATTTTTGCCTTGTAGGTATCTCGTGACGGAAGGGCAGATTTTCATCCTCTACATTTTTACTTTCTTTGCCATGATGGCCTTAGTGATGCATCAGAAACGGAAAGGGCTGGTCTTGGACAGCAACGGACTCTTCCTCTTCTACTCCTTCATGCTTACGCTGCTCTTCATCGGCGCCTGGGTGGTTTGGCTGTGGAACGACAAGATCCTCAGGAAGAAGTATCCCGGCGTCATTTACATTCCCGAGCCGTGGGCCTTTTATACCTTACACCTGAGCAATCTCCAGCCGGCAGGGGACGGGGCTTAAGGGGGGTGGCGTGCGGACAGATCTCTAGCTTTTCCGACCGTGGCTGTGTCTCGGATCCGTTACTGCCCCGGTAGCTGGAACCCGGCTGTACGCTGCCCCGACCTGAGTGAAGGGGTTTGGCCGTGGTACGTCTGCCGTGTCAGTTACTTTCCAAAGCTGCCGCCTTGCGTGTTCTGGTCTGGGTGCAGTGCAGGCACGGAGCTGACCTTCGAGGGAAGACTGCCAGAGGCAAGCCAGGACCCGACGGATGCAGCGGGGCTTCGGCCTGTAGTTGTGTTGTCCCGTAAAACTTCATCCCCGTGTAGCCGACGGTGGAGCAGTTCCCCCCAGTCTGGTCGACGGCCAGCCTTTCCCTTCTGAGCCCAACGCGGGGGACCTCTGGAACATGGCATGCAATGACTTCCCAGTGCAGCTCATCCTCCGGGCCTGGCCCACTGGCGATCCCTGATCTCGCCTGGATCGTTGTGGGCAAAAGTCATCTGCTCCCGAACGAGGCAAAGACCTCGTGTAAGGGGCTGCTTGGGACAGGAGCACAGCAGCCTACACTTGGCGGCTGCTGCTCCAGCCTGGAATACGGGCTTCCCCTAGGAGCGCCACTTACACCGGGGCCCAGAGCCCTGGCAACGTCAGCGACACTGACCCGCAAGCCCAACCCCGTGAGAAAGGCGGAGGAGGAGCAGGCAGGATGAAAAAGCGAGCCTGGGAGAGTCACCGTGCATGGCAGCAGGATCCAGGAAGCAAAGGCAGAAGGGGGGGACTGTCCCTTAGATCCTAGCCTTGTGCTGGGCACCTGGGGTCCGAAACCCAGTGAGCCACCAGACGCGTTGCTCTTTGGTTCCCCGTTCTCCTCGGGGGTGTCTCTGCGCGGCGGCAGCTGGGGAGCGTGTAAGTGACTAGTGCAGCGATGGCTCGTTTCAGTTTGAGTTAACATGAACGGGGCACAGTACCAGACCCTGGGGGATGGCTGGGGAGGTGGAGAAAGTGGCCGGGGGTCTAGAATACCCCCTCTCAGGGAGGGAGACCCGCAAACACCACAGCAATGAGGGGCAAGGAGGAGTGAGCAGACCCTCCCCAGCCAGGCAGGGCGGGAGCTGGTATCTGGAGCCATCTCTTTCCCAACTCCCTCCTGGACCCTGACGTCCCCCATAGGAGAGCAGAGGGGGATGCAGGCTCTGTCTGCTACTGTGGCTGGTGCTGCAGCAAGATTCTGTCCACTCCCCTCCCCCTCTGCTTGTTTGGGGGGTGCCCCTCAGCTGTTCCGTGCTGATAGGAAGGCAGTAAAAATGGTACCAGGTTTGAGGAGGCGCCTGCACCGTAGCCCTCTCTAAGCTGTCCAACGCCACAACTGATCAGTAGGCAGCAGGTTTAAAACAAACAAAAGGAAGCATTTCTTCATGCAGCGCACAGTCAACCTGTGGAACTCCTTGCCAGAGGATGGTGTGGAGACCAGGACTTTAACAGGGTTCAAAAAAGAGCTAGATGCATTCATGGAGGTTAGGTCCCTCAGTACTTATTAGCCAGGATGGGTAGGATTGGTATCCCTAGTCTCTGTTCATCGGAGTCTGGAAATGGAGGACAGATCACTCGATGATTATCTGGTGTGTTCACTCCCGCCAGGGCACCTGGCATTGGCCAATGTCGGCAGAGAGGATACTGGGCTAGATGGACCTTTGGTCTGACCCAGTCCGGCCGTTGGTGAGGATTTAGCCAGTGGGTATCACTAGGGGACAGGCCCAATATAGCCAGGGCTAGGATAGGGCTCCTTTTAATCTCCCCTCCCACCCACACTCCTGCCTTAGTTTCCTTGCTTTCCAGTTCTACAGGATTGACACAGGCTGGTGTCTCTTGCTGGACGCCTTCAACAAAATCCAGCCAATGCCCCAGCCCTGCTCTGGTTTTAGCCTACCTGCAGCTGACAATGACTTCAGTGTGTATCTGCCAATCCTTTGGCATGTTCCCCCGCCTCGAAGCACGGGACGGGGCTCACCAGTCCTGCCAGGCTCCAAGCGCCCTCCGCGTCCACTGGTAGCAACAGGTGGCAGGTTCCGCGCCACACAGGATCAAGCCCAAAGGGTCTCACTCGGCAGCCTCCTCGCTCCACAAAGCGGAAGGGAAAACTCATTTTGCTGGCTGGGTGACATGCAGATCACTCCCATGGTCAGCGGGCAAACCTGCAAGAATCAGAGATGCCAGAGTCAGTTCTTGCACTCAACAGCTCCCTGGGCCTGCATTTCCTTTCAAAACAAGACCTGGTCGCCGGCTACCAGACTTTCAGTTGAATTTGGCAGCTTGTCAAGCACAATGATCCCTTGAGTGGAAAGTGTCCATGTAAATGTATAATAGGCAGGTTGAACCTCTCTGGTCCAGAAACTTCCATGGTCCGGCATGATTGTAGCTAGCCGGTTGTCCACGTATGGGTGCGGCCACGTTTCCTGTGGTTTCATAAAGTTTGTTTACAGCCACTGGTCCTGGCTCTTAGTGTTCTGTGTTATTTAGCCCTAAATGTCTTCTCAGAGCCCAGGAAACAGTGGACGTGTTGGTAATGCTGCTAGACAATATTGACCTCCTGTGGTCTGGCAAATTATCTGGCTCGACACCAGTCAGATCCCAAGGGTGCCGAACTAGAGAGGTTCAATCTGTACTTAACCCATGTTCCTCTGTTATTTTTGCATGCTACATTCAGTCTGATGTCCATAGCTTCTTATGTCCTTTGTAACACAGCGCACCAATTCTCCAATACTCAGGTAGTGCACCCTTAATGCAAAACGTGTGCGGGATCTTTTTCAGCTAATGCTGGTTTTTTCCCTCCTGGTATTCTTTGGCTAAATCATTGTCATGTATCTCCGTCACATTGTATAAACCCTAGTGTGGCACAACCCACGTGTGAACAAAGCGTTCTCCGCAAAACAGCCCCCAAAATAAAAGCATTTGTGTATAGCTAGACGTAGGCATTGAACCAGTACTGTTCTTGATGGGAGCTTGGTGCTCAACTGGTGGGGAACAACACACAGAGAATTTACCAGTGGTTCACAATCAAGTTGGGAGGACATATTGAGTGAGATCCAGTAGGGGTCAGTCCTAGGTCTGGTTCTATCCAGTATCATAAATAGATAGTGGCATAGAGAGTACAAAGTTTACAGACGCTACCGCTCTGGGAGAACTTACAAGCACTTTGCACAACAGGATTCAAATTAAAAGTGGTCTCAACAAACCGGAGAAATGGTCTGGAATAATTTGGTTGACACTCCAAAAGGACGGAGGCAAAGTACTCCGCAGAGGGAGGAATACTCCATTGCACAAATACTCCATGGATGCAATGACTGCCTAGGAAGAAGCCCTGCAGAAAACAATTTGGGGGTCACAGTGGATCACAAATGAAACCCAAGTCCACTGTTGCCAAAAAAGTGAACGTCGGGCAGGCGTGTTGTGAGCCAGACACGAGGAGTAATTCTTCCGCTCAATACTGAAAAGACCTGTCCGGTTCTAGGTACCACACCTTGGGAAAAGTGTAGACAGTCCAGAGAAGAGCAAGAAAAATGATGAAAGGTCTAGAAAACATGATACAAGAGGAAAGTCTGAAAAAAAATAGGTTGGTTTAGTCTGAAGAAGAGAAAACTGAGCGGATGTGAAAGCAGCTTTCAGGTACGTAAAGATGGTTCCAAAGAGGAGGAAGAAAACGTGTTCTTGTCAACCTCTGAGGCTAGGATAAGAAGCAATGGGCTTAAACAGCAGCAAGGGTGGTTTAGGCTGAGTATTATGAAATCCATCAGGGTGGGTAACACTGGAACAAATTACCTAGAGAGGGTGTGGAGTTGCCACCATTGGAGCTTTTTAAGAGCAGGTGAGGGCAAACACCTGTGAGGGATGTCTCTCGGATGATATTTAGATCTGTCTCAGTTCTGGGGACCGGACAAGAGACCTTTTCTCTTCCAGCCTTTTTATGATCCTAAGATCTTTGGCCTAAAAGAATAGAAGGGCCGATCTGCATTGTACAGCCACGCCTGGGGACGAATTTGCAGCAATAGGAAGTGGCCCGTTGCCTAACTAGATCCCTTCTTCACCACTGATAGGAAACATGGTGACGAAGCAAATATTTTGTTCCTAGGCCCCCGATTGAGTTGCGATTGAAGCACAGACACGGTTTTGGTGGGGGGGCCCTCATTCCTACTTGTTCGATGTGCAATCGTCAGGTTTTTCTTCACAAACCACCTACAGCTTCCTCGTGCTCATACAGACAGGTGAGAGGACACCCCCCTGCCCAGAGAGTCCTATAATGTTCACGAGGAGCGCATTTTTATGCCCTGCACACAATGCTGCATGTAACCTCACATGCCAGAAACGCCTGGCTTCCAGAGCTCCTTCACACTGCTTTGAAAATCTCAGTGGGATGGATAAAGACCAGCCGCACTCAAGGTCTTCCAATTCCTTATCGCTTACGTGTAAGGAGGACTTGGGAGGACACGGGGGAGGTTTTTTCCAACGAAAAATGGTTTTTTGAATAGAAAGCATCTCAGTTCCTGTATCCAACCACAATTTTCCCACAGATCAGTTCAAAACTCAGCATTTTAACTACTGGTGGAAATTTCCCTTCTCTCACACTTTTTATTGTGGGGGGACAGAATGCATTTTGATTCCGTCCTCTTTGAAAAGAAATGCATGTTTTCATCAAAAAGTTGGGGGGAAAAAACCAAAAATGTGAACATTTTGGCCGGAAGTAATTCCTCTTATTCAGCCAAACCTGAGGCCATGTGGGTTTCTTTGCAACGTTTAGTGATCCATAGATCTGCCTCCCTCCCTTTCAATATTTTTTCTGACACGGCCCCTCATTTTAACACACACACCCCCCTCAAATATCAGCCACATGACAATGTCTCTACTCTGAAGACGACGTCTGGGATGGAGGACGCATTTTCTTAAGCAGAGAGCCGGGAAGGGGACTTTTAACCCTGAAGGAGTTTTGCTCCATGTGGTTTAATTAGATCAATATCAGAGACGGACAGTTTTCAACAGGCGCAAAATCACTTCCCCTTTCTCTGATGTTGAAGCTATTAACTCTCCAGGCTTCCATGGGGCATTTGGGGCAGATAAGACCTGCTGCCTTTGCAACATTTAAAAAAGCAAAACCACGCCCATCTTTCAGCCCTCCATTAGACACCTGAAAACCAACCAACCAACCAAATCTAGTCACCTTTTGAACACTGGCCACGCGGGACATAAACATCACCATCTTTTACAAAGCAAAACTCATTGTGATTGGCTCAGAGAGGTGCACAATTCAAAAATTAGCTTCTTCTCGTGCCCAGCAACATGCCCCCATCAAGAGTGAATTATTATATATAAGTATCTAGCCCCGGGTGTCCCTTCTTAAACAGCCTCCTTCGGTATTAGTCATTCTGTGGGCTTGTCTCTAAGCACCGGTATTTAGGCACAGCATGAGGTGCATTGCAATGCATTTGGGATTACCAAAGCTTTATACTCAACCCAGAGTCATTTCATTATTGAGTCTGACCTACCAGTGAAGGCAACCTCAAATCAGACAAAGGAAAAGCCCCCGTTTCCTGCTCCTTTATAACCCTTGTGCAAACACTCCTGCAGGAATTCTGACATTTTCAGCCTGTTGCAGGAGAAACCGGTGTATTAGAACGAATGTGTGTGCCTTTCTGATTAACAGCTGTTGCTAGTGGTTGCAATCCAACCCACAGCATGGGTCAGGTTTTGTATCCATGGCAGCAGGGTATTTATTACAGTTCCTACCACTCTCCACCCAGGATTGGCGGACTTTAGCCCTTAATCAAATAGCAAAGTAAGTCGGAGAACGCAGCGGCTGACTCTCTGACCAGCAGGTATAAAACAAAGGGGGGGAATTTCCTAAGCAAATGGTGAGTGCTAAACATTTTTTGATCCATTTGAAATGTGCCTTATCATGCGACATTCCGAAACTGAATGATTTTCCTCCCCTCCTTCCTTTTTCTGCTCCAGGCAAAATTTCTGTCCCAGGATCAAATTAATGGTATGTACAGTTGCTTTTTAATTAGCAGGATCAGTTTAACAAGTTTACTGCTAACGGCGTTTCTCATTAAAGGGTCTCATTTTGGGGCGTTTACTTCGTTGTTTAACGTTCTCATAATTCTTGAGGTGAACTGTCTCAGCTAGCTAATGTTTTTTAAAAGAGAACATTAGAGGCAGTCAGCCCGAAATGTCCTCGCTGCAGTTTGCAGGGTGCCATTTGGACTAGCAAAGGAAAGGGAGCAAGAAACTAGACTATTGTATAGAACAGTTGCATTCTTGTTCTTAAAAATATAAAAATACTGGATTTCACAGTGGTACGGGGTTTAATGCCCCAACTGTTTAATACTACATCTCTGGACAAATAACCGAGAGGAGATATTTGAAGCAATAATTGGAGATACTCACAAGATACGAGTTGAACCTCTCTAATCCGGAACTCTCTGGTCTGGCAACATCCGTGGTCCGGCATGATTTTAGTTAGCCAGCTGCCCACTTATCATAGGTGTGGCCAATTTCCCTGTGGTCTCAAAGTTTGTTTACAGCCACCAGTCCTGGCTCTCAGTGTTCTGTGTTATTTAGGCCTAAATGTCTTCTAAGAGCCCAGGAAGCAGTAGGAGTTTTGGTGATGCTGCTAGACAATACTGACTTCCCGTGGTCCGGCAAACTCTCTGGTTCGGCACCGGTCAGGTCTCAAGTGTGCTCAAGTTCTAATTCCCAGGTCTTCTTGTCCAACTCTTGGCAAATTGCTTCCCACCTCTCCATTTTCCCTCCCTCAAAATGGCCACAGCAGCCATCTGCCTTATTAACCACTTGGAAAGGGCAGAGGGGTCCTTGGATGAGAGAGTAAGGCAAAAGGCCCAGGGATTGGAGAGTGCTGTTTTGGAGAGGTAGCTGAATCATAGACCTATAGAATATTAGAACTAGAAGGGACCTTGAGCGGTCATCAAGTCCAGTCCCCTGCCCTCACAGCAGGACCAAGCACCATCAGATCAGACCTGACAGGTGTCTGTCCAACCTGCTCTTAAATATCTTCACTGATGGAGATTCCACAACCTCCCTAAACAATTTATTCCAGTGTTTAACCGCCATAACAGGTAGGAAGTTCTCTTAATGTCCAACCTTAACCTCCCTTGCTGCAATTAAAGCCCATTGCTTCTTGTCCTGTCCTCAGAGGTTAAGAATAATTTTTCTCCCTGCTCCTTGTAACACTCTTTTAGACACTTCAAAACCGCTATCCTGTCCCCTCTCAGTCTTCTCTTTTCTAAACTAAACAAGCCCAATTCTTTCAGTTTTCCCTCACAGCTCATGTTTTCTAGACCTTTCATCAATTTTGTTGCTCTTCCCTGGATCACCTCCAATTTTTCCACATCTTTCCTGAAATGTGGTGCCCAGAACTGGACAGAATACTCCAACTGAGGCCTAACCAGCGCAGAGTAGAGCGGAAGAATGACTTCTCGTGTCTTGCTCACAACACACCTGTTAATGCAGCCCAGAATCATGTTTGCTTGTTTTGCCACAGTGTCCTACTGTTGACTCCTATTTAGCTTGTGGTCTGCTGTGACCCCTAAATCCCTTTCTGCCAGACTCCTTCCTAGACAGTCGCTTCCCATGCTGTGTGTGTGAAACGGATTGTTCCTTTCTAAGTGGAGCACTTTGCATTTGTCCTTCTTATTAAACTTCATCCTATTGACCTCAGACCATTTCTCCAGTTTGTCCAGATCATTTTGAATGTTGACCCCATCCGCCAAAGCAGTTGCAACCCCTCCCAGCTTGGTATCATCTGCAAACTTAATGAGCATCCTCTCTATGCCAATAAAGACCGGGGGTAGCTGGGGGAGGGAGTGCCATGCATCAGGCAGGCACTGGCTGGCCCTGCACAACTCTGGCAAGCAAAGGGGTTCAGAAAGGGACCCCGAAGGTGGGAGAAAGTCAGATCCGACCGGCTCTGCAGAGCCAGCTCTGAGAAGTGCTAGGAACCCCCCTGCACCACTTCACTCCTCATCCTGACAGACACCAGGAAAGCACAGGAGGCGCGAGGGGACGGAGGACCACACAAACTTTGGCCTTTGAGCCAGGTCAGTTCATCTAGCTCCAGGAAAGAGCCTGTCACAATACAACCCCCGTCAGGAGCAGCTGTGGGAGGGAAAGAGGCTGATGCTATGCAGGGCAGGGGCAGTGCTGCCGCGCAGCTTAGCAGGAACGCTGACTAGCTATGTAGCCGCGGGTCCCTGCAAGGTAGCTCAAGGCGCATTCACTCCGAGGGCCAGGATTCCCCTCTAGGGACCAGGCTCACCTTAGGCCTGGGATTTCCCGGGCTAACTCACCCCCCTACACCTGGGGTGGGCTAGCCCATTGCAGGGGACCTGACTAGCAATCCCCAACGGCAAAATCTACCTCAGCTCTTCCTCCCCCTGGGAATAAATGGCAGCCGCACCAATGTTTAAATTGAGGGGGGTTAGAAAGCGCGGCACGGCCCACGGCCGCAGCAGAGCACCCGGGCAGCGAACAACTTTCACAGTCCCCACGTGGCCCCAGCGGCCTCACCTCATCCAGTCGCTGAACTCGGGGTCTATCCTCCCCCTTGCCCACAGCAGAGCCCAGCCCTAATCCCGGTGAGATTCAAAGGAGGGAAGGGCCAGCCCTGAGGGAAGAGAGCTACCACACAACCCCCTCCAACGCTATTTATTGCTGCTGTGAAATTCAGCTGGGGAGATTTTTGACAGGGAGTCACGCAAACACACACACACACACACACACACAGCCATCTCCTGTTTGAAAGGCTGGTTCCACAGACTAAAAGAGCACAACAAAAAAGTATGCCCCCAAAACAGCACTTGGGTCCAGGGGGCTCTCGTGGACTCCACCTTCAGCACAGCCGACTCCCCACACTTGACCCTGTACACATCATTTGAAGGGGGCTGAGGAGATCTAGACGTGGCAGGAAATGGGCCCAGTGGTCGTCCAGAGCTCTAGGAGTTCTATCCCCCAGCTTGGCAACGGATCTATGTGTGTTTCCATCCCCCTCTCCCGCCACAAAGAGAACAAAACCCTCCATCGTGAAAGTGCTTTGATCGATTGATGAGTTCGAGCTGCACCCCATGCCTTGTCCACACTGCATCATGACCCCTTCGTTGCTGCCTCTAGTTCCCCTTCCTGGCCACCCGGTGCTTCCTTTGCAACGATGAGCTTTGAACAGTGAGTCCAACAGACCCATAGGTACCAATGTCATTGATAGACTTTTGCTCAGCCTTTGCACTCAGCTCCAAATCTGTCCAGCTGCACTCTACAGCCCCGAGTCACATGATCCTAATTAACAGCAGAGAGTAACCGGCCTGCAGAACCCAACCTAAGGGCTCACCTAATTGCTCAACAGAACGCACCACAATCAGGATGACGGAAAGCATTAGGAAGCTCGCTTATTGCTAATTGCTTATTGCTAACGTGCTCTCCTGCACCATCAGCCCAATGAGTTAAAATCCAGGCTAACTTTATTAGCTAAAGGAGCCGATCTTTAGAAATTCAGGCGCCATCTTCCCCGACAAATTGACTGTTCTTTTGCCTAAGCTGTGGAGACAGGTCCATACTGTATCTCAGTCATTGTAAGGAACTCTACTACTTGCCAGATTTCAACACAGCTGTGGCAAGGTCTTAACCATCTTCTCATACCAGCCATCTATTTTCTACGCTGCTTTGGGCTGTGAAGTGTCCAACTTTACGCCAGCCCCTGCCATAGACTCTAAACTCTTCTCTCTCACCTTTAAGGCTGTCAGGGTGACTGTCAAACTCAAGCTGATACAGTGGATGTCTGCCAGACTCCAAACACAACAAAACTGACGATACTGCTCCCATTCATCTCAAGGAGGTGTTGATCTGGAATTCTGGTCCCATCAAGAGGATATGGGAAGGAGTTGGGAAAAGGTTAGCAAGACTAACACATAGATTTGTTTTGCCTGACCCCGGGTCGTGAGCCAGGAGCACATGGTAGTAGATATTGTACTACCAAAGAATACAGACGCTGCCACACACACACAAAAATCACCCTCACCCCCACACAGTTGTATTTTGACGTGGTAGCAGGCCACAGCAGCATGGCGGATTTCTTTCAGTACCGTTCAAAATGTCGACGTCTCAGTGCTGTGAATCTATTTCCCTATTTTCCCTTTGTTCATTTCCTTCGGCGTGTCACCCAGCCATGGGTCCTTCAGGAATCAGAGGGAGAAGGAGCCAGAGCTGTGAGCCGTTTGCCTCTGTAGGATTCTCTTAGTCGTTCGGAGAATGTCGGTCAATTGTTTCAACGCCACCGTCCTCTTTTTCATTAGCATTCCACCCAGTCGATCTAGACAGTGAAGTGTTTAAAGAGCTATTTCCCAAGCCGAGATCCTTTGGTGCGCTGCTGAACAGTGAAGGAGCTCAAGCACACCCTAGCTCATTAGTCTGAATCTATTAAAAGCGGTTGGAGTTGCTGCCGCTGATGGAATTAGCTGTTCCATCCTCCCGCTCCAAACTGGGGCTTGTACACAGGGCCACAGAGACTCCCTCGTGTCTCACCATTGTGGGGTCATGCTCCAGGATGGTCCCTGTTTCAGGGGAGAGACAGCTCCCTGGGTGACTGGGCACTCTGGGGATTTAGGACAGCCACATCCCTATAAAGTCCCCCGTGGGATAGATTGGCACCACCCTCTCTGCTCAGGAATCTGCTCTCGTCATTCCCTGGCTGCCATGCTGCTCTACCCCCCCCCCCCCCATCTGTTTTCTCCTCTGCCATCTTGTTTTCTTGCATTTTCTCCTCTTCTTTATTCCTTCCGTTTATTCCTTTTTGACCCTCCCCCTCAGGCACCTCCTTCCTGTCCTCCAGAATGCAACACTGCTGCAGGAGGGGTGGTGGGTACTCCACAAGCTAGTCTCTCCTCTGAGCTCAGTGCCCTGGGACAGAGCAGAGAAGCTTGGACCCACAGAGTGGTATTCACACGACATACTGGAGAACGGGTCTGAAGCCAGCAAGTGGGGCGGAGAAGTGTGAGGTGTTGCACGTGGGAAGGAAAAAGTGAATGCACAACTACACAGTGGGGGAGTAACTGACTAGACAGGAGTTGGGTAAGGACCTAGGTTCATAGAATCATAGAATCCTAGGATTGGAAGGGACCTCGAGAGGTCATCGAGTCCAGTCCCCTGCCCCCATGGCAGGACCAAATACTGTCTAGACCATCCCTGATGGACATTTATCCAACCTGCTCTTCAATATCTCCAGAGATGGGGATTCCACAACCTCCCCATGCAATTTATTTCAGTGTTTGCCTACCCTGAGAGTTAGGAACTTTTTCCTAATGTCCAACCTAAACCTCCCTTGCTGCAGTTTAAGCCCATTGCTTCTTGTCCTATCCTCAGAGGCCAAGATGAACAAGTTTTCTCCCTCCTCCTTATGACACCCTTTTAGATACCTGAAAACAGCTATCATGTCCCCCCTCAGTCTTCTCTTTTCTAAACTAAACAAACCCAATTCTTTCAGCCTTCCTTCATAGGTCATGTTCTCTAGACCTTTAATCATTCTCGTTGCTCTTCTCTGGACCCTCTCTAAATTTCTCTACATCTTTCTTGAAATGCGGTGCCCAGATCACAAATTGTATCTAAGTCAATAACATGATGCAGTTTCCAAAAAAGCCAGTAGCATGCTGGGGTGTAGAAACCAGAATGTCTCATGGAAGACATGGGAGGTTCAGAAAAAGGCAACCAAAATGATTCGGGGTATGGCGTGGCTGCCATATGAGAAGAGATTAAGAAGACTGGGACCGTTCAGCTTGGAAAAGAAATGACTGAGAAGGCATGTGACAGAGGTCTGTAAAATCCTGACTGGCGTGGAGAAAGTAAATAAGAAAAATGATCTGTTTCCTCCCATAACACTCACCAAATGCAATTCATAGGGAGCAGGTTGAAAACAAAGGGGAATATTTCTTCACCAAACCAGTGCAATTCTTTGATGGAGGATGTTGTGAAGGTCAAGACTACAACAGGGTTCAAAAAAGAACTACAGGCAGTCCCCGGGTTACGTACAAGATAGGGACTGTAGGTTTGTTCTTAAGTTGAATTTGTATGTAAGTCGGAACTGGTACATATTGTAGGGGAAACGCTAGCCAAACATTTCTCCAGAGCTCAGTTTTATTCTCCCACACCTCACTTCCCTCAGTCCTTTATTCTCAAGCTGAGGTGTCTGCTGAGAAAAGCCGCTCCGCGTCTCCCTGGTCTGCGGGGGGGAAGCAGCTAGTGCGGGGTTGCCTCACCCCGTTTGTAAGTAGGGATCTGATGTAAGTTGGATCCATGTAAACCGGGGACTGCCTGTAGATCAATTCATGGAGGTTCGGCCCATCAGTGGCTGTTTGGATGGTTAGGGAGGGTGTCCCTAGCCTCTGTTTGTCAGGGGCTGGAAATGGCTGACAGGAGAGGGATCGCTTGACGATTCCCTGTTCTGTTCACTCCCTCTGGGGCACCTGGCACTGGCCACTGTCGGCAGACAGGACACTGGGCTAGATGGACCTTTGGTCTGACCCAATATGGCCGCTCTGATGAGGTAACTGGTGCACTGTGTCTCATGGGTGCCACACTGAAGGAAAGAGATGGAAAATGGGAGAGTCCAAAGGAGAGCCACAGAAATAGTAACAGGTTTCGAAAACCTGGCTTCTGAGGAAAGGATTGAAGCCTGGGTCACGTTTAGGTGTGAAAGGAGGCCTGAGGGGGGACCCGAGACAGGCTGCCTGTATGCGAAGGGCTGTTCTAAAGAGGACAGCAATCAGTAGTTCCCCATGGCCACTGGCGGTGGGGCAAGAAGTGATGAGCTTAGCCTGCAACAAGAGAGTTTCAGGTGAGATACTAGGGCAATCCTTCTAATGCTCAGGGCAAGCTGAGCTCTGGAACAGGCTTCCCAAGGAGGTTGTGGAATCCTCCTCACTGGAAACTGGACAAACGCCGGCGTGCAGGAGACTGGACGTGGTAACTCCTCAAGGTCCCTTCTAACTGTGCATCTCCACCACGGGAGCTAGTGGCACTATAAGCCACTAGAGAAGCCAGACAGAAAAGGCCACCCGTCACTTGGACCACAAGTTCAGGAGCTGGAGTTCAATGACAAAACACCAGCTGCTCTTTTTCTCTGTTCCCTTCTCCCCTTTGGAGAGGTCTAGCATGTGTACACGTATGCGCACGCACGCGCATGTGCGCACACACAAACAACACTCAGAGTTCAGGAACTCATTTGATACTTCAGCTACAAGGGTTGATAAAAATGCTGAAAGTTTCAAACTCCGACCAGTCATTTTGCAGATTTAAATAGTCTGGCTGCTTTTTCCTCCTGATTACAGGTTGGACCTCCCTGGTTATGACCAGACTGATCCTGGATGGGGGATTTTGCTGGATCAGGCAAGGTCATTCCTGGCCTCTCCTGCTGCCAGCCCCACGCTTCTTGGCTCCCCCAGCAACCAAGCTGCCAACTCCTCCTGCACCATGTTGGGCTCCCGGCCCCTCCACTCCCACAGCGCATCAAGACTCTCTGATCCTGGAACATCCATGTTCCTGCTGGACCATGGATGTTGCTGGACCAGAGAGTTCCAGTTTATAGCGGGGCAACCTGTCGTAGATTTGCAGGAAAATTCCATGTCCTGACTAAACGGTTGGATCACAGAAATCCCCTTGGGGTTGTCCTCTGGTGTGCTGATCAAACCACTAATGCCCACCTTCCTGCCTTTTCGGGCTCCACAACCACCCAGTCCTGCGAAGCCAGAAGCTCTGGGCTCCCCCAACCAAGGCACAAAGTTGGGGTCACCATCCTGCTGCAGAGCAATTAGCTCAGCTCTGGGAGAACACAGCTATAAGGCCTTTGACAATACCCAGGAAAGTGACCCTCCCCCACCAAAAGGAACCAAAAGCCCAAATAAATCTGTCTACACTGTGTAAAAGTTTTGCACAACGTTCAGAAAGATATCTGCCCCCTTTCTCAATGAAAGAGAGATAGGAACAGTGGTTGCTTCACTTCCACCGGGTAGCAATTATTTACACATGGGGCTTGATAGTAAACAAAAGTATAAAAAGTAGGATTTAAGTGACTGCAAGTGAAAATAGACAGATCAAAGTAAGTTACTAGATTAAAATAATAAAAGCCGCAGCTAATTCTAATATACTAAGAAATTTGTTACATGCAAATTCTTACCCTCAACAGCTGTTCTTATCTCAAGTAAAATGCATCAATTCAGAGTTGATCTTTACTTTGTCCTGGGTCTAAAGCTTTTCAGAGGTCTTTAGAGTTCTTTGTTTCCAGGTTTCTTTGTGTGTATCTTCTTAGGGTGGTGTCAAGGCAGTTTCAAAAGCCAGCTGAAGACAAAGACTGATTGCTTTCCATTCTTTAGACAGTCTTTCTCCAAGGACAGGAACCTTTGGTTCAATATGCCCATCCCCATGGAAAAGTACCATATTCAAGATGGATTCCAGTACCAGGTCTTTCTAGGATCAACCACAGTTTGGGCTTAAAGGAAAAATAAAACCATTCACAGGTTGTTGGTTTGAGTACTGAGCCATTAAGTTCCTAAAGTATCATTAAATTCCTCTCATTTGCACATTTAGAATTAAAACAGATTCACACTTCACATTTCTAACTCCACATTCAAGAATGACACATACACAAAAATAGACTACATAGATTCAACAGACTGTAACTTTAAAAATGATATGTTACATGACCGGCTTTGAATAAAGTATCTGGGAGTTATGCATATTCCTATTCATAAGTCAATTTTCATAAAAGCACAGGGGGAAAGAGGGGAGTGTGACAGAGACTAAGACAATATTGGATGGCAACACGGTATTTTTTGTTTTGAACTAGAATTCAAGGAATGTTTTTCTCTATATGATAAGAAACAAAAAGGCAAGATAAATGCCAGCGACCTAATCACAGTGATGCGGTGCCTGGGAACCAGCCCAACTCTACGAGAGGTAGAGAGACATCTTCAAGGGCATAAAATTGGTAAGTAAAATAGACGTAGATTTCAAGGATTATTAAAACCAGATGGATGATATGTAGAACTCACAATCTGACAACAACCCAGGGAAAAGTAGATCTAAAATATTCAACGAAAAGGACCACCCCATCCAAACTAGCAGAAGCAGCAGAACGTGATGGAATTTTCTAAGACTCAGCTTTTCTGATGTCAAGGGACTATAGCAATAAAAATGAGCATGGCAGGAATCTAAGTAGATTTGGGTTTAAGATGGGACAGCCCAGCTTATACAGGATAACCAGGAACTGGTCACAAGAGTGGTGAGATGTGCTGGGTGACGGATGGGAGTGGCACATATAGAAGACACTGCAGATACGTCAAAAAGAGGTCTGAAAATGGTGGCCTAAGGGAGGAGTAAGAAAAGGAGACACGCACTTAGGAAAATTGTGCTGCTGCAGTTGTAATGAGCTGCAACCTTCCTGAGATTGGCGAGTCCTGCCACACTAGGCTACGAGGAAGGTAACGAAAAACGTCATTTTCAGCTCCAGATGTTTTATCCAATTATTTCTAAAAAGCACAGAATGGGGGTCCCCGAAGAGTCATGAACTGAGGTGGTGGACACCAAACGTTTTCTGAGCATCTGACAAGGCTACAGACAGGCCCACTGCTACTCTGGCAGCGGCCAGAACCACTGGCCCCTTTAAATGACCGCCAGAGCACCTCTCTACATGGTATTGAAGGCTTGGGGGCCCAGCACCATAGCCTGGGCTACACTGAGGACTGGTTGCCCTGGTCCCACCTCAAGCCCCACCCTTCTGGGGGTGCAGAGCTGGGGCCTCCACACACCTTGCCCCGAGGCCCACGGAAGCTGTACACCCCCCAGCTATGGAATTGTTACAGTTCAAGACCAGGCTCCTCCAGTGACTATGAGGAAAACATCCATCCACAGATGAGCTGAAATTTGGTTCAGGCCCTTTTCATGGCATAAGGTTTTCCCCAGAAGGGCCCCTACAAGGAGGTCCTTGGCAGTTTACTCAGGCTGAGGCAGTATTGCCACCAGTTGTACTTATTCTTTCAATTCACCTTATGCACCAGGAGGGCTGCCCTTAACTTTAAACACCCTACAGAAGCAGGATGAACGAGGCTCCCAATTAACCCCACACAGCCATGGCCCCATCACCCCCATGCTAGGGCCCAAATGAGTTCCCCTTTTCGCTAGGGGAGGCCTCCGAGACCAGCGGAATTCAGGCAGGCCCTTGGTAACGTCTCTCCGCACTGACAAGGCAAAGGCCTAGTGCAGCATGAGGCCTTTGGAAGGGACACGAGGCAGGCAAGATGGGCTGTCAGCGAGAGACCGACCACCCAGATCCGGTCAATACAAACAAGGAGAGACCAGGCTGTTGCTCTAGATTGGGCCAGCAGGCCGAGTTCTGAGAGAGAAGGGGAAGAACAAAGGGTGGAGGATGCGAGGCTGACAGGGCGTGTCTACGTCAGGAGTGTGACAAAGCTCCTACTTGAACGGGGTGGGTCCTGCACTTTCCGGAGGAGTTGCTTGCCTCAGAAGCTCATGGCAGTCCTCAGTTTTAGGCACCCCGCCTAGGGCATCAACGTGCTGTTTGCTGAGCTCCTCTCATCACTGGCCAGAGTAAGGTATAGAGGGAGAACAAACTCCACAGTCCCAGTGGACTCCCAAATGAACAAAGTGCTGGGTAAACCTCTTTCTTTTCCCCAGCCCATCTTTTTTCCAAGTGGTGTTGGGGGGAACCTGAGCCCAACCCTCGACTCTGGGTTCCAGCCCAGGGCCTTGTAATAGCAGCTGCCTATGAGAGAGTCTCCAACACCTGCTATGAGGCAGCTCCAAGACCCCTGGGCTACTTCCCAGCACTTTCCTTCTCTCAGGCTCGTCCTCACAGTATCCACTTGGTGCTTTTCTCCTAAACAACCAGCAGCGCTCCCTCCGTCCTCTCAGCTACTCTCGCACCTAACTAACTGCAGGGATATAGCCAGTCTCAACTGGTTCTTTAATTGGCCCCAGGTGTTCTAATTAGCCCACACACCCCTGACTCTGCAAGCCCTCTCAATTAGCTCCAGGGGCTCAACTGCCCTCTGCTGGTTCGAGACCAGACCCTGCCTGTTACCCTGAGAACAGAGATCTCCTCAGTCTGAGGCTAATATACCTCCCTTCTGTTACTTTCTTGTAACCGGACCCTGTCATCGTAGCTACCCAGTAACATTTGCCATTTTGTGTCCTGCTCCCAGACAGAAAGGCAGAACTGGATTTCTCCACGTTCCTGACCATAATGTACAGGCAAATGCAGCAGGAGGACCCCGTGAAGGAAATCCTGGCAGCCCTGGCCATGACAGACAAGCAGAAGAAGGGTTTCATCGCCGCGTCCGAGCTGAGAGCCAAACTCACCCGGCTGGGAGAAAAGCTCTCGGAGGGCGAAGGTACACGTCACACGGCAGCTTACGTTCAACCCACTCCTAGCCACCTCTTCTCCCTCCCCCGCCTCCCCAGGGCCAGCCAGGCAGGCGGTGACCAACACCTGCGGATGCAGCGCACGTGACTGCTTCTGCCCAGGGCTGAACCTAGGAGTTGAGGCACACGCCTCATTGGTTAGCCAAGTCACAGGGTCATGGCCCAATCCCAGCCCAGAATCCTGGTATCAGAGCACAAGCCGTACAGTATGACATTGTGTGGTCACAATTCTAGGTCATCACACTCCTGCCACACATGCAGGGCCAGCATTAGACCTACGCTGTTGCGAGAGGCACCACTAAATTTGGGACCCCAGGCAGCACCAGCTCCAGTGGCTCCAATCTCCCAGTCCCCCCCGCCTCCCAGCCTCATTGGACCCAATCCCCCAGCTCCCTGCTCCGCTTCCCAGCCTCGTCAGATCCAATCCCCTGGCCTCCGGTCCCCCTGACCCAATCCTCTGACACCTCCCCCATCCCTGCAGTTTTGGTAGGCCGTTCTGCCTGCAGGTCCAGCCACCTGTGCCACTCGGTCTTCCTGTTCCCACACCCGTCTCCCTACCCTCCTCCCGGCCCCCCAAGCTCCTGCCCACACAGCCCTACCCCATGGAATGGCTGCCCCCTCCCCTGCAGGTGCAGGTGCTTTAGCTATGCAAGGCACCAAAAATCTTCAGGGTCAGAGGTGAAATTAAGCAGGGGGGAGGGATAGCTCAGTGGTTTGAGCATTGGCCTGCTAAACCCAGGGTTGTGAGTTCAATCCTTGCGGAGGCCATTTAGTGATTTGGGGCAAAAATTCATCAGGGATGGTACTTGGTCCTGCTGTGAAGGCAGGGGACTGGACCTGATGACCTTTCAAGATCCCTTCCAGCTCTAGGAGATAGGTGCGCCAAGGTGCACCGCTCTGGTAAGAACTGGCTGAGCAGCGGCAAAAGCCAGCGGAGCGCTAGTTAACGAGCTGGTGGAGACCCGGGGTGCAGGACAGCACCTGTAGGAAAGGTTAAGTTACCTGCATACACGGTTGCCACATCACGGAGTTGCTCTCTGTAACTTCCCACCGTGCTCCTGCTGCTCTTCTGACACCATCGGTACCTTTCCTACACTGGGCAGAACAAGAGGCAAGACAGACCAAGCCACATACTGCTGTGCAGCCCCAAGGTGAGGTGCTGATCTAAATCACAGACAAGACGCTGCCTTCTTGCCTTCTTTCCATCAACAGGGCTGGTCCTAACCAATTGGCGGCCAAGGGCAACCACCCGGCTCACCCGTAGGGTTGCCAGATGGTTTCCAAAAAACACCACACAGCACAAAAATTTGTCAAACAAAAATACAAAACCAAAACCGCTGGGGGGGAATTTGTTGAGCAAAAAAAAAAAAAGTTGGGGAGTAACCAGGGAAACCTGGGGGAGGATTCGGGAGGTCAGGCCAAAATGTGGTTATAGCCCGCCCCTAAAGATCGTCTCTGTCCATCAATATGTTGTTCACCTCACGTTAAAGTGGGGCGGAGCCTAGGGAGCAGTCGAGTGGCAGCAGACAGTCAGAACAGATCCCTGCTCTTGGGGTTCACCTGCAGAAAGAAACCCAGTAGGCGATGCGTTGAGAGAAAGGAACGCTCTTTTAGGCCATTGTCTGGGCTTCCTTACACAGGTGTGAGTCTGAAGCACCTCTAGGTGAGTGATTCTCCGTTCACACCTGCAAAAAGGGGGGTTGGCCCATGGTAGCAGCCATCAGAAGGTGCAGGATCAGAGCCCCGCCGAAGAACTAAGAGGCCACAGTTGGAATATTGTGTCCAGTTCTGGGCACCGCATTTCAAGAAAGATGTGGAGAAATTGGAGAGGGTCCAGAGAAGAGCAACAAGAATGATTAATGGTCTAGAGAACATGAGCTATGAGGGAAGGCTGAAGGAATTGGGCTTGTTTAGTTTGGAAAAGAGAAGACTGAGGGGGGACATGATAGTCGTTTTCAGGTATCTAAAAGGGTGTCATAAGGAGGAGGGAGAAAACTTGTTCATCTTGGCCTCTGGGGATAGAACAAGAAGCAATGGACTTAAACTGCAGCAAGGGAGGTTTAGGTTGGACATTAGGAAAATGTTCCTGACTGTCAGGGAGGTCAAACACTGGAATAAATTACCTGGGGAGGTTGTGGAATCCCCATCTCTGGAGATATTTAAGAGTAGGTTAGATAAATGTCTATCAGGGATGGTCTAGACAGTATTTGGTCCTGTCATGGGGGCAGGGGACTGGACTCAATGACCTCTCGAGGTCCCTTCCAGTCCTAGTATTCTATGATTCTATGGTTTTAGGTGGCCGATTTTGCCTCCACCTTTTACAATCCCCAGAAAAGCTTTTTCTGCTTCAAATGTGACATGTCTGTGGACTGAAGCTTTTCTGGGGGGGAGTCTAAATCTGAGGGGAATCTCAACAAGTCATGTTCGGAAATTTGCCAAGTGTGGTCGCCACCACCGCTGTGGGAAGTAGCTGTTGGCTTGATGTAATTTCCTTCCTATGTTTGTGTCAGTGGCTCTTAGCACCCTCTCCCTCCCCAATATACAAATTGTTCCAGCACCCTGAGTACCACCAGATATTTAAAATGTTTGTGACTCTTAATTACTCCAAACTCAGTCAGCTACACCTCACTTTTGACAGCAGCGCTCTCAAAGCTCTGTTCGTTGTGTCATATTCCAGGCAAGAGGCTGCCTAGCTGTGAAGTGACTGAATCCCTCTGATAGTTAGGAAGACTGGCAAGATCTCTCTAGAGTCTGGCAGATTCGGCAAGATTTGCGTTAAAGCCCAAGTCAACCGACTTGGAGTTCATGCCCCCAGGCTCTTCAGTGGTACAAGAACTGCCCTTATTAAGACTCTCATGGAATTTTAATGCAATTGGCACAGATTTAAAATATAGGTCGAACCTCTCTAGTTCAGAACTCCCTGGTCTGGAAACATCCGTCGGATGTCCACTTTTCATCGAGGTGGCCAATTTCTCCCAGCCCCATAAACATTTGTTTACAGCTACCCATCCTGGCTCTCAGTGTTCTGTGCTATTATTTAGCTCTAACTTACCCCTAAATGTCATCTAACAGCCCAGTAAGCCATGGAAACATTGCTGATGCTGCTAGACAATATTGACCTCCCGTGGTCCAGAAAATTCTCTGGTTCAGAATCAGGTCTCGAGGGTGCCAGACTAGGGAGGTTCAACCTGTTCTCCATCCTTTACCATTATTAGCTCAATCAATTTTCAGGGAGAAGTCAGGCAACAGTCTGTTAGCATATCCCACTAAGGGTGTGTCTTCACAGCAAAGTTATTTTGGATTATGGCCGTTATTCTGAAATAACTGTGCAAGCATCTACACAGCAATTCCGTTATTTTGAAATTATTTTGAAATAACAGATGGCTTATTCCAAGTTCTGTAAACCTCATTCTACGAAGAACAACACCTATTCCGAAATAGCTGTTTTGAAATAAGGAGTGTGTAGACACTCCACTGCTGCTATTTCGAAATACCCCCTCACCAGCCCCCTTCTAAGTTGTTCCTCCTAGGGCTCTAAATCGAGATAGCGCGTCTACATTAGGGAAATCTTCCTCAGACTAATTTAGAGGCTTCCCTGCAGTGTAGGGGTATGTCTAGACTTCAGACTTTTGTCAACAGAGGCTTTGTCGACAGATACTGTCGACAAAGCTTCTGTCGACAAAGAGCGTCTAGACTACATCCAGTTCTGTCGACAAAGCAAGCCGCTTTGTCGACAGAGTGTAGACACAAAGGACAGTGTAGATGCAATAACGCCTTCTGTCGACAGAAGGCGTTATTCCTCATAGAATGAGGTTTACCGCCGTCGACAAAACTGCCGAGTTCTGTCGACATTATGTTGACAGAACTTGGTGGTAGTGTAGATGCAGGTATAGTTTTGTCGACAAAAATTCACTTTTGTCAACAAAACCCTGTAGTCTAGACACACCCTAGATGTGCTATGTTGAAATATACTATTTTGGAATATCAGTTCCGGAATAGCTTATTCCAAAATAACTGCAGTGGAGACGTAGCCTAAGGGAACATTCTAGAATAGCAGCTCCTGCACCTTTTTGCATTCAAAGCTGGTTAGTTATCACTCAAGTGATTGTTAAAAGCTGAATAACTAGTGAGAACATTCTGGAAGCATTAGCCATAATTAAAAACATCTTAGGTAGGAGCCCTGCAATTACCTAAATTGGGAGGCTTTTCACTTGCATTTGAGAGCAGATTTAGTTCGCCAGCTAAATTACAATGAACCATCGATATTAATGAAGCAAGCCTCCAAATAAGACATTTACCTCAGACCTTGGCTTGACACAATGAACTCCGGCTTGTTAAGCGGCAATAAACATTTGATGCTGGAACGGACTCCATTTCGTTGGCGTCTGCTAGGATCAGGAACTACTAGCTTGTGGCTTCGTCCATGGTGCTGCTTAACGTGGGCGTTCAAAAGCCTTCATCTCCCCAGTGAAATATTGTTCTCCATTTTCCAGACAGCAATGGGTAAATGTTACCCTGGTGTAGTATTTAAAATGCTGTTCAGCTTTGGCTGTGGTGGGTTTGAAGTTTCTGCCTTTGCAAAGGAATACGGTTACCACGAGGATCGTTCCTCGGTTGAAAGTAGAAATAGCTCCTCTGATCACACAAAGAACAGTTACTCCGCACCTTAGAGTAACGAGGGTGCGGCATGACGGGTTGTCCAGATGGAGTCCACTCTTGCTGTCCTGAGAGGTAAGAAGGGACAGAGGGACAGTTGGATTCACTCTGCTCATTAGGGTCTTGGGTTGGACGCTGCAGGAGTGGCCCCAAAACACACAATGGATGGAAGGAATTTCCTCCCAGGCACTCGCGCTAGACACCTGTGGCTGGCCCGTGACAGCTGATTCCAGCTCATGGGGCTGTTTCTAGGACACCGTGGGGTGGAAGGGACCCAAAGCCTGCACGTCTACACGGCACTGAAATAGCCCCGCTGCACAGATGTCCTCCAAGAGTGAATTATCCCTTCCTCACCAGGCCTGGCTCCTCTCCTGCCTTTTCCCCCCCAGAAACGACATGGTGCTGCCTTCTCCGTACCCTGGTGCTTTCGTTGCCACCAACATTTCCATAAATCCCTGTGCCGGTCTATTTATAACCCCAATAGTGCTTTGTGGCCCTCAGAAGGCTCCTCCCTTGGCACGTCCTTCTTGCCGCTTCAACAGCCTTGAGCACATTGGCTCTTGGCCCATCCAGTTGCCCAGCTTGATTTTCTAATTACCCCCCTCTCAGCTTTCCCAAGCAGAACTAATGGGCATCTGAGTGATCAGAGTGCAGGTTCACCTGTTCCACCCCCTACCCAAACGGAACGTCGATGGCCAGTGCTATCCAGGGGAGACTAGAGGATTTAAAGGTCTCTTAACGGTATCTGCCACAAAATCACTGGACAGACAAGCCGGGAAAGGGACTATCTGTTATTGGACCAACTGCTGGTGGTGCAAGGATGCTTTCAAGCCATTCAGAGCTTTAATTAGATGCCATACAAGTCTTAAGATTTATTTTAATATTGATTTTAATCTACTGTTAAAGAAATATGTTTTGAAGACCCAGAAGCAGGGCCGAGCGCATTAGCAACCAGACTCCTCTTCCCTCCCGACATTGGAGAGGAGATATCCTATGTCCAGTGGGTTGGTGCACAATGCTGAGTTGCAGCCATGTTGGTCCCAGGGTATTCATGACACAAGGTGGGGGAGAGAATAAGTTTGAGATGACAAGCTTGCGTTGGGGGAGCTGGCGGAGAGAAAAACGTCCAAGGTTACACAGAGCTCTTCCTTAGGTCGCAAGGAGAGCTGTGCGTAAGCGCAAACACTTGTCTCACACCAACGAAAGGTATTTTCCTCACCTGCTGGGTCCTCCAGGGTACAATATGACACTGCAGATGCATTTTCACGTGCTGCGTCCTCTCTGAACATGCCTGACTGGCACTTTATCCTTTGAACATGATACTCGAAAATTGACCACCCATCACAGATGTATCAACTGCCCCTCTGGACGGCTGAATTTGGTGAGTGGCCAACGTCCGAACAGCGGTAGTGGGGTGAGGACTTTTGCACAGTTATAGTGAAATGCATCTGTCATGGCTCCTTCCCCACTCCGGCATGATAAATGAAGAAGTGGGGGCCAGCAAGTGTACCCCAACGCCTAATCTACCAGGCTTTGGTATAAAACTTCCCCCAAAATCTTAAAAACCTAGATCTTGGGAATAAAACTTCCGCTGCCACCACCCAAATATGGATAAAGAAATCAGGGGAAAGATCATTTAGGAAATCTCACCCCTATTATAAAAATCAGGACACACAAGTAACCAATGCCAGGGTAATAAAGAGAAAAGAGAAGACTTTTATTATTACAACAATATTCCTGTTGCAGGCATAACGACTAGATGGGAAGGAAACAAAATATACTCATGGAGAAACTCCATGGGCCTAGAACTTAGTTACAAAGAAAAGCCAAACATCTTTTAAGCAGTGCCAGATCTCAGATCCCATACCCAACCCTTAAAACAATAAAGCCTAACGAAACTTCCTAAACTTTACCCTACTTACAGAAAATGAAGAATGGTGTCTTGGAGAGAGAGAGAGAGAGAGACATGCTTGACCCTCTCTGTAGCTGCAGAGAACACACCCAGAGAGACAAAAAGGAGAAAAGAAAAAACCCAAATTCCTTTGTCCCAGTTTGAAAGTCCCACCTACATTCCTACTGGTCACTCCACCTGGCTAGGTGTAGTTAACTCCTTAATCCCCAGGCTGCTGGCTAACCCTCATAATCATGCCAGCATCACACTGTCACAGTCCTCCAGAGACACTGGCGTGGCAACGTCTTATCCCCTAACACACAGCCCGTTATTGCATTGCTAGAGCCATATCTACTATGTATTGAAGAGAGTTTGTCTGTGTGTCTGTTCAAGAACTCCCAAACCAGGGGTAGGGAATCTCAGGCCTGGAGGCTGAATGCGGCCCTCAACTTTCCTGGATCCAGCCCCTGAGGCTCATGGCTCCGCCCCCCAGCATTGGGGAGCCTGTGTTGGCACTTCAGTCCCCCCCCCACTGCTCTCCTGGGGAGCTGGAGCACACAAAATCTACTAGGCTGGCCCCTCTCCCAGGTGTGTGAGGAGAATGTGGGGAGCGTCTTTCTCCTCATGAGGGTCCCCCTCGCTTCTCACTTCTGTGCAGCCCCCGACTGATTTTTCTGTGGGTCAGCAGGCCCCAACCCCAGAAAAGTTCCCCACCCCTGTCCTAAACAGTAAGAGCTAGGACCACCAAATTCAGCACACAACTTCCTCTGATCACAACTTCAAGCAAGTTCATGGTTTGCGTGTGCCAGGAAAATGGGAGGTGCCTGGAATCAACCAAACAGAAAAGGGATAGAATGGCCAAAGCGAGTACAAGTCCTCACAACTGACATCACTGAGTGGATGTTGAAAGAGACTGAACCAAGACGAGCCAGAAAAATAGGATGAAACTGGAAGAGGATTGCTTCGCAATAAATTGCTTCTCTGACAGGGAAGAGATAAAACGGAAATATGTGGAGTAGTGCTCTGTTGTGGCACTAGCGGGTAACGCCGGGTAAATCTTTTACTTATAAATATAATTAGAATGCTAAACCCATAATGAAATCTCTTGGTTTCAATTGCTAAGGGCCCGCGTATAGGACAAAGTGGTACTGGCCTTTGTAAGGTGTGAATTTAAATTAACTTCATTAAACCAGTGCAACCTTGGCACGGACACATTTTGGTTTAAGCCTGGTTTAGTTTATGTCAATAGGGAATACGTTTAATTTAAACTCAAATAAGCCGCTCAGACGGAAATCAAAATGTGTCCACACAGGGATTACACCAATGTAGAAGTTGGTTAAACTGGTAAAACCTCCCGTAGGAAAAAACGTGTGGATGAGATGCTTGATCCAAGTCAGCTCAACTCCATGGGCTTTCCTAGGACTAACATTTACCTCAGGGGAGGACAGACCCTCTGTGCTCGTGTCCCCCAGTCACCTCTCCATTCTGAGCTCTCACGGGTGTTTTACAAATACAGTCGGCCACCAACATTTGAAGTAACTCACTTAGTGTCGGCCAGCTGTGTAACAGATTATTGCCTTTTGTTCTTTACAGTGGATGACCTTCTAAGAGAAGCGAACATTGCCCCCAACGGGATAGTGAAATATGAAGAATTTGTCCACACCCTCACCCTTCCCGTTGCAGACTTCTGAATATCAGGATGAGGAGACTGCGTCGGTAGGAAAACAGGCAAACTTTCCCAGCTTGTTTTCCTGGGTTGTCCTCCCTGGAATTAACTCTGCTTGCCTTAACGGATCAATGTTTTGCCTTATTAGAGTGAAGTATTTTCCCATGGTGAGGCATGGCCTCTGTTCCTTGTCAGTTGGAATGGAGGGTCCCATGTCCAATACTGGCTGTATTATTTTAAATAAACTGAATGTCACGTTACGTTGTATAACGCGTATCATGCCCACTGATTAGGAATTAGTGTTTTGAAATTATGCTATACTTTAAATGGCTTTTCCAGTGCAAAATCAACTACCTGCCTTAATGTCACGGAGAGTAAAGAATAGGAAGCGAGAACAGCTATTTGGTGTCACGCTGGGCTCGTGGTGTCCGACTGTTCCCTGCGTATAAGGCAGTGAATCAGCCGCTCGTGGCTGTTCAAGCTTGGGGAGGGTGTGGGAAGATTGGGGAACAGAGCGCAAATCAGGTGATTCGAGGTGCTCTGGAAGTGCTGGGAGGGAGAGAGAGGAGTAGGAAGTGTGGGGTTCCGGCGCCCCAATGAGAGAGGTGTGTGGGAGAGGACAAATGGGGGTCTACGGGCCACAGGCGGAACGTCAGCAGGCCGCCGGCTGTTGCGGCCTTCCAAGATGGAGGGTGGAAAGGCTGATTCCCCACTCTGGCACGATGAATGCAGAAGTGGGGGCCCACAGTAGTAACCCCAAAACCTGATCTCTCCAGGCTTTGGTATAAAGCTTCCCCCCAAAATCTTAACAACCTAGATTTTAGGGATAAAAATCCACTGCCGCCACCAAGTGCTTTTAAACCCACTAACAGGAGTGGACGCTTGAAACCAACCCCAGGGCGCCCCAAGCTCTTTTCTCCAAAGAGCCTGAAAAAGAAAGAGAAAATACAAACTGCAGTCTGTGGCTGCTATCCCCTAGTCAGAGGCCTGCAGATCCCACAGACAGATTTTCCAGGACACAGAACTGAACCAATACCAGGTTAATAAAAAAGAAAGAACTTTTATCATCAAAACAATACTCCTGTTGCAAGCATAATGACTAGATAGAAAAAGTCACCACTTAATATACTCATGGGGACTCCCATGGGCTCAGGACTTAGTTACAAAAGAGAGGAAAACCCATTTCTAACAGCACAGGCATCAGATCCACAGTCCCCCAACAGAAAACAATCAAACGGATTTATTTAAACTTTACCCTCCTTACACATTATGAAGAGTCTTTTTCTTGGAGAGAGACCTGTCTTCTGTCTCCCTCAGTATCTAGAGCAAAACTAGCTCAGAGACAAAGGAAGGGAAATCCCAATGTTCCTTTGTCTCAGTTGGAAATCCCTATCTGCATTTCTATCAGCTGACAGCTACCTGGCTTAGGTACAGTTAACCCCTTAGTCCCCAGGCTGCTGGCCATGCCTCATGACCATGACAGAGGGCCACTCATGCAAGCTCGCTCATTATTCTTGGTTGTCGGTCACTGGGATCAGGTATCCTAGGGTGCTTGACTATGCTACTCATAGAGCTTGGCAAGTTTGGAATGACCACGCCTACCACTCGAGCCACGGGATACACCCCACCCACCACTCAACTGTCTTGCTGTTATGAAGAAGCTGAGCCAACGCAGCGCTGGGCAGGAGAGCTCAGAACCCCAGTGACTGTCTGGATGAGGACAACCGTCAGGCAGATTTGAGTTCTTCCAACAATCAAAGCAACAATAGTGATTGGACTTAGAGCGAACTGCAAGAAAGATGAGCCTTCCTATTACTTTGCAAGGGGCTCCCTGGGCAACAGGATTTTACTCATCCAGACTCTTGAGGAGCAGAGGACAAAGAAGAACAAGATCTCCATACTACCATGTTTATGACCTTTTATTCATCAGGAAGCTACGTCAACATGCAACGCCATAAGGAAGTCTCTGTGAAGTTGAAAGCTTGTGTCTCCCCATGAAGTTGGTCCATTAGAAGGTACCACCTCACCCACCTTGACTCTCCATGAAGTTGGATACCCACAGTAACTCCTGAAACAGGAAACCATAGGCTTGGGCTACGAAATCTCAACCCTGCAGAAAAGCTAGCCACAGGCCTGGGCCGAGAGGTCATGGCCTAGCTGCCCAGCACACACTCCTAATGCCACATTGGCAGCGTTTACACAATACAGCGGTGATGGCAGAGAAGTGCAGCCCGGGCTGATCAAAGTCATGCAACAGCGTGGGCTGAAATTTCAGCCTGAAGCATGGTCCCTTGACCCGGCTATACATTTCAGACTCCATAATCAACAGCACACCTGGTGTCAACGGGAGGTTGGCACAGCCAATGGTCTTTATCTAGTCCCCAAACTTGTACCTGATCTCTCTTCAGTACATTAGCAAGGTAATACCCTCCCAGCTAGGACATTGCTATTTCTATCCATTGGCTCTCGTCCCTCCCCCATCTCCTTTCTTTCCTTCAGCAACTCTCCCGTTCCCGTCCTTCGCTCTTCCATTGATCAGATGACCAGCAATGACATAGTTAACCGATATCAATGCTAGGTTTTAGAATTGATTCCCTAATGTAGCTCAGATGGCATGGGGGAAGACGTCGCCCCTCAGGCATTTTTCCAGGCTGGCTGCAGACTCTGGAAAACTCCACATTCACATTTGAGAAGTTCTTTCTTCCGCCACTGAAGCCAAAACCTTTCATTTCTAAAAAGCCAACCCAGATTTCACAGAATGTGACCGCTCCATGTAGGCCATCTAAATTCATCAGCGGGATTGGATCCACGTTTGGCTTGGTAGAACATTTCAATTCATGAAAAATTAAACAGAGGTCCCAATGTTTGGGCCAGCTACATAGAATTTTGTACCTAGGGTTTTGTTAATCAGCCACAGAAACCTGGTTTGTGCATCCCCACCTGCCATGATGCCCTAGCCACATGAGTATCAATGCATTCTGGAAGCTCGCTCAAAAGCCTGGTCTACACTGGGAGTTCAGGCTGAACTTAGTCGCGTTCTATCAATTTTCTGAACAATGAGTCCACACCACAAGCCCGTTGTGTCACCTTTA
Organism: Pelodiscus sinensis; assembly: GCF_052426305.1. Classification (NCBI taxonomy): domain Eukaryota; kingdom Metazoa; phylum Chordata; order Testudines; family Trionychidae; genus Pelodiscus; species Pelodiscus sinensis. The sequence goes on along the minus strand of NC_143065.1, from coordinate 43,446,290 downwards.
AGGACTTTAAAGTTGATTTCTGTACTCCTGCTTTCACAAAGAGTAACTGCTAACTTCAATCTTGCATGGTCGACTTTACGGGAGTGCGGCGCTGTGAAAGTCATTGTTCTTGGCCTCCGGGAGGTATCTCACAGTGCCCTGTGGTGATGTTTCTGGCCGTGGCTTTCAACCTTCCGGCGCGCCAGATGAACAGGAAATGCCCTGGGAAAATGTGAATTTCATTTCCTGTGAGACCAGCATGGCAAGCAGACCTCAGAGCAGGCAGCAAATCTGAGCAGCGCATCTGACCACGAGTTCTGTTCCCAGGGTCACGGACGAGAACCAGCATGAAGCGTGCAGGAGATCCAGGACCTCACTGCTGTGTGGGGAGAGGAATTGGTTCAGGCAGAACTATGAAGCAGCCAAAGGACTGCCAATATCTATGCCAAACTCGCAAAGGGCATGGAGGTGAAAAGGATACAGCAGGGACGCCCAGCAGCACCGAGTGAAAAGAAAGGAGCTGAGGCAGTTGAACCAAGAGACAAAGGAGGCGAACAGTCTGGAGCATCGCCACAAACATGCCGCTTCTAGGAGCAGCTGCATGCGACCCTTGGAGGAACCCAACCAGTTTCCCTACCCAATCCATGGATTCCTCCCGTGACTCTCAGGCAGCAGTGTGGAGGACACTGCAGTGAAGGAGGAGAATGGTCAGCAGGTGAGCAAGGCAACCGATGTCACTGAGAGCCAAGAACGTTTTATAACCTCGGAGACAATCCCCTCCTCCCAGGACGTCTCACAGCTGGGCCCTGATCCCGTGGAGGGCACTTCTGGCAAATTCACATTTTTTATCTTGCTGGAAGCAGGTTAAAGCAATCAGGTGTGATCGGTGGTAGCCACTGTGCCTACATAGCGAGGGCAGGGGAAAAGGTCCCCGGAACAGCTGGTTAACATGTGTGGAGATGGAGCGGGAATCCTCCCTGCACATCTCCATGACGCTCTCACACAGGAACTCTTGCATCCTTCGCAGAAGGTTTCTGGGGAGGCTGCCTTATTCCATCCTCCATGGCAGGATACCTTTCCACACCAAGCCAGCAATAAGTGGTCTGGTATCATTGCAGCACAAAGCATTGCAGCACAAGGCCCAGATTTCTGGGCATGTTCACTCAACATCCGCTCCTTATCTCAGAGTCGAGAAGAATGAGATCTCGCATGGCCACCTGGATGAAGCAGGGGAAGCTATTAGCAGATGCCTCTGCAGTAAACCCCCTTTTGCTCATCCCCAAGGAAGCATGGCTTGAGCCTCTACCCACTTGGTCCTGCGGGAGGGGAAAGTAACACTCTCCTGGCAAACAGGAGCCCCTGCCCTTCTCTGCCACCGTACATGGACCCCCTCCCAAGTCTTGTGGGAAGGGAACGTTGCACTCTCCTGGAGGGTGCCAAACACACGAGTACCAGGTGTGAGCCCCTATCCTGCTGCCACTCCCTGGCCCCTTCCTATTTCCCGAGCCCACGTGTCCCTTACATCATGCCTGCCACCAGACCAAGCCCAGCTGCTCCCATAAGAACTCTGAGCCTCTGCCCACCTGGCCTGCTGCATAGTGGCCACTTAAAAAAAGTAACTGTGGCCTTAAACATAACACTTCGCTATTGTCTTTAGACAGGCCTTCATTGTATTCTAACAGATTAGGTTTCACACTCCACAGTGTCTCCCCTGCAAAGACTGCCCTTCACTTTCTGGGTGTGTCTAGACTACAGGGTTTTGTCGACGAAAGTGGAGTTCTGTCAACATAACGTTGACAGAATGCGGCAGTTTTGCCGACGGCAGTAAACCTCATTTCACGAGGAAAAACGCCTTCTGTTGACAGAGTTCTGTTGACAAAAGATATTATTGCATCTACATTGTCCTTTGCATCTACACTCTGTCGACAAAGCGGCTTGCTTTGTCGACAGAGCTGGCTGTAGTCTAGACGCTCTTTGTCAACAGAGGCTTTGTTGACAGTGTGTCAACAAAGCCTCTGTCAACAAAAGCCTGTAGTCTAGACACGCCCTCTGTTACAGTGGGAAAAGCAGTCAGCCTGCCACGCTCTCGCCCAGCCCTACCAGCTGTCCGGCTGGCACAAAATCTGCAGATGAAAAAGGACTAGGGAAGAGATGTCCAAGGAGCAGAAGGGCATTGGTCGCTTTGGCTAGCTGGATCAAAGCAGCCCCCCACGATAGATTTCCCCCATTTCAAATTGATTCCCAGCTATCTGGCATCACAAGCTTCTGGTGGGCAACTGCCACTCCCCTCTCCACTGTCAGAGCGGGTCTTATTCTGGTATTCCTGCATTTCAGGGCAGGGGAAAGCAATTTGCAAACTTCCACGAAAGTGGCCTTACCCATGCCACCAGTCTGTGCTGGTCTGACGGCACCAGAACCAGTGTTCCACTGTATCCAAGGAATCAAACGCTGGTGGCATTTGCAATTTTCTCAACTAAGGTGTTTCAAAGAACCCTGGACACTCTCTGGACATTTTCCCGCATTAGACACACCAAGGTTAACATCCTCATCATAGCGCTTTGATCTTCCACAGGATCCACAATGGGTTCCAGGCTTACGTGGCTACAGTGTCTGCGCGGATAACCAAGGAGAAAAAGGGTGCCAGCACACTGTTTGCTGTTGGTCTTAAGCAGGGGGGAGAAGATGAGTGCATTATGGGCTGCTGACGTACCCAGAATGACCCGCTGCACAGATTTGCACCCAGCACACACTGGGAGCATAACCCAGAGTACATACGGATGCAAGCACTGTGGGTTACCTACCCATAGTGCATCACTCTCAAAGTCGACAGCAGCCACCCTGCTAGGGACATGCGACTTCCAACTTTGTTGTATTCTCGTGCACAGCGGGGACAAGCACCTTTGACTTTACAAAATCGGGTGCTAAAAAAATCAGCCTTACTAAATTCAAGCTTCTCTCTCAGTGTAGACATGCCCAAAGACTCACCATGGCACCGAATGTCCAGAGGACCTTGACACAGTGGCATCAGGGGCCATGCAGAGCTGGGATGGAGGAGGACAGGCCAACCCAATTACATGAACATGGTTATTGGGTCCTGCTCACGTTGCAACACACACGTTGAAATGGTTATTGGATGACAACTATGGGAGAGTCTAGGCCTCAAGCAAGGGCAAGGCACAGAGACAACCCACCATGGTTACTAACCATGACCACAAGGCAACAACTGATGCCCAACAGGAGCACCCACGTCTGTACCTAGCTCACCAGGGATCCATTCGCACAGTCAGCTGTGGGCTCAGGATTCTAGCTTTGTTTGTACTGCGTGGGGCCACGGTGTTTAGAGTCAGCCCATGTCAGTACTGACCACAAAAACTAGGTTAAAAGTTGTACTGTGCACAGACCTCTTGGGTATTTCATATAGTAAGTTGGGCCCCAGCCTTCTTGGAAGCAGGATGGGAATCTGCAGCACAAAAGGATGCCGTGCCTTGCCTAAAGTCTTGCAAGAGATGGGAGTGGACCCAAATCTCTGCCAGTCACCCCAGTACCATCTATTTCCTGCTTTCACTTACCCACAAAGACTTGACTTGCAGATTTTGCTGTTCCCTTGCCCCAAGCGGCCAATATGAGGGAATCATGATGAACTCCAAGCCTTGCTTACAAAAACCTTTGCAGGTGGTTTCGATTTGTGCGTCTTTTAAACAGCCAAGAGCTGTGTGTTGAGGGGATGCTGTCGCTTGCAAGGTATGAATCTGACCTGCCTACCCTGTGGCAGATCTGTCTACAGCGTCCACTTAAATGACACATCCCATACTACAAAACATCATTTCTCAATGAAGCATGCCTGCGCAAATCACAGTCCCATGAGTTCCCCACTCCACGAGGAGCATCCGGCTTTACGTAAGTTAGAAAAGACAAGATAACTGATTTTTTTTATTACATCTAAAGATTTCTACATAAACAGGTAACATTCAATAGGTAAACAATTTTTTTTCCAATGCATGTAATAAATATTTTCACTTGGTACTTTTATACAAACTGACATTGGTCTACTATACATTTTTAAAAGCCATTTTACTGGTTTGGCATGCCATATGGAAACTAAGAGAAATTTTAAGGCAATGAATCACAGATTTAAATTCATGGAATTAATGGTAACTTGTTAATATTCTGTTTATATACATTTTCCCTTTGTTAATTAAAACAATTAACAGCAGCACTTTCTGGGACCACCAGCTATTCTCCCTTGTTAGAAATCTAAGCTCTGTTAAAAAAAAACAAAAAACACTTACATTGATAAAACAAAATCCTTTCCAATACACATTAAAATGTGCTTTAAAACCCTGAAATGTCAATGCAGCGAAGGATTCACTTTCAATATGCTCTCCTCACCGTTCTTAGCTTTACATTAGAAGGCAGTTCCAAGCCAGTTCAATAAAAGTCTACAAGCCATCCCAGCCTTAAGAAACTTCTTGAATCCATGCCATGAAGGGTAACAAACAGGCCTAGAAGTGCTACGATGCTTATATTAATGAAAGCACTATGTCATATTTTAATGCTCAGTATATTAGAGTTTAGCATAGTCCAGATTTTATTTTGTTTTTAAAAGAACGCATCCAATAATGCCCACAAAAGTGATTCAAAGCCACTTTAGCCCTGCTATTCAAACAGCTATTTGCTCAGATCTGTGTGTACAGACAGACACACACACACACACACACACACACACACACACTCACTCTTCTAGTGGAAGAATTTGAAGACAAAGGAAAAATTTGGTATCCCACAGATTCAGTCATCTACAGCCAGGTTAGCACTAACTCCTGCATCTTTAATAAATATGCAATGAGTGATGGTTTTTAAAAAAAACCTAAGTTGTAAGGAATTCTTGGAGAATTCAGACTTCTGCTAAATAATGTTAACTGTGGCCAGATACCAAGTTCCAGCACGTTATCAATCTTACAAAACCTCAGGGAATGAAACAGAAATAGTCACAAAAACATCCAGAATGAGTAACACAGGAACACCAAAGAGCATTTGCTATCCTCTGTGGAACAAGGAGATTAACAACACACACAGCTGAACTGAAAAGCCTGCCTGCTCTTATTTAGCTGGTTTGATTTCCGATCCTTACAACTCATTCGCCACATTCAGTGCTCTAGGGTTGCCAAGGTTTTAATTACATCTGTAATTTTGCTTTTCAAGGCAGGTTTTCAGCTCACCTTTAACACAGCAGAATCAGTACAAACCCTGACAACTCAGATGTAAAATAGCCATGAATTCCTCAGAATGTCATTCTTTCACTTTCATTTTATTCCCGGTTTCACATCTGCTCTCAGTTACACGAGTGCAAGGCGAGAGGAATCCGTCACTTCAGATTGATAGGAGGTATTACAGAGAAGCATCTGCTCTCTAATTGCCAATTTAATAACCAATGTATTTGCTAGGCTAAAATTTTAAAAATGAGTTACGTTCCTAATGAAGATTCAAATACTTCAATCTCCGGCTGGATTTAAAAATGAAGTGTTTCCTCTTTTCTCCCTTTATTTACTGATTTTATCTGGCATTTAATAAATTATAAAACTGGTGAATGGTGAAATATATGTATCAGCCAGATATGTCTGGACTACACATGCATGGGAAAAACTATTTAACTCACTTTTAGCTCACACACACTGATCTATAAATACATATATACACACACATTTACATATAAACACAAACATTTTGTTTTCAAAATACAAGTCAACTATTCAGTGGCAGAGGGGATGCTGTAAAAACTCTAAAAACAATTTTGATGCGACATATTCATGTGAACCTGTCGGTTTACCATTCAACTGATCTTACAGCAATGCCTAATTCTACCTGGATTAAAGTCAATTTTTTTTATCAATGCAAGATTTTAAGAGACAACTTTATACACGAAAGGCGGCCCTTGTCGATGCTCGAACTAGCTGATATCAACTGTTTTGGACATAAAATTTCAGATCGGAATCTGCTAATTGTGGTATTCCTTCTTATCCTTCCTGATAAGCTTGTTACCTGCACTTTCAACTAGCTAAAAAAATATTTTTCACACCAGAGGACATATTCATTCTCTCTGGTGCAGACTTTGGGACACAATAGAATCAACTCCCTCCCCTCCCCCCAACTGTTATTTTAAAGAATCTCCTGAAAAACTGCTTTCCATCTATTTACATGTTTATTTCATAAGCACGGATCAGTCCAAGCGATCCATTGGCTCTAAAAACGTTTTCCTATGTCATGCATGTCTTTTAAAAAAAAAAGTAGTAACAGGAATTGGAGAGCAGGTATGGCTCGCACAGTTCAATATAAGCATACTTAAAAACAGGGAATCACTCAAAATAACTAGGAGGCCAAAAAGAGAAAAATCCAATTTGTGTCCACTAACAGATTTCTACAGACGGACACTCTGATACAGTTAAGCGAGCGGGCTGTTTTGGGTGGGGTTTTTGTTTTTCGGGGGTTTTTTAAGCTTAATGTCTAACATTCAATAGTAACTTAATTTTGATGCATGTCAAATCAGAAGATGATGTACCACTACCACTGACAGCAGCACAAACCATGCAAGGTGCATAATAAACCATATTTCCTTCTCTTTGCTTAACAGATTTGTTTTTAGCAGAAATTTAATCTCTTGTGGCCTAAAGCGGGCACTCACTGACAGAGTCATTTTGGCCCCAATTCAGCAAGCTACTTTAAACACACTGCTAAATTTAAAGGACATGAGTCATCCCATTAAAATTTAACACGTGCTTAAGTGCCTTGTTGATAAGAAGCACAATTATTTAAAGGATTAATACTGGAGGTTAGAAAGAAAACTCTAGAGTGAAGGCGTGTCAGTGTTTTTATATGGGGCCAGATTCTATAATTGTTTGTGTCCAAACAATACTTCAGTCCGAGATCATATCGACTCTGGCCCATACAAGTAACTGACACAGTAATGAGCCTGCATCATGCTTGATGAAGAAGTGAGAAGTCTTCAAGCCAACTGAATATGCAGTCGTGTAGAATCAGAAGTGACATTTAAAACACACTCCCATAAGCTATGTCCTGCACTACAGAGGGAATGCGGTGGAACAGCACAAGTAGGGTTTATACCACTTGAAGCATCCATCATAAATGTGCGCTGAATAGGGTTAAAAGGAATTCAGTTCTACCGCCAGCTGCAAATGGTATTTCCAAAAGAAAAAAGTCTGCAACGTAAAACTTCAAAAAATTCCTTTTCTTTTTCAGTAACATTATGGTAAAGAAAATAATGCCAGGTGTGTCCAAACTAAAATAAGCAACTCACAGGAGAAATGCGTAAGTGAAAAATCTTCAGCATCCAGAAAAATGAACTGAAGTTTCTTTTTTTTTTTTTGTTATACTTTTCTTTCTTTTTGTTTCACCAGTCAGGTCATCTTAGGTTTATATACAAAAGTAAAACTGAAAATATAGTTTTGTTCTCTGTACAGGTCTTAATTTTTTTTTCCTAAAAAAGGAAAAAAAAAATCTTGTCTACGTTTCTAAATAGAGTAAGATAAAACCAAGCACAAAGATCGCTTTTTCTGGCAAGTTCATTGAGTCCATGACTTAGTCCAATGAAATAATGTCCGGTATGCCAAAGATAGACGCTGTGTCTGTGCTGCTTCTATTTGCAACTGGATGGCCATGATTTTCTCGCAGGCTGTTGGAGGAAACAAGGCTGCTGTTACTGCCGCTGTTGCTACCATTGGTGGCCGGGAGAGTACTGCTTCCTCCTGCGTTTAACTGATCAAGGAACATCTGGGATGAAGTGTATGGGAAAAACCGAGGGTGCAAGAGTTCTGGATCATCGGAGGCAGAAACTGCCGCAGCTGCAGCAGCAAGCAGGGAGGTGTTGTAATGCTACGGAAAAAAGACAAAATTGTAAAAAGTTATGCTTCTGATTCCCCGGGTTTTCTTCACAGCAGCACAAACAAAGCAGAAAGTGTGTGTGTATTCTATGCTTTGTGAATTCTAGAAGTTGGCACCCACTTGTCTACTCTGTGTTCTCCACGTGTTTCTTTGCAAGACAATCTGTACAAGCACGTGGACTGAAGCCCTTGGTTTCGAAAGCCGAAAGAAAATTGGAAACAAAAGGAGTGCTGTTTGCGCTGACTGCATCGCAATCTCTCAATTCCAAACTATTCAAATGATGAAAAGCAGTGTATTTTCCCTTTCTTCTCCTCCCCCCCACCCCGCATCCTGCCCCCCCTCAAAAAAAAAATCTATTGGCAAGAAACTGCTCATATGTCAACAGAATCGTCTAGCCAAAAATGAGACACACAACCCACCCACGACTGTGACATGAAAGCGATATACTTCTCTTACTGCACTCAAACAGATCTAGGAGTGGTGTGCTTAAAATGAGGAGGTTGCTACGATGGTTCACAGCAGTACCTTTTCCCTTAAACAAGCAGGTGAGCCCCAAAAGTAGTGATCTTTCCGCTCTTAAATGACATTTATGAAAAATACCAGCTGCTTTTTCAATTTAAAATAATTTAGCAGTAATTTGCATTTTGCTCTATCTTCCAGTGGTTTCCATTTTTTATTTCTCCTCACTGACAGTCAATCTGAGCAGTCTCTCTCTTTCTGCTACACAAAAATGAGTGCAATAATGCAAGATTTGTAAAGCCTTCTTTACAAAAACCTCCACACTGGCTCAACAGCAGCCCTTTAGAAGGGGTGTAGTCAAAACTAACTTGCATTGCATTATGCATTTTTCTACAACTTACCTGATTGTCTCCTGATAGGAAAGGGAAGAAATCTAATCCTGTGGAAAGTTAAAATAAAAAGCATTTCAGTTTCCTCAAGAGAATGTTGCCCACTCCCCTCCCCAACTGAAATCAAATAATTTATCCAAAGTGTGGATGATTGTGACATTTAACTCTCAGTTATACCTCGACAGGGCAATTAGGGATGTAAAAATCCCACATAAAAAGATAACCGGTTAAACGTTAAGTTTAACTGGTTAACTAGGATCCTGTGGGCAGTGGGCCCAGTTGGGTTGAAGCAGCAAATGATGCTTACCGGGTAACCAGTTAACCTTTTACTTCCCTAAGTGAAATACAGTAGTAAAATACAGTAGTACAGTTTATAAAGAGATTCAGTGGTTTTATCCCTTCAAATAAAGGTTAACCTCAGTTATGCATACAATGATCTTCTATGATCCCCTAAATATTTTGTATGGCTGGACTACTAATCAATTGTATGTTTTACACTCCTTCATAATGGCATGAACTAGTTACATGCAATTCAAAGCAGCGAGAAGCCGAACCTTGTAAGTCATAAGGCATAGGTGTCATGTGGAATGGATGCCTGTAGTCTTGAATAAGTGATGTATTCATGTAATTTGCGTCAACAGCAGGAAGGCTCGGGGTTCTTGAAACAGGAGATGCCTGATGGGGTAAATTTAAAATGCTGCAAGGGAAAGAAAACGATTTTCATACTTTGTAAGCATGTTTGATTTAAATGTTAACAGTTTGAGGACTGCAAATTCCTGCTTGTGGAAAAACCAATCTACCAACACATGCACTGTACAGAGCTTTAAAAACCAATGTTAATACTTAAGACATGATTCTGCGTGTAGCATGAATCACTCAGGCAAAAGACACATCCCTGACACAAGAGGGGACCGCTTCTACCAGATTTCAAAGTCATGCTCTAAAGCATAATAGTCTAGAACTTCTCAACAAAATCAATTGTCAGATTTTTTTTTTTAAACAATAGGGGGGGGGGGGAAACCCCACATTTCTCTTTAATCTTGTTTTCAGAAATGGCTGAATCATTTGGGCAGAAACTTAGCATATCAGTCTGTCGCTGGCTGAAATTTTCCATGCAAATGTCTATCTGGTTAAAGTTTAGCTAAGGTATAAAGAGATTAAAAACAGGTCTCATATAGGCAACTTTAATATGCATGGGTAGCACTGCCTATATGAATAAGAGTATGAAAAGCCATCACAAAACGGACCTGAGATTTAAAAGATATATGCATAGTTAAAAGCCTGCATAACAGGTATATGCATAGTTAAAAGCCTGCATAACAACCCAAGATGTATTTCTATATGCGTTACAAGGCATTTCCTATGGACCAACAGCCAAGAAAAACTTGACAAAACTCACATGATTAGTGGGTAGCTTTTATTACTGGGATAACAATCGAACACCACACAATCCCTGTGTGTGGATCCAATGGTTTCATCTATGCATACATTTTGCCAGTGCTGCACTATTAGCAGCCTGGCTATTTATTTGTATCTAGTGATTCTGGTGTTCTGTATTGCTACCCCTATGTAAGTGTCTCATCCTGCTGCTGTTCTCAGTTGTGTACTGTCTTTCCGCAATTCTTTACTAGAGAAGATTAATGTTTCGAGAGGTTTGGAAGGAAGTTTCTTAAACTATAGTAGCTCTAGGCCATTTTCAGTGTTTTCCTTTTTTGTCACAGATCAGGGATAAAAATTGCTTCATAATATGACGCTTTGTAGTAAGCGCCTTCAAGTTCAGCCTGTGAAGCTGCAGCAATACAGACATTCACTTCTGCAGGCACACTGCATGGTTTTACATCCCAGGCTTTCTGTGAGCTATGAGCGACGGACATCAGATCACAGTCTGCGGTGATCAAGTTCTGTCGTGATAAACACGAGGCTACGCTTTGAATAGTGAACTTCCCTGATACAATTACATTCCACCTGAAATTAGTTTTCACCCACTGCTTGACAGGAACATATTTTCATCTTAACTAAAATGAGTGCCCACTGAATTCTTACCCCTTATTGTTTAGGGGGGATGCAGGAGATATGGAAGGACAGCTCCTCTTGGCAGACGGTTCCTCCTCCTCTTCATCGGAGGAGCTGTCTATGGTTAGATCAATCACTTCAACTTTCTTATTTTTATTTGATTGCTGGTGAGAAGACACCTGATGATCCAAAGAAGAACTTATGCATCCTATAAAGGTTTAAGAAACAAAGAAATTATTCAAGCCATAATTTATATTGTACATGCATTACAATGAAGACAAGCAGGGGCGGCGGGTATCATAGGCAGGGGAAGGCATTGCCTTCCTGAACTGCCAGCCTAGCCCCACCCACACACTGCCCCCGGAACGCCTGCTGTAGATGTACTGGGGGTGGAGCGTTGCTGCTCTGGGGTCAGGAAGGCTGGGCCCACGCACCACCCTCCCTCCCCGTGCTCCGAGGCTGGGGACGGTGGGGCTACATGCAGTCTCACTCCCTATGGGTCGGGGGGAGGGCTTGGCTCCCGTGAGAGGCGGGGCCTGGGTAAAAGGGGCGGGGCTGGGAGCTTGCCTCCCCCAGCCCTACCTCTACCCACCGCTCATGAAGACAAGCATCACTTGGTTAAATTAAAATGAAATGTGCTTGATTAACAAAGCTCGGACACCAAAACAGAAGTGAAAAGAAAACAATATCCGAAGTATAAATGATGCTTCAGAAATGCAGACATGCCCAAATGGATGTTAATGTTACTCAACATCTTACTTCAGTTTAAATCAATAAAAAGCTACTGCTGCAGAAAAAGAACTTTTACGTCCCATAGCTCCTCAAACTAAAGTATTCCTTTATAAACACACCCACAGTTTCATATTTTAAACAACGTGCTTACCAATACAGGATTTCGTTGGGACCTTCAAAAATGTACGACTTACCATCAACACCATTGTAAGATGCAGTTACTTCTTGAACATCCTTTTTGGATCTCATGGGAGCCCATGACCCGTCCTCCTTGAACTGAATTTCATCGCAGTCTGTGCAGTACTTCAAGATTTCCATAAACAACCTGCGAAACAAAACCTTTAAGATCCTTCTTGAAAGAATAAAAAGGAAAAGGAGAACTTTAAAGTGGATTAAATTAAGGGACACCAGAACCATTCTCTAGAAAACGTTAAGTCCTATGAGAATGTTGGGCCTTCCTCTCTCCTCAGTAGTTTTTCAACAGGAAACTGAAATTTTAAAACATGAGTTAAAATAAGGACAGTGAGGACTTGCCTGCTATTTCCACCTAGGGATTTATCTTGACTGAAAATACATTCCAGGGAAACACTAGACCAGGAGTCTCTCACTCCCCACCGTGGGCCATCATCCCGGAGCAGTTATGTAGTCTGGCTGGGGAGTACGGGTGGGCTTGGAGGAGGTGGGAGAAAACAGTCCGTTCCCATCCCCCAAGCTCTGCCCCTTCCTTCCAATGCCCCCCTCCCTGCCCCCATGGCAACCCCTCCCCTGAGGGAGCAGCCTCAGGGATCTCCAGGGGGGCAGGGGAGGGAAGACAGCAGCAGTGGTTGGGCCCCCCCCATGGCGGTGGGAGCCACAGGGAAGTGGAGCTCACTCGCTCTGCTCCTGCCACCACGGGGAACGCAGGGGACCCCAATGGGTGCTTCCACACCGCACCAGGCCTCCCCCCTAGAAATCCCTCAGGCGGCTCCCTCGGGGGACAGGGTGCCATGGGGGGGGGGGGAGGAGGCTGGGGTTAGGGATCAGGAACAGACACTCCCCTTCCCCCCAGTACGTCAGTAATCCAAGGCCAGACTGCGCAACTGCTCTGGCCAGGGATGGTCCAGGGGCTGGGAGTTTGAGACCCCTGTACTACACCAAATGTTTGCTTGAGATGAGGAAGACGGATGCAGTCTCTCGTGCACTTTTTTAGGACACAGTTTATATATAATTGAACTATTTCAAAACATGACATCTGGTGCACCACCTTCGTAGCTTTACAGGCATCAATCTGTGAACTAAGCCCGGGAAGCACAAAACGAGGGCAATATCCATATGAACGCGCTGCATCCCAGGCACTGTCCACCGCACTTACAGACTGTGCACTGCATTTTGCTCCAGATGTTACTTACCCATCAATTATGAGATGTTCGTAGGGAGCCTTCTTGTCACAAACAGGACAAACCCAGGTAGGTTTCTTCTCGTTCATTTGAATGTACAGAGTGGCATCAAAACACTGCAGATGCGAGCACGTCAGGGCCCTACATGGGATAGTTAGCCGCATCTTCCCAAGCTTTAGGAGGAGGGAAACAAAAGAAATCGTTATAGAAATGTAGCCGCGTTAGTCTGGTCTAGCTGAAACAAAATACAGGACTATGTAGCACTTTAAAAACTAACAAGATGGTTTATTAGGTGATGAGCTTTCGTGGGCCAGACCCACTTCCTCAGATCAAACAGTGGAAGAAAATTGGCACAACCATATATACCAAAGGATGCAATCAAAAAATGAACACATATGAAAAGGACTAATCAAATTTCAGAACAGAGGAGGGATGGGGGGGGGGGGGGGTGAGGTAAAAGAAATCGTCGTTTCTTTTGAAAAAAAGAATTGTTCACCTGCTTTAACCAGGAAGATACCAGTGTGCTAGAACTCAGTTTCTTGGCGTTAAGTATTTAGAGAAAAAGAAAAGGTCTGATTCCCATATTCAAGTCACACATCTTTGCTCTAGGTTTTCTGTGTGCCTGATTGCATCCTGGGCTAGCAATATAAAAATGAAGCGATCTTCTGTTTCATAAGAACATAAGAACGGCCGTACTGGGTCAGACCAAAGGTCCTTCTAGCCCAGTATCCTGTCTACCGACAGTGGCCAGCACCAGGTGCCCCAGAGAGGGTGGACCGAAGACAATGATCGAGCGATTTGTCTCCTGCCATCTCTCTCTAGCCTCTGAAAAAAAGAGGCCAAGGACACCATTTTATCCGCTGGCTAATAGCCTTTTATGGACCTAACCTCCATGAAATTATCTAGCTTCTCTTTAAACTCTTTCCCATGTATAAACTTTGTTGAAAAAAATCTATTTGCAGTAGCATTTTTATTGATACATTTTACTTTTTATTGCTTACCATAGTATTTTAGGCTAATAAGAAAAATAATTATTCACCCTCATTGGTGTATTGGAAACGACAGCGAATTTGCCATCCACTATCACACCTAAATCTCTTTCAGCACTGCCGATTAGAATACCTACAGAGATTTTGGGGAAGACGATGTAAAAGATGATGTTCAATTCCAGCCTTTGAGGCAGGGAATGTCTTCTTGCTCTGTGTTTGTGGTAACACCCAGCACAATGCGGCTCTGCTCTGTAACAGGGGATCTTAGCCAACACCACCATCCATATCTACCACTGCTGACATGGAATAGGTCCAGAATGAAAAACACAGTCCAAAAGAACAGCGCCTACGCAACGCAAACGATCACACTCACACAAACAGGGCCCAGATGAACATTTAGACGAGAAAAATTCTTGACAAAGAAAATACACTTCAAAACCAATCCAGAGCCGAAAACCATTACAAGCTCCAAGTAAAGCACCTCTGTGCAGGATGGTTTCAGAAAGTACGTGGCCACGTACCCTGCTCACAAGCAACATGGGTCTGGTGTCACAGGATGGCACTCCTCCTCAACGCTAAAACCACCAACCCAAGAGAACTTACAGTGAAGTTCTCGGCAGCAACCTTTGAACAGCCTAAAATACCTGCTCCCATCCTCCGCAACATTCATCCCAGGGTCGTTCCTAACCCGCATCTTGCTTATTTTTCTTCCGCCTTCCTTTCAGTCACTAAGACAGTAAGTCACCACCAGATGGGAGGGGAGTCAGAGATCTCCCAGAGGAACAAGCAGTGATGCTGGCATAGCGATCAGTCAGCAGGAGGTGCTACGCATGCCATGTGTTTGGCATCCCTTCTCCCAATACCCGCGACCAAGCCTATTATTTCTTTCACCCTCCTGAGGCAGGCCTCTTCTAAACTCTTATCTCCCAGATGGCAGGTCAATGGCTCCTTTGTCTTTTAGGCACAATAAAATTCACCAGCTACAACTGGTATCGTGATAAAGCATGTTGGAGACAGAAGAGCTTTTGTTTTCCAGAACCTGGATGTTTAAATAGGAGGCAAAATAAAAAGAGCAGCAAAAGTGCTACAGTGACCCAAAACTCCCCAGGAAAATGGGGTTAAATAATATTGTAATAAGCTTTGCGAAATAGGATGTTGAACTCATTCTCAAATACATGGCACCAAATAATGGAATGCCACACACATCGAGAAATAAAAATTACCCTCTGATAGTATCATCTCATTACCATGTTGCATTTTCTGACTCCTTGTTAAGACTTAATAGGATACCTAAATTCAGTATGTGCAAGGTGCCCAAGTAAGGATGGTCTCATTTCTCAACTTTGCCATGAAAACTTATCGTTAGATCGTACAGTTTGGCCAAGCTGCATTCATGTTCTGAAGGTAAAAGATGCAGAGGAGAGGAAAACTTTAAAAACCCCTAAAGGAACAATAAAGGGTTGAAGTTCAATGTTTTTGGCTGCAGCCTTGTATCATTTTGCCTAGTACACTGTGTACCTAACAGAGTTCTCGTCACAAGAAAGAGAGAAACTAAAATTTGCAGAACATTGCGGAACCACAGTTATGGCCAGATTTTGACTTTTTCCTCAAGTCAATTATTTATTGCCATCCTCAAGACTGAGATTATTTTGGGGGACACACATCGCCTTTCAAACGTCCTTGCAAAAGCCCCTTTACTTAGATCCTGGGTCAGCTCGTTCCAGGTCCCTACTTGACTGTCACAAATTGGGGTAAGGCTTATTTGCTAAAGCAGCTTATAAGGCAATTCAGAACATGTTCAAAGTGATTTTTCAGCTTCTTGGAACTTTTATATTTTTCTCCTCTCAAATTTAGGGCCCAGTCTTGCAACCGTTATTCATGCACGTAGTCTCATTTATTCCTTCAGAACTACTTTCAAAACTAAGAACTACTCCTGCAGCTCAGAGCTGCAGACCTGGGTTTTTTAACAGCCATTTTTCATCGTGAGTGGCTGAATACATGCCCTGCTTTAGATTCTTTGGTTCTGTTACTTGAAATGACTGGAGATAAAAAAAAAAAGTGCTCTTAAAAGATGAGACTTTACTCTTGTACTTTGGGTCTGAGACTAAGCATTGACAGTTTCTGGAAAATAATTCTTCAGGGAATTCAAAGTTCTCTATTAGCAAATGGAAACAAGGTTTTTGTCATAGATCCAGTAGTCATTATCCTCGTTCATTTATATTGCAAAAGCTACTTTTCAGGATACGGAGAAAGATATGGTCTCTGACCTGAAGAACGTCTGCAATGACACACTAGTGAAAGAGGAAAAGAGAATCGCTTCTAAAAACTAGACTGCACTACACAATGGGCACGCTGAAAGATGACTCCCAAAGGGAATGCAAGTTCCATACCCCTCACCTGGTTATGACAGAAAAAAACACGCAAAAAATATTCTGTTCTAAACCTTCAGGGTTTTGGAACAGACGAGGATTAAGGAGGAAGCACAGACTGAGCTACAAAACCGACTTCACAAGAGCTACTGCTCCATGTCACGGAGGGTTTTCATTTCTATTTCACATCTTCACTAAAAACTTCAATTTTCATTTCTGAATTAACCAGCTATCTTTAAGCTTGCAGACATGGGACCATGGGTGTCCGGTGGCTTAGGCGGGCAAGGGTCTGCCGTCCCAAACCGCCAGCCTGGCCTTGCCTGTAGTCTGACTATAGGCATTGTGAGGGCAGAGTGTTGCTGCCCCCAGCGCCTGTCCTCCTCTGTGCTCCTGGCCGTGGAGGCTGGAACCACGCGACCACCTCTCCTCCCCCCGTGCTCCAGGAGCTGCGCTGTGCACATACTCCCCTCGCCTCTCTGCTCCTCCCCGGTGCTCTGGGGAGGTTGAGGTGCGCTTGATGCGCTGCCCTACTTCTCTGCCCTGCTTCTCTGCACCACCCCAGTGCTTCGGGGAGGTTGGGAAGCACTGCTCCATCTCCTTCCCTGTGGAAGCATGCTCAGCACACTGCCCCGCCTCCTCCCCTCGCCATGGGAGGCGGGGCCTCAGCAAAGGGGGCGGGGTTGGGGGCCTCCCTCCTTGAGCCCCAGCTGTTCCACCCAGGCATGGTGGGGACTGTCTTGCAGAAGTTCTTCCTGCTCAAATATTAATGCATCTGAACCAAAACTCAGCCAAAGAACAAACTTTTAAAAAACTCTAGAAAAGGACAGTGTAGGAAACCCCAAATTACCTGTAGCATAAAAACTGTTCCCATTTCTATACATAAAATCAAATACCTGTAAATGTGTTTATTCCTAGATCAATTTCTAGATACATTTAAGAGTAAAACTGATGGGCTGTTCTTTTCCTCTACAAAGAGGTGCGAGTAAGACAACAAAGATGTATTGTTTTAGAAAATTGGTCAGCAGGAAACCAAAAGCAAAAGTTGCAAAAATATGAATTATCAAAAGCATCAGTGGAAGGCAATTAGATTAGTACTAAAGTAAATATCTGTAACCCCAAAAGACACACACAAATTGAAGTGACTGAGCTATTATATTAGCACCATTAACTCCTAAAAATTAGACAGTTCCTAGATTTAGGAACTGAATTGTTATTATTGCTTTCTGTTGAGACCCAATTAATTAGTCTTTAACTTTAGGAAACAAGAGCACTGTACTTAAAAAATTAAACCATGATAGTACAGTACTAGTACTTCCTGACCTAACATAATAAGGGCCCAGCAATATAGCAACAATTTAACTATGCAAAGACTGAACAACGTTTCTCAAAAGTTACTATGAATACAAGAGAATTCTTGACCTTACATAAAATACATTATTTGTATTCCCTCTCAAATCCTGAAGAACAGGATTTCACTTTTTATAAAAGCAATACTTCTGTACTTTCTCCTGCATGATAAAAACAGTACTTTTATCTAATGACATAAATGTTAAATACTATTACAGCTAATATGTGCTAAACCAAAAAGCCTGAAGAATGAAGGTTAAATATCAAAATATCCAGCACAGTGATATACATACAATAATCTACCAAATATTTGTATTTGAATTGTGCTCTTTGCAAGGTGGAACTTTTGTATCCAAAAATATCTTTGCATTGTCAGAATCCAAGAGGCCATTTAGTATCCTTAAAAATGAGCCCCAATTTTGCTAGGCAATGGAATGAGTAGCTAAGTCAGCTTTATCCTTGGGAGCTGTATTTCAAAACTGAAAACTTTCAGGGTCAGGCTTGCACAGCTCTGGAAAAGTCAGGAAACAGTTGCATCTTTATTCTTGACCATTTTAAGTATGAACTGTGCTTAAGACACTCTTTTGACCAATGAGAGAGCACACAGTGATGAAGAAGTGTGTTATATTTCATGGGAAAACTAAGAGTATACATAGACTAACAAAACATGTAGATGGTATCATGAGCTTTTGTGAGCACAGCCCACTTCTTCAGAAAGCTCATGATCCCATCTACATGTTTTGTTAGTCTATAAAGTGCTACCAGACCACTTGTTGGTTTTTAAGAGTATACATGATGCAAAATAAAAGCCCTAACAATATCATTCAAATTGCATAACTCAGCTGGTGATAAGAACTGCAATATAACTATTGTCTCCTTTCTCTTATTTTCTAGCGCCCTTCACCTTATTGCACAATTTAATAAATCTGTTTTGATTAATCTGATCTCATTTCCAAATTCCATGGAACTTAATTAAAGTAATGTGTGTGATGCATAGATTGAGAAGGGAAGCACGCAACCCTGTCTATTTCCAATTCCAAAGCATGTATTTGTTTAAATGTCCTTTGGACTACTGATCTCTTGAAAACAATAAAACCCTATCACAGTATATACCTATCAACTTCAGTTACAGGAATGTAACTCTTTGGCTCCAGGAACCAGTTGTGGGTAGGGATGTCAATGTGTAGTTGACTTAATTAGCCTAGGTTTATCGGTTAATCTTATCCACTGCCTGCATTCCCCCCACCCTTGCTGCCTGTGATTCAGAGGCGGGGGGGGGGGGAGGGCGGATGCCAGTGCTGGGGGGAGCTGGCTTAAAAGCTGGTTCCCTCCAGCACTGGCTCTGTGGTGCCATCTGGGCTCTATTAGCAGCAGTCCCAGTCCACTGTGGGTCTGAGCTCCCCACCGACGAGGGCTGCTGCAGGAGCAGTCTTTGTCCGTGGTGGGCTCAGGCTTGCCGTGCATAGATGCTGCTTCACAGCAACCTCTGCTCCGCTGCCCCCCCTGGCTGCAGCCTCTGTATCAGAGGCAGCAGCACAGGGCAGCAGGTCTGCGCGGGGAGCTAATTTTTCAACTGGCTCCCCTTGTGGACCAGCTCCCTCCTAGCAGCCCACGCTGCCACCTCTGACGAGGGATGTGAAGAACTAGTCGATTATCCGATAAGCAAATGTTTATTGGTTAGTTGACAGGCTAGTCGACTAGTCGCTTCCCTCCCCTTGCTGCCTCTATCAGAAAGAGGACAAAAGGAGGGGGTACTTCAGAGCAGCAGCACCGTGTGGAGCCTGGGGCCAGATGCGGGGCTCCACCCGGTGCTGCCGCTGTGAAAAACTGCTTGCAGCCCAGGGCCGGCTGGTTCAAAGCGGCAGCGCCGTGTGGAGCCCAGGATCAACTGGGGACTCCCATTTGGACGCTAGGCCCCCTGCAGCGTTTCAAAGTGGCAACGCCGCCTGGAGTTAGCAGGGGAGTCCCCAGCTGATGCCGGGCTCCATGCGGAGCTGCCGCTTTGAAACACCGGGGGGAGCATGGGGTCAGTGGGGAACTCCTAGGGTTGTTGCTACACTTGAAAGGCAGAGGCGCCCAATCGACTATTCAATTAGTCAATGACTCGCAATTTAACATCCCTACTTCTGATACAGAGGCAGCAGTGCAGGGGGCTCCCCAGGAGAGGGGATGGAGCACAGTGGCTGCCAGCCCCACCCCCAGGGGCTATCAAATAGTCATGTAACCGGTAAGAATTCAAGTGGTTACACTATTCAATTACCCGACAGCTAATACCCCTAGTTGTTGGTTTATAATATACACACAAATACAGCCACCAAGGAGCTAAGTTATGTTCGATATCGAGATCCACTATCCTCTTTCAGGGCCGACCCAACTCATCCACACTTAAAGGTGGCTAACTTAACTGCTCAAGTTAATCACATGCTTTATCTGCTTTGCTGGAACAGGGGCTTAGGCGATGGACCACAAAAAATATAAGCCAACACAAAAGCTTTTAACGTGAATTAAAATTGTCCTTTAACAGCCAGTTCAGTTTCATCAGAACCAACTTCGGAGGAGTTGCTTTTACACTTACTGGACAAAGAAGAGAAACTCTTAAACTGGTGGTAGCTATTTCACTGTCTGGATCTGCAGTCAGTTTCTCTTTTACTGCCATTGGAAGAAAGGAAAAAAAATAGAAAAAGGTTTGTTACACACACATCTCTAGGACGATATAGTAATATGCATGCCTAAAACAATTGGCTTTAAACGTGCTATTTGTAAATCTATTGGGAATAAGCAACATTGATTGTATTGTCTGCAACTCCTGCAGTCTGTAAACCTGAAGAAAAACACGCCTCATATGCAGAGTGCAGTTCCTGTGCAGTTTCTATTCTCCAAAAATTTCAGTGGAGCACCATGAAAGGGGAAACTTCTCCAACACCGTATTGTATTTCTAAATACAATTCTAGATTTTTGTTGGCAAGCAGTTTTAAAGTGATAAGCTCTCTAATAATGCAATATCAAGTTCTTTGGTCAATTGCTGGATTTAATGCACACTTTACAAATATTTTGTTAAATCCTGCATGTAGGCTAGCAAAGCCCTGACTCTTTGAATAGGTATTAGGGGCAGGGATGTTTATCGGATAGTTGACACGCTCGTTGACCAGTTACTTCCCCTCCCCTTGCTGTCAGAAAGAGGAAGTAGGGGGAGGGGGAGCGGTGCTTCAAAGTGGCAGCGCTGCATGGAGCCCGGAGTCAGACACTGGGCTCCACACGGTGCTACCGCTTTGAAACGCTCTATGCAGCCTGGGGTTTGCCGCTTTGAAACCGCAGCATTTGAACACTCTGAGTCCCCAGCTGACCCTGGGCTCCATGTGGCGCTGCCGCTTTGTAGCACCGCAGGGAGCATGGGGCCAGCGGGGGACTCAAATGGCATCGACTACTCAATTAGCCAATTCATCTAAATTTAACATCCCTAATTAGGGGGCTCTAATTATTCAAGGGAAACGTACCAAGAATTGTAGATCTTTTAGGCAAAAGGCAGAACCTGACCAAGCAGCTCTTATAGAATTAGCACTGTAAGGACTATAGTCCAATAGAGGCCCTAGTGCCTCTTCCTCCTCTATTTTTGTCTGTAAGAGTTTTAAGAAGTAAAATTGTTCAGATTTAAATTCACCAAAACCAGCCAATCCCAAGTCGCGGTTGCTCTGGGACCCGTAGCTGGGGATTTCATTCACGTGTATGCCTTGTATGGATAGCGTGATCAAGCATACCCAAAGTCCTTAACAGAAAGAGACGAGTGGCTCAGGACACTTGGTTGGGCTGCCTGATGTTTATGCTCTTAAATCTCAAATCATAATGTTACATTAACATAGTTTCATACTCCTGCCTCTTCAACATTATTTTTGTCCTTGGCATTTAGTGATGTTCTCTTCTATGTAGGTTCTCCATCACTATCGCACCTGGGTGCTTTCCAGAAGCAAATGAAGCAACATGACTAAGATGTGTCACGTTTGCTCCCTGTCTCTCCCTGGGAAGAAACGTGCACAGCAGCGAGTTCTGATTTTTAACAAGTGAATTGCACATGTGGCTGGATCTCGGCATCAGAGAAGGCACGACTACACCTTGCCCCTACACCAAAAGGTGAGGCGGTTTGGGATGGTCTGATGGAGGAGGTCATTCCCAGGTCTTGACAAACGGCAGCGAAACCTATTCGCCAGCCCCACATTGCGCATGTGTGCGCCGCTAGTGAACGGGGCGAGTGGCTGAAATCTACTCCACGGGCAAGTAGATTCAGTGATTTGTCAAGCCCTGGTCATTCCACGTGGTGGCCCAGCCCCCAGCAAAGCCTAGTCTCCTTCACAGATGAGCTTTACCTGGTAGAAACTTCCATTGGGCAGAGAGAGGAGCCAAGTCGTCAACCCTGGTCAACATCTCAGTAGGTTGGTACCAGAGAACAACATCAACGCATCAGTTCACATTAGAAACTCCGAGCAACACACTTGGTGAAATGAATTTACTGTTTTTCAGCAAATTAACACTGGCTATGTTGAGTGGCCAAATAGTCTCTTGAATTTTTACTCCACAGTGGCAATAGTCTTACTGGGTTAGTTCAATGCAGGCAAAGGCCTTTGATTATTCAGATTTAGACCGGATTGCAGTGACAGACATCCATGGAATGAATGGATTGTCGGGTGTCTGCCCTTTTTAAAAGAAAGGTCTGGGAGATTACTGGATTTTTCCCCGCAAAGAGTGAGTTAAGCAATGACAAGTATTTGTGGGGTGGGGGAATAAAAGGTCAGAGTTGTATAGTTAAACCGTAGGGTTGCGTGGAAACCTAAGAGAGCAGTAACTGTCTTAGCAGTGCAGGGATACAGAACAACCCATAAGTCTGGTGAAAATTCAATTTCTGAAGGGATCAGGAGGTGTGTTTGTTTTTAACCCTGTCCTTCCTTATTCGGATTCAAAACTTTCGAGTTACAAAAAGTAGCCTCAAGCACTGCAGCAGAAGCCAGCGCTAAAAGATCTTTTTACAAAAGATTTTTCTTTATAGAGGTTGAACATCTTAGTCTGGCATCCTCGGGGCCAACCGGTGCCAAAGCAGAGAATTTGCAGAACAATGGGTGGTTAATAGCGTGGAGAGCCGGTCTCTTTCTATTTTACCAAGGCACGAATTGGTAAAAAAATTGGATCTGCCTTTTCTGATTTCTGTAATTATTTCACCCTTTGCTGTATCAATAGCGTAGTGACACGTGCTTGTGCTTAGCAGCATTAGCAACATTCTCACTGCTTGCTGGGCCCTTAGAGGACATTTAGTGGTAAATCAGATTAAATCACAGCACAGAACACTGAGAGCCAGGACTGGAGGCTGTACACAAACGTTGCCAGTTCACGGGAAACTTGGCCCCACCCACAGTAAGCAGAATCCGGGTATCTAAAATCATGCCAGACTAGAGGTTTAACCTGTATGTAGATCAAATATTTGAATGTATCAGACATACTTAGCGCTTTAGAATGATCAGGATTCCTTATTCCTTTTGCTCGTAACCTCTGTAATAAAACTGTAGACGACAGCTGTTTTACAAGGTAAACTGCCATAGAATAAGTCTGGAAAACAAACATAATGAAACAACTAAGAGATGATATAATCCAAACAAAGAATCTGTATAAATTTTATATTAATGTTTATGATCTCCAGGATTACATGGACCTAGACGTCAACCATCGCTACAAAATGGCGGCACAACATTTTTTACATTTAAGACTGGTGCACAGCGGGGGGGACCTGGCACAAACCAGGAATCAGCTGTCCTAGCTCATGACAGGTCCCCGCGGCTGCACTGCAGCCTTTTAAATGTATTAAGAACCGGCCGCCTCTTAATACAGCCTCTCTCCGACTTACGAACCGGTTACAGACCAAGCAATTGGCTGTAACTCGGGTTTGTTCCTAAGTTGGACCCCATAGAGTTACACGCGACCGTGCTGTTCGTAAGCGCGGATCGTGTTCGTAATTCGGGGTCCACCATTTACGACAGCTTTGGTCTTAACTGCGAACTGTACATCAACGGTTCGCAACTCGGGGACCAGCTGTACATTTAAAAGTCAGAGCCGCAGCAGGATTAGCTCCCAGGCCGGAGCTAACCCCGCTGTTGCTCCCCCGCTTGTCAACTAATCGATGACTAGTCGATTAAACTAAATTTAACATCCCTACCCGGTCCCCCAAAATGTATTTTCTGAGCTATCCCACCAGGGCCAGAAACAGGCTGGGGAATGGCACAGGGTTAGCTCTGTCGGAGTGCTGCATTTCTGGCCCGCAGAGCTCGATTCCTCATCCTCAATGGAGTGTGCTGGTTCCCAAATGACACTTCCCAGGAAGGTTCACTGGGATGGGGTGAAGTATCAGAGGGGTAGCCGTGTTAGTCTGAATCTGCAAAAGCGACGAGGAGTCCTGTGGCACCTTATAGACTAACTGAAGTGTAGGAGCATAAGCTTTCGTGGGCATGCATCTGACGAAGTGGGTCTTTGCCCACGAAAGCTTATGCTCCTACACTTCAGTTAGTCTATAAGGTGCCACAGGACTCCTCGTCGCTTTTGGGATGGGGTGAGAGTCTCTGGGGATTATCCTGAGTTGATGGGGCCCAGTCCCAGAGCACAGAAGCAGCCACCTGCATGGTAATCATGGGTGGCCTCAGCATGCCCTTAAAACAGTAGGTTTCCTAGTCATCCATGACTTCAGTAATATTATGCCACAAAATATCACGATTTACGTGACGTCAGAAACACCACGATATTTTAAATGTTCTACTCTTACAAAAGATGTTGCCACCATTAAAAACCTCGACTGCTATAACGTGCTTGTTTAATGCCTCAATTAAGATAGAAGTTTGGAAATGCTAATTAACATTGTGAAATTATTTAGTGACAGCTTGAATCTACAAAGTTAGGTACTTGCCCAAGGCAACTTTCACAGAAGTCTTGGGAAACAGACTGCAGAAACCACAATTAGGACTTCACTGAAGGTATATGCTACCAGCTGAGACATGTAACCCAACATTTTAAAAGAACAAATGCCCAATGTTTATCTACCAAGCACATCCGTACAATAAAACTAATTTCTGCTGATTTATAGGCAGGGTCTCAAATAATACAATTAGGAAGCATTATTTCTTGTGGGAAACGATACGACTAATCCTTTTTGTTAGATAAACTAAGTTTATTTGCCATTATTCTTCTAGTTTTGAGGAGCACAAATTCAAAAGCCTTTCCAAAGAAACAGCTATGCAATTTCAGTTACACCAAATTGTCCGTTTATACCCAGGACGTTTTGTGAAAACAGCTATTCCACTATAAGAAGCGGCACTGTGTTGGTTTTTTTCAATGTTTCTCCAAGAAACAGAAACAATTTGCAGTATGCTTAAAGCGGGTGATTTTTTTCCCTCTCAACTCCTTAAAATAAAATAAAACCTAAATGAACCCCAAAATGTTATTTTGCCTACAAAGCCAGTAGTTTTAAAATCTGCATTCAGCAGGCATCTGTTCCATACTCTGACAGGAGATCCTGTAGTGCTTCAAAACTTAAACCCATTTTGATGGGGGAAATACAACAGCGATACTGTATAGTTGAGTGTCGTGCACAGATGGGCAGTAACTATTTTTCTACGCTGTTTCAATCAATCATGGGTTTCAGTCCACACTTAGAATGGATGATATTACATCTCATGCTAAGTCTCAAACCTAGAGAAATAGCATGGCTGCAGGTAGCAAAGTCCAGCTGATCAGCATTTCTCAAGTCCTCATTGATTTTGTGGGGCATATCTGGCTTTTATCATGAACCTACACACTCAAATTCTCAGTGCACTGATCACTCAAGCGATTGGGTCTCCTGGAGTAACTATCACCAACAAGTAAACAAACCAGCAGACTTTCCACGGGCTATTCAAGATGGAGAGAATTCCAGGGGAATATATTTAAAAACACTAATTACATCCTCCCTTTTCTCCTCCCCTCCCCAAAAACGCTATAAGGCAAAACAGTACAGTCAATAAAGCCTGTGGATAAAATACAGCTGAGAGAACTGAAGCACAGAAATGGCAAGATTAAATCCTGCATGCACTACTAAGTTTTCATGCTTTAAAAGATTTACCTCTAATTTTCTGAGTTAAGAAACACTCCCCTGTGCAACTTGTTATGCACTGGTAAGCAAGCATCACAAATCTTTTTGATCTTAAGATAACATGCTAGAACACACAGGCATAAAGTGGTTGAGAGAGAAAAAAAGATGAAACAAAAAATTCTTAGCTACCCATTACTATACACCATAAGTGTTTTTCTCACCAATTAAGCTTACTTGTTAGCTTTCTAATGAATGCTGAAATACAGATAATTAAAACTTTTCTGTAATACAGAGATCTGACCAAATAGGAACTCACTCTTCCGATTTCAGCAGTCCAAGAGACAACGATGGTGTTTGGTACCGTTGTAGACAATCTGACAAGTGAGGTAATATTAATTGGTCGGCTAGGTCGCTTTGGTTCAACACCATTTTTGGTTGGTGGAAGATAGCCCTAAAATGAAACAATGATTTTTTTTATTTTTCCCTTTACAAAAAGGTATTTTAATCTCAATTTTTTCCAATAAAAATTCCACGTGCTATTTGTACGGGGATATTAAGCCGCCTCCCCTCTCTCCCAAGTATTTAAAAAAAAAAAAAAAAAAAAAAAAAGATCAGCCAAGACCCAAATCTTGGAGTTGCTAATGCCATTTCCATTTTAAAACCACATAAAAATCAATCTCATCTTCCCAATGCAAATGTTGTGATTTAGAGAATTTTGTTCTGGCCAGTCTCCATCAGTTACCAATCAAGGTTTACATTGGTCAGTCTTGGAAAACTGTGCAACAGGTCGAGTAATAATATGACAACTCCTAGGAAGCATGATAAATGTTACGAAGTGACAGATGGGTAATTAGGAATCAACTCAAACGGCAGAACCAGGCTCATGAATGTAGTTTTCAATATTTATCTTTACGAGGACACTATGGCTATGTCTACACAGCAATTAAAAACCCAGGGCGGGCCATGTCGGCTGACTCAGGTTCCTAGGGATTGTGCTGCAAGGTTGTCACATTGTGGTGTAGACATTTCTGGGACATCAGTGAGGGGGGGAGTCCCAGAGCCTAGACTCCAGCCTAAGCATCTATACTGCAATCATACAACCCAGGGCCAGCCTGTTTAACTACTGTGTAGACCCACTCTTGGACGACTCGGGTACAGAACCTCCCCGATTTACAAACATCCGACTTCTAAACAGCCGCACATACAAACAAGAGGTTGCCTGCAACCTCAGGGGAGCAGGCAAGAGGCCCAGGTGGTGGTGAGCAGTGCAAGGCCTGGCTGGAGGACTCCAGAGGAGCAGGGGGCAGTTGCGCAGCCAGTGGCGGGAGAGAAGTGGTGCTTTGAAGAGGAAACCGCCGCTTCTTTGCAGTAGGGAGGTTAGCGAGTAGCCAACAGGAGTATTGACTACTCCCTCCCGCTTGCTGCCTCTGTTGAGGCTGCTCTGGCAGCAGCCCGGCAGCCCAGGCTGGCCGCTGCAAACAGGGGTTGCTGAACTCAGCACGAGCCGGGACTGAGCAGTCCCAGCTCATGCTGGTCCAGGATGCTGCGTCTCTACATTTGAAATGTAGTAAGAGCCCGGTGGCAGAGCCGCAGCACAGGTGGCTCCTGGAGCTGGCACGAGCCGGGACTGGTCAGTCCTGGCTCGAGCTGGCTTCTGGAGCTACCCCCGCTCCGGCTCTGCAGAGCAGTCCTTATCAACTAATCATCTACAATTGTATCACAATTAGCCAGACAACAGCAATTTAACATCCTTACTCTACAGCCACTGGCTGTATGGCTGCCGCCTGCTCCTCTGGGGTCCTCCAGCATACACTGAGGGCTTCCTGGTGAGCAAGGGATGGGTCGGGGGAAGGAAGGTGCAGAAGATGGGAGGGGAAGGGGGGCTGACCGCAGGAGCCAGCACAGAGCCTGCAATGGCAGGTGGGGGGAGGATGCCCACAGAAGCCCCCTTCAGAATCTCCAACTTCCTCCTCATCCTCCCACTGTTGACTCATTCAGCTTGTGGTCCACTGTGACCCCTAGATCCCTTTCTGCAAGACTCCTTCCTAGACAGATACTTCCCATTCTGTATGCATGAAACTGATTTGTCCTTCCTAAGTGGAGCACTTTGCATTTGTCCTTATTAAACTTCATCCTGTTTACCTCAGACCATTTCTCCAGTTTGTCCAGATCATTTTGAATTATGACCCTATCCTCCAAAGCAGTTGCAACCCCTCCCAGCTTGGTATCATCCGCAAACTTAATAAGCGTACTCTCTATGCCATTATCTAAGGTACGCACATCTACACAAGCCACTTGTTATTTTGAAAAATATTTCAAAATAACGGGCGCGAGCTATTTTGCCATTCTGGTAAACCTCGTTGCCCAAGGGTTAAGGAATGGCTCGACATAATGCATTATTTCTAAAGTTGGCACTGTGTAGATGCACCAAATTTCAAAATAGCCTATTTCTAAATAGATTCGAAACAGATTCAAAATAAGGTACGTCATTTGCGTAGTGCAAATTGTGTATCTTATTTCGAGTTTAGGGTGTTGTGTAGATGCACTTTAAATCATTGAACAAAACCAGTCCCAAAACTGATCCCTGCAGAACCCCACTTGTGATGCCCTTCCAGTATGACTGTGAACCATCAATAAATATCCTCTGCCTTATAGCAGTGTATAGCCCCATCTACAATGTATTTCCCTAGTTTACGGATAACAAGGTCATGTGAGACTGTATCAAATGCTTTACTAAAGTCTAGGTATACTATGTCTTACTCCTTATCCACAAGGCTTGTTATCCTATCAAAGAAAGCTATCAGGCTGATGTGACATTATTTGTTCTTTACAAATCCATGCCGACTTTTACTTATCACTTTATTATCTTCCTGGTGTTTGCAGATGGATTCCTTAATTATTTGTTCCATTATCTTTCCTGGCACAGAAGTTATGTCTCTAGTTAGCGTGAGCTCGTTTTGTGCCTTCACCTTTCTAATTTTGTCCCCACATACTTGTGTTATTTGTTTATATTCATCCTTTGCACTTTGACCAAGTTTCTGCTTTTTATAGGACTCCTTTTTGATTTTCAAATGATTTAACATCTCCTGGTTGCTCTCTTGACATCCGTCCTATCTTTTCTACGTCATGGAATAGCGTGCTCTTGTGCTCTTAATAATGTCCCTTTGAAAAACTGCCAACTATCTTCAATTGTTTTTCCTCTTAAAATCTTGTTTCCCAAGGGATCTTACCTACCAGCTCCCTGAGTCTACCAACATCTGCCTTCTAAAAATCCATTGTCTTTATTTTGCTTTTCTCCCTTAGAATCATGAACCCTGTAATTTCATCATCACTACATTATAGGATAAACAGGCTTTTGTGGGCAAGCCAGGGAGTGGAGCTGCCATTTATAACATTGTTTCTTGGGAAAATGCATTCCGAGTTCCAAGCAACCGATTTACAAACGAACTTTTGGAACAGAGTCCATTTGTAATTTGGGGACTTCCTGTACTTAGAGACGTGTAAGAGCTCAGACCTATCCACCCCACTGATGTATTAAGAGATATCTTTCTGCCAACTCTTTTCTCCTTTGTCTGTACATCCTGTCCAACCAAGACGGTCTAAAGTCAGCCAGTCTAGTCTGGTGGGTTGCCACTGTAATGTAAGTCAATGCCTTGTTCTTGTTAACCCTTTGGAATCGATTGTCCTTTTCCCTATCTGTACAGCGACCAGTGTTATGGGATCCAGGGGTGCTACCACAATGTAAATATTTACTACAAATAATCTCCTGCCTGGTTTTATTGGATGTTCTCTTCAGAATAACAATTTTCCTAACTCTTGATCCAGTTCATTCACCCAGCAATCAGGACAACCCCATCCCCAATATCAAAACAAATATTTCAAAAGCCTCCATTCTAACAATATTTCAAGCAAACATACATCCTTAGCTGTACTACTCACATGACAAATCAAAAGAATCTCTAGTACTTACTGGAAGGCTACATGGTTTCCCATTTACTTTCACGCAGAGATTGGGTGGGAAGTGATCTTCTTGTGGACAACTGGTTTCTGATAAACAAAACCTAAGTGCAAAGAGTTTGGGTCACCTTTCATATTTAAAATGAAGGACTTCAACAGCAAAAGTACATTTCTATTAACAGGAAGTATGTGTGTGGGCTTAAGAAGATTAAGATGAGACACTGAGCAGCATGTAGAATTAAATCTTCAACTTCGACAGAGAGGTCTGGAATTCCTGGGTTGTTCCTGGGTTCTTCATCCAAACAAGCCCCAACCACAACTACTTGTTTGGATAAAGAGGGCCCTGGATTCCTCCAGGCACATCTTCTTTAGGAGACAAAGAATCTTCCTATAAGAATTCTTCTACGTCTGCCAGGTTTTTCTTCCCTCCATCTTCTCTGCCTGACCTCACCTTACAGAAAGCCAGGGTTTTTGCAAAGGAGTGAATACATGATCCTTTATCTGAGATGAGCAGGCCAGCTGCTGCATGGTGTTCAAGCTTTCAGTGTTGTTCTGATGCCCAAGGTCAGACCTTCTACTTCACTTCTGACCGTTTCTGATAACAGTAATAGGATTCCCAAGGCATGTTTGCTGCTGGAAGCAGCATTAGACAGACCCTTGTTTGTCCTTTTTATGTCTCCTTCCCCTCTTCTCCCTGTCCCCCTTCCCAGTTGGAATACAGCAGGATTCGATGCATTTCTCCCTTCACAGCCCTGCAAGAGCCATCTTGATTTACTGGGGAGCATATACATTAAAAAGTGTCCTAATAAGGTTTCGCGAGAATGTTAAAAACGCACAGATCCCAAGGTTATACTGTATGAATACTGTACCTTAGCTGGACCTGTACCGTGAAGTCACATTTGGTCCCAGAAATGTCCCTAGCAAAGATATGACAAATACTAATTAAAAATATGGCATATATAAAAACAAAACCTGGAAAGCAAGGCTCTGATGAGTAGAGTACACTACTGCAATCTGTGATACTTCATCTCTTGGGTAGGCATGCGCCCCCAAACTGAGCTTTATCAGACTGCTTACCATTCAGACTCATCAAATGCTCACTAAAGGACTTTGGATTAAGCCTCTTGCTAGCAGTTGTGGCCCATTCTTTCACTACACTTCCTATATTCACTCCTATTTTTGGAGCCCCCTCCTGTCTCTGCTCAGTCAAACCAACATGCTCTGTTCTTTGAAACCTACTTCTGAAATATTCATCTGTATCATGCTGACCACAATAACTGAATCAATATTCACAATCTCTTTATCTTCCTTGGTTTTATATCTTGGAAAGAAAATTTCCACAAGCCACAAGGATGATCAGATGCCTAAGAGGAGGAACCTCCCCCCCTCCCGTTCATGCCCTCCCCTCTCCACCCTCTGTCACATCACTAAAATTCAGCCTGGATGTATTCTGTGAAGTGCCCACGATACCCCTAAGTACTAAGTCAGGGTTGGGTTTCTTTTATTTCGGCCTTTTTTCAAGACACTGTAAACACTACCTTGAGGGAGTTACAGAAATGAACTTACATGGAACTGCTGATTTGCTGCACTTGTTGCGGTGTCAATGCAAATGCAAAACAGGTTTCTCGAAATCGCTGGCTATTATCTGATGCTAGAAAAACAAACAAGATAAAGTGCCACTTTAAAATACAGTAATATAGAAAGTATGCGTAGCATGGAAACTTGCTTTAGAATAAAACCTCAACAGCCTAATATATATTTCTGCCACAAAGGATATAGTGTTAAAAGTGTCTGCTATTGCTTGTTTTAGTGACTTATTTCTAAGGTACCCAGATATACACTTTCTTCTCTTCATTCATGTGCATTATACATTCCTGTATTAGTCTATAAAAGTATAGTAAGTATATACACCAGAAAAATATGAGAATTTACAGCTGAGTCAGATGAGCAGCTTCCTTAAAAACCACAGCATATATTTACCAATACATGTTATACACTCACGCCTTTGAGAGATGTACAGCTTAGACATAACAGTTGTGCTTAATACAGTAATTCCGTATTTAACACGTGCCCGCTTAACATGTTTTCACGATAGCACGATTTTCTTTTAGGGAAAGTTTTTTGAATGATATAACCGTCCCCAGAATAATACCATTTCCCCAGCCCGCCCATCGCCGGCAGAGGGTTCACCACTTGCCGCACCATTCCCTGGAGACCCCCCCTCTCCGGTCGCAGTGCGGGTCCCGGCAGACCCGTCACAGGGGCATACTCCCAACCCAAACCCCCTCGCCTTCCCCAGAGCCAAACACCTCCCTTCCCTGCTGTAACCCAGTCTCCTTTCCCCCTCTACCTTATGTCCCACTCTCAACAGATGCCACCCGCTTGAAACGCAACCCCCACCTTTTCCATTATTTTCAATGGGAAAATTGACCCACATAACATGTTTTCACTTAACACAATCATTTTCTGAAACATATCTAGTGTTAAATGAGGAATTACTGTATGTTAAAATATAAATCTTTCAACACTGGATCCATCATAAAATAAACATTATAGAAATAGCAACGCACCCATCAGGGAAGGAGTAAGCAAAATTCTAAGCTAACCACACTTGTGCCTGCAACTTCTCTCTTGCATGGGAAACTCAAAGATCACTGTGTTGTCACATACAGTATAATCTGTGGAGAAAATCCCTTCCACCACAAGGCTGATAAATGGCACTTCTCCTGAGCACTAACAATTACTTCCTTTAAAAAAAAAAAAGTATCGAGGAAATTTTAACACGTGCATCACCATGGCACCGAGTACAATTTCTAACAAAAATAAATCAAGCTTAATTACTTCTAATCTAACCGTTTCTATCACATTATGATGACTAACTCCTGATTTGTATTTTAAACATCTACTAGTCTGATAATTTTCTACCAGGCACTTCGAAATCACTCCAGAAGAAATATGGATGCTTAACAGGATACCCATGTAAGGACAACATATCCAGAGTTGGCAACCAGCTATAAAATGGACACCATGCAGGTATTTGATTCTAAACCTCAACATGAGACCTTTGAATTACATTCAGATCTTTACTGTGTGTCAATATCAACAAGTGTTCGCTACTGTCATAAGTGAGAGCTCATGCATAAGATACTTTACTAAGCCATCACTTAGTCATACATATATATATATATATATATATATACACACACACACACACACACACACACACACACCATGAACAGTAATAAAAAGGGATTATATTCTGTTGAGCTATTAAAATGAGTGTGCAGGCAACCAATAAATCCCTATGGATATATAAGCAGACAACATGCCAGTAACAGCTTCTGTATAAAAAACCCTATTCAAATAGGAAAAACTGTTTATCTACCCTCCTGTCTTTTATACTAAATTAATTTCATTAACAGGATCTATCCTGGCTGGTCAACGAGAAGCAGGACAATATTTATTAACATACATTTATATTATGGTAGCACCACCTACAGACCAATCAGGATTAAGATTCTAGCACATAACATCAATCTGACAACTAACTACTCCCTGATAACCACTTCCCCCAATCCCAAACTTACAGTTTCTGTATTTTTAAAAAGAATACAGAATACCAAACTAGAGATAACACATACTTAGCAAAAACAACGATCCAAATGAATCTCACTTATGGCAATTTATGAATTTTGGAAAAGTATAAATACAATATTCATAATACACAATATGAACAAAACATTTTATACTCCAGGTATATGATACAAACACCCCACAATAGAAAAAAACAAAAACAGACAACATGCCAGTAATAGCTTTTGTAAATGTGAACTATTGTGTTCAACACAAGTTAAATAGCCAATCGTTCTAATCTCTAGCCAATCGTTCTAATCTCTGCCCTGCAAAGGATGCTTTATTTTTAAACACAAAAAAAAGGGGTGGGGGGGAGAAGAGGACTGTTCTCTTCTTTGGTTTTGTTAAAGACACTAATGGTGATCTGAACAATTCTTGTTTGATTTTTACATATCTTGCTTGTTTTTTACCTTAGAAATTTCAAGTCTGGTTTTGCTAGAGAAACTCTGGAAGGTCTCGGGGATGTTTGCTGTAACCTGCAACACCTTAATTGAAGGACAAAGGTGTTGAATGTTTAACAAAGGCTTCCTTTATCCAACATTTAATTATTCAGTGACATTAAACAAGTGTTAACAAAAACAAAGTTCTAGAACTGTCTGGCTAGAAATCGCTTCCTCTCTTAATTACTCAGCTTACAACTTGACTGGGTGTTGCAGCACCACTGGAAAACCCAGCCTTTATCTACACTTAAAAGTTTAAAGCACAGCCACAGCAGTGGTTTAAAATTGAAAGTGTGTCCAGGGTACAAGCACCGGGAGATAGCTCTCTCAGCACTCTATGTAAACTACCTCCAGGAGGGGAGTACTTAACAGCACTGAGAAAATGACTCCTACTACTGTAGTCTGGTTTATACAGGCGCTTTACAGCGCTGTCACTTGGGGGGGGAGAGATGCATATATGTTTTTTTTCATACCCCTGAGCCAGAAAGTTACAGAGCTGGAAAGTGCCAGAGACTTAGCCCAAAATGTAGAATATGGGTGAAACAAACTAAGAAAGCATTGTAAATCTCTCTCTCTCTCTCCCCCCTTCCTGCAACCCCTCTTTAGTTCTATATAATTGAACCAAAAAGGCCATAAACTCAATTTTCCACCTCCTCCTTTGCAAGTCTCTCTTAAGCCAACAGCTTGTTTTGATTTGTACTAAGCAAAAGCAAAAAAAAAAAAAAAAAAAAAAAAAAAAACACCACACACACAGGCCTGTGACCTTGAAAAGCAACTTCAAATCCTCTGTGTACAATTTTCTGGTGCTTCTCAGTTCAGCCAAAAGGTTACCATCTTAAAACGTACAAGAACATTCTTCTGTGCTGACATGGAAGATTCCATAATGCCAATTCCTCCATGTGCTATAGCTTTGGAGCATTTATAAAAGTACGGATGCCTTTTGCTTGAATGTTCCAAAATGTTATTTTATGGAAATGGTCATCCCTAAAATTAATATATCCTTTAAAGTAGCTGATAAAATTCATAAACATCTTGAACATTACCTACATTTAAAAATACACTGAAGAGGATTAAAAATGGGTGGGGTTTTGTTTCTTTTTTAAACCATCGTTGTTATAATCCAACATAATTGCAATGAAAACTTCTGAGATTTTTCGACTCTTGGTTATTAATTGAATATTGTCCATCTGAAAAAAGGGATTTCATTGCAAATATATCAAAATGTAGAATTCAGTGTGCATTCTATTGAATTTTACCTTGTAAAATTAATGCATGCCAATAAAATTGATCACAATTTTGAATATTGGGGGGAGGAATAGCTCAGTGGTTTGAGCATTGGCCTGCTAAACCCAGAGTTGGCCCCCTCAAGGATTGAACTCACATTTAGGGATCTGGAGCAAATCTGTCAGGGATGGTACTTGGTCCTGCTGTGAGGGCAGGGGACTGGACTCCATGACCTCTCAAGGTCCCTTCCAGTTCTAGGATATAGGTATATTTGCATTTATAGTGCTTTGTAATATTTAGCTGATGGTCACTTTTTGAATGATGCACAATGCTCCTGACCTCTTAACCTAAAAAGTTTTAAGCTCAAATATATGTATACTTAGAATGTCCAAGTGGATGTTTTGTGTATGCATGCAGGAGAGAGCGCTTTAAACAAGATATTTATTTCAAGCCTTTACATTACCACGTTCAAATTTTCCTGAGGAAAGGAAAGTTCAAGATATGAGCAGGTCAGTCCTATCTCAAAAGTTCACTGTGGTTGGCTGCTTGAGACTTTATGCCCCCCGCTGCACCTGACTGCCCAGGCATCTAAGCACAGAATGAGTATCTGTAGCTGGTTCTTTTCCAGCTCTCTTCTCCGTTCTTCACATTTCAGAATGCAAAACCTTTGTATTAACTCAACATGTATTATGTGCCATGTCCTGTCTAAAGCTTCATGAGTAACTGAATCTCCTCATTCCGCTTATTCACTTGGTAAGACTTCACAATATTTTTTCCCCAACTCATTTGTCTTAACTGGTTCTGCTTTTGACATAATTCATTTTAAAAAGCGAATCAAGAATTTTAAAAAAAGACCCTAAGGAACCAGCTTATAAAACAGGCAAAACACATTGTACGGAAAATACCATGAACAAACACAGTGATGATATATTAAGACATCACTTTAAAAAATGTAAAAGCCCACAGACAATCTAACAAAACTTTTCAGTTCTCAGCCAGTTTCTGAATTGGACAACTAGCAGCATGTGGTTATTAGGGAAATAACATCCTCCAAATTCTAAAGGAATCCAGAGACAAGTACACTTTAAATCCTCTGTAAATCATGTAAATTTACAGTCAACACACACAGTCAACACACTACAATTAATTTGTCACCCAACTGTACTGTAAGTGATCCATTCTCTAAAGTTCACAACTGTGTTTCAAACAAACACGCAGAAGGAAAAGTAGGGTGAACTGATTGAAAATGATGTTTTCTGTTCAGGATGCCGTAAATGACTTAACACGTTAGGAGATGGGGGGCTACTAAACATTGCATGACCGTATTTGTTTCAGTTTTGCAAAATATTACAAGGGGTTGGGTCAGGGGTGGGCAATAGGTTTTTGATGGGGGGCTACTGCAAATTTCGGTAAGTGGACAAGGGCCACGCTTTTCTATGGGGGGGTGTGTGGAGTCTGGGATGGACGTTGGGTGCAGAAGGAAGCTCGGGGAAAGGGATGGAGTACAGGAGAGGATGTGGAGTCTGAGGGGGAATTTGGGTAAAGGAGGGGGTTCACAGCACACAAAGCTTCCTCCTACCCCCATTGCAGAGAGATAGATGAAGCAGCCAGCCGCTCTGAGTCCCTGGGCTGCTCCCTACCTGTGAGTCCACTGGAGCGGGCCAGCCGGCCAGCCCCCAGGCCATATCTTGCCC
Source organism: Pelodiscus sinensis (assembly GCF_052426305.1). Lineage (NCBI taxonomy): Eukaryota > Metazoa > Chordata > Testudines > Trionychidae > Pelodiscus > Pelodiscus sinensis. The sequence goes on along the minus strand of NC_143065.1, from coordinate 43,409,698 downwards.
ATCACTGGGTTAGGTGGATATTGAAACTCACCAAAAAAATGCATTAAGAAATGTTATGGATCACCCACAACGCACAAGAATACTAAGACTTTGCCTTTCCTACTTAGCAAGCGTAGGATTGGGAACAATACAAAACAATAAATACTAAAGGGACCAAATAGGTGTGAACAGTGTGACTGGGAGATGCTCTGTAATAACGTACAAATATTACGTTCTATCCATTTGGGAGGGCGCACCAGATGACTACAAGGGGTTAATTCAAATAGGGGCTGGCAGGAAAGAGGTACAATAGGTTCAGATAACTACCTATTTACCCACACTTCAGGGACAATACAGGCCAGCCCATTCACTTGGCTGTACCTCCTACAAGCCCAGATTGATTACTTACAAAGAGAAAAGCTCAGGAAGCAAAAGAGCTTAGAAGAATGGGCGGAATGAGATTCTGAGGCGGGGGAAGACTTTGCTGGAAATTGCTGGTCAGAAGTGATTCACACAGACCCCCGGGGCTAAGGGTCTGGAGTAAAAGGGACCTGCCTAGACTCTCGACAAGGTAGCGAGCGTCGGGGTAAAAGCAACTTGCATATAGGCCTTTTCCTGTCCTAACATTCTTTTCCTTTCGTGCTTCGCTGTGTTCTTACTGTTAAGATTAAACAATAGTTTGATTTATGAGAGCTGTCCAGTCACTGTATTTACTACTGGCTGCAGTTCCTGAGAGCCTGGTCACAGGATTCTCATCGCTGTGCATCTTGATAACTGCAACAGCTTTTCCCCAGGCACTGACAAACACATTCTTGTCCCACTCCAAGATTCAGAATGGTGCAGCGAAGATCATTTTCCTAGCCGGTCATGTCAACCGGGTTATCCCTCCCTCCATCGGAATGCAGTGGTTCTCAACCTATTTACCAGTACGGGCCACACAAGCAGTCCTCAGAGTTATGTGCACCATATCCACACACCCTGTACGGCCCTGAGTGTTCTACACGGGCTGCAGTTGTGCGCCGTGTAGGTCACAGGCGGCCCACAGGCTCAGAGCTGCTGCTCTATGGCTCCCATTTCTCTACTGCAGCCATCCCCAACCAGTGGATCGGGATCTCCTGATAGGGCTTGGAGCCTCTGACAGGGGATCCTGACTGGCTTGGCCAAGAGGCTGCCAAGTGCCGGCACTTCAGCTGCCCCTCCCCGCACTGCTCTGTATCTCCTGCCCTTTGCCTTGGAGCTGCCCCTCCTTCCCCAGGAGCCTTCTGCTTGCTGTGCAGAGCAGAGAAGGGGGCACTGTCGTCAGGGTGCCCCCTCCCACCCTGTATCCTATCTCCACAGAATGGAAGGGGGGCACAACAGGGCTGGGATGGAGGGAGTGTGCTGGCTGCTTTTGAGCGGTGCAGGGCCAGGGCAGGGGTGACCCTACCTTAGCCCCACTGCACCCCCACCCAGGAGCCACCTGAGGTAAGCAGTGTCCAGCTGGAGCCAACTCTGTACCCCCACCCCAGTCATGTACCCTCTCCTGCACTCCAAGCCCCTGCCCTAGCCCGGAGCCCCCTGGACCAAAACTCCCTTACAGAGCCTGTATCCTGAACCCCCTCGCATACCCCAACCCCTGCCCCAGGCTCAGCTCAGAGCCCTTCTCACACTCCAAATCCCTGAACCCAAGACCAGAGCCTGCGCCCCAACTCTCTGTCCCTGCCTGGTGAAAAAGAGGGACGGCAGAGTGAACAGAGGCAGGGCCTCGGATAAGAGGCAAGAAAAAGATAGGGCAGGGGTGTTTGGGTTTGAGGTAGATCTGGGATTGCATTTAAATTCAAAAAGTGATCTTGTGCTTAAAGACCCCTGCCCTGCTGCATCAAACATAAGTGGCAGACCGCACTTCCAATGCCCTTCATGCTCTCTCCCCATCCGACCTACCGACTCTCGTCTTCCGAATTCCTGCCTCCAATTGGCCCATGAGGCCAGCCTGCAACACCCACTTGTTACGTTTCCAAACAAAAATCTTCCTGCTTTCTCCCGCTCTCCACCCCGCACCTGAGAGGTGCTCCTTGTCAACAGCCACAAAATTACCTCAACATCCCTCCTTCATAGTCTCCTTTGCCATGACGCCTACAAAAAGCAGTTAGACCACTGGTGTGCAGAGAGGATAGGCTATCGGGCTGACCAATGAGGTCTCATTACTTCCTTCTATTCGCCCATCTGTCTCTCTTATGTTTAGATTATAAGCTCTTTGAAGGGTTTCTCTAGTGTCAAACACCTGCTTGTTCCAGTCATCCACTCCTTTTGGTGTGGATTAAACAGGCAAGACATGGGCAGATAATATTCTCTCTGCAGGTTGCTTCAATTTTTCTACAACATTCTGAAAAATATAAAATGCTAAGTATTAGTAATAGTCTTTGGGGTTCAGGAATGAATCCCGTAAAAATCCTTAATGAACTCTATACAATCAGGATACATTAAGATTGTGAATTGCTTCCTAAGGGAACCAGTTGGACATCAGATTATCAATTTATTTAGTCAAAAATGCCTTCCGTATTACTAACAGCTAACATTTACAGACTACTGTATTTTGATTAAATGATTAGTATTACAAGTGTTATATTAGAACCACCACAGAAATAGGAAAGTCATTACTGAACTGGTTCATTACCGGTGACAGCTAATAACTGTTTATTTCTAAAGACAAAAACACACTATTACAATGTGTAGTTAGTTCTGTGAAGCAGCAGTATCAAAAAAGTACATTTTAACAAACTTTTGTCAAGGTCAATGAATGATTTTTGGTCACTCATTGAGTCATAGTGGTGAACAATTCTGATCAACTATGGAAGATTATTCAAAATATGATGAAATCCCAAAGCTGGAAGCTCGCCAGGCAAGCGGTGGGTAGTTTCTGGTTAGCTAGTTCCTCTCGAAACATCTAGTTTGTTACCGTATAATTTTGTAGGGTTGGGTGGGAAGGGTGGGGAGAATACCAACTCAACACATGCATCGCTGGATCCAGAAGCAAGCACAGAAAAAAGTCACTAATAAGAAATTACCATTATTTAGAAAGTATTTGATACAGGACTGAAGTTGCCACATAAATGAACAGATTTACACAGATCTACACTGCTTCTCTCCTCATTTGATTTCATCAGCTTCTCTTGTACCAGTCCAGTGTATCAGCAGTCATCTTAGGGAGGGGCAGGGAAATTAATCTTAGTCAGGACCAACATACAATAAAATATCCCTAGCCAGCTTCACCACCACCCTCAACATCCCGCATACAAGACACTCTTCCCTCCTGATAACCCACTGCCACGAAACCACTCTCTTCACATTAAGCGTCTCCCTTTCTCTCTACTCAGAGAAGCACGTATTACAGGCAGCACCTTTTGAACGTTCTGTTCTTTGACCTATTCATGCCCCACAACCATTCAAATGGGTATGTATGAAACAGAAGATAGGATCCAGACAACTGGAATCAGGCCACTGCTGTAGAAAAGTGCTCCCTTTTGGGGAAAGCCTGTTACTAGGGTCCACAGAATACACCGGACACCTGAACCGAGGAAGAGTCGGCCTCTAGGAAGGAAGTGATGGGGCATTCTCTGCAGCCCTACACATTGCAAAGACGAGAACACACAACAGGTTGGCTCTAAGGACTGCAATAGAACATTCTAGCATTTAATAAGCAATTGGCAATCAAGACTCCTACATTATCTCTGACACTGACTTCTTGCAATGCCATGGCCAACTCATTGAATCTGAGTGCCTCATTTTACCCAGCTGTAAAGAGTCTTATAACACTTCTCTCACAGATGTTATGAAGCTTATGTTTGTGAAGTCCTTTCAGATCTTTGGCTAAAACCTGGATAAAGGAACCTACATTTTCTTCTTCTCTCCCATGGAAACTGACTTCTGGTTCCTGCCTAGATTTTCTGGAGGAGAAAGATTCGATTCGATAACCTATCTGGGTTTACTATGGACTGAACTAGATAATCTGTTAGGGTACATCTACACTGCAAAATTATTTTGAAATAACTAGAGCTATTTCAAAATATCTTAGTCCACTTCTGCACAGCAGGCAGTTATTTCAAAACAGTGTCAAAATACTGTCACACTGGAGGACTTCTTACTCTGACTCCTATAACCCTCATTGTGCAAGGAGTAAGGGAAGTCAGAGGAAGAGTGCTCTATTTCAAAATAAGTGCTGTGTAGATACTCTCAATTTTGAAATAAGCTATTTTGAAATAAGCAACACAATTGACGTAGATCAATTTGGGTCACTTATTTTGAGTTAAGCCCTGCTGTGTAGACGCACCCAAGTTATGCAATGATAAAGTACTTACCTAACTAATTAGTGGCAATGTCTGTCTTGCAAAGTTCAATATTTCAAGCTTTGGTCAGTCTGTTGCAATCTCAAATTCATTTATACACAAAGCTTTTAGCAATCAATTTAAAAAAATTTAAAGTAGAAAAAACCCAATTTAACAAGGAAGAAGAAAACTTTGACTTGCCTGAACATTATATATTTTAACTTTCCACAACAGTTTTCTATACAGAAGGAAGCCATGGAAATTCCATGCAACTGGATAAACAGTGATTTTACACTTTTTAAAGCATATATTATAGTATTTTCAGAGGGGTAGCTGAGTTAGTCTGTAACAGGAAAAACTAAAAAAATAGTCTAGTAGCACTTTAAAACTAAGAAAACATGTAGATGGTCTCATGAGCTTTCGTGGGAAAAACCCTTTTCATCTGAAGAAGTGGGTTTTGCCCACGAAAGCTCATGAGACCATCTACATGTTTTCTTAGACTTTAAAATGTTACTAGACCATTTGTTGTTATTATGGTAGTTGTAAGTCATTAATACAATTTCCGCAGCCTTTCCCAAGGTCACAAATGAACTTCATTATTAATGCTTGTTACCCCAGCCTACTCTCCCAAACTCCCCAAAACTTAATTTGTTTGTTTCTTCCTCTGGCTGTAGCTTGTCTTTTGCGCTGTAAACTCTTTTACAGCAGGGGCTGTAAGGGCCTATACTTTTGTACAATGCTAGCATAATGTGGCCCCAATGTGAATGATGCCCCTTGGCACTACCACAAAATAACTGTTAAGACAACCAAGGCTCTTAACTAAATACCCTTTCTAAGAGGCCAACTAAGCCAGAGATCCCTTAAACTCTGCCCAAAATTTTCAAACCCAGGTGCCTAAAGTTAGATTCCCCAAACCTATCTTTAGGCACCTGAACATGAGCAGCTTGGTTTTTCCAGACATTATGAACATTAGGATGCAAAAGTGAAATCGTTACGGATATACATGCCAGCTCCCCAGGAGTTCCAGCCCCGCTCCTGGGGAACCAGCTGTCACCCCATGATGAAGGCTCTGCAGTACAGAACTTATATATACTGCAAAATGTTACGCTGCAAAGCCTGCAGTGCATGAAACCACCAGGATTTTTAGTGGTTACCTCAGGAATGGGTAAGATTTGATCCGGCCCACACCCCATCCTGTCGCTCCCCCTCCCCTAGGTCAATCAGGGTGAGGGAGTGCTTGAGCGGCCATTAAAGAGAGATTCCAATGCCGCCGAGCTGATCAGCAAGGTTTGTATTTCTACTGGTGGTGCCCATTCACACAAACATTTATTCCGCACATGGGTGGAAAAGATGCGAGGGAACACTGCTTATAGCACTGACAGCAGCTGAGTAATGCATGAGGGTATTAAATAACTTACTTAAGGCATCCTTTCCAGAAATACCACAATGCTGGTTCTACGGGCCTGATGAAGGGACATATATTTTCAGCCTACATTGACATGAAAGCGGCTGAAATTCTGTAACAAGCATAAGAATGCGGGGCTCCGTTTTGTTTGAGACTCTGCCTCTTCAGATGTGCAAGCAAAGCCTTCAGCCAGGGCTGGGTAATTCAGAATAAGACAAGCCCTAAAATGAGAGCCAACGAATTCTAATGCCACGCTGCTTCTCTTGAGAATTTTGGTGGTTTTTTTTTTTTTTTTTTGCGCTTTTAAGCTATTGTGAGGTGAGAGAAACTCTGACTGAGAAATTCCTGATTAAGACTCCTTCTGCTGATCAAGTGCAGTCTTAAAAGGTCTTTGAAGCAGGATGCAGGTAATCAAGTCGTTGAGACAGTGTCCTTTCTGGTTGAAATGGCAAGAAACTGTTTTTTCTTTGTGATCCTGTCTGATATCTGTTTTGTGGGCATTGATCCTTTGGCAAGTATCTGAGACGTTTGTCCAATGTACATAGCAGACGGACACTTTCGGCACATGATTGTATACATTATATTTCTGGATGCGCAGGAATATGTGTTCTTGATCTTATAACTCACTTGGTTAGGTCCAATAATGGTATCAGCAGAGTGAATATGTGGACAAAGCTGGCAACGGGGTTTGTTGCAAGGGAAGGTACCAGGGTTGGTATTAGTGTGGTATGTCCTGTGGTTGTTGGTAAGAATCATCTTGAGGTTAGGTGGTTGTCTATAGGAGACTATGGGTCTGTCTCCCAAAGCCTCTTGGAGTTTGGTATCCTGTTCCAGTATAGGTTGTAGTTTATTGATAATGTGTTGGACAGGTTTAAGTTGGGGGTTGTAGGTGATGACAAGTGGTGTTCTATTGTTGGTTTTCTTGGGTCTGTCTTGAAGTAGTTGGTTTCTAGGTATTTGTCTGGCTCTTTCAATTTGCTTTTTTATTTCTCCGGGTGGGTAGTTGAGCTAGACGAATACCTAGAAACCAACTACTAGTTCAAAGGCCTTTTAAGACTTCACTTGAAAGAGAATCCTCTGAACTGTCATTCATGCTTAAATTCGACACTTTACACTCAAGTTTGAATAAAGACACTAATTATCTTATCCATTACAAAGATAGCTTCCCCAATTATCACCTCTAATATCATTAGCTCACAGACACTTACCTCCCCCCCCATCCCCCTTCTGTTCTGAAATTTGATTTGTCCTTTTCATATGTGTTCATTTTTTTTTAATTGTATCCTTTGGTATATATGGTTGTGACTATTTTCTTCCACTCTTTGATCTGAGGAAGTGGGTCTGGCCCACGAAAGCTCATCACCTAATAAACCATCTTGTTAGTCTTTAAAGTGATACATAGTCCTGTTTTTTGTCCCATTTAGGAAAGCACTTTGGCACACATTCTCTGGCAATGGGTCTACAGCTTGTACCTCCCTAAACCGGGATTCTCTAGTCACCAACATCTGTGGTCCAGCAGGCCCAGAGAGCCCAGGGGCAGGGAGGCCAGTGGTGGGTAGGGGACTCGGGCAGTGCAGGGAGCACCGCGCCAGAGTGCTCAGGTGGTGTGGAAAATCCTGCAATGCAGCCAGGAGCCCTGCGGTTGGGGGCTCTGGCGGCGTAAGGAGCCTCACGGCAGAGGATCTGCTAGCACAAGGAGCTCTGGCAGCTCAGCCAGGAGTCCTGCAGGAGGGGTTCAGGCGGTGCAGGGGCTCCTGTGGCATGGCTAGGAGCCCTGCAGCAGAGAGTTCCAGTGGTTTATTCAGAGTTGCTCCCTGTAGCGATGTGTTACTTAGGGCAGGGAGCAGCTCTGTACGCTCCACAGCCAGGAGCACAACAGTGGCAGTGGCTCAGGCAGCACGGGGAGCCCCGCAGTGCAGAGGCGGGAGCCCTGTGGCAGCCCAGTGTTCGGCAGGGGCTCAGGCAGGACAGGAAGCCTCACAGCATGGCTAGGAGCCTTGAGACAGGGGGCTCAGGCAGCGCAGCTGGGAGTCCCAGGGTCAGGGGTCCAGCCAGGGCCAGCAGCACAGCTGGCTGAAGGCAGTGGGGGCTGGCTGGGGCCAGAAGCAGAGTTGGCAGGTGTCTGGGAGGCCGACGACAGAGGATCTCCCCTGGTCTGGCAAATTCCCTTGTTTGGGACAGACCAGGTCCCAAGGGTCTAACCTGTACTGATAGGCTTTGAGTTAACCATGTGCTTGTTAAACTGGGGCCACAGTTCCCTCTGGCACAAGCTTTCGCTCAAATATAAAAATAGCCCCTTGCCCCACAACCTTGGAGGGGCAGCATCTGAGAATCAGCCACCAGCCACCCAGAGAGAGAGCAGCAGATTCCGGATCGGAAGATTGCTCAGTCTCCGCCTTGCTATCTGCTACACTGTAAACTGAAAAACTAAATTCATCTCCTGCAGCTGAAAAAACTCACAGGTTGATTTGAGACTACACTAGAGACTTACAAAATGTGGAGCCCTCATACTACAGAATGCTTGATTTGTGTTTTTAAGGGATATCATGAACACACACACGTTTAAACTAAAAATGAGAATTAATTTTAATGTGGCTTAACTAAACTAGAAACGCAATACAAGAAAGAAAAATTAGCCCTTGACTCTCGCATTGCTAAGAATTGCAAAACCGGAAATCAACAAAACACCAACTTTTTTCAGCTCTTCTGTGAGCTTTCTGAACTTCCTCCCACAAAACACATCAACATCTGTGCCTTTTCTTTCTCTCACTTGGTAAAGGAGATAAGGAAGTTGAGCTTTCACTAACAAGCCTCACCCTAGTTATGCACAGCAGAGGGCCTGCCTACCACTATATAAAAGATAGCAATGGCTACTAAGTACAGAATTTGCAGCTTCAAATGATATTTCTAAGTACAGGCAGTCCCCGGGTTACGTACAAGATAGGGACTGTAGGTTTGTTCTTAAATTGAATTTGTATGTAAGTCGGAACTGGTACATATTGTAGGGGAAACTCTAGCCAAACATTTCTCCAGAGCTCAGTTTTATTCTCCCACACCTCACTTCCCTCAGTCCTTTATTCTCAAGCTGAGGTGTCTGCTGAGAAAAGCCGCTCCGCGTCTCCCTGGCTCTGCTTTTCTCGCCGCAGAGGACGTGGGCGGCAGGACCGTGGCGTGTCTCGGTGGTCTGCTGGGGGGGGGGGGGGGCGCAGCTAGTACGGGGTTGCCTCACCCTGTTTGTAAGTAGGGATCCGATGTAAGTCAGATCCATGTAACCCGGGGACTGCCTGTATATAAAAGTCTAGTGAATTGTCCTGACAGAAGCCAGTCTTAGCAATAACATTTCATTATGACCGCAATTCAGTGGTATGATCTATTCTCACGTGCATTGAATGCCCAATGGTCAGCTGAATTCTTAAACACGATTAATCACTCCCTTTCATAGCGACTTTTTAGTGAATGTAAAGAAAGGGTGCCACTCTCATTACTGCGTGAGCAAGCAGAAATAAAGGGGAGCAGGATTTCCCCCAAGGAAATTCAACTGATACAAAGAAATGCTTCTCTAGCAGCAGTTCCTTCCACCTGCTGGACACAGGAAAAACTAGAACCTGGCAGTCAAGAAATACAAAATCACAAGTACAGGTACATCATCAAAAGCTCTGTTTGTCATAGCCTTCCAGCAAGGGAAGACAGAAGCACAGAGCTTTTGATGATGTCGCTGTATCTAGGGTTTCAAAGTCAAAATTTGCATGGCTTACATCAAAAGTATTTTTCAGATCAGAATACAATAAATGCAAGTTTATTGTGGAACATACTTCCTAGCTGTGTGATATGTAACCCATTTTATTTAGCAAGGCTCTAGAAGAGTAAAACCTCTCATGGTACATGTTATCTTTTAATGCAAAAAGCACGTTCAAAAAGTCTCCGTTGCCAACAGAGCAACTGCAGGCCTTTGCTGTAGTTGTTGACAGCACTGTTCAGAACAATTACATAGCCAAACCAGTTACACGTACTAATTGTTCTAAGAAATGGATGTAGGTGCTTCTAATGCCGACTTCACCCAAGTACTCAACACCTGCAAAGTTATGGAAGATCTCACACTGCTAAACACCAGAAAGAGCCAGTTTGCAAGCCTTAGCCTAGGGCAGGGGTTTCCAACCCATTTAACAAAGAGCCCACCAGAAATGTCGAAGGGGGGTGGGGAGGAAGAGCTCCTCACCAGAGTTGTTGAGAAAAGAGGGGTAAAGAACAGAAAAACAAGGCAAAAAAAGGACGCTGCCCCTTTAAAAACCATGGGTTAGGCTTTTTGACCACATCAGGCTCCCGCCGTCTTGCTGACACCATTTTGCCAGGCCGGACGGCTCCCCTGCACACGGTGAGCACAGGGAGCCAGGGGCCATTTGTAGGGGTGCATGGGGCAGCTTCACAAGCTGCAGGGGAGGCTTTGCGAGCTGCACTTTCAGGGGTAAAGAGCCGCTGGCAAAGGGAATGAATGTTAAACATAACATGGAGAGGCAATTAGAATCCCAGACAGTGCCCTTTAATTAGGATAGACGCACACGGCGATGGGTTGGATTACAGAAATCCCAAGGGTTGCCTCTGGGTGTGCTGATCAAGCCACTGCTGCCTGCCTTCCTGCCCGCTAAGGCTCCCCACCCTGTCCTGCTGAGCCAGAAGCTCTGGCCTCCCCCAACGAACGCACAGAATTGGGGTTACCACCCCCCTGAAGAGCAACACATATGCTAGATCAGTTCCACTCTGGAAGGGTTCAGCTAGAAGGGCTCAGCACCCAGGAACACAGAGCCCAAAGAGGAGCACAACCCACTTTAAATCCATCTTACCGTGTTTTACACAGAGAAGGGGCATAAGGTCAGCCCCCTTTATCAATGAAAGAAATATGCACAAAGGTTGCTCCCCTCAAGTAATAATTACTTACATTGGGCTTAATAAAAACACTTCTGTTTATCATCAAGTATAAAGAATAGGATTTAAATAATTGCAAGTAAAAACATTTCAAAGTAATTTACGAAGTTAAAACGAACAAAAGACGCCAGCTAGTTCTAATCCACTAAGAAACTTGTTACATGCAAATTCTTATCCCAAACAGCTGTTCTTATCTCAGGTAAAAGCTTTAAGTCAAAACTGATCTTTACTCTAACCTGGAGCTAAGTCTACACAGGCACTTTACAGCACTAACTTTCTAGTTCAGTGGTGTGAAAAAACACTCCCCCCCCCCATTGCCCCCCAACACAGCAAGTCACAGCTCTCTCTCTCTCTCTCTCTCTCTCTCTCTCTCTCTCTCTCTCTCTCTCTCTCTCTCTCTATATATATATACACACACACACACACACACACACACACACACACACGGCTTGACGAACTGCGGCGAAAGCCGCTCGCCAGCCGCGCATGCGCAGGAGCCGCATTGCGCATGTGCGCGCCGCCAGTAAATGGGGCGCCAGGCTGAAATCGTGGGCACAACCCACTTCCTCAGAGGACTCCTGTCATGATCATGAGGGTTAGCCAGCAGCCTGGGGACTAAGGGGTTAACTATGTCCCTTACCTAGCCAGGTGGAATGGCCAATAGGAATGTAGGCAGGAATTTCTAAGTGGGAGAAAGGAATTTGTGGGTTTTCCCTCCCTTGTTCTGGGAGTTCTCTCCTACTATTGAGGGGGACAGACACTGTCTCCCTCCAAGAAAAGACTCTTTCTTCACTTTCTGTAAGTAGGGTAAAGTTCAGATAAAGCCGTTAGATTTTATTGGCTTATGTTTTGGGTATGGGATCTGATGTCTTTTCAAAAGTGCACAGACGTTTGGCTTTTCTTTGTAACTAAGTTCTAGGCCCATAGAGTTTCTCCATGAGTATATTATTTGTTACTTTTCCATCTAGTTATTATGCTTGCAATAGGAATATTGAGGTGACATTAAAAGTTTTCTTTCTTTTATTAACCTGGTATTGATTAATGGTTGTGTCCTGCTTTGTACTTTAGGACTGAGATTTCCCAAGTGATCTCTCCCCTGATTTTTCACATCAATACTTGGGTGGCGGCAGCAGAAGTTTTATTCCCAAAATCTAGGGTTTTAAGATTTTTTGGGGGTGTGGGAGGGAGTTTTATACCAAAGCCTGGTAGATAAGGTTTTGGGGTATTTGCTGGCCCCCACTTCTGCATTTATCATGCCAGAGTGGGGAAGGAGCCAGGACAACTCCTCTCACCTCATTTTTTTCAAGCTACAGCACTGTAACGCACCAGTCTGAGTCCAGGCTACAACACTGGGAGCCCTGTTACTCAGGGAGGTGGTTTCCATAGGGCGCTGGCCGGGCTGTCTTCCAGCACTCATGCCGTGGCCATGCTTTCAGTTTAGAGTGCCGCCACAGCTGGGCTTTCCACGTAAGTGTAGACAAAGGCTCAGTTTACAGCAGTGGTCTCCAGCCTTTACACACCCAAGATCTCTTATTAAATGTCAGGGCAAGCCAAGATCTACCCCATCCCTTCCTCAAGACCCCGCTCCTTCCTTGAGGCCCCGCACTCTGTTCCCCTCCTCTCCATCACTTGCTGTCCCCAGCCCTTACTCACTCCCACTGGGTTGAGACAGGAGGTGCAGGCTCTGGGGTGGGAAGGAGGGATCTGGGGGTGGGAAGGGGAGAGAGGTGCAAGCTCTGGGAGGGAGTTTAGGTGCAGGAGGAGGTGGAGAAGAGGATGCTGGCTCAGGGAGGGGGCTCCAAGCTAAGGAGTGTTGGGGTGCTGAGCAAGCACAGTCTTGTTGCTGTGCGGGTGCAGGAGTTTGGGCGGGGTGCGTAAGGGGCTCAGGGCAGGGAGGCTGGGAGTATGACCGTCTCAGGACACAGATTTGCAGTGTGTGGATGGTGCAGGTGTGGCAGAAAACTGGGGATGTGGGGGTGCAGGAGTTCAGAGATGTGAGTCTCAGGACAGGGGGTTCCCATGTATGATAGGCTCAGGTTTCGGTTTGGGGGGCGGTACAGGAGTCTTCTGATGCTGCAGCCTGATGGGGCGTGGCCCCAATTGGGGGCTTGTTGGCCAGGCTTCATTTTTAAATAAAATATTATATCACCAACAAAATGTTTCAGCATTGTCTTTATTAATGAGAGGGGCAGGGAACCTGTTTTGAGCCAGGGGTCACTGACCCACAGAGAAGTCTGTTGGGGCCACAAAAGAGAGATGCAAAAAAAAAACCAACCCCTCCAAAACACCCCAAGCCTCACTAATGTGGCCCCAACTGAGACCCATCACTCTCCTGACATTCCAGCCCCAGGACAGATTAATTCTTCTGGGGTCAGTGGAATTTGTGGGCCCCTAGAGGTGGGGCCAAAAATGAGGGATCCAGTGTGTGGGACAGGGCTGCTAGTGAGTGGTTTGCACTGCACACCCATCCCATCCTCACTGCGGCGCCGTGCCAGGCTAAAATCTACTCGCCACAGGCAAGTAGATTGCCCTAATTATCGAGCCCTGGGGATAGGGATAGAGGTGCAGAAACTGGGTGAAAAACAGAGTAGAGGAGCAAGCTGGGGGTAGGCCTCTGGCCAGGAGGGAGCGGGCAGGAGCAGGGTGCTGGTGAGGTGTGCGGCACGGGGGCAGGGTGCTGCTGCAGGTCTGGCCAGAGGGTAGGGTGCTGGGGCAGGGTGCTGGTAGGGGTCTGGCCAAGGGGAGGGGACAGGAAAAGCTGCGCGCCAGGTCCAGGGTCTCAGGAAGCATGTGGGATGCTCCTTCCCTCCCCGAACAGCGAGCAAGCTTCCTGAAAAGCTGGGTCTGTCGTGCTGCGAGGGGGCTTCCTTCCCCCTGCTGCCTTCCTGCATAGGGGGAGGGAGAGAACGGGAGGTAGGCGTCCTGGGCCTGCATGCCAGCTCCAACTTCTCAGAAAGCACACGCTCTTCCTCTACTCATCACAACAGCCGGCGTGCTTCCTGAGAAGGTGGAGCTGGCATGCAGTCCAGGGACTGCCCACCTTCCCTCGCCCCCAAAAGGCAGGAAGCACAGGAAAAGAAGTCCCCAGCAGCGTGACAGACCCAGCATTTCAGGAAGCGCGCCGGCTGTTTTGGGGAGGGGAAGAGCAGCCCACGCGCTTCCTGAGATGCCGGACCTTGCTCGCAGCTGCAGGACTTCCCCCCGCATGCCGCAGGAAGCCAGCGCTACCTCCATTTTCACAGGAGGTAACATCAGCATGGGCTCCGTCTCGGGGGTGGAAGGAATGGGGGGCTGGAACACCTTGTGATCGACTGGTTGTGTCCCCGCAATTGACCAGTCGATCGCCATTGACGGGTTGGTGACCATGGCTCTACAGGTTCTTTCAGAAGTCTTTGTTTGCAGGTTTCTTCATGGGTATCCTCTACGGGTGGGCAAGGCAGTTTCCAAGGCCAGCTGAAACCAAAGACTGATCGCTGTCCATTCCTTAAATGGATTTCCCCCCAGGATGGGAACCCCCTGTTTAGCACTACCCACTCCAGTGGAAAAGAACCACACGCATGATGGATTCCAACACCAGGGTCACATGTCTTTCTGGGACCAACCACAGTTTGGGCTTCCAGGACAAAGAAGACTATTCACAAGTTGCTGGCGTGAATACTGAGCCATTGCTTTCCTAAAGTATCACTAATGGCCCTCATTAGCACATTTAGAATTAAAATCAGATTCACACTTCATATGTCTATCTGCCATACAAGAAAGATACATGCATAAAAATAGGGTATACAGATTCAGCAGACAGTAACTTTACAATGGATATGTTACATGATCCATTTTGCATAAAGCATCTTTGAGTTATGCCTATTCATACTCATACGCCAATTTTCATAAAGCACAGGGGGCATGACACACACAATCACTCTTGAGAGAAATATCTAGGTCACTCAGAGTTTAAATCCTTGAAATACTCAAAACATGACTGCATTACAGAAAAAGGCCAACTGCGGTTTCCATTATAACTTGCTGCTGAGTGAGTTCATATTTGGTTATCCTGATATATGTCGGACTAAAGACTGATTTGAGGACACTTAATATTTGAATGATCAGAACCAAACTACGTACACTGAAATGTACACTTGCAGCGAAACAAAAACTACCTAGTTACCCATTTGATAGGTCTCTGTAGAGTTATACAGGTTGGGGCTCCCTGGTCCAGCACCTGTGGCACCTGATCAGTCCCAAATAAGGGAGTCCGCCGGACCAGGGAAGGTCAATTCTTGCCCTCTTCCAGGCTGCCAATTGCCTGCCCCCCTGTGTGACTGCTGGCTTCGGGGAAGACTCCAAGCCTCAGCAGGGCTCCTGGCCCTGCTAATGTCCAGGCCCTGCTAATGTCCGACTCCCGGCTGCCACGACTCTCTGGTCCAGAAGCATCATAGACGTTCAGATCATAGACGTGGTCGTACCAGAGAGTCCTGGTTTGGAGATGTGCACTGGGAAAAATTCTGGTTACGCTGAAGTCAATAAATGCTACTAATTTCAGTACGGTCAGGATTTACAGAGAGACAAAACAACATTCTAGTTGGATACAATTGGTTTTTAGTCTTCAGTTATTGATGCCTTTTATTCTCCACTTCTCAACCTGATCTTGAACAATGTGTTTTATTAAACAAGCACAGTTTGGGATTGTGAGGCCATAAGAAGTCTCAAAACTATTTAACATGTATTCAATTTTCAAGTTTAAGTGAGACCTATGACAATATATACACAAGAAATCAGCTTACATTTAAATAAGGACTAATTATAAAACATGACTTTTCAGGGGCTTAATAGTCTCCTGTAAATCCTGAAATTACCCGTTCAAATTTGAATAAATTTCTTTAACTCAGAACTAATCACAAAGTTTGGTCAACACATGATTTAGTACTAGGGAGATCTCCAGCAGGCACATCTGTTCCACTACGAATATGCTGCTTCAGCATTAGTCCATTCATGTTATAATTAGTGAGTTTAGTAAAGATAACGAGCTGTCAAAATATCACAAAAACCTAGTTTCTTTTGAATTAAGTAAATGGTTTAAAGTTTAGAGTTCACAACGCAAACTACATCTATTTGGCATGTTTTCTGATATTCAAATCTATCAAATCAATTGTGAAAAATGTGATGAGCAGCCATTAGCCGCCTAGATGTATAAAAAGCATTTCATTCGGAGGTCCTTCTATGGTATTCATTGTAGTAAGGTACGTGCACACGCATATTAGATTAGTCTGACAACCATTCACTTTTCTGTATTAAGCTACTAAGATCAGTTCCATTAGTTTAATTCTTCTGGGTGAATCATTGCCAACTGGTTTACGCAAAGTAATGTTCAAAGGCAGAGATGTTACACCCAGAAGTTAAGTCAAGTCACAATTGTTTGCATCATAAGTCAACTGTAGGTTCAGTCCAGAACATTTTTGTAAGACACCCTAAAGAAGAGTTTGTACTAGGGATGTTAAATAGCAGTTAATGGAATAGTCGAGTAACCTCATGAAATTTTATTGGTTACTCGACTATTCTATAGTCCCTGGGAGCGGGGCTGGCAGCCCCTGTATCCGAGTCAGCAGTGTGGGGTTTCAGGTGCGAGCTGGTCTGCGAAGGCAGCCAGTTTAAAAATCATCTCCCCTCAAGGACTGGCTGTCTGTCACCCTGTGATGGTGCTTCTGAGAAAGAGGCAGCAGCGTGGAGTGGCAGCAGTCCAGATCTGGATTTCCAACACTCTGGTCATCTGAAGAAGTGGGCTGTACCCACGAAAGCTCATGATACCATGGACATGTTTTGTTAGTCTTTAAAGTACTACTAGATAATATGCAAAAGTTAATATAAGCTGAAAGGATGACTCATGTATGCTTCCCAGATAAATATAGGGACTGGTTAAACCAGTTCCTCAGAGACAAAGGGACAAACAACCAAGGGAAGGACCATTACCTGCTAAGTAGCCATTCTTTGCATGGAAGGACCCAGGGACAAAAATCTACATTTTTGCAAAAAAAATAAAAAATAAATAAAAAATAAATTTTAAAAAGCCTTGCATTTCCTTTTTTCCACAAGACTGCCTGTGACCTCTCTCTCAGCAGTAAATGATTCTCAAAGGGGGACAGGACTATAAAAAGGGGCAGACACTTCAAAACACTGCACATCCATCCCGTTCTCTGCAACTGAGGTGGACAAAAAGAGGAAACAGCATTGGGTTTTGGGAGAGGAGTGCGGTCAGTAATCTGTTTGTAGGAATGTTACGAGAACTTTTGGTTGAATCAAATATAATGTAAGTGAGACACCAGTAAGCAGTTTACAGGCAGTCCCCGACTTACAAACCGGTTACGTTCTAAACACCTGGTCGTATCTCGATTTGGTCGTAAGTCGGAAATGCCCTTAAACGTGCTGCCCGCGCTGTTCGAAAAACTTGACATACATGGTTCTCAACTTGAAAATATTATAATGGGGTTAATGGGAGGTTGGTCGTAACTCGGTGTCTTCATAAGTCAGGGAGTGGCCGTATATTTTTCTTGTATATCTCATTACTTGTACGCACTTCAAATCGCTCTTTGATACAGTTAATCAACTTGTTTTTAAAATAACAAGCAGTCTTGTGGCACCTTATAGGCTATAACCAAAATATATAGGATCATGAGCTTTCATGGGCAAAACCCACTTCATCAGATGAACTGGAGTGGAAACAACAGAAACCAAGAGACAGATGTAACAGCAGAAGAAGTTTTATTTTTAACTAATCTAGTGCACAACCTGAAATGTTCAGGTAACTCCAACTGGGAAAATAAGTGGTGTGTGTATATTATTCCCTTACAGGAAAAATTGATTTAATATATTTGTAATGTTCAGGAGAGGGCTAGGCAGTCCAGGACATACATTTGGGAGCAGAGAGATCTGGGACTAGGAGTGTTTGGGTTGCCCTGTGATAGTTTTTATGGCTGGTAAGAGCGGAGGTTTGGCATAGGCGGGAGCAACTTACATGCCAGAGGCTGTTTGTCGGCAGTCCAGTTTGGTGGCTACAGCAGCAAGGCTATTGTAAAGGGCACCCCATGTCACAGGCAGGCATAGCAGCCCCCACCAGTCTAGACTCTGCCATGGTATATCACCAGGACAAATAAGAATTGGGATCCATTGCACTAGGCTCACAGGATTTCAGTAAGCAGCGTAGATTATTTAAGCTCTTTTTTTAGAAAAAATATTGATTTAAATGTTCAATTGTGGGAAATTATTAATGGAAGGTCAGACAATTATTCAATGCCAGGAGATGTTGAGATTCAAAGTCAAAGCTTTACGTACAAATTGCCCTCATCACGTGTCAAAATATACAAAATAACCTTAAATCATCAAATCATTCTCCTGTTCACTATTCACTCACTAGTCCGTCTGTCACTGGCCTAATTCAAGTGCGTGAATCATTGGATTTTGACTCAAGCTATCAAGCAGCGTTTTTCTTTCTTTGCCTAACTCACTCGGATTCTCAACGACAAACATTACTGCTGAAACTTAAAAACCAACACACAGTCTGGTAGCAGTTGTATGTGCACTGAAACGGATGTTAATTGACATTCACCAATACAAATCTAATCCTTCGAAGCCCACTCCTGGCCAATATGCATTGCGAGAACATGTTTCATTGTGGATTACACTAATCAGCTTGCATCAGGTACACTGTCCAATAGGGATGTTACATTTAGATTGATTAACCAATCAAACAGTCGATGGGCTTTCCTGCTGGGCTCTTGCTACAGTTCAAAAGCGGAAGCTTCTAAGGGAGTGCGGAGCCAGCAGGGGACTCCCCCGGTTGGCCCTGCGTTCCCTGCAACGACTCAGCCTTCAAAATGTACAAGAGCCATCGGGTCTCTTGTACATGTCAAAAGCAGGATTGTAATAGTGGTGCAAGTGGAGACTGCTTCAGTCTCCATTCACACTGTTTCCTGCTATGCCTCTACCTCTCCTGTCCCCAGCAGAGAGTGGTGAGGGGGAACCGGCTTTTAAACCGGCTCCTCCCAGCACCGGTTCCTGCGATCCCCTCCTTGCTGCCTCTCTCTGATTGAGGCAACAAAGGGGGGAGGGGGCAACTAGTTGCATCACTAGTCGACTAGCCAATAAGCTTATGCTTCTTGGCTGGTCAACTAGTCACTTACATCCCTACTGTCCAATCCAGATGCTTTTTAGACTTTGCAATCTCTCACACTGCTAAAAAAATCAGCTGTGTCCCTAATACTGCTGAGCTGGGACCCAACACCTTTTCTTCTCAGTAAAAAAAATCCAAGCCTAATGACAGCCCTCTTGGGTCCAGAAAGAATGTTGCAAGTGCCTTCAAGTCTCAATGCTACTTACAATATAACCATCACTTTTGTATTACGTGTGGAAAAGCTAAACAAGAGTTGCGCACTAGGAAGACAAATGAGAGAGACTGTGATTAAATAGAGCAATGGCAGGGAGCGATACTCTGCTGTGGAGTCTGCTATTTTGAGTTCTCAAAAAATAGCACAGCGAGTCAAAACCACTAGTTTTGTACACGTACTGGGCTTTGCAAACGTACTGTCCCTCCACTGGTACAGCTCTCTACTGCAAGCTATGGGGTACATGGCAAGCCCAGAAAAGGTAAACACTCATCTTGACTGGCTGTCACAGAGAAAAACTTCAACAACAAACAGTCCTGCAGCACCTTAGAGACTGACAAAACATATAACTGGTATCGTGAGCTTTCGTGGGCACAGCCCACTTCTTCAGATGAAGCGGGTTGTGCCCACAAAAGCTCATGACACTATCCAGTTTTTCCAGTTACAGACTAACTCGGCTACCCTTCTGAAGCTTGTGTCACAGAGAACACAGCACCAGGAGTTGCTGCAACTATTCTAAATGGAAGGTCTTTAGATGCAATCAGTATTCCAGTTTCCCATCAATACAGCCCATCTTACAGGCATAGTACATTAGAAGATATTTTTAACAGTCTGGAGCTACACTCTGAGGAGACAAGAGACTCACATCCATTGCCTTTTGTTCTAGACAACAGGAAAAAAGTCTGGTAAATTCCATTTGCCTACTGGGTAAGCAGATTCAATTAGCGAACCAGCTACCTACAATACTTGAGTACAAAGGGCGTGTTTTGGGTATGACAAATGAAAGATAAGTGCCTCTTCTAGAATGTCTGTAACCGAGTAACTACTCTGAAAATGATTAAGTGAAACCTGAATAAATTAGGGTACACGGAACTTTAAAAAAAAAAGTCTTTGACCCGTTCCAGAGACTGGCAACAGGTTCCATTTGTGAGGCGGGAGCTAGTCATTCTGAATGCCAACTGAAGTCACCCGGCTGGTGGTCTCTTGGGAAATGGGGGATGAAATCAAAACATTCCTATATACCGATACAAGGTCCAAGGAACAGACAATAGTGACGGCTGTATTTCAAAGAAGAAAAAAGTCACAAGTGCCTGGAACGTGGATCAACCAGTTGAAAAAATGCTCTGTAAGCTGAAGGACTTCCTTATAGCAATGAATGGGATACTTCAACCACTCGGAGCAAATATCCATCAGATAACCTAATACAGTAACTAAAGCCACCATCTATACCCAACAACATAAAATAGGAGTGTGGGGGGGGTGTGGGTGTGTCAAGGAAGGCAGGCCAACAATAGGGATGTTAAATAATGTTTAATCAGCTAATTGAGTAGTTGATGGAATTTCCACTGACTACTCGATTGGGCGATAAAGGGGGAACTGCGGAACTGCAGCGGGGTTAGCTCCCATCCCCAGGAGCTAATCCCGCTGTGGCTCTGCCTTTTAAATGTATTAAGAGCTGCCAGGCTTTTAATACATTTAAATGCAGACACACAGTGTATGGGACTGGGTGCAAGTCAGAAATCAGCTGATTCCCGACTCACAACCGGTCCCACACTACACCTCTGACTTCCCTGCCTCCACAGAGACAGTGCTTGGGGGAACCAGCCTTTAAGCCAGCTCCCCCCACCCCCTTGCTGCCTCTCTCTGATAGAAGCAGTGAGGGGGGGCCCCCCGCGGGGAGGAGGAAGCAACTAGTTCAGTCACTACTCGGCTACCCAATAAGCATATGCTTATCAGGTAGATGGCTATTCGACTAGTCACTTACATCCGTAGTCCACAATTGTATTTACGTTTAGAACTTTATTTGTAAACCAGTTACTTAAAGCGTTTTCAAGATTTTAAAGATTTTTTTTTTTAAGCTGAATCAAATGTTTACATCTTCCCATTGCTAAACTAGTGGGTTTCTCTCACTGACATAAGAATGCATAGTAATGCACTTTTCTTATATTTGTGGGGTTTTTCCCAAATGCCCTCTTACCACCTGCAGTCAGTGCTACTAAAACAACCAAATGGACTGGTTCTCACATGTATGCACCTAG
This sequence comes from Pelodiscus sinensis, assembly GCF_052426305.1. Taxonomy (NCBI): domain Eukaryota; kingdom Metazoa; phylum Chordata; order Testudines; family Trionychidae; genus Pelodiscus; species Pelodiscus sinensis. The sequence goes on along the minus strand of NC_143065.1, from coordinate 43,388,685 downwards.
AAGCTCCTCCCTCCCCTTTTCAGTCACAGCTTAATGGACGGAAAGAATTGAACATACACGCAACACAGCTAGGTGGCCAACTTTTCAATCTATCAACACTCAATATGTCTCTTCATTAATGTAGAAGATATTTAGCTGGAATTAAAGTTGCATCCATTGTATTCATCCTTGCATTCTGAAAGTTCACAGAGAACTGCCATATATATGACAGAGTGCAAATTATCATTGCTTTTGCTTTGTTAGGAATGAGGCCCATGGTGTACTGACCACAGGGAGGAAAGAATGCATACCATAATTCATGCTCTAGAGTCTCTAAGTGAAATTACACTATTACAGTGTGAAATGTGAAAGTATTTACAATACTAAGTGATGAGAGACAGCCTGAACAGCTAATTAGCCTGGACTGCAGTCATTGCTGGGAATTTCTGTTCGCCAATTAGAGATTCCAGATGGAAGCTAAATAGATAGGTCACCCAACTGTGCTGAAAGTTGTGTTCTACCAGAGTTAAGGAGGACAACACATTTATTCCACAACTGTTCACTAATTGATTTCTGTCACATTAGTCTTATTAGCGCCTCAATTTTAAAAAGAACAGGCAAGTGCAAACTAAACATACAAGCTGCCATATTCGTGATCCCACAAATGTAACAACTTATAGCAACAAATACTCCCAACTCAGACCTTGTTCCGGTATGCACACGTTGCACTTCAGGACATGCAAGTTACCTGCTCGTTCTCAGAACAGAATGAAAGGAGCGGGTTTTTTTTTCGGTTTTCTCCCACAGATGCTTATGGAAGAGCAGAGGCAGTTCAGTCTCCACGGGGAGACCGAAGTTTTCAAAATCATTTACAGATGTGTTGGGGTTTGTCGGTTTCCTCTCCCCCAAAAGAGATAACTGTTGTTTCTATTCCCCTACCATCCCACGCCCAGCTGATGTTTCCTAGTTACAACAGTGATATCCTTACAAGTACACAAGTTTCAGAGGGGGGGGTAGCCGTGTTACTCTGTAACTGAAAACAGCCAATAGTCCTGCAGCACCTTAGAGACTAACAAAACACGTCGATGGTACCAGGAGCATTCGTGGGCACAACCAGCGAGTAGCAGACGAGGACAGGTTGTGCCCACGAAAGCTCACGATAACATTGACATTTTCTGTTAGTCTCTAAGGTGCTGCAGGACTATTCACTTTCCTCACAAGTAGAGTTTTCCAGGGTTCCAATCCAGCAAAGCACTTAAGCATGCCAGGCGTCCTACTGAAATCAATGGGCACACAAAGACAAGACAATGCTTCAGTGCTCTGGTGAACCAGGGACCAGAACAGGAGCACAATTTGCTACACGCTGTTCTTTAAGACTCCAAATCATCCTAGTCTGCTACACAAATATTTTATAGATTACAACTGACATTCTCTCTAAGCCGCACGGCTGCGCTGGGGCTATTAAGCTCTGTGCAGAGGCTCACGATTGCAGCGGGAAGAGATACCGCTCCCCATGCCCCGAAGCTGCCGCAGGTGGCGTGAGAGGGACCCTTCCCTACCCACGTTAGCAGGGAGCAAGTGTGGCCGGCAGGGAAGCAGTCAAGCCAGCAAGCGCAGCTCCTAGGCAGGGGGGTGGTGGGAGCAGCGCACGGCGTGGGCCAGAAGCGGGACCTGTTACTTGCTTCCAGGATACAGTGCGGTGCCTAAGGACAGGCAGGCACCAGGCAGCTTGCCTTAGCGCGGCTGACCAGGAAGCACCCAGGTACGCCCAAGCCCCAAACCCCTCCCATCGAGATCCACGTCCTGCACCCCAAACCCTGCATCCTTGAGCCCACCCCACAGCCCTCACCCCTTCCTACACTCTAAGCCCCTATTTCAGCAGCCACCAACCAGTAGCTTGGGATCTACTGGTTGGTCTTGAAGCCTCTGACAGGTGATCCTGACTGGGTTGGGCAAGAGGCTATCAAGTGCCAGCACTTCAGCTGCCACGGCCGCTGCCGCCTTTCCCCCACAGCTCCAGCCCTTTGCCTTGGAGCTGTCCCCTCAGGAGCCTCCTGTGTTCTGGGCAGGGGAAGGAGAGGTGGGGAGCTGATGTCAGGGTGCCCCCTCTGCCTCCCTGTGTCCTATCTCCAGAGAGTAGAGAGGAGGCACAACAGGGCTTAGGATGGTGTTTGCTGGCTGCTTTTGAGAGTGGTGCAGGGCCAGAGCAGGGGTGAGCCTGCCTTAGCCCTTATGCACCTCCACCCAGGAGCCACCTGAGGTAAGCAGGGCCCAGCTTGGAGCCCGCATCCCGAAACTCTACCCCAGTCATGAACCCCCTCCTGCACCTCAACCTGGTGGAAGTGAGGGAGGCTGAGGGAGGGAGGGAGGATGGAGTGAGCAGGGGCGGGGCCTCTGAGAAGGGGCACAAAGTAGGTGGGGAAAAAGGGTATTGGGGTGTGAGGTAGATCTTAGATTGCATTTAAATTCAGAAAGTGATCTCATGCTTAAAAAGGCTGGAGACCACTGCCCTACTGCAACCTGCAACACCCTTCTGTATTCTGAAATCCTCACCCCCCCCACTGGAGCACCCTCCTGCACCCCTGGCCCCAGCCCAAAGCCCACACCCCTGCCACAGTCCTCATATCCCTTCACTCCAACCCTCTCTCACAGACCTGAGCCCCCTCCCACACACAGAACCCCTTGGCCCCAACCCCCGCCACATGAATTTCGTGACATGCATCAATACAAAGGTGATGTGCTGCTCAGCACATCACCTTGGTGCACACAATAAAATTCCTTCCGCACGGGGGTAGGAACAATGAAGGGGGAAACTCGGATTACTACCACAAGACATTTTAACTACAAAAGCTGCAGCCTCAAAAACCTTGTGGGTCTTTCTGAGATTAGTTCATTTAATTCCAGAAAGGATCACGATGACGATTTAATCGGAGTTGCTACATAACAAAGACCACAGAATTTTCTGTTGGGCCCAAGTTTTGTTGGTGGTTGGTTTTATTCTGGTTTAACTACCCACTTTTAGTTCTTTAGACTTCCTTATTTAAGTTCCCTTTTCTAAAGCTTAAACAAAAACTGCTTGTTTTTGCCCATTCCTTCCCATGGGGACGCTGAACTTACATATACTACAGGCAACAGTACTTAGTGTCTTAACTATAGTTGCTATTTGAACCAACTTGTGAGTGTTAGGATGACATGTCTCCTCCTGTGCACTGTAGAACAAGCTGTTCCAAGAGGCATTTACTTCTTGTATCCAGAAACACTGGTTCTCGGGATCCTGTCTCGATTTAATTATGTCAGTTTATACGCCAGAAGCTACAGTCCCCCTCCACCCCACATTCTTACTGATGAGAGATTCTAAATACAGAATTAACGTTACAGCCTTACCTAGACTGGTTGGTTTTATCAGCTCATCCAGCAAGTCGTAAAAAGGTAATTTCTGAAGCTTTATGTCTGGGTGGACAGGGTGGAGCGCGGATGTTAGGTGGGGCAGTTCCAGTTCATGTTTAGGTCCCAGAAGAGAAACAGGAAGCAATGGTGACGTTGCAGGGTGGCCATCATAAGTGAGCTGTGGAATGGTAGATGGAGACAAAGTTGCTGGCATGGAAGTTGAGTGTACGCTGGGGAGAGACAAGTCTGCAGGTGTCATGATTTTCTGAGGGAACCTCCGCCTATAGAGTTCTTTAATTTTCATTTGGACAGCAGGGCTGCAGCCGGCTTTTAACAAATGCAGTGCTTTTGTGAGAAGTTCGTGTTTGCGTCCGTGCTTGTTCCTCCCCGCGTAGCCCAGAAGTACTTGCAGCTCAGAAACTCTAAGGCTCATAACCATTTGCTTGAAGACAAACAAAATTCATAAATATTAGTATGATCGTTACCACTTCTGCAGTGTCAATACTTCTGTTCAACTTTCTGACCCAAGTTTATTTAGCACTTAACATTTCTAACCCATCCTTGACGATCGAAAACACAACCTACAGTAGGATCTTGGTTATTGATTACTAGCCTCAATCTAGATCAGGGTTTCCCAACCTATGAGTCCGGACCCAAATATGGGTCGGCATTACATTTCAAAAGGGTGGCCAAGTGTCTCCCCAGGTGTGTCTTAAGGAGCCAGTCACACTTTTTTTGAATTGCCCTGGTCACCAAGTCTTCCTGAATTGTCAAAATGGGTCCCCATCTGGAAAAGGCTGGGAACCGTAAAATCTCGAGTATAATGCGCACCCTGACTTTTGAATCTTAGCATAATAAAAAACTGAACTCCTATATATAATGCGCACCCCATTGTACGTGGAGCTTAACTCAGACTTTTTTCTTTAAAAAGGCCAGGAGCCGACCCCGCCAGCACCACGCCCAGCCTCGCCTGCTTCCCGGAGGCAGCCCCGGGCTGCAGGACAGCGGGAGGGAGGAACGCGCTGCTCCCACCTGCAGGCTCGCCCGGGAAAAGCGCGCAGCCCAGGGAGCCAGCGGCGGAGTTTGAAACTTGCTCCCCGCCTCCCTGGACAGCTGCCTGTGCACCGCACCAAGCTCACATCTGCCACGGGGACCCCCGGTCGCAGTCTGAAGGAGCACCAGGCAGGCAGTGAGCCAGGGCACTGCAGCCTGGCAGCACCACTGGCTCCTCACCTTGTCTGGGAGTCTGGCGGGGCGGCGGCCGCTGCGCCGCACTGCAGCGGGAAAGTTTCTGGGCGGAGGGGAGGGGGAGTTCCCCGGCCTGAGGCTACTTACAGATTCGTTGGCTTCTGCCAAAATAAAACTTTAAAATACAGCACCTATGTATAATGCGCACCTCAACTTTGATGCTAAATAACCTGGGAAAAAAGTGCGCATTATACCTGAGATTTTACGGTAGGTGTAGAAAATCCGTAACAGACTTTGTGCTTTAAAGGTACTAAACTAAGGGGGATCCAAGAGCTTCATGTCTGGAGTGAAAATTTTAGGAGAAAGCAAACCAGCTTTGAAAAAATGGGCAGAGGAAGGCGGGAGGAAGATTTGTAAAGTAAGATACCAGCGCATTATTCGTAGGTTTAATTTTTCTTTGAATTATACATTTCGGCAAATGCAGTTATGGTCTAATAATTTTTGTTCCTCTAATACAACCAGAATGTTTGTGAATACTTGGAGTGCAGGACATATGTTTTAAAATACCATTCTGAATTTGCTTGTGCTACATAGAAATTTACAGTAGTGTTTTACAACAAAAAGACAGCTGACAGAGCATAAATCTGTTCATAAAAAAAAAAAGAATGAGAAGAAAATTCAGAGCCTATTAACTGACAATTACCAACTATCACAATGGACTATGTTAATAAAATAACTTCTACAAAGTTTGTGTATTTAATATGGATATTTGGAAGACTATTTTGTATCCACAGTCTTACTTGATTCCTAGTCCCAGGGTTTTACACTGTTTCTACCACCAGAATACTTGAGCATAGTCAAAATGATAAAAAGTCAGTAGAAATTACTAAATCAGTCACAGTGATTTCATAGAATCATAGAATAATAGGACTGGAAGGGACCTCCAGCCCCCCGCCCTCAAGGCAGGATCAAGCGCCGTCTACACCATCCCTGACAGATGTCTATCTAACCTGTTTTAAATATCTCCAGAGAGGGAGATTCCACCACCTCCCTTGGCAATTTATTCCAATATTTGACCACCCTGACAGTTAGGAATTTTTTCCTAATGTCCAATCTAAACCTCCCCTGCTGCACTTTAAGCCCATTACTCCTTGTCCTGTCCTCAGAAACCAAGAGGAACAAATTTTCGCCTTCCTCCTTGTGACACCCTTTTAGATATTTGAAAACCGCTATCATGTCCCCCCTTAATCTTCTTTTTTCCAAACTAAACAAGCCCAGTTCAACCATCACTGTCTCTCACCTCTTTCCCCACTTCTGCTAGTCAATTTTCAACCCCATGTCAGTTCTACCTGTTCCCCACATCCCTACTAAAAAGACTGAGCACTTAAGTAAAGGTAAAAAAAACCCAAAGCTTCCTTAGCTGCCATAGTTAGTAAGTATACTCTCAATCTCAACTTGAAAAAAAATCTTACAACATTTTATCAAGGTAACTTCAAATACTAGGCTTTTTAAAAATACATTCTATTTAGGCTGTTTACTTTAAGTGGCTCCTCTAAACAGGAATGAATAACCGTTAACTTTAAAAAACAGCATAACAGTACACCATTAAGTGTTTAAAGGACATATCGCCTTGGCTTGCCTCAAGATCCATTTTTTTCCTTAGACATCTATATCCAAAGCATTGCCTGGGGGAGAGAGTTTTTTTGGGGAGGGTGTTTTTACATGCAAAAGAAAACCTCCAATGAGGCAGATAAAAAGGCAGCCACAAGAGCCAAAGTATTTGACAATGTTTACGTTTAGTGACACTGTCATTTTAAAAACAGCGTGACAGAAGTGAAATCAAGTGGCAAAAGAGGAACTCCAGAGTGTGCCTTGGGGGCAGACAGAGGGGGAGGGGAATAGCTGCAGACTTAGGTGGTTTTATTTCCGAGTTTCATGTAGCATGGATAGGCCCTACCAAATTCACGGCTGTGAAACACACATCATGGTCTGCGAAATCTCATTTTCCCTGTGAAATCTGGCTATTGTAGGGGAGGCTCAGAGTGCCCTCACACTAGCTCCTATCATAGGCTGGCCTCCAGCTGCTAATCCCCAGCCGGGGAGGAGGAGACACAGGACTTCCTTTTCCCCTGCAGAGGCCGCTCCCAATACCAGATCAGATCCACTTCCAAGAATCTCACCAATCTGTAGGAAACTCCACCATAGCCCCATGTCAGTCCCCAGTCCGGCAGCAGGGAAAACCCGGACATATAACAACCCATCCCCCAAACCCTGTGACCCTCACTTCTATACTGCTGCTGGCACTGGTACTGACTTTACACCTCGGCATCTAGCCAGCAGCCACTGCGCTCTGGCTGCCCGCTGCTTAATGGCTGCACTCCTGCCAGCAGCAGAGCAGAAGAATTAAGGGAGGTAATCCCACAACCCCCTCTATAATAGTGCTGCACTGTCCTCTCCCAACCTTCTTTTGGATCAGGACCCTCACAATTACAACACCATGAAATTTCAGATGTAAATATCTGAAACTATGAAACTGACCATTTAAAAATCCTCTGGCCTGCAACTGACCAAAATGAACAGTGAATTTCCTAGGGCTCTAGGAATTGACTATCACTGTTGGCTGAATCTCAGTACTATGAATTTTTCAGATGCCATTTCCAATCTAAAATTAGCAACTCGCTTCTATTTTCCTTTTCACACACACACACAAAAACATATACCAGCCTCTTCTTTTCATTTATGATTGTATCCTTTGGTCCCCTTACTCTTGCATAGTCTCTCCTCCTGTTTCCAAAGATGGCCTGTTTCACTGCTTTTAGGGAACCAAGAAGATTTTTGTGAGCTAAGTGAAACTGAGAATCCTCTGTGAATACAGTACTTCCCTACTAATAGCAACAAAGTCCTAAACAAGGCTCAGGTCAGTTTCTCTTTGGAATCTCCCCAATGTCTGGGGAAGAGTTCTATTCAGAATGGCATCAGACCAATGTGTCACCACTCTGAAGGATTTGCCTGCAGGGATCATGCAAGGGATCATGGGAAATTACATGCCCACAGACCCAAAATGACCAGAAGTGTCCCCTCGCTTTTCCTTGTACACAATTTTCTAAAATCTCACCTTTATTTCAGTATTTCTGATGTCAATTTACAAATGACACATTTCAAGGTAATATTCATTGAATCTGAAATAATTGCTATAATTTGTGGGCAGGTAGCAACAAACATCTGAGTTTCCACAGTCATGGAAATTGCTGCGGAGTCCACTCCTTGCCACCATTTGCTGCCTGAAAATACTACAGAATCTGAGATTCCTTTTAAAAAAAGGATGTTGCCACTAGTGGTTACAAAGACCCTTAAGAGGCAAAATTAGCATAAAATGATGCTTTGATGTGTTCCCTAACTCAGTGTTTCATAATTTTATTTGGCCACGGAACCCTTTCAAACTCGAAAGAATTTTGCGGAACCCCTAACAGTTTGATATATGGAGCTGCAAAAGTAGACCACAAATAAGTAAGGAGAATAATAAACAAATGCTAAACAAGGTCATGAGACTTCGTCCGACGCAGCACTAGTCTATATGTATTCAGTCACCCACGTGATCCACTCTCCCCGAGAGCGAGTCCGGGGATTTATGGTGGTATACAACAGGCGATCGCACCACTGACTGACTGTGCACGTAACGCTGAGTAGTGACATCATCGTCTCCACTCTCTCGCTAAGCTGGCATTACACAGGGACATGTATTCATGAATGCTTAAATATTAATTATTCTTTTTTTTAAATAATAAAATGTTATTGTAATGGAGCACCATTTGGGAAACACTGCCCTAATTCTTCACACCAGTAAAACAATCGTTCTGATATGTATATGGCCTCATGCACTTAATGAGTTAATTCTGAAACCTAAATGACGACATTACAGAGAACTCTCACTACTTGTAGTTTTCAGCAGAAACATATTTATCCCACAAGCCCAACCATTTTCCCCATCTCCCTAGATGTCAAGAGTCTGAAATGTTCCTACCCAGCCGCTAAAACCTCCAGCTTCCTGCATGAAATCGCCTACAATGTGGGTAGGTGTTGTCAATGTAAGAGTCTGTGGTGAACTAAAACATAATATTTAAAAAATAAAACAGCTACAGTACCAATTATATAATTTACTTTAATATTTAAATACCTTCATTTTAATGTAAATAGGAGTTGTCCCAGAATTTCTATTAACATAAGAAGGGCCATACTGAGTCAGACGAACGCTCCACTTAGCCCAGTATCTTGTCTTCTGAAAGTGGCTGGAGCCAGATGCTTCAAGATGAAATTAACAAAACCGGGCAATTATTGAGTGATCAATCGCCCATCATCCAGTCCCAGCTTCTGGCAGTCAGGTTTAGGGACACCCAGACCATAGGGCTCCCACAGACAAATAGGATCCAAGCGCCATACTGCAGAAATTAGGATGCGCTTGGTGCAGAGCACACATAGTTTGGGCACAGTTGAGAGATCTATTAGCATCTTTTACATATGCAGCTACCCCGTACACCTTTTCGAGCCAAAGGGTATTTCTATATATGGATTTACTTATGCAGAGCAGATGAGCTATTTCATAAGAAGAGAGGGTGTTTTGGAGCATTTCAGTCACTCACAATATAGTGTTGACAACTGAGAGGGAAAGTGACATTTAAGTACATCTGAGACACTGAAATAAAACATTTAAACCTTCCTTGTGTTTGAAGAGGCCCATTTGTTAAGCTCAAGGCATTAAACAACTTCTACAACCATTTCCTCAGGGGCTAGAACACCTCATACTTCTGCGATAGAAAAGTAGCCGTGTTAGTCTGGTGTAGCTGAAACAAAATACAGGACTATGTAGCACTTTAAAGACTAACAAGATGGTTTATTAGGTGATGAGCTTTCATGGGCCAGACCCACTTCCTCAGATCAAATAGTGGAAGAAAATAGTCACAACCATACATACCAAAGGATACAATTAAAAAAAATGAACACATATGAAATATATGGTTGTGACTATTTTCTTCCACTATTTGATCTGAGGAAGTGGGTCTGGCCCACGAAAGCTCCTCATCTAATAAACCATCTTGTTAGTCTTTAAAGTGCTACATAGTCCTGTATTTTGTTTCATACTTCTGCAGTTCTCTTGCTTTGGTAAGAATCTACAGATTCAGTTCTTGGAAACATCGGGGAAACCCAGCTTGGATAAGGAAGTTTTCCAGCTACAGAAACACCCCCACAAATAGGTGTTTTCCCCTTAAAGGTTAAACACACAAAATTTCCAACAAGTATTGCTATGTTGAAAGTATAATCCATAGCATAAACAACATTCACTAACCAAAATAAATATTCTTTACTGACGTCCTGTCCTGAAATGCCTGTTTCTGAGCCTTGTTTTTAAAAAGGTCCAGTTCCTATATTATGCTTGCAACATCAAGAAGTTAAAAGTCACATTGATTACACTTGTTTAAGGGGACACCAACTTGAAACTATTTTAAAGCTGATTTTTGAAAGATTAGATTTCAGGTATTTCCTTGATGATTTTAGGACTATGTAGCACTTCAAGGAGATGAGGGATGGAATAAGCTATACCAGAAAACCTCAACTTTGCCAATATAAATGGCATCCACACTAGCAGCCCTTTACTAGTGTAGTATACCAGTACTCCTTTCCTAGAAAAGCAGTCCTAGTGTAACTATGGCCTAACTATAAGGAAAAAACTGACACTACACCCATGCTGTCGTCCATACAAAGTAAACAATCGAAAATAAATAATTCTCTGATTTTTCCAGCCTCATCTACATTTACATTTGTTGCTGATACAGCTCCACAGGACAGATATGTTTTAATATAGTGGCTATCGTAAAGCACAGTATAAACAGCTAAGTGCCCAGGACAGGTGAAGAGCTGTTCAAAATGAGTATCAGGGTAAGATTAAAAAAAACACAATCATTGTAAGGAAAGCATGTTTATTTTGACTCAGTAGCCATGACCTTCTAATACTAAAGGCTAGCTCTGATGTGTAAATATAAATCTGATATTTCTTGTTTGGCTACATAACACAAATATATGCTCCAGTATAATACTGCAGCACATTAGTCATGAAGGAGAAGGATCTTCTATATAAAAATCTTACCTAGGTCTTCCGGAGTTGCCTCTCATGGTTCATTTTTCACTTTAGGACACAGATGCACTGATGGCTTTGGGCAAGTCATTTAATTTCTGTATCCCAGGGTGAGTGATAGGCAGACTAACACACTTTGAAAAGGGCACTCTACAAGTATTATTCAAAACAGCCTCCCTCCTAACTAGGGATGGAAGCAAGTAGTCGACTAACCAAGAAACCTAGACTTATCAGTTAGTCGAGTCGACTACTCGCATTTCTTCCCCTGTTGCCTCTGTATCAGCCTGTCCAGCTCTTACTACATTCAAACTGCAGGGCCACAGTGGGGGTAGCTCCCGGACCCAGCACGAGCCGGGACTGAGTGCCTTTCCTTATCGACTGATCATGTAATCAATAAAAGTTCTATTGACTACACCATTAGTGAAATACCTGCTTCTTACATCCCTACTCCTTACAGGAAAGGATGTTCTTCCATTTGTGCTGCCTCCAGCTGTCTTCCCAAATCTCTTCCAAAAAATACCTACTTTTAAATTAAGCCAACATTTTAGCAAAGACTGGAAGTAAAGTAAAGGTTGTACAAGTACCAAAAACAGAAAGATAAAATCTAGGTGCAACTAAAGTCTAGAGCCATGGTCACCAACCAGTAGATCGCGATCTACTGGTAGATCTCGGAGGCTCTAAGAGTAGCTCTTGAGCCCTCTCTGAACTGCGTGCCTGCACAGTACATTTACATTAGATTTCCTCATTTGAGGATCAGCTACTCACTGAGCAACAGCACAGGTGAGTAGCTGCGAGGAATGGTGGGAATTTTTTTTAAAGTAGCAGTATAAGGATTGGGGATAGCAAGTGATGGAAAAAAGGAGAATAGGGAGGACAGGGCTTCAAGGAAGGGGCGGGGCGGTAGATCTTGGCTTGGTCTGTCATTTAAAAAGTGATCTTGGGTGTAAAAAGGTTGGAGACCACTGGTCTAGAGCAAGGGAAAGGAGACTTTTGCCTGAAGCTCCCACACCGGCCAATACTTGCTCATTTCACCCTGGGCATTTACTTATATTTTTTTTCCACAAAACAAAACTGCTTCAGATATCCCCAATATGAGCTACCCAGATGGGAATCAGACCACAAGCCTATTACCACACCAAGTTAAATCTCAAGAACAACCAAATAAGAGAGTTTGAGGAATAGGTCTGTGTCAAAGTGTGAATTCCACTGTGTTTTGTGAAGGCCATTTTTGACCGTAACCTTTCTTGGGGATTAGAGCATCTGTTTTGTAGCAGAGGTTTACGCTGAGAAGATGGACTATGTCTGAGAAACTAGGATAGATCAATTGAGCGCTAGCAACATCAAACTCTTCCATATTGGAACAACAGGTTTCTTATCAGGAAGAGACCATTGGCTTTGACGGTCTCTACACAGAAAGCAAGGGAAAGAGAAGGCGAGGCGGCTGCAGCTTGGACCTCCTCCATACTTGCAGCATCTGGACAAGAAGAACAAACTTCTAATGTACAGCAGAACCAGAGCTAGCCTATAGCACTGTGCTGTAGCACAGATACTACTCAAGCTTACACACACTGCCGAGACAAGTGCCGTACCCCCCGGGTTGAAAACAGCACTTCGTCACAACCAAGGAGACATAGAAGCACACAAGATTCAGCAGTTGGGGCCTATAATGACAGATCAGAGTCTGTCAAGAGAGCATGACAGAGCCAGGCACTGACACCAGTTAGCAAAACACTACTAACATCACAAGTAGGGATGTAAGTGACTAATCAACTACCCAATAAGCCCAGGCTTATCATTACTCGACTAGTTGCTTCCCTCTCTTTCCTGCCTCTGGGAGGCAGGGGCACAGTGGGGACCCAAGCAGTCCCCGCTCACGCAGGGTCCCCGCTTCTCCACATGCGGCTCTTGTACATTTCAAAGACAGAGGCACAGTGGGATAGCGAGTGCACCTCTCCCCTTATTGACTAATCGAGTAGTTGATGGAAATTCCATGAACTACTCGATCAGCTGATTAATTGAACATCCCGTGTCACAAGACACTTTCTTCAAAGCAAAAGCATACCTCTTGCTGACACAGTTAATATACTATTAATACTTCCAACAACTCTGGGTGTTTACAGAAAGGGTTCTTTCCTAAAAGTGGTTATTATGTGAAAGACACACCCCAGCAACTGAGTACGTCTACATCCCCAGTAGTTGGTCAAGTAGCACACTTCGAAAAGTCAGGAAGGACAAATTAGTCCAGGATGTTGACTAGAAGGTTGTTACCCTGCTCTGGAATGTTACTACACTGGCAGAGACTTTTAACTATGCATTTAGATCAGACCACACTTTTTGCCTAAAGCCACACAAAGGCCTTTCTGACGCTCCACCCATTATTCTAAAAGGTCTTCCTCAGTACCAAGGAAGCTGAGAATTTTATTCATCTTTTAAAGGATATAATTTTTTTTTTTTTTAAAGAGAGGGAAAGAAGATAAAGAAAGGAGAGAGTGGAAGTTAGGAGGAAAACTATAATCTTTGAGATTAGCTAAACGTCACAGGGAAATAAATAGCAGGGAAAAAAAAGAATAAAAAATGGAAGTGGGAAAAGGAATGCTAACAGCATCCTAGGAAATGCAATTTTTTTCTTCTAAATATATAACTGACAGAAATCAGACAAAGTCCCAACAACATGTAAATGAATTTTAGAATCTCAGACTATGCCAGTAGTAAGAACTAGAAGCTGAGGAACAAAATACACTGTCCACTGTTGGAAGTCAGGACACTGGGCGAGAAGGACCTTTGGTCTGACCCAGCGTGGCCATTCTGATGTTCTTATATAGAGCCCAACTGTTTCTGCCCCCTGCTGTAACCCACTAGGCCTCACCCCCCCTCCCCTTCCAGAATCAAGAGCGAGCCCAGGAGTCTTCACGGGGTCTGTCTCTCTGCAGAGTTAGCAACAAAGTAAGAATAGACATTACAATGTTAAGGCTAACCAGTGTCCCTTAAGTGACTTGCCACAAGATGTCAGAATATGTTGGTGTTAGAGCTGAGTGGGTCTAATATTTATTTATTTTTCTTTCTTTTATATAGGAATTAGATACAGTGCGCCTGTCAGCTAACTGCTAAGTTGTCTGCCAAAAAAAAAAAAAAAAAAAAAAAAAAAGTAGAGTTTTCCAGTGCCTTAGAAGCCTCTTGATAAAGATTATTTGTGTAGGGTGGCAGACCAATGGGGTTGGTTCCCCACCTCCCCTTTTGGTGTTTGACTTGTACTGAGCATGCTCAGTAACACTGCTAAAGCCTGACTTCAGTCCACCCTTTCCACGCTTTCACTCCCTCCTCCCCCATCATGGCATGCACAGGTTGCTCCTCCCCACCAAAATCTGAAATGGCACCCCATCACTATGAAAAACATAGTAAGGGTTAAATCACAGTACAGAAAAGGGTCCCCACTGATCACACTATACCTGCATCTAGACACATTAACACACTGTTTCACTGCCGGATGGCTCTTTGACACTAGGAGCAAGAGTCTCTGTGCAAGTTCCAGTAAAGTCTTAGGATTGCTGGTGATGAGGCTTTAAACCATACGTGACTAAAATTTGTTCATCCCTTCAGGATTTTACAAACGAAACCTCTGGAATTCCAGGATCACAGTAAGCTTTATGATTATATTAGCAAGGACGTCAGAAAGAATAAAATAGTCCTTCTTTGTTATGGTGTCACATAGGGATGTTAAAGACTAGATGACAGGATAGTTGACTAGTCACTCCCCCACCCCTTGCTGCCTCTATCAGATACAGCGGACAAGGAGGGTGAGGGAGGGTAGGAGGAGGGTACTTCAAAGCAGCAGCACCCCACAGAGCCGAGTTGCGAGCTCTGTGTGGCGCTGCCACTTTGAAACACGTTTCAAAGGGGCAGTGCCGTGTGGAGCTTGGGGTCAGCTGGGGAATCCCCAGATGATCCTGGTCTTCATGCAGTGCTACCCCTTTGAAATGCTGTGGAGGTGTTTCAAAGAGACAGCACCACCCTACTGACTAAGCAAATAGTCGATGCCAAAATGCATCAACTATTCAATTAGTGAATTACACGCTACTTAACGTCCTTCGTGTCACATTCCCTAATCTTAAATCTCATTTGTAAGTCTAGCATGCTGTCAAGATAGGACTATATAAATTGTAATCAGCCAACTGAAAATTTGCATGGTTAGAGGAAGACCAAAAAAATTCATGGAAACCTCAAGCCCTTCCATGTCAGGTTGTCATTTCCTGAATCTGTCTAATGCATACAGAACATTAAAAGGCTAAAATTACAGTAATTCAATATGGAAGGAAGGCAAAAGCAGGAAGTACAATAATAAACATATAACGTTTATGGAAGATACTGCTATTTATAATGAAAAACTCAGCTCCTTCCTGGTGTTCCCCAAGCAATGTTTTCCCAGGGTGGTGTAAAAAGAAAAAAAAAATGTATGAAATAATAGGTAAGTGCCAATTAGTAGAGCCCTGTGAGGATGTAAAATGTTACATCTGCAAAAATGCTGAGGATCTCTGTATCCACATCTGCAGATATCCATGGACATAAAGCTGATATCCACAGATTTACCCATTAGGTGTCCCTGTAACACACAGGTAAGGATAGATCAGCCTTCTTTTATGTATTTATGCCCTGGCTAGAACAGTTTATAATTGTTCACTGTGAACAAATACATTCAATGACTGGTCCAATTTGCAATTTAAAAGTTTCATATAATTTTATTGTAAAAAAAATTCATTATCCAATTGATTTCAACATACTGCAACTGACAGGAAAAAATTAAACTAGAATTGACCCAGTGTGCTAGTTTCTTCTTCTAAGTCAGTAACATTAAGCAGCTGACATGTAACACTACATAGGTATTGGTTCTGATTTGCCAACACAATGCTTCTTGCTTTAATGGCAGAAGTATGATATACAGCTTCAAAACGCAAATGCCATTTACCTTAATACCACCACTGAAAACCTTTTAATACATTCGTTTAAAAAAATTGTTTTAGCACTTCAGAGTTATCAACAATTCTGTTTGGGCATCTAAGATTAGAAAAAAAAATCTTTCTTGCACAGCAGCTTACTGATTTATTATAGATAATCTCCCATCATTTTGTTTTCAAGTCTCAGAACTGAGTTGCATTTGATGTCTAGAACCTGTGGTCTTAATTATAATGGACCCAGCAGCTACAGAGAATTCCAAGATGTCACAGACAGGAGTACATCAGTGTCAATATATTACTGGAGTGTGGATAGTAACAAAATAGTCTCTAAACCACTTTTCTGCAGTTTGGTCAACAAACTTAACAAAACCCCCAGATTAAACACATGAAAATACCCATCTTATCTGTAGGTGGTTTAAAGCCAAGATTTTTCAAGCATTACTAGGAATGTTAGATATCGGATAATTAAATAGTCGAGTAACCGCACGAATTCTTATTGGTTACTCAACTATTCTATAGTCCCCAAGGGCGGGGCTGGCAACCAGTGCGCTCTGGCCTCACTCCTGGGGAGCCCCCCTGAGCTGCTGCCTCTGTGTCGGGTGGAAGCCGGTCCATGAGGGGAGCCAGTTTAAAAACCAGCTCCTCACACAGACTGGCTACCTGCTCTGATACAGAAGCAGCAGAGTGGGGTAGCAGCCCCGTCTGTGGGGGGGTCCGAGCTTCCATCAGACAGAGGCTGCTCCGCCTCCCCTGTCCGTGAGGAGCTCAGCCCTTCCATGGGTGGGGGGGACAACACTGTGGGATTGGTGGGTACCGGCTCCTGCTCCCCCTTTGATGGCTCTGATGCTTAGGCTTATCAGTTCATCATACAATCAAGGATGACATGTTGATATCCCTAAGCATTACTAGCAATTTCTGGTTATCCAAATGCCCAGCTTGAGAAACCTGAGACGGGACACTCCTCTTGTGAGTGCCTGCTAGTGGCTGGGTGCAGACTGCAATCTTTTTCCTGCTCCTGCCGCCCCCTCCCTCCCCTTGCAGGTTGACAAACTTACTAGGTAAGTCTTCCGTGGCTCAGCCTCTCAGCCAAATCACACAGCCAGCAATGGATCCCTTCCGGAGTAGCAACGAGTTCTGCTATCAGCCGCCACCCAGGTCTTTGGCCTCATCTCTGGGCCCTTTATAGCCAGCCCCTTGGCTCACGCTTCTGAAGCAGCTCTGTTCCCTTCTTAGGGCCTAGGCCACTTGGCAGAGGGGGAAACTCAGGCCAACCCACCAATCTAGATTCCAACCCAGGAACCCTATGCACAGCAGCTATATGCTGCTCCCTTTCATGGTTGCTGCTGCATTCCCTTGGCCTCTTCCCTCCTGGCCCCTTTTCCTTCAGGTTACAGCTCTCAGGTCCTCTCAACTCTCAGATTTAGCATATGTAGTCAGTCAAGCTCCCTGTGCCTGAGTGGAGCCCCCTTCCTTGCCCTGCTTATCCCAGCTAGGAACAACCTGCTACAGTCTGGCAGCTCCTCTTATCTAAACTTGCCGAGCTCCGGCCGATTACCTGCTTCCTTGGGGCCTCTCTCCTCTGCTGCTCTTTTCCAGGATAGGGTTGAAGCAGCAGGGGGCTGGCAAAGGCCTGTCATACCCCAACATCCAAGGGCTTGGTTTTCAGAACGCACCAAGCACTTTGAATTTGAAAAACAGACGCCTTTACAGTGCCTCGCAAGTCAGCAGTCATCTGAAAATCCTGGCCTCCAATCTGTTCGGCCTAAGGTAGGAAATACTCACCTGATCCTAAATGATCTTCAGGGAAGAGGCAAATAAAGGGGAATGACTGTTTCTATTGCCATCTGACTGGCGTGGTAAGGAAAAGGTGCTCTGACAGCCTGTCTGGAATCGCTTCTCGCTGACAGACACGGTCAATAGTGCTCAAAGAGCAGCTCTGTTATGGTCAGTTGTTGGAAGCCAGCCCATTTTTAAAAGCTCCCTTTACGGTAGAAAACGGTTTCTAAGATGTTGAGGAAATAGGTGGGTGAACGGCTTCTAACCAGCCTCAGCTTCTCTTACCAGCGAAGTCCTTAGACACTGCAACAGAACCTCTGTGCAGCAGCATTTTACTCCAACCGTGAGTATGCCAAGGAGGCCCTAAAACTTGCCACTACTACTGTCATGCTTCTGTATCCAATCCATTTGATGCGATCGCACAATATACAATAACCAGGAAGCAGCAAGTTCTGTCAGCTCACAGTTGACATCTGCGGAACAATCAGTGCCAACAGCATACAAGGAATAAACATGCTGTGCTTGAAAACAGACACAAGTCTATATACTCAGAGAATCATAGAGCTGGAAGAGACCTCTGGAGTCATTGAGTCCAGCCCCCTGCCCCAGGCAGGACCAATCCCAACTAAAGCAACCCAGCCAGGGCTTTGTCAAGCCAGGACTTAAAAACCTCTAGAGATGGAGATTCCACCCCCTCCCTAGGGAACCCATCCCAGCGCTTCCCCACCCGCCTAGGAAACAGTCCAACCTAGACCTCTCCCACTGTAACTTGTACACTGCATTGGATACAGAGTTTAGGGCAGCGGTGGGGAACCTCAGGCCCGGATGTGGCCCCACGATTGCCTAGATCTGGTCCCAGAGGCTCAGAGCCCCCCCACCAGCATTGGAGAGCACATGCTTGTGCTCTAGTGCTTCTGCTGCCCCCTCGGGGGCTGGAGCACACAAAATCTACTAGGCTGGGCCCCCTTACGCTCTGGTGTGCAAGGGGAATGTGGAGAGTGTCTTTCTCCTTCTCAGGGGCCACAGTGAGGGGGTCCCCCCCCCCCGATTCTCACTTGTGTGGCCCCGACTGATTTTTCTGTGGGTCAGTGGCCCCCGACCCAAAAAAGGTTCCCCACCCGGCTTAGAAATCAGTGCTCACACACAGTAGTACAAGCCTCAGCCTAAAGCAATTCCAGTTTTCCCAAGTTCACTCAAGATAGCAGTACTTGGATCATACAGAGCTATTTTCCTGGGCCTAGGAGATCATATCTAAGTAACCTGACATAAGAGCTATTTAGGGACATCTTCCATCTGTTGAAGACAAAACTAGTGGCAAGCCCTCTGAGAACAAATATCTACATCCATTTAAGAGCAAGGAAGACATATGATAATGTGATAAAATACATGTTCTTTCCCAACTATCTGCCATTACTATCTGCCAAAAGTTTAGGACTCCGAGTCCTGTCTCCCAATAACTTTAAAGGTGCTCCGTGATTTAAAGATGTTCTGCAATTTTCAGTGCTATCTGAGGGATCTGCTATGCCATTGAACCCTAAAATCACTACATAGCCATATTGAAGGTAGACTTCCTTTAATACAAGTCACATTTTATTTTAATCCTCTCTAGAAGCTTTATCTTCAGGATATTTTATTTGCTAGGTGTACTGAGTGGCTATTACTAATATTAAAAGTTGTACAATGTGGTAGCAACATTTTTTTTGTTAACTTCTAGGAAATTTTTCTCCCCAGAAAATTCAAGCTTCATTTTCCCCAGTGTATTGGGCCTTGCAGATGGAATTTATTTTATAGGGCTCCCCATTAATATAATGTTAAAGACAAGTAATTGCAAGAAAACTAATGCAACACAGTTTTCGTATATACAACGCTGTGCCTGTGTCTTACGGGTGAAGACACATGAGGAAGGTAATCAACACCACATACTGTGGGATAGGGTTATTGACAAATTTGCTTTTTACTAAAAATGCTCTTACCCTTGACAAAGCCCTCCAGCTGGTTGATAGGACAGTTTGAACTCCTCACTGGAGCTCACCTTGATCAGCAAATACAGGAAGTCCCCAAGTTACACATGGATCGTGTTCCAAAAGTTTGTTTGGAAGCCGGCTGTTTGTTTCTATGGGAAAATGTGTTCTGAGTTCCAATGCTATAAATGGTAGCTAGGTTCCCAGGCTAGCCCACCAAAGCCTATTTAACCCATCATGTAGCTGAAATCTACTATATATTTGAGAAAGTTTGTGCATCTGTCTGTCCATCCGTCTGTGTGTTCAAGAATGCCTCCTAAACCAGGAGTGGGGAATCTCAGGCCCGGCGGCTGGATATGGCCCATGGCTTGCCTGGATCTGGCCTTCAAGGCTTAGTCCCCGTCCCCCCACATTGGGGAGCCTGCGCTGGTGCACACAAAATCTACTAGGCTAGTTCCCCACTAGGCTCTGGTGAGGGAGGGGAATGCGAGGAGTCTCTCTCCTTCTCAGCCAGGCATCACAGTGAGGGGTTTTTCCCCTGTTTCTCACTTATGTACAGCACCCTGACTTACTTTTCTGTGGGTCAGTGGCCCCCACCCCTTTCCTAAACAGTAAGAACTAGGACCACCAAATTGGGTGTGTGCTTGCCTTCCTAAGCAAGGCAAGAGCCTAGTTGTGCTAGGACAGTGGGATTTGCCCAGAATACGATTGTTTCTCATAAAACGCAAAGGGAGTAGCCTGCTAGCAGACACGGTTACACTGCAGAGTGACCACGGGGGGGCGGGAGCATCAGCAAGAAAATGGCTCGTTGAGGGCAGGGCTCTGGATGTGGCTGGCCACTGTACACACGTAAGGGAGCAGGTGGCTGGAAAGCACCCCCCCCACCCCCGCTTTGGTGATCAGCCAGCCTCCTGCACCCCCACCCTCTGCCCCCCTTTCCCTTCTAGTATAATCAGCAACAAATTATGAACACGTTCACTTTTCCCAATCACCTTGCAGCAAAAAAGACAAGCACCCATTTTTCTACCTTATGAGTCCTTTTGGTGGCCAGATTTAAGCTTCTGCACACTTGACAAAAATCAGTGCCACATACAGAGTTATAAGTATTAAGCTGAAGACTGCAGAACAAGAACTCACATATATCAAACAGGAGGTGCCAGCCAGAACTCTTGACTAGAGCACTGGCTAGTATGACAGACCCAGGGAAGCTGGGTACAGTAGTTTGGTGGACGGCAGATGTACCAGGACCTGGGTGAATGGTTTTCTGTTCCTGAATAAGAGACTGCTGCCACATACACAGGCAGGCACCTGAGGCTAATTAAGAGCTTGCCTGAAGCAGCAGGCTAATCAGGAACCTGCAGCCAATTACACCTGGCTGGGCTACTTTAAAAGGATTCCCCTCAAGTAAGGGAGGGGGGAAAAGGACAAGAGTTAAGGACTGAGAGGAGGAAGTGTGTTGCTGGAGAGCTGTAGACTGAAAAAGGAAAGAGTGTTTGTGCTGAAGCAGGAAAGATTCGCCCAGGTACCAGAGAGACGGTACTAGGGGAGTGGTTGGGGAAGTGGCCCGGGAAAAAGGCTGCTGTATTGGAGCTAGAGGAAAACCCCCGTCAGCTGCCACAACCTAGGGTTCATGGGCCAGAACCTGGAGTAGAGAGCTGGCCTGGGTTCTCCCTGTAATCCTCCCCACACCACTAAAATGTCTGCTCCTGGAAAAGGAGGCCAGGGTTATGGAGGGTTTTCACCCCAATCCTTTAACTTTGCCATAGATGAGACTGGCTCAGTAAACTGGACCGTGGTCTCTAGAAAAGACAAAAGGCAGCGTGGAGGGTCACAGCGAGCCTCTGAGGAACACAATAATGGCCTAGTAGTGCAGGACGTGCGGGGCATGGCCGGAGCTTTGCCACACTAGAGATGAAAGCTGTGTTTTTATTTTGTAACTATCATCTAGCGCAGAAGAGGTATACCCAAGTAGCTTTCAAAAGTCAATTTGTAGAAGAAAAGATCAACTAAGATTTCTTATACTGAACCAGAATGCAAGGAGAATTGGGGGGGAGAAGCTGTTTGTGAAATATCGATCAGCATTTAAGCAATTCAAAGTAAAGATTTCTGCAGTTAATTTTGTTGCTACTTGGTTTTGGCATCCGTCATTTAAACCTCTTCAGACGTGTCCCACTCTTCAGTCCAGTCAGCCAAATTAAGGATTTGCTTTGTGTAAACAAGTTTGCTCCTACAGCACAGATGTTTGTTTATGCACCTTCAAGTTACAGAAAAATGCCACCTTTTTATATGTTCTTTGACTTTAGGGAGCTGCAAAGTCAGGGGTGGGCAATAATTTTTGGTGTGGGGGGGCTCACTCCAAGGTTTTGGAAAGTGGTCAAGGGCCACACTTTTCTGTGGAAGAGATGTGGGGTCTAGGATGGAGGCTGGGTACATGGGGTAAAGGGACTGGGGTGCAGGAGACAGTGTGAGGTCTGAGAGGGATTGTGGGTGAAGGAGGGGGTTGTGACCTGGGTCAGGGGACTGGGGTGCAGGGTCTGGGAGGACGTTTGGGTACAGAAGAGGATTCTAGCCTAGGGGAGGAGTGTAGAGGGGGTACTGGGTTGGGGGGAGTTATGACCTGGGGCAGGGGATAGTGACCTGGGGGAGGGGGTTGGGGTGCAGGAGAGGCAGGGGTGCCAGAGGTAGGCTCTGGCTGAGAGGTGCTTACCTAAGAGTCTCCTGGCCAGCACCCCCAAGGCAGGCTGGGCTCCCTGTCTGCTGCAGCCCCAGATCACTTAGAGCTGCAGGCTATTCCCTCTATGTGGCTCTCAGCCGCAGGAGAGGGAAGAGGCTTGTGCTGCCCCCAATCACCAGGCCAATCTCTCAGTTCCTATTGGCTGGTCGTTTCCAGCCAACAGGAGCTGAGAGATTGGCTGGGGGTCAATTCCTATTGGCCGGTTGTTTCTGGCCAACAGGAGCTGAGGATTGGGCTGGGGGCAGGAGGATCACACAAAGTCTCCCCACTCCTTCCAGAGCAGAGAGCTGCTAGACTGCACTTTAAACCCATGGCAGCTGTGTGCTTGAGAGTCCCGTCAGGGTGTCCATGGGCCGGAGCCGGTCGCTTTGCAGGCCAGATCTAGCCCCCGGGTTGCATTTTGCCCAGTCCTATGCAAAGTGATCAGTTCTTGATGCCCAGAAGAACTTTTCTATCCTTTACAAATCAGAGCACAAGACGAAATTTTTTACTGCTTACTTAACATGAAACCAAACACTTGGAGTATATTAAGTTTAATAAAAGCATAAACTGTGCCATCAAACAGCTAGATACAGGATAAGACCCACCAAGAGGCACCCTAAAGCTTTCAACAGTAGACTTCATACTCCATGGCCACAAATTCCCAGTCACCAACACAGGAGATAGCAGCAGACTGCACTGTCATTCATTATTTTAGATATCTATACACGTTTCAGTTTACAGCTCTGTATCTAAAGTTAATGTCAATGGTAGATACTGATCTGCATTCTGAAGCCAGTGTATACTTCCCCCACCCGCAAAGTAACCAAGCCAATAACCTGGTGGGTGACAGACAAGAGTAAACAGGTGTTCCATTTCCTTTCCTGCTATCAGTCCAAGAAGAAATAAGTGAGACAACTCTTCTAGCTTTTTTGGCATCCCTGTTTAAAAGATCTACCTAGTGAAACATGAATTCCCTCTTTCTGTGAATCACAATAGGCACACAAAAAGAAGTGATTCTAATTTGTCAAAGGCTTCTCTATACCTGGGCTACGTCTAGACTGGCATGATTTTCCGCAAATGCTTTTAACGGAAAAGTTTTTCCGTTAAAAGCATTTGCGGAAAAGAGCATCTAGATTGGCACGGACGCTTTTCCGCAAAAGCACTTTTTGTGGAAAAGCGTCCATGCCAATCTAGACGCGCTTTTGCGCAAAAAAGCCCCGATTGCCATTTTCGTGATCGGGGCGTTTTTGCGGAAAACAAATCTGAGCTGTCTACACTGGCCCTTTTGTGCAGAAGCTTTGCGCAAAGGGACTTTTGCCCGAACGGGAGCAGCATTGTATTTCCGCAGGAAGCACTGATTTCAGACAGCAGGAAGTCAGTGTTCTTGCGGAAATTCAAGCGGTCAGTGTAGACGGCTGGCAAGTTTTTCCGCAAAAGCAGCTGCTTTTGCAGAAAAACTTGCCAGTCTAGACATAGCCCTGGAGTTATTCAGGGTGGATTGATTTAAAGTGATCTAGATCACAGATTTAAATGACCAAGGGAAAAAAAAAAAAAGACACGGATTTAAAGTTTCCCACTGATACTACTTCACACATTTCTTAAACAATGGTGCAAATCTGATCCCTAAAACACGTTAATTTAAATTCACTGCAGCATTTTACAACATCTAAGAGGGAAAACTTAGTATAACTTTGATAACCTGATTTTTATTAATGTAGGAAAAAGTGCATAATATTCATTACCTGTGTCAAGCTGTAGATACAGCAGCAGGAGCACACTAGGAATGGAAAGAACTAAATCACACAAACAGCTTTATATTTTATTAAACTAAATCTTTAGTGTTACATGAATATTTCACATTTGCAAATTCTGCAGTGTCCTGAGTTGCTGGGTGATAGAAGTTCTTAAACTTTTTTAAATTTTCAAATGTTGTTTTGAAATTTTCAACTTCTTGCATGGCTTACACTTAGCACATTTTTCTTTTTTCCCAGGGAACAAATTTCTTCAAAATATTCCCAGACAGGGTCTCTTATGCCCAGAAGCCATGATAACTTTTCTGGTGTAAAAGAATAGGAAATACAGGAAGCTGCATATGCACTAAATAATGTCTTTCCTTTTTCTTTCCAGTCCACTCCACTGTTCTTTCTATGCTGCCTCCATTCTTTCCTATAACTACTTTCTCTGACATGGTTGGCCCAGGTCCACCACCATGTAAGTACGGAACCAAAAGAATCCTACCCAGCTTCTGTCTTTCTTTTCACATTACTTTATTCTGCTGAAAAACAGCAGCTGAAAACCCAGAATTTTCAAGCAGGAAGAACTGGTAGTGAGGCTGGTCAGACTAGAGCCATTAATTCATTTTTATGAGGCTGTAAGTGCAAATGTACCATGTTTGTGATGAGAATTAACTAACTTATTTTAAATGAGATTAACTAATTTTAATTTAGTATTTTATTGATTTTTTTGTAAAAAAAGATCCAAAATAGCCTATTAAACAACAACTGATTTAAATAAAATTTTATTTAAAAAAATCATTGATTTTTATCCACCGTGGTTATCCCTGACTAACTATTCCAAAATAAGAATGCCCATACATTAAATTATTTGTGATAGTGCCAAGTATAGAAAAGCCCAGGTGTTTTGTTAAGGCAGAACTAAGTACTATGGGATATAAATGAACTGATCTTGCAAGATCTTGCACCCACACTCGCAGATGTAAGAGATCATTTGACAGTGTACTCACAGCAGTGACTAAGTCAATGTAGAAAGGACCATTATTACAGTATCCACACAGTAATAGTAATCCATCCCCTATTCCCAACTTCTAGTAAACTAAATGTACCTAGTTCTTTTTTTTTAAGCCTGTTATAGTCTTGACCTTCACAACCCCTCCTCCCCCCCCACCCCACCCCCAGCAAAAAGTTTCCTAGACTGACTGTGTGTTGTGTGAAGAAATATTTCCTTTTGTCTGTTTTACACCTAAGCCTATTAATTCCATTTGGTGACTTCTTGTTCTAGTGTTATGAGGAGTCAACAACACTTCCTTATCTACTTTCTCCACACCACAAATGATTTTAGGGACCTCAATCACATCCCCCCTTAGCCCTCTCTTTTCCAAGATGAAACGTCCCAGTCTTATTAATCTCTCCTCATACAGAAACCATTCCATTCCCCTAATCAATCCTGTTACCCTTTTTGGAATCTTTTCCAATGCCAATATATCTCTTTTGAGATGAGGCGACTTCAGCTGCATGCAGTGGTCAAGATGTGGACATATCATGGATTTTCTATAGAAGGAAAATATAGTATCTTGTTTCCTGTCCCTTTCTTAATGATTCCCAACATTCTGTTTGTTGCTGCATGTTTTTCAGAGAAATATCCACAACAACTCCAAGATAGCTTTTACCACTCAAAAAAGAGAACTTAAGCCCTATCGTTTTAAATGTATAGTTGAAGTTATGTTGTCCAATATGCATTACTTTGCATTTGTCAACACTGAATTTCATTTGCCATTTTGTTACCCTGTCTCCCAGTTTTGGTTGATTCCTTTGTAGTTCTTCACTGTGTTGAGTAGTTTGGTATCATCTGCAAATTTTGTCCTCTCACTGTTTCCCCCTTTTTCCAGATCATTTGTGAAAATGTTGACTAGTACTCATCCCAGAACAGATCCGTGGCACACCACTACTTACCTCTCTCCATTCTGAAAATTGACCATTTATTCCTATTTTAACTAGTTATCAATCCATGAGAGGGCCCTCTCTCTTATCCCATGACAGATTACTTGGGACTCTGCCAATGATTTTCTGAAAACCCAAATGCACTACAGGCTGCACCTCCCTTATCCAGCACCCTCAGGACCAGACCAGTCCCAAATGAGAAGATTTGCCGGAATAGGGGAGGTCCCTTCTCCTCATGGCCCACGCAGCTCTGCTGCCACCCTGGCCATGACCAGAGCTCCACAGCCACCGCTGGGGTCACAGCTCCCTGGCCATGACTGGAGCTCCATCGTGGCTCGGACTAGAACTCCCTAACCTGCCATGTCCCCCCAACCCCTGACACTGAGCTCCTGGCTAAGTCGCTGTTCCCCCCTACCGCGCTTTTGCCCTGCCACCAGACTTCCCTGTTCCTGGACTCTGTGGTCCAGGAATATCCAGACCACGGATGCTGCCAGACCAGAGTGTCCTGGTTAAGGGAGGTACAAGCTGCATATCCACTGGATCCCCCTTGTCCATAAGCCTGTTGACCCCCCTCAAAAAATTCTAGTAGACTGGTAAAGCATGATTTCCCTTTACAAAAACATGTTGATTCTTCACCAACAAATTATAGACTAATATATGTCTAACAATTCTGTTCTTTACTATAGTTTCAACCAGTTGCTGGGATCATCTCTGGAGCCCTTTTTTAAAATTGGCACCGTATTAGTTATCCTCCAGTCATTTGGTACAGAAGCTGATCTAAACGATAGGTTACAAACCAGTGACAACAGTTCTGCAGTTTCACATCTGAGTTCCTTCACAACCATCTGCTCCTGGTGACTTATTACTGTTTAGTCTATTGATTTGTGCCAAAGCCCTTTACTCTAGCATTTGACTTTAACATTACAGCCCTTTAGTGCGATTGCATATTTCCACCGCTTGACTGTGGAGTTCTCCAGTGGGTAAAATCCTTCCTTCAAATGCCAATACTCACTGAGGGAAAACCTCACCCTAAGCTTAAAAATCACCTCTATTAAATAAGTTTGGCTACTTTTGTCATAAGGAACCCCTAAGATGACTATAATTAGCAGCATCAGTGTTAGTTTGTTTCTTTTGTAGTCAATTTCCCTTGTGTTTTCCACAGGACAGGGGAGAGCAGAAAACCCCACATAATTCTTTTTAAATGTATAAAAATTGCAAAGAGATTCCAGGCAGAACAGGTGACAAACCAATAACCACTTAACTTCTTCATTAAAAATGACTATATTCTAAGTTGTCAGTACCCCTTTAAACCAAAGGCTCTCCAGACAGAGTGATTTCAAAAGATACATTCAAGACCTATTGGAAATATCTATTTGTTTGATTCCTCAATAAAACCTAGTCTTGCAAAGCAGAAAACTACACAAACAAAAGTGGCAATTTCTAAATGTTTAAAATGAAAGGAAACCAGTCCCACTATACAAAGATAATATACACAAAAAACAGCCACACTAGTAAAGTCATAGCTATGTAAATTACATAATCGGAGGGTGGGGGAATGACCACTCATTCTGATCTCCAGGAAGTATGATAAGTTACCTCTAATTAAGCCATTTAATCAGATAACCCTTTTCGAACCTGTAACTTTTTTAAATACCCATCTTTTATAAGGAGCAGATTTTTCTAATGTATCTTATCCAAAAGATATGTGAAGTGTTTTGTGGACAATATACAGCACAATGAAAATATTTTTGACATTCACTTCCTTAGGTGACCCAAAATGACATTTGTGGTTCCACTACTGAGGCCAAGGCAGGGAAGGAGAGAGACACTTCAGATGAAGAAGCACAGGGAGGGCCCAGATTTGGGACTGTCTGGCAAGGAGACTGGAACGGTGAACGGGAACGGGAGTCTGGCCTGTGATGAGAAGCCTGAGCAGTGAAACTGGGACTGGCTGAGCAGGGATTGGGATAGGTTGAAGGAGACAGGGCAGAGGAGTCATGTTGGGGCACGGAGGGGAAACAGAAGAACTCACGCCAATGCAGGGCTGGCCTTACCATGAGGTGAACAGAGGGGCTGCATCAGGTGCCAGACTGGGGGTGGGGGGTTGACACTAGGACCCCAGAGAATTGAGACCTTTCAAAGTTTTGGCCCAAGCGAGGGGACATGGGGGCATCATTTGAGCTCCCCACCTCAGGTGCCAAAATGTTGTGGGCCAGCCCTATGTCAACAAGAGCAAAGTCCCCTGCAGAGCCTGGAATAGAATTCAAGAATCTAGAGTCTCACTGCTCCTCTACTATTAGCACAGTGGATTTGACAGACATGTCAAAGTTTTCCATAATCCTCTACTGCTGGTCCACATAGCAGTAACATGTTCTTCGCCTCCACCATTAGTTCAAGTGGCAGAAGTTTGCATGGGGGGAAAACTATTGGTTCCAATAATATGGGTGTCAATATGATGCCACACAATAGAACTTGTTTTAAAAAGCAATTTGGAAAAAAAACCCAGGAAGTTACAAATCACAATTTAAAAGTCCTCCATTAAAACGACATTAAAATTGCAAACTTAAGCGCTCAAAAGTTAACATGGGCCCAAATTAAGATTGTCGGCACCCCCAGCCTTGCATTACGATACAGTCTTTAACGCAGGATGGGGGTCTATGCAAAGAATGGTATGTGATCCTATAATTAGGGACGTTAAAATGCATGCATTTGTGTAAACGTGTAACCCCTGAATTTTTCAGCAGTTACAACATTTACACATGTGAGGGTGGGAGCCAATTCTCACAGGGAGCCAGTTTAAAAGTTGGCTCCCTGCGAGCACAATCTCTGTCCCCCCACCACTGGGGACCAAATACTGTCTAGACCACCCTGATAGACATTTATCTAACCTACTCTTAAATATCTCCAGAGATGGGGATTCCACAACCTCCCTGGGCAATGAATTCCAGTGTGTGACTACCCTGACAGTTAGGAACTTTTTCCTAATGTCCAACCTAAACCTCCCTTGCTGCAGTTTAAGCCCATTGCTTCTTGTTCTATCCTCAGAGGCCAAAATGAACACGTTTTCTCCCTCCTCCTTAGGACATCCTTTTAGATACCTGAAAAAGCAGTAGCACAGGGGCAGGTGGCTCTGCATGATGCAGGTGGCTTGTGGGGAACCCCCCACTGCTGCCTTTGTGGAAGGGAGCAGCATGGGAGGTCGGGGGGGAAGACAGGCGGCTTGTCTGGAGTCGGTATGCGCAGGAAGCTGGCTTAAAATTCCCCCCTCCCCCACGATGCTGCCTCTGTATTGGAGGCAGCAGTGGGAGAGGGAGGAGGAGATGCATGTAACGGAGAGGTTCATCTGTTAACCGTGTACTTGGATACACGTTCACATCCCTATCTTGAATAGTGTTTATGTAGTGAGTAGGTAATCAATATTTTGTTTCCTCATTTTTCAACATATGGACCCATGCCTTATTTACTGCACACTATTCAAACTCTGCAGGAACTACTAGATTGGAAGATACGAGAATCTGCCACTGCAGGGTTTCTTGCTGAGACACAAGCAGAAGGATTATGGATCTGATGCAATCTATCTATTCCCTAGCTCCTAAATACAAATTTAGGCTTCCACTTTGCAAATTTAAATAAGACTTACTATTAAAAAGAGAACGGGGGGGAGGGTGCAAGAAACCCTAATGAACTATATATCATTACCATGGGTTTTTTTTAAGTGGGATATTAGAATTAGTCCTTTGAAAACAACTTTCAGGAAACAAATATAAAAACAAATAAACTTTTTTTACTGACGTTGCAATGACTGTTACCACAGAGGCGCATGAATCCAGATACTCAGATAGGCGTCTCATTCAGCTATGTTCTTATTTGGAAAGATCACCGTTCTAAAAAGAGCAAAAGTGCCAGAATATAAGAATATAATAAGACTAACCTCACCAATGTTGAGAAATATCAGTTTCCACTGTTTGTCTCAAAGGTGATCTCAAATTTCAGCCCAGAGATGACTGGGGACAGTATGAGAACAGGACACCAGCATGGTCCTGATTTGCTAACATACTGCTGTAGTCTCTATGCTCTCTTTCTCTCAACATGCTAGGTTTTAACTTTCTCCTTCACTGGCTGCTAAAAACAGTGGCCAGGCACTGACGCTAAGTTGTTTCCCAGTCATCTATTACACTTCCCTATCATTCCATGTCCTCCAGCACCATTTGCACCATCATCCAGCCCTTTCAATGTTGAATATCATTCATGTCTACACAATTCTATGTGATTAGCGTAATACACTGTATTTTACCCAGTATCCATAATGTTAAGGTCCAAAATCATAGCTATACCATCCAGTTTTCCAACCAGTCCTGTTTATACTATGTCACCGTGTAGCAATTCTCAAAAAAAAAAAAATCAACTTCTCATGTCTGATTTTGAGTCAAACAACTAAATGTATTTAAATCCTCCAGCACTGAACATGAGCATAAAATAGAATTGGTAACTTGGACAAAAGCCTCTTTTGCTCTTAGGTCACTTGTTCAAAATGATAGACTTTTGGGCACTATCAGTCATTTCAGTGTTAATAGGATGAGTTAGTAATCAGTACAATTCCCAAGGAGTTTGGGGTAGTAGGACCATCTATCCACAAAACATTGGGAGAAAAAAAAAAATGTTCTTGGTGAAAGAGCGAAAGGACTGAGAAATCAATTTTATGCAGAATTTAGGCTCTTCCTTCAATGATAATTTTAAGCCAAGATTTAAGTGACAGATGACTTTGAATGACTAACTTGATACACCTTAAAGTCCTTGACTTTCAAAAAGTGCTACACACCAATCCTCAAATTTAGGCACCCGAAAATCATGAATCATAAGTCTCGACTTCCTCCTTAACTGCAAAAAAATCTTTAAAACGAAAGTAAATCAAGACAGCGAAGTGAACATCTGCAGACAACTATGGTGCTTTTGGCACTGCTCACAAGTTCCCACTTACTAAAATTAACAAGCCACTGGTAGCTTCTGTGGTTGGTATTCAACTATTTAAAGCTGCAGTGAAACTGTCAAGAATCATGCCAATTTCATTCTGTTTATACTTGAAAAAAGTATGTGCAGCAATAGAACAATTAGGTCCATATACCAGGTAAGAGAGGTTAAGAGAAGCTGGAAAGAAGGAAGAATAGTAGCGAGCCAACCCTTTCACAGTTGCTAGCAGATTTTTCCCTTCTCTTCTCCAAATGAAGGAAATTCTGGGTTGAAGGGAGTATAATGGGAGAAAAGAGCTTGAAGATCCTTTTCCTTTCCAGTATCCAATGGGGATGTTACATTTACATTAAGCAACTAATCAAACAATCGATGGAATTTCCATTGACTACTCGATTAGTTGATAAGGGAGCCTCTGCCTTTGTAACGTAGCAAGAGACCCACCAGCTCTTGCTACATTTCAAAGGTGGAAGCACCACAGGGAGCACGGGGCGAGCGGGGGACAAGTAATCCCTCACTGTCCTTGTGCTCTCTGCTTTTGAAATGTACATAAGCCCTGTGGGGCTCTTGTCTATTTCAAAAGCAAAGCATGTGACGAGCACAGGGTGAGCAGGGGAGTTAAGAAGTCCCCCGCTTGCCCTGTGCTCCTCATGGCACTTCTGCTTTTGAAATGCCCTGCTCTTGCTATCTTTCAAAGGTGAAAGCGCCGCCAGTTCGCTCCTGCATCTCCCCCACCTCCCCATGGAGACAGTGCTGGGGGGGGAACTGGCTTTTAAGTTAGAGGCATGGGGGGGAAGTGGCAACTAGCTGAATCACTAGTTGATTAGTCACTTACATCCCTAGTATCAAAAGGTAGAGGGAGGAAGGAAAGAATTAAAATGATCATACACCAGTGGTTCCCAACCTGTGTTCCGTGGAAAGCTTTAAAATAAGGATCGGGCCCACTGTGTTGGGCCCTATCCTTACTTTTCTTTTCCTTTCCTTTCCTTTTCCTCCCACAGGGAGGAGGGCCTGTGAAATGTTGTTAGATTGAAAAGGGGTCCATATACTCAAAAAGGTTGGAACCACTGTCATGCACTAATCAGCCACTGAATGGAGCAGATGTATTCCCTGAGCAAGGTCCTTAGATAGCAGCCAGGTACGAATCTCAGCTGTGGATGATGAGATATTAACCAAAGAGCAGTTTTTCCCACTTGGGCTGTGGGGATGGAAGCCTCAGACATCTTACGTATCAGCTTCTCTGAACAGCAGGTGTCTGGTATTTTTCAAATAGTTGGTGTCTGCAAAGGCTTGAAAAATATATCAGACCAACTTCATGTCTTTTCAGAGTCTCCTCTCATTTCGCTGGCTGCCGCAATAGGGGGTAAGGCCTGAATCATCCTCTCGTCCTAACTCCTTCCATATGCCAGGAAAGTGCAGTGCATTAACCCACAATTAGAAAAAATGCTAACTAATGTAATGGCTTTAAATATTATTTTGTCCTTAGAGTGGACAAAGATAGCTGTGTTATTAAAAGCCAGTGTGAGTTGATCATGGTTAATCCCAAGGCAACAACCACATGTAAGGTAGTGTTATGTGGTCACACATTCCCTACCCCACTCCCACTCTAGACAATACCCTGAGAGGATTGGGATGAAGTCCATGAATGAGGCAAATTGGAAGCTGTTCTGCAGCAAGAGGGAGTATTTCACTTCTCAGCACCACTAATCCAGCACTCCCTTGTTTCTGCCTTCAAACACTACATTTATTTCATAACAAAAAGAAAAGATTGCCTTAAACTCATTTTCCACCCATTGGAAATAAACTCTGCATTTTAGCTAAAAAAAGTCTATGCCAAATTTCAGGCACCTATCATTTAACATACACAAGTTCAACAAATCCACTAAATACAGACTACAGAATAGATATTGAATTTAGCTCAGCTTTAGCTACACTAATGACTGCTACTAAAATAGCAGACTAAGCAGCTCATAGCTCAGCATCAAAGCTATTTGGTCAAGCTGTCCGTTGAGGGGAGAGAGTACAAAAGCTACATTACAAAATGCAAAGGACAGCAGGTGGGAAATCAGAAAGTTATGATTGCATGTGCAACTTTAACTCAGCCCCTTGCAAGCAAGCAAGCAAGCATTACAATAGCCTTTTTCTGCTGCTATCACATGCTATTTTTAATGTCCCAGATCCCTGCCTCGTTCAGGGCACAAGATGGATGGTGCTCAGTGAATCAAACAGCTGTTTGGTATTTCTCTTCATATTTATTGTTTAGCATATGGCTCCTACTTCATTCACCACACACATCCAAACCCTGCACCGAATAACGATTTCTCATTTAATAAATCTTTACAGAGTGATCATCAACATATTAGCCGAGTGACTCACACACATTAATAAATTTGTCCTTACAACATCTCTATTACGCACACAGGGAACTGAAGCACAGAGAAATTGACTGGTGCAAGATCACACAAGGAGACTGTGCCAGTGAGAGGAACAGAACTCAGACCTCCTAGGTTTCTCTCACCACAAGTCCATTCATCCTCTTACAGTAAGCTCCTGCCACATTCACTGCACAACATACAGCTTCCACTGTGATTAAGACAATAATGCTCTGGACCTCAACCAATTCACCACACAACGCTCCTCAGGTGCAAACAGAAAGTGACAGCGTGGAAGGAGGTGAAATGGGTATTGTCAAGGGCACAAGGGGGCAAAGAAAGGTAGCAAAAGCAATCTTCACTTTGGGACTCTAGTAGTTTTAGAATTAAACAAATGCTAAACAATACCCTGAGCTTTTTTGTATTCTAGTAGTTCAGGCCCAGGCAAAATACGGCCCACGGGATGCATCTGGCCTGCCAAGCCACCGGATCCGGCCCGCGGACACTGAGGAGATCCCCAGGCAGGCTCCCTGTTTGCCTCGCCCCACCCGCACGCCACTCAAACGCGGCTGCAGGGCAGTTTCACTTTAAAAATTGAGCCCAGCAGGGAGAGGGGGGAAGCTTTAGGAGCTGCTCCCACCCCACGCACAATCCCATTGGCCGCCTTCTGACCAGAAGCTGGCCAATGGGAGCTACCTGTTTCAACACAGGCATCCAGGAAGCACAAGGGGCTTGTAGTTATTCACAGAGCACATGGCTGCAGCCTGCACAGAGGCAGGGCAGGCAGGGAGGTAGATTCAGGAACGAACTGCTGGCTGGTAAGTCTCCTGGCCAATCCCTCCCTTCCCCAAACCTCTGCCCCCAACTCCTGTCCCTCTACTCCACATACCCAAATCCTCTGCCCCCCTCCTTCACCCATACCTCCTCCCAGATCCAGCTCACTAAGCCCCCACCCCAGATCACAACCCAAACCCCCACATCCCCTCCTATATCCCAATTCCCTGCCCTAGGTCATAATCCAACCCCCTGCACACCAGTCCAGTCCCAGACTCCCACACCTCCTCCATTAATATCCTGGAAGAGTGCGGCCCTCGAATACTTTCCAAATTCTTGGAGTGGCCTCCTGTCAAAAATTACTGCCCGCCCCCTAGTAGTTCCTTTTATCTGCCTCCTTCCCATACACCCTCACCAGCAAGACACAGCACCGCCTATTCAATTTTCCTAAGCTACACGTGCATATGCTAAACAATAGAAAGTTAACCTGCTACTAAGATTACAAAAGCCAGTGTGCATGTACAAAGTACATCCTCATAAAGTTTTAATAAATGACTAGTTTTAACCAGAGCACCAGCAGTCCTCAGATCAGATATGCCTAACTCCGCCAAATTTCAGCTTTTCCCCATCTATTACCAATGTGTTTGAACTGTTCAAAATAAAATATTTTTGCTTTCACTCATTTTCCATAAACCTCTGAACTGACTTAAATGTTCAGAAAATTGTACTGTAAACTGAGAAATGTCTGTCAAATTTCATCCAGAAAATAATAATAATAATAAAAAAAATTTAACTTACAAGCAACAGAAAATAA
Organism: Pelodiscus sinensis; assembly: GCF_052426305.1. NCBI lineage: Eukaryota > Metazoa > Chordata > Testudines > Trionychidae > Pelodiscus > Pelodiscus sinensis. The sequence continues at coordinate 43,354,000 of NC_143065.1, read as the reverse complement.
ACCCTTAGATGCAATCTTAACTACAGCTATCCCTATCCAAAATACCTTCCATGTGAACGGAAATCGTAGAATCTTCTGATATTTCACAAAAAGCTAATCAGCAAGATGCTTCGGGAGATTCACTAAATAGATGCTACCAGGTTCCAAGGAATTTACACAATCTAAGGTAAAGAGTATTTTGTGTTTAGCCCAATAAAAAGTTCTAGAATTCAACTATCCTCTGCAGTTTTATAAAATGCTGCAGTCCACAGTTAGAGGGTAAGCAGAGGTTCAGGCTCACCCAATTTTTCAAATGCTCAAGAATCTACATGCATACTCAAAGGGTATGTCTAGACTACATCTCTCTGTCGGCAGAGGGATGCAGATTAGGCAAGTTGACATTGCAAATGAGGCAGGAATTTAAATACTGTGTTGTGAGCAAGACACGAGAAGTCATTCTTCTGCTCTACTCTGCGCTGGTTAGGCCTCAGTTGGAGTACTATATCCAGTTCTGGGCACCGCATTTCAAGAAAGATGTGGAGAAATTGGAGAGGGTCCAGAGAAGAGCGACAAGGTCTAGAGAACATGACCTATGAAGGAAGGCTGAAGGAATTGGGCTTGTTTAGTTTGGAAGAGAGAAGACTGAGGGGGGACATGATAGCCGTTTTCAGGTATCTAAAAGGGTGTCATAAGGAGGAGGGAGAAAACTTGTTTATCTTGGCCTCTGAGGATAGAACAAGAAGCAATGGGCTTAAACTGCAGCAAGGGAGCTTTAGGTTGGACATTAGGAAAATGTCAGGGTAATCAAACACTGGAATAAATTGCCCAGGAAGGTTGTGGAATCCCCATCTCTGGAGATATTTAAGAGTAGGTTAGATAAATGTCTAACAGGGAGGTCTAGACAGTATTTGGTCCTGCCATGGGGGCAGGGGACTGGACTCGATGACCTCTCGAGGTCCCTTTCAGTCCTAGTATTCTATGATTCTATGAACATGACTGCCGCATTTTGCCGACTCAGCACGTTGTCGGCAAAAAGCAGCAGTTTAGAGGGCGATCTGTCGGGAAAGAACGCCTTTTTCGATGGATCCTGTAAACCTCCTTGCAGGAGGCATAAGGAATCTGTCGAAAAAGGCTTTCGACAGATCCCCCTCTAGACTGCTGCTTTTTGCGGACAAAGTACTGAGTCAGCAAAATGTGATGGTCATTTTTATGCAAATTAGGTGCGGGATATTTAAATCCCTGCCTCGTTTGCAATGTCGACCTGCCTAATCTGCATCCCTCTGCCAACAGAGGGATGCAGTCTAGACATAACCAAATTGCCCTGAGAACTGCTATTTCCCATCAGAGGCTGGGATAGTGCCACTACTACAAATTTGGGATAATTTCATCAAGGAATTCCTGAAATAACAGTGCATTGGGAGGACCTATCAGTAAATGTTTCCCTTCCATACAACATCTTTGCACATTTCTGTAGTACAGACAAAGGCACTGATCTGGACCAATTGTGATTACCCAGCTGAATTTGACCTCAGCACCTTGTGTGACAGAGTGCAATGGGAAAGAATGGGAACGTCATTTTGTTTTGTCATTGCCACTTTTGTACCATCTCCCATTTAGTATTCAGGTAACCCATTCACCACTGTCCCACCTGGGGTACAATGGATTTCTTGGCACAGGACTCTTAGCTGGGATTGGAATAACCCACTCTAGGTACATGGCTAAACAGAGACTGTTTTTAAAAAGGGGTATGCTTTTTGAGAAGCGGGTCCATTCACCACTGCAGAAGAAGGGGCTGGAATGAGCCCTGCAACGCTGACCAGACTTTGGACCCTGAAAGGTGGTGAGATCAGATTAAGAGGCAGAGAGGAAGGACGATGAAGAGGGAAGAAGATAGATGTCTCAGGACTATAGCACTTGGTCCCATTCTAAAGGTGCCTGGGTCTGCTATGGCCAAACAAACATGGGTCTTTAACTCAGGAAGCAGAATTGCAGGGTGTGAGATTCCAGAGGTTCTAGCTGTACTCCAACTGCTGAGGTTGTGGAATCTCCAGCACTGGAGATATTTAAGAGCAGGTTAGACAGACATCTATCAGGGATGGTCTAGATGGTGCTTGGTCCTGCTGTGAGGGCAGGGGACTGGATTTGATGATCTCTCGAGGTCCCTTCCAGTTCTAGTGTTCTAAGATTCTAATTTACCCATGGCTTCCCATCACAAATGCACTGTGAGATTGGGGCATCTTGAACCAGAGCAGTGTACTGTGTCAATCACGTAAAGGAGCTAAACTCATAACAAGCGGGACAAGTCTACAATATTCTTCAATGGAATAACTAACACATTAAAAGCCTAGCAGAGACAGGACAGACTATAGGTTCACCTCAGTAATATTGACTGAGTTGAACCATCACCTTGATTAGCCACAGCAAGGTAAAAATCAGAACCTGCCCTACTTATACTAGGATTTTAATGTGTTGGCTAACTCATTATTTTAAAAAAAAATCCATCCTCCTTCCCCACCCCCAAGGAAACAAACAGCAGCCCTTGAACCTAAATTCCACCCAAAGACGGAGTACAATTCAGCTGATTTCTGGGAATGTCTGGTATGCACAGTGCTACTCAGGCTGGGTTTACACTAGACCCAGAAGGTTGAGTTAAGGTACACAACTCCAGCAACATAAAATACATAGCTGGAGTTAGCTTACCTTAAGCCCAGCTTGGTGCTGTCTTCACAGTGGGAGCCGACAGGAGCAAATGCTCCTCCCATCAGCTTCCCTTGGTCTTCACAACTGTGAGGAATACCGGAGCCGCCCTTAGCGTTTGATTTAGGGGATCTTAACTAGACCCACTAAATTGAACGCCAGATGATCAATCTCCAGCACAGCAAGTGGAGACGCGGCCTCGGCCGCCTTTCAGCTGAAACCGTAACCAAGCTTCTTCAGGAAATACTGTGCCAAGTGCAGGCTATGCTCTGGAGCAGCAGTTATTACTCTCCAAATTAAGATTGAAAAATTGTCTTTTAAACAGAAAGGTTTGCTCAGGTGCTCTATAATCTACATATGTAAGAAGACTGTTTTGAAAACTGATATGCTACAACAAGGATAGTATCTGTGGTACACGCGGTAAAGAGATTCTTGAGATACAGGGTCCCCTCCCCACCCTAACAAAGGCATTTTATAAAAACTTTTTTTTTGCATGGCTGACCTTCTTACAGCAGCAGACTGACCATGAGTTCAGCAACTCAATGGTACCAGTTATGGATATGGATTGTCGACTAGTCCTCCACATCCCTATCCAATAGCTAGTAAAGGTGTTGGCCAGGGGGCCGGGAGAACCAATTGAGATAGAGGGTTGAAATTTGAACTGGATCTAGATTCCTTGCCTGCTTTCTTTGTGTGGAAGAGAGAAATCAGGAGTTCAGAGACATAGAATGATTTAAACCCAAGCAGGACTACAATGTCTCCAAGGAATTTGGGGCATGGGAGTGGACTGAACAAAGAGAAAATTGGAAGTAAGTAAAGGGAAAAGTATATCCAGTTGCATTCAGGGTCATTTTTATTTATTTTGTGGTTTGGTTTGAATTGCTCTGTGTGAATCTATGCCTCTCCTCCCCCTTTACCATCTAAGCGCTGGTTCCAGAGATTTCTCTCTGTGTTTTACTTTGTTTTCCTTAGTTGCTCTGTAACATCTCGCAATCAAGGATGCTTTATCAAGTTTATCATTTGTTTTGTAATAATCACTTTTTTTTTTTTTTTTTTTTTAAAGGTGCTGATTTGATTCTTGTATCCTGGAAGGTCTGTCTGTGTGTGTCTGCAGGCCTCTGACTGAGGGGTCAGCTACCAGAGACTGCAGCTTGTTTCTCTCTCTTCTTTTTTCAAGCTCTTTTGGGACAAAAGAGCTTGGAGTAACCCTGGGAATGGTTTCAAGTGTTCACCCCTGATTTTTAGGGATAAAAAAAGCACTTGATGGTGGCAGCGATTCCCCAAAATCTGTGTATTATGATTTGGGGTGGGGAAGAGGGTTTGTAACCAGTGCCTATAGAGGCAAGGTTTTGAAGCTCTCTTGCGGGACCTCACCTTCTGCACTCTCAGTGCCAGAGTGGGGAACAGCCCTGACACCATCGATAACTGAATTTTACAGCTAAGGAAAATAAGATATTGCTTGATCACTAATGAATTTGATTTAAGGATATTTACTTTGTATATTTTAACATAATATTGAAACTGTTTTAAATTTTGAAACTTTTTGATTCTGAACATGTCATTAAATTGTCTGTCCCCCCAGTTCCTGCAACTGTGAACATTAAAATAGATACAAATACAAAAAGGCTTAAAAACAAACATTGATATTATTCAGCAAAATTATGTCAAAATATATAAAAATCAAGTTCTGCCAAGCCTAGCTAGGAGTCATCTCTCCTCTCCCTCACTGTCTCCTTCTCTTTCCAGGCCATCAAGTACCATCTTCCCTTTCATTAGTGGCCCTTCAGTCTTAGCAGAAACATGGTGTGTCCAGAAATCCCCCTTGTGTTCCACAGTCATGCTCTCTTGACTATGGCAGATAACAAGGGAAATTCATTGCAGATTTAAGGCTGTCTAGCCTTGCCTTGTGTAAGTCAAGAACATGGAAGGTGGCTGAACTTAAACCTCTGAAAACCATTTACACTGAGTTAGTTTTACTATGTGAAATTTGTGCATAAACACACATTTTCTCTTAAAAATGTTCTGAGTATCAGATGATACAGCGTTGCAATAGTGACCGAGCAATAAGCAGTACAATCTATGAGAGAATCAATAGAGGTAAATTCTGACATTCAGCTGTGCAAGCAGGTGTCAAAGTAGCCAGCCAAACAATGCATTTTCCCAAAACGAAAAAGTTTCTGTGGTTAAAATACAGGTGTGTCTATTTTTTTTTGGGGGGGGGGGGGGGAGCGTCATCAGACTCAAGGTTGCTATTCACAATGAACAACAGTCGTTCAGGTATTTAAGGTATGAAAGCTGTACCAGGTACACTGTGACACCCTTATAAGACAAAACCACACTGACACTGTCTGTATCAGCCTTTTGCTTTTAAATGCCTTGATTCCATTCTATGGAGACTTCCAACAGAAAAGCACCTCAATGTCTTGCACTGGACTCTCAGCATCTGAAGCACAGCAGTAGCAGCCAAAGGTGGGAGACAGGCATTTCTGATACAAATTTTGGAGCAGAAAAAAAATTCTGTCTACCAACAGAACCAAGGGGCTAAATACCAGTATACTGAGATGAAAGGAAAGAAGAGCACTGAACTCGCTCTCAACTTCCAGAGGGCTTTCTCCTCCCCCGCCCTTTTTAAGCCCTTGATACACAGCATGAAAAGTGGTTTCTGCTATGGACTCATAACCGTTATTATAATCTAGTCGGGGGCTGTGTTCTCTGCTCACTACACTCACCAACCCCCTCTCTGGGGGTAGGCAGCCCCAGCACTCCCCCCAGCCACCAGTGAGGGCCAGGCCAAGGCATGGCAGTCCTGGCCTGCCCCAGATGTCTCCCCCCAGCTTCGCCCCCTACTCCCAGGGGTTTGGGCCAGGCCACGGCCGCAGCTGGCCCAGCTCTCCCCCCATCCGCCGAAGGAGGAGGGGAGCCACTGAGAGGTCTTGCTGGGCCCCAGGCCACGGTGTAGCAGCCGAGCACCTACGGGGAAAGTGGGGGGAGGAGGAAGGGAAGATGCAGGTGGGACGCAGAGTGACACGATGACATCACTCTGTCATCCCGCAGGAAATGAGAGAGAGAGAGAAAGGAATCACAAGGAAATGAAGAATAGAACCCGCAGAGAGAATGGAAGAGGGTATTTCAAAACAATTACACCAACTACACAATCCTCAGTTGGTTAAAAGTATGGGGGCTTGGTGCTAAGGAAAAAGTCAGTCAAAATGTTGTGCTCTATAAGAACAAGTGATAGCCATGGTGTCCAACACGCTAGCCACATGTGGCTGTTTGGCCAGTTGAGTGCAGCTAGCTGTCTCACAAAATTATTTACATTTTCAGAATAATGTGGCAAGTTAGTGGCTACTGCTACAGCAATAGAGGCTACTACTTCAGAATTGATTGGACACCTCAGAGTTACAGGGACTAAAACAACCATGCTAAACAGTTGTGACAAGTTTGCACTTATCTTCACGCTTCACTTAAAAGGTCAGAGCTCATGTCACACAAATCAAATTAAAAGACTAACAAGTACCTTTTTTGCACAGGAATGAAGAGGCATAGTATCTATTTTGCAATAGCATCCTGCTTTTTGCGATACCCTTTAAAAAAATTCCCATACATGTCTGTCCCACCACCTTTTTCACAAATAGCCAAATAAGCTGGAATGCTCTCTGTCTGCTAAAAATCTCAGGGAAAGGGGAAAAATCAACATAGAACAGGGATAGTATATAGGCAGATTATGAGCCAAATCCAGATTACCAGATTTTGAATGGACTCTGAGATCTTTTTATTTATTTAGCATCATTACTGGAGCGGGTTTTGTTATTGTATTCGCTAGAATCTGGACCTTGACAATACCTTCACCAAGAAAAAATGATTGCCCCGACCTATAGAGTAAAACTAACAGATATTTTACCTACACCTTCCAATCTTTTAATAATTATATTGTTTGTTTGTATAACCAGAGCATGTGATATCTTGACTGTATAAGCAAAAGGGAAATAAACTAGAAGTTTCAGGCAAAAATAACTCCACCTGTATTAAACTACTGTAAATAATGACTGAGTCCTACACCTTTCCTCCTCTTTCCTTCAAAAGTCCATGAATAAAATTCCACTCCCTAACCACAGGAACAATTTACCCAAGGCTTCTGAGTCTTCATTAGGGATACGAAAGTGAAACCATGGACACAGTTAAGAGAGGAGCACAGGCTCCTCCATTAACCTTCACGGTCACATGCAGGGTCCCACCACCCACCTCCCCCTACCACACTGCTGCCTCCAATACAGAGGCAGCAGCAGGGGAAGCCAGTTTTTATGCTGCGAGCACGTACTGGCTCCCAGGGAGCCACCTTTCCCCCCCCCACACACTGTTGCCTCTGTCAGAGGCAGCAGCATGGTGGGAGGGGAGGGGGACAGGCTGCCTCCCCTCCTCCCTCAATTTAACCATGTAACTGCTGAAGTTTGAATTTAATTTAATGGATTTTGACATCCCTAACCTCCATCACAGGTAATTAAAATAGATATATATATATATATACTTTTAAGATATGCTTTAGGAATTTGGGGGGGGGCAACTTCTTTGACCTCTGTTATACAGCTGGTGAGGCTATATGATCACAGTAGTCCCTTCTGCCCTTAGAATCTAATAATATACCTCCCTGCAAATACTTTGGGATGGCCTTTACTGAAGACTGAATCCTTCACAAGGGTGTGCATGCTATATTTATGGAATATAATGAAATGCTGTAGGTTGACTTTTACAGTGGAGCAACAATGCACAGCCACCCTTTTTATTTCATTTGATCTTTGCAGTTGCAGTGTGAGTTAAAGCTTAAAGATAGATAACTAGTTCAAAATACACTGGAAAATATTACTGATGCTGGTAAAATTAAATATGAAAAAAATGTGATATATTGACTCATGTGAGAAAGAAACTTAAAAGCACAGAAGTATGCAAGCCAAAATATACAAGGATTAAGTAAAGATGTAATTTAAAAAAAATTATATACATAAAATTCTAACCCAACACTGAAATAGGCGGCTTATGTTTTTTAGCACTGGCAGTGTAATTTACCTTAACTTCCATACAGCACTTCCCCTACTAAGAGAGCCGTATATTATTATTATTACTGTACAGTACTCGAAAGCTATGCTGATAATGTGCTCACATTATAACAGCTTCCCTACACACAGTAGAAAGAGTTCTTCCTATTTGAATGTTTTAAAAGTCAGTTTTACCCACTCACTTTGTGTGAATGCTATTACGTATTTTATTCTAACTCTTGATTCTCTTGTTTTAAAAATAGAATTTCTAACAAGAAACACACCAGGGATCTGTTCAGAACCCACAGGCACTTTCTTAAAATGAGAGAGAACAAAGGAGGAAACCTCCCAGCATGCGCTTTCCAAACCAGCTACTTAGGACAGAATCAAGACAGACAATACTAAACCACAAGCTTTTCTTTTTTATTCTTTGATCCCTCTATGACAATTGATTATCCAAAACTATGCAATAGTTACCAAAAGACTGGGGTACAAGGCAAAGATTAGAACAATCCAATAGCCAATTTAAGGAGATGGAAGAAATACTGAAAGAAAGGTTTAATCACCCACATATATGTCTTCCAATTAGAACGAGCTTTAAATAGCTTACCTTCAGATAAATTAAGAGTCTGCATACAGTTGTGGTGGTGGGATGAGGATTAAGGAAAGGAAAAGTCACACACATCTCTTCTTAGAGAGGGAAGTAGAACAGACTTTCAAAAGTCACATTTCGTAGACAAGGGATGAAAACCAAATATTGGTTCAACTTATTCAGAACCTTTAAAACACCAAGAAACATGGTAATTCTATGCCCAAGAACTGCAAAAGACATTTGATGTTATATGATAGTTTTTCAAACAGCACAAAAATGCTCAAGTCATGTAGAATATTTCAGCTTAGTTAGGAAATGGGACATCGATGTATGCTTTACACTTGTGTCTAAAAACTGGTCCTATTAAAAGTAAAGTGACTGAGTAAAAAAGTTCTAATGTATTTTCAATTTTAAATATTTGACAGAACTAGGTGTCAAAGATGTAGATACTGGGTAATTGACTAGTCGAGTAACCACATGAATTCTTATCAGTTACTTGACTATTTTATAGTCCCCAGGGGCAGGGCCAGCAGCCAGGGCAATCCAGCCGCACTCCCAGGGAGCCCCCTGCTACCCCTTGCTGCTGCCTCTGATTCAGAGGCGGCGGCAGCAGCAGCACGGTGTGCCAGGTGGGGGCCAGTCTCTGAAGGGAGCCAATTTAAAAATCAGCTCTCCATGCAAACCAGCTACCTGTTACACCCAGCTCCTGCACCCTCCTTCCCCACTCAGACCCTACAAGCTCAGATTGTTCCAGCACCTTCCCTCTCACCCAGACACCACTCTAGACCCCTTCTTGCACCCTCCTCCCATCCAGATCCCACTTCTGTGCTTGCACCCACCTCCCGCCCAGATACCACACCACAGCCCCTCCCACCCAGCTCCTGCGCCCTACCTCCCACCCAGACCCTGCATCCCACAGAACTCACACTCCCACACCCTCAAATCACTTCTGCACCTTACCTCACACCCACATGCAGCACCTTCACAGTACTCTCACCCCCAGTAGCTCCCTCCCATATAATGAACTTATTTTTGGTCCCAGAGCCACGGGGCACCCACAAAATCCATTAGCCCCAGACCCACAGAAAAATTAATCCAGCCCTAGGGTAAGCCCAGAGCCTTTGTGTGCACTCCCTACCCCTTGGGCTAGAGCTTATGGGGAGTCCCCCCCCCTGCTTTTCAATAGGAGGAAAACTTCAGGGGGGGGGGCCTACCTCCTTCTCACTTGGGGCCAGTCCAGTAAGGATTGTATTGGGTTGCAGCCGGGGGGGGGGGGAGGAGGGTTTTTTTTCCCCTCATTCACTTCTATGGGGCTTTTGATTTTTCCATGGGTCAGTGGCCCCTGGGCCAAAAAAGATTCCCCATCCCTGCTACAGTCCATCAATTTGTAAAAACTATAAGACAAGGTTGTAATGTATAAACAACACAAACTCCTTATGGCTACAAATATATTCTTCCAAATGTACGCCAATGCAGTGCTGCCTTCAGGGATCTGCAGCTTTCAAGTTGTACCTGCACTAATGCCCTTCCTGAGCAGCAGTAGAGTGAAATTAACAAGCCACAAGTCAGTTTCACAGTTACCATTCAGAACCCTGAAAGGAGCGGTGAAACTGAAAAGAATGATCTCAAATTTCTTTCTGTTGTGGGCTGGGAAAGCAATGAAGCAGCAGAGGCTGGCATAAGAAAGGCCAAACAGGAGAGAGAGAGAGAGAGAGAGAGAGAGAGAGAGAGAGATAAAAATAGACCATGAGAGAGAAGATTGGGAAGAACAGTGGATACAAATACAGCCCTATGCTGACAGTAACTGGGAAGCTAGGAAGGAGCAAAAAAAAGACCTCCTACCATTTCCTTCAGACAACAACATCCCTCCCCTCTCTCCAATATGTTAGATAGCACGTAACTGAATAGTTGTGCATCAGATTTTAACGGCTACACGACTATTCGATAGTCCCCAGAGGCAGAGCCGGCAGCGAGTGCACTCTGGCCCCATTCCTAGAAAGAACCCTGCCACCCAGTACTGCTGCCTCTCTGAGAGGCAGCAGCAGTCTATGCCCATGGGGAGGCCGAGCTCCCCACTGACAGAGGCTGCACCTGCCACAGAGGTTCTGTAGCACAGGTGATAGAGGCAGCTGTGTGGGAAGCTGGAGGCAAAGCCAGTGGTTGGGAAAAGCCAGCACTGCTATGGGAAGCAGGCGGCTCCAAGGAGCTGGCAGGCACATACACAGCAGTGCAGGGCAGCCAGCTCACTGCATGTACCAGCTCCTGCCTGCCCCTGCCCCTCCACACAGAGGCAGCAGCATGGGTGAGGCTTCCACAGGATCCAGGGCTCGTGGGAGCCAGCCTAAAAGCCAGCTCCTCATGGCCACCAGCTCCCCCTCCCTACTTTGCTGCCTCTTACACAAAGGCAGCGGGGTGAGGGGGAAGAGTGTGTAGTGGACAGGCTTAACTGATGAGCCCTGGCTTATTGGTTAATCAGGTCCTCGTCTACACGCTGACATCCCTACTCTTCACAAACACAGTGTCAGAAGGCTCCGAGATGGCAAAAGATGGGAATGTTAATTTAATCAGACCTTTGAGGTACTGATACAAGTTACTGTTCCAATAGGAATCCCAGGTCTTCCCTCCTTTCTCAACACTGTCCCTTCACCTCACTAATGTCACCTCTCACCCAGCCAAAAAAATCTTGGGTATCAGTTTCTGGTTGATAGGCTTTTTTTCCAACTATTCAAATCAGCCAGCCTAAAAATTATTCATTACTAAATGTATCAACCAAGCCCATTGCTGTCAGCAACATGCACTCCTGTATTTCTACACTAAGATTAAGTAAGTAGCTTAACAGGGAAAACAATTCTCAACCTTTCATCTTCAATATTTATGTAGACTACATAATTTTTAGAACATTAGGAAGGAGGGGAAAAAAGGGCTTCCTCAGGTCTCAGGGAATATCCCCGGCAAGATCCACCTAAAAACAAAATGCAGTGGAGAATACTAATAGGATCCAGTCATCTTCAACCAGCACAGAGAATCACCCTCATTGCACCTATAGACCCCAGAGGAGCTAATCACCTTCCCAAACAGGCATAGCATTTTTGTTAAGCTTTTTCACAACTTAAAAACCTGTGCAATTCCTATTTAATCACACCCAAGACAAAGTAGCATAAGCCTTAGATGGACAGTAAGAGGGGAACACTGAGAAATTTTGAAATATTAAGTAAAGAAGATTCCCTCAGCCATACAATAAACATTACACACTATATACTCTAAAACCTCTTACTCTAGAGCAGGGTTTCCCAACCTATGGGTCAGGACCCAAATATGGGTCGCCATTATATTTCAAAACAGTTGCCAAGTGTCACCCACAGTGGCTCTGTCCCCTCTCCTCCCCCTGTTTTTTAATTGCCTTGGGTCACCAAGTCTTCCTGAATTTTCAAAATGGGTCCCCATCTGGAAAAGGCTGGGAGCCACTGCTCTATAGTCTAGACCTCATGATAATATATGGAGATATACCTATTTCACAGAACTGGAAGGAACCTTGAGAGGTCATCGAGTCCAATCCCCTGCCCTCACAGCAGGACCAAGTACCATCCCTGACAGATTTGCCCCAGATGGCCCCCTCAAGGATTAAACTCACAACCCTGGGTTTAGCAGACCAATGCTCAAACCACTGAGCTCTCCCTCCCCCAATGAGGCTTGATGTTGACCAGAAATAAATAGGGGTCAGAGGAAAGAAAAGGAGAAAACATATACACACACATTCCATAACATATAAACTTTCCACTTTGATAATCCAACGTATTTACCCTTTCCTTTATTTTAAAGAGCCAGAGTGAACTGCAGTTTGAGATAACTTCACATAAGAGAAAAAATGGACTAAGTTTGTGAGCCAAGTGTTTGGTTTCTGTCTTTTGTTACCACTGTGAAAATCAAGTTGGATGTGTCGTACATATAAAATTATACTATCTCTGCCTAACCACAGCATAGGAGTTTTAAGAGGATCCACCCTACCAAGTTTGTTCATTCAAACATCAACTGCATCATTTTAGGATTCGTTTCGAAGCAGACTTTTCAGAAATCTCTCCCAACGGTCTGGTTACAAATATGCATCCCAATGAGACTTTAAAACTCTCATTTGAATCATCTCCTTTATCCTATTTATCAAATCCAGAGACAGACATATGTAAGTGAGAAGACAGAGGAAAGTTTCTCTCATTAAGAACAGCCATATGGGGTCAGACCAATGGCCCATCTACCCAAGTCTTTCAAGAGTGGCCAATGCCACATGCTTCAGAAGGAACGAACAGTCCATCCCCTGTAGCCCATTCACAGCTTCTGGCAAACAGACTTGAGACGCTTCCGGGGAAGGTTCTGCATTGCTACCCATCCTGGCTAATAGCAATTGATGGCATTACTGCTCCAAGAATCTATCTAGTTATTTTTGAACCTTGTTATGGTCCTGGCCTTCACATCCTCTGGCAAAGGGTTCCACAGGTTGACCGTGTATTGTGTAAGGAAAGATATTCTTGTGTTTAAGCCTGCAGCCTATTAATTTCATTTAATGACTCCCTAGTTCTTGTGTTATGAGTCAGAAACACCTTATTTACTTTCGCCAAATTCTTTTCTCTCAAAGAGAGGGAACACCCACCACCTTGGTTTCCTAGTATCCCCCTTTTTCTGAAAGCAATTAGGGGGCTTTAACTATAAAGCAGGGAAGGTTGTCAGTTCAGGGATATTAAAAGGCAGTTCCTCCTCCAGCTTCATCATAACATACATAGCAACCCAATCCCCCAGATTCCCTCCCCCTCTTGTACTAACTAAAGCATCTCCATGGGGGTCCATTTAAAAACTTTGCTGAGTGCTCAGGGATGGGGGAAGGGTGAGCATGGAGACAAGCATCTGTGGCAACCATCCTCCCCCCTCTAGCGAAACAATGAGAAAGAGAGAGGCAACCTCCTCCTGTAATCGCTACCGAACCACTCACTTCATTCCCTGTCCCTTTTTTAAATGTGCATTCTGGCTGCGCTAACCCTCCAGGAAAATACCCACGGTGTGTACAACGCAAGTCTCAGAGGGGTAGCCGCGATCGTCTGGATCTGCAAACACAACGAGGAGTCCTGTGGCCTCTCAGAGAGGAAGCTTTATTCGGGGACAAGCTTTCCTGGGTCAAACCCACTCGGTCCAGCGGTAGCAACACCCCCCCCCCCCCCCACTTGCATGGACTTCCTGAGACTCAGCCCCTCTGCCCAGGACCGTAGCCCTTCGCACACCACTGAGGGCCCCCCCCGGCTCCCCACTGGGTGTGGGGGGTGCAGGGACGAGCTCCCCCCTTCAGAGGCGGGATGTGATGGGAGCGGGGGGACCCTGCCCGAGCCCGACGGGAGCGGGGCGGGACGCGGTTAATCCTCAGGGTCTCCTCAGTCCGGTCCCCGCCCGCCCCGGGGGCAGCGCCCCCCCCCCGCCGGGGAGCGGCAGAGCGGGGGGGGGGCCCGAGGGCTTCCCGCCCCCCGGCCGCCAAGAGGAGGCGGCTATGGGGCGCATCTCTGACCCCCCCGCCAAGTCTAGCTCAGCCCTGCTGGGGGGGCAGCTGCACCCCCGTGGCCGGAGAGGAGCGGGGGGAGCCCCCCCACGGCTGGGGGAGGGGAGCGCTGGCCAGGCGGGGGGGCCGGTCTCCCCACTGGCTTGGCCCCTCGAGCCCCGGCTGCCGAGGGGCGCAGCGGCAGCAGCCGCCGGCGGGGCCCGCGAGCCGCCCGGCCCTGCGGAGGGGCCGGGGCCCGGCGCCGCGGGCGGGCGCGGAGGGGGATCGCGGAGGGAATTGAAGCTGCGCTTTACCTTTAGTTCCGCACTGTCCGCCATCTTGGAAGGCCGGGCGCAGGCGCAGTGAACCCCGCCGGGACCCCGCCCCGCGCGCAGCGCGCTGCGTTTGAATCGCACCCGCCGCCATTTTGTCCCCGCCCCCGCGGCCGGGCCGGGGCTCTGGCCCCGCCCCCCACCGACCCCCCGGCCCCGCCCAGCGCAGGACGCCGGCTGTGGGGCTGCAGCGCGCCGTACGCGGGGGGGAGGGGCACTGGGGGAGACACGGGTGGGGGGGCTGGAAGAGGGGGAGGGGTATAAGGGTGGGGGGGTCAGGGTGAAGGGTACTGGGGAGACACAAGGGGAGGGGTACTTGGGGGACACGGGTGGAGGTCCAGAGGGAGGGGTACTGGGGAGACATGGGTGGAACGCCAGGGGGAGGGGTACTGGGGGACACAGGGTGAAGGGTACTGGGGGGACACGGGGGGGTGGGGGGGATGGGTACCAGAGGGAGGGGTACTGGGGGACACAAGGGGAGAGGTACTGGGGAGACATGGGGGGGAGGGGGAGGAGGGGTACTGGGGGACACAGGGTGAAGGGTACTGGGGGGATACGGGCGGAGGACCAGAGGGAGGAGTACTGGGGGGACACAGGGACCACCTAGGCCAGGGGATGGAGGAGGAAAAAGGGTTAAAGCCTGACCCATTGAAGAAAGACCTGCAGAGGCATGCGGGTGCTGAGTACCTGTGCCAGCCCTTCTGCCCCGAAGGAGCCCAAGCCCCACACACAGGTGGGGGGTCTTGCCGTTGCTGTGTCAGGATGCCCACTTCTTGTGAACCCTGGAACACACTTTGCAAGCCCCGCAGACCTCGGGGGATCTGTTCAGCAGGTACGACTGCCACACTGGCAGGACGGGTTCAGGGCCAACTGTGAGAAAATAGGGCAGACCTTCCAACTGGGTGGCTGGCCTGTTCTGTGGTTGGATATCACCAAGCCATTAACAAATGTGAACTGGCTAACTCTACTGGTCTCGCCCACTCACAGACAGGCCCTTTAGACTCTCTAGCCTTGCTTATGATCCAGACTAATTGGACTTCATGATAAAAGGCACATGCCAAAAATCACAGCACAGCAGGTTGGTCTTATTCCCAAGAGACCAGTCATTTACCCAAGATCAATGGGTACTCCAGATCTTACATCAAAGACAACAGTGGCAGGAATTCTATAGTAAACTAATAAAGGTTATTAGTTAAGAAGTAGAACTTATTGAGAGATTAAAGCAGGTGAAATACATGCAGAAGTAAGTACACAGTTTGCCATTCTAAATTAAGGTAGTAAAATAATAAGCTGCCAGTTTCCCAGTTTTGTCAGGGTTCCCAGATTGTCAGCTCTGAATTGCATCTGATACACTTCCCTTCCTGTAAAAGTTAAGTCCAAAGATAAGGGATATTCCCTTGAATTCATGGCTCCATGCAATGTGTGCAGGGGATGCACAAGAAAATATTAATGACAGTGTATGGAGCAACATTTTTTGAAAAAATTAAGACTTTATAATCTATTATATTGTGAATTATTGTGGCAATATTAATAAGCTCAACATTGCAACATGAAATAGCAAGGTATGTAAAACTGCACAGTTCAGCCAACCACTGAGGCTACGTCTACTTTGCGCTTTCTTGCACAAGAACATAGCCTCATTTGCATACTTAATGAGCCACCATTTTGCGCAAGAAGGAGCAGTCTACACTGCTCCTTCTTGCGCAAAACCCCCAACTTGCGCAAGAGCTGTTCTGCCTGAAAATAAGTGGCAGAACGGCCCTAGCACAAGAGGTGGATTTTGTGCAAGAAGGAGCAGTGTAGACTGCTTCTTGTGCAAAAGCCCCTTGCGCAAAAATGGTAGCTCATTAAGTATGCAAATAAAGCATGGCAATATTCATCGCCACACCTCATTTGCATATGTTCTTGCACAAGAAAGCGCAATTTAGACGTAGCCTTAGACCACAGCTGATTTGGATAAAGATGCATGTGCTGCAGTAGCATACAGCAAGTTGCAGGGGAGCTGCAGATCTGATGGGCTGTGTCTAGACTGGCCAGTTTTTCCGGAAAATCAGCCGCTTTTCCGGAAAAACTTGCCAGCTGTCTACACTTGGCCGCTTGAATTTCCACGAAAGCACTGACTTCCTACTGTAAGAAATCAGTGCTTCTTGCGGAAATACTATGCTGCTCCCGTTCAGGCAAAAGTCCCTTTTGCGCAAAGCTTTTGCGGAAAAGGGCCAGTGTAGACAGCTCAGATTTATTTTCCGCAAAAAAGCCCCAATCGCGAAAATGGCAATCGGGGCTTTTTTGCGGAAAAGCGCGTCTAGATTGGCACGGACGCTTTTCCGCAAAAAGTGCTTTTGCGGAAACGCGTCCGTGCCAATCTAGACGCTCTGTTCCGCAAATGCTTTTAACGGAAAACTTTTCCGTTAAAAGCATTTCCGGAAAATCATGCCAATCTAGACGCAGCCATGATGTACATTAGATGCTTCAGATGCCTGATTCAACCATCTGGCCTAGCTTTTCACCAGTCAAAAATTTAAGAAAATATTTCCTGCCCTCTTCGGACCGAAGCCCACTGCAATACAGTGCTCTTCATGCTGTGCTTTCATTCAAAGTGTCGCAATACATCACTGCCTGCTCTTATTACAAAACATATTCTTCATGGATAAGACCACAGCTTCAATCAGTCTAGGCCAGTGGCTCTCAGCCTTTCCAGACTCCTCTATCCCTTTCAGGAGTCTGATTTGTCTTGCGTACGCCAAGTTTAATCTAATTTTAAAACGATTTGCTTATAAAATCAGACCAAAAAGCCCAAGTATTACAGTGCACTCTTTTTTATCATGTAATTATAAAATAAATCAATTGAAATATAAATATTGTACTTAGGTTTCAGTGTATAATACACAGAGCGGTATAAACAAGCCATTGTCTGTATGACATTTTAGGCCTCAACTACACTCCTGCAGGCCATTAACCTAAGTTAATGTCACTTCAGCAACGTGAATAACATAACTGAAGTTGATGTGCTTTGGTCCGATTGCAGTAAATAGCTGACGCTCTCCTGTTGACTCCGCTCACTCTTCTCATTTTGGTGGAGTACTGGAGTCAACGGAGGAGCACTCGGCAGTTGATTTATCATCTCTATACTACATGCAACAAATCAACCTTGCTGGATCAATCTCTGCCCGTCGATCCAGCCTGTAGTGAAGACATGCCTTTAGTTTGTTCTAACTTCACTAATGCTTTTTCTGTGGCCCGTTCTAAATCTAGGCAAATATCTAGATGAGTTGAGGTACCCCTTAGAAGACCTCTGCACACCCCAAGGAATAGTGTACCCCTGGATGAGATCAATTGGACACAACTGCTGCTGAGAGCCAGTGGCTGCGTCTAGACTGGCAAGTTTTTCCGCAAAAGTGGCTGCTTTTGCGCAAAAACTTGCCAGCTGTCTACGCTGGCCGCTTGATTTTGCGCAAAAGCACTGACGTTCTACTGTCTGAAATCAGTGCTTCTTGCGCAAATGCTTTGACGTTCCTGTTCGGGCAAAAGCCCTTTTCCGGAAATGCTTTTGCGCAAGAGGGCCAGTGTAGACAGCTAAAAACTGTTTTGTGCAAAAAAGCCCTGATGGCAAAAATGGCGATCGGGGCTTTCTTGCGCAAAACCGCGTCTAGATTGGCATGGATGCTTTTCCGCAAAAAGTGCTTTTTCCATTAAAAGCATTTGCGGAAAATCGTGCCAGTCTAGACGTAGCCACTATCTAGGGCAAGAACTGGAATTCTCAGCCAGTGGCAGGCTCACTATAATAAATGCAGCATCACCTGATAGGCTGCTACCACAATGCTCTCTCCCATAAGAATTGCTGTACATGCAATGGGATATCTACAATGTGCACTCCCACAAGGAAAATGTGTAAGTTCTTTTTGCACCTAGTGCCGTGGTTCTCAAAGTGTGTTCTACAGACCACTAGTGGTCCATGACAGTCTTGCAGGTGGGCCACAGCCTTGAGGCTCACCCCCCCGCCATAAAGGGGAGCCTGTGCTCTAAGGTTAGAGCTTGCCAGTATGGGGGGAGGAGGAACACCCTTGCAGGCCAGATCCAACTTGCGGGGGGAAGGGGCTACTGCTCCCTCTCTCCCTGGCTGAAGGAACGGCAGCACAAGAAACCACTTACCTGGTGGTGTTCCCCGCTGCTGCTATTGGCCAATAGGAGCACTGGGAGGCAGGGAGCCAGGTTAGTGCCCCCATCCCTCTAATGCTCAGACCTTGCACCCTCACCCTGCACCCTTCTTCTCACCCAAAACCCCCACTCTCAGCCTGCTCCTACACCCTACCTCCCAGCTGTAGTTAGGCAGGGTCCTCCCGATGAATTCTTGACAGGTCTCTGGCTCCGTTGACGATGATAACCAAAAGGCTGCTTGCCTGTGTGCTCAATGGTGTGTGCTGTATCCACTGATTCAGCAGACCCCCAGAGAGCCTCCTAAAGACCACAAATCAGATAAGGATCAAAGGTGCCCAGCCAGCTTTATTGTTAAGCAAAGTCAGAGTTGCCAGTATATTCTACTGAACCACCACACGTGTAATTCGTAACAATGGAATAACTCAACCAGTGGGTGGTCCCACTTGCCCCTATGCTGTTTTAATGAGGTAAAATATTGTTTTGTACAGTCACTCCATGTAGTTAAAGTATTTGCAAAGGCTAATCTGCATACTCCCCAAACGTTTACTGTAAACCTCATTCTACGTGGAGTAACACCTAATTTGAAATAGTTATTTCGAATTAAGTGCTGTGTAGACACTTAATTAGAAATAGGGGGCCTCCAGCACTTCTCAGGGAGCCCTGGTGGCCACTCTGGGCACAACCAGGAAAACTTACTCTCCTGTCCCCCGGCCCCAAAGCCATTAAAGGAGTAGACCCTGGCGACAGTGCCTGTGCTAGCTCCAAGCCTGCCAGCCCAGAGCCAGCAGTGGCCACCGGGGCCCCTGACCCAGTGGCCCCAAATCATGGTTAGCATGAAAGCCAAGTTGGTCCAGCGAGACCCCCAACCCTGAGTCCTGAGCTTCCCCTCCTCCTTATTCCCCTTGCTTCCCCCTTCCAGCTCCCTCCTCCCAGGTTTCCCCCTCCCCTCTCTCTCTTCCCCTCTCCCACCTCCTTTTCCCAGTCTCCCCAGAGGTTCATCCCCCCCCTCCCAGTTTTGTTCAATAAACCCAGTTTCTATTTTTGAACCGACATGTCTTTTGTTTGACATAAGGAAGGGGGGCTAGGGAGGGGTAAGTGCAAGGACGTGAGGGAGGAATGGGGCACGAGCCCCCGGTGAGGAGGACCAGGGAGGCTCTGAGGGCTCCTCGGGGTGGACGCTCTCCCTCAGGACCTCCTGGATCCTGACAGCCCCCGATAGACCCCCCCCCCCAGATGGCAGCCTGCAGCAAGTGCAGCTGGGCTGATGGCAACGACCCCATGACATGCACCGGCGTGCCCAGGGGCAACTCTGGCTCCACGTGGCTGAGTGCTGTGGTGTCCCGAGTTCGGGCACTCAGGGCACTCCAAGACAGGACTGCTTTGCTGTCCCTCATTGAGGTAGACAAGCAAGCGGGGAACCCTGAGAACTGTCTGTCCGGGGTGGGAGTAGGGTCCCTTTAAGCACAGAGCTCAGTTAGCTTCAGGCAGCAGCCCCACACAGAACCACTGATGCCCTGCCGGCACTGGTTCTGGCCAGCCTTAACTTCGGTTCTGGGTCCACCCACTGTGGATGTGCTATTTCGAAATAGGTTCTGTGTGTAGATGCATTATTTTGAATTAGCTTAATTCGAATTAACTATTTGGAATTAAGTTAATTTGAAAAGCGCCGTAGTGAAGACATACCCTGGGATCTGGGGAAAGGGGTGTTGGAGAATGTCTAGCAGCCTCCAGTTTCTACTCTGACCTATTCATGATGACTACAGCCAGGGGCAACATGTGTGGAGAGAGCACGAGGGGTCACGTGTGCCCTGCAATGCCACGGCCAGAAGGGGCCGACCAGCAGCAGGCCTGTGGAATAGTGGGGCGAGGGGCTGGTGCTCGCTGCAGGAGCCAGCCCCCCACACTTACTGTCAGCAGCAGGGGGAAGAAGTGGAGCTCGGTGGCCCCACTGCTCTATTCTCTTGGCCACGCCTCTCCAGAGGAGGGGGCGGGACCACCCCTGCCCTGCCCTGCCCTGCCCAGCGGGAGCGGAGCAATGCGGTGGCTGGGGGAACAAAGCAAAAGGGCCACCTTGCTCTGCTTCTTTCCCCTGCCACTGCTGGTGAGTGTGGAGGGAGGACAGCTTCCTCGCCCTGCTAGTCCCCGGACTGCCTCGGTGAGGGGAAGAGGTGGGCTGGGGGTGGGGAAAAGGTGGGAAAGAGGCAGGGTGAAGCCAGGGTGGGGCGATACAGGGCCTGGAATGCAGGGCAGTGATCCCTGCAAGCTGGGAGCTTGGGCGGCCACCTGGGAGAGATTCAGGAGCCGCCCAGCTCATTAGCAGAGTGCTCACAGCTGCCTACAACCGGCAGCATGTGTTTCTACTGGTGGTGCACATCTGCACAGGCCTTGGTGCACAGAACAATCTTTACTCCACACATGGATGGGAAAGAGGGAGCACTGGCAAAGGGGGGTTGTCCCAGCTCTTCCCCAGGCTTGTGGGAAAAGGGGGTTTTGTGCAAAAAGAAAACGTCTACACTGCTTGTTTTGACACAAAAACCCCTACCACGAAAACGGACCGGCAGAACATACGCAAATGAGATCACGACTTATGCAAATGGATCCCTCATTAGCATATTTGTGGCCGAGAAAACTTGTAGTGTAGATGTAGCCACAATGAGGCAAGCATGAGGGTCAGGAGCCATCCCTGGTCACACTAGTTGTCGAGCAAAAAAAAAAAAAAAGACTGGCCCTTTAAGAAAACTCCATCTGCAACAGTGGGCAGAGGAAGCTGAAACCGGGAGGAGAAGGCCGCACGCGGTGGGGAGGGGTTACGAGCCACAGGGGGACTTTGTGAGCCATACCCGGGGGGGATGGGGAAAGCTGCATGCGGCTTGTGAGCCACGGGTTGGCCACGGCTGCTCTAGCTCATCAGTTCCACCTCCGCTCCCTGCCACGCTTAACATACACCACTTAGATATGATTGTGGTGAATTCACGTAGAAGGCTATTTAACAAAGTGCAGAGATTCAAACAGGTTGAATCTCTGTGGTCTGGGACTCTCTGATCCAGCAGGACCACAGATGTTGCTGAAGCAGAGAGCCCCAGAAGCAGAGGCTGCCAGCGGCTGGGAGCAGAGCCAGCGGCTGGGGCCGGTGGGGCAGCGGAGTTCAGAGCTGGCTGGGCAGCAGAGCTGGTGGGGCCACAGGAGCCCACGAGGACACCAAGCGCACAGCCACCGGGCCTGGTGGGGCAGCAAAGCCAGTGGGACCACTGGAGCCTGTGGGGAGTCCAGAGCCCAGCAGGACCATGGAGCTAGCAGGGCTGCCAGATCCGGCAGGGCCAGGGACAGCAGAGCCCAGTGGCCATGGAGAGAAGCCCCCATGCCTCCCCTGCTCAGGCAAACTCCCTTATTTGGGACCTGAGGGTGCTGGACCAGGGGGGTCCAACCTGTACGAGCAAGTAGAAGAGTCGAAAATAAATGGTTACACAGAAAACACGATCACACTGCGTTCCATAGTGTTACCTACCAGATCTGTGTTCTTGGAGAGCCAAGAGAGAGGATTCATAGCAGG
The DNA here is from genome assembly GCF_052426305.1 of Pelodiscus sinensis. NCBI lineage: Eukaryota > Metazoa > Chordata > Testudines > Trionychidae > Pelodiscus > Pelodiscus sinensis. Next base: position 43,332,153 of record NC_143065.1, on the reverse strand, counting down.
CTTCCTCCCCCACCCATGGGCCTCTGCTTGAACCAAAGCCAAAGCAATGAAAACGCAGAGGAAGACGCATCTAAACCTCCCCGGACAAGGGTGACAGGATTAAGGAAACACCCATCTGCCTTGAAGACAGAACAGACATCCATCCCCATTAGCATACAGAATGGAAAACAGCACTTCAAGGCAAGAACCGCACTGAACCATGGGATCCAGAAAGCCAGGAAGCACTGCCTGATAGGAAATCTCTGCTCCAGATGCTAACGAATCCATGCTTGCCCAGTAATTACCAATAATCAGTAATTACCAGAGCAATTTTAGTAATAGATCTTCTATTGGTATCCAAACTACTGAAATGGCCAAACTGCATTATGAGCTCCCTCCAAGAAACACCGCCCATAGCCAGGAATGATTCATTTCTATTGTCTAGCCTGAACAAAACAACTTTAGGATACTCCCTTAAACCGTGTGTTTGCCCATAAACAAATCCAGGGTCTCCCTGGAACCAGTGTTGTTTCCCAACAAAAACTCCTACCCATGCTCAAGGAAATGCTCTGATGCCTGGATCTAAAGTCTGCGTCAGTTCCACTGGGACTCTGTCTGCTCCCGACTGATCGCGATGGGGAATTTGCTCTGCCCACCTCCAACTCTCTGGGCCCCCAGCTTCCATTTGGGAGCCCGGATCAGTTCAAGCTTCACGGAGTGGTGAGATCTCTCTCTTCTCCCCCCCACTCCGCTCCTCCCCCAAGTACAGCCTCCTGACCCTGCCTTACGTGACCAGTTATGGCTTGCCAGCCTTCATGTTTGTAATCCGATTGAAGTTAGATTTAAGATTGCAACTGGTTTGGTTTTTTTGGCTTTGTATGGTGACTACCTAGAAATAAATAACTTTCATGGTTAAGCTATTTGCTTTTCTCTCTTGTTCTAAGAATCTGTATTAGCCTTTCTCCTTGCAATTCCCCGCTGCAGATCCATGCAGATCCACTGAAAGCAACATCGGGAGCACAACCTTCTTGCTGAGGGTAGATACAGGACTCTCAGCCACCAGTCCTTGTCCATCATGTTGTCTAGACCTGCTCATGTTCACTTGTTCGGTAATTTCTTTTCTACAAGAATTGCTTTCTCCTAAAGGGCACTGCAAATGAGACTCAGGCCTTGTCTGCATTGGCTCATTTTGTCACCAAAAACTGCCTTTTGGCAACAAAATAGTGGGAGCGTACACACTACAATTTGACTTTTGTTGGAAAAACACCCAGTTTGGGCAACAAAAAACTTCCACCTCTGCAAGAAACTTTTGTCTTCACCCTTCCTTTTATTGTCGACAAAGATCCAGTGTGGACTCTGCTGTTTGTTTTGTCAAAAGAACTGGCTTCCGCCAGTATCCCACAGTGCCTACCCTGATGGCTCTGCTCAGTGTTTTGTGATCTCTGCTGCCCTGCAGGCTTGCACTCCTCCCCTTTCCAAGATCCAGGAAGTGTCTGACAGCTGAGTGAGCTGCTCCATTTGGGGAACAAAGAAACTATTGGAGTGCTCCTGTTCTGCCCTGCTAGGAATACAGCGATGGGCAGACTGCTGCTGCAGGGGGAGAGCTGGAGAGACGGCTGTGTTGCTTTGACACTCCTCAGCACAGAGAGCTCATAGATCTAGAAAGGAATCCCAAGAAGCATAGGGATCAGCTCTGCCTTCTCACAACACTGCACTGTGGGATGCTTACCCACATTGCTTTTCTCTAGCTGTCAACAAGGTGCTAGCAACGTGGCCATGAAATGTTGACAATGGGAGACAGAAAAACTGGTTTGACCAGTTTTCACTTTTGGCAACTTTTGCATGTTGACAGCACTTTTTTCACCAAACCTTCCCCACGTAGACAAAGCTTGAGTTACAGCAGCAAGTAGAGTTGATTTCAAACAGCTTATATAAAAATAGCTGCACTAATTACACCATAGTAATTACCTGAAAATTATACGTATGTTGTTTTTCCACCAGTAAATACTACTGTTTTTGAACTTTGCTTTGTTCTTATGGATTGTTGGAGTCATGCTGTCTCCAAATGTTCCTCCAGTCTCATCATTAACATGCATCATCCCCAATACAACCCTTTCCTGAAACAGTTAAATTGCAGATTGTGATGCTGTTTGTTCAGAATGTTTTGTGCTTGATTTCACATAGCCTCAGCACCTCGTTTTTGGAAAATATTTATATGAATTAAATATTTGTCACAAACATTGGAGTATGAACTATACAAGAGGATAACTTTGCTAATAGATTCTATTATTGTTATTACTAATGGTACTCCTGTCTGCCAGAGGATGCATTTGTATAGCCTTCAGTGATGTTCGTCTGTTAATTACCCCTTCTCTGACAGCATTTTTGGGATAATAGAGAAGTTTTACCACCCTACTGTCATTGCAATGAGAAAAGAATTCTCAACAAAATTGTTAGACCACATGGAATGTCTATCTTGAACAAACTTCTGGGTATGACCACGATCCTACTTCAATAAAATTAATGCCTCCATCAAGAGCAGGAATAATTGTGATTTAGAAGAGGTGTGGGGTTGTTTTTCTCTCAGTAAGTGCATGTTATTGATGTTGTGGTAGTTTTTCAGGAGCAACCAGTAAAAGCAAGCACTGTAAACACAGTCATCAACTTGTTCCCAAGAAGGGAATGTTGACCAGTGGCAAGAACGGGAAAGTGGGGGTCAAATCTCTGAATCTTTCCTAATTCTCCCACAGACATGCTGTCCAACTCCGAACAAGGCATGGGTGACACTCTCCATACCTCATATTACTCTTTTGTGAAAGGAGGCTAATAATGTGTATCTTACTGGGAAGTGGAGAGCAAGAATTCATCCACGTCTGGAAAATGCTTTGAGGGTCTGGGATGAACGGTGATGCGTTGGAATGCCAGCAACCTGAAAAATAAATATTAACATGTATTGCATCTCGCGCCTTCATCTTCAAAGCTCTTTACACATATGTTAATGAAGTAACAGAGGAAAAATATCTATAAAAATATTTATCCATTATTACAATTTTTCCCCAACCTATAAATAACTAGATGTGCCTCCAAGGCAAAACTAATTATTTAAAGAAAACCTAAGTGCCAACTCCAGTATCAAAGCATAACTCCCCAGTGGCACCACCCATGGAAGATCTGCTTTGAACAAAGGATTATTAGTTTATCCTTTTAATTAGGATAATTGGACACCGGGCCCAATCCTGCACGACTGAGATCCGGGGGAGTTTTTATAATTGACTTCAGGGAGAACAAGATCGGGCTGCCAGTGAGGAAAACAAAGAACATTGAGCTGGCCCAGTGGTCTGGGATGTTAGACTGAGCACCCTGCACTACAGAGTTTCATTGTATGGAAGCGTCTGGAACAAGGCAGCATGGCTGTTGAGCCTCCCCATCAGGGACTCTAACAACTAGGAGACAGCTAGTCTCAGGAGCCTGAGGAGACCGTGTACAACTGTAAATAAATGCATACGCTTCCTGTGTCTACCAAATAATGACCCTGAGAAACCACTGCCTGGGAGGCATTCTAGTGCCAACGTTCAAAAAGGCTACTCCTAAAAATTCCCCAGTCCAAGTGTAGAATGAGGGAGGTAAGAAATCATAATGCACCAGACTCACATTAAAACCGTCCTTGTAAGGAGCTGCATGCTGGTTTGTTCCTCCCTTGAAATTCCATATTTCCATTGCCACTAAATGAAAATCAGAGCGTCATTGTCCCCTTTTCACACATAGGGAAACTGAGGCAGAGTCTACCTGGGGTAACCCTTTACCTCAGGCCATGCCCAGCCCAGAGACCAGAGTTTATATGAGGCGGCCCTTTAATCCAGGGCAAGCACAGAGTCTATATGTTGAGCGTGGGGAGTAAGTGCCCTGGTAGGAGGACCCGAGCCCTCCCTACTCCATCGGGTCCCGACCCAGGACCCTGTGAGTGGCAGAGCGTTGAACCACTTGCTTGGCAGAGAGTCCGGCTGAAACACGCCGAGCTCACCTGGGGGGAAGACACCACTCCAGCACCTGCCCTGGGCTCTCCCTGGGCTTCCACTGGTGCTGGTAGGTCGCTGTGGTCTCCTCGGTTTCTGGATCTCGTCGTTAGGTTCTCTGCTGGGCTTGGTTCTGGAGCTCCTGCTAGAGGTCCTTCTCCTTCAGTGGCCAGCCCAGACTAAGCTGCCCTGCTGCATTTTATGCTGCCCCAGCATTTGGAGCATGCCCAGTCTGGGCAAAGGGGCGGGACTTCCTCTGCCCACAGACTTTAACCCCACCTGCTTCAGTGCAGGATACACACACCCCCTCCACACCCTGTGTGAACCATCCTTGCCATTGAAGTGTTTGAACCCAGCGTCCTGCGAGCCTGATGGTCAAGAGCTCAAATTCTCTTGTGCGCCACTAACGGCAAGCTTGCCCCTCACTCTTGCCGGTGTGCCCTTTGCTGCCCAGCAAAAACCATAACCATGGACAGGCTCCTGGGCCAAATTCTTCCCTGTCTCTCTGATTATTTCTTCCCCATTTTACCACCTCACACTGCACACCACGGCTTGGCTCAGGGTAAAGCATGGGATTGTTTATTCAAGACAGTAGCTTTCAGCCTACTGAAATAGAAGGGAGGGGGAAAATGCAGCTAGTTGGCCTTGGCTCGATTTTCACTTTGCCACTGGATGTTTTCTTTCCCTCCGCACGTGCATATAACCAACGCTTGTTTTAAACACCGGAGAGGTTTGGGAATGGAGGCTTTTCACCGCCACTCCCTATCACTTGAAGATGGCGTTGCTGTGAGAGTTTGCAAGATGAGTCTGGTGCTCCAGATGGGGGATGCAAGGGGAAAACGTTTCTTATCTGCCATGCAGCCTGTTATCTGTGTCCGCCAGCTGTGCTGGCAGCAGAAGAGGGCTGGGGGTGGACACTGTAACGGTAAGGGAAGAGACGCCCCTTCCAAACAGTATGTCACTGTTATCTGGGTCCACAAGCAGGCATGGGGGGCAACAGGGTCCCCAGCTCTAAACTGTCACTCTATCCAAAGTCACTGGCACTTCAACAAGCCATCGCCTGATTTTTAAATGGCAGAGTCACAGCAAGCACTGGGATGGGTTCCCTAGGGAGGGGGTGGAATCTCCACCCCTAGAGGTTGTTAAGTCCCAGCTTGGCAAAGCCCTGGCTGGGATGATTGAGTTGGGGTTGGTCCTGCTTTGGGCAGGGGGCTGGATTCAAAGACTCCTGAGGTCTCTGCCAGCCCTGGGATTCTGGGATTCTATAAGCCCCAACCTGCCGTCTCACATAAGCCTTCCAGTTAAAGCCAGGGGGATTGCGTATAGACTCTAGGACTGGAAGGGAGCTCGAGAGATCATCTAGTCCAGTCCCCTGTTCTCACGGCAGGGCTAAGCATTATCTAGACAATCCCCGATAGATTGTTTATCTAACCTGCTCTTTAAAATCCCCAATGATGGAGACTCTGCAACCTCCCTAGGCAATTTATTCCAGCGCCTAACAAGCCTGACAATTAGGAAGCTTTTCCTCGTGTCCAGCCTAAACCTGCCTTGCTGCAATGTTAAGCCCTTCTTGTCTTCAGAGACGAAGGCAATGTGGGACCCACGTACACAGCTCTGTAACTATCTCACGCGTTGGCATGCTGGAAAGCCACAAGGGGAAGAACCACCTTCAGGATGTTTTGAAAGAGCAGTAATAGAAGAGCCCTGTAGTATATATACTATGCTATAGTACACATATATAGTAGAGCATAGCTTAGTATACAAATATACTATATATATTTAGTATCATGTGCTTTTGCGGGCAAAGCCCACTTCCTCAGATGAGAGTGGAGAAAAAAGGGGGAACCTCCCAATTTATAACAGCAAAAGAAGGTAGCGGAGGAAAAACTACCTATCAATTGTAGTGCTGGCGCCAATGAGTATCTAAAAGGGTGTTACAAGGAGGAAGGAGAAAAATAGCTCTCCTTGGCCTTTGATGACAGGACAAGAAGCAATGGGCTTAAACTGCAGGAAGGGAGGTTTGGGTTGGACATTAGGAAAAACTTCCTGCCTGTCAGGGTGGTGAAACACTGGAATAAATTGCCGAGGGAGGTTATGGAATCCCCATCACTGGAGATATTTAAGAGCAGGTTGGACAGACACCTGTCAGGGATGATGGTGCTTGGTCCTGCCGTGAGGGCAGGGGACTGGATTCGATGACCTCTCGAGGTCCCTTCCAGTTCTAGTGTTCTATGATTCTATGAGGCTAATTGAGTGGGCTAGAAGTGTCCCATACTTAGCTTTTGATGTCATTTGGGTGTTGAATATAATGGCCCATGCAGTTCATGTCTTTGTTCAGGCCACGAGAGATCGTATCAAATTTGCATATAAAGGCCAGTCCCGCAGTCTCTCTCTCTAGTTGGCTTGTGAAATCCCTTTGAAGCACAATGGCTACTTTTAAATCCATTAACGAGTGCCCAGGTAGATTAAAAATGTGCTCCTACAGGTCTTTGTGTATTACCATCTCTAATATCTGACTTGTGTCCATTTAACCTTTGTCGTAGAGACTGTCCAGTTTGGCCAATACACACGGCAGAAGGGCGTGGCTGGCCCTTGACGGCATAGATCACATTAGCTCTGTAAGTTTCCGTTCCTGAGACCCAGAGAAGGAGAAAGGGTGGTAAATTGATTAAACTCCCCCTCGTCCAAGTTCTAGCACATCGCTTTGGAAGCAGGGTCTTTTAGCCACCATGCACACCCCTGAATCAGCAAGCCTGTTTGCACTGGGGAAATTCTAGCCCAGACGCTGGTGGGAGCTAGGTGTAGATCGGGCGAATGGCAGCTTGAATCCAATTTTTACAGAACCAGTTATGAAACCAGTATTCTATACACACCTCCTTCCGCCAGCTGTTTTGGAAACCCTGGGTGTTGCTCCTACCTGTGGAAGGTTCACAGTTTTCAAAAAGAAATGTGATGACAGTAGAGCTTTTAAATCCTGATCCTTGTACTGACTTCTCTGTGGCAATGCAAGGGAGCCAGTGGAAGACTTAGGATCAGACCTCAAAAGCAGATTTAGGTGAATTCGTCCGTCCGTCCCGTCCGTCCCGTCCCCCCCCAGGAAATGTCTCTTCAACTGAAAGAAAAATTGTTACTTTTATTAGAAATGTTTTGGATTGAAAAAAAATATTTTTTAATGGAAATTGAACAGTTTTTCAATCAAATGGATTTTTAAAATCTTAAGTGGCTCAGTTTTTCAGAGAAAACTTTCTCAGCACATTTAGAAGGGGGGGAAAAAGCTTCCATTAAAAAAATCCTGCAATAAATACAATGGACATCTTTGGGGCAGTTGTGCTCTGGAAGGTCTAAACATCCCATCCAATGTTCCCTCTAATTTTTTCCATCCATGTGTGGAATAAAGTTTGTTCTGTGCACCAATGCATGTGCAGATGTGTACCACCAGTAGAAACACGGGCAGCCAGCTGAGGGCGCTCTGCTAATCATCTGGACAACACCTGTATCTCTCCTGGGTTGCTCAGCTTAGAGCAAACACTGATCCCATCCCATCCCACATGAGTTCCCTCCAGCAACAAATACAAACATTCTCGTGGCTGTGGTGACACTATGGAAAACACTATTGGCCAATAGTTTCAGAGGGGAAGCTGTGTTAGTCTCTAATTGAAAAAACTTAAAAAACAACGAATAGTCCTGCAGCACCTTAGAGACTAACAAAAAATTTAGATGGTTTCACAACCCACTTTCATGGGCACAACCCACTTCTTCAGATGAATGGAATTTAAGGGGGCCAGGTTCCAAATAAACAGCAAAGAGAAGGGATGGGGAGAAAAAGGAAAGTTGAAAAAATGGGAAAAGAATAACCAATTAGAGTGCCCATGCTAAATGAGGCTATGTCTACACTGTGGTTTTTTTGTGGAAAAGGATATGCAAATGTGCTCATTTGCATATCTTCCGATTCTTTTTGCAGAAGAGGTTTTGCTGCTAAAAAGCCCTGTGTAGACGGGACCATTTGTCGGGAAAAACACCCTTTTTCGCAAGATCCTGTAAGAGGCAAAACCTCTTCCGCAAAAAGAATCGGCAGAAGATATGCAAATGAGCGCATCCTTTGCATATCCTCTTCCGCAAAAAAACCGCCGTGTAGACGTAGCCTGAAACTGATAGAGCGGCTTCTAAGTACTCTTAAGTACCTGGTGTTTGGCTTTTTCTGTCATTAGGATGTGGAATGTAGCGGGGCATCCAGTGAAGGTCTTTGTTTAAACCTCTAGTGTACGTCTCAAACTTGTACATGAAATTAAACTCTGCAGCTTTCCTTTCATGCTGGTTCTTGAAATTGGCTTGCAACAATATGGATACTTTGCGGTCCATTAGTGAGTGCCCGGGGAAGTTATTGGCCAATGTATGTCCTCCCAAGCCGAAATGTTATATATGTTAATATAAAATAGGAGCCCGGTATGTGAATTTGAGAACAGAATTTGATCCTCTGCCTTCTGAACCCCTCTGTGGGAAGAAGAGAGTTCGGTAAAACTGACACTGTGAAAAGCTACGGACCAGGAAACAGATACAAAAAGCAAGAGTAATAGATTTCTTCTTTCATGCTCAACAGTACTGGAATAATGTCTCCCGACAGAATGCTTTAGGTCTGGATTTAAGCACTCACAGTACTCAGCACACAATGTTCCGCAACAAACAGACGGGAATTCTAAGTGGTTAATTAGAGACTGTTCTTTATCAGTCCTGAGCCGTTACAGCACATACATTTATGTACAGATTCGGCTGGTATTCAAGCCACTCAGCAGCGAAAGCCAGTTACTAGTGCTGCAGCTACACTACAGCACAGGGAAAGCCAAAGTCCCCGAAGCCTGAGACTCATCCAGGGGCATATTAACCAATCTCCCTGCCCCTTCTATACTCAGGGAGAACCTGCAGAGGATGAAATACTGAAGATTATAGCCACAGGACCAGGCTTCTCCTCCATGCTCAATTCTCATGGCTGAATTTTTGCCTCTGCTGAGCTGCACATAGAAACACAGAGTCATAGAGCTGGAGGAGACCTCAGGAGTCATCGAGTCCAACCCCCTGCCCAAAGCAGGACCAACCCCAACTCAATCAACCCAGCCAGGACTTTGTCAAGCTGGGACTTAAAAACCTCTAGGGATGGAGATTCCAGCCCCTCCCTATGGAACCCATCCCAGTGCTTCCCCACCCGCCTAGGGAAAGAGTTTTTCCTAATATCCAAGCTAGATTTCCCCTGCTGCAATTTGAGATCACTGCTCCTCATTCTGTCACCACTGAGAACAGCCCCTCTCCGTCCTCTTTGGAACCGCCCTTCAGGGAGTTGAAGGCTGCTCTCAAATCCCCCCTCACTCTTCTGTAGACTAAATAAGCCCAAATTCCTCAGCCTCTGCTGCTAAATCAGTGTATCTTAAACTGTGTTCCGTGGCACGCTGGTGTGCCACAAGGCAGTCGGAGGTGTGCCACGGAGAACAACAGAGTTCAAAATGGCCACCCTTAAAGAGACAGGTAACATTCCCCCCCCCCATAACTTTCCCCCCAACCCTATTTTTTCTTTTTTTTTTTGCTCAACAAAAAGTCCTTCATGTTCCTCATATAAAAAAAAAATTAGTGCTTGGTGTTCCTCAGTCTTAAAAAAATTAAGAAACACTGTGCTAAATGTGCTCCAGCTGCCTCGTCATTTCTGTTGCCCTCCGCTGGACTCTCTCCAATGCGTCCTCGTCCTTTCTGTAATGGGGGGGAGGGCCAGAACTGGACACAACACTCCAGATACTCCTTCAGTGAGGCAAAACCATCCATAAAGCTAGAAATAGAAGAGGCCCGTGGTTATCCAGCCCACATCCCCACCTACATTTTCAGGAATTATGGACCAGATTCCACAACCCTTCCTCACACTCAGTAGGATGTACTCACATCAGCAATCCCACCGCAGGATCTCGGAAACACAGCCACTAAGCTGAAGCAGGATGTTTTTACAGTCTCTCTACTGCACCGTCTTCCATCTTGCCGATGACCAGTGGTCCCTGTAAGCTGTGCGCTTGTGTAGCCATGCAGGAGAGATTCAGGTGCCACCCAGGTGATGAGCAGAGCGCCCACAGCCAGGTGTTTTTGTGGTGCACATTCACGCATGCCTCAGTGCACATAGAAAAATGTATTCCACACCTGGATGGAAAAAAATGAGAGGGAACATTGCCGGCGACGTGGATTTCAGCCCTTTGAAGCTGCAGGACCCCGAACCTGGCACATAGCTGAGCCCGACCCGGGGCAGGAGGCAGCTTGAACTGCGTCTTCTCCCACCTCCTCCAGTTTGGGGCTGGGCCCCCGCACACAGTAACCCACCGGCGGACATGGAGGAGGGTCAGGCTGGGGGGGAGGAGAGCTGGGGAGGAGGCTCCAGCCGGCGGCAGCGGGCGGAGGAGGAGCAGGCGAGCCCAGGGATGACAGGGGGAGTGGAGGGGAACTAAATTGGTGCCCCCCTAACATGGCGCCCCGGGGGCCCCACCTATCCCACCCGTCACTATGCCACTGGCCTGGGGGCAGTGGGGAGGGAGGAGGCCGTGTGGCCCAAGCCGCCCTGGAACCCGGAGCAGGGCGGGCGCTGGGGGTGTTCTGGGGGGGAGCGTGGGCAGGGCCAGGCTGTGCTTTCCCCCCCTTATCATACCAGCCGAGGCTATTACTTGGGCTTCCAACATAATCGCAGACACATTTTGAGATTCAGAGCCCCTGAACCAAGATTTCCCACCCCAGGAACAATCCCACAATATTTCACCCCTTTTCTGTGCCACGCCCTGCAGATCTGATGACAGTCTGAGGACACATTCTCGTTGCCCACTAGCCCCATTCATCTCCATGGGACTCTGAGTCCCACGAGAAATGTCTGGCCCAGCATTCCTTGCTGTGCCCTTTGTTCCATCGCTCTTGAGTTAATAGCTGCTCTCAGCTCTTTACGAGGCTCTGGGCTCTGCGCCCCGCTTTGTGCTCTGAGCGATCTTTGCCTACGGACGTAATTTTAGCCAGCTCCACCGGTTCTTCTAAAACTGAACTCCAGAAATCTCTCAGAATGTGGTTCTGATTTAGCACATCTGCTCCATTTGGGTAGCGTTTTACTGCACGCGGCTTTATGAGAGGCATTACACAACGTTGTATTGCATCACATCGTTCCACATCTTGCCACAATTAGAAGCTCACGTGTACCTGAAAACTCAAGCAGTGCTCCTGCTGTGCAGTCTGACACCTTTTAGCCCAGCCAGCCTTGGATGCTAAGATGAGCTGCGACTCTGGTTTTCTTTAAAACCAACCTTTAAAAAAAAAGAGTAGTCCTGTGGCACCTTAGGCTACTTCTACACGCAACGCTATTTCGGGATATTGGAGTATCCTGAAATAGCTATCCCATGTCTTCACAGGGCTTGCTATCCCAACGTCCCTGTAAATCTCATTCTACGAGGAGTAAGAGACATTTTGGAATAGTGCTTTATTTCGAAATGGGGCGCTAAATGGCAAAATAAGCTATTTCAAAATAGCTGGGAAATAAGCTACACAATCTGCATAGCTCAAATTGCGTATCTTGTTTCGAGTTATGGTGCAGTGTAGATGCACCCTAAGAGCCTAACAAAAATATATGTAGAGTATCATGAGCTTTCATAGGCAAAACCAACTTCCCCAGAGGTGATGATCTTGAGGGGGGAAAAGGGAGACTCTCAGAATAACAAGGGAGAGAGGAAAGAAAAAAAATTACCTATCCATTGTAGTCCTGATGCTAGTGAGGCTAAGGGTACGTCTACACGACATGGCTCCATCAATGGAGCCATGTAGAATAGTGTACTCGAAAAAGGGAAATGAAGCGGCGATTTAAATAATTGCTGCTTCATTTACATAAAAATGGCTGCCACGCTGTGCCAATCAGCTGTTTGGCAGCACAGCACAGTAGTCTGGATGCTTGGCAGTCGACAAGGGACCTCATTCCACGAAGCATAACGGGGCAGTCGACAAGGGCTTCCCTAGTCGACTGCAGAGCGTCAAGACTACTGCACTGTGCTGCCAAACAGCTGATCGGCACAGCACGGCAGCCATTTTGATGTAAATAAAGCGGCGATTATTTAAATTTCCTTTTTTCGAGTACACTAATCTACATGGCTCCGTCGACAGAGCCATGTAGTCTAGACATACCCTTCCTGAGCAAGCTGGAAATGTCCCACACTGAGCTTTTGATGTCAATGAGGTGTTGAATAGAAGGAAAGCGGGTGTTATAATATGTTAATCAGTTCAAGTCTTTGTTCAGACCAAGTGTGAAAGTGTCAAATTTGCATATGAAAGTCAATTCCTCGCACTCTCTGTAGTTGACTTGTAAAATCGTGGTTCTCGTTTTTCCCCAGGAGCAGACACTGTCATTTACGTATGACTGATACGTACCACATGGATCATTTTTGCATTTGCATTTTTAACCCCCCCCCCCATGCATTGCTTGAATCACGCGCATGATTGAACAAGAGACATTTTGGGATGCAGGCGACAAGCAAGCATTTATCCCCGGGACTGAACCATCCTTTTTATGTACACCAATGAGCTTGGGTTAGTGAAGCATTTTAACATTATAAGCATGAATCTTAGGAGAAAAAAAAATATTTGCACTCGCAATCTATTTAAGAGACGGTATAAATAATGAACAAATGCTGCTTTACGGAAATGAAATGTAACATTCTTGTTGGCATTCCCTAGTAGCAGCGTGTTGTACAGTCGTTCTCATAATAAGAAGCGTTTTTCATCTTCAGAACGCGGGGCGAACGTTAGCTCATCAATCCTCAGGGCCCTCCTGTGAGGTAGCTGCAGAAATCGAAAGTTTGCTTTTAAATGCAATAATACACCCACAATCTGGGAAGCAAGCTTTTGGAGTCAGAGGGAGTCTGCAGAGCCAGTCTGATCGGAGTGAGAGTTTCATGCCAAGTCAGCTGGTAAATGGCCATAGCGACGAGCAGAAGTTGATAAATATGGTCGCAGAGGGCTGGCTGTGTGAGTCTGTAACTTTAAAAGCAACCGGTAGTCCTGGGGTACCTTAGAGCAGGGGTAGGCGAAAGGGAGGGGGTAGGGTGGAGGAAACTTCGCACACTCCTCCCGCCCCTGGCCAATCAGAGCTTGGGGGTGGGGGCACACATGAAGTCTCCTCCCGCCCTGCCAGGAGCACATGGCACTTCAAAGAGTTACATGCTCCTGGCAGGGTGGAGGAAACTTAGTGCACTTCCCCCGTCCCCAGGCCATAATTGGCTGGGGGTGGGGGAGCCTAGTCCCACCCTGCCAGGGGGCATGGGTGCTTAGTGGCAAGGGAGGGGCAAAGGGGCTCCCCTACCCCCAGACTAGTCATGGTCTGAGGGTGGGGAAGCCCGAAAGCATCCTGGACCTTCCCCTTCTGTTTTAGGACCCGCAACCCAGGGCCACTTAAAAAAAAAATTCAAGTGGCCCCCGGCCAAAAATTATTGCCCACCCCTGCCTTAGAGACTAACACAAATATAGAGTATCATGAGCTATCATGGGCAAAACCCACTTCTTCAGATGAACTGGAGAGGAAAAACAGAACCCCAGAATGTATAACAGAAAAAGAAGGTGTTATATCCTACGACTGACAGGTACCGTTTTTTCCCGTTTTTTTCCTGTTATAAATTCTGGGTTTCTGTTTTTCCTCTCCAGCTCATCTGACGACGTTGATTTTGCCCACAAAACATATTTTTATTAGTCTCTAAGGTACCACAGGACTACTTGTTGTTGAGGGGTCCTTCTAAAAAATCTAGCAGCAAAGGGGCTCCAGCAAATAGGACAGATTTCTAGATCCACGGTGTCCGACTAGTCCTGAAGCAGTAGCCATAATAGTGGCTTATAGTAGTGGCTACTGCTATAGCGAACTAGCCAGACTCACCCAGCCAAATAGCCACATGTAACTAGTGTGTTGGACACCACGGCTAGATAGTGGAGTACCCGGGCTACATAAGGAAGGATTCTGACGAATCAGTAGCCATATCTATTAAGAACCCCATGTTAAATGATTGTGAGAAGTTCTGCATGCTTTAGTCTGTGAAGGAAGACAAAGGGTAAGACTGACGTTCTGAAATAGCATAGTGCATGTTTCTGCTACAAGCCTTTACTTGGAAATAATGTCAAGCTGGAGGACTTCTTACAGCGAATCCCGTAAGCCTCATTTCACGAGGAGTAAGGGAAGTCGGAGGAAGAGTGTTTTTCCTTCGATTTCCTGCTGTGTAGACGGCACCAAAAGCTGAATTAAGCGATTTCGGCTTCAGCTACACAATTGCTTGTTGCCTGCAATCTAAAATGGTTCTTGTTCAATCGTGAGCGTGATTTAAGCATTACATGGGGGAAGTTAAAAATGCAAATGCAAAAATGATCCATGGCACGTATCACAGTTGTACTTGGCCATTAGTAAATAACAGTGTCTGCTCCTGGGGAAAAATGAGAACCAGAATTTCACAAGTCAACTACAGAGAGTGCAAGGAATTGACTTTCATATGCAAATTTGACGCTTTCTCACTTGGGGTACGTCTAGACTACCACGTTTTGTCGACGGAAGTTTTGTCGACAGATACTGTCGACAAAACTTCCGTCGACAATTTGCGTCCAGACACATGGAGTTCTGTCGACAAAGCAAGCCGCTTTGTCGACAGAATTCCGTAGTCTGGACGCAACGTTACAGGCAATAACACCTTCTGTCGACAGAAGGTGTTTTGCCTCGTAAAATGAGGTATACCAGCGTCGACAAAACCGCGGAGTTCTGTCGACGTTATGTCGACAGAACTCCGCGGTAGTGTAGACGCTGGTATTGTTTTGTCAACAAAAGTCCACTTTTGTCGACAAAACTAGGTAGTCTAGACACACCCTTGGTCTGAACAAAGGCATGAACTGGTTAACTTATCATACCACCAGCTTTCCTTATAGTCAACTGATGTTGTCTAGCTTCATTCAACCTTAGCCCTGCTGTGTAACCATGCCCAAAGAGAGCTCTGTTTACATATGGTCCATTTAGCCTTCATGGCCACAAGAAACAAAAGACAGGACTGTGCAGCATTTTAAAGACTAACAAGATGGTTTATTACGTGATGAGCTTTTGTGGGCCAGGCCCACTTCCTCAGATCAAATTGTGGAAGAAAACTGGCATGACCATATATACATTTTCTTCCACAATTTGATCTGAGGAAGTGGATCTGGCCCACGAAAGCTCATCCCCTGACCCCCACGGCCGCCCCAGCCCCCCAGATAATCCCCCAGGCTGCCCTGGGCACTTGTGGAAGTGGTTGGAGCTAATCTCAATATGGAGGAACCTCCCATCCCAAAGATGGTTGGGGTGCCCCCCCCAAAGTGCAGGGCCCCCCCCAAAGTGCAGAACCCGAGGTGGCTGCCCCAAACCATCCTATGGCTCTGTATAGGCAGCACCCTATTCTATTCATGAGGTCTAGACACCCAACACGTTCTCTCAACTCCAATATTTATCTGACCTGTGGGCGAGTGTTGTTATACCAGGCTGGTTTCCAGCTCGGCCTTTGTCCATGTTCAGAGAGGGGCCCGAGCTAACGCCTGATCCCTCGGCATCACGAGAACAAGGAGCTGAGCTGCTCACTGCACCCTGCCGTCTCATTACAAACCCGCTTCTCTGCCAGAGGCGTGAGGGTGAGCAAGGGGCATGTCTACACGGCAGGGCGAAAGTCGAGTGAAGCGACACAACTGCAGCTACATCCATTGCGTAGCTGAAGTCGAAATAGCGTAACGTGGCTTTCCGCACAGTCTACACAGCAGGAAGTCGAAGGAAGAACACTCTTCTTCCGACTTCCCTTACTCCTCGTGAAATCAGGGTTAAGAAGTCAGAGTAAGAAGTCCTCCAGCTCGCCATTATTTCGAAATAAACGCTGGTAGTAGATCATAGACTCATAGAGCACTAGAACTGGAAGGGACCTCGAGAGGTCATCGAGTCCGGTCCCCTGCCTCCATAGCAGGACAAAGCACCGTCTAGAGCAGGGGGTCCCAACCTTTTTCGTTCCCCGTACTCCCTTGGCTTTTAATAAACCTTCCTGTACCCCCTATTCCATATGAAAGGAAATGGATTCTAGAGTCTAGAATCCACAACTTTTTTCACTAACACTAGTACTTTTGGAATATTTCAATTAGAATAATCTCATTATTTACCAAATATTCCCCGTAGCCCCTTGACAAGCTTCTCGTACCCCTTGGGGGTACGCATTCCCCAGGTTGGGAACCGCTGGTCTAGATCATCCCTGACAGGTGTCTGTCCAACCTGCTCTTAAATATCTCCAGTGATGGAGATTCCACAGCCTCCCTGGGCAATTTATTCCAGTGTTTAACCACCCTGAGAGTTCGGAAGCTTTTCCTAATGTCCAATAGGGTTGCCAGGTGTCAGGTATTTGCACCTTCTGTCCGGTAAAGAATTTAAGAAAATATTTTCTGCTTTTCCTTCACCCAACAGACACGCGGCGGGGGAAGTGGCAGTGGAGTGGCCCGGCAATTAAAGGGGCCATGATTGCATTTCGCTGCTTTTTTTTTTCCTCAACAAAATTTTCCTGTCGCTTTTTTTTGGGGGGGGGGAGAAAGAGGCAGGTCTGGTATTTTTGGTGAAACCATCTGGCAACCCTAATGTCCAACCTAAACCTCCCTTGCTGCAGTTTAAGTCGTGAGAGGCCAAGGAAAACAATTTTTCTCCCTCCTCCTTGTAACACCCTTTTAGATACTTGAAAACCCCTATGTCCCTTCTCACTCTTCTCTTTTCTAAACTAAACAAGCTCAGTTCTTTCAGTCTTCCCTCATAGCTCATATTTTCTATACTTTTAAGAATTTTTGTTGCTCTTCTCTAGACCGTCTCCACATCTTTCCACATCTTTTTCCAGTCTCTCCACATCTTTCTTGAAACGTGGTGCCCAGAACTGGACACAATACTCTAGCGAAAGCCTAATCAGCACAGAGTATAGTGGAAGAAAGACTTCTTGCGTCTTGCTCACTACATTCCTGTTGATGCATAGTGTAGACGCGCACTTTGTTATTTTGGAATAACGTCAGCTACTCCAAAATAACGCTGCTGTGTAGACATATCCCATATATCAGACCTGTATTTTTGAAAGGGGCATGGGGACTGTCAGACTATTTCAAAATAACGCCCTAGTGTGGACATAGCCTAAGGGTACATCTACACTGCAATGCTATTTCGGAATTCCAGAGGTATCCCAAAATAGTTACCCCATGTCTTTTGAACATGTCCGCTATTCCGAAATATAGCGAACATGCTATTTCAGCATCCCTGTTAACCTCGTTGCACGAGGGATAAGGGATGTCTCGAAATAGTGTGTTATTTCGAAATTTGGTGCTATGTAGACATGTCAAATTTTGAAATAATCTGTTTAGAAAACGAATCAAAATAAGATACGCAAATTACGTATATTATTTCGAGCTAAGGATGCAGTGTAGACACACCCTAAGAGACAAGGAACAGAAAGTAGGAATAAGCAATCTGTTTTTCTATGGCAAAGTTAACAGCTGGGTGCCACCCCAAAATCGGTGTTAATATATATATTTTACATTACAGAAAATACAAACAAGTCTGCATACATTAAAGATACACTAAATAATGAAAATAGTCCCTTATAATGCAAAAAACAAAGGGACATTTGTGAAATTGAAAGACGGCAAACTTAAAACTGGTAACAGTACACAATTAGCCTGTGGAACTCATTGCCACATGATACAATGGAGACCAAGAGCTTAACAGACTTGAGGAAGGGATTGGACATTTCTATGGATAGGAAAAACATCCAGGATTATAACAGTAAGCATTAAAAGTAACCAAGAGTTTTGGGTCAGGAAGAAACCTTCCTTGCAGGCAGACTCTCACAGCCTGCCAAAAGCAAGTACTGAACACTATCAAAAAAGGTTACTGACTAAATGGACCACTGGTACAGGCTGGCTATGCCTTGTTTGAGGAGTGCCAATACTGGGCACAAGATTTATTGTGGCCACAAGAAGGCCGCCCTGCAGTGAGCAAATCCCTCGACAGGGGGCCAAATGTCTACAGAGCGAGAAGCCACAGACGAAAATAAGCCAGGAAGCCACCTGTCAAAATGCGCGAGGCCTGTCAGTAGATGCAGAGCTCAGCACAGGGTGCGGGGTGACAGTCCCAGGGACGCGGGGTGACAGTCCCAGGGACGGACGGCTGCTGCTGATCCCAGAGCACGGGCAGGAGCAGTGCTCGCTTCCCGCAACTGCCCTATCATTGACCTGTGCTAGAAAGGCCACTTCTCGGGGAAAGGCAGCCTGTGTAGTCCTGGCTCATGTATCCTGCAGGGGGCCAGCGGGTGCCAAGTCTAGCAGTGGTGACTGTGGCACATGTCCATGGGGGACAACACCCGGTGCCCTCCTCTCCCCGCCTGAGTGGAATCACCCGGGACAGACCCTTAGGAAAGGGTCGCAGTGAAAAACGTGTCATGAGGATTAATGAGAACGGCCCTGGCACCAGAATGGCCGAGGTGCAGGGAGGGGGGGCTCGGAGTTTGGGGTCTGCTTCTATTTTAGCAGGGATAGGCCAGAGCTGGGGAGGTAGATCCAGTTTAGGGGTTGGGTCCGAGGAGCAGAGTCCTCATGCTACTCCCCACCCTCGCCCCCCTCCCGCCCACCCAGGCGGTCTAGTGCTGGCTGTCCCCGATCTCCCCTCCTGCCCACCTCCTCTCCTCCTCCCAGAAATCTTTTCACTCCCCCTCCACACCCCACAACCCTGCTGTCCCTCCCCCACATCGAGCCAGTCTGCCAGGGAGGGGTGTCTTGGCAGGCCCTTCTAAGTGGGAATGAAGGCGTCTCTAGCAGGGCAGCTGCCATCGGCCCCCTCATACAGTCCCTATGCATCCGCAGACGGCCCACTTGACTGACGAGACGTAGGTCTGCCGGCCTTAATGAGCAAGCCAGTAGCTGAATGCGGACTTCAACAGGCCACAAGGGCAAATACACCGCACATGGCGCTCATCCCGTATAGCCTGCCCGGACACAAGCCAGCTCTGGTTTTGACAAGGAAACAAGACGCATTCCCGTATTCGTTTTTGGACAGAAAGCCCTCTAGTGGCTGCTCTAAAAGACACAACACGGCCTTCCGGGATGGGGACAGCAGCCGCTCTCTCTCAAAGGGGCCAGACTTCTTTTCCACGGCCACACACTTGCTGAGGGGACTCTGACCATGGAAGTGAATTTGTTTACACCATTTGCCCAGGGTTTTTCACTAGCCCAGGAAGGGTCAGGCTTCTCTGGATCGCTACACTATAAAGCCCTAAGACGCTGTTATTTCACATCCTCGCCGGCTAGGCCTTTTTTCTGACATTGCTAATTAATGCCATGTGACCATCCATTTACAATACAGGATCCAGGCAGCAGGGGGAGGGAGGCCTAGCAGTTAGAGCAAGTCACCCCCTTGCAAAGGGCTTTTAAACGCAAAACAAAAAACCACTTGACTTTTTTAAAGTGAGTGGGTACAGAAATGTAACCGGTTCCATGAGTTGTGTTCTCTTATATGTGCTTAAGAGCACAAGAACAGCCAGGCTGGGTCAGACCAAAGGTCCACCTAGCCCAGTGCCTTCTCTTCCAACAGTGGCCAATACCAAATATCCCAGAGGGAGGGAACACAACAGGGAATCCTCATGTGATCGCTCCCCTGTCACCCACCTCCATACAAACAGAGGCTGGGGACACCATTCCTACCCAGCCTGGCTAATAGCTATTGATGAACTGAACCTCCATGAATGTATCTAGCTCTGTTCTGAACCCTGTTAAAGTCCTGGCCTTCACGAGTCACCCACCTAGACTTCGCTTACATAGTCAGCTGCACAGTCAAGTCCTTCCATGCCACAGGACTACCCGCACGCAAAACTGCACCATTTTTTTTCTAAACGGATGCAAACATCTGCATGGGCCACTCTCATGCAGCTTTCTGGTTAGCTTAAACCCTACTCCTAATCCTAATCCATTTAAGCTACGCTGAAGCCAAGATGGCCATGCAGCCTTCTGTACAGATTACACTCCAGCGGGTTTAAAGCTACAACTTGAATTCAGCCACTGTGACACTGCCCATATGTTAGGACACAGATATTCAGGCCTGCCTGTAAAGGCCTCTATGGGTGTGTCTAGACTACAGGGTTTTGTTGACAAAACTATACCTGCGTCTACACTACCGCCGAGTTCTGTCAACCTAACGGCGACAGAACTCAGCAGTTTTGTCGACAGCGGTAAACCTCATTCTACGAGGAATAACACCTTTTATCAAAGGCATTATTGCATCTACACTGTCCTTTGTGTCTACACTCTCATGTCGACAAAGCCGCTTGCTTTGTCGACAGAACTGGATGTCGTCTAGACGCTCTTTGTCGACAGAAGCTTTGTCGACAGTATCTGTCGACAAAGCCTCTGTCGACAAAAGCCTGTAGTCTAGATGTACCTTAAAAGAACACGGTTTATCTGTCTACGGCCTTGTTCTTCAGCGAAGGCTTTTGGCATCCATGCTGCCGTAAGTCATTCCCACAATTTGGGGCAGCTGTTCTCTATGGCCTACAGATAACGGGAAGCACCTAGAAACTTAGGTTGAGAGCTTTCTGTCCACCATGGACTCACTCCCCGTCCCTATTGTTTATCTGTCTGGTTCTGTCTGGTTCTTTGATCGTTTGTCTCATGTATAATTCCTTTTGCTGGGTGTAAACCAATGAAGGTGGTGGGATATAATTGGTCATGTTACAATATGTCAGAATTGGTTAGTTACATTTCAGTAACGTAATTGGTTACGCTATACCTGAAAATACGGCTATCTATATTAGGGGCAAACTGAAAGTAACTGGGTTAAAAACAGGGAGATAACCAAAGGAAAGGAAACTGGAGTTGTGCTGGAAGCAAACTCCAATAAACAATACATTGTTTGCATCTCCGGACTTCAAGTACTGCTGTTCTCTGTTCACATGAAAAGGACCAGGGAGGCGGAAGGGTAAACTCCTGTAACAACACAGACTAGCTCAGCCCCTACACCTATTCATTCTTCTAGTTCTGTCATAGCAAGATCCAAATCCTAGAGAACTAGTCACTGGCATTTCTGCTGAAGTAAGGATCTTAAAATTTGACACAATGGCTATGTCTAGACTACAGGGTTTTTTCGAAAAAAGTGGCCTTTTTTCAAAGAAACTTCACCTGCTTCTAGACTGCCGCCACGTTCTTTTGAAATTAAATCGAAAGAACACGGCAGTTTTTTCAACAGCGGTAAACCTCATTTTATGAGGAAGAACACCTTTTTTCAAAAGAGCTCTTTTGAAAAAAGGCATTCTTGACCGCAAACGGGGCTTTTTCGAAAGAGCGCATTCAGATGGCCTGGGTGCTCTCTTTCGAAAAAGCAGATCGCTTTTTCGAAAAAAGTTGTGGCTGCCTGTCTAGACGATCTCTTTTGAAAGAAGCTTTTTCGAAAGATTTTAGGAAAAGCTTCTTTTGAAAGACGCGTGTCGTCTAGACGTACCCAACGTGATCAGTTAACTCACAGATGGGTGTACACCCGGGTCAGAGCTGGAAGCTATTGCCAGCTCTTGTTCTCTACCTCCCCCTTGTATTTATGCTCTTCCACGCCTGTTTCGTCTGAACCCCTGGAAGCAAAGGCGACTCTCAAAAGAAAGCCAGTGAGTTTCATCGAGCTTTATGGACCACAGCAGTTTTACAGGCATGTAGGGGACGGGAAGATTCAGTATGTGACCAGCTGTTATAAGTTTCATTAGGAAACCAAACCAAAACCACACGACACCAAAAACACCCAGTCTGAGACAGCCAGGAGTTACACTGCACAGAAAGTTCTGCAAAAAAAGACTCTGCTGGTTTCATTTCTCCATTCAACCCCCAAACTGGCTGAGTTCCATCAAATGTTTTCATTTGCAAAAGTTGGCTCGGTGAGTTGGAAACTTTTAAGAGAGGAGGGGGGGGCTGTGGAGCAGAAGCTATGTTGGTCCCAGAATAGTCGGCAGACTAACTTTTGGAGCCAAGATGGGCTCCATGGAGCTCGACCACTTATTTGTCTCCCTGACAGAAGTTGGTCCAATAAAAGATAGTGTGTGTAACAGAGAGAGAATCACCGGTCTGGTCCACAATGGGCGGCCACAATTCAAGAGAAAATAAATATGGATCCAGCTAAACTTCTTAAGGTGTCAACGCCTCAGGACAAGAACCGCCATTTTGTTTTGTTTGTACAGCCCCTCGCATGCTGGGACCCTGGTCTCTTCGCTTCCTGTCTTCTGCCACCAGGGTCTAAGCATTCTACTCCATGGCCTGCACGTGAGGAGACCAGATTGCCTTGGGACAGGACACAGGATTGCTGGCACACTGGGGAGGTGGGGGTCCCCACACAGCTTCCCCATTCTACTGCAAACTGAATAAACGGTCGCCCAACCCGCAGCTCTTCTTTTTCCTGAGCTGGTTTCCTTTGGTTCTAGTCTGAGTCTCGGTTTACACAGCGTGTGAGCTCTTCAGTGGAGGGCACGGGGCTCTGTGTTTGTAAAGCACAGGGAGAAGTTGCCTTCCGTGGTCCGTTCCACCAGTGGAAACCACGGCCCTTTGACCTGTAGGCCAATGATTCCCAGCCAGGGTCGGGGGCCCGCGGAGGTGCTGTGTCACCAAGCATTAGACTCGCAGAGGCCCAGGGCAGAAAGCCAAAGCCGCACCACGTGGGTCTGAAGACGGGGCTCTGAGCCCCACTCCCCAGCACTGAAGCCTGAGCAATGTAGCTTGGTGGGGGTCCCTGGGACCCCAGGCAGCTGCCCTACTAGTGCTGGCCTTTTGAGGCATACTGGGGGTGAAATGTTCCTGCCCCCCCGAGCACCCCTCTGTGTTCCACACACCCTCCTCCCTCCCCTAGCTTGGGGGGGGGGCGTGGCACGCTGCCCCGCCTTCCCACAGTGTGGGGGGGGCAGGGAGACGGCTTGGCTCCCATGGGGGCGGGGCCTCGGCAGAAGGGGCGGGGCTGGGGATGAGGCCGGGGGCTTGCCTCCCCCAGCCCTACCTTCACCCACCGCCCATGGTTCAGAGCACGGCTGCAAAACAGAAACCCCAACTATCTCATCCAGCACTTACTGTGTTAGGCTCCAGGGCATAATCCTACAGCATCAGACCTTTTGCAACTGAATGAGGAGAAACTCTGTCTGGCTAACACCACTGTGTAATTTGGGCTGACTGCATTTTGCTCTTTCCTCTGCCTTCCAGGAGTGTCCCCAAAATCTCATGCTAAAGGCTGCGTTTTCAAAAGTTCCTTTGGGACACAGGAATCCAAGATCCGCTTTCAACGGGACTTAGGAGCCTCAGTGAAAAAAAAAATCCAAAGCAGTTCGGCATCTAGGTGCCTAAAACCCATTTTCAAAACAGACTTAGGAGCCTGAGTGACTTTGGGGCTCTTGAAAGTCTTACCCAAGACCATTTCATTTCACTCGCCAGACTGAGCCAGTGTAAAAATTGCTCCAGTCTCTCCTTCCCAAGGCGACTGCCAAGTGCTCACTCAGCAATCTGTATCCAAAGCACGGCAGATTTAGTCAAAGATTCAACAAAAGCAAAAGACAAACAACCACCAACACTGGAAAAAAACTACGCAAAGGCATTTAAAAAAGGCTTCTTTTTTCTTGGGACACTCGGGTCTTTAATCCCTTGGACTTTGCAACACAGCAGGTGGGAGCTGAAGAATTCCTAGGACAGCCAAGGAGGCTGTTAAAACAATATTATGTTCATTTTTAACTTAGCCATGCACCGAAGACTCAAGGTGACTAGAGCACTATGTATTGGCTACATTTGTACAACTCCAGTAGGTGCTGTTTGATTTCATTAGCAAACTTGTCAGGCTTCCGTGATTGCCAAAAAAACAAAAACCGACAACAACTTTGGAGATGGAGCTCTCATTAGTTCAAGCCCCAAAACGAAGCCACACCTCCCCACCTAATACCAACCCTGGTACCTTCCCTTGCAACAAACCCCGTTGCCAGCTTTGTCCACGTATTCACTCCACTGATACCATTATTGGACATAACCAAGTGAGTTATAAGATCAAGAACACATATTCCTGCGCATCCAGAAATATAATTTATGCTATCATGTGCCGAAAGTGTCCGTCCGCTATGTACATTGGACAAACGTCTCAGACATTTCGCCAAAGGATCAATGCCCACAAAACAGATATTAGACAGGATCACAAAGATAAAACAGTTTCTTGCCATTTCAGCCAGAAAGGACATTGTCCCAACGACTTGATTACCTGCATCCCGCTTCAAAGGCCTTTTAAGGCTACACTTGAAACAGAATCCTCTGAACTGTCATTCATGCTTAAATTCAACACTTTACACCTAAGTTTGAATAAAGACACTAATTATCTTACCCATTACAAAGAGAGTTTCCCCAATTATCACCTCTAATATCATTACCTCACAGACATTTACCTCCCCCGCCAACCCCCTTCTGTTCTGAAATTTGATTTGTCCTTTTCATATGTGTTCATTTTTTTAATTGTATCCTTTGGTATATATGGTTGTGACTATTTTCTTCCACTATTTGATCTGAGGAAGTGGGTCTGGCCTACGAAAGCTCATCACCTAAAAAACCATCTTGTTAGTCTTTAAAGTGCTACATGGTCCTGTTTTTTGTTTCAGCTACACCAGACTAACACGGCTACATTTCTATCACTACTCCCCACCTCTAGAGCAGCTGGTCTAACAGCCAGGGAAGGTGGCCAGAGCCCCCTGGAGGCCAAAAGGTAGAACCAAAAACTCTAATAAGAGGCCTCCTTGCATGGTAAATACAGATTTGAGCCGGGCATCTGAGACCAAGTCCATATGGCATTGCTGCTGTGTCACTGTAGCACCATGGTGAGTCATTTCTGACACTGATGAAAAGGGTTCATCTGTTGACGTACTTAATCCATCTCTCTGGGCAGAGAGCTAGGCTGAAGGAAGCCCTGAGGGTATGTCTACACTACAGCATTATTTCATTTCGAAATATCTTATTTCGAAATAACGCATCCACACACAAAATGCATTTCAAAATAGCTTTTTGCTGTTTCAAAATAGCGCGTCCACACTGATTGGATGCTGAATTGCATTTAAGGCCAGCTGGGCATCAGGTCAGAAGTTACCTTGTGGTTAGCAGGGCACCCTGGGAAGGGCTGAAGGCCCTCTATTTCGAAATAAGCCTCTACACAGCGCTTATTTTGAAATAGCAATTTTGAAATTGGCACTATTTCTCGTGGAATGAGGTTTACCAATTTCGAACGAAGCCCTCCTCTGTTTCAAATTAATTTCGAAATAGCAGTTGGCTTGTGTAGACGCTAAGAAAGTTATTTCAAAATAACGGCTGTTATTTCAAAATAACTTTGCTGTGTAGACATACCCTAGGGCTACGTCTAGACTGGCATGATTTTCCGCAAATGCTTTAAACGGAAAAGTTTTCCGTCAAAAGCATTTGCGGAAAAGAGCGTCTAGATTGGCACGGACGCTTTTCCGCAAAAGCACTTTTTGCGGAAAAGCGTCCGTGCCAATCTAGATGCGGTTTTGCGCAAAAAAGCCCTGATCGCCATTTTTGCGATCGGGGCTTTTTTGCGCAAAACTGAGCTGTCTACACTGGCCCTTTTGCGCAAAAGCTTTGCACAAAAGGACTTTTGCCCGAACAGGAGCAGCATAGTATTTCCGCAAGAAGCACTGATTTCAGATAGTAGGAAGTCAGTGCTTTTGCGGAAATTCAAGCGGCCAGTGTAGACAGCTGGCAAGTTTTTCCGCAAAAGCAGCTCCTTTTGCAGAAAAACTTGCCAGTCTAGACACAGCCTGCGTGAGCTAGCAAGATAGATCTTAGGCCAGGTCGACCCTAGACCCGGAAGATCAGGGTAAGGTTCGCAACTCCAGCTATGGAAAACGCAGAGCCACAGGGGCCGGGGGAGGGGGACTGCGGGGACCTAGTGTGATTCGGGACTGAGCTAGCTTGCCTACCTGCCGGCTCCTTAGGTATTTTCAGTGCAGAGCCACTTATCGGGTAACTGTAACCAACCAAATATGTGTCAGTTACCGGATTCCCTGCAATTTAACATCCCGATTCCCTGCCACTGGCGATCAGGACATGGCCTGGCGGTGTCGAGACACAATGGCCTGCAGTCACCGCAGTGATCAGAGGATGCAGAGGAAACAGCCACAAAAATGAGTCAGGGGCCGGAGGAAATGCTTTTAGAGGGGGAGACTGAAGAAGACTCAGTCCACTTATCAGAGGAGTAGCCATGTTAGTCTTAATCTGCATAAACAAGGAGAAGTCCTGTGGCACCTTAGGGTATGTCATGCCGGCAGAGGCATGTAAAATAGACTACCCGAAATAGTCAATGAAGCGGGGATTTAAATATCCCCGCTTCATTAAAATAAAAATGGCCGCCGTGCTGTGCCGGCTCAGCTGATCGTCGGCACAGCGCGGCAGTGAAGACGCGGATCGATCGGCAAGGAAAGCCTTTGCCGACCGATCCCTTATGCCGCCTGAAACGAGGTTTACTGCCGCGCTGTGCCGACGATCAGCTGAGCCAGCACAATGTGGCGGCCATTTTTATTTTAATGAAGCGGGGGATATTTAAATCCCCGCTTCATTGACTATGTCAGGTAGTCTATTTTACATGCCTCTGCCGGAAGAGGCACGTAGTCTAGACATATCCTTATAGACTAACAGATGTATTGGCGCATAAGCTTTCATGGGCAAAGACCCACTTCATACATGCCTCTGACAAGTGTGTCTTTGCACACGAAAGCTTATGCTCCAATAAATCAACCATTTAGCACCTCAAAGAGAAAACTGACAGGTGACTTGATGACAGTGCGTACACTGAACTGCATGGGAAGGGTCCTAACGGGCTCTCCAGTGGGGCAGAGAAAGGCATAACCCCCGACACCAACTCAAAGCTGCAGCCAGACCAGTTCAGATGCAAAATGAAGCAGAAATTGTTCACAGCCAGGGGTATTGATTTTTGGAAAAATCTACCTTGGGAGGCAGTGACTCCTCCCGATTTCGGATGCCTTTATGGGAGACAGCTGTTAGCCAAACACAAGTTTCGAGAATTTAAACTAGATGATCCAACAGACTGATATTAACACTATGAGCCACTCATCCAACCTGGCACAGCAACTACAACAAAAGAAGGGGGGCGGTATTTAAGTCCTAATCTAGCCAGAACTCAGGCCAGGTCTCCACTTGATGGTGGCTCGACACTCTGGCAATCGACCCTCCGGGGTTCGATTTGGCAGGTCTAGTGAAGACCTGCTAAATCAAATGCCAAGGGTAATCCCAGCAACGCAGGGGGAAGTCAACAGGAGCATTTCTCCCATTGACCTCCCGCTGTGGGGCCGCCCCAGGAAAATCAATACAAGGTTCATAAAAGGGCAACAAAAATTATTAGGGAGTTGGAACGGGTCCCATATGAAGAGAGATTAAAAAGACTTGGATTTTTCAGTTTAGAAAAGAGAAGACTAAGGGAGGATAGGACAGAGGTCTATAAAATCGTGACCGGTGTGGAAAAAGTGAATAAGGAAAAGTTATTTACTTATTCCCACAATATAAGAACTAGGGGTCACCAAATGAAATTAATTGGCAGCAGGTTTATAACAAACAAAAGGAAGTTTTTCTTCACTCCGCGCACAGTCAACCTGTGGAACTCCTTGCCAGAGGATGTGGTGAAGACCAGGACTTTAACAGGGTTCAAAAAAGAGCTAGATAGATTCACGGAGGATCGATCCATCAATGGCTATCAGCCAGGATGAGTAGGAATGGTGTCCCCAGCCTCTGTTTCTCTGGAGGTGGATGACAGGAGAGGAATCCCGTGAGGATTCCCCGTTGTGTTCCCTCCCTCTGCGGCACTTGTATGACCCACTGTTGGCAGACAGGACACTGGGCTAGATGGACCTTTGGCCTGACCCAGTCTGGCCGTTCTTCTGATCAAAGTCTATTGACTCCAGCTGTGCCATTCACATAGCTGGAGTTGCGTATCTTGCTTTGGTTTTCTCTGCCAGCGTAGACCAGGCTTCAGTGTGACCCTCCCAGGTATTAGTGCCGACGCACTGCGGGGACGGGCACGGTAGAAGGCTGGGCAGGTCCCGGTTTCTCAAAGGGCATATGCCTGGCCTCTGATCCTGCTGGTGAACAGGTGCCTGTGACTCACTGCAGGCATCACTCAAAGCATTTAAATGACACCAGCCGGGCTGCACCCCAGCCAGCCGGTCACATGAGGGTGTCTACTGGGTGTTATCAGCCACTTTTGTCAGCAACAGACGTCATCTAATCAGCCTTATTGCAGTTAAGGGCAAAGCAGTCTCAGTCCCATCTCGGGGAGCCATTGCATCCTCCCCAGGCACACAGCCACACATGCTGCAGAGCAGGGGTTTCAAAGGACGGGTCGTGCCTCAGCACTGGGGGGTGGAATATTGGGCGCTGGGTCTCATTGCTGCAAGGGGATCGGGTGAGCAGTGGGGGGCTAAGGCAGCTCCCTGCCTGTCCTGGCACCGCAGACTGCGCTGCGCCCCAGAAGTGGACGGCAACAGCCCTGGCTCCTGGGTGTGTGAGGGGAGAGCGCACAGGGCTCCGTGCACTGCCCCTGCCCCGAGCACTAGCTCTGCACTCCCATTGGCTGGGTACCTGCTGCCGGCTGCTTCTGGGGGGCAGCCTGGTCTGTGGGGACCAGGAGAGGCAAGAAGCTGCCTTAGTCTCCCCCCCCCCCCACCCCCACTGCACCGCTGACCAGGAGCTGCTCAAGATAAGCCCCTCGTACCTCAGCCCTGGCCCCCCCGCAAGCCAGACCCACCTCTTACACCCCAAAGCTTCATCCTCAGCCCCACCCCGGAGCCCACACTCCAATCAAAGTATGTTGGGTCGCGGCATCAACAATTTTCTTCAACTGGGTCATGAGGAAAAAAGTTTGAAAAGCGCCGCTCTAGAGAAGCGGGAAGAAGTCTGGGTAAGACTAGCGGTACAGCGCCTCGCTCTCTGAAACAGACCGCCATCCGCTTACAAGGACAACTCCCACACGAAAACGAACCCACCGTCTGCTTTCCAAGACCTCGACATTGCCCCCAGCTCCAGCACAAACACTCCAGGGTGTGTCTGTGTTCCTTATTTCAAAATCCCACGCAGAGGTTTATTTTCAGGGACTCGTCTGCATTCACCTGTGGCAGAAGTCAAAACCAGTGACGCCTTTCATTCTGCGGCGCAAATTTAATTCACTCTAATTATTTCATATGCCATAGACAGTAATAGTTTCCTAATTTCTAGTATATTAAGCACTTAATATATTGTGTC
This sequence comes from Pelodiscus sinensis, assembly GCF_052426305.1. NCBI lineage: Eukaryota > Metazoa > Chordata > Testudines > Trionychidae > Pelodiscus > Pelodiscus sinensis. The sequence goes on along the minus strand of NC_143065.1, from coordinate 43,302,814 downwards.
ATTTGAAGTCGCATATTAAATTCAGCAAAGTACATTTTAATGAGAGCTAAGTGGTGTGAAAGTATTAATACCGTATTACCAACCCTGGTACCTTCCCTTGCAACAAACCCCGTTGCCAGCTTTGTCTACATATTCATTCTGCTGATACCATTATTGGACCTAACCAAGGGTATGTCTACACTACCCCCCTAGTTCGAACTAGGGGGGTAATGTATGCATACCGAACTTGCTAATGAAGCCCGGGATTTGAATTTCCCGGGCTTCATTAGCATAAAGCCGGCGCCGCCATTTTTAAAAGCCGGCTAGTGCGAACCCCGTGCCGCGCGGCTACACGCGGCACGGACTAGATAGTTCGGATTAGGCTTCCTAATCCGAACTATCTGTACACCTCGTTCCACGAGGCGCGTGTAGCCGCGCGGCACGGGGTTCGCACTAGCCGGCTTTTAAAAATGGCGGCGCCGGCTTTATGCTAATGAAGCCTGGGAAATTCAAATCCCGGGCTTCATTAGCAAGTTCGGTATGCATACATTACCCCCCTAGTTCGAACTAGGGGGGTAGTGTAGACATACCCTTGGTTAGATCCAATAATGGTATCAGCAGAATGAATATGTAGACAAAGCTGGCAACGGGGTTTGTTGCAAAGGAAGGTACCAGGGTTGGTAATACGGTATTAATACTTTCACACCACTTAGCTTTCATATGAGTTCATTTTTTTTATTGCATTCTTTGGTATGTATGGTTGTGACTATTTTCTTCCACTATTTGATCTGAGGAAGTGGGTCTGGCCCACGAAAGCTCCTCATCTAATAAACCATCTTGTTAGTCTTTAAAGTGCTACATTGTCCTGCATTTTGCTTCAGCTACCCCAGACTAACACGGCTACATTTCTATCACTATTAATACCGTGTAAGACTGCAGCGTGGAGCCCCTGTTTTTACATCTTCCCCTATATACAACTACCAATCAAACAGGTGGTTGTGGTTTTTTTCACGTCTGTTTCACTCTCCCGGTTCCACATTGTGGTGAATGCGGAACACTGTTATGTGGGCCGCGAGGAAGCGGTTTGTGACGGATTCGTCGCGGGCGGCTGGAAGGTAGAAAGTCACCTGAGAAAGTTCCAACCAACTTTGTTTCGGCCTTTTCGTTTCTCTCCCTGGTGAGCGGCGTAGGCCGAAAAGCTTCCGGCGGCGAGAGCTGAATGAACTAACCTGAGGATTTAGAACCCCGCCGCCAGGGACCTCAAGACTGCGAAGGTGGGGGAGGATGCGCATCCCCGTTTGGTTTGGCAGCGGGAATAAGCGACGCTCAGAGAGATCCGCTGCCTTGCCTGAGGCCGGTGGGAGGAACAAAGCCCATTTCTCCCCACACCCAGCTCCGGCAGGTCTCAGCTGCCGCTTCGGCTCACGTCTAAGCCAGAGGTGTGCGCACGCCGGCGCGCCCCAGCGCTGCTCCAGCAAGGGGAAGCCGGCCGGCTGGGGCACTGGGCTGCAGGAGGCACAGTGAACTCCCAGCCAGGTTCCTGGGGCTCTCTTGCAGGCCGCTAGGCAGGGGAGAGGGGCTGCTAGGAGCACGCCTCCCCATTGGTCCGGCACTGCCCCAGGCACCCTTTAGGGAGGGCAGGGGGCTGAAACTCCCCCACACACCTTCCTCCATCTCAGTCAGGGGCAAGAGGACAGCGACCCTGCCTTCCTCGCCCGCCTGGCTATGGGGCGGGGGCAGAGGAGGGAGTGATCCACTCCCAGAGCTCTCTTCTCGCGCCCCAAGAGAGACGCAAGGGGACCAGCAAGCAACAAACAGCATCAGTAGGAATCAGGGAGGCTTAAGCCCCCCCTCTCTCCCCACACTCACCCCAACCCCCTGCTCTGAGCCCCCCATGCCCTCAGCCCTGATTCCTGCACCCTCCCAGTCCCCAGCCCTTTGTCCTGAGCCCCTCCACACCCCCCCCCCCAGGTCTGACTCCTGCACACCTCACCTCACTGCCCTGAGACCTGTACCCCCACATCCACCCCAGCCCCCTGCCCTGAGCCCCAACTCTCCATCCCGTACTCGTATTTTTATAGGTACTATCATACCACCCTCCCAGCCCCCTGCCCTGAGCCTGCCCTCCCCCCAGGGGGGTGGAGGGGGAATACAGCAGTACTGGTAAGTCTCAGAGGGGTGGCCGTCTCACTCTGTCACTCTCCGTTAGCCTCGAAGGTGCTGCAGGGCCATGGTGGTTTTTTAATAGTACCAGTAAGACAGTTAAGTTACTTGCACCCCCACGCTGCCCCTCCCCCCTCCCCAGGATCAGGGCAGGCGGCTGTCAGGGCGGAAGACTCCGTCCCAGGACCCCTCAGTGCCACAGGAAATGGGGTCGGTGAGGCAGCAGCAGATTTTCCCAGGGCAATGAGCATGGAGCTCGGGGGCAGTAGCCAGCTCGGTGCCCTCTGCCTCCAGATCCATCCAAAGGGGCATTTCACACCCCGGAGCACTTTCCACGATGGAGCGCGGGTGCCGGCCCCAGGTTTCTGGCCAGACTCCAGCCTCGCGAAGGGCCAGGGCGGAGGAAAGGCAAAGCCAGCCCCAGAAGGCCCATCGTGGAGCCCCGGAGCCGTATCTGCTGGCCAGCATGAAGGGTCACCTGGCTGAGTTCCTGGTCCTCAGGCCCTGCCTTTCCCGGCCCGATGGCTCAGCACGTCGGCGGAGAGGTGAAGCCCCAGGCTGGCGGGAGGCCCCTGCATGGACCCCGCAGGGCAGAGCGCCCCCAGGCTTGGGGGCACACCTGTCACCAAGATGTGGGGAGTCACCGGGCCCTGCACCCCCGCCGCAGCCTGACGGGACTCTCAGGCGGCAGGTAGAAGAGAAGGTTTTTAGTTGGCAGGGACACGGCACCAGCACAGGAACCAGCGGCAGCCAGCACCACCCATCTTGGGGAGAGCCCGGGCTTCCCCTCTCACCGATCTCCTAAGCCTGCCGAGGCTAACTCACACTCAGCAACTGGCCCTACCCTGCCGGCAGCCCCGCCTCCTCCTTTGCCCGGGGGGGGGGGGGGGGCGGTGTTATCTGTTTGCACCCCTCCTCCCAGGTGCAAGAAGAGCCTGGCCCACTGTGTACATGCTGGGTCTGGAGCAGCCTCCTTCAGTGAGCATCACACCCGAAATTCCGACCCCCACCTAGGCATGGGTGCGGTGCCCAGGGAAACTGAGGCACGCCCCCAGGTTTACCCCTGGACAGACATCGCCTGCAACAGAACAGAGCGAACACGGACCCCAAGTCCTCACAACACCTGGAAAGCACGGCGCGCCTTCCCCTCCCCCGGCCGTTCCCGCTCCCGTGTCGAGAAACGCAGGCGGGGGAGGGTCCCCGCCAGGCACAGGCTGCGGCCTCGCCCTTCCGCACCTCGGCCCTGCAGGGGGTGAAACGTCAGGTGGGCCTGCCCATTGCTTCTAGGGCAATTGGGGAGGACCGCCGCCACGGGGTGGGCTGCACGCCGGGAGGAGGGGCCCATCTCCATCGCCCCCGTGCAGGATTGGTACATCCCAGCACACAATCAGCAGCACTCCCCGATGGATCACGCAATCGCCGTGAGGAGGAACCGGAGCTCCTGGCAGGGCCCAGCCAACGCTCTGTCTGTGCCTCCGGAGCCCCTGGGGTGGGGCAAACAAGCACAGCCGGGCAGGGCCCAGCAAAAACCAGCCAGGGCCCCTGAGTATCCTGGCTAGGGCAAGCAACCGGGGGGCCATTTCAGACTGGGATGACGTGATGGGGTGGGGGGCAGACTGAGGACAGCGGCTTCAGCAGTTTGACTGAGCATGCTCAGTACAAGCCAAGCAGCAAATTGGGGGGAGGACCAACCCCATCCGCCCACACACACACACACCCTACCTCTCTCTCTCTTTCCAGAGGCTACTAAGGCACCAGGAAACTCTAGTTTTCGGCAGATAACTTAGATACAGGGCTCCAGTCAGCTAATCGCTAATTCCTATCAAGGGTTACGCCTATACTTGCTCCCTAGATCGGACTAGAGATGCAAATGTAGTGTATCGAAACGGCTAATGAAGTGGGGATTTAAATATCCCGCGCTTCATTAGCAAGATCTCCCCCGGCGTGCTAGTTCGAATCACAGCTGATTTGAACCAGGAAGTGCGCGCCGGGCGAGAGCTTGCTAATGAAGGGCGGGATATTTAAATCCCCGCTTCATTAGCTATTCCGGTACACTACATTTGCATCCCTAGTCCGAACTAGGGAGCAAGTGTAGACGTCCCCTAAAAGAAAGAAAGTTAAATAAATCTTAGAGCTCCTCAGCTCTAACATTAGCATGTTCTGACCTCTTGTGGCCAGTCACTTCAGGGACACTGGTTTGCCTTCAAATGTTAATATCTGTTCTTAGTTTGCTCCTAACTCTGGGGAGAAAGACAGACCCCGTCAGGACCCCTGGACTCTATCTCAGCTCTGGAAGGGGGGTGAGGCCTAGTGGGTTACAGCAGGGGGCAGATACATTTAGACTCTATATAAAGAACATCACAATGGCGACACTGGGTCAGACCAATGGTCCATCTAGCCCATTGTCCTGTCTTCTGACAGTGCCCAATGCCAGGTGCTTCAAAAGACATGAACAGAACAGGGAATCGTCAAACGATCCATCCTCTGTCGCCCATTCCCAGCTGCTGATAAACAGAAGCTAGGGACACCCTCCCTGCCCAGCCTGGCTGGCAGCCATCAATGGACCCATCCTCCTTGAACTTATTTTGTTCTTATTGGAACCCTGTTACAGTTTGGGCCTTTTCACCATCCCCTAGCAGAGAGTTCCACAGGTTGGCTATAACGAAATCATTTCTTTTGTTTGTTTTTAATCTGCTGCCTATACCTTTCTTGTGCTGTTAGTGAAGCAGTAAATAACATTTCCTTATTCTGTTTTTCTACACCATTCATGGTTTTAGAGACCCCTAACGTATCCCCCCCACCCTTTAGTCATTTCTTTTCCAAGCTAAAGAGTCCCAGTCTTGTTAATCGCTTCTCATCTGGAAGCTGTTCCTTCCCCTAATCATTTCTATTACCCTTTTTGTACCTTTTCCAAATCTTTTGTTAGATAGGGTGACCAGTTCTGCATGCGGAATTCAAGATATGGGCCTACTATGACTTTATATATAGGCAATATGATATTTTCTGTCTTCTTATCTATTCCTTTCCCAATGATTCCCAGTATTCGGTTCGGTTTTTAGACTGTACTAAACACTGAGCAGATGTTTTCAGGGAACTATCCACAAGGATGCTCCTTCAGTAACCGCTATTTTAGACCCCATGATTTTTGTATGTACATTTTTCCAGGTGCATTACTTTGCACTTATCAACTCTGAATTCCATCCGCCCTTGTGTTGCCCAACCACCCAATCTGGCGAGATCCTCCCGTAACGTTTTGCACTCAGCGTTGGACTGACTCATTTTGAGTAATGTTGTATCCATTCGCACATTTTTCCACCTCGCTGCTAGTCTCATTTTCAAGAACATTTATGAGAGGTTGAACAGCAGAGGTCCAAACGTGTATCCCTACAGCACACCACTATTAATTACTATTCTTTTCCCCCCTCCCCCCGACCTTACAAGTGGAGAAGCCAGCAATGTTTCCATGATGCTCTAATGCAGTGTTTCTCAACCAGTGGTACGTGTACCTGGGGGGGGGGGGGGGGGGGGGGAGGGAAGGTACGTCAACACAACAGAAATTTGGAGAAAACTGAATTTTTGTTTTAAGTATTACAGCACTTTATTATTTGTGTACTTTTTACACCCAAAAATTTAATCGCCCGCCCAGCTACGATTAAGTTGTTTAAACAAATGTGTTGCAATGGTAGAAAAAAAATGGTGTCTCTGAAAACTGTAGGTACTGGGGGTACTTATATTTTTTTAAAGGGGTACTTTATAAAAAAAAGATTGAGAAACACTCCAGTCTAACCATCCTTCAATTAGTTGAATGCACAGCCTTTTGTTATCTTAGAATCATAGGGTACATCTAGACTACATGCCTCTGTCGCCAGAGGCATGTAGATTAGGCTACCAGACATAGGAAAATGAAGCGGCGATTTAAATAATCACCACTTCATTTAAATTTACACGGCTGCCGCGCTGAGCCGAAAAACAGCTGATCAGCTGTTTGTCGGCTCAGCGCGATAGTCTGGACGCGCGGGTGTCGACATCAAAGGTATTTGTCGACCACCCAGGTAAACCTCATCCCAGGAGGCATAGCTGGGTGGTCGACAAATACCTTTGATGTCGACACCCGCGCGTCCAGACTATCACGCTGAGCTGACGAACAGCTGATCAGCTGTTTGTCGGCTCAGGGCAGCAGCCATGTAAATTTAAATGAAGCGGCGATTATTTAAATCGCCGCTTCATTTTCCTATGTCTGGTAGCCTAATCTACATGCCCCTGGCGACAGAGGCATGTAGTCTAGACGTACCCATAGAATCACAGAGCTGGAAGAGACCTCTGGAGTCATCGAGTCCAGCCCCCTGCCCCAGGCAGGACCAACCCCAACTCAATCATCCCAGCCAGGGCTTGGTCAAACCAAGACTTAAAAACCTCTCGGGATGGAGATTCCACCACCTCCCTAGGGAACCCATCCCAGCGCTTCCCCACCCTGCTAGTGAAATAGTTTTTCCTAATATCCAACCTAGACCTCCCCCACTGTAACTTGAGACCACTACTCCTTATTCTGCCATCTGTCACTACTGAGAACAGCCTCTCTCCATTCTCTTTGGAACCTCCCTTCAGGAAGTTGAAGGCTGCTATCAAATCCCCCCTCACTCTTCTCTTCTGCAGACTAAACAAACCCAAATCCCTCAGTCTCTCCTCGTAGGTCATGCGCTCCAGCCCCTAATCATTCTAGTCACCCTCCGCTGGACCCTCTCCAATGCGTCCACATCCTTTCTATAGTGGGGGGCCCAGAACTGGACACAGTACTCCAGATGTGGCCTCACCAGAGCCGAATAAAGGGGAATAATCACTTCTCTGGATCTGCTGGCAATGCTCCTCTTAATGCAACCTAATGTGCCATTAGCCTTCTTGGCTACAAGGGCACGCTGTTGACTCCTATCCAGCTTCTCATCCACTGGAACCCCCAGGTCCTTTTCTGCAGAACTACTACTTAGCCAGTCGGTCCCCAGCCTGTAACAATGCTTGGGATTCTTCCATCCCAAGTGCAGGACTCTACACTTGTCCTTGTTGAACCTCATCAGATTTCTTTTGGCCCAATCCTCTAATCTGTCCAGGTCCCTCCGGACCCTATCCCTGCCCTCCAGCGTATCCACCTCTCCCCCTCGCTTAGTGTCATCCACAAACTTGCTGAGGGTGCAAACCATCCCCTCATCCAGGTCATTCATAAAGATGTTGAACAAAACAAGCCCTAATCACGCTGCCTCCCTCTGTTCAGAAACAACCCCCCTTCCCCAAAGGCAAAGCTGGGAGCAGTCTGTTGCAGTGCAGAGCTGCCATGGGAGCTAGGGCCTGGCCTTTAAGTAGACCTCAAGAATGAAATCCAGGGGTTGAAGGAAACTTTAGGGGGGCTCCTGACCCTTCCACCCCCGCCATAAATGGTGCACTTGGCAAGCAACATCAGTGGAGGGCTCCGATGATCTAGGCAGGACAGGGCAAACTATTGGTCTCTGGCTAAGCACAACAAAGCATCAAGAAAGTTTAATATCCTCAAAGGATTTGCATAAACCTGTATTTAAACATTTATTTTCATCTAATCGTGTGCTTGGTGTAATTTTATACCCTTTGTTACATTATGTCAAAGGGAAGTCGTTCTTAGTGTCTGTGCTTCTAAACAGTTCACAGAGGTGAACTCAGTATCACACGGAAATTAACTCTGAAAAGCTTGGTAAAAATGATGTCACTAACTCTTTTGCTCAGCAAGGGAAAGCAACACACCTTCACATCCCAACAGGACCCCACAAACCAAATATAGTCCTGGGTCGAACATTCCCAGGCCCACGCAGACTAAGGGACCAATGGGGCATGAATGTGTGAACAGGAGCAGCCTGAGGCCGGCTGCGGCAGCTGGCGCCCTAGGTGGAAAGCACGATCGATTACGTCAATGGCCGTGAAGTCATCAGCGGGTGCCCAGGCCCGCGGCACCCTAGGCAACTGTCTGGTTTGCCTAGGTCCATGGGCCGCCCCTGTGTGTGAACAATAAAGTGAGGTGTCCACATACCAGTGTTTAGCCCACTGGGTCACCTTCAGTTCGTGCATTGTGCTTTTCCGGGTAAACATCCTCCCCAGAAAAAACAAAAAGTGGGGGACTATAGTCAGATGAAGGCCTCAAACAAAAGCCCATGTAGCACAGGCCTGGTCTGAGGCCTGAGGCCTAGCTAGCAATGGACAGAACATGGCTGATATAAAGCACAGCTAAGCTGTGAGCAAGAAGCAGACCCCTGCTCACAGAACTTGGCACGAACAGGGCTGAGCGAGCAAAACACTAACTGGTAATAGGCCCGGGTGTAGAACAGTCACTGGTACTGGTCAGAAGTGGAAAGCACAGGGTACCACCAGCTCATTTAAAAAGACCTTGGTACCCACTCCCCACAGATAGCGACCAGCTTCAGGAAAGGGTCTAAAATGACAGCATGATGGATCGAGATGCTCTAATCGAACCGCGAGGTGCAGGGTGATGGGTGGTATCTAAGTAGCATCAGAGTCTCCCCCCCCACACACACTTTCAGCCCTGCACGAGGCTGCCCCCGAAGGGCTGCTCCTGGGTATCGGTTAACCACAAGATCCAGCATCCACAGGCCGGATCCAGCCCGCCAAGCGAGTTCATCCGGCCTGCAGCTGCCCTGCCACTCCCTTGCCCCCAGGCCAATCAAGACCTGGGGGCGGGAGGAGTGCGCAAAAAGTCTCCTCCCCCCATCAGGGGCACACAGCACCAGAGGGAACCACCAGCTGTTCAAAATGCCTGGCAGTTCCCTCTAGGCACCACACACTCCCGGCAGGGTGGGGGCAAAGACTTCACATGCTCCCCCACCCCCCCCGGCTAATCAGGATCTCTGGGGGAGGGGAGCACAAAAGTTGTCTGGTCCCGCCCCTTCTGCCTGTGGCCCCGCCCCTTCTGGGGCAGCCCACGACCGCTTCTGAAATTTGTGAAGCGGGCCCTCTACAAAAATTATTGCCCTGGTTAACCGTTACCCGGTAAGCATCACCGGTAAGCATCTAAAGCACCACATTACCAGCCACAGCATTCAGAACGCATGAAGAAGCCCCCCTCTCCGCTCCGCAGGAATCAGTTTGCGGTTCTTTTTCTTTCTTTTCTGGTTTTCTCCCTTTGGGCCTCACTCCAGTTACAGCTGCAAGTTTCTCTCCATATCCACAAGAGCTGGAAGCGTTTTTTAAACATTAAAGCTGAGATTGTTCTCCAGTCACTGGACTCCGGGACCTGCAGCTTTCAGTAAAACCTCAAGTTTGCATTTTGATGGGGAGTGTCGCAAGCACCACGGACGGAGAACACCGGGGAGAGGAGACGTGTTGGTGGCAAGACACAAAAGAAGGTAATTTATTTTAATTGTATTCTATCCCCTCTTGCCTTGGACAAATTGGAATCCTTCAAAATGGGTTTCAAGGGCTTTGCAAATCAGGCGACGCTTTAAAAGCTACTGAACTGCTGCCATCTCTCACTCAGCTTGTAACACTGCGAACATGGAGACCTGGGAGATGAAGCAGGTCGGCTGTATGAAGCTGCATTTCCAGGGGCGTTTTCCAAGCGGAGTCTTAAGTGGAAAGCCCCTACTCCTGTGAAAACCGGCCTAGGATCTTTGATAATCACCAAGAGTATGTCTGCAGCGCATTCCTCTTTCAAGAGAAAAATGCAAATGCAGAGGAACGAAATTGCAAATGAAGCGCAGATTTGAATTTCCTGGGCTTCATTTGCATAATCGTGTCCCGGCGCTATTTCGAAATACCCTATTTTAAAAAAAGAAACGGTGTCTAGATGCGGTTATGTCGAAAGAAAACCCTTCTTTCGAAATTACCCTTAAACCTCGTTTTATAAAAAACGGACCCGTGTGCACGGCTTTTTTTTTTTGCGCAAAAACCTCTTCCGCAAAAAGCATCGGAAGAGAATATGCAGATGAAGCACAGGAGGTTGCTAATGAGCGCTTCATTTGCATTGCCTCTTCCGCAAGAAGAGGCAGTGTCGACGTAGCCCTATAGAGTGGCAGAAATCTACATACTAGATTTGAAGCGGATTCTCCAGCATCTTTCACCCCGGGTGCTCACCTTCACCAATTGTCCGCAGCATATGCAAAATACGACCCAGGCACCATTTCAAGCTCCGCAGAGAAGCAGGGATATAAAAGCTCTTGGTGCATTTGTAACCTAGGCACCGGCTAAGTGTGAGGCTCTGTTCCATGGAGTAGCATTTAGACCACCTACAGAGCAAGAGAATGAGTCTGCTCTACAGCCTGAGCTAACAGCCAGCTGACTTTTTGCTCAACTGGTAGAGACTCAGGCACTAAGCTCCAGAGGTCCCAGGTTTGGTTCTACCTGTCGGCGTTACACATTTTACTCCCAGACCAATGTGTATCTGTCCCCCTTCTTACAAGGGCGGGGAATCCCTTCACACACTTACAGCCAGATCGCTGTTGTCCTCACCTTAAGGCATCTCCTACCAACAGGGGCGGATATAGGGCAGGGCCAACGGGGCGGCCGCCCCGGGCCCCGCGCTTCAAAAAGCCCCGCGCATACGCCGTGGCAAAGGGGGGGCCCCGCGGAATTACGCTGCCCGGGACCCCACAAAACTGTCATCTGTCCCTGCCTACCAAGAAATGCCATAGAACCATAGAGCTGGAAGAGACCTCAGAAGATCATCAAGTCCAGCCCCCTGCTCTAGGCAGGACCAATCCCAACTAAATCAACCCAGCCAGGGCTCTGTCAAGCCAAGACTTAAACACCTCTAGGGATGGAGACTCCACTACTTCCCTAGGGAACCCATTCCAGCGCTTCACCCCCCTCCTAGTGAAATAGTTTTTCCTAATATCCAACCTGGACCTCTCCCACCACAACTTGAGACCATTGCTCCTTGTTCTGCCATCTGTCACCACTGAGAACAGCCTCTCTCCATCCTCTTTGGAACCTCCCTTCAGGAAGTTGAAGGCTGCTATCAAATCCCCCCTCACTCTTCTCTTCTGCAGACTAAACAGACCCAAGTCCCTCAGCCTCTCCTCATTGGTCATATACTCCAGCCCCCTAATCATTTTAGTTGCCTGCTGCTGGATCCTCTCCAATGCGTCCACATCCTTTTCATAGCAGGGGGCCCAGAACTGGATGCAATACTCCAGATGTGGCCTCACCAGAGCTGAATAAACTGCCAACAGTGACCAGGTAAGGTCAAGTGTTTGCAGGGAGGTAAAAGAATACACGGGGGACAAGGCCACGGGAAATTTAGTCCTGACAAAGCAGTTCCCTGCGATATACTGCTCCTTCTCTTGCTGTCATTTTGAAACAGCAACTGCATCTTCCTTCCTCTTCCCTGTACAGCAGGCATGTCCAAAGTCCGGCCCGCGGGCCAACTGCGGCCCGTGTTCTGGTTTAATACGGCCCCACAGGTAATTTGGCAATATCTATCTTTTATGGCCCCCAACGAATCCATATGTATTGAGATGAATACATTGTAAAATCTCAGTTAATGTCAGTTGGTCTAAATCAGTTATAAATATATTTGGACACAACATGTATACTTGGTGTTATGTTCCTGTTCATATTTTTTTAACTTAGAAGTTGACAGACAACCTTTATTACCAATAATATGTAATGTACTTTACAATGTTCCTGACATATATTTCAGCTTCCTGGATTTTTTTTTCAATCTGGCCTTCAGATACGAAAGGCAGAGTGATTTAACACCTGTTTAGATTTGTCATCCATGTGACGAAATGAAAAGTATGCCGTTTGCAATAAACTTTGCATAAAATAGTTAACTTGCATTTAATTTTAATGGTTCAAAGAATGTCAGGCAAAATGGTCGGCCCTCACGCATGTTCACTTCATCAAATCTGGCCCTCTTTGAAAAAAGTTTGGACACCCCTGCTGTACAGCAAGGAACATTGGTTTTTACCTGGCTGTTCAGAAGCCCATGAGAAAGCACAAGGCTAGAGGTCACTATTAGGTATTTCTTTAGGGTGCGTCTACTGCAGGGCTTAACTCAAAATAAGCTATGCAAATTGAGCTACGTCAATTGCTTATTTCGCAATAGGGAGCTTCTACACAGCACTTATTTCGAAATAGAGCCCTCTTCCTCTGACTTCCCTCACTCCTCGTACAATGAGGGTTACAGGAGTCGGAGTAAGAAGTCCTCCAGCTTGACAGTATTTTGACACTATTTCGAAATAACGGCCTGCTGTGTAGACGCGGACTAAGTTATTACAGAATAGCGCCACTTATTTTGAAATAATGTTAAGGTGTAGACGTACCCTTAGACACTTAACTTGGGATTGCAGCCCTGCAGCATTAGTACAAGGTTTTCTTCCAGTTAATTGTTACCTCTACTTGAAGGAGGAGTAAAGGGAAATAGTCCTATGGAGGCTGGAGGAGAAGTCCACTCGGCCATCAGCTGCTCAGCCACATGGTGATTCAGAGGCAACTCCAAAGCTACCAAACATTAGCTGCCAGTTCTGTCTGCCAAAGAGTATGAATCCATGATGATGCGGGGGAGGGGGATGAGCACCTGGGTCCTATGTAAAAAAAGACAACGAGCTGGAGGATTATATGTTGGCGGAAATGAAGCCCATGAGCCACACCAGTGTGTTTAAAACCACCATTTCATTGTGGTGCCGTGGGGATATGGATGGCCCCAAAGGTCAAAACTAAGACATTTTAACGGAATGGTGCCCTTTGGGTTGCAATGTGCCTCCGTTATGTGCTCTGATGTCATCACACCTATAATGAGACATACTTGACGGATGGGATTTAAATATTTGTTGACTTTTAATGAAACCGAGGGTGCATCTCCATAGCACCTGAAACTCAAAATAAGAGACGCAATTTGCGCTACACAAATTGTGAATCTTGCTTCGAAACTATTTCAAAAGAGCTTATTTTGAAATTTGGCACATCTACACAGTGCCAAATTTCAAAATAACACACTATTTCGAGCCATCCCTAATCCTCATGCAACGAGGTTTACCAGGATGGCGAAAAAACAGCACACCCGTTATTTCAAAAAATATTTCAAAATACTGTGATGCTTGTGTAGATGCTGGGTAGATATTTCGGGATACCTCCAGTATCCCAAAATAGCCATGCAGTGTAGATGTACCCTTAATGCGAAATGCAAATAGTCACTGAAGGCAAATTTGGTCATTTGTTCCGTTCAAATGAAACTGATCTTTGGAAATGCTGTAGGGCCAGGAACAACTCATTAAACAAGCCCTACATAGTCTCCTATTCTCCAGAAGAAACATTCACAGCACTGTGGTGTGCCAGGTTGTTGCTGGGGGTTTTTTTTTTGGGGGGGGGGGGGGAGTTCCACTAAGAAGATTGCAATATTGTAAGGTTCAGTGTTGAAACGATTCTGTTTCTCATGCAATCAAGCCCTTCTCCCAAAGAAGGGGTAAGCATAAGTGCTCTTGTATATAATAAAAATGGCCTAAAAAAATCTCACATGCAACTGGTTTTCCTGGCAACTTTGAATGCCTTGGAATGTGGTGACAGACCTAGAACTACCCGCAGTTACTATTCAAATGCACTAGGGGGCAGCCTTAGGATAAGAAATAAATTTACCAATGCCAGAAGGCTCTACTGCTGTTGTTAATAACACCCTCTTTCCCCTATTAATATTTCATTTAATTTAATTAGCATCGGAGAAACTAATTAAAATAGATACCAGCGCCCCACAATCAGCAATAAATTGTATCATTATCAATAATTGTGCGCATACCCATAATTCTGCTCTTAATGTCATTTTTAAAAAGAATGACGTGTCTTCAAACTGTCCCAGAGGGGTAGCCGGGTTAGTCCGTAACTTTTAAACCAACTCATCTCATCTGACAAAGAGGGCTGTGCCCACGAACGCTCATGATGCTATACTATATTTTTGGTCCGTCCCTAAGGTGCCACAGGACTTCTTGTTGTTTTTGAAGTTCAAGCGACAGTCTACACACATGGAGCCGGCTCGTAAATATATTGGATCATGAGGTTTCAGGGTAAACCCCGCTTCCCCAGGTGGTTTTATCCACGAAAGCTCATATATTTGTTAAGTCTCTATGGTGCCAAAGGCCTGCTCCTTATTTCTGAAAACAGGGTTTGCCACAGAAGTCAGGGGCTTGCTCTTTCAGGGCCAGGCCTCTCGGATGGTGACGTGGTGCTGATGGAGGGACTGGTGGGACTGGCAGGCGAACAACACTTGCCTAAAGTGAAACTACCCAGGCAAGAACTACTCAGCGTTGACCAAGGCAAGACCCACCGCTCTGCACAACGGTGTGGCTGAATAAATGAAACTCCTGTTTCTGCCCTATGGAGCAGGAGCAGGGGCAGGGCCCAGGGCAGATCCGGCCCTTTGGGGGAGGCACTTTTTAAAAAGTCTTGTTCCTGGTAGGAAATAGTCTCTACAAAGGCGATACCGGCAGGCCCGCAGTTCAGGGCACGGGGGACTCACTGTCAGTAGCACTAAGTTCCCTAAGTTTTGACCGGCTGCTGAAAGTCTGCGGGGAGGCCACTGAGATCCCGAGGAGCCCGGCCACGGAGTGGAGGGGGGACCTCGTTGTTTGGCCTACAACTCAGCTCCCCCCCCTTGGGTGGATGCTGAGTCCTTCTCCCCAGCCAAGGGTAGCCAGTGGCCGCCCCCAGAGATCAGGCCAGGGGAGCCCCCGAATCCTGACAGCCCCCCCCACCAGGCAGGCCAGGCTGTTCCCTTCCCCCCCCCAGGGGGCTCTCCCTTCTGCAGCCTGCCCTTCTCCCCTTCTGCTGCCGCTGCTCCCATGGGGTGACGGGGGTGCAGCAGCTCAGCCCCCCCCATAGCCTGACTAAGCTTCCCCGGCACTGGAAGGGGGCCCGCTGCACCCCCGGCTTGAAGTGAGTTCCGGGGTGTAGAGCGGGGGTCAATGGCTTTGAGCCCCCCGCCCCCCAACTGTTCCAGGGCCCCTGCCCGGCTCCACAGCGAAGGAAACTTTGCAAAGACACGTCCCCCTCCCCCGCCCCGCAGCAGAGCGACAGGCCAGGGCCCCCAGGCCAGGCCCCCCCCGGGCTCGCCACTGCTGGGGGGGGGGAGAGCAGGTGGCAAAGCACGTGGCGTGGTCCGGGCCTGGGCACCAGGGGGTGCCAGGCGAGCGGGCCAGGGCGCCGGGAGCCCCACCGCGGTCCCCCACCCCGGGAGCGCTCCGAGCCGGCCCCCGCGGGGTCTGTACCTTGCTCAGACGCTGGGCGCGGGCCGCAGGCAGGGCCTTGGGCCGGCTCCTGGCAGCAGCCGCGGCGAGAGGAAACCCGGCCTGGGCAGCGCCTCCAGCCTCGGCTTTGCAGCTGG
This sequence comes from Pelodiscus sinensis, assembly GCF_052426305.1. Classification (NCBI taxonomy): domain Eukaryota; kingdom Metazoa; phylum Chordata; order Testudines; family Trionychidae; genus Pelodiscus; species Pelodiscus sinensis. The sequence goes on along the minus strand of NC_143065.1, from coordinate 43,287,330 downwards.
CTCTGGGGTGGGGCGAGCGGCGGCGGCGAGAAACTCGCGCCTGGCTCCAGCCCGTCCCTCCGCTGCAGGCTGGGGCCACGCAGGCCGAGGGCTCCGCTGGCTGCTGCAGATGGGGCAGGCCCCCGGGGCTGAACTCCCCCTTCCCTCCTGCTCCTAGGGGGGAGGGGCCTTGCCCTCTGTGCTGGCTGCAGGCGCCCGGGCGGGGCCGGCTGAGGGACTGTCTGGGGGGGGGGTCCCGCTGGCGGAGAAGCGCGCAGGATCGGGCCCCGTGAGAGGCAGGGCCCAAACACGACTGCTGCTGGGAAGCGAAATGTAAACACCGGCTCCAGGCATTGCCCCGGGCATCTCGGCTCGGCCAGTTCCCCCTTCTAGCCAGTAACGGGCGCTGCTCCTGCTTAGCCCCCGGCCAGGGCCAATCCGGAGTCAATCCCTTTCCAATTCGATTCAATCGAATGGCATCGAACCGAGCCCGGTCAGCCCCTACCTCGTCCTCCCAAGAACGTAGCCCCCACCACGCGGTGCTTAAAGGTTGGTTTTTATTAAAGAACAAAAGTCGCTTACAGAGGTTCCCCCCCCCAGAAAGGGGGAGGCGTTGGTTTGAATTTCTCCTTTCCTTGGGTGTTACCGTGAGTCGCCAACCGCCCTATAAAGTGCTGTCACATCCATCATCGACAAAGGGAAATAAATATACAGCATCAATAAATAAAAATGCAACAAATACTGGAGCAAGAGAAATCACAGTACATTTATATCCATTGCACATAGCCACTTTTTTCCAGTCTAGACACGGGGGGGGGTCAAGAAGTGGACAGACAAGGGGGCATGGATGGGGGCAGACACGGAGCAAGGAGAAGGCTGTTCGCACAGTGCCTCGATCCGGATTCACAGCGGGCCGTGTCTGTTTGGGTGTTTGGTTTGAATTCGCTTTCGGTCCATTGAAACTTTCGCGGCCGGCTTGCCCTGATGCGCAGGCGGCTGTATTTACACTGCTAGAAACGCTGCGCCCCAGAGCTCCGCAGTCCGGTATTTACACGGGGCTCCTTACCAATGGCTCGTGGCTATTTACACACCGAAGTCGCATGGCTTTGGGGCTGGATGGGGGCGGGGGGTTGGCTCATTGGGGCAGCAAGGGCGGCTTGAAGGAGCAGTTTCCCGTGCAGTGGCGAGGAGTGAGCATTTTGCAGGAGAAGTGGTGGAGCGCGTCGTGGGCCTCTGCGAAGCAACAGATAATTCGAATTCGTTACTCCGGGCGCCCGCGTTCACACCGGGCTCGGCTGCCCCGCCCGCGACACAATTTCGAGCCTCTTGTAAATCGCCTGGATCGCGTTTCCTTTCAGACCCACCCCCTGCCCCTCCGCGCACCGGGTTAAATGGGCCCCCCTTTTAGCCATTTCGTTGCAAACCCTTCAGCGCCTAACACGGCTTTGCCAAGCGATCGCGTCCCCCCCGCCTTGCTTTAGGCGAGATACCTTTCAACTTCTGCTGGATCGCGTAGCGGGCTTTCCTCTCCTGGTCCAGCTCGTTACACAAGGTATCTGGGGGGGAGGGAAACTGGATCAGAGCTGGGACCCCGCCCCTCGCGGGGTAGAAATCGCCGCCCCAGATAAAACCATTCCTGGGAGTTTGGGTTTCACACCGCCCCCAAACCAACGCGCTGGCTTCTGACTGCAACGCCTAGGAAACTGCGCTTCACGGCAGCGGGGCACCGTCCAAATTAACGCAAATGTCGGTAGTGACATGCCCAGGTAATTTTACGCCTCGGTTTTTAATTTAGAAACCGCGCAAATGGCTAATGCGCTAAGTCGTCCAATCACTCGGAGGGAAGAATGGCTCCCAGGCTAATCAGAGTACACACAAGGAGAGTCAATCAAAACAATAATTGTTACGTGACCTCCCATTGGCGCTCAAATGCCTGCGCGCAAGCTGCGCGCGTGTATCCCTCGCCTGAGCAGAGAGCTTACCTCGGACGATCTGTAGCTGCTGGACCATTTCTTCCCGGTACGCCAGCTCCCGCTTCATCTGATCCTGAAAATTATCTGCGCGGAGAGCAGGAAAAGTCGGGGAGAGAGGCTAAGCAGACTTCTCCCCCGCCTCCCCAGCATGCATTGATCCCTGCGGCTGGGAGGCAGGTCCCACCGGGGAGGGCGGGGGCTGCTCAAAACGGTGCGAAGCTAGAAGCCCCCCCGTGGGACAGTTCAAGGGTATTTTAAAGTATTACTAGAGCTGGAGTCATGGAGACTCCGAGGGGATGGGGCGCGGGTACCTTTCAGACTTTGGAATTCCCGTTCTAACTTCTTCCTGAGCTCCATTTGCTCCAGCAGCAGCTTTTGCAACTCGTCTGTTTAAAAAGAGAGCCACACATGAGTGGGGGGGGGCACACAGCCCCCCCCCCCCCCCACCACACACACACACACTTTCCATATGGGAAGGATCACGGTTCTATTCGCACTCCGCTCCATTCAGCACAGCAGTTAATCGCTCCTGGCCAAGGGGAGGAGTGACCCAAACACCTACCGCCTCAATACAACCAGAAAGGGAGGCCCCTGACATCGACAAGGCCGTCCTCACACGTCTACACGGCAGGGCTACAGCTACCCCGTCTACACAAGCCGCCTCTTATTTCAAATTCGTTCTCAAAATAAACGGTGCGCTCTTTTGCCATCCCGGGAGCCCTCGTTATGGCATGGCTGGAAATAGCCCGTCGGGGCACGGTGTAGACGCACCACATTTCAAAATGGCCTCTTTTGAAATTTGCAATTTGCGTGTCTTATTTCGAATTTAAGGTGCTGTGTAGACGTGATTCGTTTGGGGGGGGGGGCTGCGCTCCTTCCAAGGGCGCACACGAGCATTGAGCACGGGCGGGCTGACAACGCCACTTGGACGCTGGGTAAGAGAAGCGAGGCTGGTTTGAGAAGCCCAACGGGGCTCATGAATCGTTCCTCGGGATTTCTGACCCCCCACCCCACCCCCTTTGGAAGAGCTCCGCTCCTCCGGCTGGACTGGGGGGCGCTTCAAATCCCCGCACATTAAGAGACCATGCAAATGACACAAGCAGCCCCCCACCCCCCGCCCTCATGGAAAGGGAGACGAGAAGGTGGAGGCGAGTGATCACCCTGGTCCCTTTCCCGGGACGCTAGGAACCCGGCCGGGTTCGTGAGGGCTGCGGGGGAGGCGACCTTCCAGGGGTTCTCTGGCAGCTACATCGCCAGCCAGCCCGAAGGAGCAGCGAGCTGAGAGTCGATGCCGCTTTATTGGCTTCCAGGTCTCTCTCCCTGCGCGCTCGTCTCGCCCCCGGCTGTTTCCGCAGCGCCCGATTTGCGCTGAGCGCAACCCATTTATTAGGGCAGCAGCTTTCCCGGGCTGCTGATGCCCCTGAGAAACGTGCGGATCTGGGAGGTGCCGCGGGACTCCTCGCTGTACCGGCTTCCCCTGGGAAACGCTGTGCGCTTCAGCCCCACGGCCGCTACGTCTACACGCCATAAGTGATCGGATGCAGAGCAGCGGAGCGTGTCCCAGTTACCCAAGGGGAGATCTCGCTCCCCGTCAGCCTCTTCCACTAGGGCAAAGCCCAAAGGGTGGGGAAGTGGCGTGTAACGCCTCATGTGCACCGCTCCCCCCTTTTTTTTGGCGTTTCCCCGTAGAAGGAGTTTCACACACTTCTTGCGACGGGGCATTCCGGTACCGCACCGGTACGCTCGTGAGGCCGTGCTCTCTGCTTCCCAACCCCTGCTGCTTCCATTCCGCCCTCGTTGGCAGTTTTTAAAAATCGGTTTAATTACCCCTCCCCCGTCCTTTCATTAGAGGGCAGGGGCCATTTTACTGAAACTTTCGGTAAAGCCCCGTCGCTTCCTGCCCCCCCCCCCACCCCGTCGGGGCCTGAGATTCCGGGAGTCGAGAGAGCAGCTTGGGGCAGGATCCGACGCAGCTGAGAAGCGAATGGAAACCCCCTCGGCTAGAGGGAGCGCAGATCGCAGGAGCCTCACCTCTTGCCAGATTTTCTAGGTCTTTTTCAACCAGTGGGGTCCCCATAAAGTCCATGCTGAGCGCCTCCTCGCCTGCGGGGCGGAAGATGTCTAGGGTTAGATCGGTCCTGGGGGCGGGGGGGAGAGAAGCCGCCGCTCGTTTGGAGTTCAGGCGCGCACCAGGGCAGGCCTGCAAGCACCGGACTGTGGTCACAAACAGCGCTCCCCAGCACCGGCCAGGGTGTGGACTGATCGCGTGTGAAAGGCACCAGCCACACACCTTTCTCCAGCTGGGAGAGGAGCTGACCTACCCCCCTTCTGCATGAAATCCAGTTGCAAGGGAGGCTATAAATTCCTTGGAGCAGCGCCCTGATCTTAAACCGCCAGGAAGCCGGTGGCACTTGAAAGACTCACACAGGCAGCAGGATCATAGTTTGTTAGTCTTTTAAGTGCCCACCGCACTCCGTGTTACTCTGTCTCAGCAACAACCACAACGATTCCGGTGGCACTTGCAAGACGAACGAACGAACATCCCCCCCATATAAGTCCTATAAGTGCCACCAGACGCCCTGTTGGTTTGGCTGAAATCGACCAACCCGACACCTTATCTTACCAGCTACCGATCACTCCGTGCAAGGGGGAGAGTAAATCACGAAACCAGGGGGCTAAAAATCGGATCCGTGTGTGTAAATGACCAAACCCGGAGGGGGAAGGAAAGCAAATCAAGATTATAGCGACCCAAGCCAAGTGACTTGTAGCTCACCAAGTTACTTAAATATTTATTTGCCTAAAGCTGTAGGGGACAGCTTTTTACGGGTGATTTAAGTGCGCTCCTTTCCGGGGAGAAGAATAAGTGCTGTCAAAATATCTATTATTTAGGCGGAAGATAAGGAGGGCAGGAGAGATGGACTGGCCCCTTTACACGCACTCCGATTCCCGTGTGAACGTTCGGAGACCGGGTTCCAAAACCCAAACGCCTCCTTTGGCGCAGAAGGCCGAGGCGGTGCCTGCTGCTTACCTCTGTCGGTATTTGCAGGGCTTGCATGCGAGACATTCCTTTGGTCCTGATAGGATTTGCCGGGCTCTAAATCCTCCGCTGTCGAGTGATTGTCGTCTTTATCTTGCTCTTAAAAGGCAATAAACCGATTTTCAGCCGTAAGCAACGAAAGTATGATCCTAATATATCCTTAATTACATAATTAAGGACAAAGTCCTTATGAAAGCCTTCTAATCCTAATCGCCTTGCGAGTGGAAAGTCGGTTCACCCGCCAGCCTACGGCAGAGACCAGAGGAGAGGCTGAAAATCAGACTCTAAACTCTCTCGAGTGCAAAAATAAAACGGGCAAGCCAACAGCTGCTTTGGGGTTGTCTCTGCCACGCCGTTTGCCAGGGAGAACTCACCGCAGAGAAAGGGAGAGGGGGAAATACTGTGCCCCCCAGGACACTGAAGCAAGCGTCTGCACCGAAATCAATCCGATCCAATCAACCCCAAAAGCCGTCAGATTCGGATTACGGGCATGAAAGGACCTTCCCTTAGACCCGCTAAGTTTGTTACAAGGTCCTGCCCGAGATTCGTGTCCCTTGGTGGGTTTGGGATAAGAAATATTCCCACGGGGGGGGGGATTCTCTTTTCTCTCCCCCTCCCTCTTTGCCATTTGCTAGCGCAGAGCTCGAGTTACCATTGGCCTCGGGGTTGCAAAGGTAAGCGGGCAGCGGCGCCAGGCAAGCGGGGTTCTTCAGAGCCGGCAGCGGCTCCTCTCGTTCCGGGGCGTAGGCCTTCGAGAAACAAAAGGACACATTACATGCAATTAGCCCGGGAGGGGTCCCGCCGCCAGCCCCGCGCCGCTTCGGTTCAGTCGGGGACACGGGCTGGTTTCGCTCCGGCTGCGGCCGGTGGCCACACAGGGACCCCGCAGCGCTTTACGCAGCGAGCGCTCCGGAGTAAGGGACCCCCCCATCCCCATCCCCATCCAGCCGCGGCGCGCACGGGCGTTTCAAAGCCGGCTCCCTCCCCCAACAGGAAACCTTCTCGACAGGTTAATGGGTTGGGGGGTTCAGAATCCTAGAAGCGGAGCGGGCTCCGAATCAAAGCCCTGCCCTGGCGCTCACACGGGCTCCGACGGGCGCTGGCGGGCCCTGGCTAGCCCAGCAGCGGCCGTGGCGCGCTGTATTTCCTTCCCGGGCCGGCACCCCCTCGCCCCCCGCCGGTGCCTTGTCCGGACAGGCCTGGCCGCTCCCCGGGAGATCCCGGACCCCGGCTCGGGGGAGCTCCCCCGGCGCTGCCGCAGCCCCCCACCTCGTAGCCGCCTCGGCTGCCGCTCCTCTGCGGGCTCCCCTCCGGCCGCGGCTGGGTCCCTTCCTCCGGCCCCTTGGCCCCGGCTTTCTCCTCCGCCGGCGGCGGCTCCGCGGCCCCCTCGGCGGCCGCCTCCTCCTCCTCGTCCTCGGGGAAGCGGTTGGACTCCACGTCCACTTCGGGCTCGTCGGCGGTGTCTGCGCCGGGCGAGAGGGAGCGGTAGCTGGAGCTGCCCTCGCTGAGGAAGTCCGGGGAGAGGTAGCCGCCCGCGCCCCGGCCCGCCCCGCCGTAGGCCTCCCGGGTGCCGTAGAGCTTGGCGATGCTCTCCGCGTCCTTCACCACGGGCCGGAAGGCGGAGAGGTAGCTGCCCTTCCTGGGCAGGGGCAGCGGGGGCAGCAGCGCCTCGTCCCCCGAGCGCTCCTCCTCGGCGGCCGCCCTGGAGAGGGCGCTGGAGCAGCGCTCGCCCTCCGCCCCGGAGCCCTCCTGCGGGGTGGCGCTGCTGCGCCCGCTGCCCGACGGCTCCGAGCCCTCCAGTTCGCCGGGGCGGCCGCCCAGGCCCGGCGGGTCGGCGGCGGCCGCGGCCGCAGCAGCGGCGGCCGCCACTACCACGGCGGTGGCGGCGGCTTTGGCCTGGCTCTGGGCCGGGTAGGGCGGCACCGGGAGGCTGCCGGCCGCCGGCCAGAACATGGGGAAAGGCGGGTAGACGCCGCTGTCCTTGCCGGCGCCCGCCTGGTGCGGCGGCTGCTGGGGCTGGTGCGGGTGGGGGTGCGGGTGGCCCCAGAACATGCCCGGCGGCAGGGCGCCCCCCTTGCCCGGCTCGCCGCCGCCGGCGCCGCCCAGCGAGTCCTCCTGCTTCTTGGGGCAGAGGCCGAAGGCGGCGGCCGGGAAGCCGTAGGGGTGCGGGAAGAGCGGCGGCGGCAGCTTCTGCAGCATCCCGAAGCCTTTGCTGGGCACCGGGATGACCGGGTAGCTGCGCACCGCGCCGGCCGGACCGTGCGCCCCCGCCGCTCCGCCGTGCGCCGCGGCCAGGCTCAGCGCGCCGCGCTCCCCGGGCGCCTCCTCCCCGCCGCAGCGCAGGCTCTTGTGCGCCGGGGCCAGCTCGGCTCCGCCGGGGGGCGGCGGCGGGTGCAGGGCGGCCTTGGCGGCCGACGAGGCGCCGCTGGCGGCCGACCCGTGCAGGGAGAAGGTCCGCTTGCGGGTCCCGCCGTTGAACATGGCCTTGACATCCTCCCAGGCGTGGCTCAGCTCGTCCGTGGCCGTCTTGTCGCTGAGCTTGAGGTGCCGGCGCCAGGAGTTGAAGTTGGCGGCGTCGGGCTGCGTGTACTTGGCCTCGGGCGTGCGGTGCGAGTGGAAGATGAACTTGTTGGGCGAGAAGTACATGCTGCAGTAGCCGCACTTGATGCACTTGGCCCGCGAGCTGTTGTAGCGGGCGGGGATGAAGCTGCCCCGCGAGCCCCAGGCGCACTCGTGCACCACGTCGAAGGCGAAGTTCTCCGGCAGCTTGGGCGGCTTGTGCTCGCCCAGGAAGGACTTGCAGAGCCGCTCCGCCTCCCGCTTGGTGATCATGCCGCAGCGCCGGGAAGAGATGGGCATGGCCCCGGCCCGCCGCAGGATCTCCAGCTGCACCGGGGTGCACTGCACGCAGGTGATGCCCAGCGCCACCCGCCGGTTGTGGATCTCATTGTAGCTGTAGTTCTTCAGCAGGGTGTTGGAGATCTGCGCCAGGCACAGCCGCTCCTGGCCGTCGATCACCAGCGACACGATGGGCACCCCGTACAGCGAGGTCTCCCCCACTTGGTTGGGTTTGAGGGGGCTGGCGCCCGCGTAGGGCTGCAGCTCTTGCTTGGAGTTCGGGGAGGAGCTTCCTTCTCTCCCAGTACCCAGCTGACTGGCGATCGCCTCCATCCCCCCCAAAAAAGCCCTGCAAAACAAGAGGCAGAGAAGGCCGCGATTAGCCGCGCTCCTGGGGGGACCGGCCAGCCGAGAAGGGGGCCCGGGAAGCGCTCGGCCTTTGCGTGGCAGGCAGCGGATCCCCGCTACCTGGTCATACCCAGCCTGAGCGCGATGGAGAGAGCGCAGCATCCGCCTCTCCACCGCGGCAGGGGCATGGCCCGGGCAGAAACCTCCCCGGCGTGGTGCGAGCAGCCGCTTTTCCAGGCTACGGCTCGGCAGGTTTTTTTTTTTCCCTGGGAGTTCAAACCACGTTTCCCCCTCCTCCCACCTAAGCTAGGGTCTGTCCGCGGCTCCATCCCCGCGCCCACCGGAGACTCAAGACCAAAATGTCACTAGGAGGGAACCAGGCTGAGAGCCGGACGGGGGGCGCCGGAGAGGAAGCGAGATCGAGTATTTCCGAGCCCCAAAAGGGCACCCGTGGAGGTGGGCGAGGGAGCTCTCGGCGCGTTTCGTTACACAAGTAAATAGCACGTTCAGAAATTCAACCCCGGCCGGGCCCTGGTGGTTCTCAGGGATGCCCTTCGGGGCTGCTTAGGCGCCGGGCAGAAAGCGCAGCGACACCCACCCACCCACCCACCCACCGTGCGTCCCTTCGGCAAGTGTTGGGGATGGTTTGGTTTTGGGTGGGGATTTATTTCTATGTCGCTGGTTTGGTTGTTTCTCCTCCCTTTTTCCTCCTATGTTTAAATCTCCCACGTCCTCGCCCTCAACTATTTCTCGTGGATCAGTTGGCGTTTAAATAGCCCTTCGACTTGGCCAGGGGTTGTAATGGACCAGAGGAGGAGGGGGAAAAAGAGGCTTTGGGTAGCGCTGCGTGGAGTTGTAGTTACACATCAGAGGAGCTACTCAGTAAATAACTAGCTAACCGGCCTGCCCCACTTTCCGATCACCGTGCGGGGACTTAGCGCCAGGCTGTTTTAAATACACTCTTGTCTTTCTTAGCCTCGCAGTAATCCTGCGGGGACGGGGGGCCGCAGCTAGCGAATCAAGCCCCGCTGGAAAGGACCCCCAGTTGCCAGCGCGAAGGGGTAAACAGGAGCGCGGATTGAGGCCAGCCGAGGCAGCCGAAAGTTGCCGCTGGTGCTACGCCGCGGTGGGCCCCGAGTTATTTTTAAACGCGCTGGATTCGCCCATGGACTCGACACGAATTGAGCCAGCCTGGAACGGCTCCCTGTGCTAATGCCATTCCCGGGGATTAGGAGCGAGGGCGATTACTGCCCGGCCCCATCAGGCTCCGACTCGCCCCGCCAGCAGAAAGGCAGACCCGTGAGCCCCGCAAATTAGCTTATCGAAAAGGGATCGCCGCATTAAGCAGCTTTCGGTGTAATTACACAAAATAGCTGGCGTGTCCTCCTCGACAATGTGAAGACAACCCCCCCCCCCCACACACACACACACACTCCTGGCGTATTCCAGACGAACCGGGTGCGCTAGTTTCCTCCCGGCCGCAGCCAAAATATCTCGGGCTGGAAGCCGACACCGGGGGAACGGATTGATTCCGATTTACCGGAGGGGGATTTTGTTTTGGTTTGTTATTTTAAATGCCTCATTCAAGGCAGCAAAGTTGCTCCCCCTCCCCCACGGCCCAGCCTAATTGGACGTGAAACCGGCGGAATATTGGCGAACGGAGCGACCTGGAAACGAATTCCGCCGCTAGAAAGCGAATTGAACGAGGCGCCGGCCGGGAAGGGAGCAGGGAGAGATGCTGCGGCAGGGGAGGCGAGGGTTGTGGCCGCAAAGCAGCCAGAGACGGTGGCAAACGATTCCCGGGCTCTGCTTGGGATGTGGGGGTCGGTTTCCCCGCAGGTTTGCAAACCCGATTTCAGGAAAGCGGAGGGGCAGGTTCGCGGGGAGGGAGGCGGCTTACCTGGCGCGGTGCGATCCCTAGGTCCGGGCTGGCCAGCGGGGCGAGGTGGGAAGCACTTGTCCAATAGTCCCAGAACCCGCACAAAACCAGCCAGCCCCCCCCCTCCCGGCTCGCTCCTTCCCAGCCGCCAGAGGCATCCAACCCCCCCGCCAGGTGTTTCATGAGCGCTCCGGGGCTCCTGCCCTTGGCCGGGCGCCTCCCGCGCGGAGCTGCCGCCCGAAAAGTGACCACATGGCGAGTCCAAAGAGGCTCCTGATCCTTAGCCGGAGACGTTGCCCATTGATCCAGTGACAGCTAAAATAATAGGAAGGCGCAAGGCACACCCACTTCGCCCCGCGTCTGCACAGCCCCTGCCTGCGGGACCCGGGCGAGCGTCAATCATGGTGGCGCTCCAGTCAATCAACACGCAGCAGAGGCTGATTTAAAACGGGGGGGGGGGGGAGAATTGCTGGGGGGAGGTGACGTGAAGGGGGGGGGAGAGGAAAAGAAAAAGCGCTGAGAAAAATCCACGCGCTCCGGCCAAGGTAAGCGCCTGGCTCTCTTCACCTTTCACCTCGGCGCACTGCAGGGCGAGGCGAACTCTTGCGTTTGGCTAGGGAGGGGCTCGTAGAAAGGGGGTGCCGCGGGAGGGGGGGTAGAGCCGCTTGGGCTCCTATCCTTGTATGGATCTCTCCTGCCTGGCTTCCAGCGCCGGAGGCGGGGAGCCAGGAGAGGCGGCAGGCCAGGTGGATTTCAGGGCGCAGGGAGTGCGCCTTGGAGAGCAGCGGCGTTGGGGAGGCCGGGAGGCAAAGCACTGGGGCTTGGAGAGGGCCGGAATTTTTCAGCCAAGGCCGGCGCGCCGGGAAGGAAGGCTGGGGGCTGCCCACCCGGAACCGGCGAAGAAAAGTTTGCAGCAGTGACGGGCCTGCGTCGGCTTCGCGCTGGCCCTAGAGCTCGGCTCCGCGCCCCACACTTGGCGCTACCTCGATGCGCTCCGCAGGGCAGGGCGCCGCTCGGAGAGGGAGCGAAGCGGCGAAATGTGGGGCCGTGGGTGGGTTTTTTTTCCAGCCTTCCAATGGCCCCGAAAGCCACCCCCGGGCTGGGTGGGAGGCTCTCCGGGCGGCCCGGATCCGCAGCAAAGCGCCGAGGGCGGGAATCGTTGGGAGACCCCCGAAGGAAGGAATTGGTGCGGTGTCGCGTGGCGGGGCCATCCAACGCGCGGGCCCGATCGGTTTTTTGGGGGGGGGCAGGAAATCGGACAGGGAGCCCCCCCCCCGCCTCTGGCTCAGCAGCTCCGCGGCGGGGTAATTAAGCGCGGTCCCAGGACGGCGCTGATTGTTTTTTAAACTTTGCCTTTAGCGGCCGCCGCAGGCTGGAGGGCCCCCCCCCCCCCCCGCCGATCTATTGGGGCAGTTCTGGCCGGGAACGAAAGACGGGCTCGATTAACTATTTATAAGCGGATCACTCACCCCCCTCAGCCCCCGGGGACGGGGAATCTCTCGCTCCGTCTGCCCCGCAGCTCGCCCGGCGAAGCTGCGCCCCAAAGTCCCCGAAAGAGCCGTCCGGGCTCCCCCGGGCCGCTCCCTGCAGCCCTGGCGTTTGGGGCGCGGGTCCGAATTCGGGCCGGGGCGTGTGAACTCAAGCGGCCATGCGGAGCCGCGAGATTCGTTAGCGGAACGGCCCCCGCAAGGGACACGCTGGTTTTTGGTAATTCGGGGACTGCGGCGACTCGGATTTTTTTTGGGGGGAGGCCTCATTGTGCTCCCTTTAAAAAGAAAAAACCCACCCCTGGGCCTCTGTGTAGAAACAGCCACCGCCCCCCCCCCCTTTTCTCGCCTCTGCCGAATTGACAAGCGCGTAAAATAAAAATAATCGGGACTAAAGCGAGCGCGTCGCTGGGGGCTGATTCCCCCGCCGCTCCGGGGAAGAGCCGCTGGACGTGGGAAGGGGAGACACACTGGGCGGGAGAAGCGCGGAGTCTCATATTTTTCCCCCTAAAATCGGAATCTCCCCCCCCCCCAAAAAAATGCTTTTCTCTGCCCCCCAGCCGGCGTGGCCGCGCCGCGGGCTGCTTCCAACCCGCGGTGGCATTAAGTGCTCTTAATGGCCACGTTAATTAAACTGTAATTAATCATACTGTCCGGCCCACATTTGAGCAATTACACTAATCAAACAGAAGTTAATAACGGCCCGCGGCTCGCCCCCGGCTATTCCTTTTGTGCAGCCGCTTCCCATCCATCGCCAGCAGCTCTGGCCCCGCGCGAACATATGTGTTCCGCACGCGAGCAAGTATTGTTATGAAAATGCCACCGCCGCTCGGGCTCGCCTGTTCCACGGCTCGTATTTGTCCTTGAAAGCAGATTTAGGGCCATAAATCTCCTGCTAGGAATATGAGCCAGGCGCGGCTTTCGGGGCAGAGGCCGGAGCGGCCCTTTCTGCGCGCAGCAGAATTAATCACCGCTAGGACATGGCCTGCGGGGGGGCGCCTGCCCGCAGAACTGGCTGAGTGAAGTTTCCTTGCTCTCCAAGAGCCCGTATTCTCCGCTCTCGGGTTACCTCGCCCTGCGGGAGGGGGTTGGATGCCACATTTATTCCGACTCCAGGAGAGGGCCCGGCCGCTTTCCCTGCAATAATTACACGCTGCTGCGGGAATTATTCCTCGCCTTTTAATTGTTTTAAGCAACCCTCGAATGCTGCGCGGGGGCGCAGGACTGCGCGGCGCGCAATGGTCTCAGGAGTTCGGGGCCAGCGCACGCTGCCTTGAACAAGCAGCCCCAGGAGTCCGTGGAGCAGTGCCCCTCGGCCTCCTTCCGCGGCGGCGCAGCCTGCCTTTGAGCCGCCAGAAGAATTGCGGAGTTAAATATTTATCAGGCGCGATTACTGCGCCAGCCCGGCGGTGGAGCAGAGGCGGGGTGGCGGGGACGGTAACACCTTTTTCAAAGTCGCAGCGAGGTGGGTTTATGGAAGTAGATGCCCCCAGCGAGCCGTTGCGCGTTATTTTAGTCTCGGTTGTAAATGGCAAAAGTCACTGGTTCGAAATTCACTGCGCGGGCAGTTGCTTTTTGTAACGGGGGCCCATCCGAAGTCGCTGCGCGGGATGGGTTTCCCGGCACCGAGCTGCGCTGGTGTAAACGCGCGGCGAGGCCGTTCGCTGCCCGGCCGCGTGTTTCAGGCAGTTCTCGTTCTGCGCGGAAGCGCCTCGGGGCAGGGACTCCGGTACGTGGGAGACAGCGCGTTGGGAAGCGGGGACAGGACGAGAGGGGGATTCGCGGCCCCCAGGCCATAAACATCCGGAGGGGGGGAGCGGCCGGGGCTGAGCGCCCTTTCCAGGGGCAGCCCTCCAGATCCGCGGGTTTGGGGGGCGGGGAGCGCAGGAACCGGCCCCAGGCGCAGCTTCTCCTGCCCGGCAGTGCTGGCCCGGGGAGGGGAACGTTGCCTGCCCCTACACACAGGCTGGAATTGACATAAAGCTACGCTGCCCATTGTGCCTGTGTGTTACACACACACACACACACACACCTTCCGTTCCCCCAGCCAGCCCCAGGTAAAACCCACGTGCGCCCAAGAGCCACACATGCGTGGGGGGGGGGGATTGTGCCCCCAGCTCCGGGCACCAGTAAGGGCGACCTACTTCGTGCCCCTGCGTGATGGGCCAGGCAGGCGGCACGAGCCTGGCACGTGCCCGCAGCGAAGGGAACACCCCGGGGATAGAACCTGCGGCTGGAGCAGAGCAGCCCGGCCGCTGGCGACACCGGTTCGATGCCCGCTGCCCTGCCGGGGCCCCGGCTCCTTCCTTCGCAGGCGCGCCGCGCGAGCCCGTTTCCTTTAACAGTTGAATTAACTGCAGTTTTTTGTCAGTTAATTAGGTTTAATTTACATAATTAGTACAGTATAAAGAGTATTGGGGATAATCAGGAGGTACGTCTCGCTTACTGTGTAAACACGGATTTGGAATTAGAAATCAGATGTAATTAAGGCGTGTGGGCGCCGCTTTTAATTGTAATGAATTTCTAATTAACGCTCAACGATCGCCCGATGCAAAGAGCTGGAACCTGGGAGGACAGACCCCGCTCGCACGCCCCGGAGAGGCTGGACCCGGGGAACGCAGCGCGCGTACAGCGCCGAGGTCTGGGTCGCAGCGCAATTGCGCCCACCACAAAGGGCCGAGCCGGCTCCTCCACCCTTGGTTCGCTCTGCTTTAGCCAGCCTGGGCCTGCAGCTCCCGGCCGTAGCTGCCTTGCTTTAGGGGATCACCGAGCAGTGCAGGAGCGAAAGAGCAGGAAAAGGGGGTCAAGAGCAAGGCGGCAAATGTGGTGGACCCCACAAATTTGCTCCTTACACCTTAAAAGTCTGGGCGGGGGAGCGGGGTTGATCTGTAACTAAAACCACTTAAACCCCGCCCCCACCAAAATATAAACCTGTATCATGAGTTATCCTGGGCACAGCCCACTTCTTCAGATGACAAGGGTGGAGTGGGAGGCACAGAGGCAGAATTATAAGAATGCCTCTGACTCCCTAGTGTCATCTGAAGAAGTGGATTGTGCCCCAGGAAAGCTCAGGATCTCAGCTCTCTCTGGTTTTGGTTAGTCTACACAGCCACATTATTTCCAAATAACTAGCATGATTTCAGGGCCGTTACTTGGAAATAATGTCAAAATACTGTCAAACTGGAGGACTTCTCTCTCCCTTCCTGTAATCCTCATTATAGGTCTACACTGCACAGCTATTCCGGGATACCGGAAGTATCCCGAAATAGCTACCCCATGTCTACACAAGCCACCCCTTATTTTAAAACAGTTTTTGCAATAACACACGTGTTATTTCACCATCCAGGTAAACCTCGTTGCACGATGGCTAGAAAAAGTGTGTTATTTCAAAATTTGGCACTGTGTAGAGACACCACATTTCAAAATAAGCTATTTTGAAATAGATTCAAGGTGAGATATGCAATTTGTGTAGCACAAATTGCTATCTTATTTTGAGTTTAGGGTGCTGTGTAGACGCACCCTAAGGGAAGTCAGAGGAAAAGTGCTCTATTTTGAAATAAGCAGTGCAACTGATGTAGTTTAATTTGCATAGCTTATTTTGAGTTAAGCCCTGCTGTGTAGATGCAAATTGCTTAGCTTATTTTGAAAGTTGGTGCTGTCTACACACCGCCAAATTTCAAAATAAGGCGCTATTCCAAAATGTCCCTTAACTCTCATGCAATGAGGTTTACAGGGATGTCAGAATAGTAAGCCCATTATATTTCAATATAACGGGCTTGCTATTAAGACGCAGAATAGCTATTTGGATACCAGAGGTATCCCAACTAGCTCCACAGTATAGAACCTTAAGGGGCTGTGGGACCATTGTTGGTTTTTTTAAATTTCCTTAGACCTCTTACGGTACCGCTACACTGCAAGGCTATTTCGGGATATCAAAGGTATCCCGAAATAGCTACCCTGCATCTACACAAGCCGTCTGGTATTTTGAACCATTTTTCTAAATAACGGGCACACTATTTCACCATCCTGGTAAACCTCATTGCACGTGGAATCAGGGACGGCTCAAAATAGCACGTTATTGTGAAATTTGGCACCATTTGGCACCCACTCGTGTGAAAATGAGCTATTTTGAAATACGACACGCTATTTACATAGCTCAAATTTGTGTATCTTATTTCGAGTTTAGGGCGCAGTGTAGACGCACCCTGAGTCCATCCGGTGCTTTTCAGCACATTGGCTTCCCACATTCTCCAGGTTTTCTTATCAGCTGCCATGTGACCTAAGTCCACCCATTTCAAATTACATTTTTCGGTGTCCTTGAGAATAAGCAGCTTCTCACTCATTGGCCGTCTACCCTCCTTGTGGGATTTTCTGGCTTCTCATGTAGCATGAATCCCGGCCACTGATGGCTTCTCTGACATTGTGAGAGCCATTTTTCTGACCTCACCCTTCCATTTCCTTTCCCCATTGCTTACTCCCCAAGCACTTACGGTGAAAGGTGTCTAGGGGTGCCCTAAACACGGCACCCTAAACTCAAAATAAGATACGCACTTCATGCTGCTCAAATTGCATATTTTATTTCCATTTTATTTCAAAAGAGTGGATTTTGAAATTCAGCACGTCTACACGGCACCACATTTCAAAATAATGCGCTATTTCCAGCCATCCTTTATTCCTCGTGCTACGAGGGTTACCAGGATGGCAAAATAGCGCATCCATTATTTTGAAAAATATTTTGAAATAACGGGCTGCTTGTGTGGATGCAGGGTAGCTATTTTGTAGATGTGCCAAATTTCAAAATGAGCTATTTCAAGCCCTCCCTTACCTACCACTATGGCAGCTGAAACTCCATGTTGATCAGTGCAAAGTAATGCACATTGGAAAACATCACCCCACTCCGGGTATGTCTGCACTGCACGTCTGCACTGCACGGCTATTTTGGGATACCAGAGGTATCCCACATCTACACAAGCCGCCTGTTATTTTGAAATATTTTTGAAAAAACGGGTGTGCTATTTCGCCATCCTGGTAACCCTCATTGCAAAATAGCTCATTTTGAAATTTGGCGCATCTACACAGCGCCCAATTTTGAAATAATGCGCTATTTCAAAATAGATTCAAAATAGGATTTGCAATTTTCATACACCCTTCAAGTTTTGGGTATTGTGGAGCTGCACCCTGTGAAATAGTGGGGTCCCAGAGGAGAGGGTGGAGCCATTGTGAATAGTTCTGGGTCAACACAGAGGAGCAGCCGGAGTCAGAAAAGCCACCAGAAGGTGGGAACGCGGTAATAAAGGGCTGGAGAATCAGAGAAACGACCCCACTGCCTCTGTATAAATCCTGCTAGGCAAGAAGCCTTGAATAGCACGCAGATCGAAAGCCCCATATCACACCAACCTTAGAACTGGAGGGCCACATATTTGATCAGCTCCTGTATTAGCCGTGATTTCAAAAGCTGGGACTTAGAAAGAAAGGCGAGGGGAGAGGGGCCCAGACGCTAGAGGTGTCTGACATTGTAAATGGCCCGGAGAAAGGGACTAAGGACGTGTTAGTTCCCATACCACTAACCCCCTGACACGAAAAGGCAGCAGGCTGGGAACAGACAGCCCCAAATATTTCGCATAGCCCACCCCCCGTGCCACTGGTTGTCAAGGGATGTGACCAAGGCCAAACCTCTCGCTGCCTGCACACAGCAAGGAGCTGGGTCCGCGGAGGACCGGTCAGCTGTGAGCCAAGAGCCCTGCGCCGGGAGCCCCTCACCTCTGGCTGCCAGAAGCCGGGCTGGCGCAGGGATGGGGAACTGAGGCAGGGCACTGGGCTGCATACAGGCCTAGATCCGATCAGAGGCAGGGGGGAGTTTGTCCAGCGACACGAGTCCCTTCCTCTGCAGGGGTCGTGGCGCTGGTGGGTGCAGTGGGGGCGAGGTAGAGGCAGGAAAGCGTCACTTGGGTGCGCGCTGGCAGCGGGCCCTGTGCCAAGGCCCCCCCGGGGCCCCAGGAAGGAGAAGCAGCCCCCTCCCCCCGCCCCGCGATTCCTGGGATTTTTACTGGCTGGTCCCAACTCTCTGTGTCCCCCGGCTGCGAGGAAGGAGACTGAATCCCCCCCCCCCGCCAAACGGACCCTCCCTCCTGCACTGGGGAGTGGGGGGGGGGGATTCGAGCCAGGGGAGCCGCGCAATCGCTGCGCGCACAAGCGGACGCCTGCGCGCTCAATTCCTCCCCCGCCTGGGAAGGCTGCGCCCTAGGCCGGCTGCGCTTTATGGCCTGGGAGCTGCTGCGGGCCCCCAGCACCGGGCAGGACGCGCAGCGCTGGGGAGACGCGCTAGCCTGCTTGGGGTTTGCGAGTTTGCAACCCCCGCCCCCCCCACACGGCTGTGAGCCCCCCCCCTGCTGGGGTTAATCAGTGGGAGCCTTGGGGTGGGAGCGGGTCCTGACTCCGCCTGTGCGGGCGGAGCGGAGGAAATAAAAATGCCGCTTGGAAATCTCGAGGGTGGGGGTTTAAAACGGGTTTTTTTTTTGGGGGGGGAGCTCCCACGTTTTGCAATATCTATGTTCCCCCCGCCCCCAGTCCAGGCCGGACAGGGCCACACAGCCCCCCCCCCCCCCCCCCCCCGGACAGCACGTGCAATTTTAATTCCAGCAGAGGCTGCTTTTCCACCCGGGTGAAACTGACCAAGCCCTGCAGAGACGAGCCAGGTTGCAGGCACTGGGGGGGGGGGGGGGGGTTCTCCCTCTACCCACCCCCAGGTAGAGATGGCTCCGTCCCCGAGGGCCCATTCAAAAATTTGAACGAGACAAATTTTTCAGGCCAGCGAAAGGCGAGAACCAGCCGGGCTCGGTTTGGGTGCCAGGTTCCAGTTGTGCGGTGCACGAGCGCAGCAAAAGGGGGGGGGCAGTTTTAACCCCCCCAACACACCCAGGCTGATTTCTGACCGCTGCCAAGTCCCCATCGGCTGGCCGGCCCCCTCCCCCAGAATCGCTCATTGTTACTTCGGACGCAGGCCCGGGAATCATTTTTTTTAGCTTAAAACTTACAGAGCTGTGTCCTAGGAGCAGAAATGCAAAGGCACCAAGGGCTCCCCCCCCCCCCACCCACCCCCAGGGCTGCGGGCTAGATTGCCCCATAAATCAAGGCGGCCTAATTCAGTGGAAGTTTAATAAACGCCTCCTATTGGAAACGAATGTTCCCCATTTAACAGTTGTATCAGCACCATATAAAACCATGACCCCCATAAATTTAATTTTAGAGGCAGATCAATCCGGGCTCCTGCCTATCGATCCGCGGCCGGCTCGCTACATTTTAGATCCTCTTCTGCAGCCATTTTCCGGGGGAAAATAGCATTTCGATTAGACTCTTTATTAGGAAAAGATTGCTCGGAGAGGCCTGAAAATTAAACGGTGACATTTTAATTACTGGACATTGATAAAAGCAGCCAGGTAATGGCTGTTTACGGGCTTGGCACACTTTGTCTGACCTGATGTGCTAATCAACTTGGAGAGGGTTGCCAAAGGTCAGCGGCTCAGGCAAATAGACTGGAGAGACGCGCCGGGCCGGGGCGAGCCGAGGTCAGGCGTGTTCCGGAGGGAGGCGCGCGCAAGTAGCGCGCAAGTAGCGCGCAGCCGGCCGGGAAGAAGCGGCGTTCCCTGGCCCGCAGCAGCGCAGGAATCTCCCGGGACGATGCATTAAACACCCCCGGGTCCTCAGCCCCGCCACCCAGCGGCAGCAAAGCCGGGGTGTGTGGGGGGGAGAAGCCCATCGCAGCGCAGCGGAATTACTCTATTACCGCGGCCCGGCAGGTTGTGCAGCCCGGCTCGGAGACCCTCCACGCGGGCCAGAACCGAGCCATCCTCCCCCTCCGCCCCCAGCCCCGCCAGGGGCTCCCCACCCGCCGCAGCCGCTCCCTGGAAGACGCGGGGCTGGTGGTTAAGTGATGTCGCAGAGTGAAATTTACACGATCAATAGACAAGACTTTATTGATCAGGTTAAAACAAGCGCCCAAGAGCCTCCCCGGCCAGGCTGAGCGAAGAGAAGCGAACAGGAGCAATTAACTCTTCGTTAGCGCCCCCCCCCCCCACACGTCCAGGCGGGGAGGCGAAGCGAAGAGAAAGACCCCTAAAGAGCCGGTCCACACCAACAGCGGAGAGAAACAAACCCACCTCCGCTCGGCGCGGCTCGGCCCGGCTCGGAACGGGCCTCGGGGAGGCAGGCTTGGCTCATGGGAGGCTGCGATCTGGAAGAGCCTCCTAGGATTCCCCCCTGATTTCCAAAGGACCCCGGGTTTCCAAACACATCCCCCCCCCTCTCACCTGTTCTTAGCACGGGCCCATCTGGACGCTCCCGGCTCCGGCTGCAGTTTTGGTCTCAGCTGCTGGGAAGTTTCCTCCCTTCCAGCTTCTAAAAGCCCCCGAACAGCCATTGGCCATCCCTTGGGCTGGCCCAGTCCCTGTCAACCTGCGTGGCAGGATCCCGCAGCAGGGATGAAACAGCAGCGCCTCGCCTCACCCGGGAGGCTGCCTCTCCCAAGTCTGTGCTCCGAGGGCACCTGGAGTTTATGGCTGGGCCCTTTCCGGAAGGTAACTCCCCTCCCCGCAGTTACTACACGTGTCCGGCAAGAGCCCAGCTGCCTTTCGCTAGGAGCGAAGCCCCAGATCGCTTACCCTGGCCGCTGTGGTGTTTTTAAAGGACACCGCCCCATTCTGGTCCCTCCCAAGCTTTCGCTAAAAACATCCATAACTAAGCAACTGCCCCTGGTCGGTACTTAGCAGCAAAGGGAACCCATTTCATTCAGAAGACGAGGCCCATGAATGAATGAATCAGTCCCCATTCCTGTGCAGTGGGGGCAATTGGTCCATGGATCAGATTGGAATTGAGTTCCCATGGGGGTACTGATTTGGGCTGCCACGCTGCTGTGTGCAGAGCCATCTCAGGGCACAGGTAGAATTCACTTGTAGTTGCTGAAGTGATTCCCAGAAAGGCCTGTGATGTCTATACAAAGTCAGCTTGGAAACATAGACTCAGTCCTCTTGGTGTTGGGTTTGTTGCCACTTTCTGGCAAACCCCCATCCTGCTCCTGCCCCGGATTCCCGGAGCACGGTCCTAAAACCCCTCTCTCTGCCAGACAATCGCACTCCCTCACATCCCCAAGGAATGGGGGTGTATTGCCCTAGGAATGGAGGCAGGTGTGGGGAGCAATGGGTCAGTCAAGGATGTGCTGAGATTTGCACGTAAGGCAGGTCCAAAAAAACCTCCTTTGTTTCATTAGAGAATATCTTGTTGCCTCTATATAAAACTGTGGTATACCCGCATCTTGAATAGTGCATTCAGATGTGGTCGCCTCTCAAAAAAGATATCTTGGCATTGGAAAAGGTTCAGAAAAGGTCAACAAAAATGATGAAGGGTTTGGAACGGGTCCCATATGAAGAGAGATTAAGAAGACTAGGACTTTTCAGTTTAGAAAAGAGGAGACTAAGGGAGGATAGGATAGAGTTCTATAAAATCATGACTGATGTGGAAGAAGTGTATAAGGGAAAGTTATTTACTTGTTCCAATAATATAAGAACATGGGGTCACCAAATGAAATTAATAGGTAGCAGGTTTAAAACAAACAAAAGTTTTTCCTCACTCAGTGCACAGTCAACCTGTGGAACTCCTTGCTAGAGGATGTTCTGAAGACTAGAACTTTAACAGGGTTACAAAAAATTGCTAGATAAATTCATGGAGGTTGGGGCCATCAATGGCTATTAGCCAGGATGGGTAGGAATGATGTCCCTAGCCTCTGTCTGGAAATGGATGACAGGAGACGGATCACATGTTGTGTTCATTCCTTCTTGGGCATCTGGTATTGGCCACTGGCAGCAGACAGGACACTGTGCTACAGGGACCTTTGATCTGACCGTTCTTATTCTTTTCTGACTGAGGAAGGAGGGGTGGAAGTCAGGCTATGTGGAGATGGAAAAGGAGATTAGTCCTCAGGATCCTTAGGACACAGAAGCCTCTATGCACCACTGGCTTTCCAGCACACTTCACTTTCTATGGGCAGAGCTTAACTTCGGCCCCGTGTTCGTGCTAGTGGGGAGAAGTGACCCAGCAGGGCCTCCCCTCGCTGTCCGGCAGTGAGAGAGAGGGGCCCGGCGGGGTGAGCTTCGCATGGCATTTCCCCGCTTGCCTTCGCGTTAAACCTTCCAAAGCTCAAGGCCCGTCTCCCTCCGCCTTGGTGGCAGTCTTGGACTGCACCTCCGACACGTCCAGGGTTGGTGCAGGTTGGCTGAGCGGTTAACCAAAGACACTCCCAGCTGCGGATGACGCTCTGCTGCGGATAGGTGTTCACAAAAACCAAGCAATGCAAGACTGCCCAGGGCTCCACTGCCACGCCTGGGCCTCAGAGCGACCCTTCCAGACCGACCGCAGCCAGGGTAGGGGACACGCCTGCCCTAGGAACCCCTGGGTCTGTCCAGTGCCGCTTCCCCATGGTGGGAGGCGTGAAAGCGGTCATGTTGCCAGGGCTCAGGCAGGGCAGGTGCCCTGCTCTCGAACAACTCAGACGCTGGCCGAGCTCCGACTACCTTAGGGCTTCAGCCTCCCCACAGTGGAGAATTCGGGCTCTGTAGCCACTGGGGTTTTCCAAGCAGCCAAGACCCAAATGCCTATAAAGCCAAGCAGATTTAGTTTCACACATCCCAGGTGGGTGGGCCCCGGTGGATGCTGTTGGCATCCTGAGCAGCATGGCCACAGTGAACCTAAACTCCAGCCCCACGGAGCCAGTAGCTGCACAACACGGTCCTGGCTGCCCCAGGCAGCACCAATTTCCCTCCACAAGCCCTTGCCTTGAGCCTTTCCCTACCCCCTGCCCTGCATCCTACAGCCCCCCCCACTCCTGCCCCACCCACTCCACCCCACACCAGTTTCTTACAGGTACTGTCCTATTGCACCCCCCTAATCTCCTGCCTTGACTCTCCCTTGGAGGGGGGTCGGGGTTGAGAGGAAGGGACCTGTAAAATTCAAGTCACTTTCACCCCCCTCTTCTTCCAATATAAAGCAGCAAAAAGTCCCAAGACCAATTTCTTAACCTTTGTGGGTTACAGGGGACCTCTCTCCAGAGGAAGGCCTCAGAAAAGCCTTCAGAAAATAGACACACCTTAAAGCCAGGCTCAGTTTTCCAGTTTGTTTAAACCTCTTATTGTCCGAGAGTGCATGCCATGGCTGGAAAACGCGACAGTGATTTTTGCTTAAGTGACTGCTCAGTTATTAATGCCAGCGCATTATTGGTCATTACATGTCACTTAAGAAAAACTAAGCATAGGAACCAGAAGGGGGACAGGTGGCATTCCTGCATTTGGGAAACCACGGCTTGGTGTGTTTCCTCAATTGTGTTTCTTTTGCCAATAAACACCGACACCAAGAGCCTTGCAAGCTATTAGCGAGCAAACCAAGAATGACACTTTGCCTTTGGAAAACTGACAGCGGGACACAGTTTGTTACAGACTACGAGAAACTAAAGTATTTTCGAATGCTGTGCTGCAAATATCAGTGAATTTCAGATAAAATGAATGCTAGTTTCCCTCAGAGGATTAGCTTTGACTTGTAATGACCACAGCTGGTTGGAAAAAACCTGACCATATTTGAAAATTGGACAGAAAAAAAAGTGTAAAAAGTTCTGCTTTTTTTCCCGGGACTTTTTTTGGTGGAATATTTTTCTCTTGCTTTCAACTGGCTCCAACAGCGACAAGCTATGGATAGAATGAAAGTTTGTATGGATCTTGCAGCTATACATACCGGGTGCATCTACACTGGCAAGATTTTGCACAAAAGCAGCTGCTTTTGCACAAAATCTTGCCGCCTGTCTACACTGGCCACAAGTATTTGCGCAAGAACACTGACTTTGTACTGTATAAAATCAGTGGTTCTTGCACAAATATTCCAACGCTCCCGCTCAGGGATAAGCCCTCTTGTGCAAGTATTCTTGCGCAAGAGATCCAGTATAGACAGCCAAGTTAATTTCTTGTGCAAGAAACCCGATGGCTAAAATGGCCATCGGAGCTTTCTTGTGCAAGAGAGCGTCTACACTGGCACGGATGCTTTTGCGCAAAAGCAAATCTTTTGCGCAAAGGCACATGCCAGTACAGACGCTCTCTTGCGCAAATACTTTTAATGGAAAAACTTTTCCGTTAAAAGTATTTGCGCAAAATCATGCCAGTCTAGATGCAGCCACCCGAGTAAAAGTGATCTACATTTTGGCTACATCTACGCTAGAAGGTTTTTGCGCAAAAATGGCCGTTTTTGTACAAAAACTGACAGAGCATCCACACCTCAAGCATGTTTTTTCTGGTGGAGTTATTCCTCCCTCCACGAGGAATAGCTCCTTTTTGTGCTACAGCTCTTGTGCAAAAAGGCAGGTGCGGACGCTCCGCAGGGTTTTTGCACAAGAAACCCCTATCAGCAAAAGCACAGGTGTTGTGATGGCCGTTCTGTGAATGGCAATCAGAACTTTCCTGCACAAGAGCGTCCGTGCAGTGTGGACACTCTCTTGTGCAAAAACACTTTGCTTTTGCACTGTGCTTTGAGGGCTGGACGTGCTTTTGCACAAGACGTTTTTGTGGAAGATCTCTTCTGCAAACGGCTTCTTGTGCAAAAACCCTGCTGTGTAGGCAAAGCCTTCCTGTTGAAATCCTGATAAGGTCATTTTTGGGGATAACCACTGAGATGGCATTTCTGTTCTTCCTAGGGTTGTGGGAGAAACCTGTGCTCATATGCCAATGCCGTATCCTTACTCTACATTCTTTAGATGACTTCTGATGAAGTATTATGGTACCTTCTGAGCAGTGAGATGGATTGTTGGAGACTGTGACGGTGTTGGCCTTGCTCCCAACACTGCTGCTTTCACATGACTGGCTTCATAAAGCTACGGCAGAACGGGTTCAGAGCTAGAGAAGAACGCCCAGCCTGACTTAATGCTATTAAGCCTTTTCTCTTAAAACAGCCAAGCAGTTCAAGACCTGCCGCAAGGGACGTAAAAGCTGAACTGTGAGGCTAGGTCTACGCTAAGAGGATAGGTTCCAATTAAGCTAAGCAACTCTGGTGACATTAATTATCTTCAGGAGTGGCTCATGGTGAGCTGCTGGCAGCTGGCGCCCTAGGCGGAATGTGCAATCGGCACCCCTGCCTCCATAGCCCTCAATGGCGTGATGTCATCATTGGGCGCCCCGTTGAACGTGGCGCTCTAGGCAACTGCCGAGGTTGCCTGCATCCACAGGCCGCCCCGAGTACCTTATATCGAATTTTGGCGCTGTCCACACGCTCTCTCTTCCCTTACTCCTTGTGGGTACGTCTACAGTGCCACGCTATTTTGGGATACTAGAGTATCCCAACATAGCTATGCCGTGTCTTCACAGCAAGCCCGTTATTTCGGGCTCGCTATCCTGACGTCCCTGTAAACCTCATTCCATGAAGAATAAAGGGGCGTTTTGGAATAGCGCTTTATTTCGAAATTTGGTGCTTGTGTAGACAGCGCCAAATGACAAAATAAGCCATTTTGAAATGGCATTGAAATAAGATACGCAATTGGCGTAGCTCAAATTGCATATCTGATTTCAGCTATGGTGCTGTGTAGACGCACCCCGCTAGAGCCAGCCTACTGCGCCAACAGGCGTGCCTTTGCTGTTTGAACGAGCGGGTCTTCACTAGACTCGCTAATTCGAACCCTGGGAGATGGACTGCTACAGCTTCGATCTTCTCCGTAGTCCAGATGTGGCTGCAGAGTGGAGGGAGAGGGGAAGTTAAATGGGAGTTTTGGAGGCGTTGTTGCTATGGGCTAAAGAGCTTAGCAGCAGGAATATCAAAGTCACTTCTATTGATGTGGGTGAGAGAAGGGCCAGAGATGGGATTTCTGTCCCGGTTTCACAGAACAAATGTAGCAGCCGCACAAATTTCCCTCAGTGCTGAGAACGTGCCTCATCCTTTCAGTCAAGGGGACTTCTACGAGTGCCTCACACTTTGCAGTGGATTTATCAGTCTTGTCCTCCCCATTTTTTACCAACAGGGAACTGAGGCACAGATACACTAAGGCCTGGTCTACATCTAGGACTTAGATTGGCTGTGAAAAACATTGTACCCTGAGCGCCATAGTCAGGTTGACCTAACAGCTGGTGTTCATGCCACTGTGTTGATGGAAGGATTCTTCTGGCCATCTTGCTAGTCTCTTGCAGAGATGGGTTAGCTACAGCAACGGACCCACTGCCCCATCGGCGTAGGAAGCCTCCACGTGAGGGTGTTAGAGCTGCAAAGCACACGTGGCTTAAGGAATGGCCGAGCGTCACAAGGTCTGAGGTGAAGAACAGAACCCAGATTGTTGGCGTTCTAGCTAATACTGTAACCACTGGGATGTACTTCCTATGCTGTTAGGTGGAAGGCCCCTCATTAAGGCGAGAGCGGAATCCAGTCCCTAAGCCTACTCAGCCTGAGGAATTTCTGCAGTAGTGATCTGTGAGGTGTCCGTGTGTCTTCGAGGACTTGACTTCTTTCACGTAGGCCACCTAAGTGCCACTGCAGGGGAACAGCTTTCTCCGTTACCCCGTGGTTCACACAGGAAGCAACCTCTAGTAAGTGAGTGGTTCCATATTCCATAACCAACCTCTTAAACACTGGAATAAATTGCCTAGGGAGGTTTAGGTTGGACATTAGGAAAAACTTCCTACCTGTCAGGGTGGTTAACACTGGAATAAGTTGCCCAGGGAGGTTCTGGAATCTCCATCTCTGGAAATATTTAAGAACAGGTTAGACAGACACCTATCAGGGATGATCAAGACGGTTCTTGGTCCTGCCATGAGGACAGGGGACTGGACTTGATGACCTCTCGAGGTCCCTTCCAATTCTAGTGATCTATGATTCTATGATTTATTTTAGTCCCCCCCAAGATCTTGTAGTAGCACTGAATTCCAGGATCCGGAGCGGGAATGATGACAGAAGACCAAAACTTCCACAATTATTGTCAGGTTAATTAAATATAACCGCAAAGACTGCCAGGTTCCTGACAAATCTCAACCATAACACGATCTGTCAGTGTGTTAGTGACTAGACTTTTCAAAGTTACGTGAGTTGGCATCAGAAGTATGAACCTGAACGTTGAAATCCCCCACCCCCCAGAGAGCAAAAGCCCTGTTTTTACTGACTTTTTAACTAAATCTGAGCAAGAGACTTTTTATCCAGAACAAGCTAATGTAAACTGTTAGGAGATAAATAAATGAAAGAGTCGCCTATAGGCTGGTTGGCTCAAAGGAAAGAAATTTGTCTCACTTTAGAAAAAGGACCTGAAGGTATTGGTCACATTGACTCATTCATTGTACTGTTATCTGCCAGGGAGGTTGTGACACAAGGAGCAATTAAGACAAACTTTAGTCTATAAGTTCATGCCTGCAATCGCTATACTTCAGAACAAGATAAATGATACCTCCAAGGAAGGAAACAAAGTATTTTCCAGACTACCTCCCAAGTAACATTTAGGATTTGCAATCGTTCAGCAGAAATTTTTCACTCCAAGGGGCTTCTGGGGTGCCCATATATTATTATCCTTCAGCTGGATATAATGTATTATTATCCACTTGAGTTCTTCTAGTGACATGTTAGTTTTAACCCTGGGAAACTCCAGCTTACGTGCTTAACTTACTAGAATACAACCGATCTTGTGCTTAGCTTCCTTCTTTGAAGCGTCTCCTCTCTGCATTAATGTGAATGAGTGAGGGTGTTTTTAGAACTGGCATTTTAATATGAAGATTGCTTAAGGACGAACCAGTCTGTTAAAATGTAAACTGGGCCTTTAGTTATAAGCAGCACACGATAGGTGTAGTAATTATTCAGCTTTCCTTGGAGGCAACAGTCAACTGGACAGTTTTTGTTCTTTAAATAGGAGCAATGAAAAAGCAGGGCATAATCTATTCTATATTTGAGTTTGCCTGTCTGATCAAGAACTCCTCCTATATGGTAAGGGCTCGGACCACCAAATAAGGCACCCGGTTTCCTCTTATCCGAACTTAAAGCAAGGTCAGGGTTTGGTTGTGCCAGGACAATGGGACATGCCTGGAATGGGATTGCATCTCATAAAACCAAACAGAAAAGAGACAAGCACCAGGCAGGTGAAAGGGGCTGGCTGGGGGCGCAACCCCCCTTCCCATCCGGGAGCACCCCAGCCCCGAGCCTCCCACCTCTGGGCACTGTTCAGGGAGGACAGGGTGGGTTGAAGCTCCCCCCTCCCTCCTCAATTCGTACAGGAACATTGCTGGCTGTTCCCCTGAGTTAGGGAGCGAGGGGAAAGTACAGAGTTTGCTGCATTCCTCACTCTGGCTGGGGAGTGCAGGGGAACACGGGGAGCATCCCCTTTCTCGACGGGACCGCAGCTGCTGGGTTGGAGGCCACAGCTCTGATGGGGATGGAGTAGAGAAGGCGGGGGATAGGTAAGAGGCAATTCGGAAGGAGTTTACTTGGGACGAGGAGAAGATAGACAGTGCGCAAGCGGAGCTACACCTAGGAATAAGCTTTGGTCTGGGATAGAATTTCCCAACGGAGGTGGCTGAAGCACTAGGACTTGGGGCATTTAAGACTAGACTGGGCAGATTACGAGAGCCCTGCATAGATACAAAATTGGAATCCGCATCTGTGAAAAACGATCCGCAGATATCCACATGAAATGTAGGGATGCCAATACCAGTGGATATAAAGCGGATATCCATGGATTTGCAGGGCTCTACAGATTACTGGAAACTATAGAGATATAGCATGTTAGTCAGAAAAAAAATCCCAACAGCTCAATTTGTTCAGGGATGCATGCTTGGTTCCTATGGCCTTTAAAGGCAGGATTTGATCCTGGATTGTAGTTTTACCCCGCCATAGCCACCAATAAAATCCATGACATTTGCACAGCATGACTTAATACACTTGTGGCATTTTTATTCTTCCAAGATGACACCTGCACCTCCTATACAGATGATGAATGCCAGCGTTGTGCTTTCTTAAACAAATACACTTAAAAAACCCCAAACACATCCTTGAAATCTGCGGCCAAAGACAGTTTACACTTGGCTCAGAAACGTCTTTGTACAGTCAACGTGTCGTTTTTACAATAGCAAAAGACTAAAGGTTAAAAAATACTCTGGAGCCAAGAATTATACAGTACAGTCAATAACAAAAAATAGATATATATATATATATATATACGAGGGATGCCTTAAGGCGGTGTACAGTTTGACTGAAGACAATGCGAGCACATTAAATCAGTCAGCAACAAAGGAAATGTTTGGAGAAAATGCCCTAAAGTCAGAAAACGCAGCAGCAAATATCCCGAAAGGCTTTGCCGATGCTTCTAAAAAAATACTTTTTCAGGGAAATATGCCATTTCTCTTGACAGTGCGACGTGGAGCAGATTTGCCTTTTGCTTGTCCCAGGTTCTCTGGCCTCCGCTGCTTCCTTGCTGCTCACTGAAGTCCGTGGTGCGAGCGCCGCTCTTCTAGCATTCGGCACACCCACATGGAGACAACTTCGGCATTCCCATCGTTGTACTGCACGATGAACGGGTGGCCCTGGGAAATGGGAGAGAAACAGATTGAGCCAGGTCAGTCGCTTCTCCTTGCTTTTTTAAAGTCAACTTTTTCCCCCCCTTTCTTCAAATTTCCTGAAAAATAAATCCAACTCTCGTTAGCTTCTTAGAGTTGGAAATGTTCCTAGAACAATATAAACACAGCCTAGGAAGTAACAGCTTTCGCCAGTCAAATCTAATAAAGAGACACTGCTAATGAACCTCCCATCTATTCTCCCAAAGTCTGGAAAGAAGCGCTGCCTAATTATTTTTTGTTGACTCTTACGGCCTCATCATGCCAGGCTGTGGTACAGTAGATCCAAGCTTGTAGGAAGGAGAGAGTTTTCAGTTTAGTATTTTTTAACATTCATGCTGTGGTGATGTCTAGGGCCTTCTCTAGGTGGGGCCTCACCGCGCTCGGCCTGGCACAAATATATGCAAAATGACCGTCGCTTACACGCGACATGATGAGACCTAACAGCGGCGAGAAACCAAGAGGGGAAGAGGAAGGAGAATGGCCTAGGACGCAATACTGCAGATCGGCAGTTTGTCCAGTTCATCGCCATCAGAAGCAGCGATCACATCATATTTGCCTATAGTTTCGTCATCCCTTAAAACAGGGGTGGGGAACCTTTTTGGGGTTGGGTGCCACTGACCCACAGAACAATCCATCAGGGGCCGCACACAAGTGAGAAGAAAAAAACCCACCACAAAACCCTTCACTGATGTGGCCCCAAAGACTCTCCCCAAACACCAGAGCTAGTGGGACCAAGGCGGGGAGATGGTGTGTGCTCCAGACCTGCAGGGTAGTGGAAAGGGGGCTACAGTGTTAGCGCAGGCTCCCCAATGCTGGGGTGGGGGAGGGCCCTGAGCATCAGGAGTCGGATCTAGGCCACCAGGGACTGCATCTAGCCCCCGGGCCTGAGGTTCCCCACCCCTGCCTTAAAATCACCAACATTTAAAACTGAAGCCAACCTCCATCTATCATGCAGCTACGCTCCTAGTTTTACTCTGCCAAACACTAGTTTACTCAACGGTTGGTTCACTTGTAGCAGAAATGCTGAATTTTATTTAGAAAACTAGGCTCCCTGCATAGTCACAAATCTGTGCAAATCCTGCCATTGGCGTACTGCTCTAACCCCAGCTGCATACTGTAACTGTAACGATTGTTGCTTAGGCCAGGTCTTCACTAGACCCAGCAGCTCGTCTTAAGGTACGCAACTCTAGCTGGAGTCAGCTCACCTTAAGCTGAGTTTGGCGGTGTCCCCAGCATTGGCTTCCCTTACTCCTCGCAAAAGCAGTACCACCAGATGCTGGAAGAAGCGCCCTCTGGGTTTGATTTAGCGAGTCTTAACTAGACTCACTAAATCGAACTCTGGAAGATCGATCACAGCAGCAGCGATCTTCCGTTTAGTGTAGACAAGGCCTCAGAGTCTACGGGCCAAACGCAAGACCAATGATCAAAACTGCTACAGTTCCTAAATCTGGTCGGAAAAGGAGAACTGTTGTAGTCTCCAAAAGGGCAGAGGGATCTGTGCTGCCGGCCACGCATGGGAGGAATGTGATCTCTCTTCTAGTGCAAAGCGAGCTGGGGATGTAACATTCAGGAGCTGAGAGCTCTTTGCAGTGGGCTGAGCCAGACTCAGTGAAGGTAGTGACAGAACCACAGCAGTGAACACAGCCCAGTCTTGATCACTGGCACCTTTGATGACCTGTGGGTCATGCCCCTCTTCTCAAGAGCCAGCTGTCGGTCCTAAGGAACCCGTTGGGAAGTGAAAAGTTCTCTCTGACACCCTACAGAGAACTTTGTGCCAACTTTCAGAAGAGGGAGGTCAGGCTGTTTATAAGTTGGCAGTAGGCAAGGCCACGCTACCGGTGGGGAAAAGCGTAGCCAGTTAACATAATGGGAAACGCCGCATGAGCAGTGAAAATGACTCTCCGAACCCAGACGTGGCTGGGTTCCAGTCCCTGCACGGACAGGCTGCCTTGCTGGTCGAGGGGGCAGACGGACACCAAACTCACTGTTGACAAGAGTCCAAAGAGCTCAGCACTCAAAGAAGAAAGGTTGCTTCCTAACCCGACATGATACCCCATCTTCCAAGCCTCAACTGATTTCAGCGAGAATAGCTGCCTGAGAGGGAGAACTGGAGGAGGTACAGAGAAAACAGAATGGACTGCAAACCCGTTGAGACGTCTCTCTGGGATGGCAGGCCTTAGACAGACCCCTCAGGCCTATTTTGGGCTGCACGCTGCAGATACACATCAATGGTTTTCATCAGTGAGAATGCAGGCAGGCTATGATTTGTAGGCGTCTTTCTTCAGAGGTGTAGTCCCCTCCACATGTTGTGCGGATAACACACCGCACACACCCAACCCACCAGTATAGACTATCCTGACAGACACAATCAGAACAATACAAATAAAGTGACAAGCCGCCTTCCTCGTGGCTAAACAATTCTATGTCTAGTACTGATCCAGGAACAGTGAAGGAGTAAAACACTACTACTAAATCCAAAGCTTGGCTTTAGTAATCCTTGGAAAAACTCAATTATATCCTAGTTTGGTTAGTACCTCAGTTTTGTCCAGTTCTCTCTGAGGCGACTTACATTACTTACGGCTCGGGCCTAGGGCCATCCGTTCCATGTTCAAATAGTCATTTGTACACAGGAATTCTCCGCAAAGGGCTGATACGGTAGACTCTCCTTACCAGCTGGTCTGTGATGCCTTGTTTTTAAATCAACTCTAGCATCTTACCTGTATCAGTCAATTCTCTTCCAGACCCCACACCTCTCATTTATCTATATGCAATCCCCTCCTTAGTCCAGCCGCAATCAGAAAAAGGCTGCTCTAGTCACACTTCGAAGTGTTTTGTCCATTGGCAGAGATGGTCACTTGTGCCACCGGGCATTGTGTTTTTTACACGTGGGCTAGGGATGTTAAATATTGGTTAATTGAACAGTCGAGTAACCTCATGAATTCTTATCGGTTAGTCGACGATTTTATAGTCCCTGGCGATGGGGCCAGCAGCCAGTGTGTTCCAGCCCCACTCCCAAGAAGTCCTTGCCGCTCTGTGCTGCTGCCTCTGCATCAGAGGCAGCAGCGTGGGGTGCCAGGCAGGAGCTGGTCCTTGAGTGTAGCCAGTTTAAAAATCAACTCCCCTCACGGACCAGCTGCCTGTCACTCTCTGCTGCTGCCTCTGATACAGAGGCAGCGGCGCAGGGTGGCAGCAGCCCCTGTCTGGGGTGGGTCTGAGCTCCCAGACCCGGCGTGAGCCAAAACTGAGTTAGGTTGGCTCCTAATACACTTTAAATGCAGAGCCGCAGCAGGGGTCGGTCCCAGACCCATCGGAAGCCAGATCTGAGCTGGGATGCTGGGCAGCCTGCTGAAAAACGTACTGGCAAGGTGTGGGGGGTGAGAAGAAACTGCGTGTAGTCTCTCTAGCAGTGTCCCCCAATTTTATTTGGCCACGGAACCCTTTTAACCTTAAAATAATGTTGTGGCACCCCTAATAACAGTCTCATATATGGAGCGGAAAAAGTAGACCACAAATAAGTAAGGAGAATAATAAACAAATGCTAAACAAGGTCATGAGATCAACATTTAGTTTAATTGCACGTATTTACAAACAAAAATCACAAAACTTTGACTTTGCCCAACGCGGCG
This sequence comes from Pelodiscus sinensis, assembly GCF_052426305.1. NCBI lineage: Eukaryota > Metazoa > Chordata > Testudines > Trionychidae > Pelodiscus > Pelodiscus sinensis. The sequence continues at coordinate 43,254,566 of NC_143065.1, read as the reverse complement.
CTAGTCTAGTCGCATTCAGTCACCCATGTGATCCACGCTCCCCGAGAGCGAGTATGGGGATTTACGGTGGTATACAACAGGCGATCGCACCACTGACTGCGTGCCGTGCTGGGTAGTGACATCATCATCCCCACTCTCTGGCTAAGTTGGCATTATGCAGGGACAATTGAAAACTGAAAATTGTTTTCAATAAAATTCATGAATGCTTAAATATTAATGATTCTTTTTTAAATAATACAATGTTATTGTAATGGAATTTTCTCGCTGAACCTTTATTTTCAGCGGAACACCATTTTGCTTATCGGTTAATCAACTACACTATTACATCCCTAATGTGCACACACACCCGTGAGGGATGGGATCCTGACATTCATTTCCATGTGGCTTTGCTCTACAGGTGTAGAAGGTTGCGGCCTTAACTTACTGCGGGACCTAGCCCCGGGATGCTGTGCAAATTCCCTCAAAAACATAAATATCCCCTAAATGTTCAGTTTTCATGACGATGTGGCCAGTGAGTCCCAAGTTTGAACACCCAAGAGAGCAAATGCCATTGGCCCACAAAGGACGATTGTTTGCAGGATGTGACGGATAAGTGGGGGTCTGAACACACACACAAAAACGGACCGAAGTCATTGGGAGGCTGAATGAAGAAGAGCCAGCTGTCGTCAAAGGAATGGAAACCTCAAATAAGTGTAACTAAGATAAGCCTAAAATATCAACTCTCGGCTTTATCAGAAGCTCCTGAAGGGGGCGATGGAAGAACTTACGTCCATAGTGCAGTCTAACCTGTGAATTTGATAGCTACTTCAGACTTTGAAGAATTGTATCTAGGGCAGCTGCAGCACTTCTGGATGAAACAAAAACGTGGACGAAAGGTTCGGCCAGCCAGCTGCTCAAGTCCGAATCCAGTGACATTTCTGGAGGTGGCTGTGAGCCATCTTACTTTGCATTGCAAATGACTAAAGATCCACTATCCCAAACTTACCAATGAAAGTGAGCAGAACTGACCGACAAAACCACCACAATGAAACCTTCTGCAGCGACCCAATCAAAGGTAGCTCAGTTTTCACCATATTAATCCAAGAAACCTTGAAAAACAACAATAACCACTGTCTAATCCAGAGCTATCTGTGAAATCTGCAGGCACCAAGAAATACTTGAGGAACTCGACAGTGTACAAGCACAGACGTGCACGATGTTACGTCATGGCAGCCAGGCAGACTGAGAACAAGAAAGGAACTAATAGGGGGCTTGGGGAAACCGGGAAGCAAGTTAGGGGACGGCAGCGCCAGATGGGACACGGAGGAAGCCGTGGGACGCACAGAATGCTGCTCGTGCTTGCAGCACCAAGTTAAAGCAATAAAACACTCCACAGGTCAGGGCCAGCGATGTCAAGAGCTCCAAGAATAAAATATGGCCGGAATCTACAGGAAATATGGAGGGTAAACAACATGCTGCTGCTCATAAGAGCAGTTTCAAGGCTGTAAACTGATCAGAAGCTGGGCTACACCTACTACATACAGAATGAAAAGCACAAAGTTTCTTTTGGAAGTTCACAGGTACCGACCACACCTCTCTCAGCCACTAGGGATATCAAATCCCGTGTAAAACGTTAATCGGTTCAACATTCTATTTAACTGGTTAACCGGGATCCCGTGGGCGGGGGAGCTGCTCAGTCCAGGCCCGCTGCACTGCACAACAGATGGGGAGGCTGCTCCAGCCTGGCCAGGCCACCAGTTGACCCGTTACACGGTAAGCATCACCTCTCTCAACTTTCTACTTCACGTTCTCCTTGACGCAGGGACGGTGGAAGGTGGGCGCCTTCCCTCAAACCTGTGGAAGTGCTGGAATGGTGGGAGAGCGAAGGCCAGATCCCCAGTTGGCATCATGCCACAGTTCAGTAGCCGTGTGCTAATTTACAGCCGTTGTAAGAGCTGCTCGTTAAGGATCACGGTGGTTTTGAACGAGACACTCAACCGTGACTTGTGAGAGATTTCAGGTTTCAGATGTAAATGCAGCTGTTCAAATAACTCGCTTCGCATCTCTTCGATTTCCAGTGCTTTGCACTAGGGGTCATAAGAGTATTTTTAAGGCCTTGGAAATGCTACCTGCCATTTCAGTCTTCCTCCGTTTATTCTTCGCAAACAGATCCTCTTTCCCCCGCACTGTGGAATTAACACCACTAACAGCTAGCCATGCTAAACAGTCCACAGGTCAAGGAGCTCTCATCTGTGCAGATGTATCTGCTCTTACCAGGGAAGCAAAATCCAGATTCATCAATTGACCGGTTAACCTAACGGTTAGCCGACTAAGTGGGATCCTGGGTGGGGGACTGCTTCCGTCTGGCTCGAGCAGCTGGGGCTCTCTCTCCCAGCCCCGTGCTGGGCTGGCTGCTGACCTCCATCACCAGCCAGGCGGGGTGGGTTGTTGGCTGGCAGCCCCGCACGGGGGCCAGACGAGGCTGCTCCTGGGAAACCGGTTAACCGTTACCTAGTAAGCATCCCCCGTTTAATGCATTACCCGTTGACAATCCTAGCTTTTATGTACACTAATTGGTCAGAAAAGGGCCCGCTGGGAGAAGAGAATAGGTCTGGGCTTTCTGGGAGTTCATTCTAGATCTTTCAGTGACATCTTTTGGTCACGGTGCCTCGCAGTTCAAAGCTACAGAAAGCCTAGCGCAGGGCTCGGCAACCTTTCCAAAGCAGCGTGCCGAGATTTAACCGCCCTGCCCTGGGCCGCGCAACTCTCCTGGGCGGGGGGGGAGGGGCTCTCTCCACCACACACCCCGCTTGGTCTCCTGCCCGCCTTTCCCTGTGAGGAGGGGAGGAACAACGCTCATGCGTGTGCGCTTCCCCAAATGCATCGTGGAGCCTCAGGGCTTCCCTCTCTCTCCCCTCCTGACACAAAGCCGGTGCTGACTCCAATCTTACGGGGGCACAATGCTGGATTGCCAACACAGGCTGGGGTCAGGGTGGCTTGGGAGGTATTCAGGAAAATGGGTAAGGTGGGGGTGGGTAGATGAGCCCAGGGTGTCCAGCCAGGCTGGGGGCGGGATCATGTGGGGGTTTGGTTCATGGCACCCTCACCTTCCTGTCAGGAACTTAGATGCCCAGGGGCCAACACGGCTTTGGGGCAGAGGGACCCCCCATGTGTTTTCCTCTCCCCTCAGTCGCCCTGCCCCGGAGCCGCAGTCTGGGCAGCACTCACCCACTAGTGCAGTGGTTCTCAAACTTTTTGGTCCATGGGCCAGCTGGCTCAATGCGAACCTTTCCAGTTGCTACTGGAAACTCACCATTAATTACACCTGAGCCTTTTTGCTAGAGCTGCAGTTGGGAGAATGGTTTATTTTAAATGGTTAAACAGATGAAGTGTTTTAACTTTCTCATGTTCGTTTATCACACTTCATTTTAAATAAAGTAAAATATTAATTTGTGTCCAACACCAAAGGGCTCACGGTTTTCTTTATTTATGGCAGGGGTAGAGAACTATCAGTTGGGTACCACACAAGTGAGAAGCAAAAAACTACTCCAAAAAAGCACAAGTGACAGGCAGGAACTTTGGCTTCTTGCTTTTCAGTCCCAGCTCTGCCGTGCCCAGTCCTGCGTGACCTTTGCCAAGTCACTTAATCGTTTTCTGTGCCTTTGTGTACAAAGGGGATAATTATTCGGCCCTATCTCACTTTGAGACCGTTGGATGGGAGATACAAGAACAGGGTGAAATCTCATTATGTACGATTTAACCTAAATCTCTCTCTCCTCCCTTTTAAACAAACCAACCCACAAACAAGGTAACAAAACACAAGTCAAGGACATGAGTGAGACCTAGGGGAGAGAAAAGCCAGGAACCCAAGGAAAAACACACACGTTGGTCCAATAAAAAAGAAGCTGTTAAGCAAAGAATCAGCTTCTCCCATGAATCTCTTTGATGAGGGACAGGTTCCCTGCAGAGGAAGACATCTCAAATCAAGGATCCCTCGCAGTTAAAACGCAATGGAAGCCAGCACGGTAGACTGGGTTTAAAGTATCAGCTGTGATTTTTTTCAGAGAGGTCTTTACACGGAGGCTGTTCAGTATTGTGGGATCTGAACATGTTTCAACAGCATTAGATCAAAGCGCTCTACAAAAATTTCAGTGCACCTCAGTATGGCCTACACAGACACGTAGCATGTGGTCAGCTAGCTAGAAGACAGCAGGTTGACACCCACCTTGCCATGTACCATATGACCGAATAGACCTGCTCTCAAACCCTACATTTTCATACTCCTTTCTGACCCAAGAGTAACCTCAACTTGAAATGGCCTAGCTTACAATGTTTAGGTTTTAAAAACTACAATAGTCTCAAGGATTTTACTTAAACTGCAGGAATATTTTTGCTATTAACTTGATCTTAACTTCATTGGGTGTGCAGATTTCTTCTATTTTGGACTGTAATTTATTTTAAATTTCACTCTTATTTACAGTATAATCTTGGAAACTCTTCACTGGTGGGTTCTCCATCTGGAAACTCTATGGTGAGGTCTATGCTAATGGGGAAGGTCAAATCAAGATACACAACTCCAGCTATGTACCTTGATTCGAGTTTCTCTGCCAGTCTCTCAGTGGGAGGCCGATGAGAACAAACACTCCTGTTGGCTTCCCCTATTCCTTGCAAGAGCAGGAGTACCAACTGCCGATGGGGGAGCTCTCAGAGTTCGATTTAGCGGGTCTTTACTAGACCCGCTAAATCAAATTCTGGAAGATTGATTGTGGCAGCATCCATCTTCCCTGAAGAGAAGACATTGTCTATGTTGGTCTGTTCCTGCTGTGCCAATATCCAGTGAGACAAAGCCTGAAGTGCTAGCTAGCCATGACAACTTGATCTTACTCCCTTTTTTCTGGGGTGACTATGCTGGCGGGGGAGAAAGAGAAGGATGGATTTGAGACATTGTGAGACATACAACTATATATAAACAGTCACACACAGTGTAGTAATCCTTCAAAGACAGCCTCTGCCTAATCAAGGTCATGCATGGAGTGCAAGAGAAATACAAAATAATTAAAGGTAACTGAATTTAACTAATCAGCTAAAGACACATCTGGAAACACATTTAAAAGTTCCTAACCCTCTCCCTCCCAAGTTTCTAACCCTCCTCCCCACTATACATTTAACATTCTCATAATCCAAAATAGATGGCCCATGGATTATTGTGTCAATTAGGCCTGGATTCTGGAAAGCACTTATCCACTGTTCTAAGGAGACCATCTTTTTTTAAATTGAGGGAAGAGACTAGGAATGGGTTGAATAAAGTTAAACTCAAAATGACCAGCTCAGAAATGTAGCTACGGTGCCGGCAGTCTATGTAGTTCTGATCTGAGCTCAATGCTGTTAGAAAGAGATGGGTTTCATTTGTTCCTCTTTGCTATCATTTCAAGAAAAACTAAAAAAAAAAAATCACTACCGAAAGGATGCCAACTGTTAAAGAATTCTGGTCACTGTGCATTTCAGCAACAAATAAAAACCACCAGCATCAACAGAAATCACTTTCACACTGAGCAATATGTTCCAAAACAAACACAACCTGCTGTACTTAAATATTCTGTTATTGATTTACTTGGTTTTTCAAGGTAACGTTGAAGAAAATTAAACAGACAGAAGCTTGAAATGTGGTTTTAGGGTAGTGAACAATTTTGCAGTTACAGGGTGACCTGGAGTTATCTGCTTGGGGGTATTTGGTAAACTCTTTTGTGACAACCATTCTGTTTATGACACCTAGAAACAGCCTCGGTACGCTACAGTTACAAGGCCTCCATTCGGCAACTGGATTCACACAGACCGACTATTGCGTATGTATGGATACAACTACAAGGGTCATGATCTGAAACGGTATCAGAATTGTCCAGGCTATAACTCTCTGTCAACACGATAACATGAGCAGAAATTGACACTAATGTCCAAGACCACCCAGCCTTCGGAAATTAGCAAAGAAGGGACCAATATAAAACCACCCTCACCACGGCAGGAAGAATGATTTATAAGCATATTTTGTTCACGTACAGTCAATGGTAGATTCGCTAACATTTGTGAAACTAGTCATTATCCAGAAGAAGCCTTTCTTTAAAGAAAAAAGGGGGTGGGGTTGAGAGTCTTGTACCATGCATGAGTCCTTCCTGCAACGATGAAAAAACTAATTAAAGGACGTGTTGAGTAGGAGATGCCTGGAAGATGGGGCTGTAATGTCTCAGGATAGTGTCTTGCAATGGGTCTCACTTCATTATTTATTTAGGTTTCCACACATACCCATTGAAAAGGAGAACTATCTTCTTGTCAATTCTTAAATAAGTAATTATAAAATTGGCCACTCCTACAATCTCCTTTCAATCAGCGATCAATACGCCCACCACAGCTACGCAGCAAAAATATACTTAAGATGTCCCACCAGAACCTACCCATTTGCTATGGCTAAGGAAAATCATTGAGCCTTGCATTTTCCAGGGAGTTTTTGCCACCCTCTTGAATTGAGATAAAAACCTGGTCCAATATGGCAAGATCCGTGTCTAGCAGCTGAAACATTCAATGGGAAGTGGGAGTTTTTTGAGCGTGGCGCATTCTGTACTGGAAAAGGTCAAGCAGGGCTGGCCAGAGAATGACTGTCAGCCAGCCTAATTTTCTGTGTCAACTCGGAAAATGAGATAAACAATGACAAACCAGGATTTTTAAATGGACCTGTCACCTCTGATTTTCTTGAGAGAGGGTTCATTTCTCAGTGTCCCAACAGAGAGGTTAACTCTTGAAAAGGTAAGCACTATTGGACAGTGCCGTAAATGGGGTACACATCTGAAATGAAAACAAAAGGGCTTGGAGACGCCAAATGCAGAACCTGGACAATTAGAGACGATTGTCTTTGAAGAATCAACAATTTAGCCCAGCCAATTAAACAGCTCGTATGCAAGGGGAACCGTTCCATCATCGGCTGCATCTCTAAAATTACAGATTTGCTTTCACGCTGCTCTCCTAATGCCTGGAGATACCCTTCCTCGTATGAACTCCCCTCCTGCGTTCATTGCAACTGATTTTACGTTTTATTCCTCTGCATGCTGCTTCTTTCCACGCAGGCAGCACGTTTCCACAATGTGTTTACATGCTTCGTTGTTAAGGGTGTGTAGCACCCAGGATGGACCCTGGCAAGACCACTACTCCCTGGGGATGAAATTCACCCTTTTACGAGGGCAAGCATGAAGCCGCTGCACCCTGAAGAGAGAATTTAAGTGGGTCTCAAGTGGTGCAGAGACTTTGTGCTGGTCATCTGCATGAGGATGAATTTCACCACCTGGAGCATTTTCAAGCATGTCATCATCTAAGGCATTGCTACGGTTGTTATATGTATTGAAATAGCTCCTAAAGGCCCTAGACAAGGATCAGGGCTCCATGGAGAGATGTTACGGGGAGTTCTGATAGAGGTCTATACAATCACGACTGGTGTGGAGAAAGTAAATAAAGAAGCGTTTTTTACTCTCTTCCCATAATACAGGAACTAGGGGTCACCAAATGAAATTAACCGGTAGCAGGGTTAAAACAAACAAAAGGAAGTATTTCTTCACACAACATACAGTCAACCTGTGGAACTCCTTGCCAGAGGATGTTGTGAAGACCAAGACTATAACAGGATTCAAAAAAGAGCTAGATTAGTTCACAGAAGATAGGTCCATCAATGGCTATTAGCCAGGATGGGCAGGGAGGAAATGGGCAACAGAGGATGGATCACTTGATGATTCTCTGTTCATTCCCTCGAGGGGCACCTGGAATATTCCACTGTCAGAAGACAGGACACTGGGCTAGATGGACCTTTAGTCTGGCTCAGTATGGCCGTTCTTATGTGCTATACACCCACACAGCGCAAAGATGGCAGTTATATAAATAATCTGGTTTGCCCAACCAGACACGGTCCCTTTTCCTGCCACTCACTGGGGCAGAGACCACCTTTTTGTGTGTATGCACTTAGCACAAAGGCGAGTTGGTCCACGACTGGTACAAACACACAACCCAACGTACCGATATGAACAGTTTGGGGAAACGTCTTTTTTTCAGGAGAAGTTAAGCCATATAGCGGAGAGTAGGTACTGTATTATCTTGAGCAGTCAAATTATTGCAGAGAAGCATTGCACAGCTAATGACATTGGAGTCTGCTGCTTTGGGTGGAGAAATGAGAAGACGGCTTCTCTACCAATGCAAGTTACGCCTCCTTGCGCATTCCGTCATCACGTGCTAATGTCTTTAGACCAGTCTTCGGTCCAGAGTGGTACTGGCCACAGGCAGATGGAACCGGCCACAGACAGATGGAAAGTAAGAATACCTCTTACTAGGGAGACTTTGGTTTTATGTTAATGACCGGCGGATATGAAGTGTAATAGGAATAGTAAGAATAGCTTGACAAATTCAAAACGGCAATCACAGAAGCTGCGCATTGATGCCAGGCCTGTGTTGACAAACACCCCCTGCTGCTGTTATTTACTACGGTGTCACTTAAGTAAGCGCCTCTCTGTAAACATCTTGCGGGACCGGGCAGGGCTCTGTTTCTTATAAACACACACTGTCAAATGATGTGTTTTCATTTAAAAATCTGAAATGCAGCATGACAAAAGATATCCTAAAAAGATCCCAACCATTGCACTGGTACACGAGGAGGAGGCTAGCGGTGCTTTCCGACAGCATTTCAAATACAGTTTATTAGTGTGTGATATGAAAAGGGTATTTTTATTGCATGATATAATGCAATGGGACCTTGGGCGCTCGGCAGAAAGACCTTGCACTCAGAAGTGTAATGAACCCCTAGTCCAAAAAACATTATACTGTACATTAACCTATCATTAATGGCACATTAGGGCTGGGGGCATTGCACGCTTGCTGGTCAGGGCTCCATCAGGACAGTAGCGAGCAAGCCACACAGTCTTCACAGGCTTAAAACAAATAGAGAAAGTCAATATTACGGATCGCTACCGGCTGCTTTCAAGGAAGTTCGCTCCCCTCTTGACAGGCCATTTTGATACCACATTCCATTTTTAAACAAAGGGGGAAGAAAAGGAAACAAGTCAGAGGTTGATTAAGCAGAATTAAAAGTGGCATGTTAACACTTTAAAGCAGCAAGTCAAAGTCTCCAGGTGGCTTCGACATGGAGATTTATTTCCAAGTGTGGAACATACCACAAACCATGGCACCTTTTAGAAAGTATCTTCTCTTTCTTCAGCTCATTCCTTATTCACTTTATACACTTGGAGGCTGTCCTGCTCGGCATGTCCAGGGAGTCAGTCGGTGCCATGTAAGAACGGCCAGACTGGGCAAAACCAAAGGCTCATCTAGCCCAGTGTCCTGTCTGCCGACAGTGGCCAATACTAGGTGCCCCAGAGGGAATGAACAGAACAGAGAATCAAGTGATCCCTCTTCTGTCACCCACTTCTAGCCTCTGACAAAGAGGCAGGGGACACCATTCCAACCTAGCCTGGCTAATAGCCATCGATGGACCTAACCTCCACGAATTTTGAACCCTGGTCTTCACAACATCCGTTGTCTCCACCCATCATTAAGTGCACCCAGTATAAAACCACCGTGACATATTGTGTTCTTCAAATGGCTGTTGATGCTTGAGATTTTTTTAGTGCTTTCGCAAATCTGTGGAGCCCAATGGTACCACTCTCAGGCAAAAAGGCAAATGAGATTAGCCACCCCACAACCTTTTGGCCATAAGACAAGAAAGTCTGGACAATCCTTTCTTAGAAAGGATGAGAAGGGTGAGACAGAGGCTCCTCTAAGCAATGTCCTGTAGCGTCGGGGCACGTGCGCTGAGTGAAAAGAGTGAACGTTCTAAGCCCCTACTCTTCCTCCAATTGTATTTCTGTGCCCTTTGCAGAACCTCATCATTGATTGAGGCCCTAGACCACAGGGCAGGTGACTATTCTTCACGCCTTTTGCAGACAGAATAGAAATTGCATATGGCCACTGCACACACAGGCGGGAACAGAAATCAGAGCTCTAACTGAAGAGAGGCACGTCGATTATCCAATTACATGGCTACAGCCCTGCATGGATACCAAATTGGTATCAGCGTCCACAAAAAATGATTCATGTATATGCGCATTCACAGCTGTAGATGCGTATACCTGTGGGGAGAGAGTGGATATTCGCAAATCTGCAGGATTCTAGATACAACGTTTGTATCAGCAAAAAAGACCCATGGCTATCCGCAGCCACGGAGGCAGATACCTAAAAATATAAAACAGATATCTGCAGATTTGCAGGGCTCTACATGTGGCTTTCTTGTGTAACACATTATTACAGTTTGGTTCTATGTCAACACCACATACAGAAGTTTTGACTCTGTTACCACTGCCAGGGGTAAAGGGTTGCATTCCAAGATCCCGATTCAATTCCAATGGACAACCAAATGGGAATTGTTCGATTTGGTTGTGACCATACTCTACTCTCTCAGCTAGGAACAGCCACAACCCTGATGTCTAACATTCTATTTTGGTGTCTTAAACAACTGTGTAACTCACTGGCAAAATATGTATTTGCCTTTCTTTGGTAGGCTGGTCCACACAGATGTGAACAACATGTTTCCCTCCACCAATTATTTCTATGGCTGAAGTGGTACAAAGCTAAAGGTCATGGGTTCAAATGCTGTTGATGGCCCATGTGGATCATGGAGTAGATAAATTAGCGCAAAGATTTTAGAACAATTGTTGGAATTATTTTATGTTGCAAACATTGTACTTAGAAGTGAATTTAGATAATACACAATTAACACAATATTAATATCTGATGTTACATGTTACAAAATCCTCATATTACAATCTCATATCCACTTGTGGCGTAGTCGTATCCTGTGTGCCTAGATGAACCCTCATTTGTGTAAGCTCCAACATGATCTGATTTAACAGACATATGTTTCCAGAAAGGACCCCTCATTCTTTAAAACACAACATTAACATTGATGACATAAAACATTAGGGCCTTGCTAATGAGCTACAGAGACTCTTGGTCACCAGTTTGAACCCAGCCAAGCTGAGTATAGATTAAAAATTGCTCCTATGAAAGGGACATGTGGGATATCTGAGATCAGTTTGGTGTGCCCCAGTTCTCGAGTCCTACCACAGAATCCCAGGACCATGCTGTGCGCTAGATTTGAAGCTATTTGGAGCAGGGATGGTTTCTTACTATGTGTGCATATACAGTATTAGCACAACAGCACTCCAATCTCAATTGGGGGCTACTGCAAGAGCCAAAACTACATGATGATAAATTTGGAAGAGTTGCCAGCACTGCAATTGTCACACAGTAATTCAGGGGAATGGGAGTGCTTATAAACCAGGAGGAAAATATACCCCCCCTTCAACCATCAACCAATACTAAATATAAAACAAAACCTATGACTTTTTGCCCCAAAGGACAGGCAGCCTCTGCTGGCTAGGAGAGAAAAGAAGGACATACTTTATTCAGAGATTGATACGTACAGGGAGAGTTATGAAGCGGAATAGATGGGTGGCATTTCCTGGATTCATGATAAAGCAGGTACATGAGCATATCTATACCAAATGCTGATGGTCTGCTTAAAGTTTCCATTCTGCTTCTGTGTCAGCTTATTTTGAACAGTTTAAAGAACAGCCTCACTGTTCCAGGTGTGTATTAACATGCTGAATTTGTTTGTTTTGTGGCCTTCCTAACATATACTGTAATTAAAATGTTGATTACTGAACGATTTAAATATATGACAGACAATGCAGTTAAAGCCTACAGTTAGGTCAATATGTGATTTAGATTTGCCATTTAAAAACCCTCATTTAAATTTTGCATACATTAATCACTACCATACTTCAATGTTCTGATATCCACCTGACTACACTATTCAAATAAAACTTGCTGCCCCAGGGAAATCCTACTTATTCTTAATTGTTTCGAGGCTTTGATGGGCTTTTAATCTAAGATTAATTTATGCAATTTTAAATAACTCTTCTTATGATTAATAAGCTTGAAAATTAAAAAGAGTCTAAAGCAATTATAATGAGCATTTGGTCATAACCTCATTAGGAGAAGGAGTGAAGGATACAGTTCTGAAATTCTTACAAGACTACAATTTAAGGTTACTTTCAGAGAAGTCAAACATAGGTCTTGAAATTGCAAAGGCAGATTAGCCTAGCTCAGTGTCAGAACTGTGGTCATCTAGATTACCATACTAATGATTTTATCTCAATGGTGTCAGATAAGATGTTGAAAAGAGGTACAAAAAATACTGGCAAATGAGCAATGCTGCAAAGTACTTACGCCCTTGGAGCTAGGTTTTCCATTATCGGTGGTTAGATATCACATGGGCTTTTCAGAAGTGCTCTGGTCATTTTTTGGTGTCTGTCACTATGTCTATGAATCAATGTCTTGCAAAGTGGTTTTATTTTTCACATAGTATAACTAAGGGGCCCCTCATTTTCCATTGGCCAACTCTTGTTCATGCTCCAATCCAAAGCGATTGCTCCAGTTGGCAACCGAATCGCTTCTGCACAAGGGATGGTCCGAAGTGGGAGAACTTCTGACCTTGAAAATCATCACTACGTAGGACATTTCTCAGTCTCATGCCTCCAGTGCAAATCATATGGAAACCTCCCCTGGCACCTAATGTTTTTGGTCCTCATCTACACTGCAAATCCTACTCTCTATGGTGGTGAGTCTCAGAGCTGACTGAATTCACCCCTGCGGGGCTAAAAATAGCAACATAAAGGTAACCCCTGGAGAGTCTCAGAGTCTGGCTCCTGCCTGAGCCTCTATTTTTAGCTCTATTTTGAGAACCTCATAGAATCATAGGACTGGAAGGGACCTCGAGAGGTCATCAAGTCCAGCCCCCTGCCCTCATGGCAGGGCCAAATACTGTCTAGACCATCCCTGATAGACATTTATCTAACCTGCTCTTAAATATCTCCAGAGATGGGGATTCCACAACCTCCCTGGGCAATTTATTCCAGTGTTTGACTACCCTGACAGTTAGGAACTTTTTCCTAATGTCCAACCTAAACCTCCCTTGCTGCAGTTTAAGCCCATTGATTCTTGTCCTATCCCCAGAGGCCCAGATGAACAAGTTTTCTCCCTCCTCCTTATGACATCCTTTTAGATACCTGAAAATGGCTCTCATGTCCCTCCTCAGTCTTCTCTTTTCCTAAATTAAACAAACCCAATTCTTTCAGCCTTCCTTCATAGATCATGTTCTCTAGACCCTTGATCATTCTTGTTGCTCTTCTCTGGACCCTCTCCAATTTCTCCACATCTTTCTGGAAATGCGATTCCCAGAACTGGACACAATACTCCAACTGAGGCCTAACCAGCGCAGAGTAGAGCAGAAGAATGACTTCTCGTGTCTTGCTCACAACACACCTGTTAATGCAGCCCAGAATCATGTTTGCTTTTTTTTCCAGCAGCATCACACTGCTGACTCATATTCAGCTTGTGGTCCACTATAATTCCTAGATTCCTTTCAGCTGAAATCCTTCCTAGACAATTGCTTCCCATTGACCAATGCTCTGAGTCTTGCTGTTACATGCTTTTTTGGGGGGTAGAATACATAAACCCAAGACACACCTTTAGGTCCCTGCAGAGAGGCTTCTGTGGCAGGCCTAAAAGCACCCTGCTCTTCAACAGACCTGCACCTGCCTCTGAAAGTCAACAACACTGAGTTCAAGGAATGACTTGCATGACTCTTTCCGGAGACACAAAATCCAGCAGTACTGATGATGGTACCTTTAAAGAACGAGCTCAGGAGCCATTTGGGTGGGTAAAAATCTAGTTACTTTCACAAAAGAGAAAAACTCCTATGGTAATGTCCATCGTCTGTTATGATTTCTAATACAGACGACTGACACATGATTGACACCTTATTTAAGAATGAATTTAGTTAGCCATGTCTGATACCGCAACAATATAATTGAGAGTCTCTTGACATTTATTTGGCAATCTGCAGCTCCTGCTCTCCACAACTTCACTTTGATAATTTGTTGAAACATCAACTGCCTTCAGCAACCCCTTTGGTGCTTAACTAACAAGCCAGGTGTTAATTGCAGGTAATGATATTTTCCCAGGGTTTATTGCTTCTTAAAAAGACCCGTGCAGCAGAACAACAAGGAGATTAATAGGCTTCCAGTTGATCTGACCCTTTGCAGACAGTGCTGAGGCTAGACAGGGAAGTGCGTAGGAAAAAGAAGAGTGACATGTAATCTCAGCTAAAGCCCTGATTCAGGAAGATACTTCAGCCTGCCTCATGCTTCCAACATGTGTCTAATCCCAACGGAGCTATGTAAGTATTTAAAGTTAGCTTTAGAGCCATCTTAAACATGGGGGATACACACCTACTGATTTTCAGGGAACTTTGAATCAGGTCATAAAAGAAAAAAAAAGGCAAAGTCTGCTGTTAATTGCTACCTTTTCATAAACAAAGAAAAACACTCAACTCACTCCCAATAATTAGAACAGTTTGATTGGATTTAAAAATCCCTCCATGGCTTTTGCTATCCAAACACTGGGGTAAGAAAGGCCCAATGAGAAACAGAATTGCCCAGAACCAAAAGTGAAATGAGTCTATTTTCATCTTCCAGAGTGAGTGTGACGCAGCTGAGAAACGTCAGGTTTTGGAAGCCAGGTCTACACGACGAGGTAGGTTAATGTCATTCAGCTTATGATGACCTAACTCTGAAAATGTCTACACTACAGTACTGCTCTCGCCGATTTCAGTCCCCTACTAGACTGACCCAGTATTCCCACCTCCATGAAAAGTGGAGGGAGTCAGTGTAGTTAGGATGATGCAGTGTAGCCGCCGCGTTACTTACATTGCCGGTCAGCACTACGCGGGACTAGGCGTTTTGAGCCCAGCACTGTGCCAGACAGCTGGACTCCCAGCTGGGAATTCCACGTGGAGCTGACTCTCCGACCCCACCACGACCCCACTGGAGTCCCTATAAGCAATCCAGGTGAGAATGTGCACCACCGGCAGAAGGATGCTAGTGTGAACATGAGAAACCACAGTAATTACTGCAGTGGCTGTAGATCAGCCTATCATGGGTCAACATAATTGTGTACGATAGACCAGGCCTTAGACTTTCCATTCTAACAATACAGAGTAAAATTTGTAACCAGAAAAAACATTTGTTTTTAAAAATAGATACTGACATTATCTTAGTAATGGCTGTAAGTACTTGTGAGAGCATAAAATAATACAAACAAGTATTAAACAACCCAGAGTGAAAACAGTGACAAATCAAATTCACTTTGTATAGGTAAAATATACAGAATGTGCAACTCAAATTAACTGAGTAAAGCTGCATAGAAATGTGTCATTTTAAAAGACCCAGAGAGCAATGCTACAAGCAAAATATCACTGCTAGCGACACAAAATGTTCCTTTAAAAAAATCACACAAGCCCATTGAAATGACTACACAGCACCCTAAACTCAAAAGAAGATACGCAATTTGCACTACACAAATTGCGTATCTTATTTTGAATCTATTTCAAAATAGATTAATTAATTCTAGACAGCGCCAAATTTCAAAATAACATGCTATTTCGAGACATCCCTTAACCGGTTACTGAGATGCAGAAATAGTGCACCCGTTATTTTGAAAAATATTTCAAAATAATGGGCGGCTTGTGTAGACGCGGGGTAGGTATTTTGGGATATCCCGAAATAGCTGTGCAGTGTAGACGTACCCTCAGATGTTCTGGCGACCACAAATAAGCACGGCCATCAAAGCGATGTCCATTCTCAGCCGTGCGTTTCACAGCACGGTTTTCAAACAAGGCTGTTTACTCCCCGTCTAAAGTTAGTGGGCCAGATTGTCACTCGATGTAAGGAGACATCAGTGGAGCTCTGCTGATTTACAGGAGTGAGGATTTATCTGCACAGCTCCAATTAAATTGTAAATAGGCAGATGCGCATTTATGAGACAATGAACTTTTCCATAAAAGTAGCTTGTAGGGCTTTGCTATTACTGCCTCGATAAACCTGTACATCCTGGTGCTGCAGCATCTGCCTCCACTGGGATTTAAGGCACAGGGTTCCTGAGGAAAGGCACACAGCTTAAAAAAAAAAATCATCTTTAATTTAAAAATTAGAAACTGGAGCAGGCTGTGAGCACAGAGGTTGATTGAAACAAAATTTAAATTCCTGTCAAGCCCATTTAAACACAGGGGCCCTTCATAGACAATTAGCTGCACCCTGTGAATGCTGAATAAACTCGGGCCTGGTCACTGATAGAAGAGAGAAGGCCTACTGTGAGGAGTGGGGGGAAAATTAACTAAAATCAGACTGTATGAAATATTTAGCCTCCCAGCTTATCACAGGGGTTTGAAAGTGTAAACAAGACAAAAATCGATTCCTCCGTGCCCTCAAATCAATCCCCCAAAATGGTTAGGGCATCTGTTTCTTCTAAATTTTGTTTACTCTGGCAGATTTGCCTTAATTGCAGTTGTTTATCTCTCATTGTCCCCGGGGCCCTAATCTCCCGATTACTAATACTTAACACTCATTTCACATCTAAAGCTACTTCTAATCCTCAACAGGTTTCTGGGGCTCTTAAAATTATTGAAACCGTGGAGACAGGAGACATAGCCTCTTTGTGAAAGGAACATTTTCTTATCTACTACCAGCTGGGTCCAATCATCACCAGGGATGGCTACAACAAAGGTGCTAAAAGGCTCTTTCACAATCACTGGGGCTCTACAGGGAATTCAGTGGATAAAAAAAAGCTTTGATGGAAAAAACCTGAACAAGAGGGCTATAACAGTCCAGCCAAATAAAGTTACTGTCATAATCAAATGCTGTCAATCACAATGAAAATCCAATTAAAAATGCTTTAGCGCAGCCCTCTTAAGTCGAAAAATATCCCCCATTTATATGCATTTTTGTCAACTGCGCAAATGAAAAAATAGCATGAAATGATTTTTTTAAATCACTTCCAGCCCCGATCCTATAACTGGATATGTGCACAAGAATCCGCTGGCATGGATCCAATTGCCAGACTGGGGCCATGCAGTCCACAGGTCACCAGGAAGTCTTCAGAGGCACAGCCCTATCTTCCGCTTTGTGTACAGAGCACTGATCGGCAGTTCTTCTTTAATATTTACCCACACGTTCCAGTCACAAGTCAGGCCTCACTGTGAATGTGCACAGGACAGGGTTGCAAAGACCCATTCCTTATCTGAAGGAGTTTAGAATCTGTGCAGCTACTGGATCCATTTGCAATTCTATTTTTATTTGAATTAAATAAATTATCAGACTCATAAACCGGTGTTCCATGCCAGCCTGCTGTAGGATTGGCATGAATGACATAAGAATGGCCAGACTGGGTCAGACCAAAGGTCCATCTAGCCCAGTGTCCTGTCTGCTGACAGTGGCCAATGCCAGATGCCCCTGAGGGAGGGAACAGATCAGATAATCATCAAGTGATTCCTCCCCTGTCACCCATTTCCAGTCTCTGACAAACAGAGGCTAGGGATACCATCCCTACCCATCTTGGCTATTAAGTATTGAGGGACCCATCTTCCATGAATGTATGTAGTTATTTTTTGAACCCTGTTAATTCCTGGTATTCATAACATCTTCTGGCAAGGAGTTCCACAGGTTGACTGTGGGCTGCATGAAGAAATAATTACTTTTGTTTGTTTTAAACCTGCTACCTATGAATACCATTTGGTGATCCCTAGTTCTTATGTAATGGGAACAAGTAAATAATTTTTCCTTATTCACTTTCTCCACACCAGTCATGATTTTATAGACCTCTATCATATCCCCCTTTAGTCTCCTCTTTTCTAACATGAAAAGTCCAAGTCTTTTTAATCTCTCTTCATATGGCACCCATTCCAAACCGTAATCATTTTTTTGTTGCCCTTTTCTGAACCTGACATGATTTTGAACAGAAATGGTAGGGGAGGTAATAGCTTTTAGTGGACCAACTTCTACGGGTGCGAAAACTTTCAAGCTTACACAGAGACCTGGAGAACAGACTTCTATAACTTGAGGGCTTGTTTCTCTCATCCACAGAAGTTGGTCCACTAAAAGATTTTACCTCACCACCATGTTCCTTTAATATCCTAGGACCTACATGGCTACAACACCATTAAATATATGATTTTGAACAGACATACAGAAAAGAGAAAGCATGGGAAACAACATATGATTATTATTGCAAACTTAACTGTCATATTCATAAACATGAGGAGAAACTAAAAGCGGTTGACATTAAAAAAAAAAATCACCCAAATTCACCGCTACAAATAAACAAATATTTAATGATGCAGAATTGGTATATTTGCAATTTCAGTACCAAAAATGTGAAGCTTCAAATAATTTTGATGCAACTAGAAAAACTGAAGAAAAACATAGCAAGAATTGAAATGAAGTCTGGTCTACTGTTAAAATTGAGATCAACCTAGGTATGTTGCTCAAAAGGCTGAAAAAAGTCACACCCCTCAACACCATATAGTTACACTGACACAGCTACCTCTGAACCCAAGGTGATGTCAATGGCAGAATTCTTTCACTGACCTAGCTATTATCACTCATTTGGGTGAATTACATATAGCGATGGAAAAACCACTTCAGTCAACGTATGATGCATCTATGATACAGCGCTGTACCTATACTAGGCACTGGCCCCTCAAATTAAACAAACTCTCAAGTCCAAGAGAATCTCGTGAGTGGTCAGATTCATTTTATCAGAAATATGCACCGAGTCACATTCTTGCCCATTCATTTCTCTTGGTTTCCGAGATTTTTATACATCTTAAAGTCTGATCCAACCTATTTCTTTTCGCATTCCATCAAAAAGCACTAGGACGTTCTGATGCTGTAGGACATGCGAGAAAGAGAAAGTTAGATTCTCGTATTTTCTGCAAAAAGTAATTGGTTACAGAAACAATGGGACTGTGGAATGTATCAAACAAATCTAACGCGCTCACGCTAAGAATGCTGGCCAGTTAAACCTTCTCACCAGTTTAGCAATTCTATCATTACTGGATTCTGTGACAGTCATGGAATACATTTCTGGATTTTGATCGGCGATTTCTCAATTGATTAGAAATAAACTGTGTCTCATGAATAGTGACAGATTTATTTATTGATTGAAGTGGACTAGGGAATTGGTTGAGCTATACAGCTACCTGAAATAATACACAGTTCCCCCTCCTCTATGAGCTACATTGAGCAATGAAAATGACGAACGTACAATGAATGGTTAAAAAAAGATGCTAAACACCGGATGGAATTCTGAAGTTTTGCCATTGATTTTAGTAGATCCGGGATTTCATCCAGAATCTCTAGTACACAAAAGATGAAGCTGGATAGCTTAAAAATGTGTCTGCTACAATACCTGGGCCTGTCCCATCTTAAATGTGTTTGGTGTCTGCCAGAATCTCTCTTTGTCATGGTCTGAACTAGGATCATCGTGACAGAGGACGGACAAAATGCCTGAAAACAAAACCATTTATCACGAGTTCAAGCATCAACAATTTTATACCAGAGCAATCATCACTGAGAAGAGGTTCCTGTACTGACACATTTCTCACTAAAGTAAGTTGATTGTAAGGGGTTAAAAAAATGAAAGCTCTTGGACCATCATGATCAGAGAATGACAGGTAAAATTTATCTATCTGCAATGCTGTCTTCAAAAGATTTACTAAACAGGTTTGTAGCAAACAAAGCTTGTTTGCTAATGCTGCATGGCCCTCTGTTCTTTCATAAGTGCTAATGTGTCATCAGAAAAGACATTACAATGGTCTCAAGTACTGAGCGAACGCTTCCATTGTTATATTTCTGTGCAATGAAAGAGCTCAAGTAAAATTAGTTGCTTGTGGATTCCTTTTTATAAATATGTGCACAATTGGCCCGTTTTGGCTTTTACTCTGAGATGTTTTAACAGGAAAGCCATACATGATTATATTATATCCCCCGTCAATTTGTGAAGTGCAGTTAAAATCTTTACTGTATGCCATATGCAGCAGTCAAATTCAGTGACTAGAAACCAAGTTCAGAATGCTGTGTTAACTATTGTTACTATTGTATGTGAGCCAGGGTTTATATACTTTCTTTTTTAATTAGTGTTTTTGGGAGAAAATAAGCAAAGCAGCCATCTGTTCCAGAGAGTTTATATTTCAATGACCTTAAGAAAGCTTATTAAAATATAATAGCAAATTATCAAGATGAAAAATATTAACCGCAAATAAGGAGACCAGCCAGCCAGCTCTGGGTGTTACCTGAAATTGTGAAAGAGGGACTGTTTGTGAAATTTAAGACTGTGCTAGGCTGGAGAAAATTCAGAAAAGCAGTTAATATTTGTATTTATAAATATATATATATTTACCATAAATCCCTACTAATCAATAAAGTATCAGCACAGAAAAAATACACAGAAATGATCCTACAATCCATATTGCTTGGGCTAGTTTTAAAAATCAGAGAAAAAAAGATACAAGCAAGAATGTTAACTAAAAGACCTAAACAAAAATTAACATATCTATGTAAAATCAATGTAAAAGATTAAATAGATTTTGCTTCAACAGCTGAGTTTCCTAGCCAAAAACTCTGCACCTATCTACCAGAACCTTCTCTGAGAAATCTGAACTCCGTCATCTTGCTTGAGCACTTTTATGCACGCCAATTAAAAGGAAAACAAGTAACTGCTACATCTACAGTTTGTGGTATTTCAAATCCCATTCTCTTAAGTAAAACCACGTACATTCAAAAAGAGTCATATGAGGCAGAGCAGAATTCCATAGTAGTAAACCCAATAAGGAAATTCTACAGTTCTGCTCGCATGCTTTGAAAAGTGCAGGGAATCTGCAAACATCAGGCCACCCTTGCAACCAAAGAAGAGAAGGATTTTAAACAATCGCTAAGGCAGAAGAGTGAGATCATAAAGACAATTTCTGCGCTAGCTTGTTTTCTGAAACTCTCTCTGCCACCGAATAGCTAGAACAGATAATAACTATTAGTAAATCAAACTCCTGAAATATCCAGCTGTGACTCACACATTTACATACAGATAGAATGGGTATATGTTTTTAATATGTATGCGATACGTACTTTTACCACAGCTGAAGTGCATGCTACAAAGGAGGAGGAGAATGGGGATGGAATCAGCATGAGATAATAAAGTGGCCTAGATAAAGTATTAGCCAGCGATTGATCTCAAACAGGGGATGCTGCTTCTCTCTGACCTGATTACTTACTATGCATAGATTCCATTAAATAGAGCTTAGAAAGGGAAAGCTTCTGAAAAATACCGTAAATGCACAGAGAGCATCCTGAGCCAGATCAACGAGAGCGTGCACACCCGCACCTACGTGCATGCATGTGCTTCAAACTGTACCTGCATAACCTCACCTGGCCAACTCATTCGATAAACATGCTGCCATTCTAGACAGAGCCAGCCTTGAAACCCTGGACAGAGTTATATTTTCAATGAAAAAAAAACCCCACCCAAAACAAAATAAAGCCCATCTATCATTTTATTAAAACTGGCTTCTCTTTTCTTCCCTTGCACGGAATAATTGTTTTTAGGGGGATTCCAGTCTCTTGTGTTGCCTTCTCCTATGCTGAAGCAGCAAATGTGTTTTATTTTAACGGTCTCCGTGTATGCACCTGTATTTAGACTCAAACATGTGAAGAAAGAGGGTGGGAGAGATTAAAAAACAGCCACAGTAAGAACACGGCTGGGAGTACGCATTGGTGAATGATCAAGCTCATTCCTGCACTAGAAAGGAAGGCTCTTCTCATAGCTCACTGAAATGACTTTTTCTCCATGAGAAATTTGTTCATTTAAAATACTTTATAAAATAATTAAATCACTTGCATATGTTCCTGTAGAAACTGAAGCCACAAAATTAAGGCAAAAAAAAATGTTTTTGCCTGGTGGGTGAGTTAAAGAAAAGGCACACTGACTGAGCTCAACCATACAGCATTCATAGTTTGTTAAGGAAATCCAGGGTTCACTTATACAAGAGTGTCTGTGGTACTGAAAAGTCTGGTTTTGTATAGGAATTTCATTCAGCCTCTACTTTGGTTCCATGTTTTCCAAGAACTTTGGAAAATAAAGTGCTTCAAGTCACCTGCCAAGATAGATCAAATCCATCCTTGGTGGAGCGCCATTGACTTTACTGGAATACACCAGGCTAGATTTCCATACACCAGGCATTGCTAGTTGGTTTTTAAAATGTGTTTAACAATGTAAATCAGTGTTTCTTGAACTGTGTTCCGTGGCACACCAGTGTGCCGCAAGACAGTCGGAAGTGTGTCGCGGAGAACAACAGAGTTCAAAATGGCCACCCTTAAAGGGACAGGTGACATTCCCCCCTCCCAATAACTTCCCCCGACCCTATTTTTCTTCTTTTTTGCTCAATAACTTTTCCCTAGCCTCTTTTTTTTTTTTTTTTTTGCTCAACAAAAAGTCCTTGGTGGTCCTCATAAAAAAAATTGTTTGGTGTTCTTCTGTTTTAAAAAGTTGAAGAAACACTGATGTAGAGATGAGAAGACCATCTCCTCATTTTGCATTCAGCCTTTAATTGGACTCAATTGGCTGCCAAATGCTGACATCCAGCACAGCTCATGTGTACAAAGTACAAAATATCAACTCATGTTTTGTCTGGTGTTAAGGACGTTCGTTACATGTTACCTGTAACATGTGACATGTTATACCTTTCCTCCTGGTGCGTACACTTTATCTCAAAGTGTTTTATAGGTCGAAATCGTGGCCTCACTGACATCCATTAGTTCAAAGTTTCACCCTTACTCTCTGCAGCATTTACCCCACCACTGTGGTGTAACAAACTGCATCAACAGTGCACACCCCCACTACAGTGTAAGGGAGGAAGTAAAGATTACCAACAGGCGCCATCATAGGAATTTCAGGTACACAGAATGGGAATTGGGAGAGGAGATGAGGAACCAACTCTAGTGGAAAGCGTCCCAGAGATGAGCATGTCAGAACTCTCGGGTTTGGGTTTCACAAAACAAGGATTCACTTTAAAGTCATTACGGAATTAACAGAAGATTATTAAATATGGTTACAACACAACACTTCGGTTGTAGCGTTAAATTGATCTTCTCCTAGGAGAGCAACCACTGCATTGCCAGAATTAAGCCACCCACCTGGAGTTCTAGACCACTGGACTGTACTGGCATACAACAGGTGAAGCAGGGAAGTATTTCAACCACATGACTTACCAAACTCCCCGGCTGTGTCTACACTGGCATGAATTTCTGGAAATGCTTAAAACAGAATAGTTTCCGTTATAAGTATTTCCGGAAAAGGAGCGTCTACATTGGCAGGCTGCTTTTCCGGAAAAGCCCTTTTTCCGGAATAGTGTCCGTGGCCAATGTAGACGTGCTTTTCCGGAAAAGAGCCCCGAGCGTCATTTTCGCGATCGGGGCTTTTTTCCGGAAAAGACTACTGGGCTGTCTACACTAGCCCTTTTCTGGAACAGTGTTCCGGAATAAGGACTTATGCGGGAGCAGAATAGTTTTTCCGGAATAGCGGCTGATTTTGTACAGTAGAGCATCGTTGCTTTTCCGGAAATTCAAGGGCCAGTGTAGACAGCTCGCAGCTTATTCCGGAAAAGCGGCTGATTTTCCGGAATAAGTGGCCCAGTGTAGACAAAGCCCCCATGTTTAAATGCATCCGCTTTGTAAATCATGAGGCACACAGAACGAGAAAGCAGGGAAGGGAATGGAGTCTTCAGCCTGTGGTACGTTCTTAGGAGATGGCCAACTTACAGGTAGGGAAAAAAAAAGTGCATTCTCTGATGGCGAACGTCCAACAACCTGCAGTCCTAGACTGTGAGGGTAAGACAAGTGGAAGAGGAGAACGACAGTAGTGGAAAGGAAAAGGAAACCGAGCGTTGTGTTCCAGGGAAGATCCAAAACGTGAAGGTTGCATTGGTAAAAGATGATATACATGGTACATAAGGTGGGAGGATGCCAGGCAGGCCTGCCGAAGCAGGGGGAGGGGCGGGTACAAGGGGGCAATTGCCTCAAAGCCCAGCAATACTAAAGGGCCTGGAACTCGGCCACTGCCTTTAAATCCTGAGTCCTTTAAATCATTGTGGTCTGCTCTGGGCAGCACTGAGGGCTGCCCGGGTGGCACTTTCCGAAAGCTACTGAACCCCGCCCTCGTCTTGCCCAGGGGCCAGGCCAGGCTGCTGGTTCCACTGGTCCAGGGACCAGCCAAATGTCTACTAGGGCTGTCATTGTGTAGATGATGACACAATTAACCGATAAACCTGGGCTTATCCATTAATCTTGTTGACTACACGCATTTCCCCTCCCCCTAGCTGCCTTAGAGGCAGCACAGGTAAGGGGGGGGAGCAGGAGCCGGTGCCCATGAGGAGCTAGCTTAAAAGCCAGCTCCCTATAAGCACCAGATCCGCCTGCCCCCCCACCCAACCCTGCTGATAGAGAGGCAGCAGCGTGGAGGGTGGGGAATATGGAGCCAATATGCATGGGGAGTCGGCTTTCAAGCCAGCTGCCTCCACATATTGGCTCCCGCAGACCTGTGTGTTCCTCCCGTAAAAGCTGGTTACCACCCCCCCAGCACCAGCTCCCCAGTGCCCCCTGGACTCCCCTGCACTGCTGCCTTTATCAGAAGCAGTCTGTGACCGTAGGGAGCTCAGACCACTGCGGAAAGGGCTGCTGCCACCCTACGCTGCTGCTTCTGTATCAGAGGAAGCAGCGCAGAGCGGAAGGCAGCCTATCTGTACGGGGAGCTGGTTTTTAAACTGGATCCCCTCACGGACTGGCCCCCACCTGCTACTCCATGCGGCTGCTTCTGATATAGAGGCAGCAACATGGAGTAGCAGGGGGTTCCCCGCACTGGCAGCTGGACCCACTCGCATAGTCACGTAACCACTGAGATTTCATGCGGTTCCCCGGCTATTCAGCTAACATCCCTAATGACCACACCACACGGAACCCCACAGCCTGAGTCCTGTGAGCCAGAGTCAGTGGAGGTGGAAGAGCAGTGGGTGTTCGACCGCAGCGTAGATACCCCCCGAGTCATGAGTGCTCAGCATGACAGTTTGTGGTGATGGTTCTTTCCTCACAACTTCTGTCAGCATCGAGGAGTTAAAAGCATGCTGGGAGCGGGGAGCCCTAGTGTACCGTGTCTGACACCACAGCGATGATGTCTACTGAGGTACTTAGCAGACTTGTTTCCTATCGGTTAATTGAATAGTCGATTAACCTCATGAATTCTTATCTGCTATTTTATAGTCCCCAGGGGTGGGGCCAGCAGCCAATGTGCTCTGGGCCCCACTCCCGAGGAGCCCCCCGACACTTGGCATTGCTGCCTCTGTATCAGAGGCAGTAGCACGGGGTGCCAGGCGGGAGCTGGTCCGTGAGGGCAGCCAGTTTAAAAACCAGCTCCCCTCGCAGACCGGCTGCCTGTCGCTCCGCGCTGCTGCCTCTGATAAAGAGGCAGTAGCAGGGGGTGGCAGCAGCTTCTGACCGGGGCAGGCTGAGCTCCCGGACCCGGCATGAGCTGGAACTGAGCCAGGCTGCTGGCGAGTGTGCTAAAAAGTTTACTGGCAGAGGGGGGAGGGATGCGTGTAGTTTATAGCATTAACTGATACGTTTTTGCTTATTGGTGAATCAGCTACACAATTACATCCCTGGCACTTAGACAGACAGGATGCTCTTGATTTCTCTTGACTCCTCATTCCACGAGGAGTACAGCTAGTTCGGATTAGGAAGCCTAATCCGAACTAGCTACTCCGTGCCGCGTGTAGCCGCGCGGCACGGGGTTCGAACTGCCGGCATTTAAAAATGGCGCCGGCCGGCTTCATGCAAATGAAGCCCGGGAAATTCAAATCCCGGGCTTCATTTGCAAGTGCGGTATGCCTACATTACCCTCCTAGTTCGAATTAGGAGGGTAGTGTAGACATACCCATGGGTTCCCATGGGCAATAACAGCTACTCAACCTGCTTTTGAGGATGGGACATGCTGAGTATGGCAGAAGAGACAATTAAAGAAAACTGGTCCCGGTGCCCTTAATAGGAGAAAATTTGAGGAAAAAGGCAGAGCAACCATACAAAATGTCTTCCAGTTGTGCTTGACAGAGGCCATTCAACAGAATTATGGGGCTTCTTGGGCCAGGGCGACAGCAGGTCTGTAAAAGGGGGAGGGGAGGCTGAACCATGGCCCTGCCCTTGTACTGCCCCTTCCCCCCAAAGCCTTTTGCCCCTCCCCCCCAGAGCTCCCTTTGCCCCCCTCACTCCTCTCTATCCCCTCCCACTTGCCCTTCCAGCGGGTAAAAAGCGATGCAGCCATAGCCCCCCAGCCTCGCAGGCCCACGCATTACTGGACAGCTTTGGAGAGCCACTGCAGTATATTCAGTTGTGCACAGGGGAAGTCTCTAGTGTGCCACTCTGGACTGGCAGAGGCTCCACTTTGGAGCTTTTCTTTACCTCCTGGTTATGGTTTAAAGAAGTAATCTGACTCAAGACCAGCAGCTCCAAGCCACATGTGGAAAACTTTATAAGTGCAACTTTTACAATTACCTTGGGATTTTCCGAAGTAGTTTTTGGCCATAAATCATGACAGGCACGAGTTGAGCTTTGTTGCTGCAATTAGTCAGTAGCTACACATCTACATGGTACACACGGTTTCCACAAGCACTTGAACATTTAGGGTATGTCTAGACTACATGGCTCCGTCGATGGAGCCATGTAAACTAGTTTACCCAGCATAGGCAAAATAAACATGGCCGCCACGCTGTGCCGACCATCAGCTGATCCGGCACAGCGCGGTAGTCTAGACGCAGATCGGTCGGCTGGGGAAGCCTTTGCCGGCCGATCCTGTAAGCCTCGTTTCACGAAGAACCCCCCTTTTTCGAAAAATCCTGTAAACCTCATTTTTTGAGGAGTCCAGGATCTTTCAAAAAAGGGTTTGTTTTTTCTGAAAGAACTGCGTCTAGAGGGTGGTTTCACTTTCAAAATACCCATTTTTGAAAGAACGCGCAAATAAAGCGCGGGAAATTCAAATCCCGGCTTCATTTGCAATTTCGATATGTCTAATTCACATCCCTCTTTCGAAAGAGGGATGTAGTTTAGACATGCCCTTAATGACTTCACTTCCTTTAGCTCAATGGGATGATGCTCTTCTGCTATGTGGTCCTTAATCTCCAAAGCTTGTAATGTTATTTCCCCCATCTTGATCTCTCTCCTCTCTACCCTGATAGCCTGTTTCTATTTTCCATCAACAGCCCTCCAAAGCACTGCACCGAGCTAGCTTGCCTTTCAGCCCAAAAGTTGGCTGTGATTTGTTCTGGGGAGCCGTCACCCAGCTGGGGTCAGAAACAGAGTGGGCCAGCTCTCAGACCCGTCAGGCTAGGAGTGGGAAATGACTCCCAAATGCCATTTTGCACGGGGCAAGGGGCTGCTCTTTCATTGAACCACCAGGCTAGCTGTGCGCGTAGAGTACTTAATGGCTATATGTCCATTTCTAATTAAGCAGAAAGCAGTATAAGGGGACGATGACTACAAGTTCTTTTTTTAAGTAGTAAGTTATTTCCCCCAATAGCTACTTTTCTAAAATTATTTTTAAAATACCATCTTAAAAGAGGAACAACATACTCCAGGGCATGTAGTTGTAAAGATATATATATGCACTTTCCCAGTACGGTAGGCACTCACCCTTTGGCCTCATTTTTATGGCTCTACACCCTGGAGTGGTGTTATTGCTTACAAATACATACATATATACTTATGGGTGTATGTGAGATGTGCAGATGTTTTATTTATAAGTGGCAGGCCTTATTGCATCATTGAAACATGCATTTACAAACAGATATAGGTTTTATGAAACCCTATTCCGTTGTTTTAATAGCTAAGCTATCCAGCCATAGCATAATAATGCACAAGGTAAATGTGTCTCCATCTCTAGAACCTGTTCCAAGTTTTCTCAGATGTGACTAACTGCAAGAATTTTCCAAGCATCGAAAGTTAATAAAAAAAAAAAATAGACAAAATAAGGCAGTCCAAATCCTTGGTAACAAACACAGACTGATGCAGTAGAGGGGCTTTTGGTGAACTTTAAGGTCCTAATTGAGCAAAGTATTTAAGTATGCACCTAACTTAAGCATGAGAGTAGATTCATTGAAGTGAATATGGTTAAAAATTAGATGCAGTTCAGTGCTTTGTTGAGCAGGGTCGACATTGAAATAAGTCTGCGTCAAAGGGTAATTTTAGAGGTAAGTCTCTAAGCAGAAGACAGGTGCAATGCCCCCAGTTTCACAGTGTGGTAGGAAGAAAGGAGGGTAAGTTGCACGTATGTTTCGTTATCTTGTTACTGTCACTTAAACTTATTCTTAAGTATGCAATGCAAAGAAAGAAAAACATCATTTATATAAATCTACACAGTGCATCTGGCAGTGATAAGCAACGTAATAACACTTTAAAGACAGGGAATGGTGTGTGACACATTAGTAGGAGTGGACTCTAATTATTGTTTACTAATGCTAGATGCTACCATTATTCTAACAGCTTGTGCATTGTCAAATCAACATTCTGCACTACACAAATGACCAGTTGGGAACTGTTCGGGAGCAGCTCTCCTCTTATTACTGCTTGACTAAAAAAAATGCCATTTACAAGCAAAGAAAACTGCCTCTGAGCCAAAAATACTGGAAGTCTTTCTGAGGAAATACCAAAGATACATATGAACTTGATCCTCTATAGCCAATCTAATTTCATTCTACATGAATATAAACGAAAACAGTGACAACGGGAATTTTCTGTAGGATTTCATTAGTACCGTAATACGTTGAACATATCCTCTGTTTTCAATCTTCAGGTTTTGAAAGGTTATGAGTGGCAAATGATGACAAAGAATGATTGGCATTAAATTGTAATCCCTGAACAGGCACCCTGAAGGACCTCTGCATTCAGCTTCAAAATGGTTTTGACTGAAATTGATATCGGCACGAAAGTCCCAAGAAAAGATCAGGAGAAATCCTGACTCCACTGAAGTCAATGGGAGTTTTGCCACGGACATCAATGGAGCCAAGGCACCAAATGCACTGGATCTGATAACCTTGGGGGTGAAATCGTGACCCAACTCAAGGCAATGTTAAGTGGGTGGTTTTCCTGCAGTGGAGCCAGAATTTCTTGGTTTCTGTGTGTGCTTTGTTTATAATTAACTTTGCAATTACTGGTGAGAAAAACAGATACACTCCCATATACATTATGGAGTTCCACTTACCATTAAGTCTTCAGGAGCCGGCCTCTCCTTTGGTTGCTTTCTCATGCTGTGTATCATAAAAGTGAAATGATTATATATAAACAACTGTTCATGTATTTCACATGTTTAAATACTGAAGACTTCTTCCTTCAACACAGGTAGATCGAGATCATGCCCTAGAATTTCAATGTACTTCTTAACTTTACCAAGTACAAACTGAAGACACAGCTCCTAGTAGTACCCACAATGTTAATCAATTTTCTCTTTTCTTTTTTCAGCTTTTCGTTCCGTACAATGTTGCTGCATCCCAGATAAAACAGTTATGTATTCTACTGCTAATTAGAAGGCTCTCTAGAATATGGACAGCTTTTCTACTTTTCTTTTTCTCTGTGCTTGAGCATTTGAAGTCTTTAAACACAAAGGGTCACTTTTATATCATTTTTAAAATGTGGTCATATCTATCACAAACTTCCAAAGAATGTTTTCTTGTTATGTCTAGAACCAATCGCATTCTAAATTAATTTTGGCGCCCTTGTTACTGGGGATTCCTGCAAGGATAGTGATCAGTACAAAGTCAATTGAGAAATCATGGCAAATTTGTTCTCCTTTTGACATTGCTATATACAGTAGTTGGACAGAAATAGAATTTAAGCAGGTGGGACATTTAATTTTTAACACTAAACAGCTACAGGGTAGCACACAGTGCCCTGGTATGTCTCCCTTAATTTTTTCACACTTATTTCCACTGCTCTGAAGGCTGACAGTTCATTATGGAGCATTAAGCAGTTTATAAGATCAAGTTTCCTATCCACATAATCCTAGTTTTTTAGGCAACAGGTGCAATTAACATCTGTAGACTGAGATTAGCTGCATGATGGACCACTGTCACATGGCAGCGCGGTGACCACTAGGAGTTGCCTGCTGCCTAATTGGATTACACTCAAACAGCCCGAGTTTATGGTGTAACTGGCATAAAGTCAAAGTCTGATGTGCTGTTCACTTGACGTGTCTGATGCTTATAGGAGTCAACTGCTAAAAGAGTGTACAAAGCAATTTTTTGGACAATAATTCCTCAAGCTATTGTAAGACACATACTATACAGGTTAATATTAAACCATACCTAAAAATATGTACAATGTTCTTGTGGCAAATAGGAGGCATAGTACCATTAATGATTCAAAGGACATTTTGCCATCCTTATATATCACCACATGCACCTCAAATAATGCACACCGTAGCAAGTAATACAAGCTGTCTGAGTGGTGGGTGGGTAACAGTCCTAATTTGGTATTCCAAAGTAGCTGTATCTCTTGGGAAAACCAGGCTATTATCCACCATCATTTATGTTTCTTGACATCTGTGGAAATTTTAACACAGGTTAGCCCTCCCCCCTTTCCCTATACAATTTTTTATGAAACATCTAATTAATTTTTTGGGGAAGGGATAAAAAGGTGCAATCTGGTTAGTCCTGCGATAAAATTACCGCACACTGTGGCCTACTGTACATTTTATCTATAAGAAATGAGGCTTGTAGTCTATAAACACAAATTGTGTATTTATTATTTTAATTAACTGATAAATCAGACTATATATTCTTCATTTTCAATATAATTTGCTACCCACTATGGGAATCTTGAGAGAGTGTGTCTTGGAATTGTTTCACACATAGTATATTTAATTATCTGAATATTCATTTTATTTGAATACTTTTTGGTTCATTGGGCCTAATATGTGCTAGAGAACTTGAAATGTTTTAAAGCGCAAGATACCCAGCTGATCCTGTGTGGGGCTCAGAGCCTTTAACTTTGCTGGCTTCACTGGAAAAGCTTCCCTAAATTGCTCCTCTCCTAAATACTGCTTCAGGGCCAGATTCTCGGCTGGCATCAACTGGCATAGCTCCATTGATTACTCTGACTCTACTGGCTCTGCCAATTCATGCCAGCTGGGCAGCCGGCCCAGAAAGTGCATTTTAACAAATGGGAACGTGTCTTAGTCAAAAACATCCCATTTATACAAAGTTCAATCTCCATTATTCTGCCTTCATTTTATTACTGAAATGGCGACTCCCTTTGTAAATGAGACATTACAAAAATATGCATTTCCTCTCTCCCGATTGTACAATACATTATACTTAGCTCTTCAGGCTTTTGTTGCTTAGGAAATTTATTCTTTCAACAATATTTTCTCCCTCTCTCTGAAATTTAGGTGCCTTCTACTGAACCGTTCAGTTTGGAAGAACGAACACACACCCTATGGTGCATTATAAAATATGACTCCGAATAAAAATTACTTACTGGAAAGCCTATGAATTAATCAAGGACACTGTTTACCTTTCTAAATGTTGAGACAGTTTTATGAGTAATAATCCAAGTGGCCCAGAATAATAAAGTTATAAATATGATTCTCTCTCCCCCCCGCCCCAACCCTCCCAATTGAACTCTTAAAATAGTCTCTATGCACAAGAATGCACCCAGATTCACAGCGGGTTATTAAAAACAGGAAAAACCCTCTTAAGTACTTTTATGACCCTTTGTGTAAATAACGTTTACATAATTTAAACAGTTTGCTCAGCTTAGCTGCCCCATCTGCCCAAGGCCCCTGAGTCCCTCTTGCCTGAGAAAGGATGCAGGGGGAAGCCATAAGGTCTCAAGGAGCTGCAGAGTTAATGGCATGTATCATTTACATTGAGGGCATGGCATGTTTGCAAACTGAGCTTACCATTGAGTGATGAAGTGTACAAATGGCTCAGAGAACTCCCCAACCGGAAGGACTGGCGATTCCTGGGATGGGTTTGATATTTGGGGGAGGGGAGGGGGAGAAAGAAGCAGAAGAAGTGAGGACAATTTTTCAAAAGGGAAGCAATACAAGATTACAAATGGAGTAAGCGACAATGCCCCTTCTCACGCAGAGAAACAGAGGAAAAGGAGCAAATTCTTCTAAACGTGTTATAAAACACTGAATTGAAAGTAATGAGCATTATACAAGGGGTAGAAGCATGTGGAAAGACACTGAGGGGAGGTGAAAAAAGGACAATGATAGCCACAGGGTAGAAAGGAAGGTAGGGAAAGTGTAAATGAGAAATTAATGATTATTTAAGTAACACACAAATGGTCTTGTAATTAACAAAGAGCTGTGAAATTATTCTTGTGCTGACCTTTGTTTCTTTCACTGAATTCACTTTTTATTTACACTCATGTTTATTTACACTTATTCATTTCAGAGCTGTCCTTCTCTGCACAGCTCTTGCCAGATTAAAAAGAAAAACCCTTAAAAGAAGTGGAAGAAATCGCAATGGAAGGTTTGCCAGCCTAACTCAATTAACCACCAAGTATTTATGAAAGCAAATAAATTAAGAGCGCAAGAAAAAAAAATTACACCGAGAGCAAACAACATTACCATTTGCAAAGGAGGACTTTCCGAATTTAGGAGTTTTTCCAAGAATGACAGAGAGCTCCACTGTGTTTATAGTGTAACAGCTCAGGATGTAATGAAATTACACTGCAGAGTACTTTAACAGTGTCATCTCATTAGACCTACAGTTGGAACAAGAGAGTCGCATAAAACAGGCAGCTGCAAATGACTCCATTCTCATTTATTCTCATTTGCTATTAAAAATACCTTTCGGCGGCTTTTTTCCTTCCTGACATCCCTACACAAAGTACCCTGCAAAGTATGATACATGCACCTATTTAAATTAACAAAGGAATGACTTATTTTAATCTCACTGTGCTTTGGAGTGCTTTGGCCATTTGGATGAGCAATATATCATTACATACAACCTTCCAGCGCTGCAGGCAAGAAACTCGGAGCGTGCAGCATTTGGTGAGAGCCAAACAATTTCTCTAGCACACAACTGTGTCAAATGCATGCATGTATTCATTATTGAGAATGTGGGGAAATAGCTTTGATGTAGTGGAAAAAAGAGATGATAAAAGCACCTCTGCAATGTGTGTGTCATTATCAATGGTGGCAGATAGATACAACCGCAGAGCCTCCTATGTGATTAGTAAATATACATATAATTGCTGTGGCCAATTATCAGAAAAATGAGATAGGTAATTACAAGACAGAAAATTAACTAGAACTCTTATTAAGGTTTCGTTTCAAATTCAAACAATAGGAAACTGCTAGAAAATACAATTAAATCAAAAGTAAATGGAGAGTAAAACAGAAGGCAAAACTGCTTTACAATTTTCAGAGTTCTATTAACCGTATATAATGTTTAACATCATCCACCTTAGATCTTTGTTGCATTTGTCCGAGAGGCAGGAAAGATTAGTGTTTCTAAACTTTAAAATGACATCAATATAGGAAGGCTTCCAGTGGAGAAGAGAAGACACATGCAGTGATTTTAAACTTTCCCTTGTTCTGAGAATCACATGCAGAAGTTACGCATTCATAAGACGAAAAATTCAGGGCAAAATTTTAGGTTCATTTGTGCTGAGTGGGAGACAGGTTGACTTCCACATTCCCCTGGTTTTCTGCTGCCCAGTGGAAGCCTCTACTCGCGTCTGAGTTTAGAAATGGTACCTGCCCACTCTCCGAAAATGGGATGGGCAGATTCACACAGAATAAATCCACACAACACACGAAATGTTTGCTGGATATATGTCACAGCACTCTTTGAAAACTGGGAGCTGGAGCTATCCCATCAGAATACCCTGGGGAGCTAAGTAATGGAGATGTAGCCGTGTTAGTCTAGTCTAGCTGAAACAAAAAAACAGGACTATGTAGCACTTTAAAGACTAACAAGATGGTTTATTAGGTGATGAGCTTCCTCAGATCTGAGGAAGTGGGTCTGGCCCACGAAAGCTCATCATCTAATAAACCATCTTGTTAGTCTTTAAAGTGCTACATAGTCCTGTTTTTTGTTTCAGCTGGGGAGCTAACTCTGCGCTGGGACCATCCCTTTATCAGAAGAGAGCACTGCCAAAACCACCTGGGTGCACGCGAGGAAACATCTAAAACGCTCATCTTCTGAGAATTGCAAATGTGGATCAATTTACGCCAGGGTGGTGGAGGAGGGGCAAGCAGCACTTAACACCTATTTGGTAGGTGATAATTTCTGCAGACACATGGGGGGGGGGGTTGAGGAGGAGGGATCTGCCTACATCAGAGTGAAACTACATTACGGAAAGTGGATTGAAAATCAACCGAATTGTACAACACAACTGGAGACTGACTCTCTACTTCAGTGTATGCAGATAAACAGAAGGATAAGAAACACCGTATTCTGCAACTGCAGGGCACTCAATACCACAACATCCTTAACGTCTTGGTCCTGCAGCTCCTTATACAGAGCACATAGCAAGTAGCACAAGGTTGCTGTGCTCCAGCCAAGCGAGAGAGGAAGCTTCACCTGAGTGGGAGTAACGCGAAAGACTGAGGCAGAGTTGTCCACAATGACTGGAAATTTCTCACTGCACGCCTGGGGCTGGTAGGACACCAATCACAGCAGTTCCCAGGTAATATTCTAGCCTCAGATGCATAGACTAACAGGTAAGGGCAGGAGGTGGAGAATGAACTGTAGCTCTGCTCTTAGCGCCACTCTTTCCATGGGCTTTAGATGCAGCCCATAAGGCACATTTCTGCTAACAAGCACAGGTAACTTGTCAACCGGGTGGCAGAACATCTATCAACAATGACCTCTGTCCAGCGCATCGCTTTTTATCTTGCAATTATATGACCAACACTGTACCCACAACAGGCAAGAGCAGGCCCTAACTGAAGTCACTAGTCCCAGAGGGATAGCCGGGTTAGTCTGCAACTTTAAAAATGAGTAGTCCTGTGGCACCTTAGAGACTAACAAAAATATAGAGAGTATCATGAGCTTTCGCGGGCAAAACTCACTTCCTCAGATGAGCTGGAGTGAAAATAACAGAACCCAAGATTTATATATATATATATATATATATATAACACCAAAAGCATTTAACTGTTAATTGTAGGACCGGTGTTAATGAAAATCACTAGGTGACACCCACCCCTAGACAGACGGCCAGCAAATATCACCATGACCGAAAAATATTCCGAGTACATACTGTAATTTAAATGATACTGGTATAGTGCAGTAGTTGTGATGTTCTGTGAACCATCTGAAAATTTATGCCATCGGTATTAAGAACTCAACCATCTGCACATCAGGGAAGAAAAATGTTGCATCACCCAGTTTGTGAAGGGGGACAAGAAGGAACATTTGGAAATGATTATTTTAGGTAAGTCAGAGATCATTTTTGAGAAGAGGTTTATTAAGAATATTTAAATTCTGCTATGGGATTCAATTCAGATTCTTACATCAAACTTACTGTGAGCTAAGGCCCCATTATAAAGTATGATATAAAATGTTTAATGAATTGCCAACCAGCCAACTTGATTAAATCTGTTCTTTTATCTTCCCTGAGATACAAACAAGCAAAAATGGTTCCTATGCATGGAGAAGACATGATATTTTTGTTTGTTAAACCATGCAGGATTCCACCAAAGAATACTAACTGCATCAAATTAATACTTTCATTTCACTTCTGAAAATACCCGCTGAAATCTACACGTATGAGACAGGCCAGGAAGAAGCACATCTTAGCCTCCACTGGAAAGAGTTGAAAGAGGAGACACTCCATCCAACCATTTCCTTAGTAAATTGTTAAAAATCTGCCACTGAGCGTGCTTGCATACACATTTTTTTTGACATCATAGTAGCTGGAGATGGAACACACACATTAGATATGATATCCATCTCTAACACTTATATTAACGCTAATATTTTTATTTACAGAATGTGTTTATTGTATGTGCTTAGCTACGAATTTAAAAATACTCTATAGACGAAACTACTACTAAAACGTTGCTGTTGCTACCTGCCAAAATTTGTGGAATCATTGTGTTGTTGCATACGAAACAAAATGTCAACCAAACACTAAGCAAAATAAATACATTTTATGTTGTGTCCTGAAGCTCATCAGACTGGCATGTACGTGAACTCTTAAGGGGATGAAAACAGGATGAACTAAAACAAAGTCTCACAAATCCCTGCCAGAGCTTCATCCAAAAAAAAGTTTGCACATGCTGCATAATAAAAAATTGTCACACATGTGGAGTAATGTTAGTGAATTGCCCACTGACAATGAGATCTAATGGCCAACCTTATTTCATTCTTCCAAAGAACAGTCTCATTCTATACTAGGCCAAAAAACTGCAGTGAAATTTTTTTTAAAAGGGTGGGATACATATTTTTAACCCCCTCCCCACAAAAAAATTTGCTACATTCTTCAGCAAAAATTGGCATTCTTTGGTCAGTTCATAAGAGTTTTGATCCAGAGGTTCTGTGTTTCTCTTCTAAATTACCAACTTCTAAATGGAAAGGCTTATTAATGGGAAGGTTGATACAAGCTTAATAACAGAGCCACAAATACATTCCTGAGAGATAGCTGCCCATTAGCATTAGAACTTTACATGCCTCTGCATCTTGGTACCAAAACCACTCCACAGTCCTAAGTATTAAAACCACATTTACGTATGTGAGACCTAATGCAGAGAAGGACGATGTTTAAGCCTCGGCAGCTTTTGAAGTGCTTGGTCAGCCTGATTCTCAAAAGCAACTGAAATGTGCATGTACAGTGAGCACAGAGAAGGGCAGTGGGGAGAGCGGGGGGAGAGAAGAGAAAGTTTGAGTGATGCCTTTGCCTTGTGAATAATGAACAGTTCAGGAAGGTCAACCCATTACAACGGAAACCGTTTAATTATTAATTATGCACAATCTATGAGCGAAAGGACAAGTTCAGAATGTTTAATGTGTGGTAACTCCAACTGGACCCTCGCTTGGCATCTTGTTATTAGCACTTGTCAGCAAGGTGCTCAGGCATAAAGGGAAAAGCCCAGCCGCAGAAAATCCGAGCGGGAGGGAGGCGGGAAGGCTTTAAAACTTCAAACACTGATCCTGATATTTAATTTATAAAGTGACAACTCTCTGGTATAGAGCTTATCGACTTTCACGGCATTTAGGTAAGCTGCATTATCTAAATGAAGAATATTTACACTTAGAGAATCTCTTTCAAATCCCTCTACGAGAGAGACACGCTGGCTTTGGAGGGATGAGCGCTGTCTCCAGAATGAAAGTGTTCTTTTTCAATCTGTGCATACAGGTTACCAGGACTGGCATCAGCCTCATTCACTACCCAAAGCGAGAGCCCCTCCCATTCTACTGGTCTGTGACAAAGGGGTCGGGTGTGAAAAGCACTGAGCAAGCGGAACATCCGTAACCTTTGGCAGAGGTAGAAGCACCACGGAGGATCAGGCCGTAGTCACATGAACCAGCCCCAAAAGTTAAAGAAAGAAGGCAGCAAAAATGTATTTGGCATGTTTAGCGCCATCCTCCGCAGGAGCCTCTTCATCGGACCCATGAATCTGGGGTTCAGATGTGTGTGTGTGTGTGTTAGGGTGTGTGGAAAAGAACAAATTCAGGGAGCTGCTGCTCTAGGTGGCATACTCTGCTTGGCAACATTCTCAAGTTAATGCCACTCACAACTTGGGACGCACTCAAGACTTGTGACACCAACCTTCAGCCTCCAGTTGGACATCCTGGTCCGGCACCCTGAGCGGTCCCAAACAAGGGGATTTGCCAGACCAGGTCAGGCCTTGGGCTCTCCTCCTGCCTGTGGCCCTGGTCAGTGCGCTGCCCCCAGCCTGCCCGCTGGACTCTGCTGCCCCCAGCCTGCTCGTGGGGCTCCCTGTGCTTGGCTGGCATCCCTCCTTCGGCCAGAAGGGCTTTGCACCCCATCTGATTGGGCCTCTCTTTGGACC
Organism: Pelodiscus sinensis; assembly: GCF_052426305.1. NCBI lineage: Eukaryota > Metazoa > Chordata > Testudines > Trionychidae > Pelodiscus > Pelodiscus sinensis. Next base: position 43,216,541 of record NC_143065.1, on the reverse strand, counting down.
CTGGTCTCACTCCAGTCAGCGGGTCTTCCCGTCCCTGCCCTGCCAGGCTCTCTGACCCTGGATGCTGGCCCCACTCCAGTTGGTGGGGCTCCGCACTCTGGCTGGCGGGGCTCCCTGTCCCCAGATGTCGACCCACTGGCCACTGGCCCTGCAGATTGCCAGCTGCTGGTAACTGCTGTGGCTGGGGTTCTCTGGTCCAGCAATATCCTGCTGGACCACAGAGGTTCAACCTGTACCACCTTTCCCTGCCCTCAGGGATGTGCCACAGACCAGCTATGGCAGCATTGGTACCAAGGGGGCTTCAGGAACAAGGCCAATGGTAGAGCAGTGCAGAGACCACCCCAAGTGCCCCACTCCCTGAAAGGCAGAGGCCAGGTTTGTAGCAAGTCCACTGGCTTTATGCTATTAGGAAGCTTTGCTCAGGGCCCTTCCTCTCTGTCATATTTTCCTCCGCTCCAAAGCTACTTCATGCAAGCTTCTCATGCGGATGCATGTGCGTGCAGACGACGACAAAGCTCTCTCACGCTATGGCCACAAGAGAATTACCAAAAGAAAAACCAAACCCAAGTTACTCCCGTCTCTCAGTTTGCCAATCTATATCGGCTCCGAGTTGCAGCCTCCTCTGGACGGAGACTCTGCTTTGTTGTATGTGAATGGGCACATCTGTAGTGTTTAATAAAGCACTCTTGTAAGCAGAGCTTTGGAACACCAGGCCACCTCAAACAGAATTTTTAGGCACTGCTACTGCTTCTCACTTTCCTCATACTACGCAGCAACATTAAAGTGAGCTTGCAAAGAACACATTTATCTGTACACGGTAGCGAACATTTAATTATGGGAAAGGCAGCTCTAGATAAGAACTCAGTCTGATTTTCAGAAGTACTCCATTTTACACTAACCAGAAACAAACCTTGTGCGGTTATGTGAAAATAAAAGCACTGTTGTTTCAAATAAACCAATAGAGTCACTTATTGACCACATTCAGATGGGTTCCTAAAAAGACACTATTCCTAAAACTAGGCTGCTGACTTCTTACTAACTCTATTTTAAGATGTCTCCAGAAATCTGGCTACAGGTGAATCCTTAAGAGTAGCAGGGTTTGCAGAATACAACAAAGGCTGGAGGAAAACAGCCAGACTGTCACAATTTTACTGCCAACCCTGAGCAGGAAGACGAAGGATGACTACATTTGTATGCTAGGCCAGTCCTTGTTTTTTTCTTAGGTGCCAAGTGTGACAAATTATACATGGGGATATTTCTGGGACAGGATGGTCAGCAGTAAACGCATTTATTTCGGGACCTCCAACTGGACTAGAAACAAGGTTGAAAGGCCACTGTTTTATCCACCACTGAAACGACCCTCAAACACCTCAAATCAACCAAGAAGTAGCTCTTTACCAGGATACCATTATCTACTACTTAAGTTCTTGCGGAGGAGGGAGGCACTTCTATATACTCTTGTGTGTTCATCAATATATATCTAATCTCACCTATAATCACACATTAGGGGTGTGTCTAGACTACAGGGTTTGTTGACAAAAGTCCACTTTTGTTGACAAAACTATACTTGAGTCTACACTGCCGCTGAGTTCTGTCGACATAATGTTGACAGAACTCAGCAGTTTTGTTGATGGCTGTAAACCTCATTCTACGAGGAATAACGCCTTTTGTCGACAGAGTTCTGTCGACAGAATTGGATGTAGTCTAGACGCTCTTTGTCAACAGAAGCTTTGTCGACAGTATCAGTCGACAAAAGCCTGTAATCTAGACGTACCCCAGATGTTTCAAGCTATTCAATCATTTATCTCCTGTGGCATTTGTTACTGTAAAATGTTTATCAGAATTTGGCACAGACAAGAAAGATGAACAGAGTAACTAATCTTACCAATAACCTACAATGTACATTATGTCACTTGCTACCTTTTGCCAAGCTTTGCACTTGTTAATATGGCTCTCTGAAGGTTTTTTTTAATCCCTGGCAGATACGTATATAGGTAGCTGGAAAACAGGTTAATCTTTTAACCGTAACTGTAATTGCTTTCTCTCTGAAAACAAACATAAGAATTTTTTCTTCTCACTGCTGGTCTCTTGTCGATCATAAGCTACCAGAGCACAGCAATGTTTTGGGTAGATACACGCATATGCACACTCTTTTCAAATAGCTAAGGCACAGCTGAATGAAACACAGCCTCTTCCTGTTCTCACCAAAGGGACTTCACTGGAAAAACTAAAACCATTTATTGTTGCCTTTTTCCTCTGGATACTCCCAATGCATTTTATTGCTTTTTTTTTTTAGATATATAAAACACTGCTGCAAATAATCAAGCATGACCATTGACATCCACAAGATTGAGTTTTAGGAACCATTAAATGAGCTCTCCCTCTTGGGAAGGTTTTTGCTCAGGTTGGTCTAAAGGTAATTATTCAGCAATTCCTACCTGTGGTTTTACCTTGTTCCTAGATAAGTCTTTGAATCTCACACACCAGTAAGGTCAGAGCCTCAGTAAAAGTACAGCCAAAACAATTGTGTAGGACAAATGATGATGAACTATATTATTTATGGATTGGATATATAAGTTTGTGTAATGCATATGCAGGTATTTTATACACATCTATTCTGAAACTTTATTTTCTTCTCTCTTCAGAAACCATATTAAAAGTTTTCAGGATTAAAATACAGAAGTCTACACAAAGTCTGCAGACTACCTTCTGAAGGCAACATAGATAGAAAAATTCTATACAAAGATTCATAAAGGAAAAGTCAAGTTCTGCTTAATGCTCACTCTACACAGTGAGGGTGCTATTCTATATTCTAGAATGTACAAAGAGCAAAAATGAGCATTGGCATAACCTTAAATTTGAGAAATGGAATGCTCTAAAGGCTGATGTTTCTCTTGTAACATTAATGTGGCCATGTTGCACATGCTGTATGTTTTTATAGATATCCCACAGCAATAAATAAAAGGTTGCCTTTGAGCAGGAGGACAGGAATAGAAACAACAGAGCATGTGCTTGATGGGCAAGTTAATTTTGCAGAGGAAGTCTTACATTCTGGAGTATGTTTGACATCTGAGCGTTTGATGTCTGAATGCTAACTTTGCAGTAATGCTCATTTTTGCTTTTACATTTCCCAGCAACATGTATGAAAAAGACAACATCACGAGCTCTTGAGTTTGTAAACTCCTTGAATCTAAGCCAAATTGAAGTCCTGCGAAGCTTAGTTTCTCCGTGGTGATGGGGTGAGTTAAAGATTTAAAAAACAGAAGAGAACATATACCCAAAAGTAGCAGAGGTGTTCTCGTATGTAAACTTCCACATTTAAGCTTTCACGATTAAAAACAATAAAAACTATTTCCTTCAAAGTTGGACTGTTTTAAAAGACTTAATAGCTGCAAAGCATGCAGCAAACTCAGTGTCTGTGTTCTGGTAAGTGGTCTCGTTCAAAACAATATCCCAAGTCTGGCACTGCTGGTGCTGAGTTATGCAAACACAGAAAATCTGATGAGATTTAAAAAAAAAAAAAAAAAAATTGGCCTCCTGCTTGCCATCAATGTCATTCAGAACGGCTGAATTTTTAAAAAACAAACATCGTCAACTTTGCGCGGAGACCAGCTACGAAAACTTTCAGCCAAAAAACAATCGTTTCGAGAAGGCTAGGAAAAAGAAGGGGTTAGAAGCAGAAGCAGGTTAGAAGCATGACTTCTTTGTTTCGGTCTTCACCGAGAAGTCTGGAGGTGTGCCTAACGTAGTGAATACAAGCAGAGAGAGGGTAAGTTTAGAAGATAGGATACACAAAGAACAAGTTAAAAATCACTTAGGAAAGTTAGATGTCAGCAAAGTCACCAGGTCCTGATGAAATGCATCCCAGGATACTCAAGGAGCTGATAGAGGAGGTATCTGAGCCTTTAGCTATGATCTTTGAAAAATCATGGCAGACAGGGGAGATTCCAGAAGACTGGAAAAGGGCAAATATTGTGCCCATCTATAAAAAGGGGAATAAGAACAACCCAGGAAACTACAGACCGGTCAGTTTAACGTCTGTCCCAGGGAAGATAATGGAGCAGGTAATTAAGGAAATCATATGCAAACACTTGGAAGGTAATAAAGTGATAGGGAATAGCCAGCATGGGTTTGTGAAGAACAAGTCATGCCAAACTAATCTGATAGCTTTCTTTGATAAGATAACGAGCCTTGTGGATAAAGGAGAAGCGGTGGATGTTATATACCTAGACTTTAGTAAGGCATTTGATACGGTCTCGCATGATATTCTTATTGATAAACTAGGCAAATATAACTTAGATAGGGCCACGATAAGGTGGGTGCATAATTGGCTGGATAACCGTAGTCAGAGAGTTGTTGTTAACGGTTCTAAATCCTGCTGGAAAGGGATAACAAGTGGAGTTCCTCAAGGGTCTGTTTTGGGACCCGTACTGTTCAATATCTTCATCAACGATGTAGATATTGGGATAGAGAGTACGCTTATTAAGTTTGCAGATGATACCAAACTGAGTGGGGTTGCAACTTCTTTGGAGGATAGGGACATAATTCAAAATGACCTTAGCAAGTTAGAGAAATGGTCAGAGGTAAACAGGATGAAGTTTAATAAAGAGAAATGCAAAGTGCTCCACTTAGGAAGGAACAATCAGTTCCATACATACAAGATGGGAAGCGACTGTCTAGGAAGGAGCATGGCGGAAAGGGATCTAGGGGTCATAGTGGACCACAAGTTGAATATGAGTCAACAGTGTGATGCTGTTGCAAAAAAAGCAAATATGATTCTAGGTTGTATCAACAGGTGTGTTGTAAGCAAAACTCGTGAAGTCATTCTGCCGCTCTACTCTGCACTAGTTAGGCCTCAGCTGGAGTACTGTGTCCAGTTCTGGGCGCCACATTTCAAGAAAGATGTGGAGAAATTGGAAAGGGTACAGAGAAGAGCGACAAGAATGATTAAAGGTTTAGAGAACATGACCTATGAAGCCAGGCTTCATGAACTGGGCTTGTTTAGTTTGGAAAAAAGAAGATTAAGGGGGGACATGATAGCGGTTTTCAAATATCTAAAAGGGTGTCACAAGGAGGAAGGAGAAAATTTGTTCCTCTTGGTTTCTGAGGACAGGACAAGGAGTAATGGGCTTAAAGTGCAGCAGGGGAGGTTTAGATTGGACATTAGGAAAAAATTCCTAACTGTCAGGGTGGTCAAATATTGGAATAAATTGCCAAGGGAGGTGGTAGAATCTCCCTCTCTGGAGATATTTAAGAACAGGTTAGATAGACATCTGTCAGGGATGGTGTAGACGGAGCTTGATCCTGCCTTGAGGGCGGGGGGCTGGACTCGATGACCTCTCGAGGTCCCTTCCAGTCCTATTATTCTATGATTCTATGATTCTAAGTGAAGCTGAACTACAGCGGTGCTTGCTACCACAAATGGTACAGTGCAGTGAAGCCTGGTTTAAGCAACCACCCATGGGACCAACCACAATTGGTTTCCTAGTAACAATACTTTAACTAAATAAAAGACTAACCAAATAGCTCTGGAAAGCTTGGGGATCATTCCCAGTTATTTAAGACAGGGGGCTGCTTATTGGATGTTGTCTCTAGTACAAGTTTCATCCCTCTGTCCATCTCTGGACACATAACAGACATCCCTAAAGGCCAAGAGCTCTCAGGTTTATCCTCTTAGGCATTGCCACATGGATCCAAAAACATCTGTGTGTGATCCCAAAATCCTTTTGTCTGAGTGGCTGGAGCAACGTCAGTGTTGTAAGGGTTTTAAAATATTTTATTTAAAATGTTTGAAATTTCACGTGAAGCTTACGTTGAATCTTATAGCATAGGAACTATAGGTCTGAAGCTTAAGGGTATGACCAGTATAATCTCAAAGGTCCTCCTTGGGTTTTCACCCAGGGCACAGGTCATACCTTCCTGCCCTCTGGGTACCACCCTGTTCTGCTGGGCCAGAAGCTCAGGTCTCCCCCAGCCCAGGCACAGAGTTGTAGTAACATCCCTCCACCTCCTCAGCGGGGCAACACAGATGCTGAACCAACCAGGGCCGGCCCACAACATTTTGGCACCTGAGGCGGGGAGCTCAAATGACACTCCCATTCCCCCTCGCTTGGGCCAAAACTTTGAAAGGTCTCAATTCTCTGAGTCCCAGTTGTGCTCCCCCCACAGTCTGGCACCTGAGGCGGCTGCCTCAGTTCGCCTCATGATAAGGCCAGCCCTGGAACCAGCTGAGCTGTGGGAGGGCTCAGCTCTAAAGCCACTGACAACACTCAGGAAGACAGCCCCAAAGAGCAATCTCTGTCTTTAGATTTCTTTGTTGGCAGGTTTCTTCATGTTTATCCTCTCAGGATGGAAAGAAAATTTCAAAAGCCAGCAGAAAATCCAAGCCAGCAGGCAAAAACAACAGCTATGCCTTGAAGCATTTTGCCTGAAACAGGGACAAGGGATGAGGAATATACTTTGAAACAATTTCTCTTACTGTATTAAGGGTTAATTGGTATGCGCTGTTTATTTTGCCTTAGTAACTTACTCTAATCTGTCTGTTTTCACTTGCAATCACTTAAATCCTATTTCTTATACTTAATAAAAACACTTAGGTTTATTATCAAGCGCAGTGTAAATAATGGTTAGCGGGGGGGGGGGGGGGGGGAGCAACCAGTGTGCATATCTCTTTTGCAGAGATAAAGATGGCAAACTTACAAGTTTTCTCTGCATAAAATAGGGATGTTAAATATCGACTAATTGACTAATTGAACAGTCAATGCATTTTACATCAACTATTTGATTAGTCGATAGCTGGCCCTGGGCTGTACGCGGCGTTTCAAAGCGGTAGTACCACGTGGAGCCCGGGGTCTGGCCCCAGGCTCCAAGCGGCGCTGCCACTTTGAAGTACCCCCTCCACTTCCCCCCATCTTGCTGCCTCTTTCTGATAGAGGCAGCAAGGGGAGGGGGGGGAGGGAAGCGACTAGTCTGTTGACTATCCGATAAGCAAATGTTGATTAGTCAACTAGTCCTTCACGTCCCTAGTATAAAACTTTTAAACAGAGTAAGAGGGATTTATTTGGGGTTGTGGTCCTCGCTGTGGGCTGTGTTCCTGAATGCTGTCAATGCCCTTATAGCTGAGCCATACCAGAGCTGAGCTGGTTCAGTGTCTGTGCTGGGGGGGCATTACCCCAACTCTGTGCCGTGGCTGGGGGAGAGCAGAGCTTCTGGCCTCGCAGGACAGGGTGATGGGAAACCCCAGAGGGCAGGTTGGTGGGCTCAGTAGCAGGACCAGCACACCGGGTGAGTCTCAAGGGGACTGCTGTGATCAAACTCATGACAAAAAGCAATGTCATTTCTTGTTTTGATCAAACAAGGAGGACATAGGAATGCACTTTGACTTCATCCCCATGCACTCTGGGACCAACTGAACCTAAATTCTGGACCCACAGAGCACTGGGTAGCAGACTGGAAATTCAAGTGGCCTCATTTAAATACAGGTTGAACCTTCTCTAGTCCAGCACACTCTGGTTCGGCAATATCCGTGGTCCGGCATGATGTTACTTAGCCGGATATCCACTTATCATGTGTGCAGCCAAGTTTCCCATGGCCCCATAAAGCTTGTTTACAGCCACCAGTCCTGGCTCTCAGTGTTCTGTGCTGCTATTTAGCTCTAATTTACCTCTGAATGTCTTTTAAGCACCCAATAAGCAGTGGAAGTGTTGGTAATGCTGTTAGACAATATTGACCTCCTATGGTCCATCAAATTCTCTGTTCAACACAGGTCAGGTCCTGAGGGTGGGGGAACTAGAAAAGTTCAACCTGTATTAAACTCAATGTTTTTAAAGCATTAAATAAATCTGTACAGCCAATACACAGCTACATTACAAAAGCTGTTAGGAGGGAAGCCAGAGGTTTTGGCAGCTGAGTAGGGAAGAGCTGGGGTTTTCACACTGTGGAATTTGGGAGGCTGCCTGGTATTGAAAGCAGTGAAACAGTCAATTTTTAAATTATAAACATTAGGTTTAAGAGTCAACATGTTGAGATGAACGGGGCAGACTACACCTATAAGAGCTATGGTTTTAGGAGTCTGCAGGCAATGCTGCACTGATTGACACTCCTGCTGCACGTGTCTCCAGGTTATCTTCACCGCCAGAAAAGCAGAATAATTTTTTGAAAAAAATGAAACCAGAGACCTATACGTCCAATTCTGTGGCCGCACAATTATGGAATAACAGGGCCACAACCAGGACAAACTCTCGAGCCAGGCACTGAGCCTCTGTTTTCAGTAAAGCTCCATGCTCATGGACAGGTGGCCTTCACAGCAATTGACGCACGTCCTTCCCAGTAGGGATAGAATCACAGAATCATAGAATACTAGGACAGGAAGGGACCTCGAGAGGTCATCGAGTCCAGTTCCCTGCCCTCGTGGCAGGACCAAATACTGTCTAGACTATCCCTGATAGACATTTATCGAACCTACTCTTAAATATCTCCAGAGATGGAGATTCCACAACCTCCCTGGGCAATTTATTCCAGTGTTTAACCACCCTGACAGTTAGGAACTTTTTCCTAATGGCCAACCTAAACCTCCCTTGCTGCAGTTTAAGCCCATTGCTTCTTGTCCTATCCTCAGAGGCCAAGATGAACAAGTTTTCTCCCTCCTCTTTATGACACCCTTTTAGATACCTGAAAACTGCTATCATGTCTCCCCTCAGTCTTCTCTTTTCTAAACTAAACAAACCCAATTCTTTCAGCCTTCCTTCATAGGTCATGTTCTCTAGACCTTTAATCACTCTTGCTGGTCTTCGCTGGACCCTAGGATTAACCTGTTCTGCTCAGCATTCCCTTAGCACATTTCAGAGAGTTGGAGAGGCGTAAAGTTGATTGCTAGAATAATAAACGACACACAACCTGCCGATGTCACTGCCTCTGCCAGCGCAAGAATGGATCTTAACACATTTATATCCTCATTTGTGGACCGCCACACATAAGTTCCATCATGGAAAGGAAAGATGCTATGCCAAAGATTGTTGCTTAAATTGGCATGTCCTGTTTATAGCTGGATTGACCAGCCCCTATTAGATAAATGTCCCATTCATACAATTCTCCCCACTGAGCTGCAGCACCAAGTAATAATAATTCATTAATAATTAGAGCTTGCTAGAAAACAAGAATTCTGTTTCACGAAAAATCTGAAGGTTTTCAAATTGTTTTCATTCCGAAATATTGCGTGTCTCAGTTGGTTCTGTTCCACTTTGTATAGTTAAATATTGATGGGGCCACAGAGAAATTGCCTCTATAGCCAGCTGGCTAGGGCTCTCACTTGAGACATGGGAGATCCAGGTTCAAGTCCGTGCACCAAATCAGGTAGAGCACGGATTTGAACCTGCACCTCCTGTATCAACTAAGGATGTAAAATCCTGATTAATCAGTTGATTAAATGTTAACGGGTAACTGACAAAGCGGGCTCCTGGCCCCGGGGCTGCTGCCACCACCAGCAGGTTCCTGGCCCTAGGGCTGAGGGTCTGCCAGCTCTTGGCCCGAATAGGGCAACCTTCCACCTGCCGCGGGCAGAGGGGTCGCTACTGGGCAATGCTTGCTGGGTAACTGGTTAATTGGTTACCCATTCACATCCCTAATAGCAACCTGATTCAGAGTAGGGACTGAACCTAGATTGCCCACATCTCAGATGGGTAACTGGCTATTCTAGTGGGGGGCGGTACACATGTGTCTCTTTCTTCCTCCCAATCCCAAAGTCCTTAGAAATTTTCACAAAGAGTGTTATGTGGATATGTTTTCACAAAAAGTTTCACTTCTGAATTGGCATTTTCGGACCAGAAAAAAAAATGTGAAAAGTTCCTGACCACCTCTACTAATACTGAAGACCTTACAAGAATTGACAGAAAAGTTTACAACTACTTTTCAAATCACTTACTAAACATGTGGAATTTCTGCAGGAAAATGTCAGTCCTAATTCATGTAAAGAATTAAAAACCAATTCTCTTAATTAAGGAGTCTTATAATTGGTTTTTGCTAGGTTGCAAACATTTCAGTAAAGAAGTCAACTTTACATTAACTCTTCCAGAACCATCAGAAGGGTAGCCGAGTTAGTCTGTAACAGGAAAAACTTAAACAACAACAAATAGTCTAGTTAGCACTTTAAAGACTAACAAAACATGTAGGTGGTATCATGAGCCTTCGTGATACCATCTACATGTTTTGTTAGTCTTTAAAGTGCTAACTAGACTATTTGTTGTTTTTTAAGTTCTTCCAGAACTAGTCATGATCCTGAATTTTTCACACAGGTTAAAAAACAAACACCACCAAAGACTATATTTTCATGACAACCACAAATATTTCTATATGAGAATTTTCCTTATGTCAGATGCCACTGTACATACAGTGTTTGTTGACAAACCAGAAGATCTATGTAACACAAAAACAATGACTTAACAAGTTTGCTCATCAATACCTCATATGAATAAAATATAATTATAAATGGACAGAACATTTGCATTACTTTTTGTTTTGGTGGAATGGATAATCACGGTCCTATAGAAATGATGATTGCCAACAGAACAAATGACTGTTAGAAATAATCTAGATCTTAATGCTTATTCTACATTACCATCAGTAAAAACAATCAAAAGGCAGTCATTTCAATATATTGCACTTTGAAAGAAGAAAACCAGATTGCTTAGGATCAGATCTTGCATTAAAAATAGAACACGATCAGTTTTCTGTCTCCCAAGGATACATTTCTAAAACTATAATACCCATCTCACTGACCACAACATGAGACATAATCACCATGACTGTTTCTAACCTACCTGTATAATCTCATCAAGATTCCACTCTATCAGTCTGCCGCTTACAAAACGTGTTATAGTCAAAGTGAAACACTGCATAGAGGGAAAGCTCTTAAGCATGTGCTTAAAGTGAAAGCATGTGATTGCGTTCCTTTGCTTAAATGCTTTGGTAAATAAAGATGTACTCTATCAGTTGTTGTAATTGCTTTGCTGAATATGGGCCTCATATAGTGGAAGAAGTTGCAAATAAAACCCATCTCTGCTAGGAAAAACTATTGGTTGATGTTTTTTATAAAATACCCTGGTCCCAGAAGGGCCTCAGCCTCCAGCCAGCAGCATTGCTCTTCTCTAGAGTTGCCAGGTGTCTGGTATTGACCCGGACAGTTCGGTATTTTTGCCTTCTGTCCAGCAAAAAAATTCAGAAAATACCAGACACCTAAAATGTCCGGTATTTTCTGATTTTTTTCCCAGCCAGGAGTTGAAAATCCTGGGCTGTCCGGCTCAATACAGAGGCAGCCTGGCAACTGTAGTGCTTACTGGGGAGCTGTCCAGCGCAGCACAGGGAGGTAAGATGGTGGGCGGCTGCTGGCAGCCTGTTAGGGCCAAAAAGCCTCACCACGTGTTTTTTAAAGGGGCTATGCTTTGCTTCCCCCCCCCCCCCCCCCCTTAACAACTCTTGGGTCCTTTTTTTTTTTGGTTCTGTATTTTTTCTGAAACCATCTGGCAACCCTACTCTTCTCTCACTAATTCACCCTGCAGCCGACTTGGGACACCTGGTTTATGACTCCCTCTGCAGCTCACCTACATGACCGAGTCACAGAGATGCCAGAGTGCAGTTACGTGCCACGTTAGGTGCGGGATCACTCAACAGAAACTCCAAGGTCCTGAGTTGGGCGTACCCAACGCAGGTTGGTTGGGTACTGCCCTGCCACTGGATAGCCACATTTAGGAAAAATCTCTTTAAACATGTCTGTGTTACTCATATTTTTAGAAAGAAAGGACCCAAATTATCCTGTTCCACATAAAATGGCCCCAGCTAGAGTCAAGGAAAAGATTCCAGGAGATTAAACTTATAACAACTCTGGCTCATTCTCATTCTCTTCTCCTATGGAAAGCCCGTTGCTTTCTGCTGCTTTCCCCCACACCCAGGGTGGTATGACTTACTCAGGAGCCGTGCGCTGCTAGTGGTCCACTGCTGTGCGCTACCGGTTCCGAGGGAGAGGAAGAAGCTCCAGATCATCACTTCTAGCTGTTATGATCCTCATTAAGCTAGGTGGGGAATTCTGCGTCAATATCGGCGGGCTCCTAAGGAAACATGCTGTGCCACGCAGCTGCAAGCTGGAGGGGAAGGGGGCAAAGCTCCGCCCCCCCTCCTGTGAGTTTTAGGACCCCTCAGCCCCCATTTCCCTTCATCTGCTCCCCTCTATTTACTTGACAGCAGCGGGGAGCATTTGGCCCAAGATAATCAGTCTTACAACACTACACATTTCTAATCACTAATACCCATGTTAGCAAGAACTTACTGAAAACAGCAGCAGCTGTACAATACCAGATAATAAACAGACGCTCTCTCACGAGGTCCTTATGCAGAAAGAGGCGTACACATTAGCACTGTAAGTGGGTCCTATTATTGTTCCCCAACATGGGCAAGGAGGAGAGCGAGAGGGAATAGGAGGAGTGGAAAAAATAAGCAAGTTGAGAATAAAGCGAACAAGATTAACAGCAAAGCACATGGGGCGGGGGTAGTGGCTCTAGAATGTGTAACAAAGCACAAAAAGCAGAGAAATATATTGTCTATTAAGGACAATACTACACATGACCTAGAACACAATAACCCTCACAATAAATGCCCAACAAGATTCTATCCTACCAAGAGTTAGCACCTCCAGGTGATACAGCCACTAATCTAAGCCCGATAGATCTTATTAAATGACCCTCTAACGATACAGACCTGCCAAGCAAACAGTGCAGACCCAATTCATTCAGCTATTTCCCACAGGCAGGAAGTGTTCTTGACATGCACCCTCCATTTAGCAACCGAGCAAGGTACAAAGTCAATTGCCCTTGTAAAACTTAAAAAGTGAGCTGCATATGGAAATTTAAAATCCTCCTGTGCCCACAAGACAGAGCACACAGGCACTGGTGTGGGAGAATGGCGGTTCAGTAGCATATTATGGAACAGAAAGTAAGTTAAAACAAGACAATAGTAAAACCCCTCCGCCGCTCACTCTCAATGCCCAGCGATGTATATGGAACGCATCAAGGGTTCCTGGCCAAAGAGTTCTCAAAGCGGTGAGACATCAACCATTCTGATCTTGGAGGAAAAACAAACAAACAAACGAGACAGCTGCAAGAAGCTTCCACACGTTATGTAGTTCCTTTTGAGAGAGCTGAACTCAAGCTCGGGGATTGCGATGCTGTCAAATCTCTAACAGCAAGTCATCCGCTGGCGACATCCCAGGCATAAGCATGGGAATGTATTGCAACTTCTTTAGGACACAGACTGTGTTTTCGCTCCGTGTAGGTCTAGCATCTAGCACAGTGGAGCTCTAATCTCTAATCCCGGCCTGTAAGGCCCTACCTAAATAGTAATAATTAATGGAGGTTCTGGGAAATCAGAGACACTCAAAGAACCAAACTAGTGCTAGTTGCATGACCTACCAATGTTGTGTTCATACATGCAAACATAGCTTAACCCCCCGCCCCAATAAAGCATTTTGATCCTGCAACATACACTTGCCAATACTGGGAAAATCACCTTTTCTTTACACATTCTGAAATTCTGGGTCGGCTCCAGCCACAGAAATCTGTATCTTATTTAAAAAAACCCAGATATTCAGCTGAGTCAGTATGTAGCTTTCTGACTAAAGTATTACAAAATGCACTGTAGATGACTGCAGTACAAAAGAAATGTTCAACAGTTAATAGAAGCAGCATGTATCAATACAGGAGCACTGGGTTAAAAATGGAGTGCCTCGGGCATCAAATTTTAGAGCTTAAATCAAGCTAACCGAGCACAATGTAAACAGTAGGTTGGAATGACGAGGACAGTGTATTTAGAAATGAGAAAACAGTCCTACCACCACAGGCCGATAGAACATAGTTGAAACTCTGCTAACTTTAAAAAAATGGCTATTGATACTTTTGTCAAAGCTCCCTAATAGTTACAAACCTGTAAAAATAGAAACCGGAAAACAAAAACAAAAACAAAATGTACAGGACACGATCTTGAAAGAGGCATCTGACTA